>NC_136072.1:451674095-453011595 GCF_964261635.1 Lissotriton helveticus | reverse complement strand
GTCATATCTTTTCGAAGTCTGTTTATGGTGATATCAAACGTTATTCTCGTTAAACTCATTCAAACAATATACATTGAGCAGGTATTTATGATTGGCAGGAGGCAGCTCTAACTTTCCAAGGCTATAATATATCACAGTGGAATTATATTTAATATACGAGTGCCGCCCTTCTCTAGTAAAACATATAGAGCGCGTTCATGCAGGTCATTCTTCGTGCATCATATATTTACACACGCATAGAAATTGCAGGAAGCCCACCTGCCCATTTAATTCTCTTCCGTTACCCCCTCTGGCCCTCAGGTGACAAAGATTTAACTGCTTTCTCCCAGCACTCCTCTTTTCTAAGCAACTGCGTCATATCCTGTGCGTCATCAGGAAGCGGCAGGCCGCAGCAGCGTGATGACGCAATGAGCAAAACACTTGCTCTAAGAGCTAACAAGCCCTGGGCTGCACCTATTTAGCTGAAGAGCTTGAAACACGGTATAAACACACCCATGGATATTTCACTGATGTAATAACAGAACACGTCGCTATAATGGGACCTAGATTGAGTGTAGTAAACATTTCTACATAAAATACCTCTTTCTCTTGGATTAAAATCGCGCTCCTTGGCATTGCAGCTTTCTGAAAGTTCCCCCCACAAACTCACGGTGCCACTGTATAGTTTTTTTTTTACATAAAAATCAAAAGTTGACCTTCCCAGTCTTTTGCAGCCACAGCATGATACATTATGCATTTTGAAATATTACCTCATGTTGGAAAAGGTTTCCTTATACATAGCGCCTGTGGTTGAATGTAAAGAAGGACACCGCTTCTTAAGAAGTCTCTATGCATTTATTTATTGAAATATCGCTGCCTGGTCGATGAAAACAACAGACAATATATGGTGCAAAGCAAAAACAACAGACAGTATATGATGCAAAGCAAAAACAACAGACAGTATGTGGTGCATTGCAAGAACAACAGACACTATATGGAGCATAGCAGACTGAGAGAGGCCACGTTCTTTTCACTACTTGGTGTCTATATGTTTTCAGTGATATTCACTTTGCAACATTTTGCCTGTGAAAAGAGCATTTATAAACATTCGCTCACTTGCAGGACTGCCTTGATTCTGTTGAGCTACCCTCCTTCCTCCCTTTCAGTCAATCAAACTGTACTTATATAGCGCAGCTTATCACCCATTAGGGTATCCAGGCGCTGTGCTGGGGATGTCAGCCGAAGAGACACGTCTTGAGTCCCTTCCTGAAGTCTGTCAGCGAGGGTGAGGTACAGTAGGTGGACGGGAAGGGAGTTACAGAACTTGGTGGTGAGGTGGGAGAAGGAGCGTCCTCTGGTGCGGCAGCGGCGGATGCGTGGTATCTATGTGAGGGCGAGGTGAGCGGAGCAGAGGTTCCTAGGCGGTAGGTGAAAATTCAGGCGGTGGTTCATGTCGGCAGGTCCCTTTGCTTAACGTGGGCAGGTGGTTACTGATGGTGAATATCGGCACATCTTTTTTGGAACTATTTTTCATCGCCAGACTTTGACCCAGCCAAGAGAGACAAATGCAGAAAAGACAGAAAAGTGGAGAAAGATGAAGACAAGAAAACAGAATGGAGAAAGCAAAGATGAAAAGAATGTGCAGGAGTGAGATAAAGCAAAAAGAAGTATAGAGTGGATGAATAAAGACTTATTGTTATAATCCATAAGTATATACATGATATTTAGGATGTGTTATAATCCATTGGAGGCCGTGAATAATGAAGAAGTTTACTCAGACCTGCCTAGTATCTTTGTAACACTTATGATGTAGAATAATGACTTGACCGCCTTGGCGTTTGAAGCACCGTACTGGGCTCCTATAAAAACAAGTATCGGCAAAGTCAATAGAGCTCATTTTTAAGATCCATTGTCTTTGTCAATGTTTTTTAGCCATGCTCTACAGCACTAATAACCAAAATACGGCCCGGGAGCCACTTGAGTCCCTCCTGACCTTAACATGCGGCCCTCTGTTGAAGGAAAGAACTGCAATGATGTTTACTTGAGAGAGCACTTAAACGTAGAAATATATTAAACAGGCAAGCGTTTAAATAGTGGCTCCCTGAAGTAAAAGAAAAGAAGCAAGTGAGGTATCCTGCACCACTTAGCTTTAGGAACACATTCATTTTTAAGACATCTTGCAACAAACATGTAAAAACATCATAAAGTCTCTTAAAAATTCAAAGAAGTGCATTTCGTTAACATACAGAAGAGTTTCACCTCAGTACCTCAGATTATATCAGTGCATTGAGAAGTATTTCTTAAGTGATAGTTAAAAAAATTAAACATAAACATTTATGCCTCCTCCCACCCCGAAAACAATGGCAATTAACCCCTTCCATGCTGCCGTCAGCCATTGGCCGACGGCAGCACTACCTCGCTGGTGCTGCCGTCGGCCAATGGCCGACGCGGCCCCGCCCGTTTTGCGGAAGTGCCGCACTTCCGCAAAATCGGGTTAAAAAGGCAAGATAGTTGTTACACAGAACCTCTGGAAGGCCTGGGTCGTTATTATACATGGACAACTGTATAGTTTATTAAATCAAACACAAGAGAGGGTTCTCTACAGCACACATCCCTAACTCATGTATTTCAAGGTGGTCTTATGTGCAATAATTAAGAAAAAGGAGGAAAAGTGAACTAAAACAATTGCCTAGGATCACACAATTTGGACACAAGGGGAAGCTGGGATTGATCCCAGGTTTTCTGGTTTCACATTGTGGAGTCCTATTTCATTCCAATTCGGTTATCAAATTACTTCCTTTTATCACTTGACTGTCCTAAGTTAGTGATAGCAAGCAGGGAAGACTTACCTCAAGCTGTGTTAGAGGGATAGGGATGTATGTCATGACAACGCAGGCTTTACACCGCGCTACCTTTACAACTATCCATCACAACGCAAGTCGTTACAACGTCTTGCGCTGTAGGTGCTGGATTTAGGAATAGTATGATTTACTATTCCAACTCCAGCCTACGTAACAGTAGGGAAGGTGTTGGAATAGTAAATCATACTATTCCTTAGCATATAGCGCCATCCAACGCAAGTCGTTGTAACGACTTGCGTTGTGATGGCTGCGTCGTAATGGTAGCGCGGTGTAAAGCCCGCGTTGTAATGGCTGTCTCCCAGGGATAGCCATTCAGATATAGCAGATTCTCTTCTAGTGGGCAGATTGAAATGAAACCATCAAAATGGCTCCATTGCTCAATGACCACCCCATGTACATGCCTTGCTTCCCCAAAGCCCACCTTTGCCCCACCCCCAGTCCCCATAAAGCATCACTTCTGCCATTCTGGCTTCAATGCTTCCATCGGGCACAACGCAGCCCATATTTGTGGCCTCTGGGAAAATGTGTATGTGTGTCCATGCTGTACAGCGGCCCCAATGCTGAGCAGAATGACTAAATAAAGAAAAAGAAAATCTATCAAGTGTCTGGCCGGGCCATTTTTTAGGCACAGGCACTACGCATCTGCGCCAGGATAACCTTCTGGGTGAATTGTGCAGCATATAAACACACATAACATAACATACATACACGCGCCGATAAAGTGGCGCAGCAGCTTTTTTCTTTTTATTTGCCAATCTGAATAGGATCGTTAAATAAAAATAAAGAAATGCATGAAGACATTTTATTGAAGCACAAGGACAGAGCAACGCAGAGGGTGCATTTGGGGAGACCAACACAAAAAGCGTGAGTGGGGCAATACAGAGAGCGCGGTTGGTGGGATGCATTGTGGGGGATGGGGAGGAGAAGCAACAGGTGAGGGAGAAAGAGTGCATCCGTGGGGGAAACCAACATGGAGGGCAGGGGTGAGGAGGGGAAGTAACTGGTAAGAGAGCAATGTGAAGCAGATGGTGGAGACACACACGGGTGAGAAAGCAAGAGAGGTGGAGGACACGACAGCAAGTGCAACAGGGAGGTAGATGGGGAGAAGAACACAGGCAACAGCGAGAAACACGGAGCACAGGAGGAGAAAATTACATGAGGAAGACAGATGGAAAATACATGTATTCCGATGGAGTGCTTAACCCAAAAGAGAACAAGCACTGGCAAAGCCAATAGGTCTCACCTGTGCAAGAGATATTGACTTTGCCAATGTGCTTTAGCCATGTCGTACACCAGCGTGGCTGCTGTTCAGAATGGCTACATAGAGTGGAGGGACATAGAATGGAGTGTCTTAGAGTGTCGTGGCACAGAGTGAAGTAGAGTGTTGTAGAGTGAAGTACACTGTTGTAGAGTGAAGGGTCATAGAGTGGAGGGTATAGGCCCCGGATCCCCCAGCATGCTCCACACCCGCCTCCCCACCAAACAATCACTTGGCAACTGGTGGGTGTATAAAAGGCCATGTTTAATCATACTTCATAAACATGACATGCAGATTATTATACATTTCTCAAATTATGAGCAACATTTCTCCTTTATTATCAGCTCTTCCTCATCAACTTTTATTATACGTTTCAACTTGCATTTGCTCATAACTTCTTGATTCCCCCAGCACCAAGAAGCCTTCAGGTTCGCATCCCCCAGGTAGAGATGCCCGCGCCAGGTGCAACCCACCTGCGCCCCCGAGCGATGGGCCCCAGCCCTCGGGTCCTTGTCCGCCATTTCCAGGGCCCCACCTCTCATCCACCATGCTGCTTAGGAGGCTCGTACCTGACGCCCTCGTCTCCCCAGCCGGTGGTCTCCATCCCCCTGCGGAGAGCTTACCCTCTCTCCCCTCAGTGCTGGCCTAGGGAGTGCGCAAGGCGGACTCCACTCCATTTTTCCAGTCTATCAGTGTTCAAATGTCTCTTTTCCGCAACCCACACTTCCAAATCACTGCCTTAAGGGACTGGTGGGCGGGAGATTAAAGTAGGTTAACAAAGGGACTGGGAGTGGGTGAGCAGGTCCGGTGTTGGCGGGGAAAGAGGCCGAGTTGTCCGAGTCCCCGACAGCGCCCTTGCAGATAATAGGTTATTGCAAAACCTGGCCGGGGGGACTCCCAGTGCCGGAATGCGGAACCCCTCCGAGAACCCTGAGTACAATAATTTGGCTGCTGCCCGGTCAGGATACTGGTTCAGCCAAAAAAACAGTTTCCCGATGTCTACAGGAGTGGGCAGCTTATGGCTGAGAGGGTTTAACCTCTTTGCCCCCTCCTCCTCGCTCCTTGGATTTTTTAATGCATTTGAATTCGGGATGAGAGGGGTGCCCGCAAAAGGAGCATGCATGCTTGAATTTGCACTTGCCAGCGGGCCAGGTGCACACCTTCCTATTAAATTGCCAGCATGTCCCTCGCTTCTCTCCAGGCCCCCCCAGGGAAGTCCGAAAGGGCTGCCTATTGTTCTGAGACCCGCATGCCTTGGCATTCACACTTTCTAGCCAAACGTTGACCTCCACCTGGTCCCAACCCATGTCGGGGTCCTGCACCTTCTCCCACCTGAAATCCCTATCGTAATCCAACCACGCAGTCCCACCATGCGTCGTGTGCGCCTTCAAAATCCTATGCATATAGTATACCAGCGGCCCTGCCAACTCCGGCTTTTTCTCAATGACTACTGTCATAAACACCTGGAAACCAAAGAGCCAATTTGTGATAGATTCTTCAACCCTAGGTCTCTTATCCTTAAAGGAGCTGTCCTTTCCCTCCTTGTCTTTGCTCTCCACCTCCATTCTTTTGGGCCTAATCAATGCAAATATATCCACGAATTCACCCTTCCAAATTTTTTCCCGCATTTTGGGAGACACGTGAGTGGCCAGGCGGCCTGGTTTAGATAAAACATATCCCTGGCCTCCTCCGGCCTTCGCCCCCCCACCGGGCTCCGGGCCCTTACACTCAGGCTTACCTCCTGAAGAGCTGGGGGCGCTTGCAGAGGCCGCCACCACCGGAAGCGCAGCAGGGACACTCAAAGATTGCGCTTTAACCAACAACGCTAACTGTTCTCTGATCTCACCCAAGGGGCCTTCGTCCCTTTTCCCTGGGGCCCAAGGCGCGACTGCCGCTGTTAAGGTCGGCACCGCTGCTACGGGCGGGGGAGGGGGCACTGTACTTGGTGCTCGAGTGAGGGCTTTTAATGCATTCAGAATTTCCCCCAAAGCGCCCCCAGACCCCTCACCCCCGGATTGGGGCGGGGCGGGGGGGCTCTCCTCTATAGGCAGGGGCACCGCAGCCTTTTCAGGCACCACCGGGGCAGATCCCAGCGCTGCTATGGCCCCCAAAATTTCACTCAAAATCCCATCCGTGGCCTCTGTGGCCGGAGGTACCACAGGGGTACATCGTGTAGCCGGGGGGACTACTGGCACTTGTGGCGGTGAGGGAGGGACAATCGTTATTACCGGCTCCAAGGGAACCCTATTAGGAGGGGTCGCTCCCTTACCCCCACCGCTCCCCTTCCCATTCTGTATGCGTTTGCTTTTAGGCTTCTGCGCTCTAGGCTTTTTGGGCAAAGGAGGGAACGCTGCTTTGGGCGGGACCCCCTGCCTGCGTGGGCGTTCCACAATGCTCGGGGGCTCTCCCTCAGGGTCGGAAGGAGGCTCCTCGGCCTCCCCTTCGCTGCTCTCATCCTCTCTACTAAACTTTTGCAATAACATGGACAATAGCTGCGCAATTTCAGGATCCTTGTCCTTGCGCTTGTGGCTCTGCCCCCTGGCCGCCATGATGGAGGCTTAACAAAAAACGCTTCCGGTCCACCTGCTCAAACTCCCCTTCCCCTCGCCTACCACGCCGCCAGGCGACAGCGCCGGAGCTCTCTTACCTTCGTCTAAGGCAGCTGCGTGCGAGCGCGGGCCCGCACAACGCCCTCCGCTCCGAGCACCTTTCAAAGGAGGTGGCGGGAGGGTGCGAAAAAACTTTGTTCCGGACACCCGCGCCCGCCCTCAGCCCCAGCAAACCCCGGCACCTCACCTGGCGACCTGGCCGGCGCTCTCTCCTCCGCAGCTCGCCTCGGATCGTCAATACTCCGTCTTCTCCTTCGGATGGCGAGCGTGGGGTCTGACTATGGGGCGGGAAAGCTACTGGGTCGAGATAAACTCTGACGAAGATTAAAGTAGGTTAACAAAGGGACTGGGAGTGGGTGAGCAGGTCCGGTGTTGGCGGGGAAAGAGGCCGAGTTGTCCGAGTCCCCGACCTAAATAGGTCATGGCCTCTGCCCCCACGCCCCCACCGGACGTGCGTCATCCCTCCCTGACCCGGAAGTACTTCCCGGGCTGGCTGCCTATAGGGCAGCGCCCTGGGACCTTCGGCCAATGGCGGCGCGGTGTGGGCCGGGGGGACGGGCCCTAAAGGCGGGCTCGTCTAGCCTCGCCCTTCGTAATAGATTGAAGGGGTGTAGAGTGCAGTAGAGTGTTGCAGAGGTGAGTAGCGTGGAGTGGAGTTGAGTGGTATAGAGTGGAGTAGAGTGTTGTAAAGTGTAGTGGAGTGTCGTGGAGTGGCGCAGAGTGGAATAGTGTAGAGTGGAGTGACATACAGTAGAGTGGAGTGGCGTATAGTAGTGTAAAGGGTATACACCCGTTACAACGGATCTTTTACTCCGCACTACCATTACAACGCGACCATTACTCCGCATACCATTACAACGCATTGCGCTGGGGGGCGCTCTAGGATAGGGAATAAGTATAATTTACTATCCAACACCTTCCCTAGGGTCCACGGGGACTGGAGTTAGAATAGTAAATTATACTTACCACTATCCAGCGCCCCAAGGCGCTATGCGTTGTAACGGTATGCGGAGTAAAAGTCGCGTTGTAATGGTCTGCGGAGTAATAGTATGCGTTATAACGTCATACATCCAGTGTAAAGTGGTGTGACGTAGAGTGGAGTGTTATACAGTGAAGTATTATAAAGTGGAGTGTTGCAAAGTGTCGTAGAGTATAGAGTCATAGAGTGGAGGGTCATAGAGTGGAGGGTCATAGAGTGGAGTGTCTGAGTGGTGTGGCACAAAGTGGAGTAGAGTATTGTACAGTGTCGTAAAGTGGAGAGTTGTGGATGTCACGGAGTGTCGTGGAGTTGAGTGGTATAGAGTGGAGTAGAGTGTAGTGGAGTGTCATAGAGTGGAGTGGCGCAGAGTGGATTAGAGTGCTGCAGATTGCAGTAGTGTAGAGTGGAGTGATTTACAGTAGGGTGGAGCATCATATAGTAGTGTAAAGTGGGTGACGAAGAGTGGAGTGTTGTACAGTGAAGTGTTATAGAGTGGGGTGTTGCAGAGTGTTGTAGAGTAGAGGGTCATAGAGTGAAGGTTCGTATAGTGTTGTGGAGTGGCACAGAATGGAGTGAAGTGTCATAGAGTGGAGTGGCGTAGAGTGGATTAGAGTGCTGCAGAGTGCAGTAGTGTAGAGTGGAGTGACATACAGTAGAGTGGAGTGGCGTATAGTAGTGTGAAGTGGTGTGACGTAGACTGTGTGTTGTACAGTGAAGTTTTATAGAGTGGAGTGTTGCAGAGTGTCGTAGAGTGGACGCTCATAGAGTGGAAGATCGTATAGTGTTGTGGAGTGGTACAGAATGGAGTAGAGTGGCATAGAATAGAGTGGCATAAGATGGAGTGGCATAGAGTGGAGTAAAGTGTCATAGAGTGGTGTGACGTAGAGTGGAGTGTCAAAGAGTAAAATGTCTTAGAGTGTCATGGAGTGGAGTGGCGTAGAGTGGCATAGAATGGAGTAGAGTGTCTTAGAGGGGAGTGGCATAGAGTGTTATATAGTGGAGTGATGTAGCATTAAGGGGACTACATTTGAGGGGCATACAGTGGAGTAAGGTGTTTCAGAATGGAGTAAAGTTTCGTAGGGTGGAGTCCGTTAGAGTGGAGTGCCATAGTATAGAGTAGAGTAAAGTGTCAGAGTGGAGTGACGTACCATTGAGTGATGTGAGGTGAGGTTAGACTACTTAGGCTTTCCCTAAGAAAGATGTCTAGGGCATCCAGTTTAGTTTTAACGTAATCACCTCGTTCTGTGGACCGCTCTGCAACAAGACCGTATTTGCACTTTGTTTCCGGACCCCAGCCCTGTCCTGCACTGCGCACTTTGGCCACGACCCCTGGGCGGAAGGTACTTTAATACGGAGCAGGTCCCACAGCGCGGGAGGCAGCTGTGCAACGAGACCGCATCTGCACTTTGTTCCTGGACCCCAGCTCTGTCCTGCACTGCGCACTTTGGCCACATACCCTGGTTGGAAGGTACTTCAACACAGAGCAGGTCCCGCAGCGCGGGAAGCGCGCGGACTCGGCCCGGGCAAAGACCGGGCCAAGACTGGCTCGTCTTAGCCCGTCATAGACTGTCAGAGACTGGACTAGGCCACGGATCTAATATTTGCATTAAAAGGTACTGTGACTTTGAGATTAACTTGTGCTTACTGAGTAAAGTGGGAGGACGTCCACCCTGTTTGGAAAGATATTGCTCTCAGTGTACTTTATGTAAGCTGTTGTACGGTGTATTTTAACCATAATTAGCTAGGTAACGTAACTTTTGTCGCGGTGACGTTAGAGGGTAGAAATTCATAGTCACCCTGTGGAAAGGCTAACATGGGGAAGAGAAAAGGACGAATAAAAAGCAAACTAAAGCAGGGACACACCCACACCAGACCTTTCTTAGTTATCTAACGGGAGCCGTGGGTGCAATTGAGTGGCAGATCATAACAGTAGAAGAGGCCTTAAATCCTGGACATTCAGGTTCAGGGGGGGATACTGTATTGACTAATATATATATAAGAGAAGGGCTTGTATTACCCATAGCAGTACCTAGGAGCATTCAAGGCACTAATGGCTGTGTTATAAACACACTAGATAACATATCAGGCAGTGACCTAGAATCCGATATTCAACCACTGACCAAGCGAGATAGAAATCCAGACATTTCAATATGTAAACGAGGGGAAAAGGGCCTAACAGACAGAGAGACAACCTCTAAAGTGAGAAAAAAGGTAACCAAGAAGGATAAATCACTATCAAAACATAACATAGTGAATGGGGGAAACCAACAGCCAGTGCTAATATACGCACACAGAATGAGGTGGTTAAGGTGAAAACTAAACTGGACGCCCTAGACATCTTTCTTAGGGAAAGCCTAAGTAGTCTAACCCATAAAATCGGTTCAATGGAGGAAGTGTTATCTAAATGTCTAGCCAAGTTTCAGTCCCCCAGGAAAGAGATAACAACAGTAAAAATGAGAAACAGTCTCACTATAACAACAACGTGAGAATTCATAACACTCATCCTGTCTCAGGCCGCCCGAGGAAATATTACTTGTCCCACACAACACCGCCCAACACTTCCCCACTGTTACTCCTGCGGCACTTTTACGCACTACCTCGATTGTTCCAACATCGTCCAAATACCCTTTAGTGACAAATGGTCTTAATACTCCTAGCGATCGGAATGAAATGTGGAAGAGAGACATATAACACGTGTGGACTTTCCACCTGCCGCAATACTTTTTGTGGTGGTTTTAACCAATGTCCCTAATTTACAAAAAGGGGTAGTTGAAACGTGGGAGATTTTAAGGAACAAGCCATTACATTGGCTCGGGGTCAGGCAGGTATTACAGAGAGGTTATTCGATGAATTGAAAATGGCTAGAAGAGTGTGTTGGGTGGGCAACGGACGTAAGAACTTGATGGGAGACTGTGTTGTGTTGACCTTCAAAACTCCCCTCTTAGTACAACTAATCTTGAGCAGAGCCGGATATCATCCCATCATTGGGCAGGGTGTCAACTTAGACCCTTTAGGCTACTTTTATCAATCCATATCATACATTGCTCCAATAGATAGGGATCTGCAATCCATGCACCATAGGCATTGGTCTAACCTCCCAACTCACAATCATTTTGAGGTACTCGCCAATCTTGAGTCAGTGGATTGACAACAAAAGGGTGGTCCTACTTAGCCTGAAACTTCTGGTATAGAGAAGGTCCTATCGAAAGCATCTGCATTGGCAATCCCAGTCAGAAATGAAAACATCATTGCACAAGATGATACTAAGACATTGAACGTAGAGACCACCAATGACACAGCTTCAAGTACCGCAACTGTCTCCATTGTATCCCCTACCACACATTTAGGCTATACATCAACGAACCAGGATGAAGGAGGGAGGGATAATCATCGTTTAGGAAGAAAAGACAAATGCGAGTTCTTGTTTTGGAATGTGGCGGGACTAAATTCCAAGGCGACAAATAAAATGTGGTCAGATTTCATGTGCAAGTTCGACATTCTTTGCCTGCGAGAAACCTGGGTGGAAAGGCCTATCCACATTAGCAGATATAAAACCCTCCATACTCCAGCAGTTCCATCACTACATGGTAGAGCTAAGGGTGGTCTCTGCACATATATCTCTAATTATTTTAATATAGGAAAAATTGTTCTAAATGTGTCAGACCCGTATTATCAAATTATTACCCTCCAGATAGACAAAGCGTTTTGCATAGCATTAGTGAATTTTTATAACATGCTGCACCAGAGCATTTCGGCAGAATCTTGAGACAGATGAGCGGTGAACTGTACAATTTACAATCTTGTTCATCCAGAGAGATTTGCGTCATTTGGGGCGGGGATTTTAATTCATCTTTATGTCAGTATGTCAATAACTGACATATAGATATAGATGTGGTATAACATATGAAAAAGCCTCTGGTTTCTCCCATTTGCCCCATACATTGTTTGGGGATCTTTTAAACAACATTATGTTTTCATTTGAAATAGGTTACGCTAACAACTTATGCTCTCCCTCTGTCCCTTTTCAACCCGCTTTTAACGGGCGAGGCACTTTCTCGACTATAGATTTTGTATTAGCCTCAAGTAGATATTATACTCGCATCAAGGATTTTACCACACACGAGATCGCCTTAAGCGACGATTTTTCTATTAGTATTGACGTGATGGTGCATGATAATACCATAAACACTGGAGGTACCTCTACCCACTCTGTGGACACCATTATACCAAATATGGCTATGCACTTAAATGGGTAAATGTGGACTCAGAGGCATTCATTCATGAAGTTGTTACAAACTGTAAAGATATGCTTTTATCTTGTCTAGACAAGAAGTCATCCCACCAGAAATTTTACAAAATGTCTCTGTAATGACAAGCGTAATTAAAGAAACACTTTATGTGAAAGCAAGAAAGAACACGAAACATAAACAAGGGTGGTTTGACAATAACTGCACAATAGCATATTCTAAGCTTAAATATTCATTACATGCCACAGTAAAAAACCGGGAAACGATTAGACTGGCAAGATGCAAATATAAGAGGGCAATAAAAGCAAAGAAGAAGGCCCTAAAAGAGGAAGCTTGGCAAGCCTTACATGATGCTTCAGTTAATCGCGATCCTTCCGCCTTTCGGAAGGCGGTTAATGCCCCGTTTTTAGCTGAAGGTGATAAAGCAACCGTAGAAATTGCCATCCCCGAACATGAATGGATATTACAGTACGCAAGGTTATATAATAACTCACATACAGATGAACAGGGATCTCCACCAACTGGGGCTGAAACCGGAGCTCCTCAATGCATATAGACTTACCTTTACACTTTACTTTCAGCGAAGTTAATACGGCCATTATTTCAAGTCTGGGGGGGAGGCAGTTGGGCCAGATGGTATCCCAGTAGATCTTTTTAAATCGAACTTAGCATTATGGGGTCACTTTTAACGCAGGTTTTTAATGCATGCTGCTCACAAGATTTCTTGCTGACTTGGTATGATTCAATAAATGTGCCCTTCTTCAAAAAGGGCGACAGGCCAAACCCAGCCTGTTACTGCCCAATCTCATTGCTGGACTCCACGGTTGAGATCTTGGGATGAATCTTGCTAGATAGGTTAAAGGTATGGGCGCAGAAACAAAAACAAATAAGCGATTTACAATATGGTTTTTGCAAGGGTTTGGGCACAATAGAACAGGGTTTACATTTATATATTTTACTAGACGAATATACCAAGGCAAAACGGGAAAGGCTTTACCTGACTTTTATTGACCTAACAGCTGCATTTGACTGTGTGATTCCTGAAAAGTTGTGGTCCGTTTTGGTGGGGATGGGTGTTGACGTTTTAATAGTTAAATTTTTAAGGCAGCTATACTCTGGAGCAAGGGCTGGGGTTCACTATGGGAGGGGGGGGCAAATGCACTAAGCACTTTAAAGTGATGAGAGTAGTCAGACAAGGGTGTATTCTCACCCGTTCCTTTTTACATTGTATATAAATGAACTAAAAACCGTCTTGGTTCGGGAGTGTAAGGATTTACCAGCTGCAGCGAATCGCCCTATTCCGGCACTCATGTACACGGACGATGCGGTTCTTATGGCCCTTACACTGATCAGTCTCCCAAAGGTCGTTAATGTTTTTACTAATTTTATGTCAAATTTGGGTCTTACTGTGAACTGCGCCAAAACATTTGCAATGAATTGTGGAGCAGGACCGAGAAAGAAGACTAACACTCTTTTTATTTATTCAAAGGCAATAGAGCATTCTAAAACGTTCTCTTATTTAGGGATTTTATTTGACCAAAGCGGCACGTGGTGCCAGGCAATTAAAGTGAGAAGGCTGCTTTCCCCCAAATCTTTGATAGCCTTACTAAATTTCAGCAGAAAATTAGGAAGAAGCTCCCCTGCGTAATTGTTACAAATCTATAGGGCAAAATGTGTGGCCATTGCCACCTATGGAGCTGGAATCTGGGGTTACGCAGGGGTTAACTCACTACAGTCTGCACAAAATATGTTTTTCAGGTCCCTCTTGGCAGTCCCAGAAAGCACTTCAACTTATATATGCCATCAAGAACTAGGCATGCCATACCTAGAAGAAATAATCAAAATCTATCCAGTCCTCTTATGGCACAGAGTCTGGACCTCAGAGGAGACAGATTTTAATTGTCACATTTTGAAAGACGTACTGGCGATTGACAGGCTCAATCATATAAGATTGGTAGCACATGTTAAAAAGTTTTTGTTTAAACTAGGCCATTCCGAATACTGCAATGATCCATATACCATGTGTAATGTGTCTAGGAAAGACCTTAAAGCAAGCTGCATGTGTTATTTAGGCAAAATCAGAACCACAATAGAATTAAAGAAATCAACGGTTCAAGTACATTATATGGCCCTAGCGACTCCACTCATACAACGATATATTAAGTAAATGCCAGTGCGAAGATGTTGCTGAACAAACTACGATACATATATTGTTTTTTTGTAAATTTTACTTAATCCCTAGAACAAGATGGATTATTCCTGTTTTAAAAAAGATCCAGCCTAAGACAATGTCATCCAGCTTTTTTGACTCTGCAACTGCTAGATAATGAATTTACTATTGCCTCCATTAGAGCCTTTTTAAAACACGTTTTTAAATATCGTAAATCAATTCTGATGTGATCTTAATAATTGTGTGTTTTTATAATTGTAATGGGTTTTCATTGTATTGATTTGCACTTTGAGCTTTTATAGTTAACTTTACAGTTACCGAATAAAGAATTTTGATGATGATGATGAGTGATGTAGCGTGGAGTAAAGTGGCCTAGAATGGAGTGGCATAGAGTGTTGTGAAGTGTCATAGAGTGGAGTGTTGTAGAATCAAGTGTCAGTGGCATAGAGTAGAGGGGTGTGGAGTGAAGTGACGTAGAGTGGAGTGTCATAGAGTGGAATGGAGTAGAGTGTCATAGAGTGGAGTGTTTTGGAGTGGGGAGGAGTGGAGTGGCATGGAGTGGACTGTCTTAGAGTGCAGTGGCATAGAGTGGCCTAGAGTGAAGTGGCATGGAGTGGTGTAGAGTGTTAAAGAGTAGAGTGGCATTGAGTGGAGTAGAGTGTTATAGAGTGTAGTGGCACAGAGTGGTGTAGAGTCGAGTAGAGAGGAGTAGAAAGTTGTGGTGTAGAGTAGAGTGGCGTAAAGTGGAGTGGCATAAAGTGGAATAGAGTGGCATAGGGTGGAGTTGAATTATAATAATAATGGGTCGTTTTCTACTTTGGGGAGGAGTCTTAAAAATATATCAATTTCATTTATCTATGGGTGAAATAAAAAAAGATAACGGCAATCAATGTTTAGGTTTTTCACCTACATTGTTGGTTATGGTGGTGACTTTTAAAAAGTGGAGGGGTGTACATGCCCACCTCAAATACCAGCAAGGGAGCTAAACTTCTTCTGCGCTAATTTGTGGGGCGGGGGGGTTCTCCCTGGATGAAATTTGGAAAAAATAGAACCAAATAACACAGATTACAGCACAATATTCACATCCATTTTCTAAAAAGTCATACATTTTGAAAGAGTGCTCAAGAAATATTCAATTATTTTCATGGTGTGCTAAGCAAGCATGACCCTTCGCAGGACAGTGTGAGGGTCATCATCCTAAGAAAACAATGAGACTATGTTGGCAAAGGTGTGCATTTTTCAGCACACTTCCCTAAAATGTATAAAAAGCCATGGGTGTTACAGGCAGCTTTTCATATAGTATATATAATTCTATTTAGAAAAATATAGTCAATCCTCACACATAAGCTTAAAATACATATTTTTTCTGGAATCGGAAAATTCCATTTTGAGTAAATATGTTTAGTGCTCAGGTATCAATTTATCATTGCCATCAAGTACTTACTGCCATCGATGGACAGACTGTGCGTTGTGCCTATACATCATCATTTTACTTGTACTGCTGAATATCAACACCAACAATGTCATAGCATACTAATATCGAGGACAGAATATCGAAAGGTAAGTGTATCTAGGGAAGTATAGATTTACACTTCCTAACTCCAAATCTAAGTACCTTGAAGACATACGTAACATATTTGCATATATGTGGCGTTAGGTATAGAAACTCTAGACTTACTTACTTAGTCAATGATTTATTTTCAAAATTCTATCCTCGATATTCTGTTCCATCAATACTGCTGATTCAATATTCCGGGAGCACGGGCATTATTTCATACCTTCAATTACCAAAAATACCAAGAATTTCTACAACCACCTTGGTGAGAATTTTAAACCAGTGTTGGCCATCATCATGTCATGGATGTCAGCATTAGGTCAGGAATTACTATTGTTGAGATGGGAAGGTCTCCTGCCAAGGTTTATGAGCATAAACCCTTGTCCTGAATTACCAACCAAGTAAATGTGAACTGTAAACACATTCCCTTGTAAAAATGCTTGAGTACAGTTACTAATACCTGCCATGTTTTCTGCTCATGCTAACTCTGCTTACCACGACTCGGAGGAGAGACATGAAGCCCCTTTTAATTTGAGGTGAGAGTTTTCCAAATTCAGTAAAAACTGCACAATATTGTTACTATCCTGCACCTTCTCTCATGATCTCACCAATTCTCCTGCTGGCATCTTACTGAGAATATAGTCATATGATTAATACTAGCAACTTTTGTAATAGAGTACATATGTGTATGTTCTGATTTGCCTTGTGGAGCATTTCTGGTGTAAGGGAATCACACTTTCATTTAACTCTGTAACTCATAGACCCTTATTTTTTGCACTAAGTGCTCTTTTGGGATAGAAAATCTGTGGCTGGAGTTTTTAACTAATTTTTGGCCTTTTGTGCCTTGAAGGGCATGATGGATATGCATGTGCACTAAGGTCTGCCATAGTAATGGTTTGTGTCCTAAAACAGCTCCGTGGTCTGGAATGGTGCACACTGTGTACTTTGTAAAGGGAATGTGTGTGACAGATTACCATAGACAAACAGTCGGGACAGTAATGACCTATAAGCAGCAGATAGGTCTTGTTCCTTTTGCCGGTGGAGGATGAGTTGTCTTTGTAAATCCTCTGTTCAGTCTTCAGTAACTGGGTCTTTTGCGGCATTGGGATCCCACGATGGAGATGATGCACATAATGGAGCTTTAGACATAGCCTGACGGGTGATTGATCTGTATTGTTAGCATTCCTGAAACTTGTGTATTGAGGCAGACTCTAGGGTTTTGAAGAGCTGGATACAGTGGTCTCTTTGGCCGTGTCACGCTCTTTTGTTCCTTTTAAGTGCTACTCCAATCATGTTGATAGGTGGTACAGGAATACTGGAAACAGAGGTATCTTTAGAAGTGGAGAGGTGGTCTTTTGCCACTTCCTACTGTCATTATGTAAGAGGTGCTTCTCCCCAAAGGCTTACAAGTGTAAAGTGTGAAGTCTTCCCTCCCTTTTGTGCCCATGTTGTGGGTTTCCATGAGCAGGAGGTTCTCAGCCACACCCCTGCTTCCTGCTGACACAAGAAGACAAGGTCTGTGCCTGTAGCATCCACAAATCCTGCCTGGTAATTCTTTATAAGAGGGCGACTGAAACCCCAAGTGAGTGTTACAGAACGTCTCACTGACCAGGGCTCGGCAGCACCCCAAAGGGTGGGAAATCTCGCGAGATCCAGAGATGGTGTCACTGACAATCTGCTTTCCACTCAAGGGAGGGGACCTCACCTGGGAAGTCAACAGTGTTCAATTGGAAGCATGGGGATATTACTTAGCTGAGGAGCCTGCCTTGCTGCTGAGAGAAGGGCACAAGAAGTGACCCTCAGGAGGAGACCACCAAGAGGAAGGTCCAGCAGTAACTGCTTGGTGGCGGTGCTTCCCAGGGCAGAGGACTGAACACAAAACCACAAATGGCATAGACAATGTCGTGCCCAAGGGGAGATCAGTGGTACAAGAGACTATAGTGAGCCCCTAAATCCTGCCTGTGGTGTGCTTACACCCGGCTGTGCATAACTGAGCATGGAAGTCAGTTCAGTTCATATGTCTTTATTTCGAAGTTTTTCATCATAAAAGACGTACATAATAAAATACAATTGTTATAAAAGATAAAAACAGGAATAACGCTAAAAACAACAGAATAGATATGTATATACACGTGGCCAATACATGGTACCAAATTAATAAATAGAAAGAGTATAAAAATACATAGGGCGGTCAAAATAACAAGGCTACTTAAAACCAACCGGGTGGTTTACTCTTTGTTCCTAATAATCCACACCCATCCCAAAAACTTCGCAACCGCAATTACAATAGGTTCACTAGTCTCCGTCCTCATAATCCTTAGAGCTTCCAACCCAACCCTGGTACCCATGTTACGACAAGTGGGTTTGAGCCATTTTGCCCGTGGTGCTACATACGCCGGGCATTCAAAAAATATATGTCCGACGGATTCCACGCGGGAGGGGCACCAACGGCAAAAAGCACCCTCCTGGCCCCTCCATCTTTTGGTAAATAATCCAATGGGAAGCGAACCAACCCTTAGCTGATGGAAGAGTTTCCTGTCGCTAGGCTTGGTGATGATATCCCAATAATCCTCCAAGAAGGGATCGAGTTTATGCTCCAGAAACAGACCGGACAAAGAAGTTGCAAGTGTTTGGTCGATCCGTTTCTGACGAACAGCCGACCAGTACAGGCTTTTAAATACTTTCTTGGAAGGAAAACTGACATTTTCGGGGTCAATCCACAAATTGCTCAATGCCCATGGTCTCCAAGAGGAGTCTAACCTGTTTAAACCAGTTGATATTACCGGACCCCATAATGGACCTAACATCCAGAATAGATTTTGCAAAAAGAGCCAATTCAGGGGTTGTCCAAATCCTCCTCCAGAGAGCCACTGGCTTGAAACGAGCTAAATCGTCAATGGAATGACTACCCAAATATATTAACAGTGGAATAATGGGGCCAGAACTGGGAAGGCCAGTTAACTTCCTAAGGAATTTGTTCTGGACTTTAACCAGGGGTGAAAGGTCCGCAAAACCCCAAAGGTCTGCTCCGTACAAGATCGCTGAACCTATCCTGAGGTTAAATTTTTTTAAAGCAGGACCAATCCTTTTCGTCTGCGAAGATCTCTGCTCTTTAACCAGACACCCTGAGAGCTGGGCAAACTTGAGAGAAAGGGTGTCGATCTGGGGTCTCCATCTCACTTTACTTTCTAGGACAATCCCCAGATAGGTCATAACATTGTTTTTTTTCTAATTCAATGTTATTCATGGTGACATGGCCCACCACGGGTCTGCCTTTTGTAAGGACCATGAACTTTGTTTTAGTTACATTAACTGGAGGTCATGGTCGAGGCAGAATTCCTCAAATTGCGAACAAGCCCGGTGGCAGAGGGCTAGCGCGAGGCTGCGAGCGCACTCATTTTAAAACTTTACCTTATTCCTGATCTACTGCTGAAGGCAAGCAGTCCCCTGTCCCTCATCCCGCTGATTACGAGCGGCTGCCTTGTGTTAGCATTTTAACCCACCTCCCAACCCGCCCTGTTGACCCCGCCCACCCCCTCGCATCCGCCTACTTAGGCGTTCCTCTCTCTCGCCTCAGCGTTGCGAACAAGCCCGGTGGCAGAGGGCTAGCGCGAGGCTGCGAGCGCACTCATTTTAAAACTTTACCTTATTCCTGATCTACTGCTGAAGGCAAGCAGTCCCCTGTCCCTCATCCCGCTGATTACGAGCGGCTGCCTTGTGTTAGCATTTTAACCCACCTCCCAACCCGCCCTGTTGACCCCGCCCACCCCCTCGCATCCGCCTACTTAGGCGTTCCTCTCTCTCGCCTCAGCGTTGCGAACAAGCCCGGTGGCAGAGGGCTAGCGCGAGGCTGCGAGCGCACTCATTTTAAAACTTTACCTTATTCCTGATCTACTGCTGAAGGCAAGCAGTCCCCTGTCCCTCATCCCGCTGATTACGAGCGGCTGCCTTGTGTTAGCATTTTAACCCACCTCCCAACCCGCCCTGTTGACCCCGCCCACCCCCTCGCATCCGCCTACTTAGGCGTTCCTCTCTCTCGCCTCAGCGTTGCGAACAAGCCCGGTGGCAGAGGGCTAGCGCGAGGCTGCGAGCGCACTCATTTTAAAACTTTACCTTATTCCTGATCTACTGCTGAAGGCAAGCAGTCCCCTGTCCCTCATCCCGCTGATTACGAGCGGCTGCCTTGTGTTAGCATTTTAACCCACCTCCCAACCCGCCCTGTTGACCCCGCCCACCCCCTCGCATCCGCCTACTTAGGCGTTCCTCTCTCTCGCCTCAGCGTTGCGAACAAGCCCGGTGGCAGAGGGCTAGCGCGAGGCTGCGAGCGCACTCATTTTAAAACTTTACCTTATTCCTGATCTACTGCTGAAGGCAAGCAGTCCCCTGTCCCTCATCCCGCTGATTACGAGCGGCTGCCTTGTGTTAGCATTTTAACCCACCTCCCAACCCGCCCTGTTGACCCCGCCCACCCCCTCGCATCCGCCTACTTAGGCGTTCCTCTCTCTCGCCTCAGCGTTGCGAACAAGCCCGGTGGCAGAGGGCTAGCGCGAGGCTGCGAGCGCACTCATTTTAAAACTTTACCTTATTCCTGATCTACTGCTGAAGGCAAGCAGTCCCCTGTCCCTCATCCCGCTGATTACGAGCGGCTGCCTTGTGTTAGCATTTTAACCCACCTCCCAACCCGCCCTGTTGACCCCGCCCACCCCCTCGCATCCGCCTACTTAGGCGTTCCTCTCTCTCGCCTCAGCGTTGCGAACAAGCCCGGTGGCAGAGGGCTAGCGCGAGGCTGCGAGCGCACTCATTTTAAAACTTTACCTTATTCCTGATCTACTGCTGAAGGCAAGCAGTCCCCTGTCCCTCATCCCGCTGATTACGAGCGGCTGCCTTGTGTTAGCATTTTAACCCACCTCCCAACCCGCCCTGTTGACCCCGCCCACCCCCTCACATCCGCCTACTTAACGCTTCACATGCGTCAGCGCAGCAGACGAGCGCAGCGGGCGCGCCGGCTTCGCACCGGAGTCGCGCCAGAGTTAAGCCCGTCTGCGCCCGTCCGCGGCCGGTCGGGGCTAGGGGCCCCGGACGCTGCCCGCCCCCACACATACTCGCCCTCCCAGCTCTGCTCCTTCTGGGCCCCCGGGACCATCGGCGGCCATACCACCGGTCGCTTGAAGCAGCTAGGCCTGCTCACCCTTCCACCCCGGCTGCCTCCTGCGACGGTAACTTCTTTAGTCCTACCCTTCACCACAACACCTCCTGCACCCACCTCGCCCCTTGCCCCCACTTTCCCTGCACCTAGCACTTCTGTTACACTTCTAAATACTCGCTCTGCGGTCACCCACCAGTACGAGCTCTTTGACTATATTGACTCACATGCACAAGACCTTTTTTTTTTGACAGAAACCTGGTTCAAGGACGATTCCCTCCCCAACCTGCTAACTGCCCTACCATCTACTTATTCGGCTATCCGAGCGGATCGCCCTGAGGGCAGGCGAGGCGGTGGAGTGGCCCTAATAGCTCGAACAACTTTCAATTTCCAGCTTCTCCCCTCCCCCCCAATTCCTGACGTGGACTACCTATTAGCTCGTTCGACCTCGCACCTGGTTCCTTTCACCTTTGCTCTAATCTATCGTCCTCCTCAGTCTACCCCCTCTTTTCTTTCTGACATTCAGTCCCTCCTAGCCACACTGGTGATCAATAACTCCTCAGTATTAGTTTTGGGAGATCTCAATTTTTGGCCAAATGACCCTGCTGAGAGCTCTCAGTCCAGGGACTTCACCAACCTCATGCTTAGTCTTAATTTCACACCAATAGTTCATGGCCCGACTCATACTCACGGCCACACGTTAGATCAAATCTGGGTACTAAACATCCCGTCAACATCCCCCACAATAGTTCCCTGTCCCTGGTCAGATCATTTCATCATCGCCTTCTCTCTTGCCCTAGCCCCGATGACTAAACCTCAACTTCCCAAAAATACCTGGGTCAGGAAATGGGGCAAAGCCGACATGCCTCCTCTCTGCTCGACTTTGGCAAACACCAGTCCAGAGTTATCGGGCCTTACAGCCACCTCGCAGCTGGCCGCCATTGACAACTGGCTGACCGTGGCAGGTGACGAATTTGCCCCTCTAAAGCGTCTTACGGTCAAGCGAGCCCATGCCGCCAACCGCTGGTTCACCCCGGAACTAAAAAAACTGAAGTTGGCCGCACGGAGGGCTGAGCGAGTCTGGAGAAGATCTTATAGCCCCGAGCAGAAGATAGTCTACTTGTCCGTGCTACAAGTTTACAAAAAGGGCATTCTCGAAGCTAAAACTGAGTTCTATACGAACAGGGTGATGGCAGCAGAGTCTCAACCCAAGGAAATATTTGCTACGATTCACGAACTGGCTTCATCTGGCAGAACCGCGCCTACCATCCCTCCATCCCAGTCCCTCTGTAACTCACTCAATGAGTTTTTTATTGACAAGGTCGTAAAAATTAAACTCAACATTCCCCCTCCCTCCCCCACATTTGTCAACCCTTCCCCTCCCTACACGGGTCCCAAATTGACTACCTTCCCTCCGTTAACCATTGATTCTCTCCCTCCGCTGTTGGTCCGAGTCAAGTCTGGCTCCCCCTTGGACTTCGCCCCAGCCTACATCCTTAGGGAAATCTATGTAGCGTGTCCCACACCGGCCCTGACCCTCCTCAACGACTCACTTATACTGGGCTCTGTTCCCAGTTTTCACAAATCAGCTGTGGTTGTCCCAATTATAAAAAAATCGGGTGCTGACCCAACTTCCCCTGTCAATTACCGCCCCATCTCCCTTCTGCCCTACCTAGCGAAAGTCCTTGAGACTCATGTTACGACCTCTCTGAGTGCTCATGTAGAAGCCAATGACTGCCTCTCCTCCCATCAAGCCGGGTTCAGACCCCTGCACTCTACGGAGAAAGTGGTGATCTCGGTGATGGACAGGCTACGGGAAGGCATTGACATCAAGACACCTCAAGCCCTGATACTTTTAGACCTATCCGCCGCTTTTGACACGGTGGATCATTCCATTCTTCTCTGCCGTGTCAGGGCGGCGGGCATTGAGGGCTTGGCCTTCTCGTGGCTTGAGTCATTTTTAGCCGGGAGAACCCAGGCGGTTCATCTTACCGGTTTTTCCGCGGCCTCCCGTAGGGTTGAGTGTGGGGTCCCCCAGGGCTCGTCACTCTCCCCCCTTTTATTTAATTTGTACATCTTCCCCCTCATTTTTATGTTACAGCAGCTGGAGGTCACGGTGTTCAATTACGCCGATGACCTCCAACTAATTTTCAACCTCTCCCACTCCCCCTCATCTGCCCAGAACGTCCAGTCAGTGATGAGATTCCTCCAGGACTGGATGAACTGCAATCACCTCAAACTCAATCCAGACAAAACCGAGCTGGTCTTGACTGGAGGTGGTTGCAGTCCTTGGTCCCCTTCCTTCTGGCCCCCCTCACTTGGTGTCCCTCCTTCTCCTGTGCCTAAAGCTAAAACCCTTGGGATTTTTCTGGATTCACAACTCTCTATTCATTCACACGTTAGCTCAGTCGTCTCCTCTTGTTTTTTTCCCTTGAGAACAATTAGGAAGGTTTCCCGTTTCTTTTCTCTCCCCGCCCTGAAAATCATCGTGCTAGCCTTGGTATTGTCCCGTATTGATTACGGCAACGTAATCTACAACGGGGCTCCCGCTTACGCGATTCATCGCTTGCAGCTGGTAATGAACCAGGCTGCGCGCCTGATTCATGGCCTTCCCAAATACCATCGGGCCAGCCCACTATTAAAGGCTCTACACTGGCTGCCGGTGCGGGAGCGTGCCCTCTTCAAGCTCGGCTGCCTCACTTTCCAGGCAAGAGCAGGGACCGCCCCTAAATTTCTTTGTTCCGCTGTCATCCCCTATCTCCCCTGCAGAGAGCTCCGCTCTTCCCACGCAGCCCTCTTAGCCATCCCTCGATTTAAGAAACTGAGGGCTGGTGGCGCGAGGTTCGCTGTCCTGGCCCCTACTTTTTGGAACTCCCTTCCTGTTGCCCTACGCACCGTGCCCTCCTATACCCAGTTCCGGAAGGATCTTAAAACTTTTCTTTTCATTAAAGCCTATTCTGTTTAAATCCCTCCCACTGCTGACATCCTCTGTTATCGCAATAGCGCCATGAAACCGCTAGGTAGAAGTGCGCTGAATAAATGTTTTTAAATTCAAAATTCAAATTCATTTAATACCGCCTGCAGGCCCACCTGTGTCTGCGAAAGTAGGAGGGTGTCATCCGCAAACATAAGTAACGGATATTTCGTGCCACCTAATGAGGGGGCATCTGTCGGAAAGACTGAGAAGTAGTGCGCGACCCTGTTTATGTAGAACAGAAACAGGGTCGGCGCTAGAACGCAGCCCTGCCTGATGCCACGGGACACCAGAAACCTATTGGTGACCTGCCCTTGTTTGCCCCAGCGGACTTGTGCGAAATTCCCCTAATGTAAGTTGATTACAACAGACAGAAGCTCCAGTGGCATCCCCATGTCACTGAGGACCCCCCACAGCTTGCCCCTAGGTACGAGGTCGAATGCTGACTTAAGGTCAACAAAGGCGGCATAGATGGTACCGCCACCCAAACTAACTACTTTCCAGTAGACTAGTAAAAACCTAAGGACCTGCTCGATCGTACTTATGCGGGATCTAAATCCAGCCTGCAGGGGCGAAAGTATGTTCTCAAGCTCTATCCAGCTCTGTATTCTGGCCAGGACCATTCTAGCAACTACTTTTTGTATGGCGTCGATCAAACTGATCGGTCGATAGTTCCCCGGGATGGAACGATCCCCCTTCTTGTGGATGGGCAGAATCTCGGCACCACGCCACGAGTCCGGGATACTAGCCCCCCTGACTATTGCATTTCCCAAAAACACAATATACGGAATCCAGTTGGTTTGGTCGGATTTAAAAACATCTGCTGGGATGCAGTCCATTCCCGCGGCCTTACCACATGAGATCTTTTTCAGGGCTGCCTCGACCTCCTTGCAATCAAAGGTAATTGCTTTAGTGTTCAACACAGGACCAATGCCATGTGGGGGGTCAACGTTGTTTGAGACCATCCCAGAGAACTGGGACTCGTAATGCTCCACCCAGATCTCACAGGGAACATGGTTAATGGGGACCTGAGATTGTTGGGAATTGCCCCATTTAACCATGTGCCAGAATTTGGTTAGATTTTTCTGCTTACTGGCTACTAATAGATCAGACCAATGTTGGGTGTCCCAGTCAAGTTTAGCGCGGAGCCGCACTTTGTGGTAGTTCTGCCTCGCTCTCCTAATATCGGGTATGTTTTTGGACTTAATTGCCAATGCCAGGATACCATAAGAAACCCGACAAGATTTATTATACCATGAGGTGCTCGTAGAACGAGCAGCTGTTTTATGAGACTTACATGGTTTGGAAAAGAGCCCTTTAAGAGCATTAAAAAGGTTATCGTGAATTTTAATGATTGACCCATTATTATTGTCCTCCAAGAGAGAGAGAGATCGCAGTATCCCCAAAGCCCTTGATACCAATAGCCTGATCTCTTCAGTTGCCCTGGGATCAACAGCAACCTTCGCCCAACGCACCCTACGTGTGTCGTTTGTAAGCAATGTGTCAGTGGTAGCTATCTCCGTCGTAGGATTATACTTAGTACCGCCTTTTATGCGGAGGTTCAGTGCAAGGGGGTTGTGGTCGCTTTCCGGGCGATCCAAAATCTCCATGTCCTCCAATATGCCCCAATACTCAATTTTAATGAGGATGTAATCAATTCTACTATTATAGGGGCCATTTACAAAGGTGGACTTGCCCATTTTATCAGAGGAGGACCGACCATTCACCGCTCTAAAACCACGCTCTAGACAGAAACCCATCCATTGTAAAGCTGATTCAGTCCATTTCTTGACTGGCTGGAGGTCCAGCAGGGGAATATTCCACTGTACATCCTCCTCTGTCGTGAGTGTTTCTCCATCACAACAAAGGGGCTCAAACGTACAGTTAATGTCGCCAGCAATTAAAACATTGTTGGCTTGCCCATCTAAATTCAGGAATGTATCAAGATCAGCAAAGGGTTTAGAGCCACGACCACCTGGCAGACCCCAGTTGTACACATTTACAATGGTAATGTCTTTTTGATCGGGCAGATGCATATTTATAACAAGAAGGTCAGGGCTATCGACCACGAGTTCGGATGGACTGTAATCAATAGACTGCCTAACCCAAATGGTTAGGCCCCCCGAGGGTCTACCTTTTTTTTCTCTGACTGCGGGTTTACAGAAATTTAAGTACCCAGGACGGTATATAGGATCCAATGCCCACGTCTTCTGAAAAATCAAGATATAGTACTGTTCTATCAAGGCTGACCATTCTACTGAGGGAATTTTACTCTTCAGGCCAGCAATGTTCCAAGAGATCAGCTTGGTCAGGTTTAGAGCAATAACTGTACTGGGCAGGATTGAAGACAAAACCCTTTTTAGGGCTGGGACACGGATATTGGTCAGCCTAGGGCAGCTGGTTTCAGTGGGAGCGAGAGCCACGATCCCCAACTCATCAGTAGCCAACTTTTCTTCCCCATCCTGTAAGTCACCCATACATGACTTGTGGTTCACACAGACTTGTTTTATCACAAGGGAACCCTCCAAATTTGCTTACCCAGAAGCAGCGCCATTATTAACTATACTTCCACTAAAGGGTGTGGATGGGTCCATACATACTGCAACCGGTGTTGCCCTCATAGGGCTAGTGCTGGCTTTTAAATGAACCCAGACAGCAGCTCTATTTACATGACGACCAACTCGGCTGATTTCCCTACAGCCTAATCCCAGTCAGTCCACCCCCTCCAGACCGAGTAGAGAGTCAAAACGGTTCATCAAGGGGAGTTGGAACTCCTGCCTACTAGTTATGAATGGGCGTCTTTTAGACATCTCCCAGACATACTGCTGGGAGGAGCTTTGGCCAATAAAAGTGCTGGGATAAAAAAAGCTCAGGTCAAGCGTTTGTATTCCACTAGTACCCCTGTACCCAGAGTCATGACATATGAACCTAACCAGTCTGGGGTCCCTAAAATTCACAACTATGCAATCCCCCTGGATATCCTTAGTTCTATGCCCCAACCACCCCACCCTTCTAACATGCAATATCTCGGCATTCATGAATGCTGGGGGTGATCTATTACAATTGAGCCAGTGAATAACCTTGTTTTTAAGTTCACTGTGGGTCTCAAGTCTATCCGATTGGATCCCAGGAACACCAGCGAGAATGACTGTGTAGGGTATTGACTCGGGGGGTAAGTTTATACACGGGAGCTTCAGGGGCGGGCCTGTTCTCCGCATACTGCTTATTCCTCTACTATGTGAGTCAACACAGTGTTCGGGGGCTGGCAACTTTGAACTAGTAACACAGTCAGTAGACACAGGTCCCACACTCGTAACGTTTACTTTCCTTCTAGCAGTCTCAATAGCATTGGGTGATTTGTTCACCTTTTGTTTGTGAGATGCACTCCTCTGGGACACTATCTGGGGATCAGAGGAAACAATAGCCGCATTCAAAGAGGGCGGAGGCCCCAAACCCTGGCTAAGCCCCGCAACCTTATCCAAAGTAACTGAATTGGCTATCACAGCTCTTTCAAGTTTCCCCAGATTCACATTAATTTGCTTAACCCTTTCAAGTAATGGAAGGAACTGAGATTTTAATAACTGCTCTAGTGTTTCTAGGAAAACCATGGGAAGTTGGCTTTCGACTGACGAAGGAGGTTTTTGCACCTTTGGTATACTCCCGGTAGTAGGCGTCGGGTTTTCAAGGTTCACCGAGTTGACCCGT
Source organism: Lissotriton helveticus (assembly GCF_964261635.1). Lineage (NCBI taxonomy): Eukaryota > Metazoa > Chordata > Amphibia > Caudata > Salamandridae > Lissotriton > Lissotriton helveticus. Next base: position 452,984,115 of record NC_136072.1, on the reverse strand, counting down.
GCAGGTATGGGTGTATGCGTTTTAGACACTTTTACTCGCCCTCCCTTTTGCAATCTTCCCCCTCGCTTTCTTTTGCCTTTGGCTGGTACAGATTTACAAGCATTTCCCGGTTTAGGCGAAGATGACACAGAAACCCGGGACTGGGAAGAAATGTCAAGAGTATTTGAGAGTCGTGGTCTTGTCCCTAATATGGAAATACTATTGGTGGAGGAGTTAGGTGAGCTACTGGACTGGGACCCTGCTGGCCCAACTGGCCCCGCCTGCTCTGTAAAAGATCCCCCGTGCAGAATACCATTGAGCGTGGGCTGCGCAGGTGAAACAGCACCCATAATGGTACCCAAAGAGGATCTCTTCGAAGGAAGAAGCTCTAATGATAATCTTTTTTCCGTCAGTTCTATTTCCCGTTCCAATACAACTGCTGCTCTAGTGATTAAATTGTCAAGGGTTCCCGACACAGACCCCCCAGTGGTACAAAATGAGAGCCTCTTGACGTTCCTTGGACGGACCGCCATAACACTACACACCAGGAAATAAAATAACGATATAAAAAGAATAAAGACAATATGACATTTAAGAGTGCCCCGAGGCACGATATAAAATTCCACAAAACCAAAAATATTGTTAAGATTCAGAACATAAAAGTTTCACTGCATTTAGTTCAAGACGAAAGGGGGGTGACCCAGCCCAGCCTCCTCCGGCCTTGGACGGCCGCAGACGGTCCCGCCCTTGTCCCGGGCTTCTCCCGGGACGCTCCCGCGCGCTCTCGCGCAGCGATAGGGGAGGTTGGGTAAATGCCTGAGGCAAGGGGGCGGTGCTCAGAGCCCCGGTTCAGGTGTGTGTAGAGAGAGGAATCCTGGGACAATGAGTCCCTACAATGCTCGCGCTGGTCTTAGTCCCACAAGCAGCCCTGGAGCAGTTCGTAAACACACAGGACAGGTCTCTGCCTCTCCCTTTCGGCTCCCTGGGTTTCGTCACAAGAGTTCAGCACACGCTCACCACCACGCTGCGGCACCTGCGGAGCGGGTGCGGCTAGGTGTACTTAACACGTAGGCAAGGGGCGGCGCTCAGAGCCCCGGTTCAGGTGTGTGCAGAGAGAGGAATCCTGGGACAAAGAGTCCCTACAATGCTCGCGCTGGTCTTAGTCCCACAAGCAGCCCTGGAGCAGTTCGTAAACACACAGGACAGGTCTCTGCCTCTCCCTTTCGGCTCCCTGGGTTTCGTCACAATAGTTCAGCACACGCTCACCACCACGCTGCGGCACCCGAATGGAAGTCAACTCAACATCCTCCTTGGCCTAGAAGAGCTGATGGAGTGGCCGGTGTAAAGCACATTTGCTCAAAATCTGCAGCGGGAATTCCTTTTGTTGAGAGTTCCTTCTGTGTCCCAGTGGGTCATCTAAGCCCTCCCATAACCGCTGTGCACCCTGACAGCTGGTCCCCCTGCACCCTTCTACTCTTGTATGGTCACTTAAAAGTGCACGTCTGTTCTTTAAACTTCTGCCCCTTAAGTGAGCCCCTCTGATCCCAGAGTATGGGACCCAGGAACACCTGTAATTCCCCCACCAAACCTCCACATCACCATTATGAAGATTCCTGGGGTGGCCTCTCTGTTCTTTTGGTTGGAGGGTTTGCATGGCCCTTTGATCGCTCCAAGAAGAGGAATAACTGCTCCCAGGCTCGGTTGCTACTGTGTACACTCTACAATCTGCAGAGGCTTATGGGAAGTGGTGGGCCCATGTGCAACTAAGAATCTGCAACCATGGCTGGACTGGGCAGCTGGGAAAGCAGGCAATCCCACGGGAGGCTGGAGCCCCAGGAGGCTGGTTTGACATTTGGAGGCTGGTTATGATATTTGGAGGCCGGTTATTATATTTGGAGGCCGGTTATGTGATCCCGGCAGCAACTTGAAAAAGTTGCTTTAGTTCTATCGCGTATCAGTACGTATACACATGGGGACTAAATTAATAATTTTTGCCAGGGCTGTTTATTTTTTGGGGAACATTTTATTTTATTTAATATACGATCTACAATACATTTACTATACAGGACAGAATATTCGAAAATATCTCATCAAGCAATAAAATATACAGTGATGGACATATTACACAGTTTCGCTTATTACGCCTCATCGTCTGATTCCTGGTCTTCGGCAAGAGGGGTACATATATGACGTCTGTATTCATTCCATTTGCCCCATACCCTCCTCCATTTCTTGGGGCACTGTTGGACCTGGGGTTACCAGTCCACATAGGGTAGCCTGGCACAGAGTGGGTATGACTAAACTAATAGGCAAATTGTGTTAAGCTTGCATCACACTTCGCACAGTAACTCGGCGCCCATCCACTAAAAATGACACTACACCAGCTACTCCACCTCTGTTCCCGGGGAAGCAGCTTCCTGGACAAGAAGACAACAGGTTGGTCCAGACCCTCTTCATTGAGTTGCGATAACACTGCCCCAATGCCATGCTCTGATGCGTCCGTTTGGACAATGAATTCCTTAGAAAAATCAGGGGCCCTTAGGACTGGAGCTGTGCACATTGCTTGCTTCAAGGTGTCAAAGGCTCGTTGACAGGCCTCTGTCCAGACTACCCGTCGGGGTTGTTTCTTGGATGTGAGTTCAGTTAGAGGTGTCACAATTGTGCCGTACCCCTTCACAAAGTGACCGTAGCATCCTGTGAGGCCCAGGAAAGCTCGGACCTCGGTTTGGGTCTTGGGGGGCTCCCAGGCCATGATAGCTTCAATCTTAGCCTGGAGGGGCTGCACCGTTCCCCTGCCCACCAAGTGGCCTAGGTACACCACTGACCCCTGCCCAATCTGGCATTTGCTGGCCTTGATTGTCAAGCCAGCCTGTTTCAGGGCTTGGAGAACAGCCTGTAAGTGACACAAGTGGTCCTCCCAGCTGCTGCTGAAGACGGCAATGTCGTCTAGATAAGCAGCAGAGAAGGCCTCCATCCCGGAGAGGACCTTGTTCACCAGCCGCTGAAAAGTGGCAGGAGCGTTCTTGAGCCCAAAGGGCATCACACAGAACTGGTAGTGGCCCTCAGGCGTGGAGAAGGCTGACCTTTCCCTTGCTCCATCTGTAAGGGAGATCTGCCAGTACCCTGATGTGAGGTCAAAAGTACTTAGATATTGGGCAGCTCCCAGCAGGTCAATGAGCTCATCTGCCCTAGGGATTGGATGAGCATCAGTTTTTGTCACTGAATTCAGTCCCCGGTAATCCACACAGAACCTGAGTTCTGGAGTGGTGCCCGGTGGGGCAGCTTTTGGTACCAGAACCACCGGACTGGACCAGGGGCGACTTGAAGGTTCAATCACTCCTAGCTCCAACATCTTAGTGACTTCACTGTGGATGCTGGCCTTCACCTTATCTGACAGCCGGTAGGTCTTAGACTTCACAGGTGGGCTGTCTCCTGTGTCCACATCATGGGTACACCGGTGGGTCCTTCCCGGGATAAGGGAGAACAGCGAGGAATATTGCTCCAGGACTTGGCGGCAGTCCCTCCGCTGTTCAGGAGCTAGGGATGGTGAGAGAATCACTCCCTCCACCGACCCATCCTTTTCTTGAGATGAAAATAGATCAGGGAGAGGCTCACTTTCCTCTTCCTCTGCTCCATCAGTTAGCATCATCAAGATGACCTCGGGCCTCTCATGGTGGGGTTTGAGGCGGTTGGCATGGAGCACCCGATGGGGCTGCCTGGGGGTCTTACGGTCCATTAAATAAGTGGCCTTGCCCTTCTTCTCAATCACCTCAAAGGGGCCTGTCCAGCGATCCTGGAGGGCACTAAGCTCTCCAGGTTCCATCACCCACACTTTCTGACCAGGCTCAAACTCCACAGGGTGAGCATTGTGGTCATACCACTCTTTCATTACTGCCTGGCTGGCTTCCAAGTTGTCAGAAGCTTGCTTCCACAACTTAGCCATTTGGTTTTGGAAGGCCAGCATGTAGCTCACCACATCCTGGGGAAGCTTCCTGGGAGTCTTTTCCCATCCGTCTTTCACCAGGCTGAGAGGTCCATGAACAGGGTGCCCATACAGAAGTTCGAAGGGGCTAAAACCCACTCCTTTCTGTCGCACTTCCCTGTATGAGAACAACAGACAGGGTAGGAGGACGTCCCATTTCCTCCGCAGGCTCTCAGGCAGACTTCTGATCATTCCTTTCAAGATTTTATGGAACCTTTCCACCAGACCATTGGTCTGGGGGTGGTAAGGGGTGGAGAACCGGTAGGTAACCCCACACTCCTTCCACATGGCCCGCATGTAGGCTGACATGAAGTTGGTCCCCCTGTCGGACACAACTTCCTTGGGGAAACCCACTCGGGTAAAGATCCCCATCAGGGCCCTAGCCACTGCAGGTGCAGTAACGGTCCTCAAAGGAATTGCCTCTGGGTACCGAGTGGCGTGATCCACCAAAACCAGGATAAACCTGTGACCAGCTGAAGTAGGTGGATCCAATGGCCCAACAATTTCGATGCCCACCCTTTCAAAGGGGGTGCTAACGACAGGTAGTGGTTCCAGGGGAGCTTTTAGCTTAACCCCTGTTTTCCCACTGGCTTGGCAAGACACACATGTCCGACAGTAAGTGTCGGACGCCACCCTCATTTGAGGCCAGTAGAAATGGGGGACAAGCCGGGCAAAGGTCTTGTCCTGACCCAGGTGTCCTGCCAAGGGTATCTCGTGAGCCAATTCTAAGAGAAAGGCTCGGTAACGTTGGGGGACGACCAAGGCCCTTGATGAACCATGCACTGGAGCCTTGGGTTCACTGTAGAGAAGACCATCCTCCCAGTAAATGTGGTAGTTCCCTGCAATGTTACCTGCTGCCTGGGCTTCGGCCTGTCGCCTCAGGCCCTCAAGGGTAGGACACTCCTGGCCCTGACAAAACGATTCCCTGGTAGGCCCTCCCTCCACATGCCATTCGGCAGGGATCGGTAGGTTCTCCAGGGAGACAACATCCCCCTCCGTGGACTCCGGGTCCACCACCACAGGTGGCCTATCCATCTCACGGGGCGTGGATGCCGAGGCAGGAGTCTCCTGTCCCCGGATCTTTCCCTTTTTGGCAGCTGGCTGTGCCTTTGTTCCAGCCTCCAGCCCTGGCGAACTCCCCCTCCGGGTAGTCGCGGACCTTGTGCTGGCACAGGTCCAGTCTGGTGTACCCAGCATCTCAGAATGAGTCCGGTATTCCACCTCCTTCCAAGCATTGTGCTCCATATCATTCCCCAACAGACAATCAACTGGCACGGTAGGGCTTACGGCAACTCGAAGAGGACCTGCAACCCCTCCCCACTCAAAGGGAACCTCAGCCACAGGGTAGTGGCCTATTCTGCCGTCAGCCATCGCGGTGGGGTGGAGTACGTGTGGAATCACCTGCTCTGGGGACACCAGTTGACTCCTTACCATAGTCATACTGGCACCTGTGTCCCTTAGAGCTTCCCCTCTTTGGCCATTGATGGTGACCCACTGCCCATACTTGGTAGTATTTGAGGGCACCTGGATCTTAGGAACCATCTCCCGATCTCCCAGCGACACTAAGGTGACTCCCGCCCACTCCCCTCACTTATCTAAGGGCAACTCCTCCCCGAGCACTACACTAGCTACTCCCGGGGCTTTTCCTCCAGTGGGAGGGGGTGGTCTCTTTGGGCACTTGACATCTCCTTTGTAGTGCCCAACCCCACCACATTCATAACAGCAGACAACCCTTGGCTGCTGACTATGGTCAGGATGAGGGTTTTTTGGCGGGTTGGCCCTAGGAATTAATCCTGATCCCTTTCCTTGGAAACTGTTTTGGGGGCCTTTTGAGAACTCCCTCTTCTTATCTCCCCCCTCTTTCTTCTGGGGAGCGCCCTGGCCAGTCCTTTGGGAATCCCCTCCAGTCCCCTTTGAGGACACCCGGGTACTAGTCCAGACGTCCGCCTCGTCAGCAAGCTTCCTGGGACTGGTCAGCTTGCTGTCCACCAGGTGTTGTCGCAGCTCTGGAAAACATTTCTCGAGTAGGTGCTCCTTTAGGATTAGATCATGCAACCCCTCATAGTCCCCCACCTCTCTGCCTTGCACCCAACCCTCTAGGGCCTTCTTGGCATAGTCTAGGAAATCCACCCAGTTCTGGGTAGCCAGTTTGTGGCTGTTCCTGAATTTCTGTCTGTACTTTTCAGGAGTCAGCCCAAACTTCCTGATCAGCGCCACTTTCATGGCGGGGTAATTAGTCTGTTCCTCCTGCTCTAGGGCTAGAAGTGCATCCCTCCCCACTGGAGGCATATATTTGTACAGGCCAACCCCCCCAGTGACTTTCTGATATCCCATGGGCTCTTAGCGAGACCTCATAGGCAGCCAACTATTTTGCAATGTCGTCCCCTACACTGTAACTGGCAACTACGTCTTTTGGCAAGTAGGATCTGGGCTCCCTGATGATTTCTTTGGGTATGCTGCCACCAACAGGAGTAGTAGGAGTCCCTATTTGCAGGGCCTTGAGGTCTAACTCCCTTAAACTCAATTCATGACCAACCTCTTTTCCTCCCTCTCCTTCTCCAACCTAGCTAACTCCCACTTCAACTACCTTTCCTCTCTCCGGTCAGCTAATTCGGCTTCGGTCAAGCTCCTTACAGAGGCACTACTGCCCTCTCTCGAAAGTGTCCTAGGACCTTGTAGTAGGTTCCCCCCTTCGGTTTGGTACAGTACATCCACTCCGATGACAGTGTCCCGATCCCCCTCTTCCTCCTCCTTCTTCCCATCTGGGTGAGCTGCCACCCATGCTCTCAAGCTGGTTTGGAGTTCCTCCTTTTTCGCACCACGCTTGAAGAACACCCCCTTTCTCTGGCAAAATTCCCTGAGTTGGGCCGCAGTGTAGGTCTCCAACTCCTCCAATTCAAATTCCATTTTGCCCACAGGGTCTTAGACAGTCACTTTGAGGAATTCAAGGAAGGGCGGTAATTAAGGGCTACCTCCACCCACCACCAGAAAAGAATTTGGAAAAACAAAACTGCTAATTAGGGAGTCCGCCAGGAGAAAACTCCAGGTGTAGGTACGTGGTGCACACTAAGCTACTGCTAAGTGGATGCAAGCACAAGCTCTAATCCCACCGCTGAACACCAATTATGTTGGACCTGGGGTTACCAGTCCACATAGGGTAGCCTGGCACAGAGTGGGTATGACTAAACTCAGAGGCAAATTGTGTTAAGCTTGCATCACACTTCGCACAGTAACTCGGTGCCCATCCACTAAAAATGACACTACACCAGTTTAGAAAAATACGGTTTGCTTTATAAAAATCTTTAGGATGACTTTGTCTTTTAGCAGGGTTTAAAATTAAGTACATCAAATATTTCCACATTTGCTTATCGGCATCCATAAGGCTTTACATGGCTTTTATTAATACTTTTTCTCCCAAGAGGAAAGAATCTCAGCAATTACCCTTTTACCTTCACTTTTCAGCAATAATATCACAGTTCAGATGAGATAAATAACCAGAATAAGGCTTCCCTATGAGGAAGCTGATAGGTACATTACCCTTGGGAACTCAGGGTCAACAAAAGTTAGAGGTTACAGCTGTTCAGCAAACCTTTCCCCCCACTGGCACACTTGTAAATTGACTCAAGCAGCTGTATATCTAAAAGAAACCAGGCAGCTTATTTATGCATTTCATATAGCCATATAGCTTGCTCTACTCCTGCAGGAGATGACCTGGATATCACAAGAACATTTCCATGCCCTGAGTGTTCTACACAAAGATATTCCCTGAGTACCGACTTTCCTGACTCCTGAGTCAACCCTATTGCCCTGGCCTCCAGTGGCCAATGACTGAACTATTACTCGGAACTCTCCCTCACAAATCACTTCTGCTCAGAAAAGGAAGTCACTGGAACGACAAGGCCAGTACTTAAAGAATACTGTTTGTGGTGCAGATTGTCTGGTTTGCGACGTCTCAGGCTTGTGTGTCACTGCCTAGGCCTCCATCTCTGCCACCAATTAAGCCTAAACACGATCGTCTCTAAGGCCCCCCTCCCGGAGTAGGTTTCTAGCGTACTTCTTTAATGTAGGTCTGTCATTCGGACTCCAGTCAGCACCCGTTCTGTGTCCCCGATCTGGGGAAGGCTCCGCTGCTGGCTGGTTTGACTTGCCTTTCTTTTACTTGGGGCTGAAATCAGGCATTCTTCACCTCGCTGGCCCTTAAAGGCGTTTGGCAGAGCTTCTGCGGTCCTCCTCTCGCTGGCTCCACCCACGATGAGCTCCGCCTTCGCCCGGCCCTCTCCAGCGTCTCTCTGCCTCTTCCGACGTTGCAGCTGGCTTCACACGTGAAGTCTCCGCCTTCGCCCGGCCTCCTCCAGTGTCTCCACGCCTCTTCCGACGTCGCCACAAACTTGTCTTCAGAGTTCAATGAGCCTCCGCTGTCCTCCAACGGCGCCTGCTGGGTCCTGCTTCCACACCACAGCAGGAGGAATCCGCGTCAGGGGGCACCCCCACATGGAAGGGGTAGACAGCTGGCACAATGAGTCTTCCACACGGTGAGTCCGGCTTCCCTCACACAGCGTGTCCGCAATAATTTGGGCTCACAGCACTGCCGGTTAGAACTCTACAGGCAGTGTTGGAGAAGAGCCTGGTATCACCGCTGTGGTTGAGGTCCCTTCAGGGCTAGATCCCTTCAGCTCTCCAGCAGTAGCACATGTTCGTTTTACCAGGGGCAATAAGAGTAAGAAGGGGGGTTTTATGGAGCTAGTGGTGGTACCACATTGGCAGGGTTTGGTCAACAGGAAAGGGGGTCACGTCAATACCGAAGAGCAGCCGGCCCGCAGGTCGATCTAACCCCTTACAGTGCGCCGTCCTCCCTACTATGTCGCCTCACTCCTCACCAGGTCCACCCCAAACCCTCTGGTCACTCTAAAATGGCCGCCCTGGTTCTGGCCTTATATAGACTGGGCTCTGATTGCTAGAACTAGCTGGAAGGTTCTAGAGCCTTCCCATTGTAGTCCTATGGCACAAGATCCTGAGGTAAAGAAATGTAGCAGTTACAAGCCTCCATTTTGTGTCTCCCTATTCTCCATCTTAAAGGAGCACCTGTGCCTCAGGATGACGTAGGGATAAGGAGGCACCCAGAACCCTAGGGATAACACCAAAAATGATAGTGGACACAAAAATAAAGGAAGGTTATGAGGCAAAAAGGGGACAAAATGAATAAATAAATAGGAGGGACCACCCAAAGGCCTGACAGGTCTAATAGGCACCCTCTGTGAATGTATGTAGCTTTTTCGGCCACCATGATCATGTCCATGTCCCTACACCACTCTGTCACGATTGGGGTTTGCCAGGGCTGTTTTAAGTTACCGGGCCCTGTCTCCAACCGTCAGCTGCCCTCAATAGAATGAAGAAATCATGAAGTGATCTATATGTAACATTCCCAATGGATCTAACAGAGACACTGGGCACACCTGGGCACTTTCAATGTTGGTGTTAGATCACTGCGGACACAATAGTGGCCGCTAATGACTTACGGAATGACCAGTCCACCACTGTGATCATTGCTTGACATAGTTGATAATAGACATAGTTGATAAAGGTTGTTTTTTTATCATTGTTCTCATTATTGTGCAAGATTGTATTTTATACAGATTAACATATTTTAAATACCTAAGATAAAGCACTGGCTGTACACTTTATTTATTATTAACTATATTGTGTAGTACTGAGTTCTGAGCTTGTAACCCCACTCCACCCCCCGGAGTAATTCTTGGACTGCTTGACCTGCTACGTTAAGAGTCAACTGCTAAAGAAGTGTCCTTGGTGCTCAGTCTGCGTGGCTCATAGTAGGGTTCTCCCAGGGCATCACAGGTAAGGGACTCAGTCCAGTGGCGTAACAATAGCCCCCGCTGCCCCCGCGGTGCAGGGGGGCCCGAGCTTCAGGAGACCCCTTCCAGTACTGTGTAGGAGTGGGCCTGAAAGCTCCACACTGGGGGCCCGATTCACAGAACTAACTTAAGACAAAATCCTAAACTTACTACTTTTGGTATTCACAGAAGTTAGGATTTTGTCTTAAGTTTGTCTTAAGACAGACGTAAGACAGACTTAAGTTAGGATTTTGTCTTAAGTCTGTCTTAAGTCTGTCTTAAGACAAACTTAAGACAAAATCTTAACTTCTGTGAATACCAAAAGTAGTAAGTTTAGGATTTTGTCTTAAGTTAGTTCTGTGAATCGGGCCCTGGGTCCGGAGCATGGATGCCCACCTCCAAGAACTTTGCAGGGGGGCCCGCAAGTGTTGTTACGCCACTGACTGGGCCAAGGAACCTGTCAGAGTCCCAGGCCCCTGACACAGTTCTGACAACCATTATTATGCCATGGTCAGCCTTTTATACAAGGTGTAGAAACAATTATGATAGGGATGTCCGCAATATGCCTAAAAGTACCACAGTAACGTCATGGCCATATTTGTTCAATATGTTAGGAGGTCCCACCAGAGTACCAGGTATGAACCATCATTTCATAAATGTTTAAAATATGCCAACAATTAATACCATTAAGCTAGGGCCAGCACTGTACAAGTGTGGGCATCAACATGCCCTGGATGCCAACAATGTGTCTAGAATTAAACAGCATTAAGCCAGAGTCAGCTTCATACTAAAAATGGGCATTTTCATGCCACAGATGTTCACAATATATCAACATTTGGCATTATTATGGCAGTCCAACATACTTTACTGGGGGGATCTTCATGCCATGAGTGCCCATAATATGTTAAGTATTACCACCATTAACCATGTGCAGCATTGTATCTGGGTTGGACGCAGTTATGGCATGCCTGCCCACAGTATGCCAAGAATTACCACTATTATGCCAAGACCAACCATTTGTCAATGGTGGATACCATCATGCCATAGATTCCACGAATATGCCACAACTTACTACCCTATTTCAGGGCCAGCATCTTACCATTTGGCCATGGTGGGCACCATCAGACAGTAGTTGCCCACAATGTGCCATGGAATACTGCTGTTACGCCAGGGCCAACACTGCACCAAGGGTGACTATGGCTGGTAATAATCACTTGGATCAAATAGAATCCTAGGATTTGGTAGCTCTGGTCTTTTAGTATGGAATTTCGGTGGTGTCTATGTTGCTGTCATTGCTTGGTATACATATCCTGTGAATTAACAATGAAAGGTCAGGTAATGTGATCAGATTTCATCCCCTCTTCTTACCCTTCCTTGGTCAGTTAAGTTTATGGGAGATTGGGGGGCGTGGCCAGCAACATGGCCGACTAGACGTGCCTGAGCAGAGCTCCGGCCGAGCCTGCTTATGATCCGGCTTTCACTGTTCCCCGAGACCCAGAACCGGCACCAGAAGTGTGGACCTGGTGCCTGGACACCTACTGAGGGCGGCTGCAGTTCCGAAACGGACCCAACCCTGCCCGGCCGCTGTGCGTGACGGTGCCTCCTCACTGCCCCGGAGATCGGTCTGGCGGCCTGGGAGACGGGAGGAAGAGGACCGCGCCGAGCGCCGGAATTCCCGCGAAGAGCAGCTGCGGGTGATCGAGGCTCGATCGGGTGCTCGGCCGCCGGCGGGAGATCACACTCCGCCGCAGCCGGACAGCGGGAGCGGGACGGAGGAGATCGCCGACCACCTACTCAAGATGGCGACCGACGCGGCGAGGGAGAGTTAGAGACGGCGAAATCCCCCCTCTGGTTCCGAGGTGGTGCAGAGTCGGTGCCTGGGAGCAGGGACGGAGGGCCAGTGAGCTTTGCGCCGAGGTGAGGAGGACCGCGTCTGTTCTGGGCCTAGCGTTGGGGCTGGTCTCGGTGGCGGCGCCCGCCTTTACCAAGATGGCGGCCGCGCACTGACGACCCACAGTGAGACGGACATCGGACTGTGGAGCCCGGCTCCTCCTGCCCTGGAACTTCGGCCTTCTCGAACTGTGCTGACCCCTTTCTGTTGGCCACTGGAACTTCTGTGGCACCACCCTGCCTGTGTCCACAACTGGTGATCCGACCCTACGACAGGGAGACCCCTGGGGGGGACGTGCACGTGGCGCAGGCTGTGGAGCACCCCCCTGGTCCCCGCGGAGCGGACAGGGGTGGAGACGGGGCCCCCGCCAGTAGTGCAGCCGGGGTGAACCGGCGACCAGAGCCCGGCCCCGGCGCTCCACATCGGGACGGGGGGTGTATGCGGACCCCGGCCCAGAGGTTCTCAGGATCATATTCGAGGGCCGCCCGGGGGCGCTGCGTGGTCGAGGCGCTGCTTCACTCTGCCTCTGTCCCCGGTGCAGGACCGAGCCCAGCGATACCTCGGAGGGAGGCCACTTCAGCCCAGGAGCCCCTGGCCTCTAGCCAACGCCGCTATGGGTAAAAATGCAACGGCACCCAAGACTAAGGGGCAAGGCCCGATGGACAATTTCGCTGCGCCGCGCACTGCGGTGGAACAACGGCCTGCGCAGTCAGGGGCACGCAATGACACAGACATGCTGCTGGAGGCCATTCAGGCGTCTAGAACGGACATCCAAGCTTCACGTGCGGCCTTGGAATCCAAAATCGGAGAGGTAGGGTCTGAGGTTACGCTGCTACGCCAGGACTTTCGTAACTTAACCGACAGGGTCACGGAGACTGAGACAAGGTTGACAGACAATGAGAAGTCGGTGGCTGAGCTAAGGAAGGACATGGCAGAGCTCCAGGCCTCCCACCGCCAACTTTTGTGGAAGGTGGACGATGCCGAGAACAGGTCCAGGCGGAACAACCTGCGCTTCGTGGGCTTTAGAGAAGGGATCGAAGAAAGGAATATGGCTGCCTTCCTCCTTGACTGGCTCAAACAGACCTTCCCGGCGGCGCGGTTCTCCCCGTGTTTCATCATAGAGAGGGCGCACAGGGCGCTCTTGGCCAAACCACCGGAGGGTGCGAGACCGAGACCGGTCATAGCCCGGTTTCTGAACTTCGCCGATCGAGACCTGATATTGCGAGAGGCCAGGACACTGGGGGAGATCCGCTTTGAAAACGCCACCATAATGATTTTCCCGGACTACAGTCAGGAAGTCTCCAAACAACGCCGCTCCTTTGACGCCGTGAAAGCGAAGCTGAGGTCCCTTAACATCCAATATATGCTCCTCTTCCCGGCCAAGCTCAAGGTCATTTATCAGGACAAATCCATCTTTTTTGCACACCCGGACGATGCTTGGCAATGGTTGGAGGAGCGGCCTATCCTAAATAGTAGGGAGGCGGCGGGCCGGGCAGAGGTGGACCGGTCACTACGGGAACGTCCGACGTGGGAGAGGCCGAAGCCGCCAAGGAGGAGATTGAAGAGGACACAGCGCAAGACGCCGCAAACTCCATACAGGACCACCGACCAGCAGGAGAGGAGGAGAGGCAGGTCGGCGTCACCGGGCTCCGGCTCCGTGGCAGGCTCGAGGTTTGGTTGCCTGAGGAACGGAATCCGCTCGGAGGAGGAAGAACCGGAGGAATCGGAGGGCCGCGCATCCGGAGGAGAGGAGGAGAATGCTGGGAGTGACTCGTTGCACCCTCTGGCCAAAGAGATCCGGCAGTTAGAGCAAGACTCTACAGGTCGTGAGGAACAGATGGACACACAAGACTCCCACTCGTGAACACTGATGCACTGGGTCTGGGAAGGGATGACGGCTCGGCGATGCAGAGCACGCAAGTTGGCACTCCCCCTAGTACTGTTTTTTTGTGTTTATTAGCACTGGTTGGGGTTTCTTGAGGGTGGGATGTGTGGGAGGGCGACAGGCCTACTCCCGTGGATAGTTGAGACCCGCATGGGGATGCAACTGGAAGGGGAGGGAGGTGGGGTGGGGGGAGCGGGATGGGGCTTTGTTATCATGTTACCCCACGTTGGGGTTGTTGAGAGAGCTGGGGGGGGCGGGGGGAGGTTCGTTAAAACACAGCAGCAGCAGCATGTTCGGGAAAGACTACCCTTGCCACCGTCCCGGCCCTGGGGCCAAGTGCTGGATAGTCCTCAAGTGAAACAATGGCGAGTACACTAGCTACACCCCACGGTGAAGGCACCGGGGTTAAGGCGCTGACCTGGAACGTAAATGGACTGGGTTCCAAAATTAAGAGGGGCCTGGTCACTGCATATATTAAACGGGTGGCACCTGACATCGTCTTCCTCCAGGAAACACATTTGAGGGGGAACCGATGTGCCTTTTTGGCGCGCGGGCAGTACACAGTTCTGGCACACGCGGGTTACACCATGGATTCACGGGGCACGGCAATACTAGTTAGGAAAACCGCACCTTTCACAGTTACACGTACATGGTTGGACCCACAGGGCTCGTTTGCCGGGGTACAGGGGACATGGAGACGGCGCAGGTACACTCTACTGTCGGTATATGCTCCACCCAAATTGCAAACACGAACAATGCAGGAGGTCTCGGCCATTCTGCTAGACACGGCGGACACAATACAGATTGTGGGAGGGGACTTCAATGACGTGATGGACGTGACACGCGATAGATCTGGGAACCTCCACACAGTGGCTGCAGAGACGGCATTGGCGCGCAGAATGGACACGATCGGGCTTACTGACGTTTGGCGGTGGCTCCATCCTGCCCATGTGGCTTACTCATTCTACTCTGGGGCCCACAAGGTCTTCTCTAGGCTAGATTACATTTTTACATCTAGGCAGGAGCTTTCAGCGGGAGACGAGGCGGACTATAGGGCGAGGGGTATCTCGGACCATTCTCCGCTGTTCGCACACATAGGTCGGGGAAGGGGGAGGGGCCAGGCACAGTGGCATATGTCGCCTTGGGATTTACAGACTCCTGAGATTCTAAGGGGCATAAGAGCGGATATCAAAGTTTTTATGGCCGAAAATGAGGGATCGGTACAGTCCGGAGTGACACTGTGGGAAGCCATGAAAACAGTGTTGAGGGACCGCTTCCAATCCAGGGTAGGGGAGGCCAAAAGGAAACGCACGGAAGCCATAGCGAGGGAGGAGGCAAACATCTTGACCCGGGAGGCAGAATATCACAGGACGAAGGAGGAGGTTGATCTTAGACTACTGCTAGATACACAAAGGCTGTATAGAGAACTGAGCACGGACGAGGCGCGTACACAGGCGCTGGCCACCCTACATCGCTTATACGATGTTGGCGACAAATCTGGTAAACTCATGGCGTGGTTGAGCAGGCGCGAGAGAGCTGCCAGATGGGTGGATTGGGTTGAGCTCCCTGGTAAGGCGCGGGCGTCCTCAGACGGCGCCATTGCAGAGGCCTTTGCGACCTACTACGAAGCCTTCTACAGGGCAAGAGACCTAGGGGACAGCGAGGTGGCGAGATCGTTCCTGGGCGACGTGGCCGTTCCGCAGTTGACCCCTGAAGATAGTGAGGCTTTGGAAGCCGCCCTGTCTCTGGATGAAATCACAGAGGCGATGGCTGCCCTGAAACCGGGGAAGGCGCCGGGACCGAATGGTTTCCCGGCGGAGTTCTTCAAACGAACGGGGGACCTCCTTTCGCGTCACATGAAGTCGCTGTATGAGGGTGCGTTTGCATCCGGCGACCTCCCGCCGGACCTGGCCCTAGCGACCATAATCCCGATCCACAAGGAAGGCAAGCCCCTTGGTGACTGTTCCTCCTACCGCCCAATCTCGCTACTAAATATTGAGACCAAAATCCTGGCCACTATTCTTGCAAGGCGCTTGCGTCAGGTAATTACGGGCCTGATCCACCCGGACCAGTCCGGGTTCCTCCCGGACAGGGCCACTAAACTCAACCTGCGGCGCGCCCACAACTGGCTCCAAGAGGTCTGCGACAGGAGGGAGCCACATTGGTTCCTCTCCTTGGACGCGGAAAAAGCGTTCGATGCGGTCCACTGGCCTTTCCTAATGGGGACCCTTGAGAGGTTTGGGTTTGGGCCGAAGTTCCAGCGCTGGGTGACACTTCTATACTCGAGACCTAGGGCTAGAGTGCGCGTAAACGGACGACTGTCGAGAGAGTTCGCGATAGGGAGGGGGACGCGACAGGGGTGTCCGCTATCCCCACTCCTTTTTACCCTCACGATCGAGATCCTTGCGATCCGCATCCGGCTCAACCGAGCTGTGACTGGCTTCCACTGGGGGGAATCGGCCGCCGACCAGGAGAAGATCTCCCTTTACGCCGATGATGTGCT
This sequence comes from Lissotriton helveticus, assembly GCF_964261635.1. Classification (NCBI taxonomy): domain Eukaryota; kingdom Metazoa; phylum Chordata; class Amphibia; order Caudata; family Salamandridae; genus Lissotriton; species Lissotriton helveticus. The sequence goes on along the minus strand of NC_136072.1, from coordinate 452,968,026 downwards.
ACTATATGTGACTGATCCGGCCACGACGATACCGGCCTTATTCAGGGAACTGGATGACTTTGGGGCGGTAGCCGGCCATGCTATAAACTGGCATAAGTCGGTCCTATACGACCCACAAGGTGCCCCGCGGGGGGAGGAGCTGCCTGAGCTGCTCATTCACACCACGACAGGCTTCCGGTATCTGGGGGTCTTTATCACCCGAGATGTGCAGCGCTCCTATACGGACAATGTCGATAGAATTTTGGTGGCGGCAAAGGCGGAGATGGATAGGTGGCGGTCGCTCCCGCTCACCATTATGGGCAGGGCTGCCCTGTATAAGATGATCCTACTCCCAAAGTTTTTATACGCCCTGCAAAATGAGTATTATCCCCTCCCGGCTCAGACTCTGCGGAAAGTCCATGCCGATCTCCGCTCCTTCTTGTGGCTGGGGAAGCAGGCCCGGGTGGCACTCACGACTATGCAGCGCCATCAGTATAGTGGGGGTCTCTCACTGCCTAATTTGGAGGCCTATTACTGGGCGGAACACCTCACCCCGATCAACGATTGGATACACGCCCCAGCGAACCACCCCACCTATGCACTAGAGAGGTCTCGGTGGGGCACTAAGACGGTGCTCCACTTTTTATATGGGGGGAGGGGAGGCCGCCAGCTTCTTCCAGCGACTAGGATCACCTTGATGGCGTGGCGCAGAGCGTCGGTTAGAATGGGTTGGCATGAAAGGCTCACCCGCCAAACCCCCCTATGGGCATGTAGGTGGCTGACTGAACTGAACAAGTTGCGCGGGTTTCAAAGGTGGGATGACATTGGCATCTCCACAGTTGGGGATGTCATAGCAAAGGGGGAGCTTAAAACATTCCAAGCACTGCAACAGGAGTTTGGACTCCAGAGATCCCAATACTACAAATACATACAGTTGCGACACGCATGGGGAGCCCAACACATATCTCTCACTGACATTCCCCAGTTTGCACCACTTGAGGGCCGCCTGCTGCAAGAGCAGATGCAGAGAGGGGCAGTATCCATGACCTACAAAACATTGACAAATAACATGTTGGGAGATCTACAGGTCCTCAGGGAGAGGTGGGAGGCGGATGTGGGCACGCTAGAGGACCTAGACTGGGATCTCATACTCATGCACCCCCGAGAAGTGGCCATAAAATCGAGGCTTCGTCTCATTCAGTTTAAGGTCCTTCATCGGGCGTACTTTGACAGGGTGAGGCTTTTCCGGATGGGGAGGGCTGCTAACACCGCATGTCTACGATGCCAGCACCCAACGGGTGACTTCTTTCACATCATATGGGGATGCACTGTGATACAGGAATATTGGGGCGAGATTTTTAACGAATTGAGTGAGATACTGGAGGTGGAGATACCCAGGGACCCCAAGTTGGCGATCTTGGGAATGTCCACGGAGGTGGATATCACGCGATATTTGCTCATCTTTTTGCTGTTGGCCCTGGTGGTCGCCAAAAGGGACATTGCAAGACTGTGGGGGGCGCCTGGGAAACCAAATCTCGAGGAATGGAGAAGAGGCCTGGATATGTATATGGCAGCTGAACGTGTTACGTATAAAGCTAGGGGTGCCCTCGAAAATTTAGAAAAATATGGGCCAAGTGGAGGCACTACCATGGACTGGAGTAGGAGGGTGGGACCGGGAGGGGGTAGTGGGCGGGTGGTAGGATGAAGCACAGTCATGGTGGGTAGGTCGCTGATCCCGGTAAATGTGCACTGGAAGGCTAGGGCCATGGGGAGTGCTTATACTCATTGCCACACAAATTCGAGGACCGAGAGAGCCATGAGGGGCGGGGGGGGGGGGAGAGAGTGGGTGGAAGGTTTCATGCTGCTGGGGGGGGGGGGGGGAAGTTGGGTGGGGGGGGGCTTCGAGGTGAGGTCCCTCAGTTACTACCTTTCTTTATAGTTGATGGGGGGGGGGGGGGGGGGAGTTCGGGGTGGAACTGAAGAAGGATAAGTTCGTCAGGATGAATGCAATGTAACTGTCTATTTCAAAAGTTGCGTAACGGCGGGTAGAGCGGAATGTTGACGCCCCCCCGCGATGTATTGTTCATGGTACTAATGATTCACCTGATGCAACAATAAAAAGAATTTCAAAAAAAAAAAAAGTTTATGGGAGATTTTCAGATGGTTTTAGAAATGGGTAACCATTTTTCTCATCATTGCAATACCATGCTCCTCATATTCTTCTAGAGGATTTCTTACCCAAGGGGACTGGCTATACTGTTCTTCAGAGAATTGTAAATGTTCCCATTAGCTTTCCTTTCCTTCTCCTTGATACCACAGGCATTGAACAAAAAAAGGGAATGGGAGCATACCATGCTGGTAGTCCTCCACTGGATCATGATGAGTTGGTTCACATTTTGCCACATCTTCCGTCTATCCTGAATGCTTATTCCGGTTTAGAAAATTATATTCATCCAATTCTGCTCTTAATTTAGGGGCCAAAGAGCTGGGGCTCAAAAGTAGGACCCTCCAGAATCAGCACGACAATAACCCAGTGATCTATCAGAACTTTCACTCCTTAGATCTGGTTGAGGCCACTTCTTCCTTTCATGACGGCTTCCTACTCAGTGTGTCTATGAAAGGTCTGGAGTAGCTATTATAGCGTTCAGCGGCAATTGGAATCATCTCTTTAGGATAGATGCCCTCTCACCCTATGTGATGTGAAACTGCTAGCTTGGTCGTCCCACAAGAGGTTCTCTCTCTTTGGATTTGCAGTTAATTCTTCAGCCTTTTTTTCAGACACTGAGTTAGGTTTCTTAGACTTTCCCTTCGTTCAACATGTTATTTCCTTGGGCAATGACATTTGCAGAACTGGAAGTTAGTTGTCGTGTCCTCCGCATGTGGAGTGTTTTCAGACAGATTATTCATCGGTAGACCTCACTTTTTCCTCTTCAAAACCAAGTTGTTTCATGCTCAACCCTCTCCTGTGGAAGGTTTTCACCTTTCATCTGAAAGGGCTTTGGTGGTGTACTTTCAAAGATAGTAGCATTGTGTCTACAGTGTTTGGGCAGGCAAGAGAAAGTCGCAAGCTATTTTTGCCTACTCTGCGTGTGCGGTTCAGGTTGAGATGCCTTCTTTTGCTTCATGGCAGGTCTACATGTAGGTGTGGCCACTTCCAGAAATATTTAGAGGGTAGTTCAATCACTAAGGATTGCAGCATACCCGTAAGGCAACTATGGCACTGAAATATTGTGATCAGAATATTGCCTGAAATAAATATCATGTGTTGAATGTTGTTTACTAAAATAATGCCCCCATTGGGGTTAATGATAGAAAACCTACACCCTACAGGACAATACGTAAACAATATTTAGATAATGATAGTATATTTTTCAACTCCCTATATTCTGCCATGCACCCATACATGGATCTCTGCTTGATTTTGGCACACTCTGTCGCTTGTGTGTGAGCGATGGTTCTGTTTTTTCATCTACTTCTCAAATCTTGAGGTGGTGTGTACATGTGCACTCTGTGATACTTTTTACGTTTGTCGAAGCATGTGAACCTTGTCTTTATTCTTCTTGAGGGTAGATACATTTGGGCATTTCCTCACAAAACTAAGGCATGGTCTAGGGAAGATATGAAGGTGGCAATCACCTGATTAAATGCTTATAAATTGAATTACCCTGGGTCATCATGTTTACTTTGCCACTGGATTCAATCTAGCCTGGCTGATGAGAGCTGTTACCCCGAAACCGATCCCAGGATGCTTGTTTCCGGTTCAGGGAAGACCTGGCTTGGCAGTTCGGGCTGGACTGTTCCCATGAGGCACAGGGTCAAGACTGATTTGCATATAGCTGGGTCTGAACTGAGGTGGTGAAGTAACATAAAGAGCGATGATGGATTCCACCCAGATCTTTGACTGGGGATGGGTTTCTGAAAAGTCTCAACATTCCGTTTATCATCTCCTTGTGTTTACTTTGTTCGCCCTAAGATGACAGGGTATGCCCAGATGTGCGTTCCTTGCTCACTTTGCGACTGGATTCAAGTTAACCTGGCTGATGGGGGGTGTTACCCCGGAACCGGTCCCAGGATGCTTGTTTCCGGTTCAGGGAAGACCTGGCTTGGCAGTTCGGGCTGGACTGTTCCCATGAGGCACAGGGTCAAGACTGATTTGCATATAGCTGGGTCTGAACTGAGGGGGCGAAGTGAGCTAAAGAACGATGATGGGGTTGAGTGTCTGAAATGTTTCTGTGCTCCACCCTTCATCTCCTTGTGTTTGCTTTGTTCGCCCTAAGTTAGCAGGGTATGCTCAGACATGGGTCCCTTGCTCACTTTGCCACTGGATTCAAGCTAGCCTGGATGACAAGTCCCAGGATGCTTGTTTCTGGTTCAGGGAAGACCTGGCTTGGCAGTTCGAGTTGGACTGTTCCCATGAGGCACAGGGTCAAGTCTGATTTGCATATAGCTGGGTCTGAACTGAGGTGGTGAAGTGAGCTAAAGAACAAAGATAGATTCAACCCAGATCTGTGACTGGGGGTGAGTGTCTGAAAAGTTTCAGTGATCCGTCCATCATCTCCTTGTGTTTACTTCGTCATCTTCCTTGTCATGGTCCTCCATTCGTCCCTCTCCCCCAGTATCTGAGCACCAACTTTACCTCACATTGAACTTAGGTACCAAACAGGAAGGATCAACTGAGTCCCCAATATAAATGTATGGTGAGCAGGGGATGGGCTTAAAAAAGAGGTGTGACAATCCCTGGCGTCGGAGAGAATTTAGAGGAAGGAAGGACTCCCATAATGAAGACTTGGATAAGCCTTTACACATAGAAAATATGAGTTATTGAGTGAGTGCTCTGAACGAGTGAGTCCTTACTTTCCAACTGGAGTTACCAAAGGATTTGTCCAAACCAGGTTTTTTTAAACTTGGGACTAAATAGTACATTTTAGAGTGCATTTTGACCCATATTTATTAATGAGAGGCTAGTTTAAAAGACATATGTAAAAATGTCTTTTCTAAATGTGTTAATTGTGGAAAATGGGTGAAGTGGTGACTTTTAAACATTTTGTCAAGTACATTAGGGATTACGGAAGAGGCGTTTCCTATTGAACGATATCAGTAATGTAAAGATTCAGTCCATGGCCCCAGAACTATTCATTGATGGTATTTCAGTGTGGGGAGCCATAATTAGAGAGGCAGGTTTTGTAAAGGCACTTGAGATTGATTTCAAAGAAATTATTATTTTACCTCATGATAAGGCTGTATCACTTCAGGAAGGGGCCCAAGACCTGGCTCTTAACTGATACATGTAGCACAGCGCCTGGAAACCTCCCAGGGTTTGATTGATTGATTAGCATTAGTTGTTAGCAGTAAATTGTGAGCATTTTGCATTCCCGCGCATCCATTGCTTAGCCTTTTCAATTTCAATTTCATGAAGCTTTATTCGGTGCATTCACAAGTAATGACCATGAAAGCAAACAAGCAAAATGTTAACAGTAGAGAAACACATAAGTTAAAAAATGACATGAAGAATTTAAAAAATCATACTCTTCCTGAGTTGAATAGACTTACATAAAAACGTTGCAATAAAAAAACATTTGTCCGGCGAGTTCAGTTCATAGATCATATTCATGGCATCCTCCACATTAAAAATAGCATATTTTTGGAAAAGTGGTTTTAAGTAGACAATCCTCAAATTCATAAATAATGTGCAAATTAGCAAAAAGTGCTGAGTACTCTGTTTAGAGTGGCCATCACATGGACATGGTCCAGCCGGCTGTCTCTTTAATTGTGGAAAAGCCACCAAACCATGGGCTATCCCCAGCCTAAGCCTCGTCAAAACAAACCTATGGGCTGGTTTGGTTACCAGACTCAGATACGTTTGAAAGCCACCGGTTTGCACATATTTGTTATACGTGGTAACCGTAGTAAGGCGCCCACTTAGGGCATCGCGTTTTTGGGCTCGATATGCCAAGAAAATGTTTTTCAAGTCCAACTTGGAGTAGTTTCCCACAGAGCCGGGGTCTGCAACAATGTTTAATCCAAATATCTTTTGAAAGCTGTCCACAATATAACTGAGCCATGGTATCTTTAGAAAATAGTCCAGTTTCAGGCAGTCCACAATGATAGATCGGTTAAAATCTCTCTCATCTGTAGTCCAAATGGCCCTCCATAACAATAACGGTCTTAACATAATCAGGTCACTTAAGTAAGTAACTCCGACCTCCCTATGGGTAAGATCGGTGGAGGCAGAGATGGGGACACAAAGCAATTTTTTCAAAAAACAGTTTTTTTTCCTTTTGCAGGCAATCGACATTTGAATGCCCCCATAACCCTGCCCCATATAAAGCAATTGAAACACTTTTCGCTTTATAAATTTGTATCATTTCATTAATTCTTCTATCACCAATCTTGTTTGCAAATTTAAAAATACCGTAGGAACTTTTCTTCATTTTAGACCTTACATTCTGTAAATCATGGGACCAACTGTCATTATGGGAGAAGATGACACCCAGGTAGCAAAATTTTTCCACATCCTGGACTTTCTCCCCATCAATAAAGAAGACATTGTTTTTCCTATTTCTATCTCCACATACCATCGTATGGGTTTTGCTTTTATTTATGACCAGCCTCCTCTTACTGATAAAATCAGAAAACTGGTTCATCAGCCGCTGCAGGCCCATCGGGGTCCTTGACAGGAGCACAGCGTCGTCTGCATATAGCAGAACTGGGACACTTGTACCGCCGAACTTGGGGGCATCTGCCTGAACTGTTTTCAGGGTCTGATCAACTGCATTTATAAATAAGGTAAACAGAAAAGGGGCTAAGACACAGCCCTGTCTTATACCACGTTTAACATCGAAGTTAGGGGTACATTCCCCCCAACCCCAAAGCGCACACAAGTTTGCATTTTATCATATAATCTAGCTAGGAAGAAAATGATAGCCTTGGGTGCTCCAAGTTCCAACAGAACTGGCCAAAGAATTGAGTGGTCCACCAGATCAAATGCGCTACTCAGATCGGCAAAGCAAAGATGTAAGGTACCAGGCTTGCCCTGGTATACTTTCCGATAATTAATTCTAAGTTCAGGCATTGGTCAAGCGTACCACGTCCCCTTCTGAAACCGTATTGAGAATCCGACAGAATTCCCTTTTCATCTGCCCACTCCTCCAGCCTGTACATCAGCACTCTGCTCATAATTTTTATTGAGGAGTCTAACAAGCTAATCGGGCGGTAGTTACCAGCTACAGCCTTGTCCCCTTTTTTGCTTAGCCTTTTCATGTGAGTACTCTGAAAAGTATGCCGCAGTTCTAAAACCAAAAAGTGTAATATGTGAGTACATTCCATGCTTAACCTTTGTTCATGAGTGCCCTGCTCGTGAGTATACTGAAACTGTTTTTCTCTGCTGACTCGTGAACATTTTGAACGGTTTCTCTCATATGTGACTCAACACAAATAACACTCGCGTAAAAAATGATCACAAAAAAGTCCACATTTTAATGCAGAAGTAGTCCTTGTGCTGAACTATGGATATTTTTTTCATACTTCAGAACCCCCGGAATCATTCAAAAACATTTGAGAGGACTCATTTGTTTGATTATTCAAATATGTGATTTATTTAACTGATTTATTTAACTCATGAGAATGTGATAACCGCTCAAAGGAACTTCGCCAGAACTCCAGCCAAAGTTTAGGGTAGCCTATGTGCTGTTTATATGTTGCTAGAACTTTTTGAGATATTTACCACACCCAAAACATGTTTTTTTCTGCTGCACAAAGATATATATGTGATCAAGCGCTCTGTGAAGCGCGAAACGCATCGTGATGACTGGGAACGCCACAGCTGAATAAATCACTTTTTTTGCACCAAAAATTGGGTTTGTGTCCGTATCTGCAGTTTAGGGGAAGCCTGCGCTGTACTGGACTATCCCTGGAATATATATATATATATATATATATATATATATATATATACATATATATATATATATATATATATATATATATATATATATATATATATATATATATATATATATTGGAAGTGTATTCAATATCTACCAATTTGGAGCCAAAATCAAATTCCATACTGAGAATACGATTACTTGTAAGGAGCTCGATTTTGATAGAGTCATTTTCATACATATTTCTCAATCAAGATGGAAAATAACCCAAAAGTCTACTGCTAGAACAGACTTGAAAGGTTTGGCAAACATTATACCCTACAGCAGGGCTTTCCAAAGTCGGTCCTGGAGGGCCGGATCCATGCCAGAATTTTAAGATAACTACATTTATCTAAATGGGGATATGCTAAAAATTTGGCATGGATCCGGCCCTCCTGGACCGATGTTGGAGAACCCTGCCCTAAAACATACCAAGTAAAATGCCATGGCTCGTGATTTAGGAAACATTTGCTCCTTAAAAATGTTGTTATAGTGGCCATTCCATACGTGCATTCTGAACCCTCCAATAACTTCAAAAAGACCTGCTGTTTAATTATTTAAAGTGATCCCTGCTTTAGTCAATAGGAAGAATTAATTGCACCTCCATGGATCTCTTCCGTTCAATCATGGGCCACTCACTTTTGAATTATACATCGTTAAATCGTCTAATCCTATTATTCAATTATGCAAAAGAAGGTTCATTGCACAGCAAATCTAACTTGCTTTGGTTTGCTCAAACATGCATCCTGTGCCCCTCTTATGGAGAGACACACTTAGGGTGTTATGTTTGCCCTAGATAGAATGGTGGCAATCACCAAGACCATGTCCAACCTCGGGTTCAATGATTCTCCTCCTACCTTGAATTAAGTCTCACAAGCATTCTTGCTCAAGAGGCTGATTCGCCTTTGGAGTAAATTAGACTTAGAGCTTCAGATTAGTACAGTTACAGAATCCTTGAACTTGTCACTCAGCCCATCTGAGCCTCTTGCTAATCTAAGCACATCACATATTATTTAACACTGCAGATTCGGTCTAGGGTCTGTAGCAGAAGATCATCTAATTACCAGATTCCATGCTACCAAGGCTCCCTCTAGGTAGAAAAAATATCTGCTGGCATGCAAAGCAGGCCTCATAAAGGACCTTTTCAACAGCAGGACCAACTGTTTATAAGTGGCAACTTGGGCACAAATATCTCGGCTACTGCATTCACTAGGCCAAAGCTCAGGCCACCAGAAGCCGAAGATGCCAATTCTAAGCTATTACTTGCAGTTGCTAAGAGTTTTGTTACTGCACCTAAAGCAAGTACTTCTACAGTTCCTTTCCTAAGCATGTGTGATAAAATGGCTGTCTTTGGTATGGTAAAATAATGTTATTTAATCTAGTCTTGAAACAATCAGAACCATACAAGATCTCAGTCCTCTTGTGAATATACATGAATACGCCTTTTACTGGGATCACTATCCCTCTTCTTAAGCCGGAAATCATCAAAAATCCCAGTGCATCTTTTCCCTGCCATTATTAATGGAGGAGAGAAATTCCTGGCCAGATGGATCTCTACTACTTAAAGTCATCTGTTTTTCTGGATTTTACTTGGATGGGATTCTGTATCAACAGTTGGTGGTGCTAGGAGCTCCTGATGAACTGAGAACCACTCAGGATTTGGGTGAATCTGCAGGACTGATCTCTTTGACCTTTACACTGCCTTTTATATGGAGGACCACTTTAATCGGATCCACTGTATGGCAGAGGCCAGCACTATGGGAGCAGCCTTAGTGTGTTTCTCCTCCTTCCTCACAGATGATATATACTGCTCAACACGTGTTCCTTCCCGCTCTAAGGAGTGTTCCATTCCTTGTGAAAACCCAGGGGGCTCGTCACTGGTGTCCATTTTAATATTTGCATGGAGCCTTTCTTGTCTCTTAAGAAAAGTTTTGGTGTCTTGCAATACTTGTATGTCAACAACACACTATTTATGACTTATTCTGCACTTTAATCCAGCCAGTGCAAACCACGGTACACATCTTTGCTCCCTTTAGGCCATCACTGATCAACCGAGAATCAATAACGCTCTTAAGCTACAATGAACCGAACGAAGATCTTGATTGTAGGAAATAAATCTTTTGGAACCAGTCTTTTTGGCACTCATTTCTGGACACTTGTCATGTCTAGATCTGTACCCTGCTCCAGCCACAAAACCCAAGAATCTAGGCTTTCTTTTTGACCAGACATTTCTATAAGAGGTCAAAGAAATTCAGTAAAATGTTCCTCTTTTCAGCAGTTGCACCACTTAAGGAAGAGTGTTCCTTTCATCACTCCTGACTATAATGTCTTGATCGCTGGTACCCTTATATTTACGTATTACTTCTAGTTAAATTACATCAATGTCTGTTGCATACGCCTAAATGGCTAAGCTTCAGTTGGTCAACATATGGTTCTCCGATTAAGGGATTAAAAAAGTAAGACTATTTACCAAAGCCCGGTGTCCAATATCTCAGGGCTAAAATTTCAAGATTCTTTATCCGTAGTTCTATCAGATTGAGTCCAAATTTCTCATGGTCAAGTTTTGACCATAATTGCCTATTAGCTCGCTTGGTGTGAGAGCGGCCTACTGCGTCTCTAAGAACCTTGCAGTAGGTGCATCAGTTTGGGGTGGAGACTTGCTTACAGGGCTGATCCCTCACCAGAAGGTCTCGGATCATTTAGCCTTTTAGGACCTTTCTTTTTCACTAAATTGTTCTTTTGTTTAGATTTCTGCCATTCTTTATTTCTGAAACTGTATATCTAGCTCCACAAAGCCTTATGGTGATCCTATATGAATTGCTTTTTTTGTTTAATTAAATTCAATTCCATTCCATCAGCTAACAGGTGCCTACGTCTCAATCCGGCCCACTGTGCTCTTTGCTATCGAACACGTCTCTAGCACCACATGTAGTCGTCGGGTCCCCAGTGAAGCTGTCCCAATCATGTCCTTCAAGTGAACCATCTGATCTTGATCCCCTCTCAGACCATTGTAAACTCCCCCATCTTAGGGGCATATGTATGAAGAAGTTGATTTGCGATTCGGAATCTGCGAATTTTACCGAATCGCAGATTCTGAATCGCAAATCGGCATGTATCAACACAATCGCAAATATTTAGCGATTCGCCCATAATCGCTAAATATTTGCGTGAAAGTTAATAGCGATTCCTTAATGTCATAAATTCGCTAAACTGCGAGATCGCATCGAGTAAATCGCAATTTTGCGATTTTACATCGTGAAAAATCGCAATTTTGCGATTTTACATCGGGAAAAATCGCAAAATTGCGATTTTCTGGAATCATCCACTCGCAATCCTGATGCTTTTTGTTGACATCACCATCCAGGAAGTGCCTGATTACCCATGGGGCAACAGCATTGATTGTGAGAGAGTGTGAGAGTGTTGTTTGCTATTCAGGAGCCATGGCTGAAAGTGGGAATAAGGATTTGCCTGCAACCCAGCAGGAGCAGCAAGAAGGGGAAACATCTAGGAAGAGAAAGCTGAAGTTCTCAGAAGCAGAACTTGAAACACTCATCACTGAGATGGTGCCAAACCATGACATTTTATTTGGGAGGAGCTCACACAAGGTGTCTGAAGCAAGAAAAAGACGCATCTGGGAAGGCATACAAGCAAAAGTAAATGCCCTTGGAGTAACACACAGGAGTGTTGAAGTTTTGCGCAAGCGCTGGTACGACCTGCGCCAGCGCACTAAAGAAAAATTGGCAGCCAGGCTGGAGCAGTCTCAGCTCACCGGTGGGGGAACCTCCAATGTCTCTGATTCAACACCGCTTGAGGAACTGGTAGAGGGCACACTGGCTCCAGAGAGTATTGCGGGAGTGTCCGTGCTAGTCAGCTCAGACCAACCAGCTGCAAGACCAGGTAAGAAGCATGCCTTCCCACCCTAAACCACCCCCAGCAACCCCCTGCAGCGACCTAGGGATTAGGGGAACCACATGTCACGCTAGAGCAAGTACACAGGCAGTCACAGCAATGCATTGTGGGAGATGTAGTCACAATAGTCAGTAATGTTGGAAGTAGCATCCATCTCATGCAATTTTCACATGTGCAGGTCAGGAAAGGTGAATGACAGAAGTAAAGTAAGGGAAAACTGTGAAATAATTTATTTCCACATCATATGACAGCAAATAAAATTAATGTGTGCTGTTCTATCCACAGCACCTGCAACTAAAAAGCCCACAGGCAGTGCAAGTGACACAGGATCCCAAGCCTCTGGAGACGCTAGTCAGGTGCAGGACACAGATGGGGAGGACAGTCCTTTCATTCCACCACAGGGACACAGGAGGAGGATCGTGAGGCCATTACCAGTCATGGAGGAAGAGGATGAGGACAACAATGACATAGTGCAGTCTGATGAACCAGTTTCCCAGCAACAGGAGTCAAGACCACAGCACAGCCAGGGTCCACAGGTCACAGGCAGGCGTAGACCCCGCACGGGCTTCAGCTCCATTGAGCATCAGGAAGAATCGGTTTTTGCTGGGCTGGAAATGCACATGCTCCAAGTACACTGCCTACAAGCAAAACACATGAAGACAATTCAGCGTGAGATGAGGGCAGGGTTCAGGGGAATGCGTGAAGAAATCAGGGGTGCTGTGCAAGAGCTAACTGCCGAGTTGCATGCAGAACGCGCTGCCAGGCGCAAAGAGATGGCCCGCATGGACCACTACACGCGCGCAATAAACCGCCTGGCCTCATCTACCAATATGCTGTCAAGGCGTACCATAGAGACCCAGCGTGAGTTCTCTCACGGCATTCAGGACATCGTCACTGTTGTTGTGCAGTCCACTTCTGCCCTGGATGAACTGCGTTCCCTACGTACCGCAGGTCCAGGAGTGCTGACCCCCAGTGAGGAGGACTCCCAGTCAGTGCGAAGCTCCGCCACCCCACCACCCACTGTTGAGAGGCGCCGTAGTGGCAGGAGCAACAGGCCTGCTACACACCAATAGGATGTGCAGCCAAATGACAATGACTTACAGGGGCAAAATATGGCCATCAACAGTGTTGACTTTGCTGTCATTACACTCAATTAGTTGCACTGTGATTTGAACATGTGCATTGCATTGGGAGTGTTTAATTTTGACTATTTGGATGTGTGCCATTGTTGCTGTAGCAATTAAAACACATTAGCAAAGATTGAAGTTGTCATTGTGTCATTATTACTCACCTAGAAGTAGTTGCGCATGATCTCATCACGCCTCTGTCGCCCAGCTGCAGCAACAGCTACGCCAGCTTCCATGCGTACAGGTCCAGGTCCCTCCACCTCGGAGGATTCTGACTCACTCAACTCCATTGGTGTCCCTTTCCTGGTTGCGATGTTGTGCAGCATGGCACAAGCTACAACAATTTTGCAGCACGTTTCGGGGCTGTATTGGAGAGCTCGTCCACTTTTTATGGATGCACCTGAATCTGCTCTTCAATATGCCAAAGGTTCTCTCGATTGTGCCTCTTGTTGAAATGTGTGCCCGGTTGTAGCGCCGCTCCCCAGCAGTAGCAGGATTTAGGTAGGGTGTCAGGATGAAATCACGGACTGCATAAGCACTTTCACCTGTGGGTGGAAATGTTAACGGTCAGTCACTGTAATGCACATGGTAGTCAGTGGAAATGTGGCCTATGTTTGTGAGCATTTACCTAGTAGGTATCCCTCTCCAAAATCACCTCTTGAGAGTCTATGGTATAGCCCACTGTGACGGAAGATAAAGGTGTCATGTGTGCTTCCTGGATACTTTGCCACTATGTCTGTGATGATGTTTTTGGCATCACACACCATCTGTATGTTAAGTGAGTAGTAGCATTTCCTGTTCCTGAATACATACTCTACGTTTGAGGGGGGGAAAATAGCAACATGTGTCCCATCGATACATCCTATGACGTGGGGGAATTGGGCAATGTTGTAAAAGTCCTGCTTGGTTTTGTGCTAGTTCCTGTGGGGTGCTGGGGAAGTGTATGTGGTGTTGCATCCTATGTGTCATGGCATCGAGGAACGCATGGAAGAAGCGCGACAGGGCACTTTGTGAAACCCCTCCTGCTGTGGCTATCACCCCCTGAAAACTACCTGCGGCCAGCAGGTGTAGTGAACACAGGACCTGGATGTGTGTGGGTATGGCTTGTGTCCTGCGGGTGGGGTGTTCTAGGTAGGGTCTGAGTTCCTCTATTAAATCAAGTATGCTCTCTTCCTCCAGTCTGTAGTGGGTGTAGATGTCCTCCTCAGTGCACTGGAAGATGGTGGTGCGCGCACGGAATATCCTCTCCTGCCGTCTCCTCCTCTGAGCCACAGCTCTCAGTCTTCGCCTCCTCACTATCATGTAGAGCCCAGACATTGTGGGAAAAAGTGTGTTGCATTCTGGGCTTACTTTTATACTTTGCACCTGGTTACCACCTGCTCCCACTTGGTGGTAATTGCGATTCCTCAAAGCGATTTTCATGAAATCGCTATTTGCGAATGGTTGATACATATCATTGCGAATTCTAAATTGCGATTTCCAGATTTGTGATTTTCGCTAAACGGTTTCAGCGCAAATTTGGAAATCGCTATTGAATTCGCAGTTTCACACTTTCGCAATGTTTGGAACTCGCTAAATAGCGATTCCTTGTTTTGCGTGCATTTTTGCCTTCATACATTGGAAATTGCGAATTTTCTGTCGCAAACGCTATTTTTACCGATTCGCAGCGTTTGCGACAGAAAATTAGCTTCATACATATGGCCCTTAGTAACATGTGCAATATACATGTGTCAAATAGGGATCAGAGATTGTGCAACTACAAAAAACCCTCCATTTATAACACGTCACACTGAGATACAGCAAATATGGTGCATAGACAGAGGTCTTTGGTGTATTTTAGTAGAACACAAAGCACACTTCTGGAGGTCATGTGATATGTGCAATACACACATGCAAATAGGCATCCAACACACACTCAAAATTTAAAAAAACTTGAAAATAAGGCCTGGTGCCTGTGGTGTGCTACTTTGAAGGGTTATCAAGTGCAAAAAACAAAACTGCTATGTACTAAAGTGTCATTGTGAGTTGTGAATAGATTTGAAACTCAAAAGTGCCACATTGCGACTCTGCTGCATCTAAGTGGGCATGAGAGTGGTGCCCACCTTCTCTGACTTGCAAGGGTATGTGTCAATGCTTGGCGATGCTTTGTCCCGTATCTTTTCTTGACTTCCGCTTCTGCAGAAGTTTGCACTAAGTTGTGCTGAGAATTTGCCAATGTGATTTTTAAAGATTGACTGAAGATAAACTATTAGTACCCGAAAGCACATGGTGAATGACCAATGATATTTGATAGATTCGCCAGTAAGAAGTAGAATGCTTTAAAGCATCAATGATTGTTGGGAGTGATCTTAATGAAATTGATTTAATGGTTTTGGCATACATAGGTCTACATCACAAGTCTCTGAATAAACAGCCAAAAAGATCTGCATATCCAGGGGCACTCACTCAGCAAAAGTCCAAAACATAGTTTGCTTGGAAACACAGCTTCTCTGGACGTGCTCAAAGATCTATGGCGCCATCTCAGTCACGGCCCACCCAGTGCCCGATCAAGGCTCATGTTATGAATTTGTTGGACTTTTGGGCAAGGATACAGTTTTTTGTGTGTGGTTTTTTTTTTGCAGTTTTATATAGCACGAATTCGACTGAAGTTATTGGAGCGCTTTACATGAGCACCAGTTACATTAGACCAGGACACATTCATTTTTGGTAGGCGCGGGGAGAATAAGTGATTTGCCCCGAATCACAGGATGTTGAGACGAAGCCGAACCTGGTTTCCCAGCTCCAAAGTTGGCATTTCTAGCCATTAGGCCACATCCTCTCCCCAGTATCACCAATTCCGTTCAGTATTGCCGCATCAAAATTCAGCAATTATGAGTTTTGTCCCCAGAATGGGAATTGACCACACAGGCCCAAGAATAACGGGATCAGACCCTTCTGTTTTCTATAATTCCGGGAACAAATCCCTGGACATTTTCCAATGACTCAGAAAAGGGGGGACATGTCAGAGGGACGGCTGGGATGGGGAGTGGGGGGGGGGTCAGGTGTTCTAGCCAGGCCTTGACAGGACAAGAGTAGCCAGGGCCAAACATTTTTTAAATTATTGAGCAGGATAAGAACCAAAAAAATCTATTACATAGTAAATATATAATCATCATTACCATGGTTGTAATACATTTTTAGGATCACATTAATACTGCCTATCAGCGATCATTGTTAATAGCAGCAATAGCCAATGTAAAGATGTCCAAGTGCAAACGCTGCAATGCCCTAAGCAAATAGCAGTAATAACGAATATAAAAGTGCAAGAGTGCAAATAGCACAAATCAGACCAGCAATAAGATAAATCTGTCACATAATAATCAAATATCCATCGTTGCCATCATTGAAAAACGTTATTGGCATTGAGCTAATACAGCCCACCCAAAAATCATTGACAATAGCAGCAGTACCCAATATGCAAATGCAAAAGTGAAAACAATGTAATAGCATACACAGTAGCAACGATAGCTAGTGAAAAAGTGCAAGAGTGCAAATAGTGCAAATCCGATCTTATATAGAGCACATTTCCTAGAGCATAACACATTCCATCTAACCAATGCATCTTACCTAAAAGTCATATAAAAAGTGCAAAAGTGCGGATCACTGCTAAATGAAATCCATTCCTTAAATCATGTAACTCCACTAAGGAGGTTCTCATCTTTCTCAAAGACCATACTGAATTATTAAATAATACTAATACAGTTTAACAAGACAAAGAAAGCAATAAGACATTCTAAGTGCATCAATAGAAGGTAGAGCGGCACAAAGCATTTCTTCTTAGAATATACAAGGAAATGTTAAAAGCCTACAACCTCTCCTCAATGACCAGTGCTAGGTAGACATACAGCCTTTACATAGCATACAGACCAGGCTCCAGCTCCTAACAAACTTAAAAAACAGCGGTCTCTCCTAACAAGAAAGACACCTAAGTTGGCCTTTTTTTGGGGCGGAGGAGGAGTTTTCTATTGCGCACACTCCACCCGAAGGTATCAGAGCACTTTTCATGAGCACCAGTTGTGTTACAGATGGACACATTCTTAGGTTTCAACTGCCTCTTGGTTTTATTTGAGGTATCTACAATAGGATCTTGCATAAAATTGAACCCCCTCATCACTAGCGGTCCCTCTGGCAGAATCGCCAAATTGTGGATTTGCTCCTCAGCCTGCATTTCATCTACTATCGGGCCATAGTATTTCAGGAGGTTTAATGCACTACCTGCAACCCTAACCTCTATCAAGAACCGTCTACCCTTACTATCTCATAGAACCGACTTTATCTCCCAGTCCACCACATTAAAGAATAGTAAATCCATCCCTCACATCGCGACCCCTTCTGAGGCGAAATATGCCTGAAAATACTTCCCTGAGACAGAAATCTTGGGGTTATTACTCTTAAAATGAGTTTTCTAAAGAAAAATGACCCCAGGAATAAAATAAGCTAACCGCTTCAACGAGGCATCCCACTTTTGCTTATTCACAAGGCCTTTCCCATTACATGTGATACGTTTTACATACATTACCATAAAAAATATGATATACTTGGCATCCCCACAAACAGACTCACACTTATCAAGGTCACTTCTGCTAAAATTCTATTAAAACACTAAGGGGAGCTCTCCATCGCCTGTTGAGATTCCCTTGTCATGTCTCCACTTAACCAAAGACTACGGTGAGCATCTCACTCTCTCAACCTGCTCTTTATAGGTCTCGACCTCTGCCAATGCGCTTGCGCATTGCAGATGTCGAGATCTAATGTAGGCGAAACAAACTCTTGAACCAGCGAGGATTGTCCCCAATGCATGTGAGGTACTCAAGCGCGACTCTTCCCCAGCACGCGCTTGAGCTCACTTCTCAATCACACCCCATATGGTGTTCACTCCCACTGGCTCGCACATCAAAAGCTGCTGCTCCCCCGCCAATGCACTCCCGCCCCGCCCCCCCACAGCAACGCCAAGAGCTTGTTTTAGTCGTGTTCACAATGCGGCTTTTTGATCGCCGCGATAAAAAACCTTTCAGACAGTACGCCCTGTTTTCGTTAATGCAGAACAATTTTACAGCTAAGGACACAAATAGTTCACAGGGGCTTTCTCGAAGTGGCGATGTCTCTTTGCACGCCCGCTGCCTATTGCACTCTCCCGCCGCCTCTGACACTCTTTCACCATCCCTTTTCGCGACTCCCACTGTGTGGTGGTCTCTCTCTATCTTTTTCAACCTTCTACGGCCTCTTACAACCCCCTGGAGTGCCTTGCGGTCTCTCGTCGCCTCTTACATTGTCCCACAGTCTCTTCCATTCTCCTGCAGTCTCTTTTAATCTCCCGTAGTTCCTTCAACTCTCTTAGGCTCTTTCACTCTCTCACCCTTTTGTTTTCTGCCAGTCTCCCACACTTTCCCACCACCTTTTTATTCTCTCGCCACCTCTTTCACTCTCTCCTCATCTCCTCATTTCTTCTATTCTCCCGCCGCCTCTTTCACTCTCATTTCTTTTATTCTCCCGCCACCTCTTTCACTCTCTCCCTCATTTCTTTTATTCTCCCGCCTCCTCTTTAACTCTCTCACATTTCTTGTATTCTCCCACTTCCTCTTCAAAGGCTGCTGCTCCCCTCCCAAAGCAATGCCAAGAGCTTGTTTTAGTCGTGTTCACAATGAGGCTTTTTGATTGCCGCGATAAAAAAGCTTTCAGACAGTACTCCCTGTTTTCGTTAATGCAGAACAATTTTACAGCTAAGGACACAAATAGTTCACAGGGGCTTTCTCACAGTGGCGATGTCTCTTTGCACGCCCGCTGCCTATTGCACTCTCCCGCCGCCTCTGACACTCTTTCACCGTCCCTTTTCGCGACTCCCACTGTGTGGGGGTCTCTCTCTATCTTTTTCAACCTTCTGCGGCCTCCCACAACCCCCTGGAGTGCCTTGCGGGCTCTCGTTGCCTCTTACATTATCCCACAGTCTCTTCCATTCTCCTGCAGTCTCTTTTAATCTCCTGTAGTTCCTTCAACTCTCTCCTAGGCTCTTTCACTCTCTCACCCTTTCGTTTTCTGCCAGTCTCCCACACTTTCCCACCACCTTTTTATTCTCCCACCTCCTCTTTAACTCTCTCCTCATTTCTTCTATTCTCCCGCCGTCTCTTTCACTCTCTCTCATTCCTTGTATTCTCCCGCTTCCTCTTTCACTCTCTCTCATTTCTCCTATTCTCTCTCCACCTCTTTTACTCTCTCTCTTATTTCTTCTATTCTCCCACCACCTCTTTCACTCTCTCTCTGATTTCTTCTATTCTCCCACCTCTCTCTTGTTACCTTTTCACTCTCTGAGTCTTAGCATGCATTCTGTTCTCCTGTTTTCTCTTCCTTTTCTCCATTGTCTCTTCGACTGTCATTTTGCGCCTTTTCCAGTCACACTGTCTCTTCTGCTCTCTCACTGCCTCCTCAACTCTCCCACCTCTTTACCTCCACTTTCGTGTTGCGCTATTCTCTCCGACTACTTTTTTCATTCTTCCTCTGTTTCATCAATTCCACGTTGTCTCTTTCACTCTCCTACTATTTTTCTTCTCATGCTGTTTTTCATTCTCTTAAACCATCTTCCACTCTCCCACAAAGTCTTTTATTTCACTATTTCTTCTTTTACTCTCCCATTTCACTTCCTCCATCCTGTTGTATCATCCAGATCCCACCAAATCCTCCACCACTTAATCCGTTATCATTGTCTTCCTCTGTTTATTGCCTTCATATTCCTCCCACCATCTCTTCCACTCTCCCGTGGTTTCTCTCTTCTCCTGTTCTCTATTTTACTCCCCCTGTGTGTCTTCCCTTCTGTTGTTTCTTCGTCTGTTCTCCCACTGTCTCTTTCGCTACTCTGTTGTCTGTTACTCTTTCCTTCTACATCTTCCACTCTCACATTGACTTTTCCTTTCTTCCACTACCTATTTCACTCTCAGATCATCTTTTCTACTCTCTCACAATCTCTCCCACTCCCTAAAGTATTTACCGCTCTTCACATCTCACACATCCTGCCAGCATCTGTCCTCTTTCCAGTTTTTCTCCATCTTTGCTGTTCATATTCCATCAAGTTTATGAAGCTAATTTGCACTTATGATGAGTAACCCGAAAATTGCCACTTGTTCAACTCAAATATTCTTAATCTAAATGCTAGAAAAAGGAACAAAAGTGGCAACTATATAAGTATGAAGACAGAATATGATGCCCTGCTCATTCTTCAAAACCGCACATGTAACAAGACACACACACCCTCCGACACACACAGAACCCCCCCACACACAGAACCCCACACACAACCCCACACACACCCCCCACACACACAACCCCCACACACACACAACCCCCCCACACACACCCCCCCCACACATACGAACCCACAACTACACACAGGCACACACCCACAATTACACAACCCCACACACACAACCGCCCCACACACAACCCCACACACATAACAAAACAAAACATAGCATTACATAAAACATAGCATAACAAAACACAACATAGCATAACAAAACACAACATAGCATAACAAAACATAGCATAGCATAACAAAACATAGCATAGCATAACAAAACAAAACATAGCATAGCATAACAAAATATAGCATAGCATAGCAAAACAAAACATAGCATAGCATAACACAATAAAGCAAAGCATAACACAATAAAGCAAAGCATAGCATAGCACAACAAAACATAGCATAGCATAACAAAACATAGCATAGCATACCAAAACATAGCATAGCACAACAAAACACAACGAAACAAAGCATAACAAAACATAGCAGAGCAAAACAAAGCATAGCATAATAAAACACAACAAAACATAGCATAACAAAACATAGCATAGCCTAACAAAGCATAGCATAGCAAAACACAACAAAGCATAGCATAACACAGTATAGCATAACAAAACACAACAAAACATAGCATAGCATAAAACAAAGCATAGGATAGCAAAACCAAACATAGCATAGCATAACAAAACAAAGCATAGGATAGCAAAACATAGCATAGCATAACAAAACATGCACAACATAACAAAACATAGCATAACAAAACACAACACATAGCATAACAAAACATAGCAAAACACATCAAAACATAGCATAAAACACATAAAAACACACAAAAACAGCATAGCATAACAAAACAGCATAGCATAACAAAACACTACAAAGCATAGCATAACAAAACACAACAAAACAGAACAGCATAACAAAACATAGCATAGCATAACACAACAAAGCTTAGCATAACATAACAAAACATAGCATAACAAAACAGCATAGCAAAGCATAATATAACAAAACATCATAGCATAGCAAAACATAGCATAGTACAACAAAACATAGCATAGCATAACAAAGCATAGCATAGCATAACAAAGCATAGCATAGTATAACAAAACATAGCATAGCAAAACACAGCAAAACATAGCACAGCATAACAAAACACAGCATAGCCTAACAAAACACAGCATAGCATAAAAAAACAAAGCATAGGATAGCAAAACATAGCATAGCATAACAAAACAAAACAAAGTATAGCATAACAAAACAAAGCATAGCATAGCAGAACCAAACATAGCATACCATAACAAAACAAAACATAGCATAACAAAACAAAACAAAGCATAGCATAGCATACCAAAACACAAAACATAGCATAACATAACAAAGCATAACATAACATAACAAAGCATAGCAAAACAAAACAGCATAGTATAACAATACATAGCATAGCATAACAAAACACAACAAAACATAGCAGAACAAAACATAACATAACATAACATAGCAAAACACAACAAAACATAGCATAGCATAACAAAACATAGCATAGCATAACAAAACAAAGCATAGCATAACAAAACATAGCATAACTAAACATAGCAAAACACAACAAAACATAGCATAGCATAACAAAACATAGCATAGCATAACAAAACATAGCATAGCAAAGGATAGTATAACAAAACAAAACATATCAAAGCATAGCAAAACATAGCATAACAAAACATAGCATAGCATAACAAAACAAAGCTTAGCATAGCATAACAAAACATAGTATAACAAAGCATAGCATAGCATAACAAAACATAGCAGAGCAAAACAAAGCATAGCATAATAAAACACAACAAAACATAGCATAGCATAACAAAACATAGCATAGCCTAACAAAGCATAGCATAGCAAAACACAACAAAACATAGCATAGCATAACAAAGTATAGCATAACAAAACACAACAAAACATAGCATAGCATAAAACAAAGCATAGGATAGCAAAACTAAACATAGCATAGCATAACAAAACAAAGCATAGGATAGCAAAACATAGCATAACATAACAAAACATAGCACAACATAACAAAACATAGCATAACAAAACACAACACATAGCATAACAAAACATAGCAAAACACAACAAAACATAGCATAGCTTAACAAAAGACAACAAAACATAGCAAAACAAAACATATCATAGCATAGCAAAACATAGCATAGCATACCAAACACAACAAAACATAGCATAGCATAGCATAACAAAACATAGCATAGCATAACAAAACATAGCATAGCATAACCAAACACAGCACAGCATAGCAAATCAAAGCACAGGATAGAAAAACATAGCATAGCATAACAAAACAAAACATAGGATAGCAAAACAAAACATAGCATAGCATACAGCATCACTCAGCACCACCACAGCATCACTCAGGGGCACCACAACATCACTATGTGCTACCACAGCATCACTGAATGCCACAGCATCACTCGTTTGCCACCACAACATCACTCAGTGCCACCACAGCATCAATCTGTGCAACCATTCAACAACAACTGGTTCAAATATGTTCTCTCAATGTTTCAAGCTTTATTACAAATGTCACAAAAAGATGTTAATATTTCACTTCTGTTCTTGGATTTTCGTCACAATAAAATACACTGAACATAATCTTCACAAAAGTTATTTACAAATGTTTAAGCTATTGCCATTATAAATTACAATAACTTTTATTTAAGTATTAAATACTTTAAAAAAAATTAAAAGCCATTGTTATTTGTAATATCAATTCATGAAAGTCACGTAGATACAGTACATATTGTATTACAAATGCTATAGGTGTCACATTTGCGAAAGTTATAACTATTGGCATTGTAAATGACAAAGCTATTTTGCTATTTTCAAAACCAACACATAAATAACAAATGTGTCATTTACAATACCAATAGCTCATACTTTCCTAATGCGAGACCTATTGCATTGCAAATGCTTGTTTACAACTGCTCTGCACCTCCCCCACAAACCCCCAACTTGGATTTGGGGAAATCCTACCCACCCGTTCCTGAAAGGTGCTCAAGCCTCGACTGGTGTCATGGTACTGTATTTTGCGTCCATCATGTACCCACCCCACTATCCCAGAAAACAGAAAAGAGATATAGAAAAGAGCAAAAAGAAGAAAATAAGGAACTTATAGCAAAGCAAACACAACATAAAATACTAATTAAGCACAGTTCTAAGTCTTCAACATCTTCAAGTGTAGGGTCTGGGCCTCCTTGACCCCTGATAATAAAAGAGAATTGGCCATTGGCAAGAACCTTCAACTTAAACTGCTTTACTATTGATGCTTGCAGACCCAAAAGTTTCATTTCTCTGGCCAGCCCTTGAAAAGATTCTCAACATTGTGCTGCTGTGATTGAGAGATCCAAAATCATCCTCATCTGAACATTGTCCCCAATCAAAAAAGATTTCTCGTGGATCACTGCAGATAGGATCTGCTCTTTAATATGAAAATCTGGGTAATTAACAACTTTTTTAGTGGATACTTCACGTTCGCTGGCTCGTATGCTGGAACTCTATGTGCCGTTATGAGGGTCATATAGGCTGTTACTTCTGACAGGATATGCTTTCCGATCAATGAATCCATCAACTGGGAAACACTCTGAATAGCCCCCTGTATCTACCTCCACTCCCGAATACCAATGAGCGTCTCGCATGATACTCCATGTTTTCAGCCTTACTTTCTAAATGACAAACCTTTTTTGGTTCATCAGGCCATCTTTAATAAAGTACCAAAAAGGAAAAATTTACGGGGGGGGGGGGTCCTAGGGAGAGAGTTTAGAGACCTGCAAAGGATTACATCCCCAATGTTACACAATAATAGAAACAACAAAAATCCTTGGGTCTACCTTGTCTGAACAGAACAGAGGAAAGACCTAGTTCTTCAAAGGGCTACAACCCCCTTGCTGCGAGGGAGGAGCACAGGGATGTTTTTATTACTGCTTTACTGCTCTAACTGGATTAGTAAATCCACCAAATGAGACCTAGTAGAGAGGCCCAGCAGCAAATTATAGCTGCCAGGACCTCCAACAAAATATAAAGAAATAGGTTTTTTTATAGAATGCAGGAGGTAGGGGAGCAATGGAAGAGGAGGTGGGGGAGTCAGTCGTGGAAACATTGGCAGTGGGCAGTGGGAGCAATAGACATGCTTGAGGAGGCAGAGAAAGAATACATTTAAAAAAATGTTAATCTGCGGAGAGGGAAACAATGGATATGGCGAATGAAGGATGGAGCAACATGTAGCATGTGGGTTGGGTATGGAATGGTAGAAGCAGCACATAAGGGAGAAACTAAGGGGCTCATTTACAAGCCCCTTTCGCCACCACAGCATCACTTTTCAGGGCGTTGTGGTGGCGATAGGGGCTTCGCCTTATTTACAAGGCAGCATTAAGACACTTGATGTGGCTTAAAGTTGCCTTGTAAATAAGGCACCCTTTCACGCTATACGTAGCATGAAATGGGAGGGATGGGTGTTGCTGTGAGCATTCCACAGCAACACCCATTGATTTTGACGCTGCCCCATATTTACAAGGTTGGATCTCCTAATGGGGAGTGATTCGTTTGTGTATTTAAGCGCTGGAATCAATATTATGTTTCTGAGAAAAGGGGATACCTCTTGAACCATAAATTAAGTATGTTTTATACAACAAGGAGCTTCAAAATCCTCCGTCTTCTGGTTCAACTAATGAACACTTCTGACACTTCTTACTGAGATTTAAACTTTAATGGAACTAGTGCTTCCCATGCCATGCTTCAGATGTAAGACCAACTGATTTTAATCAAATTACTACTCATGAGCCAGGTGTTTGAGTTGAAATATCTTTTGTATTTTTTAGATTTCAAATCTCGTTTTCTCATATAGATAAAGTAGTGACATACATATTTACATGACACTTTGTACTTTACAAACGCAGGAAAATCAAGTACAGAAAATTAGTGAAAGAAAAAATTGACATTACATTTTATAGACATTTTATGAACATTATTCTTTACATATAGACATTTTATGCACAATTCATACCTAAGAGTGCAACTAAAATTAAATGTTAAATGTTGGGACCAATTGTCCTTATGTCCTCATACATTTTTAGTGTTTAGTGGTGGGCTAAGGTCCTAATGAGGTCAGAGCAAGGCTAGATATTTTGGTTATATAAGTACCCTTGCTTGCGCATCAGTTTATAGTGCCTTTTGTGCTCCAATCATATAGGATTATTGCTCTTGGCCTCAGTTTATAATATGCCAACGCGTTTCGACCTTCTTGGCTGGACCTGAAGCTGGTTTAAAATGAAGATCTTCCTCAGGGCGGTATGTATTCTTTGCAGGACACGTTGTTTTTTTGTTTTTGGACCTGTCGTTTTCCTACTAAATGTCCATGTACCTGTCTTAGAGTGAGTCTTCCGTGATAGGTGGTAGGTGTGGCATCTTACATTCTTATATAGCTGCAGCTTGAAATGGTGGTTACCAGGGGTATCCTCGCATGTGCGGCTTCTTCACAAAGTTGCTGTGGGGGCCCCTTCACAGTTCTTCACCCTCCTTTCGGGACGCGACATTGCTTGGCCGCATAGCTGTCATCTCAGTAAGGAATGTTCATTAGTTGAACCAGAAGACGAAGAATTTTGATGCTCCTTCTTGTATAACACAAACTTCATTCATGGATCAAGAGGTATTCCATATTTACAGGGGTGGCGTAAATATGGGGTAGCCCCAAAATTAAGATCAGGGAAAACCTGGTCTTACCCTAGCGAAACGCTGAGAAGTGTTTAATTACTCTTCGCTTTTTCTGTTTCAATGTGTGCTGCGTTGTGCAGCACACATGGAAACAGCTAAAAGGGACACCTTCCTGCACATAAACAATCATTTTTAAAAACCGACGTTTTGCAACTTTTATGTGTGCTGCAAATGAGAGTAAGAAGCAAGTGAATGAGAGTGACACTATAGCCAATCAATGGTAAGCAACAAGTATGCTGTAAGCCTACTAAAGAGTTTTTGCCATGGTCCACAGGACGACTTTCGCAAACAAGCTATTAAATACAGTAGGGAGGTGAGGCCTAGAATCATGTGCTTTAATAAGTGGAACATATTTTCATTTCAGTTGTTTTTGGGGAACACATTGTAGTGATGCAGTAATTTTGTAGAAGCAAACCATGGCATCTCAGGAGGGGATTAGTCAACAGTAAAATGCAGCATTCTACAGCTGCAGGTTTGACCTACAAGACTGGCTAGTAAAGAGAGACAAAGCAGATTGATGCCCATGGGTCTAGCTGTCAGTATTGCAGCTGGTGCCCATTTGCCCGGCTTGTATTATGGTTCATGAGACCCTCGTAAGGCTACCGTTGATGCCTCAGTGTGTTGTTTCTGTTAAGCGTGCAAGTGCACATGACCTGGGCCCTTTGCATGTCTCTTACACAAGGAGGGTGCTTTAACCTGACTTTCAGCCCTGCCTGCGAGAAGTTACACGGCTATTCCTCGCATGTGGTTTACACACATGTGGTTAGGGGCTAACCCCTTCGATGCACCCGTCGGCAAACGGCCGTCCATAGCATTACCTCCGTAGTGCTGCGCACGTCCATTGGCTGACGCGGCCCCGCCCACTCGATAAAACAGCCACCCCGCAGCGGAATTTCCGCCGTGGTTAAGCGGTTAAACACAGTCCGAGGGGAGCATGCACTACTGTTACACACACTATGCCAGGGGGCATAGCTAGCATTGGTGGAGCAGGTGCACGCGCACCAGGGCCCAGAGTCCAGAGGGGGGCCATGGAACACTTACAATTATGTGTTTTACTAGAGCAACAGCAGCCAAGGAGGGCATTTCCCTTGCTTGCATCAGGGCACATGCCCTCTTTGCTCTAGCTACGCGTCACCACCAACTATTGTGTCGCTGTTAAGCACCCAATTAATGAGTGAACAGTATTTCTGAGGCAACTTACCAATCAAAGTGCCTGGACAACAGGCATCTAAATTTGGAACCTTTATAAAATGCATTTTAGAATCAGACCCCACAAAGTAACCTTTAAGAAGAACGAGTGCTGGCCAAGGCATGGGGATCTTTACAGACAGGGCCATCTATGTCACCTGTTGTTTGCCTGCTCTTATCCCAACAGCAAACCGAGCCAGACACTCATTAGATCGTCCTAAATAGTTTGAAGATGTGGAGACAGATACGCAGGCGAGCGAAACAAGACTGAGGGCACATACAACCCTTTCCAGTGGAAAAAGCAGGACACTGGCGAAGAAACCAGTCTCGCTCTCTCTCTCTCATGACAGTGAGTCATATTTTGTTGTGCTATGTCGGACGGAAGGTCACAAAATAAGTCAGTTATTCACTCTAGCACTAGGCTGTTTAAGCATAATTCAATGTATTACATTGAGTAGATACTTCAGAATGGATGGAATTGTAGAAAAGACCATCTCTTTTTCACAATGGCATTGATAATGGGCAGGAAGCACATTGTAAAAGGCACAACCATAGGTTTATACCTATTTTTTGGACCAAATGTATTATGTTTTATTAGAATTTACAACAAAGTCCAGCAGTTCTTCTGGGAAGTTGTGTCCAACAGCACTCACATTAGTAGATATTTATGCATGTGCAAAT
Source organism: Lissotriton helveticus (assembly GCF_964261635.1). Classification (NCBI taxonomy): domain Eukaryota; kingdom Metazoa; phylum Chordata; class Amphibia; order Caudata; family Salamandridae; genus Lissotriton; species Lissotriton helveticus. The sequence goes on along the minus strand of NC_136072.1, from coordinate 452,940,112 downwards.
TTAGCTGCTAAATGTGTATGCATGCGTCAATGCTTAGCAAAAGGGTATTTGTACTTTAAATTATTTTCCTTTGAAGAAAACCGTTTCCCCACGCCTCACGCAATCTTGCTGGTATTCCTTCCCCATTCCCATCCTGGATAGGAATCTTCTCCTGACCTAAAGTAAATCTAGGCTGTATCTATGCTGAGAATGCATCTTACAAAGGTTTTTGAATATCTACAAGGCTGTTGGCTTGTAGGCGTTCCAAGTTAGCTGAAAAGCCAGATCTTGAGGCTCTTCCTGAAGATGTACAGAGTAGAAGAGCATCTGATGTTGACCGGGAGCACATTCCAGGCCTTGGCTGCAATGTAGGAGAAGGCTCTTCCACCTGCTCTGGTTCTGCGGCTGCACAGGGTTTCTGCTAGGGCGAGGTCGGTGGAGAGGAGGTTTTTTTTTTTGGTATGTGGAAGGAGACTCTTTTGTTGAGGTATTTGGGTCTGGTGTTGTGGAGAGATTTGTAGGCGTGGGTGAGTAGCTTGAAGGTTACTCTCCTGTTGATGGGGAGCCAGTGGAGGTATCGCAAGTGTTGGGTGATGTGCTCATGCTGTGGGATGCCAAGGACTAGTCTGGCTGCGGTGTTCTGGATGGTCTGGATTTTGCATTGCAGGAATTTGTTGATTCCAATGTAGAGGGTGTTCCTGTAGTCCAATCTGCTAGTTATGAGTAGCAGGGTGACGGTTTTTCTGGGTTTGGGGGGGATCCACTTGAAAGTCTTGCCAAAGATGCAGGGGGTGTGGACGCAGGTGGAGGCAAGATCGTTGCTCTTGCGGAATATGGTGAGGGAGGAGTCGAGTATGATGCCAAGGTTCCGGGCATGGTCTGTGGGGGTGGGGCGGTTGCAGCGCCAGCGGGCAGTGAGCCACCAAGTGTTGTCCCAGGCTGAGGGGGTGGGTCCAAGGACGAGGAATTCTGTCTTCTCTGAGTCGAGCTTCAGACACCTGCTGCTCATCCAAGCTGCAAGGTCTTTCATTCCTTCATGGAAGCCGATCTGGTGTCTTCGGGGTTCTTCGTGAGGGAGATGATGAGCTGTGTGTCGTCGTCGTAGGATACTATGCTGAGTCCATGCTGTCTAACGATGGCGGCAAGAGGGGCCATGTAGATGTTGAAGAGTGTGGGGCTGAGCAACGATCCTTGGGTAACTCCATAGTTGAGCTCTGTGGGTTCAGAGAGGAAAGGCAGGAGTCTGATCCTTTTGGTTCTTCTGGCGAGGAAGTAGTGGAGCCAGTCGAGGGTGGTTGCCTGTATGCCAGTATCGTGGAGTCTGGCTGCGAGAGTGTGGTGGGAGATGGTGTGGAAGGCTGCGGAGAGGTCTAGAAGGATGAGGGCCGCGGTGAGGCCTTGGTCAAGGAGTACACTTCTCAAAACGTCTGCAATACTTTTAATGGGAGATATTGGCACTTCTAATCACTTCTGCAATGCTTTTAATGAGAGAGTACCAGCACTTCTCAACACTTCTGCAATACTTTTAATGGGAGAGTACCGACACTTCTCAACACTTTTGCAATACTTTTATTGGGAGAATATCGGCACTTCTAAACACTTCTGCAATACTTTTAATGGGAGACTACCAGCACTTCTCAACATTTCTGCAATACTTTTAATGGGAGAGTACCGACACTTCTCAACACTTCTGCTATACTTTTATTGGGAGAGTATCAGCACTTCTAAACACTTCTGCAATACCTTTAATGGTAGAGTACCAGCACTTCTCAACATTTCTGCAATACTTTAAATGGGAGAGTACCAGCACTTCTAAACACTTCTGTAATACTTTAAATGGGATAGTATTGGCACTTCTAAACACTTCTGAAATACTTTTAATAAGAGAGTATCAACACTTCTGAACACTTCTGCAATACTTTTAATGAGAGAGTACTGGCACTCCTAAACATTTCTGCAATGCTTTTAACAGGAGAGTATCAGCACTTCTAAACATTTCAGCAATACTTTTAATGGGAGAGTATTGGCACTACTAAACACTTCTGCAGGTCTTTTAATGGGAGAATACCAGCACAGCTAAACACTTCTGCAATACTTTTAATGGGAGAGTACCGGCACTTCTAAACAATTTGGCAATAATTTTAATGGGAGAGTATTGGCACTTCTAAACACTTCTGCAATACTTTTAATAGGAGAGTACCGTCACTTCTAAACACTTCTGCAATACTTTTAATGAAAGAGTACCATCACTTCTAAACAATTCTGCAATACTTTTAATGGGAGAGTATTGGCACTTATCAACACTTCTGCAATACCTTTAATGGCATTGCATTAATACTGGCACGTCTCAGCACTTTCGCAATACTTTTAATGGGAGAGTACGGCAACTCCTCAGGAACAAACAAGTACAGAGGATAGTGAGTACCAGCACTTCTTTGTTTCCATTTAAATCGCTGTTTATAGGTGTGTGTAAAACCAAATGATTGACATCTGCTCTGTAAGAGAGAGGTTAAAGCTGTCAAAGACACTGCTGCTGTGCCTGTCATCTCTTCTGAAAAAGATTGCACAGCCCGGTGTTTGCATGAGGCATGAGCATGTCTCTGGTTTAATGAAATACTCATAAGACTGAAGAGTACATCTTATTTGCCCCTTATTTTTCCAAGATGGGATAAAAGAAACAATTAGAACTCTGAAAGGAGAGCTATGTCTCTCTAGCTTGTCTGATTATTAAGTTACTAGTTTTCAGTGATTGAAAGTGGCTTTGCTCAGTTACTATTTCACATGGCTCCTCAATACTGATTTCAAGGACTTCCTACTTCTTTAGAGGGTGAGAGCTCTGTAGTTGGGGTAGTATAGTTGACTCCAGCATATCAAATAATGACACTGAGTGCAAACAGTATGTACCAAGTGCAAATAAAACTGAAACATCATAATTCTGATACAAGTGGTAACAGGAGTTGTTGCGCGTATGGTTACCGGGCCACTCGTAATGAGGGTCAACGTCTACTCTGAATAGCTCACGATTGCCAGTTATTTCCAATACAGATCAGGCTATTGATCCCACCTACATGTCCTGGCAGCAACTTCCATGACAATTTATGTATACAAAAGGTAGAATACCTCTACCATATATCATAAATAAGACTATGATTTTTATGATTTTCATTTTTACACATAAGGACAGACAAAAACAATCTGTCTGTGAGCTTTTCTTCTAAACTATGTAAAGACAAACTAGTACCTTCTTGGGATGTCTTACAAAGCTATCAATCTAAAGAGCTCTGCAGATTGATAACAGAAAGAGTTAAAAACATATATGATTTTTTCGCAAAGCTAAAGCAATACTGAGAGATCACTTTTTGCTACAAAACTGATTCAGATAAGTGTATTATTGAATTATATATGGTTGCATGTAGCACTATCCCTATACAAGTATCTAAGTGCAAGTGTAAATTCATTCCTGAAATAAATATGTAGTGATTCTTGTAGTAACTACATTGTTCCAAAGAACACAAAATAAATATGGATAAATGCCAACAAAACGACAAAATAATAATAATAAATACAAGAGCAATGATTAAAATACAACATATGTGCTTAATGTCATGTTAAAGGAGGCATTCCATGATGAATGAGATTGAAGACAGAGGTCCTTTATAAAGTCACTAACTTTAGAAGTGTTCTTTTAAACCGTTAACTTGTGATTCATCTCATGAAAGACATTATGGGGCTCATTAGTATGGCGGGCAGACTTTGTCCTCCCGTCATAGCCCGGGGAAATGGGACCACCCCCAATACATGCGGCGGTCCTACACATACAATTAGGATGCATCCCGCATTTTTAACATCGCGGTGCTGAAAGCACCGCCCTCCCGCAATGACAAAAATGCAAGTTGTGCATTTGAATGCACAACGTGACAGGCACCGCACGGTGCCTGTCACGTTGTACATGAAAATGCAGGAGGGGACCATAAGTACCCCCCATGTGCACCTCCCATCCCCCATAATACCTGGGGGCCTGCTATGGGCCCCCAATGGCAAGGACCGCATGTCTTTCCGTGGTGTTGTGTTGCCGCCACAGAAAGGCATATCCCCGCATGGGTCCTAATATGGATGGCGGTGTCTACCAGACACCGCCACCATATTAAAAACGTTTCCGCCCGGTCGACTCTTCGACCGGGCGGAAAACCGGCGGATGGTCTTTCCGTACGCCGGGGTCCCCCCCACCATAATAATATGACATGAGGAAATGGCATGCGGGCGGGACAGAATGTCGGGCGGATCACCACCGCCATGCGGGCAGTAGCGAGCCACCCGACATTCTAATGGGCCCCTAGGTGTGCAGATACGGGAAGTCAACGTGGAAACTGTACGGTGAAAAAACACTAGTATGCAACATGTATTTGATTGAAAACTATTTTGTAGGCAGTAATATATTACTTTCAAAGATGGCTGTAGTTCAGAATGTGTGTGGTGACAAAAAAATAGATTCCTACTTTCTTGTAGTGGGCTCCGGAAACGCCATAAGTAAATTTGCTAACGTAAATGTCTCCTTATCAAATAAATACTGTGAGTTTCAGGGTTAAATAATTCAGATGAAAGAGCTGAAAGCTAGTTTTCTCTTTTATTGTTTAAACAGTTATTATGTTATGAGCCCCAATGTACCCCAATATAGGCCTTGGTAGTTGCACGACCTTTTACCTATATTTGTCCCACCTTACCCTACATAACGGCTCTGGTGCTGACATTTTACCTAGTTAGGTGCCGAATAAATGTTGTGTGGTTTTCTTTAACCGCATGCGCGCTAGCGGAATTCTGCTCGGGTGCTGAGATTTTTAAAAACGCATGTTTCATGACGAGCTGGGCTCGTCATGAGCGTGCGAGGAGGCTACCTCATGACGAGCCCAGCTCGTCATGAGCGTCGAAGGGGTTAAAAACCAGCCTCATTTGTTATGCATGAGGATTCTTAGTATCACAGCAGGATTATCATCTTCTGCATATTAACTCTGTACAAGAGTCACCACTATCGTCATGCTTGGTAATCAGGCCCACAGTACCATGACATATCTAGGTAGACCCCCTGAGGGTACCTTTCAGGTATATAAGTCCCACATCTTTGCTGGGGACCCCGGAGGAGAAAAACGTCCATGCTGACACAATACGCTGATGTCCTTGCCCGCAGACACTCCAGCACGCAGTGTTCTGACATCCCTCGCGGGGTGTCCAACTCAAGACCAACACAGGGTCCTTTCTTCGCTCCCATCAGGTAATGGGGTTGGCTCTTTCCTAGGGGGATTCATGGCTATACATATACATACATGCTAGGTACACTTAGGTACATCTAGTTAGGGTTTGCATCATAGAAGTACTCATTATCACTGCCATGTATCTATATGCCTGCATATATTTATTGTTTTAGCAGCATGGTAGATTTCTACCTTTTATTTACTCTGTTGGTGCTTATAAACATATACATCTGTTTCTGTCTAATGGTTGTTGCAGCACACGTATTTTATACTCAAATTATGCTGGTTCAATAAATGTTTATTGAAAATGTCCCCACCATGTATTCTGTGTATCTCTCTGTGTGAGCACGAGTGACTGAGCGAAAAGTACTGTACTGTTTCCACGATCCCTGAGGGGTTAGGGTTGTCATGTTTGATAGTTGCCAGAAACGATTCGCTCCTTGGTAAGTTTGTGGGGCTTATAGTGGCACTGTGAGCTAGCTGATCTATAGACTAACGTATCATTTGGGGGTGTCTGGAATCAGTCTGGACACCAGTCCCTTAGTTTATGTTGTCTAAAGATGCAGATCCTATATAGTTTTGTGGGAACTACACAACAGTTATAATAATGCTCACTGACATGCCTTTCACACTGTCTGCTGGCTCCAGCAACAAGATTTTACTATCACAACTCAATTCAACGCCATATTATCTAGTACATTAGAATCAATGTCATATCTGTCTTACAGGTGAGTAGTGATGTCACAACTAGAATGTAATAAGTAGGGCTCCAAGTTTTATGGTAATTATTTTTTTTTACTTTTCTAATTAGATTTATCTATATTTATTTTTTGCTCATTTTATCTTTGTTTATTTATTTTGTGCTTGGTGTAAAAAAATTAAGTGACATTGGGTACATTTAGTGTAAAAAAATTAAGGGACAAAGGGTAAATTTCCACCTTTAAGTACTCAACCAATATTTACTTGTGTTTGAATGTCCAATGCGTTTTAGCTATTGACAGTTCCATACAGTCATCTGATATCATTTGCACTGTAGAGCAGCTTAAACAGCTATATTACTGCAATTATTTAAGCTTCATTAGGATATCTTTTTTTTCTTTTTTTAACTCCCCTACCTGTCAATCTATACGGCTGTTGACCTGCCACGCATGACTGACAGCAGTGAGAATCCTCCAAAAGAAAACCTATTTTCTGCATTTTTCATATTTAAAAATAACTACAGACAGGAAAATAGATTGTTATCTGTCTGTATCTATCTGTAAAAATAAGTGAAACTCAGTGAAAACAGAAACCAGGCGCCTTAGTAATAAGTTTCTTTTTTTTTTTAAGTGCCCGAACAATCAAACCATCCACTTTCAGCCTGTGGATGGTGGAAGTGCTGAGGGCAGGGGAAGAGGACCAGAGAAACTGCATATCTTGCTGGGCCGGGACAAAACTTACTTGCAATTTGATGTTTCAGTCCACGCAGCAACAGTGTTCTCCAGGCACCTCCAGGCACGAGGGTACGATACAGCAGGTGAGCAAATATACCAGCAGCGGTCTGTGCAGGTAAGCGTGGTGGGGCGCTGGAGCAGGGCGGTGTCGACGGACGGCAGAATAGGAATTATTTATTTATTTAATTTTCCCTGTTCTGTCGTCTGTAGACTTCCCTGCCCTCCTGTCCCGCACCTGCTCCACCACGCTTACCTGGTTGGAACGCCGCTGAAAAATACACCTCACCTGCTCATTGACCCCCCTCCTTTTTTTTGGCTTCGTGGTCAATGGTGGGCCAATAAAAGTAATTTTGGGGGCACTTTTGTGAAAAGTGCAGGCTTTTTACAAAACTGCCGATTTCTCAATTTTTTTGCAAATCGCAAAACCCTGGAGGGTCTGATTTACAAGCCACTTGAACGTTGAAGGCATGCCTAACTATGAAGTCACAAGAACCCCTGGATGGCATTTCCTCTCATGTACCTTGTATTTAAAACATCTGCTCCTTGTCGACTTTTTGGAGTGCTCTAGATGCTTTTGAAACCACTATAAGTACCAATGTCTCCATTTTGGAGAAAACAACAGAGAGCTTGTATATGTGTATAATTGTGATTACAGTAGACACGGGGTGCTGTAGGGAGTTCAAAGATAAACATTATATATATTGCACATTACCTAAACGCCACAAAGCTTTGGTGTATGCCCTGCTCTAGAAGTAACTAACCATAGACCATAGACCATGGATACTGATACTCGCAAACATTTTCCCAGGGGCCAAAAGATATGCTCTGTGATGTGATCGAGGGCCGCATTGATACCAGAAGAGTGCGGTCGAGCCAGGGGAAGGGGTGTGCATTGGCCATAAGGTAGGTGTAGGGGAAGCAAAGCACATACATCTAGTTGCTGAATTGCACAATGTGAAACCAGAACACCTGGGATTAATCCCGGCTTTACCATTTTACCAAATTGTGTGATCTTAGGCAACAGTTTTTCTTCATTTTCCCTCCTTTTTCTTCATGGTCACATATACGAGGACTCGAAATACATGAGTTCAGGAAGCTTGCTGTACAAAACCTTCTCCTGTGTTTGATCTAATAAACTATAATGTTTTACTTGTACACTAGGAACCCAGGCTTCCTAAAGAGTGCACATAACAACTAACGTTCCTCTTTAGATCACTATTGGTATTGTTATCAGTGTGAAGGGAAGAATTAATTAATTAAATTAAAGTTTGAAAACTATCACTTTAAAAACAATACTTCTCAATTCACTGATTTTACCTGATGTACTAAAGTGAAAGGTGCCCGCAAGTTATTTAAATACACTTTTTGAATTTTGAAGAGACTTTATCATATTTTTACACTTTTGCTTCAAGATGACTTTAAAATGAAAATGCTCCTAAAGTTAAGTGGTGCAGGACTCTCTAGTTAGTTCCTTTCTTGAACACCAATTAACCTTTAAATAAACGCTTTCCTATGTATGTAACATCTTTTTTATTATTAGCATCTCTCTAGTAAACAGCTGTACACCAGGGGGCCAAGTGTAAAGGTCATGTATGTGGCCCCTGGACGAACTTTGAGTATCACTGCCACAGACCATGCATCCTTGAAGGCTGCATGATGCTTTTGCTAGGAGTAAATGTGCAACTGTACTAAATAACAACAGGTGATAACATTTACTCTTGGAAAAAATGCTGCCAAACAAACGATACACTTTCGTTTCAGAGAAGAACTCGGCCTTTGCAAGACAAAAGTCTCTTGCATCAATAGATGAGTGTTTAAGGGCCGTGTGTAACCTCCATTTCTAATTTTGGAAGCTGTTCGTCGATTTTACCTGTTAGAAAACTGCTTCACAACTGTTCTTATTTTTAGTATTTTGAGTGGTACATTCTCCTAAGACAAAGATACTGAGCTAAGACAAAAGTACTGAACTTTTGTCAAATAACAATAAGGTTTAGTTGGGTCTCGGGTCCCACGAAACTGAAAAAGGTAAATGAATATAAGTACTTAGAGATGTGGTTTGAGAAAAATCTGAAGTGGCATACTCACCTAGATGCACTAAGTGTAAGGACTCTTGATTCAGTCAGTGGATTTAAAAAATGTAATAGAGACTATTGAGATATGCCTGATAGACTGGTTTTAAAAGCTTACGCAGCCATAACACCACCGCATTTTCAATTTGGTGCAGAATTATTATATTTGAGTGGTAAAAATAGGTGGGACGTCGAAGAAGGGAAATATTTGAAAAATCTATTAATGTTGCCCACGTCTTCAATGGTTCAGGCAGTAAGACTGGAAACCGGAATGATTTCATGGGATATAACAGCATGTATGGCGCTATTAAGATTCTGGCAGCACCTGGGCTGTGGGAAACCATAGCTAAAGCCTGTAGAGTTATAAGGATCAAATTGGACCCACAGAATTTACAAATTGAGATAGACAAGAGGGAACTCAGGCCTCAAGGGGGAGAAATCTCTCAGGAACTCGCTCAACAATATCTCATGAAGAAAAAATCTGTACGCTTTGTGGCTAATGCTTGGCAAAATGAACAAAATGTCCCATATATTGATGTACTCCCTTGACATTGGATTAGAAGAGAACTATTAAGGTTAAGAATTGGCACTAACCCATGTTATATTAATGACATGGTGAAAAGAGCTATGATTGATACCAAAGGGAAGTGCATTTGTAACCTGGGCACCACATGCGACATATTACACATTTTATTGTATGGCCGGAAGGTCTTGGATATAAGGAAAATGTTTTATGTCCAATTTTTAAGAAGTACGGTATTCAAAATTGGTCACAAGTGGTAGATTTTTTAAGCGAAATGAATAATTTGAATATAGCATGTGCCATTGGGAAGTTCATTCAAAACGTTTTAAAAATCCTTAAGGGTGGATAGAATTGACATTTTTCTCATAAATATTTATATAATATGGCATTTTAAATGGAAAGATGGAATGACTAATGAAGTGTATATGTATGTATTTTATGCTAGATTTTTATTAAGATATGTTTTATATGAGATTGTATTTATGGAGATTTTAGGTGTTTAAGGACTAATTGTTTCAAATAAACTTTTGTTTGAACTGAACTCAGTGGTACATTCCTACATTTTCTGGCATATCTTTTTCGATGGTGGATATTGCCAATTGTAATGTTCTTACAGTCAGTGGTAATTTTACCTTCCAGCGTGGATTTTGGCAGTAACTGAGGTTCCTCTTTCTGTAATATGCATAGTTTTTTTCCAGTGGCAATCAGCAATTGCCGTTGCTGGTACTTTCATTGCCTTTCCAGTAAAGAGACTCAAATCATATGGGGAAGTAGCCGTCTTGTAGTTATCACACCCACTGAGCAACTTGGCCTGCATGTAATCCCAGCTACCCCTTTTGCAAAAGAGCTGTGTATTCCTGGACACATTTCTTTATCTACGTGCGCCACAGTTGTTCCACCTTCTAGTATTTGAAGCGCTTAGAAACAGGAGAGGATTACACAAAAAAGTATTGACATTTTCCTCAGGAAAGCACAGCAGGTGCTAAATAAAGGAGAGCGTGGCTTTTAAAAAGTAGGTGAAGCACTTTTTGCATGTCTGATCCTGCAAGACCTTTTCGGTGACGTTTGTCTTTGCTGGTTTTAGCGAGACATTCATGTAGGTGTCAATTTGCAGACTATGGCATCAAGAGATCTAGGTTCCAATCCTGGTTTGCCATATTGAGCACACTGTGTACCCCTGCTTCGATCACCCAGACTTCATGTGCATCGATGTATTGATAAGTACAGTGTGAGTGCGCTTAGAAGCCTGCAAGTCTAAACCAAGCGCTGCTTAAACTGCACATGTTGTTCAAGAAAGTGAGCAAGGGCCCAGAAAGCAGACCTTTGGCGGTTAACAACGAGACTTTTATTGCCTGTTCATTGTTACCACTGAGAGGACGTTTAGATATGATAAAACAAGGCCTTAAAATTGCATAGTGTCTAAAATGCCTGACTGGGGTCCAGAAGCCCAGAAATACCTGCTTCTTTCCCATGCCCAAACTGTGTGATCCTGGGCAAATCATTATGTTTCTATGTGCCTCTATTTTCTTAAATGCAAAGTTAGGCAGCTCTTGGAAACCGACTAGCCCACAATACTTAGCACTATATATATTTTTTGTTTAAAAAAAAAAAAGCCGGACATCCGCATTACAGCTGCAGCCTCGTGCCGGATAATATCTACCTAGAGGCTCAGAGTTGACAGGGCATCTGTAGCACATTGAAGCCCGGTTCCAGTTCCCTGGCTGGCTCCGTCCGAGCCTGCGCGCATGTTGTGTTCATTTGAGCGGCAGCCGTCTGATAAAAGCAGGAATGCATATCAACAATATTCCACAGCCCTCACTCCCCCCAGCAGACACTGAATCTATTAATCTCCGTTTTGCCTCCAGCCATCATGATTTCACCAGTTATTCTTCCCGGCTGACCCGCGCTGTGAAATGGGATTTATTTCTGAGGGGACACGAGAAAGCGCTTCACTGGGGCTGTAGTTTGCATGGTTACCTCCGCTTCAAAGGCAGGCTCTGTCTCCCGGCGCTGCCGTCCAGAAAAGGCAACGCGGTGTGCTCTTGTGCTCAGGGGTCCCCGGCATTTATCAGGTAATTGTCAGCTCTGGGGGCAGGGGGCCGGTATCAAAGCCCCTTCACCAGGGAAGGCCTCACAGCGCTATCAGCCCGGTACAGCTGAGGGGAGGGGGCTGTGGGGGCGCCACAGCCCGGAGCAGCCACTATTAATAGAAAGCTGATGAACTGAAGGAATACGGTTAGCAAACACGATATAATAATTGTGTCATGCTTGAAATAAATATACTTTTCTTCGCATGCAGTGCACCGGAAGAGACACACATCACTGACCTCGCAGAGCATGGAATTAATAGTATTTAAATAAAAGTGTGCTATTTTCTTTATAGGTATAGTGTACTACGTCACAATCAATCAATCAATCAATCAGGTCATTTATAGAGCGCACTACTCACCCGTAGGGTCTCAAGGCGCTGGGTTGGGGGGGGGGGGGGGGGGGGGGGTGCCGTTACTGCTCGAACAGCCAGGTCTTGAGCTTCTTCCTGAAGGAGAGGTGGTCTTGGGTCAGGCGCAGGTCGGTCGGGAGGGAGTTCCAGGTCTTGGCGGCCAGGTAGGAGAAGGACCTTCCTCCTGTTGTCGCTCTTCGGATGCGGGGGACGGCGGCGAGGGCGTGGCTGGTTGATCTGAGGAGGCACTTGGGAGTGTAGAAGTTGATCCGGTTGTTGAGGTAGCTCGGGCCTTGGTCGTGTAGGGCTTTGTGCGCGTGGGTGAGGAGACGGAAGGTGATTCTCTTGTTGACCGGGAGCCAATGCAGATCTCTCAGGTGTCCGGAGATGTGGCTGCGTCGGGGGATGTCGAGGATGAGTCTGGCCGAGGCGTTCTGGATCCGCTGGAGTCTCTTCTGGAGCTTGGCGGTGGTTCCGGCGTAGAGGGCGTTGCCGTAGTCCAGTCGGCTGGTGACGAGGGCCTGGGTGACCGTCTTCCTCGTCTCGGTGGGGATCCACCGGAAGATCTTACGTAGCATGCGCAGGATGTTGAAGCAAGACGAGGAGACGGCGTTTACTTGTCTGGTCATGGAGAGGGAGGAGTCCAGGATGAAGCCCAGGTTGCGTGCGTGGTCCGTCGGTTTGGGTGCGGTGCCCAGGGCGGGGGGCCACCAGGAGTCGTCCCAGGCGGAGGGCGAGGAGTCCAGGATGAGGACCTCCGTCTTGTCCGAGTTCAGTTTCAGGCGGCTGGTCGTCATCCATTCGGCTACATCTCTCATCCCTTCGTGCAGGTTGGCTCTGGCGGCGGTGGGGTCGTTGGTCAGGGAGAGGATCAGCTGGGTGTCGTCGGCGTAGGAGATTATGTTGAGGTTGTGTTGGCGTGCGATGGCCGCGAGGGGGCTCATGTAGACGTTGAAGAGGGTGGGGCTCAGTGAGGATCCTTGAGGGACGCCGCAGATGACTTTGGTGGCCTCTGACTTGTACGGTGGTAGGCGGACTCTCTGTGTTCTTCCGTCGAGGAAGGAGGTGATCCATTCCAGTGCCTTGTCCTGGATTCCGATGTTGCCGAGGCGCTGTACTAGGGTGCGGTGGCAGACAGTGTCGAAAGCCGCGGAGAGGTCCAGGAGGATGAGGGCCGCTGTTTCTCCGTTGTCCATCAGAGTTCGTATGTCATCGGTGGCAGCGATGAGGGCGGTCTCGGTGCTGTGGTTCGCTCGGAAGCCAGACTGTGAGGGGTCGAGGGATCCATTCGTCTTGAGGAAGGCGGCCAGCTGTTTGTTGACGGTCTTCTCGATGACTTTGGCCGGGAACGGGAGGAGCGAGATGGGACGGTAGTTCTTGAGGTCGGTGGGGTCTGCTGTGGGTTTCTTGAGAAGAGCGCTGAGTTCGGCGTGCTTCCAGCTCTCAGGGAAGGTGGCGGTGTCGAAGGAGGTGTTGATGATGTCCCGCAGGTGGGGTGCGATGACAGCGTCAGCCTTGTTGAAGACGTGGTGAGGGCAGGGGTCAGTCGGAGATCCGGAATGGATGGAGTTCATTGTGCGGATGGTGTCTTCGGTGCTGATCGGAGTCCAGGTGCGGAGGGTGGTGGTGGGTGGCGTTGTTGCGGTTGTGGCTTGCGTTGGTTGGTTGCTGAAGCTGTTGTGTATGTCCGCGATCTTGTTGTGGAAGTAGGACGCGAGGGAGTTGCAGAGGTGTTGCGACGGGGTGATGTCATTGTTTCCGGCGTTGGGGTTGGAGAGCTCTTTCACGATGTTGAAGAGTTCCTTGCAGTTGTGTGCGTTGTTGTCCAGCCGGTCCTTGTATGTATTTTTCTTGGTGGCGCGGATCAGTTGGTGGTGTTTCCGGGTGGCGAGCTTGAGGGTGGTCATGTTGTCCGTAGTTGGTTCCCTTCTCCAGACTTTCTCGAGGGCTCGACAGTTCTTCTTGGAGCTCTTGAGTTCGTCGGTGAACCATGGTGTTTTTCTGCTGCAGGGTCTGCTGGGTGGGGTTCTCAGAGGGGCGAGTTCGTCCGCGCAGTTGTTGATCCACTTCGTGAGGTTGTCGGCGGCCTGGCTGGGGTTCGCTGAGCTGGCGGGGGGGTGCTGGCTCAGGGAAGCGGTGAGCTGGTCGGCTGTGATCTTGTTCCAGCTTCTTCGGGCAACCTGTTGCTGGTGGTGGTGGATCGTCGTTCTTTTGAAGTTGAAGTGGACGCAGCTGTGGTCCGTCCAGTGGAGTCCTGTTGCGTGGCTGAAGGTGACGTCTTTGCTGGATGAGAAGACGGCGTCGAGTGTGTGTCCGGCGAGGTGGGTGGGGGTGGTCACCAGTTGCTTGAGTCCGAGGTTGGCGAGGTTGTCGAGCAGGCTGATGGTGTTGCGGTCGCTGTTGTTCTCCAGGTGGAAGTTGAGGTCCCCCAGGAGGATGTAGTCGGCGGAGGGGAGGGCATGCGGGCTGACGAAGTCGGCGATGTCCTCGCTGAATCGTGCGCGTGGACCCGGGGGTCGGTAGATCAGGGTGCCTCTGAGGGTGGTCTTCGGGTTGGTGTGGATCTGGAAGTGCAGGTGTTCAGCGGTGGTTAGGGTGTCGTCGGTGTTGGTCGTGATGCGGATGGTGTCTCTGTGGATGATGGCAATGCCTCCTCCCGTCAGGTTGGCGGTGCGGTCCCTCCGGATGATCTTGTAGCCCTCCGGGATGGCGATGGCGATGTCTGGGGCTGAGGAGGCGTTCATCCAGGTCTCGGTGAGGAAGGCAACGTCAGGGGCGGTGGTGTCGAGGAGGTTCCAGAGTTCTACGGCGTGTCTGTGGACGGAGCGGGTGTTGAGCAGGATGCACTTGAGGTGGTTGCTGCTGATGTTCGGCTTGGCGAGTGCTGGTGCAGGATGAGTCCGGATGCAGGTGAACTTGCAGGCGTGGCAGCTGAAGGGTCCGTGGGTGTGCTTCGGGGCGGCTCGATGACATCCTGGGATGTGGCCGGTGTTGAGTGTGATGAGATCGGCGGCGTTGTAGGTTCGTCGGGTCGGTTTCCGTCGGTGGGGGCCAGGGGTCCTGGCGCTGGTCGCGATCCGGTCGCGGACGGGCGCAGACGGGCTTACCTTTGGCGCGCCTTCGGCGCACAATCGGCGCGCCCGCTGCGTGTCAACGCTGCGCGTTCGCACGGTCGCCATTTAAGGCGAAGTGCGCGGGTGGGCGGAGCAGCTGGGAGGCGGGAGCGGGGAGGGAACAGAAGGAAAAAAGGGGCGGGGTCGGCGGTGGTGGCGGGAAGCGGGGGGCGGCGAGGAAGGCGGGAAACAGGAAGGAGAACGGGCAGAGACTACGAAGAAACAAGCACAAATGACAATCAAAACACGCTTAACACAGGCAGAAACTACGAACAACAAGCACAAGTGATGGTCAAAACACGCTTAACACGGGCAAAAACTACGAGAGAAAAACAAGCACAAATGATTTACAAAACAGAACAGAGCAACGATAGCAGGGTCAGCCAGCAGCGAGGCAGGCAGCGAGGCAGAGGGCACAGCAGAGGGGCACACGCAGCAGCTGGTGGCCGTGCGGCGCGGGGGTGTCCCACAAGTCACACCATTTCATACTTGGGCCATTCGCGTGCACCACAGTGCTGCCTATAGCGTGATTAGGAATGGTACAATACAACCACTAACAGAAATAATGAATGGATGGGTGAAATGGGGGGTGGTTGTGCGGATGAATGGACGCACGCACGAACAGATGGTGGCATGTACTTATGGATGAACGGATGGATTGTGGTTGGACCGGTGGATTGATGAATGTGACCTAGAGAGATGGATGGATAAAAAGATAAGTTTATGATACAAAGGCATTTCCATAATTTGCAACAAAGATGTGACGTGTTTGGCACATACAGAATAGGACTAGGAAGTGAAAACAAACTAGTTTTATTGAATATGACAACAGCAACATTTCAGAGTTAATAATTCGCGCATACCTATTGTATATATTTCGAATTTCAGAACACCCTAGAAATCCCGATTCTTCCTGACTGTAGACGTCAGAACGCTACCAAATAAACCAGTTCCCCCGGCATGCAAGTCATAATCCGCTATCTGGTTGGACCACTTTGTTTATGCCATGTTTTGAAAAATGGGTGAATGGTGAGTTGCCAAACTTTTTTTTTAAAAACACTTTGGGAAAAAAAACCTATGATTTGTTGGCGTTCTCTATTTTCACCAATATGGAAAGACTCTGTGTGTGCACGCGCGAACGCTTCTGAGACAGACACATTTCCCTAATATTCCCACAAACATCACCTGCAGCAAACGCAAATGCATGCAGTCTCCCATACCTTGCAAACTAGCCAGCCATACAGCGTGCCTTGACAAATTCAAAAGAGACGTGATTTGCAAAGGTGGAACACTTTTTCAGCTTTCTGGTTCGCTAAAGGTGCCACGTTTATTTTGGTGCATTGGCCTATTTTCTGTCCCAGTCTACCCCTGGCCAGAGCACACACTTGCGTCAGAATCACTTGCCTCATCATAAAAAAAGATTCCAGATGTATACTCTAACCCAACCCCAGAAAAGAAGACTTTCTAAACGGTGGAGGAGATTGTACCATGAAACATGCGACTATTACCGGAAAAAAATATCGTTTTCAAAGTAAAATATGTCTCAATAAAAAAGGATAGGCGAATTCACGAAACCCCTTTTACTTGGGAGGGTCGAAATTAATGTAGTTGTAAATACAATTTACGCCCCCGTTATGTAAATAACATTATGTTGTTAAAAGACGAGAACGTGTAACTCGATTAAGGCTTTTAATGAGCAAGTACAATTCTTTGTTTTTTCTGCTTACCAAACATAGCCTGGTGTCAAAACCCCACATTGTGCACCTGCATTTACTTAATTGATACATTTAGAATTGAATAACTATACGGTGTGCCCAGCCGCCGGATTCAAAATGGCCGCTGCACCCCTGTAATGGGCAGCACCCGCTTCTACTTCCGGCAAATTAGTCCTAAAAAAGCACGTGTTTATGCCCGTTTACCCCTTTCCTCTTTGTTTTTGATTCATAACAAAACTTGTGTTCAGTAAAACATTTTTTTTAAGACAACCAACATCCAGGACACGGATCCTCCAGTCTTAAAAAGTGGCTGTCAAATGGCGGCCGGAGTGTTTCCACAAACAATGCTTCTACGTTATGTGATTTCCAGCGCTAGGTGCTCGACTGAAGACACAAGGCCCTTGTTAATTCAATCGGTTTTGTTTCCTGGAGGATCCCAGGTAGTCAATGCCTCGTGTATTGTTTTAGGAAACTTGGGAAAGCCATTGCCTTTTTGTGATTCAGCGTGAAGGGGGCAGGGACGGACCTTTGAAGAAACTGAATGCGCTCAAACAATTCTTTTTGTACCCTGTCCTGATTGCTTGTACCCTTTAAGTGGTTCTCAAAGGTGTTGTTTTAACACAACCAAAGGGTACAGTCACCGGGGTGTTAATAATAAAGCAATCTGGGCATTCGGATGCAAATGACCCTTTAAACCTCTTCCCAGAGCGCTTTATCCCCTTCCAGCAGACAATGGCACTTGCTACTTTGAACACAGATCACACGCTGGATGCTCAGTTGAAATGTTTGCAGGGCAGATGCGATTTATGAATTTATCACGTCGCGCAGGCCTTGGTGGGAGATGACAATTGAAACACTGACTGAAATATATATATATATACTCCGCACACAATCAACGTATCTTGTCCATATCACAGGTGGTAATCTCAGTGGACCCAAAGACCTAAGAAAATGCATTTTTTTCCCCTTAGGTAAGGAAAAGCAACTATAATTTAGGTATAAATAGCCATTCACACCTGTTTGCCTCGGTGCAAACGTACCTGCCGCACATGAAAGCTAAACCCTTGTGAAAAATTGGGCATATGTATATATATATATATATATATATATATATATATATATATATATATATATATATATATATATATATATATATATATATATATATACCCACACACATTTGGTACTGGAAACTCGAGTTATCTCCCAAGGGAATTCAAAAGTAGCGCGCTAATAGGGACTGCGCTTAATAATTCACCTTTTTGCAAAATACCCCCACAATAAAGAGGTCAATGATGTGACAGCCCGGCATACTGTTAGAAATGATACCCATACGGATGCATCTTACTCACGATTAGCTCAAAACTC
Source organism: Lissotriton helveticus (assembly GCF_964261635.1). Classification (NCBI taxonomy): domain Eukaryota; kingdom Metazoa; phylum Chordata; class Amphibia; order Caudata; family Salamandridae; genus Lissotriton; species Lissotriton helveticus. The sequence continues at coordinate 452,922,226 of NC_136072.1, read as the reverse complement.
CAGGAGTCCGTTTTCTCACATAGCATCCAAATGAGCAGTTAAATATATTCATGAAAACAGCGCGCCCAAGTGATTGGTAAACTGTTTCATCTGAAAGATACAACTGACTTCGAACATTTAGCAGTTATCAAAAATTCATTGTTTAGTTCGCACGTTGACCAGCAGAGGGCGCTTTGTGGTAACTTCTCACGCAGTGACGCTCGACCCCCAACTCCCTCAGTAGTTTAGTTACTGATTGAATGCCCCCGGCGCACCCTCTAACTGCGAAGCCATAAAATTCATTGAATAGCATTAGCCTTTCTAATGTTTCACCCTTAAATCCTGCCCTGCGGTTAGCCCGGCTTCTCTTTTTAACGGAGACAGGCACAATATTGTGGAGCCCAGCCGAGGGAGCTTCCCATTGGCGCCCTGCAACGCGTTGCGCAGGTTGCATAAGTGTGCCTTACCTCAGCGTTTCATGTTCCTGGTGTTCCTACACCACGAGCTGGCGCGGCGGCGCTGCAGATGGGTTATATATTTCAACTGCGTTTCGCACTCGCCACTTTTCTATCAAAACTAAACTTTATTTGCTTGCATCACAGACACCATACTAAAACAAGCGTTAGCAAAGCCACTAGGTTTTGTCATGGTTTATGTAAAAAAAAATGGCTGGGGGAGCTGCTGGGTCACTGCCTATTTAAATAAAAAAATGTCTAAAAGCAAAAAATATTTTTTGTTTGTTTCAAAAGCTTAGATTGCCTTCGTAGTCCCTGCACTCTAAGGAGCTACTTTCTCTGAGTTTATAAGCTCCTTGTGAAAGAGCAGAATGCCTTTACTCGCTGTGAAGTTAGCCACTGGACTGAGTTAACACATTGCCCGATGATACAGGCTGTAGTGGGCAAAACACTGAGAGATTGTGACTCTTCTCCTTGCGTTTCCAAACTTTTAAAAACCTTTCTGTGACATTCGGTGGCGAAGGAGCCTGCTCCATATTTATGAGGCAGAACTGAACCACCTTTTTAGGTCTCGCCTGTCGATGCGCATGCGCATCGAGCAAGGCGAGAGTATTGGGACTTATCCGCTCTTTATCCACACTGCAAGGAATCGTGGCGATTCCTTGCAGTGCCCGTGACTTTTAAGCTCAATGCGCATGCGCATTGAGCTTAAAAGCGCGTGCACGTCCGTCTTTGTTTACCCGCTCCGCCCCCTCCCCTTCCCGCCGTCTCGCATTTCCCCTGTCGCACTTCTACTCCCCCCTCCCCTCTCTTCCCTCCGTCTTGTTTATTGTACCCGCTCCGCCCCCTCCCCTTCCCGCCGTGTCGCATTTCTCCTCCCCCCTCCCCTCTCTTCCCTCCGTCTTGTTTTCATCTTTGTTGTCTTCCTTTGTGACTGTTTTTCTATCTATATCTTCCTCGGTCTTTCTTCGTTTTCTGTCTTTCTCTGTTTAGCTCTGGGTCACCATCGAGTGTGCGGGCCCACCACCACAGGCACAATTTAAACACACCTTAGCTGTTAAGAAAATGTTACTTCCAATTCCGCTAAAAGGCAAATGTATCAGTGGAATAAAAAAAGATTCCCGATTTGTTGTACATTAAAGCACAGCTGCTGTGAACTGCCATGGTTTTCTGTATAATGGAAAATATTGCCGGTAACTTGAAGTTTGGATCAAATCTTTAACAAAATTATGTTACATGTCTGTATGCAGCGTGAAAAAAAATAAGTATTTTGAAATGGAAAAAAATGAAAATAAGTGGGCAATTTCCTCAGCTGCTGTATAAATCTAAAGATTTCCAGTTTATTTTTCATGGAATTTTGCACAAGCTCTATTTTTCAGTACTTAAAATTACAGCTCTTACCGTCAAACCATTAAGTCGAACCGTTTTTAAAAACATTTTTTATGCTGTTACGGTAGATAGAACACTGCCTAAAGTAGCTGACATCTTTCCGAATGTCCCTGCCTACCATATAGTTTCTAGTTTGCTACAGAGGCGTGGCAGGATCGGCATCTATAGCATGCCTACGAACCCTTACCCTCCCCCTTTTGTTTCAAGTTTGTCTTGCCACTTGCCCCATTCTGCGTGTATTTTGCTTCATTTCCCCATTCTTGGTTGTGTTAATCCTTATCGCTCGCGCATTTATATCTTAAATGACCTGACGATTTTCAAAATCTCCTTTAGCAACACTACCCCCCCTCCCCCCCACCACCACCATATCTCCTCCCTGACTCCCTAATATGCACTTCAAAATTTGACCTAGAGTGTTAGAGAGCTGTTATTATGTGAACCTGCGTGAGATCGAATGAGTGGGTGCCATCCCTTGCATACCACTGTGTATCACCTCGGGTGGTCTTCTAGGCGCCCTGGTCCTGCTTCAGACGTCTGTCGAGTTAGCTCGAGCGGTTTGCATTATAACAAACGCTCATGTGCCGTCCGCTTCGTAATCTTTACCTGCAGAAGAGACTTGAATCATCGAAGATAGATTGAGTTAGCCTGGCAGAATTTCCATGCCTGCTTTAAGTGCGTCACAGCATTCTGCTCTCGCCTGGTCATGCTGTTTTCCCTGGAATGACTGTTTTGCTAAGCAGATCCCTCTGTCATTGTTCCAGCATGCTGCTTCACGGGCTACATTACGGAATGCAGCACTGTCTTAATTATTTGCATTTGGCACGCGACCGTCTAAATCTGCATCCTGTCAGGCAGTTCCATTTTCGGTGCGCCTTGCACCTTTTCCTGGAGTCTCCTGCGTGCATTGAAATGTACTTTATCCGTATTCTCTGAAGTTATCCAAGTTCTGGCAAGCACCATGCAGGAGTCCTGCAACACCGCCGCTGCTGCCGTGAGCAATTCACGGATTTCCGGCTATTTGCGCGTCCACAACACTGTACGCAGAACAAGAACATCTGGGGGCGCCGCCATGCTTTCAATAATCTCCAAATTCTCCACGGACCACCCTCCGGCGTTTTTCACAAAGCTGCTCCTATTTCACACTCCCCAGTCTCACGTGGTACACCCCTCCTACCAGCCTTAGTGGTACTCAACCCATACCAACCCCAGAGATCTTCTTGCCATTCCAGCTTCGCGCGGGTTCTCTGTCCTGCCACTGTCCCAGTGCGTTTCTACCCTGGGAATGCCCCACCGTGCGCCGGTCACAATATCTCACACAGTTCGCACCTTGCTGTCTCGCTGTGGTGCTCTCTCTGCCCTGCAAATCTCTGGCCGTTTTCCCGCTCTATCAACTCCCAGTGGTATTTATGCTATAGCCCCCTCCTGTGGTATTTCTGCCCCCCATAGCTTTGCGGTCCCTCACTCACCCTCAACCCCTCACCCTCACTCACCCTCACCCTCACTCACCCTCAACCCCTCACTCACCCTCAACCCCTCACTCACCCTCAACCCCTCACTCACCCTCACCCTCACTCACCCTCACCCTCACTCACCCTCAACCCCTCACCCTCACTCACCCTCACTCACCCTCACCCTCACTCACCCTCACCCTCACTCACCCTCAACCCATCACCCTCACTCACCCTCACCCTCACTCACCCTCAACCCCTCACCCTCACTCACCCTCAACCCCTCACCCTCACCCTCACTCACCCTCAACCCCTCACTCACCCTCACTCTCACTCACCCTCAACCCCTCACCCTCACTCACCCTCACCCTCACTCACCCTCAACCCCTCACTCACCCTCAACCCCTCACCCTCAACATCAACCCCTCACCCTCACTCACCCTCACCCTCACTCACCCTCACTCACCCTCACTCACACTCACCCTCACTCACCCTCACCCTCACCCTTACTCACCCTCACTCACCCTCACCCTCACTCTCACTCACCCTCAACCCCTCACCCTCACTCACCCTCACCCACCCTCACTCACCCTCACTCACCCTCAACCCCTCACCCTCACACAGTGGAATAGGTCTCGGAGCATTTGAGTTAGAGCTTTTAGAAATGTTTATGTTTTTTTTTTAATTCTTTAGCATTGGCTACAGGAAACAAAAATGCTAAAGATTTACAAAAAAACCCATAAACAATTCTAAAAGCACTAACTCTAATGCTGCGAGACCTATTGCATTTCCAATGCTTGTTTGGTTTAATGCTGCCTTGTGAATTTTGTTCCTTTTAACACAGTTTTCTGCATTGAAGGGCATGCAGTGGTTGCAACATCCATGGCTTTTTGAAACTGCCCCAGATTTACGAGAAATCATAAATATGAGGCAGCGCCAAAAACTTACACCACCGCAGAGGAGGCGTAAGGGAGGCACAACAAAAAGAAATACCTTTTATTCCTCCTTGTTTTTCCTTTTTCTATATGTGCTGCATTCTGCAGTGCACATAGAAAGAGAAAAAAGCCTCCTGTGATTGTTTTTGTGCAGGAAGGTTTCCCTTCCTGCATGAATGTAATCATCCCGGCAACATAGGCACCCTGGCACCATGGTGCCTGCCTTAGCGCACAGCAGCCCATTTTGCGTTAATCAGGGGAAAAGGAAAGAAATGTGTCGTATCTGACAGATACAGCGCATTCCTGCCCTTTTCTTTTGCCGTAGGGCAGCGCAACAGGAAGGCCCTGCTACAAAACCTCATAAATGAGGCCCCTGGTTGTTTCCTTTTAAATCGGCTACCTTCTTACTTTGTAGTTTGGAGGGACCCAGGCCGCAATAGAGCTAGCGATCGGAAACCTTTTTTAGGCAGCTATGCGCTTTACAAAATATGCATCATAAAAATAAAAGAGAAATATTCATGACACAACAACACACCAATCAATAAAGAGAGCTGGCCTAAAGCCCCTATAGTAAATATATTATATACATAACACCACAGCTAAAGAACCAGAAGTACAAAAAGGGCTAAGATTTCCAACAAATTAATTGCAACTGACAAGAAGACAAGGTGCATCCCAAACAAGTTATAACATACATTGGTAAGGCCATTAAGTAGGTCGCAAGCACTTACAATTGTTCATTTAAAAAATTTTTTTAATTGCAAGCATATGCCACAAAAATAAAAAGAGGAATAGAAAGGGAAAATGTCACATCTTTATATATCACAATAGAGTGTTTCGAGAGGAAAGTTGTTTAGCTTGTTAAACTAAACTTAGTTATGACAGACCATACGGTCTAAATTTAGGACTGGGACGAAACAGGACAGTTTAAAAAACTGGCAGCTGTCCTATCTGCTCACCTCTCTAATCTCATTGAAAGTAATTTCTTTACAGCCAGGCAGGTACCTGCTCTTCTGTTGGGAATGGCGCTAAAAGGTTATCCTCTAAAAGGGCAGAACGACCAAAACAATTGCTTCTCAGGACAGGAAAAGTGCACAATTGCATTCCCAGAGCTTGTGATATTTGTTAAGCTTTTTTCCAAAGATAAATTCCCTGTTTGTACCATCTGGCTTAGGAAAAAGCATACAGCCTGAAGACTCTGCCATGCTGCCCTGGATAGGGGTTATGCTGTTATTCCCTTTTCACCCTTTTCAATCAATCAATCAATCAATCAATCAATCAATCAATCAATCAGGATTTGTAGAGCTGCACCAGGGCTCCGAGCTGGGAGCTGATTTCACTGCGGTGGGGGCTGATTTCGTTAATGGAGACCTGCGTGTGCTTTGAAATAAACAAAGCAAAACAAATTTCGTTCAGTACACGCAGGTCCCCATCAACGAAATCAGCCCCCAGCTCAGCAGCATTCCAAAACACCCAGTAGCCAGTCCGGCCCTGAGTTGCAGTGCTTCACCCGTGAGGGCCTCGAGGTGCTGTGGGATCATAGTGCGGGATCGTACTGCCTGTGACTCCGATAATGGCAATAAGAGCCACTGCCTTCCTTAACCCAGCTGTATCTGGCTCACCGCACTCTAAATGACACCCTTTGCTCCCTCTTGACTTGAAGTTTGCAAATTATTATCATTATATAAAGCAAAGGGCCTATAACGTGCTGCAACAGCCCCCGTAATTTTCGGAATCAAGAATAAGGGTACTGACAATATGTGAGTACATTCTGAGAGTCTACTGTTAGTGGGAATGCAAATACAACATTTCTTCTGCACTTTCAACACAAAACAGCGCCTGTGCTTCTGTGTGTAGCCCACCATTAGGCCTGAACTCTCACCCCCCCACCCGATGGCTAAAAAGTGATTTTTTTATGCTACCATGGATCCTTTAAGGAGCTATGTCGCAGAAAATAAACATTGTCTGGCTTCGCACTTTTCAAACGTTTACCCTCTAGGGTGGGCAAGGGCCCGGTGGTACGGCCGGATTTTTTTATTTTTTATTTTTATAAACAATATTTAACATTTTCAACAACATAACCATGATTGTGCACTCAGCAGCAAGCAAGGGCAGTACATACACAAGAAATACAGTGATAATGATTCAAGACTTTGGACCCTCCGCTACCTCCCCTTTTTTCTGATGCAAGGATTGGATATTCAAGTCGATTTACTTCCTCTCCTCCTCCTCCCCCCTTTCAGAGCCCCAACACTTTCCCCTACATTTGTGCTTTACATACTCATTTGGGACCCCTCGGCCATTAAATCGTGGCATAACTCCTTCCAGAGCCTTAAATCATGCTCTAGCTTCTCATCTTTACAACTTTTCTTCATGTGTACTTCTACAGCTAGTGTCCACTCGCATACATCTCACAACCATGCCGGATATTCCAGTGCACACTTCCCCATCTACACTATTGGAATTTTAAGCGTCGCTAGCACTAGCAGCAGCTGCTGTAACCTATACCCCATTTTGCTTTGCTTTTTGCTTTTCTGAATCAAACTTAGGAGGCAGTGTTTTGGCGTTAATTGGACTTTGCTATTCACCTTTACCCTAATTAGCTACACTACCTCCAACCAGAAGCAGCTGACGTCAGGACATTCCCAAGCCAAGTGCAAGAAATTCGCCCCCGCTTTGTGACATCTGGGGCATGAGTTGGGCCTTCTGGGTGCCATCCGATGCATCCTTACCGGAGTCATATACGTACGATGAACGAAGTTGTAATGAATTAAGCAAAAACTAGCATTACAGGAGATCGTGTGTGTGTGAGCGCACCCACCACTTTCCAGCCCTTTTCCCCCCAACGGCTTCACCAGGTCTGCATTCCAGGCTGCATATGCGACCGGTGGGGAAGCACCGGTGTCATCCCTCATTGACTTGTGAATGGTGAGAAAGCGAGATGGCACCTCACGGGCGCAACACAAATGGGACCCCTGGCTGGTACTCACCAGGATGGCCCTGTTATCATCATTGGTACCATCAAGCTATAACGGAAACGTGTCCTAAACCCAAAGAAAAGATCTCGCTTTCTCACCTTTTCTCTATGTTACACTAGGTGAATGTGGGCTTTGTAAATGTTTGTTAAGTCTATCAGAGTTGGGCTATTTTAATAGTGGCAGCAGACTGAGGCATCCCCTACCCCAAATTCATTGCAAGAGGGGAGGTATGTTGTAATTTTGGTGCAACTTGTGATGCCGCAGATTTCTTGACAATATTGTTTCTGCCTTGAGCACTAGGACATCATTGGGGCTGGGTATGCTCAGACGTGAGTCCCAGGCTCTCCACACCACTGGAGTCAAGCTATCCAGGCTGATGAAGGCTGATAGCCAGAAACTGGTCCTTGGATGCTTGATTCCGGTCTGGGAAAGACATGGCTTGGTAGTTCGGACTGGACTGTTCCCATGAGGCACAGGGTCAGAGCTGATTTGCATATAGCCAGTGTCTAACCCAGGGTGGTGTGGAGTGCAAAAAAACGATGGATTTAGGCCCAGATCCTTGTACTGGGGTGAATGTATGACATTGTTCTACATTCTGTCCATCAACTGTGTTTTTTGCAATTTTCACCCCGAGTGGGCTGGGTATGCTCAGACGTGAGTCCCAGGCTCTCCATACCACTGGAGTCAAGCTATCCAGGCTGATGAAGGCTGATAGCCAGAAACCGGTCCTTGGATGCTTGATTCCGGTCTGGGAAAGACATGGCTTGGTAGTTCGGACTGGACTGTTCCCATGAGGCACAGGGTCAGAGCTGATTTGCATATAGCCAGTGTCTAACCCAGGGTGGTGTGGAGTGCAAAAAAACGATGGATTTAGGCCCAGATCCTTGTACTGGGGTGAATGTATGACATTGTTCTACATTCTGTCCATCAACTGTGTTTTTTGCAATTGAGCACTAGGACATCATTATTGTTGTGCCCCTTGGCAAACCACCTGGTCATGTGCTGTAGATGAGCGGCATAGTAATATAGCTCTATTCTGGGGGCCTCGAGTCCACCCCTCTGGTACGTACGATTTAACATTGCAAACGCAACTCAACTTCGTCTTCCCGCCCAGTAAAGGTCTATCAAAAGGGAGTCCAGAGCCCTGAATATTCCTTTAGGTATGGGGCACATCGTATTCTGTAACATATACAGGCAGCGAGGCAGCACCACCATTTTTTCTATTGCCAACCTACCCATTAAGGATAGTGGTTGAGTGTTCCAGAATCCAACAGAACCCCTTAAAGCCTCCAATATTTTGTGAATATTTAGTTGCAACATTTGAGAGTTCTCACCCGCCACCTGTATGCCTAGGCACCTAAAGTGCCCAGTCTCCCATCTCAGTCCAAAATGAGGGAGCGACTCCACCGACTGACCAGCCAACTGAGCCAGGGGAAAATGTAAAGATTTGCTCCTATTAAGTCTCAGCCCAGAGCAATTGCCAAAATCCTCCAACATCCGTAACAGGTTCAGTACTGCGTCTCTGGGTGTGGAGACATAGAATAAAGCATCATCCGCATACAGATATATTACCTGAAAAGTTCCACCAACATTAATACCCCAAGGGGTAGATCCCTCCATACCCAAATCGCCAATGGCTCTATTGCCAGTGCGAACAGCAGTGGAGAGAACAGGCAGCCCTGATGTGTCCCCCTCTCCAGCCTCCACTCGCTGACCTGCTACCTCCCACCCGGACTTTAGCACTAGGCGCTGTATACAGGATCTGCACCCATCGTCTAAACTTTGGGCCAAATCCAGCCTTTTCCAGGTCTATTGATACCAGGGCCAGTTCCTCATCTCTTTGTCGTGTTTCATGTAAGATATGGGAGAACCTCCTGATATTCATGCCCGTATTGCAAGATGGTATCAACCCACATTGATCCTCGTGGACCAAATGAGTCACATGAGGAGCCAGTATAGTAGTCAGGACTTTACATAATATTTTCACATCCGGTATTGATCATCATGATTGGTTGATATGCTGAGGGGTCCTGTGTGTTCCCTCCTGGCTTAAGGAGCATGATAATTTCACCCTCACAAATTGAGTGAGTCAACACTCCCAACTCAAAGGCATCCTCGTACACCTGCAGAAGGGGCTGTATCAACTCATCTGAGAAATCCTGAAAAAATGCCATAGGAAACCCATTCGCACCCGGGAACTTGGATCCTGGCATGGCTCGATGAGCCTCCTGCATTTTCTTAACCGTAATCAGGGAATCTAACTCCTCAGTGCCCTCCGGTGGGAGCTGCGGAAGCGCCAAGTCTCCGACAACTGGGACGTACCTGTCTGCTGTTACTCCAGGGTCTGCAGTGTAGACCCGCTGTAGGTGCTGTTGGAACACCACTAAAACGTAAGCTCTGGTGTGAACAAGTCTCCCTTCCTGAGCAGTTAGCACGGTTGTCAACGTGGGAGCCTGCTCCCTTCATCAGATCCAGGCCAACAAGCGACCCAATTTGTCGCCCTCGGCATGTAACAGCTGGCGATAATGCATCAGGATATATCTGTCTAACCTGTCCCAAATATCAGCCAAACACTCCCACCGCTCTCGCTCCCTCTTACCAGTTTCTGGGTCTGCTGGGCTTTCCGCTTGTACTGAATGCAGCCAAAGCCTTCTCCTACCTATTGAGATTCCCAAGCAACTGTCTCTTTACCCCGCATACAAACCCCATGCCCTCTCCACAAGTTACTGCTTTTAGGGCCTCCCACTCAGTAGCTCTCCCAGACTCCCCTCCCCCCAAGTTAAATTCTAGATAGACTGTGATTGATTGTGTTAAAGTAGTCTTCCCCACTTAATCTTCCAAAAGATCAGGAGGGAACCTCCATCACCTGGGGCCCAGGATGGAGTCCCCCACCTCACCGTGCATCATACCGGTGAGTGATTAGACAAAAAAAGCACCAAATGGGTTACCTCTGCCTCAGGGAACGCCAGCGCACTAGACACCAGCACTCTATCTAATCTGCTCCGAGTTCTATGCATCAGGGATTGAAGTGTGGGATGAGTCTCCCTCCATATATCATGAGCTCTCAAATCCTGCATGACCTGACTAAGCACTCGCGTAATTTTCGGTTTTGCGCCAACATTCGGGGGGATCTATCAAGTGCCAAGTCCAGCACACAATTAAAGTCACCCATCCAAATAAATGGAGCATCTACTTCATTGGTAAGTAATTCAGGTACGACCTGGAAAAAAGAGGGGTCTATTTTATTTTATTTGTATTTATTTTAATTTTGTGTTTTATAGAGCGCAAACTTGACCTGTCAGGTCATCAGAGCGCTTTACACAGTATACAGTGGTGGACAAACAAAAAGTTTAAAGTGCAGAGATAAACAAAATCAAACAATCAAGATGATGGTGAGGGGCCGGGATGCTGAGAACATAGGGAAAAGGGCCATCTATATTAGGGGCATACGAGTTCAGTATGACAATTTCCCTGCCATCCAGGAAACCACGCAGCAATACGTATCTACCAATCCCATCGGACTCACTGTCTGTCATTGTGAATGGGGTGCCAGAGGCCACCCAAACTATGGTAACCCTAGCGTAGGTAGCTGGCGATAATGGGTCAGGATATATCTGTCCAACCTGTCCCAAATATCAGCCAAACACTCCTGCCGCTCTTGCTCCCTCTTACCCGTGTCCGGGTCTGCTAGGTTTTACGCTTGTACTGCAGCCAAAACCTTCTCCTCCCTATCGAGATCCCCAAGCAATTGTCTCCTTACCCCGTATACAAGCCCCATGCCCACTCCACGAGTTACTGCTTTTAGGGCCTCCCACTCAGTGGCTCTCCCAGACTCCCCCCCACCCCCCAGTTCAATTCTAGATAGACTGTGATTGATTGTGCTAAAGTAGTCTTCCCCACTTAATCTTCCAAAAGATCAGTAGGGAACCTCCATCGCCTGGGGCCTAGGATGGAGTCCCCTACCTCACCGTGCATCATGCCGGTGAGTGATCAGACAAGAAACGCACCAAATGGGCGACCTCTGCCTCAGGGAATGCCAGCGCACCAGACACCAGCACTCTATCTAATCTGCTCTGAGTTCAATGTGTCAGGGATTGGCAAGTAAACAATGGAAGTGTGGGATGAGTCTCCCTCTATATAATATGAGCTCCCAAATCCTGCATGACCTTACTAAGCACTTGCGTCATTCTCGATTTCGTGCCAACATTCGGGGGGATCTATCAAGTGCCGGGTCCAGCACACAATTAAAGTCACCCATCCAAATAAATGGAGCATTTACTTCATTGGTAAGTAATTCCTGTGCAACCTGAAAAAAAGAGGGGTCATCTATTTTAGGGGCATACGAGTTCAGTATGACAATTTCCCTGCCGTCCTGGGAACCACGCAGCAATACGTATCTACCATTCACATCAAACTCACTGCAGGTCACCGTTAATGGGGTGCCAGAGGCCACCCAAACCATGGTACCCTTAGCGTAGGCAGAATAGGAAGAATGAAACATCTGGCTTCGCCACTTCTTAGCTACTCTAGTTACTCCACAGTCGTCCAGGTGCCTTTCCCGGAGGCAAGCAATCGAAACATGGTGACATTTGAGGAAAGTTAACACCATGTGTCTCTTAGTACAAGTGCCCAGTCCCTGCACATTCCAGGTCAGAAATGTATATTCAGTACCCATTATGGAGTGTACTCACTTCAGGCACAAGTGCCGAATCCTGCCCAACAAACTGGTCAAAAATGTCACCGCTAATGACGTGCCAGGCCACACGCATCCCCTTATATAGCCCAAAGGGGGCAATCCCTCTCCAGCCACCCTCTCTCCAGAAATCTGGAAGCATCGTCCTCCATTTCAAAACTTTGACAGGCTTAATTATGCTGTGTCCTAGCAATGTTAGCAATGTTCGCAGCCAGCGAAGAAAATGCATCCTTGTTATTAGAGCCCCACCCCCGCACGCCCACAGCTAGTTCCTGGCCTTCCAATGCCCAAATTCTCTCCAGCCTGCATGTATTTAGTTATCAATACTATGTTCATGGATTCAGCCAAATCCCCGCAGCCCCTACACAGTCTCCTCCCTCCGCCCACCCACTGCATCCCCCTCCTGCTCAAATAGCGTCTCCAGGACCACATCCTCTGATGCATTGGGCCACTCTGATGTTGCACCATTGTTTTGTACCACATTGTTCCCGTCACCTTCCAGGGCAGAGAGGGAGTCCTCCCAACATCTAAATCAGGCCCTTAAGTCTCCTGGGTCATTAAATTGATGACCCCAGGGGAGCTTGCCATATCTTTTAAATCACTCCGACCTGGAGCTGTAGGCTCCTTCGCTGTAGTGCAGGGACCCCTAGTTGTGGTTATATGGTTTCATTTTGAGGCCTTAAAAATTGTTAAAAACAAGCCTCAAAGGCATGTTTTTTCAAAGTAAGGCTTGATTGAAAATTTCCTATGACAATCACCCTTATTAAACATTGCAATGTGTCCATTTATCAAAATAGATTTTTTTATCATAATTCTTTGAGACATTTTGATCAAAACAATGTTGGCTCTATATAAGTTGATGTATTGATCCTTTGATAAAGTCAATATGCCCGCTTTTTATATTTTGATGTTCTGACCAAATCAAGAGGTCAGTTTTACTTAAAATTACACCCTTTATATTGTCACATCACAAAATCAGCAGTGTGTGCCCAACCCCTCTCTGCACAGCCAAAGGGCGTGCACTGTGGGAGTAGGGCACCCATGGGCGGCTAGGCCATGCACTCAACCCCATGTTGTGCATGAATGAAGACCTGTGCAGCAGAGGTTCGACACCAGCAAGGGGCTGGATGCTGGTCCTGGCCGCATACCAGGCCCTGTGCCCATTGCAGTGCATGGCCAAAGGCCATACACTGCAGGGGGTAGGGCACATGTAGGCGGTTGGATGCAGGGCCTGACCCAAATTGCATACTGCACATGGCCAAAGGCCTTGGGCGAATGGTTGGACATAGGGCCTGACACAGTCCAGGCCCTTGGCCCAACCACAAGCTGCGCACTGCCAATGGTCATGCACAGCTTAGTGGTAGGGCACCCCCATGGAAGTTGGACCAAGGGCATCACCACAAAGCCACCATTCATTAGACCATACAGTATGTGCACTTTCAAAAAGCAGAATGTCAGTTTTATCTGAGATACATTTAAGATAGCTCTGTCTCATCCAGTCAAATACCCAAATTAAGCAGGCATTAAACATCTGGTATTACTTGTATTGTCCCCAAGAGACAAAACAAGCTGTGTATCCTCCACATAGGAGACCAGGAAGATGCCCTGGACTTGAATGATAGATTCAAGAGGGGTCATGTGTACCTTAAATAGGAACAGGCTTAGTGGAGATCCTTGCAGGGCCCCATATTTAAGTGGTTTATGATTGAAAGAGAAGGTAGAGAGCACCAGTGTCTGTCCACTATTAGTTTAGAAGGATCATAGCCACCTCAAGGCCAAACCACAGATGCCAATCTCTGCCAGCCACTGGAGGAGAATGGTGATAGATGTTGTGTTGAACTCCACCGATAGGTCTAACAATATCAAGGCAGCACTCTGTCCCTGGTCTAAACTTAAATTCATAAATTCTGTAACTCCCAGCAATGTGGTTTTTCAACTGTGCATGGAGGAGATCATGTTGTTCCAGTCAGATAGTTGCTTATTAATAATATATATGAATGAATAATTAAATATATTTTAATATAAAAAACTGCATACGACAGCTATTAAACTGTTACTTTACACCAATCTCTATATATTGGTTATAAGGAATACAGGGTTGCCTCAATGCTTTTGACTACCCTATGACATTTTTCAGGCTGTTCCCAAGTTAACACCAGTGCAGGGATTTATGGTTTCAGCGAGATCTGTGGGGCGCAAAGCTAAAGGGAGATCAAGAATATTTTTTTAACTAATGACATTGATGCCATTTCCTACATCTGTATGATTTTGGCAGAACCATTGACATGTTCAGCTTTCTTTTGATATATTGAGCTTTATGTACATCCACAAGGGACCATGGTTAAAGGGGATGGGGACAAATTGTATTACTTTGCTAATAACTTTAGCACCCTTTCATAAATCTGTGCAAAAAGTACCAGACATTCACATGTTTAGTCTTCTGTTGTTATGTCAAGTTAAGCCTAGTGCAAGGGCCAAGGTGCCATACAGAAATTACAAGGTAGAATGTGAAAGCAGCGGTCAAAAAACTTTGATTTGCTGGTAGCTTATGCACTATTTCACAGATTTATCTGAAAATTGGTAGACTAGAATTAGGTTTAACTTGCAACCTGCATGGTAAGCTGGCAGGTGGCTGCATGGACACTTGGTTGTCAGCAGTATCCCACTGTTGTATAGCGTACAGTGCTTAGAGTTAGGGGACCAATGTTACACTCAGCTGAAGATCATGCAGAAAAGGGTGGCGGGTAGACTGCAATGTAACACAGAGATATAATTATCCATCAATACCACACATATTCACACAACTACCAGTAAAACACTTTATCTTACCATACAAAAGCAAAATAAATATAAATTTATGGGTATGGTCATAACACATTAACATATCTTTAAATAAATCTCTGAAATTCCCTTGAAAAAAACACAGTTAAAGATCAGTTATAAAACTGAAAACACAGAAATTTCCCAGTTACAGTTAACTCTGCAAACCATAGCTCGCACAGATGGTACCCAAACCATAACTCACACACGTCACTGCAATGTACTACAGTGATCAAGACTTAAGTCGATCAAGACTTAGGCGGAAACATGTTGGCACTAGGAAGACAATGTTGTATTTCCATAATTGTAAAATAGAAACACATTTTCTACACAGCTGAAGAAATGTGAATGCGATATTTTACTTCCTATATAAAGCTGAGATCATCTCCCTCAGGAGGCTGATCTTCACTGTGAGTTGGAGAGGGCACACTTACAACCAAGAACCCTGCATTTCAGGATTGAAAGGCCTGCTTTAAGTGCAGTGACCTCAGATATATGGACAACTATATCTGTCGTAAGTGATGCTAGCACCAGCTTACACAGGCTGCAATGGTAGGCCCTTAGTTTCAGTTTGAGTGGTCTCCCATGGGTGGCATACTACATGCTTCAGCCCATGGGGTACCCCTGGTGTCTCTATGCCCTGGGTACCCTAGTACCATATACTAGGGACAGTAGCCAATCTGGGGTGTACCTAGGTACTCACCATAACCAATTTAGGGGAGAAAGCACAGAGGCCGGGGTCCTGATTAGCAGGATCCCAGCCAGACAAGCCAGAAACAGCTCAGCACTGAAACAGCCCTAGATCCTGGATAAATGGACCAGGTGCCTTCCAAGTGAAGGTGCAGGAAGGGTAAGGCTTTATCCTCCTCTCAAACTCCCAGTAAAAATCAGCCTCCTGAGGGAGATGATCCCAACCCCTGTGAAGGTACTGTCCCAGAGGAACTTGGGCCTGACCAGGCAGAGTTCCTGGGGGCAGGGGGCCCTTCCAGGGCAGACTTGAGTTTGGAGCAGCAGTCCAGCCCCTCTCTTAAACCTCTAAGACAGCAAGCTGATGCTGAGGAAGCAGGGAATATCAGTGGGTCCCATAGGATCTATTTGGGAGATGGGCTTCGGTACTCTGAAGGTACAGATCCAAAGTCTAGTGCCACCTGGAAGTTGGTAATACCCCAGAAATTCAGAGGTTTCCTGCTCTCCCTAACACATGGTATTCCTCTTGCAGGACACTTAGGGCAAAGCAAGACTTGGGACCGGCTTCTCCCTCACTTTCACTGGCCCCATATGTCTGAAAACACCAAGGAGTTTAGTCGCTCCTGTGCTACTTGCCAAGCCAGTGGTAAGTCAGGTGGTACCACAAAGGCCCCCTTAATTCTACTTCCAGTTGTTGGGATCCCTTTTGAAAGGGTAGGGATTGACATTGTTGGTCCCTTGAACCCTCCAACTGCATATGGGCACAGTTACATCCTAGTGGTGGTGGACCATGCCACGAGGTACTCAGAAGTTATTCCCCTTAGAACCACTAAGGTTCTGTAGTGACCAGAGCCCTCCTGGGAATTATTTCCAGGGTGGGCTTCTCTAAGGAGGTCTTAACAGACAGAGGTACAGACTTCATGTCTAGTTACATCACTGCCATGTGGAAAAAGTGTGGCATAAACTACAAGTTTACCACTACCATCCACAATGCAATGGGCTTGTTGAAAGGTTCAACAAGACCCTAAAGGGTATGATTATGGGACTCCTAGAAAGGCTTAGGTGAAAATGGGATGTCTTAGTACCCTGCCTTCTCTTTGCCTACAGAGAGGTTCCTCAGAGGGGGGTTGGCAACAGCCCATTTCAGCTTCTGTTTAGACACCCAGTTAGGGGTCCATTGTGTCTAGTGAAGGAAGGCTGGGAGCAACCTCTCAAACCTCCTAAACAGGACATTGTGACCTATGTCCTTGGCCTGCGTTCACGCATGGCTGAGTTAATTAAAAAGGCCAGAAAAAAAACTGGAGGTCAGCCAAGAACACCAAAATGCTTGGCATGGTCAAAAGGCTGTCTTGACTGTTTACCAGCCAGGCCAGAAAGTGTGGGTGTTGGAGCCTGTGGTCCCAGCAGATCTTCAAGACAAGAGGAGTGGCCCCACACTATCTTTGAACAAAAAGGTGACGTCGATTAATTGGTGGACCTAGATACTCCAAGGAGTCCCAATAGGGTACTTCATGTGAACCACCTGAAATCTTTTGTGGACAGGGCTGAAATGGGCTTGCCCATGGCAACTGATGAGAGATAGGAGGAAGAGAGTGACCCTCCCCCACCTTCCTCTCTCGGAACCCTGATGATGGGTCAGTAGATGGAGTAGCCTTAGCAGGCAGCCTCACTGACCAACAGCAAGCTGATTGCAGGCATGTCCTCAATCAGCACAGACACATGTTCTCCCTGACATCCAGTCAGATGTACCCATGAAGTAGACACAGGTGACAGCCTGTCTGTCAAGAGCAATATCTACAGTCAGCCTGACCATGTCAGGGATTGCATCAGAACAGCGGTCCAAAAGATGCTGGAATTGGGGGTCATTGAGCCTTCAGATAGACCCTGGCCTTGTCCAGTGTTCCAGGTACCAAAACCTCACACCAAGGGTGGAAAAAGAGAGATGGGGTTTATGTGAACTACAAAGGGCTCAATGCAGTCACTACGACTGATGCCCATCTTATTCCAAGGGCAGATTAACTTATAGATACTTTGGCCGCAGCCAAGTTCCTGAGTACATTTGACCTGACTGCTGGCTACTGGCAAATCAGAGTAGCTGAGAATGCCAAGCATTTTCAACCCCTAGTGGGCATTATCAATTTATTGTGATGCCCTGTGGTCTGAAAAAAGGCACCTGCCATATTTCAGAGGTTGGTGAACAAAGTCCTAGCAGGTCTTTAAGCCTATAGGGCAGCATATCTAGATGATATAGCTGTTTTTAGCTCCACCTGTGAGGATGGTTTTGGAGGCCCTGCAGAAGGCAGGCCTCACTATCAAGGCCACCAAGTGCCAGATAGGGCAGAGAAAGGTTCCGTACTTGGGCCACCTGGTAGGTGGCAGACAGGTGTAACCATTGGAGAGCAAAATCCAGACCATTATGTACTGGATTGCTCCCTCCCAGACTAAGGTCAGAGCTTTCTTTGGCCTGGCTGGGTACTCAAGAAGATTCGTCAATGGATATGGGTTCATTGTGACTCCCCTGAATGATCTTACATCAAAGAAAATGCCGAAGAAAGTTCAATGGACAGTAAGCTGTCAAAATGCATTTGATGACCTGAAGCAGGCCATGTGCACTTCTCACATCCTGTAAAGTCCTCACTACTCCAAAACTTTCATTGTCCAGACAGATGCATCTGAGAGAGGGGTAGGGGCTGTGTTATCACAACTGATTGTAGAGTGCCAAGATCAACCAGTAGCTTTTATCAGCAGAAGGTTGACCCCCAGGGAGAAACGATGGTCAGCCATTGAGAGGGAAGCCTATGCTGATGTCAGGGCCTTGAAGAAGCTGAGGCCATACCTGTTTGGCACTCACTTCATTGTTCAGACAGAGCACAAGCCCCTCTTATGGCTTAAACAGAGGAAGGGTGAAAACCCAACATTTTTGAGGTAGTCCATTTCCCTACAGGGGATGGACTATACAGTGGAACATAGACCTCAGAATAACCATGCCAATGCAGATGGACCCTCCAGATATTTCCACTTGGAAAATGAGGACTCAACTGGGCAAGGTTAGTCTAATCTCAAGGTTAGTCTCATCTCCTTTCTTAAACCTCTAAGACAGCAAGCTGATGCTGAGGAAGCAGGGAATATCAGTGGGTCGCATAGGATCTATTTGGGAGATGGGCTTCGGTACTCTGAAGGTACAGATCCCAAGTCTAGTGCCACCTGGAAGTTGGTAATACCCCAGAAATTCTGAGGTTTCCTGCTCTCCCTAACACATGGTTTTCCTCTTGCAGGACACTTAGGGCAAAGCAAGACTTGGGACAGGCTTCTCCCTCACTTTCACTGGCCCCATATGTCTGAAAACACCAAGGAGTTTAGTCGCTCCTGTGCCACTTGCCAAGCCAGTGGTAAGTCAGGTGGTACCACAAAGGCCCCCTTAATTCTACTTCCAGTTGTTGGGATCCCTTTGAAAGGGTAGGGATTGACATTGTTGGTCCCTTGAACCCTCCAACTGCATATGGGCACAGTTACATCCTAATGGTGGTGGACCATGCCACGAGGTACTCAGAAGTCATTCCCCTTAGAACCACTAAGGTTCTGTAGTGACCAGAGCCCTCCTGGGAATTCTTTCCAGGGTGGGCTTCTCTAATGAGGTCTTAACAGACAGAGGTACAGACTTCATGTCTAGTTACATCACTGCCAAGTGGAAAAAGTGTGGCATAAACTACAAGTTTACCACTACCATCCACAATGCAATGAGCTTGTTGAAAGGTTCAACAAGAACCTAAAGGGTATGATCATGGGACTCCTAGAAAGGCTTAGGTGAAAATGGGATGTCTTAGTACCCTGCCTTCTCTTTGCCTACAGAGAGGTTCCTCAGAGGGGGGTTGGCAACAGCCCATTTCAGCTTCTGTTTAGACACCCAGTTAGGGGTCCATTGTGTCTAGTGAAGGAAGGCTGGGAGCAACCTCTCAAACCTCCTAAACTGGACATTATGACCTATGTCCTTGGCCTGCGTTCACGCATGGCTGAGTTAATTAAAAAGGCCAGCAATAAACTGGAGGTCAGCCAAGAACACCAAAATGCTTGGCATGGTCAAAAGGCTGTCTTGACTGTTTACCAGCCAGGCCAGAAAGTGTGGGTGTTGGAGCCTGTGGTCTCAGCAGATCTTCAAGACAAGAGGAGTGGCCCCACACTCTCTTTGAACAAAAAGGTGACGTCAACTAATTGGTGGACCTAGATACTCCAAGGAGTCCCAATAGGGTACTTCATGTGAACCACCTGAAACCTTTTGTGGACAGGGCTGAAATGGGCTTGCCCATGGCAACTGATGAGAGATAGGAGGAAGAGAGTGACCCTCCCCCACCTTCCTCTCTCGGAACCCTGATGATGGGTCAGTAGATGGAGTAGCCTTAGCAGGCAGCCTCACTGACCAACAGCAAGCTGATTGCAGGCATGTCCTCAATCAGCACAGACACATGTTCTCCCTGACATCCAGTCAGATGTACCCATGAAGTAGACACAGGTGACAGCCTGTCTGTCAATAGCAATATCTACAGTCAGCCTGACCATGTCAGGGATTGCATCAGAACAGTGGTCCAAAAGATGCTGGAATTGGGGGTCATTGAGCCTTCAGATAGATCCTGGCCTTGTCCAGTGTTCCAGGTACCTAAACCTCACACCAAGGGTGGAAAAAGAGAGATGGGGTTTATGTGAACTACAAAGGGCTCAATGCAGTCACTACGACTGATGCCCATCCTATTCCAAGGGCAGATTAATTTATAGTTACTTTGGCCTCAGCCAAGTTCCTGAGTACATTTGACCTGACTGATGGCTACTGGCAAATCAGAGTAGCTGAGAATGCCTATCATTTTCAACCCCTAGTGGGCATTATCAATTTATTGTGATGCCCTTTGGTCTGAAAAATGCACCTGCCATATTTCAGAGGTTGGTGAACAAAGTCCTGGCAGGTCTGGAAGCCTATAGGGCAGCATATCTAGATGATAGAGCTGTTTTTAGCTCCACCTGTGAGGATGGTTTTGGAGGCCCTGCAGAAGGCAGGCCTCACTATCAAGGACACCAAGTGCCAGATAGGGCAGAGAAAGGTTCCGTACTTGGGCCACCTGGTAGGTGGCGGCTAGGTATAACCATTGGAGAGCAAAATCCAGACCATTATGTACTGGATTGCTCCCACCCAGACTAAGGTCAGAGCTTTCTTTGGCCTGGCTGGGTACTACAGAATATTTGTCAATGGATATGGGTCCATTGTGACTCCCCTGAATGATCTTACATCAAAGAAAATGCCGAAGAAAGTTCAATGGATAGTAAGTTGTCAAAAGGCATTTGATGCCCTGAAGCAGGCCATGTGCACTTCTCCCATCCTGTAAAGTCCTGACTACTCCAAAACTTTCATTGTCCAGACAGTTGCATCTGAGAGAGGGGTAGGGGCTGTGTTATCACAACTGATTGTAGAGTGCCAAGATCAACCAGTAGCTTTTATCAGCAGAAGGTTGACCCCCAGGGAGAAACGATGGTCAGACATTGAGAGGGAAGCCTATGCTGATGTCAGGGCCTTGAAGAAGCTGAGGCCATACCTGTTTGACACTCACTTCATTGTTCAGACAGAGCACAAGCCCCTCTTATGGGTCAAACAGAGGAAGGGTGAAAACCCAACATTTTTGAGGTAGTCCATTTCCCTGCGCAGCAGGTGGAGTAAGGGACAGTGGGCTGGTTACATGCAGACACATGGGTACATGCGTGTGCACACATGTAGGGACTGCACAGGGGAGATTCCTAGTGTGCGCAGTCCAGGAGCAGCTACAAAGTGAATGGTGTGGCAGGAATTATGCAGAATGGGGTGGTGACGTGGAATAGGCGTTATAAACTGGGAAGAAACATAACAGGGAAAGTCAGTGTGTTTTACTGTGTTTTCACTTCATTATTCCCTTATGGGGATGTGGAGCCCATGGGCCAGATTAACTTTCCTAAGGCCTACAGATTCCAGACAGGCACTAAAGGCCACTGTAACGGGTGTGAGAAGCAGTATTCTGCAGAGTCCAAAGTCATATTTGTACTGCTTGTGGGTCATCTAGAAATGTCATATTTCTCTGAGTCAGCCATAACCAGGGCCTGGCTGAGGGCTGACCTCAGCAGGCTGGATTGATGACCTTTCTTCCACAAGCTAAGGGCCCCTCTCCACGAACAGAAGATGGGTGGGGATAAAGGCTGATCCATCACCAGCTATCACTGGGTGCCAGGCACCAGGCTGCACCAGGGAGGGAAGGGGCTTTCCGAGACCATGTGGCAGGAGACCCTGGACGAAGTCATTTTGAACAAACCCAGAGGCTGGGCAGGAAGGAGGGACCAGGGGCAGTGAAGTGATGTGTTGCTGTTTGATAGGACAAACAGAGACTTCCTGCCAGCCCCCTCCTCATCTTTTAAAAAGTGCTTGCACAGGAAGAGAAGCTCTCTGGGGTGTGATCTGCTGAGGCAGAGGGTGCAGGAAAGGAGTCCAGGACCGGTGTGCAGTAGCCTAGGCCTCTGCGCAAGCAGGAGAGAGGCGCAGGAGGAGAGCCAGGCGAAAGGCTGGCGCAGGGAGCCCATAAAAACAGCTCCCTGTGAAAGTTCACCCTCTTGGAGGCAAGAAGGGCAGTGAAAAGTGCTCCAGATGGGTAGAGCTCGCCACCCGCAGCCAGAAGAGGCCAGAATTGTGAAGATCAGGTGAAGGGGGGCCGAGATATGGCCCCCAGAAGCTAGGCGACCTTTGATTCTGGCTGAAGACCGATGACGAAGCGCGTAGGGCTCCGCCGCCGGTTGTGGGTGTGCTCCCGGGATGGGTTAGGGCCCGAGGGCTGCCCCAGAAGGAGGCGAGGCCAGGGAGCACTGTTGCGCCCCTGGAAAAGTGCCTACGGGGCACCGGTGTCTGCGGGGCCCCCCACGAAGAAAAGGCCGGAGGGCCGTCGTGCTCCCCATGAGTGTGCCCAACTGGGTGCCAGGAGCCCACCCTGAACCCCCAACAACCAGTGGAGTGCGGGGCGCGTGGTCATGCCCCCGCAACAAGGCTCCAGGGGCCCGGGCCCCTGAACCCCGGGCCCCACTGATGATGAACCTGGGGAGCGCCGTTGCACTCCTCGTGAACACCGCAGGAGCCTGGGACCCCAACTCCGGGCCTGCCGAAGTCGGGGAGTGCCGGCGTTCTCCCCGTGAAGCTGAGCAGGTGTGAGTGCCAGGAGCCCACCCTGGTCCCCCAAGGAGAACGGAGGCAGGGGAGCGCTTTCGCGCCCCTCCGGGATGCCTGAAGGGGGCCCGGGACCCCATCTCCAGGCCCCGATAAGAAGAGGAAGGAGGGGGAAGTCCCGCCGCACTCCCCCGAGGTCCAGCGGACCAGCGCTGCCCTCCAACCATTCAGCAGGCGGGAGTCCCGGGTGGGACCGGGACCGCCAAGAGGAGTGCGAGAGGTGCCAGGGGCCTGGGTGAGACGGGCCCCCAAAAATCAGCGAGAGCGGCCGAGGGGGTGGGCTCCCTGAGCCGCAGGCTCTTACCTGGGGGTCCTAGTGGGACCGTGCCCCCCAACAAGGCTAGAATGTGGCAGAAGACCGCCGGAACCACCAGCGTTGCTCTCCCTGGCACAGCGGGAGAGCCGCTCATCTAATATGCACGGCCCTGAAAACGGAGCACCCAATAATGCCTTGTAAGGCATGGGGAAGTCTACGTTTTGGGCGTTTTGGTGGCCCCCAGAGGAGAGGGACCACCACCATTTGCTGAACCGGTGCAGAGGGAGCTGCAGAAGCGACGCAGTCTCCCCCAGCACACTGAAGAAAAGTCCCTCCCTAAGTCTCCTGGGTATCTAAAAGAAACAACTCCTCAAGGGCTCAGCCAGCATTTCAATACCTTTTGAGCTGGAACTTTGGTTCTACAGCTGAAGGTGCATGGAGAAGGGCTTCAGGAAGTGAAGAACTGAGTTGGGGTTTTCTGGAGAAGGGCATCCCCTGGAGGTGAAGAGGTGTAATTGCACCAGAAATGCATTTACTATGGTAATTTCTTTTAGAGGGACTGATGGTCACATGTGTAATGTGAAGTACCTGTGTAAGGTGATGTCATAAGCAAAGTGGGGTTATGTTGCTAGATATTCCTGCTCGGGTGTCTGGCGGTATATGCATAATTCCGAGATTTCATCGGTGATGCCTTTAGGGGCTGTAATTGCAATGCATTCTAATGATCCACAAATGTGATGAGTACTGTCAGTCTAAAGGGATGCTTAAACATGTATTCTTGCTGCTGCGCTTAGGTGAAGAACCCAGACCTCTAGCCCTTAAGATGTGGAGGTGCAGACTTCATGGTCAGTAGGAAATGCTCAGTCAGGGTTGTGTGTCACCAAGACAGGGTTACCTATTTTAAATGCTTGTTGGGATAAAGGGGGGGAGGACACCACTGGGATGGTGCCAGTGTGCAGGGCCCTCACTACAGGTTATTTTCAACTAACTGCATTGGGGACAAGATGATGTGCATACATGTGAGTGGTGGTACTAGACCCCACCCCCCTTCGGGAGGGGTGGAGATGTTATGCAATATCACAAAGTAATTCCAACAGCTTATGTATGTTTGTAAATTGGTGCACAGTATTGAGTAGTGTGTGAGCATCAGGAGCCGCGTTGAGAGCTTGATGAGCTTGGTGAGATCTTGGGTGAGGAGCAGAGCAGGAGCGGCGCAGGTCTTGGAGAGAGCTCAGACCAGATAGATCCAACATCAACCCATACAGCTTTCCTGCCTGCTGAACTCCCGTGGGGAGCACCGTACCTTACTGGGGACTCAGAGTCCCAGCAGCAGTTGGGCTGCCACCGGTCACATCGTAGCGCACAAAGAGCGCCGC
Organism: Lissotriton helveticus; assembly: GCF_964261635.1. Classification (NCBI taxonomy): domain Eukaryota; kingdom Metazoa; phylum Chordata; class Amphibia; order Caudata; family Salamandridae; genus Lissotriton; species Lissotriton helveticus. The sequence continues at coordinate 452,897,991 of NC_136072.1, read as the reverse complement.
GGAGACTGAAGGAGACTGTGCCGGGGTCTTCCTCTAACATCCGCATATTCTGAAGGTATTCCGCTTTTCCTTTGACCTCTTCTTGCCTCTCCGCTTAGGTACCTTCTGTACTGCCATAAGTGGATTGTTTTGGGGCTTATTCCACGCATCAAAAATATGAGTAAACGGAAGGGTGGCGTTGTGGGAACGCTGGACGCATTCCTTACGAGAGCGGAGTCGGTCTTAACCCATGAAATTCAATTAACAGAAAAACGTCTCTCACTGGACCCTTCTTGAACTATGAAACATTCCTCTCTTGGGTCTATTGGGACCATCCTTTCACCCGTGAGGTCTTCAACACAGCCTGACCCAAGCCCGGATCCAGTAATAATGCCTGTTCTACCCCCTCCTACCAGTGCGACACAGCCCAGCGATAGAGTGACACGGGCTAAGGCCGTGTTTGGGCCAACTCCCAGTTCTAGTGGACGTGCTGGTCTGCCAGCTAAAAGAAGAAGGGGGGCTGGATCTCCTAAGAACAACGCAACTAGAGGGGTACGAGCCGAGAAACGCGTTAGGGCAGACGAACTGGAAGTGGTCCATGCAGAACCAATGACCTGTAAGGACGCAGAGACTAGTACTTTACCATCTTATCTGGGTGATGAGATTTTCTGAAAAGGGTATGTTTTCCGTTGTGCTTGACCCTGTCCTTTATAAACTATCCAGAATTGAGGAGAGGCTGACTCTGTTAGAGGCTGGCTGAAAAGTTCCCCATTCCTGTGCAAAAAATTCTCAGCTGAATGGTGCAGAGGGACAGTCTCAGGTGACACCTGCTGGAATAGAGAGCGAAACAGCTAGACTTGACCCCCACCAGGTTCACAGGCATGAGGTTTGTCAGGGGGGTAGCACTGCCCGCAAACAACGGGGGGATCTGTAATGCATCAGCACCAGTATCAGCCCTTGGGTGGTCCCCATCAGGGACCTACCTCTAACACTGATAGCATTAATTTCCAGCATGCTGACCGTCAGGAAATTAGTAGGGCCCAACTTCCTTCCGGTTTTTCCACCTCTAACAATGTTCAAACAACTCAAGGGGGGCATGAAGGCAAGACGGTTAACCAAAGTCAATTTCAAAATAAAATGCATTCCTCCCTTTATCTTTCCCCGGCAGCAATACCGTTAGTACTGGTTTTAATTTTTTTTCCCATTTTGAGGGAGGGCCAAAAGGAAACTACTGTTCAGCTGATGGATAAGGCACTTCATTGGCTGGATCGACATGTAATGGGCTCTGGTTGGGAGGGGCCACATTTAGCAAACCAAATGATTATGGCTAGAAGGGTAGGATGGGTGGGTGCGTCCTTAAAAGGGTCACACGTTGATTGTATTGTGATCAATTTTAATAATTCATATGCTGTCAAACCCATTCTTGACTACCTGTATAGATTTTCCCCTGAAGGCACGCAGATCACAGCACTACCCCTGAGTTATTTCCTTAGGCCTCTCTCATTACTGAGTTTAGAAATGCCATCTTACCCAGGTAAAACCCTGGACAATTACAATCAGGCACATAGCCAGGTAATCCCTTTGGTGAACCGGTTTACACCTCTTTCGGCGTTAGAGACCTGTGATTGACTACACAGGAATGAGCAATTGGGGAGAATTGTAGCTGCCCCTTTCTCCCATAGCTTGGGCAATAGCCCAATAATTCCTCCTAACGCTGATACCGTTGCTGACTCTGGAATAAGCCAGAGGGTTGTACAGGGAATTACTAAAGACTGTATTTGTTGCTTCTTGTTTTGGAAAATTGCTGGCCTAAAGTTAAAGATTGGAAATCCTTAGTGGGCAGAGTTTGTACCTGGGTTTGACGAACTATGTTTTCAGGAGACTTGGGTGGAAGAACTGATCCATATTAACGGTTTTAAAACCTTTCATGTACCTGCAGTTGCATCATTGCATGTGAGAGCAATGGGGAGGCTGTGCATCTATATAGCACACTACTTAAACCTAGGGAATATTGTAACACTGACAGCTGATTGTTGCTTTAAAATAATAGGGGCGGATTTGAATAGAACAATTGGTATATTGTAGACATTTTTTATAATAATGCCCCACGTGAAGAGCTGGCAGGAATGCTGGGTTGTCATATCCCATCATATTACAAAGATTCAGGCGGCCTCCACTAAAGATTTATTTATAATTTGGGGCGGAGACTTTAACATCAATTTATGCCATTATTGGGACACTGGTGTGTGTGGTCTGGGCTATAACAAAGAAATTAGCTGCCCTCACTTTAATCATTCTGGACCCAGGGATATTATAAATGATATTATGTTTACTGGAGACATGGTCTTCGCAAATAATTTATGCAGCACCCTGGTCTCCTTCAGCCCAACGTTTAATGGACGAGGGCTGTCTTCTACCATAGACTTTATCCTAATTTCATCCAGACATGCCTCCAGAGTCATACATTTCCAAACATGATATTTCCCTTAGAGATCATTTCCCGCAGAGTATTGGAGTCAAGGTTGATTGTAGACTAGTTAAAGCGAAGGTTTCGTCCACTCACCTTGCTAACGATGTTACACTGGTTAGACAAAATGGCTATGCGTCAAGTTAGAAAAAAAATCACCCGGAGTCATTTATGAGAAAGGTGACTTCTAACTGTAGTGAAGCCAATAAAAAATGTTTAGGACATGATCATCCCGCGTCGGAAATAGTGGAGGGTTTTTCTGAAATAGCAGACTTCATTGGTAGAACACTTCATGTAAACTCAGACAAGAAAACCCTTCAAAATAAAGGATGGTTTGATTCTAGTTGCTCTAAAGCCCACTCCAAACTCAACTTGCACTGCAGGTTAAAAATGATGAAGAAATAAAAGAAGCCAGAAGGGCTTATAGATGTATTTAAAAGCAAGGAAACATTTTTTAAAGGAGGAGGCATGGAATGCCCTGAGAGCTGAGTCAGAATTGAAAAATTCTTCAGCATTTTGGAAAGCGGCCAATGCTCCCTTTTTAGCTGATCCAGGGAGGGCAACTATAGAGATAGCGGTTTCTAAGGGCGAATGGGTTGATCACTTTTCTAAATTATACTCTGCACCCTGTCCTGAAACAAGTAGTAATGATTTGGTGGGGGATAGAGTAAAATGTCAGACTGTAAATTACCATTCACATCTCCAATTATATCTTAATGAAATTGAGGAGGCAATCACAATGAGCAAGAGTGGTAAGGCCCCAGGCCCTGATGGTATTCCTGTGGACCTTTTCAAACATAATATTACTTTTTGAGGACCCATTTTAACAAAAGTTCTTAATGCCTGTATCTCGACCAGCCTTATTCCTACCTGGAGTGAATCGATTCTGGTTCCGATTTTTAAAAAGGGGAATAGGCACAACCCAGTGTGCTATCGGCCTATCTCGTTTTTAGACTCCACTGTCAAAATAATTGGTAGAGTACTCCGTTTTAGATTGCAGGACTGGGCAGATAATGATTCCATTATTAGTAATATACATTATGGGTTCTGCAAAAGCTTGGGCAGGGCCTAAATTTAGAATTAACTATTCCCAAATATATTAAGGTGAAAATGGGCCCTCTCTACCTGGCCTTTGTGGATTTGTTCGCGGCCTTCGACTGTGTCATCCATAAAAAACTATGGCCGATTTTGGAGAGGTTGGGCATGGAACCATCCCTAATCTCATTAATGAGACAATTTTATATTAGGTATCAAAAAGGAAGGGAGAAAGAGGCTAAGGCTAGTTTCTGCCTCTTGACTCTACAGTATCATAATGTAACCCATACTTCATGGGTCGTGAGAGACTAGCCTATCTGAAAAAACGGGGCAGGTCTTACAAATTGGTATACTTGCTTGGAAAAGAACATTCTTTTTCTTTGTCCCCTCACTCACCAGAGGTTGCCCGTAGGTGACATGCTTCATCATTGGGGCTTCCCAAGCAGCTGCTGCTTGGGGCGTGCTGCGACTTGCGAGGGATACATAGGAGCACTTTTTGTGACACTATGGGGCCGATTAGGATGGCGGACGGACTTGCGTCCGTCCGCCATCCCAGAGGTCGAGGGACCGTCCGCATGGGCTGCGGCGGTCCCTCCGTGCAAATTAGGATGTGACCGCCACCCTGGCGGTCACATCCTGGATATTTAACATTGCAGCGGGTGTTGCTTCAAGCAGCACCCGCCGCAATGTTAAAAGTGCATGTTTAACATTTACATGCACAAAGCGGCAGGCACCGCGCGGTGCCTGCCGCTTTGCGCATGTAAATACTGGGGGGTACCATAGGTACCCCCCATGTGCACCACCCACCCGCCTACACCCTGGGGGGCCCCAACGGGCCCCCAAAATCAAAAGTACACATGCTTTTCCACGGCGGAAAAACCGCCACGGAAAAGCATGTTTACAAATGCATCCTAATTTGGCTGGCGGTGTCTGATAGACACTGCCAGCCAAATGAGAGCTTTTCCGCCGCGGTTGTAATCCGACCGCGGCGGAAAAGCAGCGGACAGAAACCAAGACCCACCAGCCATCGTAATGCGGCGGTGGGTCTTTGGTGACTCCGCAGAGGATTTTCCGCCTCCTCCGGGCCGGAGGTGGCTTCCGCCGGCCCGGTGGAGGTGGAAAATCCTCCATCCTAATCGGCCCCTCTGTGTGGTGCAGTGTATGGTGGAGTGGTGTGAGTTAGTGATTTAAAAATACCTAACTAGTAAGCCTACACATTTATTCCTGCTTCTAGTTGGTATAGTAAAAAGGGGTTAGATGTAGGAATTGGATCCTTTAATGTGGTCAAAAACCTAACTCTCTTGTCGACATGTTTCAAGGTGTCCCCTACACCTTTTCATCAGGACAGCATGAGGACCTGCCTCATGTTTGCCACTCCGTTTGTGAACCTGTAATCTGGTTTACAAGAAAATGAAAGACACACCTATTGTGTGTATCTTGTATACATACGGTTTAAAGATGAATCCGTAGTATCTGTACTGGGGAAAAACAATATTATTAGTACATGTGACCTGCCCACAGGGGCAGGCCTAATCCCAATGGTGTAGTTCCTTTTGGACTGTGCCTAGGAAATGAACATTTTAATTTGGTGCATATCCTGATGTTCCTAAAAAAAGTGATGAGACAATGGGTGATCCTCCATTCGTATCTGTGCATATTGTATCTGTACAGGGGGTGAAAAATATATACATGACTATATATACATCTCAATATTGGTGCTTACAAGTACACCTTTGTGCACACTCATTATGGAAAAACACACTCACAATAGACAATACATGACATGAAACATATAATGAAATATATAATGAAATCCCACAATAGGTGTTGTAACTCTTGTTAGACGTACTTAGTTGTTAGCAGTAATATGCCACATGGTCTGCCTGGGTGGAGGGGCCTGTATACCCCGTGGGATTAAAAAATATGTATATATATATATCGTTTGTTGTAGAATTTGCTCTTATTACAATTTAACTCCTGAATCATTGTAGCAGTGTGATATCTACAGGTCATGAGACGTGCTTATTCTCCTTCAAAGCTTGGTCAATAATGTCAAAGCGGAGGTGGTCGGGATGGCCGGGAATAAAGGAAAAAAGGAATGCAGTGATTGCACGGTAATTTTAAAGTTCGAAAACTTATATGCGACATGTGTTCCAATTGTCGCTGGAGAACAACTCTATACTAGGCTAGTGAGGGGACTAAAGAAAATAATTTTCTTTTCCAAGCAGGTATACCAATTGGTAAGACCTGCCCCGTTTTTTCAGATAGGCTAGTCTCTCACGACCCATGAAGTATGGGTTACATTATGAATTTTATATTAGGGCCAGGGCCAGGGTTCGATTCGGGACAGGGAGTGAGTGCACAGATTTCTTTACTGTCGGAAGAGGTGTAAGGCAGGGCTGTGTCATGGCACCCTTTCTTTTCACCTTGCATATTAATAACTTAGACCGGGTTCTGAGAGATGAGTGCCAGGAGCTCCCGGCGGTAGGGAAGCGCTCACTTCCTGTGCTCATGTTTGCGGATGACGCAGTGCTTGTGGCCCGCACTCCGAATAGTCTCTAGAAGGTATTATCTAGTTTTGTGAACTTTATGTCCAACTTGGGCCTTACAGTAAACGCATCCAAAACATTCATTTTAAAAAGTTGCCCGGAGAGCAAAAAGTGTTGCACGTTCTTCTTAGAGAAGAATCGTCTAGACTGCGCTAATACCTTTCCATACTTGGGGGTCTTATTTGATCGTACTGGCACATGGACACAGGCTGTTAATCTCAGGAGACTGTTATTCTCAAAGTCACTGGCAGCCCTGGTAAATTTTAGCAAGAAACAGGGCAAATGCCCTCCCTCTGAACTACTTCAAATTTACAAGGCTAAATGTGTCGCAATAGCGACCTATGGAGCGGGTATTTGGGGACATGTAGATGTGACGTCTCTACAGAGGGCCGAAAACAGATTTCTTAGATACCTGCTTGCTGTTCCGATTAGTGTCTCTACTTTCAATTGCCACTCGGAGCTAGATATATCTTATATAGCGGATGTCATTGGCATTCAACCAATTCTCCTCTGTCATCATATTTGGACTTCAGAGAAGACCGTTTAAAAATGGCAAATGATTATTGATTGCTGTGGGTTAGATGGGGTATCACATATAAGTTGGCTCAGGTATGTCAAGGAATTCTTTTGTAAATTAGGACATCAAGAATATTTTGATAACCCCAATACCGTGACTAAAGTTAATAGGAAAGTTTTAAAACTTAGCTGTTTGCAGTATCTAAAAAACATTAGATTAAATACAGAGATATTAAAATTCTCTGTTCTTGCCCACCAAAACATCCTGATTACTTTTAAGATAAGGTCGTATTTAACTTTTGTATCCTCTGACTTTGAAAGATTTTTATGAACACGTTTCAGGATTGGCATTGTCTATAGGTCGCTTAGTTTTCCAGCAATTAACTATTGGTCTAGGCAGCTATCTCATTGCCCATGCAATTATTTGTCAGCACAATCCACCATGCATGTTTTATTTTTATGTAAATTTTATACAGTCCAGAGGAAAAGGTGGTTTCTCCCTCTGTTTAGAACACTAGGCCTGCGACAATGCCGTCCTGCATTCATAGTCATGCAATCCCTTGGGGACGAATTTGTAATTTTATCTGTTTTGTTGTTTTTAAAGTCTGTTTTTAAGTGTAGAAAATCTATTCTGATGTAAGATTTTTCACTGTATAACTTATTCCATAATTTTGTGGTTTCCCATCTTTCTGTAACATGCGATTTTATTGTTTTATAAATATGCTTTTATGATTATTTTATAATTGAATAAAGCTTAACTGACTGACTGAGTAGTGTGTGTGTTTAATAAATGTACTCTTACTTTTATAAAGCAAAGTAAAGACTGGACAATCAATTATTGAGTGTTATCTCTGCGCACCTGCAAATGGCGATTACTAGCCCACACCACCTCCCTTGAGTAAGCCTCAGACTGCTATGCAACGCTACTCTCTGAGAGTCAGGCGCTACAATTGGGTGTTTGGTTCCCAGTGAAGGACAAATGTAGTCATGTTATTTGTGCAGGCCTCACAGATACTGCCTGGATTTCCAATATTGTTGGCAGCGGAGGGATACATAGTATCCCATTCTGGTGCGCATTTATAGCATTTGATAAGTCCAGTTTTGCCACACATTACCTATGCAGTAATGAACAAATGGAAGAGCACAAGGCTCTAAGAAGGGTCCAACGTTTTGGTTATGTGAACTAGAAGTATGGGAAGGGAAAGTCCTGAGCACATTTGTGTCATGTGAAGATATTATGGTTTTAATGTGAACTGTATTGATGTGACTGAGTTAAGTTGATTATCATGTGCTAGTGGGATGGTGCTTTCCAGGAAATGATTGCATACAAATGTTCTAAGCCAGATTGCACGCCTTTGAACCCTAACACTACACCTCCATGAGGAGGGTGTCTCCTCAAGAGATAGGGACAGCAACTGGTACCTACATCACATGTAGGGGTGTAGGAGTGGATTGACCTTTGTGGGGGACAGGAGAGAAAAGGGGTCCTGGGAGATTCCCGTGCTTTTTTTAAGGGCTGGGAGGGTGTCCACAGAAGGGGCCCCAGGTATCCTTCCCCCGCTGAAAGTTTACTTGCCATTGGGGCAGGGCAAAACCACTGGAAGGGTGGGGCAGGAGGTTTCTTTACCCCGGGTAGTAACGCCCCAGGGGTTCCCATGATGGGGGACCCCACGAAACATTTCCCATAGTGGGAGGAGGGTGTGGTAGAGTTGAGTGTCCGGCAGGCCCCCCAGGTTAACTGGTGGTGAGTTGAGCAACCCAAGGGTGGACCCTGGTAGTGAGTGGCCCCAAAGGAGGGTAGTCCTTGAGCGATGGTGTGTAGTTGTAGCCCCTAGGTACACTAGGTGGGCTAGGTGACTGACCCAGTGGAGATCTGAATGGGGGTGATGTACGCCCTGGTTTCCAGGTGAGAAGTTAGTGGTGGACCCTGAGGTGTCAGGGTTGGATAGGTAGTTACCCAAGGAAGCAACAGGATGTCATTCTGGAGCTGGAGTTGTGAACCTGAAGTGGTGGCTGGGGCGAGGCCTAGCCGGTAAACAGTTAGGTAGGTCCTGTGGGACTTGGACCCGAGGACCAGGAGCATGGGGGTGTTCCACTCGCTTGCGGCAGGAGGTGAACTTCTGCAAGGTAGTACCACCCTGAACGCAGGTGGGGCCCATCTTAAGTGAAGGGACCCTGTGTTTCCCAAAGGGGTGGTGCCGGTCTAGTCGGAATCTTTAGGGTCCCTGGCTGAGTGTGGTAGTACTACCCTGAAGGCAGGTGGATCCTATCTTAAGTGAAGGGATGCTGCTCTTCATAAGGGGTGGTGCAGGCCATCCAGGGATCATGTGGGTCCCTGGACGGTCTCCCAAGGCGCTGCAGGGAGACTGGGGAGAGCCATGAGAGGTGGGCCTGGGTGTAGCTAACTCGGGGCCCATAGGCTCTCTAAGGGTACTCCGGGAGGCAAGCGCACCTCTCGGAGGGAAGGGTGCATAGGCCCTGTTCTCGCAGTGGAGAACAAGGAAGGGGTCTAGGTTCCCAGGGTAGTTTCCATGTAGAACTACTGAGGGGGGAATGAGCTGTAGGATGTCTGACGAGGCACCCTCAGTGTTCCTCACTGGCACTGCCACTGTGGTGGTGAGGCCAGTCTGAGGTCCTATTCTGGGAGCCAGGCCAGTGGCCAAAGGAGCTTTTCTGTGTGGGAAAAGCATGAGTGGCTGTGCTTTCTTCAGGGAAGACAGTCATCCCGAAAGGGTGGTGGCATTAGAATGACCCCAGGGGCAGGCCAAGGGTGAGGGTCCAGAGAGGTTGCATCTTTAGGTGTAAGGACCAAACAGAAAGAGGGTACTGGTTGGAACAAACTCCGGAAGGGAGGCCAGCTAGTGACCCAGGGGATGGGATGTAGACCTATCCCAGGAGACCGCATTGGTGCTAAGGCACTGTACCCTTATCCAGAGAAGTGGTAGGCATAGTGTTGCATTCCCAAAGGCAAAGGTGGGCCTAGTTAGGCTGAGACTGTGTAGACCATGAGTGACCTAGAGGTATCTAATCTAGAGCCCGGAAGGTTCCTAGGGTAGTCTGGGATCCCTGTCATGGGTGGAGATTTCATGGATGGGAGGAGTAGGTGGTCTGAGCGGATAACTGGTGAGTAAAGGGGATCTGGTCAGAACCCCTTACAACTAGTTATTGCTGACTACGGGAAGTGTACCCATGTAGAGTGGGTACTTCTTCCCTGTAGGAATCAGCTGGGCTCGGCATGTGTTATAAGCTGGTTCTGATACTATGGGCTGCCCGGATGTTTTGCTTTCTGAGCACCTAATTGTTGAGGTTTTTACTGTGGGGGAGCCTCATAAGTTGGGACTCACCCACAGTGAACGCATGATGAAAGAGACTGAATGGGGATTTTATTGGTGCCCCCCTGGCTTGACCAGGCCACTTCGCAGCAGCTGGAGTAAGGGACACTGGGCTGGTTACATGCAGACACATGGGTACATGTGTGTGCACACTTGTAGGGGCTGCGTAGGGGGGAGATTCCTAGTGTGCGCAGTCCAGGATCAGCTACGAAGTGAATGGTGTGACAGGACTTATGTAGAATGGGGTGGTGACGAGGAATAGGCTTTATACACTGGGAAGAAACATACCAGGGAAAGTCTGTGTGTTTTACTTTGTTTTTCCCTTCATTATTCTCTTATGGGGATGTGGAGCCCATGGGCTAGATTACCTTTCCTAAGGCCTACAGATTCCAGACAGGCACTAAAGTCCACTGTAACGGGTGTGAGAAGCAGTATTCTGCAGAGTCCAAAGTAATATTTGTACTGCTTGTGGGTCATCCAGAAATGTCATATTTCTCTTAGTCAGCCATAACCAGGACCTGGCTGAGGGCTGACCTCAGCAGGCTGGATTGATAACCTTTCTTCCACAAGCTAAGGCCTCCTCTCTATGAAGACAAGATAGGTGGGGCTACAGGCTCATCCATCAGCAGCTATCACTGGGTGCCAGGCCCAGGCTGCACCAGGGAGGGAAGGCAGTGTGGGGGAAGGGGCTTTCAGAGACCATGTGGCAAGAGACCCTGGACGACGCCATTTTGAACAAACCCAGAGGCTGGGCAGGAAGGAGGGAGCAGGGGCAGTGAAGTGATGTGTCTCCGTTTGATAGGACAAACAGAGACTTCCTGCCAGCCCTCTCCTCAACTTTTAAAAAGTGCTTGCACAGGAAGTGAAGCTCTCTCTGGGGTGGGATGTATGACGGTACAACGCGGTATAAAACCCCCCAGACCATCACAACGCAGGTTTTACAATGCAAGTCGTTAGACCGACTTGCGTTGGAGGGTACTGGACTTAGGAGTAGTATAATTTACTATTCCAACACCAGTCTACATACAGTAGGGAAGGTGTTGGATAGTAAATTATACTATTCCTTGTCCTAGAGCGCCCTCCAGCGCAAATCGTGGTAACGACTTGCGTTGTGAAACCCGCGTTGTAATGGCACTGCGGTGTCATTACTACGTTGTAAAGGATGTTCCCCCTGGGTGTGGTCTGCTGAGGCAGCGGGTGCTGGAGCCTGATGCAATGAGCAGTTGGAAGGAGGAACCCCCTGACTGCTCCAGAATCCTGAACAACGCCGGGAGAGGAGTCCAGGACCAGTGCGCAGCAGCCTGGGCCTCTGCACAAGCAGGAGAGAGGCGCAGGAGAGCCATGCAAAAGGCTGGCGCAGGAAGCCCGTGAAAACAGCTCCCTGTGGAAGTCACCCTCTTGGAGGCAAGGAGGGTGGCAAAAAGTGCTCCAGATGGGTAGAGCTCGCCACCCGGAGCCAGAAGAGGCCAGAATTGTGAAGATCGGGCGAAGGGGGGCCGAGATATGGCCCTCAGAAGGTAGATGACTTTTGACCCTGGCTCCGCTGCCGGTCTTGGGTGTGCCCCCAGGGTGGGTCAGGGTCTGGGGGCTGCCCCAGAAGGAGGAGAGGCCGGGGAGTGCCGTTGCTCCCCAGAAAGGTGCCTACAGGGCCCGGTGTCCGCAGGTCCCCCCCCACGAAGAAAAGGTGACCAGTATCCAGTCACAGGGAGGTGTGACCACCTCCCAGACAGGGTTTAGTGTACTGGGGCCAGATGGGAGCGCTTGTCAGTGCCATTTAGTCTGCTTGAAGGGCACTTTTGGTGCCCTCCTTGCATAGTCTTGTTCAAACCAGCTCAAGGAACTGTTGGCTCCCGCTCTGGAATGAAACTGGAAAAAGGACATGAGAGTATCCTCCCCACTGTCCGACCGCTCCCCTGGGAGGGAACCCTGAATCATCCCAACCCTTTCCTTAGGGTACTTAAAGGTTTACCTGTGGGTGGGTCTCCAGATTCGTCATGGGACAAGATTCATTTCAAGACACCACTTCATCTTCGACCATCTGGGCACTCTGGACTTCGCTGGACCTTGCTCTGGGCTCCGAACTGCAACTGGGAAGACTCCTGCTGCTCCTAGTCTCGTCATCTTGCCAGTCTGATGCAACATCTGTGCCTGTGCTCCATACAGGAACCTTCCAATGCCTGTGGACATCCAAGACACCTGAAGGAATCTCCCTTGAAGTGAAGGAGTCAATTCCCTGCATCTGCAGGCACCGCAACTAAGCTGACCAGTCTGCTGAACTTGGGCTCCCAAGGACTCCGAAAGACTCAGCAACACGGATGGTGGTTCTTCTCATCCATCGAGACAAGCCCTGTCCTCTCCCCATGTTTGAAGCCAGCATCCCTCGTCGGAGCCACGGGAACCAAACACCTGTGCACTGCATAGACTTGCCGTTGCAAAGGCTTGTTGGCTTCCTCCCTCAAAGATCTTTGGTCTCCAACTAGCCTCAACCTCAAGCATCTTCTGTGACCAAGATCGTTGTTCTCACCCTATCACTTGCACCCTGGGTCTGCATCTTTTGTGCGCTGCTTGAGGTCGTCTCGCGACTCCAGTGACTCCCGCCTGTGGGTTCTCTTGAGGATCTTCTTTGATTTCAGCAGGCTCCCCTAATTGCATGGGGCCTGCTCTGACTCCCTTGCTTGTGGCAAGTCACTTGCATGTTGCTGGTCCCAACACTGCACCTTTTTAGCTTCCATGTTGGTTGCGGTTGCCAAGGCTTGTTGGTGCTCCCGACGGACACCAACCCCTCAACCCTCGACAACCAGCAGGGAACAGCTTGTGAATGGCTCCTGGTCTTCCACAGCATCAACTGGTTTGCACAGCTGCAGATCCAATGTCACCATCAGCTCTCCTGCAACACCCTACATCGATGGGCATTTGTCTTCCGTGCCTCCTGGTCACTCCTCAGTGTCATAGACTCTGTCCCCTCTGCTTGCAGGTACTTCTCATCCCGAATCCACTTTTGGATTCCACCGGACACTTTCACCTTTGCCAGCTGCAGCATCTTCCTGAAGTCCTCCATTGGGTTCAACAGCGGTTTCCGACGCCACTTCACACCTATGCACCTGGCTTCCCTGGTATAGGTATTCTGGTTCCTAGGGTATCCACGGGTGGGGTGGCTCTCCAACCTTCTGTCTTCCACTGGGTTTCTTTAGGGTCTACTGGGAAGGGTCCTTCTTCTTTAAACTTGCAACTGTGACTTACCCATTGACTTGAATTGAGCATGCAGTCGTGTTTCCTCACTGCACACAGCCTCCGTGGGGTTCCTGGGTACTTACCTCGGGTGGTTCCTTGGGTCACCAGCACTTCTACATCTTCTGGGTATAGTCTTGACTTGAGTCGTGGTTCACATACCACTATTTTAGCATATGGTTTGGTCTTCCCCTGGCGACCATTGTGTATTTCATGCTACTTACCTGTTTTCTCTGCAAAGTATTATGTGCATTGTGTATATCTCTGGGTAGGATATATTTGTATGTGTTAGTGAGTGTCTTATAATACATACATATTTTTATAACTACACTGTGTGGTTCTTTTCATTTAATTATAACTATAATATTACGTTCTGATGAAACAAGCTGCTTTACACTCCTTCTGGACTAAGCCTGAAGGTTGCTCTCCGCAGCTACCACTTAGAGAGCTTCCAAAGGTTTTCTAAGACCAGTAAAATCCCGATAAGGGTTGTCTGGATCGGTGCAGGGTGCCCACTTACCTAAGTGTGTACCATATACCAAGCCAGCTTCTCACAGACATGTAGAAATGTAATGATGGAAAACAAGGAGAGAGCAAGGGAAATAGGGGGTACGCCTTGTCCCCAATACAATACTAGACTAAACAATGTGGACGGACCCACTGAGTAAATGTGTAACAATCACTGTTGTGGTAAGTACATGAACCCATTAGGTTTGCTTAAAAGACCCCTCATACACCAACCTAGTTGGTGTCATGCTTCATCATTGGGGTCCCAACCGGGTGGCCGACTGCCCCCCAGTTGTGCTACAATGCCTGATTACAGCAGAGCTGGTGTGGTGTGATTGTGTGAAGTGCTGTGAATTTTAAAAATATCTCTGAGAATCCTTGCCTTTGGAATTTATTAATGGCAGCCCAGGATATGAATAAAAATATGTGATGCAACTACTAGAAAGTTATTGTAAATTGTAAACTACTAGTAAATTATTGGAAAAACACATCAATACACATCTTTCCATTTTTATTGAATCCTCCAACTGTCTCGACCCCTCACAGTCGGGATTTCGCCCCAATTACAGTACCAAATCAGCTCTGGTCAACGTAATTGAAGACATTCGTATGCAGGCGGACGCCAGCCGAGCAGTAATTCTCATACTGCTCGACCTCTCCGCCGCATTCGACACCATCTCACATCAGATCCTGCTAGAAAGACTAGAATCCATAGGGATCCAGGACACTGCATTAGACTGGATAAGGGACTTTCTCAAAGGAAGATCACAAACAGTACACCTTGGACCCTTCAGTTCAGAAACCACCCCAGTGACCAAAGGAGTACCGCAGGGCTCTTGTCTTAGCCCTTCGCTATTCAATATTTATGTAGCCCCTCTTGCGGCACTCCTTAGGAAGAGCGGGTTCACCCCCATTTCCTACGCGGATGACACAAAGCCCCTCCTCAAGACTTGTAAACAACAAGGGTTCCCTGTTAGAACAAATGACAATCAACCCCTAGGTCAGGGAATAAATCTGTGGAACAAACTACCTAGGCAGTACTTCTAAAATATGAAACAATATTGTTGAAAGGACCAGCACTAGTGGTGAACAGATTCTCAGTAGTTACAAAGTTTATTACAGTCACATAATAAAAAAATATACATGTATCATACATCAATAGTTAAAAATATACCTTCCTTAGAAAGTACACATACATAAATTATATCATAAAAATTCGTGAACATAAAGGATTAAGTTGTGTGTCGACGCGTTTCGGCGACCAGCGCCTTTCTCAAGACAGATTACAACTTTCGAAAGAAAAAGTGAACTAGACACGATGATTCACAACACAATGGGTGGAATATCAGCACTGTAGCGAACCGTGTGATTCTTAAAGTTGATTTACCTTTTCTGTTTAAAAGAGATTCTCATCTGATAAGTTTGCAGCTCTGATATAGGGGCGAGTATTGGAATACTTCAGCGCCTTGGCTACTTAGGTCTTTATTACGAGGGATCATAGACTTCCTGCAAACGGAGCTCTGGAATTACGTCGCCTCCACACTATGTGATTGTGCTTCTAAAGCTTGATGGTACCAGCATAGTCGAGTGGTTTGTGAAATCACGAACGTGTTTGTTTTAAAATCAAACGCTGTTTGGTGCTCGCTCTGCTGAAAATGGCCGTACTCAATTCCAAGCCTTTGCTGGCAGCTCTTTGAATATCGGCGGTGTAGCGCAGTGTGGATATAAAAAGGTTTCAGTCGATGGATTCGACTCAATGAAATCCTGTGGTTTCTTGGATGAATACCGCGTGGAGGCGAACGTCTTACTCGGTCAGGTTCTTGGATGTAGAACCAGAGCTCCGTTTGCAGGAAGTCTATGATCCCTCGTAATAAAGACCTAAGTAGCCAAGGCGCTGAAGTATTCCAATACTCGCCCCTATATCAGAGCTGCAAACTTATCAGATGAGAATCTCTTTTAAACAGAAAAGGTAAATCAACTTTAAGAATCACACGGTTCGCTACAGTGCTGATATTCCACCCATTGTGTTGTGAATCATCGTGTCTAGTTCACTTTTTCTTTCGAAAGTTGTAATCTGTCTTGAGAAAGGCGCTGGTCGCCGAAACGCGTCGACACACAACTTAATCCTTTATGTTCACGAATTTTTATGATATAATTTATGTATGTGTACTTTCTAAGGAAGGTATATTTTTAACTATTGATGTATGATACATGTATATTTTTTTATTATGTGACTGTAATAAACTTTGTAACTACTGAGAATCTGTTCACCACTAGTGATGGTCCTTTCAACAATATTGTTTCATATTTTAGAAGTACTGCCTAGGTAGTTTGTTCCACAGACAAAGCCCCTCCTCACCTTCGATAAAGATACCCCGAACATCAATAACATTTTGCTAGCAGGCTTGAGGACCATAACATCATGGATGAGCAGCAATTTCCTGCAGTTAAATGCAGGTACAACTGAAATAAAGCTCTTCAGAGAAGCAGTGACCACCTGGTCTCCCCGCTGGTGGCTGGAAGAAATGGGCCAGGCACCATCCCCTAAGCCAGTAGTCAAAAACCTTGGAGTCCTAATCGATAGCAAACTCAACCTTGATGAACACATAGCCACCACCAAACGAGCCTGCTTTCACGCACTTAGTCTTCTTCGTAAAGTCTTTCACTTCCTTCCCACGTCCACCCGCAAAACTCTGGTTCATGCCTTAGTTCTCAGTTGCCTGGATTTCAGTAATGCCCTGCTGATCTCTGCCAAAGAATCTGCCCTGAACAGCCTACAGGTGGTGCAGAACACAGCCGCCCGCCTGGTAACCAGTTCACCATATCGCACCCCATCACTGCCCTTGCTTCGCAAGCTCCACTGGTTACCCATCCGCCAAAGAATCAAATTCAAAATCTGCTGCCTGGTGTTCAAGGGCATCAACCAGTTGAGTCCCATATATCTGACCAACAAACTGACCAGACACTCACCCTCCGCTCCAAGGGGAAAGGTCTTCTCGTCATCCCTCGCATCAAGCAAACCAGACTGGGAGGCAAATCATTCTCCTATCTAGCACCCCAACTCTGGAATCAGCTTCCACTGGACATACGCCTTTGCACCAACTATCTAAGCTTTCGGAAAAAAATTGAAACCTTCACTCTTCTAAAAACTCCCACTGCTTCACCGGCTTGCGTCTTCAGCGTAGAGATACCCCATGTGGGGTGATTCAGGGGCTTTACAAATGACATAAATAAATAAATAAATAAATTACCCTTAGTTGGCTAGATAACGTGGTCTACATGTTTCAGCCTGAAAGGTAGATAAGGTGGGCTTTCTTCAGGACCAGGTGTGTGAAAAAGTGAGTGGCAAGAGTGAAATAGCCACGTTAAATGGTGAAGTACCTACACATGCACTAAGGTGTGTGGTAGTAGTATCGGCGTACTCACAGACACTCTGTGAATAAACACCTGTCGGGGAGAAAAAGGACACGACAAGACACATATAGTAGCAACATAAAATGCAATCTTAAGAAGGTGCTGCAGTCATTGTCTCATGTAAGTGACTATCACAGTGATTTAATACATAGCCGTGATTAGGTGGCAGCGCATGCTGCTGATGGCTCATGGTGTGCGCAGCAGTTATTTTATAACATGCAGCGAGGGACTCCAGGCTGAATTTTATGCAGCCTTGACGGCGTGTCATCATGGGTGATAGTGTGCATAGGAGGATAAAAATCACAGGGCCAATGTGTTAACCCTGTGAGGCCCGTGGATGCTAGGAGTGCACTATTCTAGGCAAGGGGTGACCACACGTGTAAACTAACATGCAGTCGTATAAGGTGGTATGAAGTTCTTAAAAAGTACTAGATTGCCAACATGCGAAAATAAAGCTTATATCTCATAATTACACTAGGTTTAAGTGTTAGGCAGAGATTCGTGGCTCGGGAGGGTTCTCATCTGTAGTCCCACTCTAAAGAAATGGAAAGAGGGAGACACAGTGAGCACTGATGTCCGTGAGTGCTCCAATGCCTGGGGTTAGAATAACGGATGCGCAACCTTACTTGGTTTAGATGAGTATTGTTCTACCTTTCTTATTTGTATAGCATGTATTCCAGCCCTGCTGCCTCTAGCTGCTCAGCCATAGTGTGAGTTGGTCTTAGAATGTTGGTGTGCCTGTGATGCGTGGAATGCCTGGGTGTCTGAGTGGGATGAATGTTGGCAGTTAGAGATGGGCTGAGTAGCTAGGCAGGCTGCTCCTGTTGGGGCTGGTACCACACTAGGCTGGCCGGAGTCAAGACTGATGAAACCTGAACTGAAGACTTAATAAAGAAGACTTAAATATACAACCTGGCTCCTGGTGTCTATCTTCATAGGACACAACATATTTTGGCGATGAGCGGACTTGGACCTAAAGAATCTTGGTACAGCACAGAAACAAAGTGACAACAAAGAAACTACAAGAGACACCAAGGAATCCTACAAGCAACTACATCTACAAAGAAAGTATTTCCAAGCAAGCCAGCACCTGCCCCACCAGTGTCCTTCCATCGGACAGCCCCAACAAACACTGTCACCACCAACTGACACTACAGCCTGGGAATACTACAGCCAGCTAAAAGATTACTGTGAGTTGGAGGAGTAGTTCATCTACAACCGCATTTGCTGTTCCAGCAACAAAGGATTACAGTGAGTTGGGTGAGTAGTTCAACTACAACCGCATTTGGTGTGCCAGCCACAAAAGGAAGAGAAAGAGAATTTGAAAAAGAAAATGTAAATTTCAAAGATGGTAAAACCAACAGCGTGCAGTCGCTGCACAGAAGGAGATTGCAGCAGTAGAAGGTTTAAAGAAACATGGGATCTTCACTTGGTTTGTCTACCTCCGGATGTCTATTCTAGAGGTGAGGTGCCTGCTCATTGTCTTTGGAGACCCTTTGTATTTTACACGTTGGTTCCTGTCTACATAGGTACAGAGATCCCCACACGGAGTTTGGACTTTGCCCGCACAAGGTTAGCACTTGCTGTCTTAAAGCAATGCTTTATGCCTGTCAAGAGTTTCCATCAAAGTGACTGACTTTTATTTCAACTAAAGTTAGTACATCTACTTTGGATCAGCCAACCTCTGTGTTTGGACACTTAACTAAAGGTGTCACAATTCCTGTCTGCACTGGAGCAAACGCAGAATTTAGCCCGTGTGATTCCCAAAGCTCAGGGTGGGCAGTGGACATTTTCTGCATTTTTCTTCCATTCGAGCCGGTTGGTAAACCGTCGTTCCCCAGCCTTACTCTTTAATTGTGCAGGTACGGTGGTAAGCCAGTTTACTTAATTTTTATGGTATGTGGCTGCCTTTGTATTTTGGCAGTTAAACTGCAACCTTCATTTTCAAAAGAACACGCACGCGCTTACCTTTGACAAGCCTTTGGTCGCGTGCAGTTCTCCGGCGTTGTTCCCTGTGGTCAACTTCAGTGTGACGTGTACGTTTGACTCAATGTCGTTTTCTGGCTCTTGTGGATGTTTTGGTGCATGGATGCACCGTGAGCCACCCGGTAGCAACGTCGACAGCGTGCCGCCATCTTGTGGTTGGCGGCCGCTTTTTCCTTTCACGTTGGTTGGTTCCTGTTTGGTGCAGAGTTACCGACCACAAGGCCTCTTCCTGCCAACCACGGTGTTCGCATTTCTCCTCAATAAAGTTTTCTGAAGTCAACATGAGGGCCTGGGACAACGCGGAGGCTTCACGACATAATCATCATCTGCAATCGTATATTTTGGAGTATCCTTGTAGAACCTCTGTTTCACCTCCATTTCATTGATGTCGGGGGTAATGTACTTTGTGCATGTTTTCAGTCCTGAACATTTTGAAGTACTGTCAATTTAGGAATCCTTCTGTAGTTTCTCCATTTCTAGTATGTCGGAGACCACGTGTGTTGCGAGGACAAGGAGTCTAATTTTGCAGCACAAGTTTGTGATCGTCTTGGTGAAGATCTGTTTGTGGTGTTCTTGATCCTTCGTATAGTGTCATGTACCTGTGTGCATTTATTGGCACAACTTTGGTGGGTTTTACATTCCCTATTATAATGCCCATTGTTTACTCACTGTATGCAGTAATTTTGGGTGAGACTTAGCTCACAGGTGTGAAAGTGACATTTTTTTTAGCTATTTGGTTCGTGTTGATGTGTTTTTTTTCTTCCTTGTGCAGGGAAAGTATTTCTCTATCATATCTCGGGTGAGACATCGCTTACCGGCGTTTTGCTCTGGGGTATACCAGTTTTTCTGGGGGGCATTATGGTCTTCACGGTGTATCACTCAAAGGTGGGATGGGTTTTGGGGCAATGGCCTTAGTCTCATAACAGTCTGCCTATTGTATTGTTGTTAAAACAGTTTTTGTATTTCCTTAAATGGTGAGTCGTTAGTTTTTGGGTGATCATCACAGTTGGTCCCGTACCTATAGCATGGGTGTGAATAACAGCCCTGGTTCACAGTCATGTTTTGTTACCCCTATATGGTGGTATGTAATTTCCTCTAGGGGGTTGGGCAAGGGTTAGTTCCCATATTGGATCCAGGTTTATTCTTTCAATGGGACTGTGTGTTACTCCTACATGGGGGTATGTAACCTCCATGAGGGGGTTGGAACATGGGTTAGTTCCCATATGTATGTACCTAGGTTAACCCTTTCTCGTGGTTGGATGTGGGTTTATCCCTGTTACAGTTGAGTGCAGTACAATAGTACAGCCCCTCACGGGTGGTTTTTTTGGGTGACGACCCATATACATTTTCTTCCCTTACTTTTGGGATTGTTGTTGCAGGGTGTGTTGCCCTTTGCGTCTGTATGCATTTGCTTACAATGTTTACTTCAAATGTTACATTTTATATTCTTACAGAATTGTACTATTCGTTCACTCTCCAAATAGATTTTATATTTTTGCATGGGGGAGGATGGTAGATATTGTTGCTCAATCCTATGATGCTCTATTGTAAACATCCTTTCTTGTTTTTATGGTTCTATCTTCTTTGATGCTCTGTCCTTTTGGCTGCATCTTTGAGATTCGTTCCATTACTTTACCTGTGTATAGTTCTCCCGTTTCCTTTTTGCTTTTGTTTAAGGAAAAAGGGATAATGTCATACCCTACTTATTTGCATAACATGTATTCCAGCCCTGCTGCCTCTAGCTGCTCAGCCAGAGTGTGTGTTGGTCTTAGAATGTTTGTGTGCCTGTGATGCGTGGAATGCCTGGATGTCTGAGTGGGATGAATGTTGGCAGTTAGAGATGGGCTGAGCAGCTAGGCAGGCTGCTCCTGGTGGGGCTGTTACTACACTAGGCTGGCTGGAGTCAAGACTGATGACACCTGAACTGAAGACTTCATAAAGAAGACTTAAATATACAACCTGGCTTTTGGTGTCTATCTTCATAGGACACAACAAGTATCCCGCTAGTAACCTGCTGTGGTCTCCCATAGTCCCAGCTGGTGAAGACCGCTTGTGTGCTTGAGGCTTTTAAGCCGGCAGGCGCTGTCAGATACATGTGGGACTGAGCGTCCTGTTGAGTAAATAGTGTTACTGGACCTGGTGCTGCGCATGCGCTGCCAAACGGTAGACAGGAGGCAATGGAGTTTGATGGAAATGGGTCCATTTCGTAGCGGCCATTTAGGGATGGTCCTGTTAAGGAGCTACAGGCTGTGTGTTGCCTCTGTTAAAGGGTATAATCAGTAAAATCTACATGCAAATGAGTGCAAAAGAATAAAAAAGAACGCAGATTGTGATATCAAAATACGCTATAAACTTTGACCAGCGCTTGTACCTGAAGGCGCTGTTCTGGGATTCCGCCACTGCCTGCCAGTTGAAGCTCGCCGCACCCGCTCCGCGGGTGCCGCTTCGTCGTCCTTTGCTGGGGGCTGAACTCTGGTTGCTGCACCTGGCGCTGCGGAGACTCGGGCTTGGGTGCGAGGCTCAGCGGGGCTGCGAGCATTAGCAGGGACTCCATTGCCCAGGAGTCCCTGCGTGACCCTGTGAGACCTTCCGGTCCGCTCTCCCCGTTGGCCCGCCCACCGCCCACTGGAGGGTACTTCATCTCCTGCATCAGCCCTCTCCCTGGGACGCTATAAACTTTGACCAGCGCTTGTACCTGAAGGCGCTGTTCTGGGATTCCGCCACTGCCTGCCAGTTGAAGCTCGCCGCACCCGCTCCGCGGGTGCCGCTTCGTCGTCCTTTGCTGGGGGCTGAACTCTGGTTGCTGCACCTGGCGCTGCGGAGGACTCGGGCTTGAGTGCGAGGCTCAGCGGGGCTGCGAGCGTTAGCAGGGACTCCATTGCCCAGGAGTCCCTGCGTGACCCTGTGAGACCTTCCGGTCCGCTCTCCCCGTTGGCCCGCCCACCGCCCACTGGAGGGTACTTCATCTCCTGCATCAGCCCTCTCCCTGGGACGCTATAAACTTTGACCAGCGCTTGTACCTGAAGGCGCTGTTCTGGGATTCCGCCACTGCCTGCCAGTTGAAGCTCGCCGCACCCGCTCCGCGGGTGCCGCTTCGTCGTCCTTTGCTGGGGGCTGAACTCTGGTTGCTGCACCTGGCGCTGCGGAGGACTCGGGCTTGGGTGCGAGGCTCAGCGGGGCTGCGAACGTTAGCAGGGACTCCATTGCCCAGGAGTCCCTGCGTGACCCTGTGAGACCTTCCGGTCCGCTCTCCCCGTTGGCCCGCCCACCGCCCACTGGAGGGTACTTCATCTCCTGCATCAGCCCTCTCCCTGGGACGCTATAAACTTTGACCAGCGCTTGTACCTGAAGGCGCTGTTCCGGGATTCCGCCTCTGCCTGCCAGTTCAAGCTCGCCGCACCCGCTCCGCGGGTGCCGCTTTGTCGTCCTTTGCTGGGGGCTGAACTCTGGTTGCTGCACCTGGCGCTGCGGAGGACTCGGGCTTGGGTGCGAGGCTCAGCGGGGCTGCGAGCGTTAGCAGGGACTCCATTGCCCAGGAGTCCCTGCGTGACCCTGTGAGACCTTCCGGTCCGCTCTCCCCGTTGGCCCGCCCACCGCCCACTGGAGGGTACTTCATCTCCTGCATCAGCCCTCTCCCTGGGACGCTATAAACTTTGACCAGCGCTTGTACCTGAAGGCGCTGTTCTGGGATTCCGCCACTGCCTGCCAGTTGAAGCTCGCCGCACCCGCTCCGCGGGTGCCGCTTTGTCGTCCTTTGCTGGGGGCTGAACTCTAGTTGCTGCACCTGGCGCTGCGGAGGACTCGGGCTTGAGTGCGAGGCTCAGCGGGGCTGCGAGCGTTAGCAGGGACTCCATTGCCCAGGAGTCCCTGCGTGACCCTGTGAGACCTTCCGGTCCGCTCTCCCCGTTGGCCCGCCCACCGCCCAGCACGGTCTCTACATCTAGGAACTCTACTCCCGCAGCGCGGGACGCAGCTCGGGGCGAAGACCGGGCTAAGAGCGGGCCGTTTGAGGCCGTTAGAGGCAGGTAGAGACTGGACTGGGCCACCCTACTTGGTCCCATCGCTCTTCCTTACGGACACCACCTTGCTGATTATATTATATTGTTTAATCATCATGTCAACCCGCGAGTTCAGAGATAGAGCGGCCAAGTCCAAACTGAAAAATGGCACTCTAGACGATTTTATTACTAGGACCCATACAGCGATTGATACCGAGATCGCCAAAATGCAGCACAGGGTGTCTATTGAATTAGACGCTGCAAGAAGACTGTCACAGGAGTTAACTGCAGCCAAAAGATCCTCCCTAGGGCCCATTGCCTGGGCTAAAACACCTGATCGCCCACTAGGACCTGACCCTACTTTAATCGTTACACTTGCAGACATTCATCAGTCGCATATAGCTAATACACCTACATCGCAGGGGGGGTCTCCTTTAAAAACTACAAACTCATCACAATCCCAACCGGGTGAAATCCTCGGGCTGGAGAAGGAGGCTGAGGTGGGTCCATTGGCAACGGCGCAAAATCGCAAATGTACACCACCAAAAGGAGGGAATACTGTAACTTCACAAAACGGTCCACTTAATAAAAGGAAGCGCAAAAATACTTCGGCATACTCAAGAAAAAAGGCCAAGATAGCGAAGGCCCAGTTGGTAACTAAGGCACCAACCCAGGTATTCCTAGATCCTTTCTTAGTGACTACGAACCAATCACCTGAAATGAGACCAGAAGATACCCCTCCACAACTGGTAGTCATACATGAAAATGATAACCCCACAAAAGAAAGTGATACTACTGGGGTCCCACTTTGCACTATAAAAGGGAAGGATGTTGAGTTTTTAACAATTGTGTGGGAAACACTCAAAAAATTGCTCTCCCCCCTAGAAGCGAGACTTTCATTTATTGAAACCCAGCTCCTGGAAACTGAAAAAAGCATCCTGAACTTGGCAACCATTAGTATGCAGAACAAAAAACCAACCTGTTCACATGAAACTTACACTACCACAGTACTACCTGATGCTATAATCCCAGTTGCTGCTATCCCGGTGGCCCCCCCGAAGGCTATGCCCTCGGCATCTATTAATGCCACCCCATTCCCTCCCGCTGTTGCATCCGCAGCTGTTACCACCACTGCTATCCCAAAGACCAAACCGATTCCAAAACCACGGTACAAGGCCAACACACATGTCCCCACCAATAGGGCACCGATGACCACCAACCAATTGGCGGCTGATAACTTACCACCAACTCCAGTCAAGGCAGGCCAATTAGCACCACCCATGACAGACCAGTCAAACCCGAGGTATAATGGCTGTAATCTCAACCACCCCATAACCCAGAGAGTTAACACCAACAATACTCGCCGTAGGGGTTATGTTGATCTTCCCCCTGAGGTTAGATCCTATGTAGTGGTGCTGACAGGGGTCACAGAACTGACCTTCAATCAGCAGGAGGACTTTGCTTCACTAAAGAACAAAGTGATCCACTGGCTCAGTGTTAATAGGCCAATACCTAACCACCTAAGGAGTAAAATCCTTATGGTGCGTAGGGTGCCATGGGTAGGTACTACGCACAAGTCCGTCAGTGGCGACTGCGTGATTGTCTCCTTTGAGGACCCTAATACTGCTCATGCCATACATTCCTGGAATTACAACAGCACAAACTCACCAATAGCATATAGACCCCTCACTTATTTCTACCCACCCCATTCTTATTCGAACTTGGGAGGGAATTGGAGAAGGATCCCGGAGAGGAAGGGTGGCTGGGGAAGGTTACCCAACCACTGGTCGGATACACACGGTGGTTGGAACGGGGTACCGACTTCCAACAGATATGGGTGCCTTGAGGAAGTGGATTGACGCCCACACTTGACCACTACCATAGCCTCAGCACCCGCCTCAACTAGTTGCCCGATCCACTCTATGGGTCTACCAGCTCCAATTATATTAAACCCACACCCGGGCCAACCGGTTTCTCCCCCATCACAAAATCAGTCGGAGGATTATATCCTCACCGAAGGGTTAGGCAGGCATGATGTCACAATATTAAAGTCAACTAAAATAAAAACCCATAAACTAGTTATGAGTGACAAGGATAGCCCTTCTTTTCAGGCCTGCCCAAAATCTAAGGTTGTGCCATCAGACGCATCTCTCCCCATCCACTCATGCGTATCTACCCCACGTGAATGTTCTTTGCCATTAGCTACCACTGATAGATCGGAGGCTCTAGGAGTAATTTCCATACTCTCCTGGAATGTAGCCGGGTTAGATAACAAAGTAGATTCACTTGAATGGAGGGAATTCATCGAGGGGTATGATATTTGCCTATTTCAAGAGACGTGGGCCAGGGAAAAACATCCCCGTCCGGGCTTTGCCACCTTTGAGACACAGGCTAAATGGGGAGGAAAGGGCCGTCCATCAGGGGTCTTTTGATCTGGGTTGGCTCCCATTTGGGCTGCAGGGCCACCCACTTGGAAACCAACTCATTGGATTTCCAGTGTGTATCTCTGGAATGGCCAGGTGGAGGAAAAGTAACACTGATCAATATATATTCAAGACCGGTGGGGGTAGCAGCCACCTCGGAAACAGTCGAGGACCTAGCCCTGTTTCTTGACTCGTTTACTTTCTGTTCCCCGATAATTGTAGGTGGCGATTTTAACCACCAGTATGAACCACTCCCAGACCACCTGGCGGGTATATCTAGTGAAGAGGACGAACTATGGAACATCCCCACTCTGACCGACACACCGGTTAAGGCCTGGACCCCACTCGCCACCCAAATAACGTCCTTTACGCTCAGTCACTCGTTGAGGGCTTGCAATGGCCGGATAAAAGGGGACATTCCGCCAAAACATACCTTCAACAGATTTGGTCACGAGTCACGCATTGACTATATCTTGGTCTCGGTCAGGGACTGGGAAAGAGTGAAAGATTTCGGAGTAACTCCCAGATCTGATAGTGACCATAATCCGCTTTCACTAAGATTTGAGCTACAGGGGTTATACACAACCAAGGCAGGTGAAAATCCCGCACATCAGGTGGACCTCGAATTAGCCAGCAATAGACGCAGAATTAAATGGGCTAAATTGCTGGAAAATCCGAGCAACATTGGTAGACTGTATGCGCTAGTTGTCCCCGCCCTAGAAAAGGCTGAGCGCTGTGTGCACCAATTAGCTAATGATCTAGAATCCCCTTCCCCAGGTAACTCCGAGGTAACTAACCCTTCCCTTTGCAAGTCTGCACAACACAGTGAGCTCGGGACCATTCACTCCGAGCTATGTACCAATCTGGCAGAGGTGCTGAACCCGGTGGCCAGGCTTAAGAAGCCCAAGCAGAAAAGAGTCACCTGGTTCAGCGCTCCCTGCAGGATAGCGAAAGCTGCATTACTGGAATCACTCAAAGCACGAGACACTCCAAGCGAAATCAAGGAAAAACGATTAGCTTACAAATCAGTCCTCCGTGCAGCTAAAGTAGACTGGGACGAGGGAAATTGGACTAAAATGACAGCTGCCCTTGCATCTCGAGACGCCCGGACTTTCTGGCAAATCGTTAAGCATGGCTCAGCTGAACCACTCGTAGCAGTAGAGGCCAACATAGCACCCTTTGTTTGGGAGGAACATTTTAAAAATCTCTACAAAACACACAGTAGTGACCCCCCCGATGATCCCACCTGAAGATGTACTGCACTTATCCACTGAAAGTGTAGCCATCATGGATGGATTCAGTGTGGAGGAGGTCGCCATGGTAATCACGGCCTTGGCTGCTGGAAAGGCGCCGGGCCTTGACAGGTTGCCAGGCGACCTCTACAAACACGAACCCAAGATCTGGGCTCCTTATCTCAGGGTGTTATTCAACTCAATCCTGAATGGCATGCCAATCCCTTCGACATGCCCGGGGGCAGAGATAGTCCCTATCTTTAAGAAGGGATCGCCTCTGCTACCGGCCAACTACAGGCCAATAAGCCTGATTGACGTGTCACAAAAACTTTTTGCCAAGCTGCTGCTAAACCGCCTGCTCGAGTGGATTAGGGATTGTAATATCTTGAGTCCCTTCCAAGCAGGATTTAGGGAGAAGGTCTCAACCATAGACCGGGTCTTTCGGCTTGTCCTCATCTATTGGAAAACGGTGCAGATGGAGGGTGGCATCCTCTATACTGTATTCGTGGACCTGAGGGCGGCGTTCGACCTGGTCCCCCGGTCCAAGCTGTGGGAGGTGCTGGCTAATCTGGGGGTTCCTGAGGGTTTGTTGAAAATGATAATTCGCCTCCACAGCGCCAATTTCGCTCAGGTGAGATGTGGCAGGATGGGTGCACTGTCCGAGAGGTTCTCCGTTGGCAGGGGGGTAAGACAGGGTTGCGTGCTCGCACCAACCCTGTTTTGCCTCTATGTCAACGGGGTTATCTCCCATCTGGAGGGGATCTCCAACTCTGACGCTCCAAAGTTGGCAGCTGTAAGGGTGCCGGCAATTATGTTTGCCGACGACACCCTGCTGCTATCAAAGTCCGCAATGGGTATCCAGCGTATCCTGGATGGCTTTGCGGACTTTTGTGAGGGCCATGGTTTAGAAATTAACACTCTTAAAACTAAATTCATGGTCCTCAATCCCCCACCGAAATTCCATTTCAGCCCCAGAATCGCACAAAGCAGGCTCGAGAGGGTGAAAACCTTTGAATACCTGGGTATTATGTTAAACGACAAATTATCCTGGAACACGCACCTCGAGAAAGCTCACCTCAAACTGACCCAACACTCGGGGGGCATTATGAGCCTCTTGGCAAATAATAAATCTTCGATTAGGCCTATTGGTCCCCCAATTCAGATTTACAAAACACAGGCTAAGGGGGCTGCAATGTATGGGTCCGAACTTTGGGGGCACGTAGGATCATCAGACCTCCTGAAAGTGGAGAATAAATTAATCCGAAGGCTTGTAGGACTCCCTCCTAGCACGCCCCTAGTCCCCCTTAGGTTGGATCTGGGCCTGCGTCCGTTAGACGACGAATTGGCTTTTCGCCCGCTGGCTTATTGGCGCAGACTGTGGGCAACCCCAGAATTGGCTAGCTACAGACAGGGACTACAGGAGGTGCTTGCTATGCCGAATGCTGGAAGAATCCAATGGCTCAAATTCATTAAACTGGAACTGGAGGGTTTGGGACTTTCTAAAATGTGGTCTGACCCCTTGGCCACTTGTCAACTTATTCACAAAAAGGTACTAGCCAAGGCATATCACGACAGTAAATCATTGTCGCTTTGTAACGAACTAAAACCTGGGTCATTGACAGATTCCTTTATGTCCTTCAAGGCCACCTACAACTTCGAACTAACTTTAGACAAAGTCCACCCTCCCCTGCTCAGGAAATTATACTTGCAGTGGAGACATGGGTCCCTCCCCATTCGATCACTCACAAGCAAATGGAGCAAGGATGCAACCAGTATTTGCCCAGCATGTAGATCCTCTGACGAATCTGAACTCCACATTCTCTTTTTTTGTCCTGCTTATCGAGAGATTCGCAAACAATGGATAGTCCCACTATGCAGAAACCTGGGATTTGTGAAGTGTTTGGCTGCTTTTAGAGTTTTGAAAACCAATTTGACTGATTATATTGTGTTTGCAGTGGCCAAATACTTGGGTGTTATCTGGAGTATCAGAAGGAAATGCCTTAGGGATGGCAACTGATCCCTTTGGTTCTAAGACACTGCAGTGTAATTTGGGACTGTGCTATTGCCCGACTTTTATATTTTATACTGTATAACCTTTCACAAAACAACAGTTTTAAAATGTATGTCTTATATGTCTTTTATGGTAAATTTTTACCGAAATAAAGATTTTGAATTGAATTGAATTGATATCAAAAATTGCGGGAGGGCATGGCAGTTGGTGTGGCCCTGCCCTGTTAATCTTACGAATAGAGAGAGTGGTGTATTAGCCACAAGGGTTAAAAGAACGATGAGAAAAGAGGCCGCAGATTGGGATATCAAAAGATGTGAGTCTTGCTTCAGGAAGGGTAATGCACGTATGGCATGCCTGTGTTGCCTTGTCCTGTTGATCTTAGGCGTGGAGAAAGTGGTGTATTAGGCAAATGGGTTCTGTTGGTCAAGCACCATCATTCTCAGTATAGGTTTTTATGTTTGGTAAGCCATATGCGGACTTAAAGGAGTTCTCAATGTATTTATAACAGGGCTAATTGATGTGGCCCTGTCTGTGTTTGAAGCTGGACAGTGGTGTGAAGGCCACACAGGCTTATTGATGATGCGCCATTGGTGCTAATTACTGGATCAGCTGTTTCATGAGCCGCTTCATGAGCCGTCTGAGGATATCATGGAGGTTGTCAGGAGCTGTTCCATAGCACAACAGAGAGTGGAGCAAATACTCTGTTATCTGGATCAGCTGTTTCATGAGCCATATGAGGATTTTAAGGAGATTTTCAGGAGCTGTTCTATAGGGCCTCAGGATGGAAGAAATAGTGTCTTAGCCACCTGGGCTGGTTGGTATTGCGCCCTTGGTGTTGATTATTGGATCTGCTGTTTAACGAGCCAATGGTAGATATCATGGAGGCTTCCTTAGGCTTTTCCACAGATTGTTATCATTAAGGCCTGTCTTGTGACTGGATAGGCGGTAGATCCATCTCTGCTCTTATTCTAAGAGGCAACTCTGTATGTTGGGTAGGTTGGTATCCAGTGTTTCAATGACGGTCCAATCCATTTCTTGGTTGTGTGGCCTACCTCTAAGAAGTGGTTAGTCATTTGTCGGTATTTTTCTTACATCTGATGGTACTGCGATGTTCACAGATCCTGGTCTTTACCTTACGGTTTGTCTTCCCGATGTATGTAAGGTTGCAGGGGCATACGATGCGGTAGATGACGCGCGCCATGTTACAGTTTGTGTGCTGCCTTATTTGCCATGTTTTCCCGGGTTCCAGATTGAGGCTTTTAGTGGTTTCAGTGATGCGGCATACACTGCAGTTACCGCATGGAAAATGGCCAACAATGTTTGGAAGCCCCCAGGCATTGAGGACTGTGTTGGTTGATTGTAGTGGTGGTGCTGGGTGTTTAGATACTAGAGTACCTTTTATGGACCTGGCTCTTTTGTGTGATAGAAGTGGAGGTTCCCAGTTCAAGTTGCTGGTCTGAAGTATTTTTCAGTGCCTTTTGATAATGTGTGTGACTTTGTTCGAGACTGCGTTGAAAGTGGTTACACATGTAAGAGGTGTGGTGGTGGGTTCCCATAGCGTTGTTTCTATTAAACCTTCGCGGTTTTGGTTACAAGCGCATTTCCTGGCTTTTTCTGTGATTCGTTTGGGGTAGCCTCGTTGTTGCAGTTTTGCACTTATGGCTTTGGCCTGGCTTTTGTAGTCTTGTACATCACTACAGTTTCTAGGGAGCCGGAGGAACTGTCCGTAGGGGAGATTTTCACACAGGGTTCTGGGATGGAAGCTGGTGAAATGTAGGAGAGAATTGCGAGCAGTAGGTTTGAAGTGGGTCTTCCTTTTCAGTCCACCTCCCTCTGCTTGTATCTCCAGATCCAAAAACGTTGTATTATGTTTGTCGAAGCTGTGTGTGAATTTGAGGTTGGGATCACAGGTGTTTAGCCATTCGCAGAATGCCATAAGGGAATGTATGTCTCCTTCCCAAATCAGTAGGATATCATCTATGTAGCATTTGTAGAATCTGATTTGGGGGATCCGTGGCATGTTGTTGTCAAGTAGATACCTGGTCTCGAAGTTATACACATACAGGCCGGCCACACTGGGGGCGAAAAACGCTCCCCATTGAAGTGCCGAACTTCTGTAGGTAGAGTTGGCCCTCAAACTCGAAGAAGTTGTCCTTGAGTGCTAGTGTAGCACATTCCAAGAGGAATCTTTTAGGAGTTTGGTAGTCCCAGGTGGTTTCATCAATGGCAGATTTCAGTATTCTGATGGTGTCGTCTTGCGGGAGACTAGTATAGAGACTCTCGACGTCAAGGCTGACAAGGAATGAAGTCTCTGTGTTGTAGGCCAAGGTCTAAAAGGTCTTTAGTGTCTTTCAAATATGTACTGGTGAACTGAACCTTTGGTTGTAGAAAAAAATTGCAGTAGCGTGAGAGGGGTTTGAGTAAAGACCCTATGCCCGAAACAATAGGGCGCCCGGGAGGGGGTAGTCTGTTTTTGTGTATTTTAGGTACTAATTAAAAGAACTGTATTTTCCCTGGGGTGGATGTGAGGAACTTGGCTTCATTGTTTGTGATTTGTCCTGTGGTTTCTGCTTCTTCAACCAGTGCATGAATACGTGTTCAGAGTGATTCAATGGGATCCAGGGAGAGTTTTTGATAGTTCTTGGTGTCATTAAGCAACCGTTCACATTCCGAGCGGTAGTCATCTTTGTTAAGGATGACGGTGCCTCCGCCTTTGTCGGCTGGTTTTATGACGATTGTATTATTTGTTTTCAATGATTTAAGTGCTTGGCGATCTGCATTACTGGTGTTCTGGAACGTGTGTTCTTCTTTCAGTGCTTCAATTTCTTTGAATACTGCTTGTTCATATACATGATTTCAGGTGATATGGCACTTGGTGGTGGGATGAAGGTAGACTTCACTTTGAAGTGGGTGTCACCCTGTAGATCTGTTTCTGGTTGAGGCGGTGAGCTTTCAAAAATGCTTTAAAATTTAGTTTGCAGAAGAACTCCGCAAGCTCACAATGTAGCTGGAATTTGTCTAATTTTGCTGTCAGCGCGTATCCCAGTCCTTTTTCCAGGACTGCAAGTTCTGTTGGTGTCAAGTTGTGAGATGAAAGGTTAGTTACGAGGCTCATCTCGTGCTGGGGCCTGGTTGTTGGTCCTTTGTTTTGCTCCTCGTCTGTGCTCCTGGGTTCTGAACCTCCTCCCAATGGACTTGGGTTTGTCATCGTAATGATAACATATACTTATAGTGACTAGCACCCAAAAGCTATTATCACTATCGGCCTAGCTGCCCCATGTAGATAATTCCAGAGTACAGATTGAAATACTAATCCTGTAGAGCTAGGGAATGTGGCCAGCTAGAAAAATAATTAAACTATTTTTGCTACTTGAATAACTATTTTAATTATTAAAAATCCAATTCAATAGTGAAGTTTTGATTTCTAATAAATATTAAGTGAAAGCATCATTTGCCAGCCTGAAGATCCTAGAGGCTAATATGCACTGGCTCTCTAGCTTCTACTATGCAGTAATTACATTGAATATGAATAAATAGGTGTGCAATTCCTCCCAGGAGCAATTATTAGGCTAGACTGAAAGGGTAAAGATGACTCCTATGAATATGCAGGGTGGGAGCTGTCGGTATCTTTTTTACACTATTGGTCCAAATGCTGCTTTAGACTGAGAGTCAAATCCTGCTTGACAGGTCGGCTGGGTTCACATATAACACTTGAAAGCGGTTAGAGCAGGATTCCAAGATAATGTTTGTGACTCCACTTCCTGGTTGCTGAAGGACACTACTTTTGTCCTATCAGACCTCTGTCTCTGGTTTTACATATAACCCTTAGAGCACAGTTGGAAGGGGGGAGCACAGGATGCCAGGACAATTTCTGTGGATCCACTGTCTGGTTGCTGAAGCACTCTGCTTTTGTCGTATGCAAAAAGAACAATTGATGGACAGAATGCTGAACAATGTCATACATTCACCCTAGTACACAGATCTGGGCCTAAATCCATTGTTTATTTGCTCCCCGTGCCATTCCAGTTTAGAGCTAGCCATATGCAAATCAGTAATGACCCTGCTACCCATGGGAACTGTCCAGCCCGAACTCCCAGGCCAGCTCCTCTCTGGACCAGAAACAGGCATCCTGGGACCGGTGTTCAGGGTATCACCCCTCATCAGCCAGGCTAGCTTGACTCCAGTGGCATGGAGAACAAGGGACAAACGTCTGCAAAAAGAACAATTGATGGACAGAATGCTGAACAATGTCAAACATTCACCCCAGTACAGATATCTGGGCCTAAATCCATCAATATTTGTCGTACCAGACATCTGTTTCTGGGTTTGTTGGGGGTGCAGTATTTGCTGCAAACTGGATTTTAGTGTGCGATGAGGTAGGAAACTATCATTCCCTTAGTAACCTCCCCACACATACCCCCAGCCCTCAGAGGCCAAGTTGAGTATGGCTGAAGACTTTTGCCATTTTGGAAATGCTCAAAGTGGGTAGGATTGGCCCTGGGAACTTTTACTCTATTGGTTATGGCGTGCCCAGGAGTCACTGCCATACACTAGCTAGTGCCAGGCATAAATATGACTCCTCCAGGCACCCACTTCAGAACAACCTTGGACCTATGGAAGATCAGAAGAAGACTGTACCTGATGTCTGTATAATTCCTAATGTGAGGAACAATGAATAGGTATGCGTTGTTCAGCACTGTCTGTGACTTCACCTGACAATCTAATTACATAATATTAATTGCATTAAATTTGTTAAAATCTGAACATCTGAAAGTGTTTGAAAGCAACTTTCCAAGCATGGAAGACTATATGTGGCTCCTGCCTGCAAGACAGCCAGGAAGGCCCTGCAGACAGCTACTGCACAATGGGTGTCCTGTTGGGAAAGTTACTTTCGAGAGAAGTGAAACTTAATGCAAAGATCATTAAGGTACTTACTGACCCTAACAGTGCTCCTGAAAAAAAAAATCATTTGGGGGCAATATTTATTTATTTTTATTTTTCCTTTGGTGTAACTCAATTTCGTCTCCATAGGAGAAAAGGAAAAAAGGGTGCAAATTTTGCTGTGGTGCTTTTCGAATAAAACGTTTGCACACCATTACCAAAAAGGTAAGGAGCACTGAGGCTGCGGTCCAGCCGCGACCACGAGCAGCACGTGATGCCACAGGGTCTGAGTGTAAACCATGGCACCGAGACAACCATGGCCCACAGCTAGGGTTGCCATTTTTGTCAGAAAGAAATACCAACCATTTATTTATGTTTTGTTGTTCTGGAAGGGCCAGCAGCTGGTAGGTGAAAAATATTGTATGCAAAATTCTCAACATTCTTTGCAGCATGGCAGCCAGTCCCCTTTTGAATTTAAGAATTATTTAGAAATACTTTAGACAGCTATTAACTTCTTTGTAAGTGATTTCTTCATTTGTTTCACTGCTGTATTAGATCTGTATTTCCTAATGAAAAAACATACTGGATTCCACAACTTTTACCATTTTTAGGTTGAGTCTAGCGGAGCGGGCATGCATTACTCGCTCTGCGAGGAATGCTGTAGTAGGGTATGCTGTGGAAGCCTCGTCCACTCTCCGCCCATATTTGTCATTGGCTTTGTGTCATTGTCCTTCTTAAATGCTGGCTTATGATTGGTAAATAAGCTTTTTAGAGTCTACTTGGTACCTCCTTGTCTCCATTTGTTACCGCACACAAGGACTGAACCTTTTACTGGTCATGCTACACGGTCTGCTTTATCATGGCTAACAGCACTATTTTTTTTATTATTTTTTATTTGCAGCGCGGTCTGCTTTCACTTTAGCGGCCGCGCTTGTTTATTTAATTGATTTGCATCGCGGGCCACTTTCACTTTTGTGGCCGCG
Organism: Lissotriton helveticus; assembly: GCF_964261635.1. NCBI lineage: Eukaryota > Metazoa > Chordata > Amphibia > Caudata > Salamandridae > Lissotriton > Lissotriton helveticus. The sequence goes on along the minus strand of NC_136072.1, from coordinate 452,863,450 downwards.
CTTCTTTATTTAATTAATTTGCTGCGCCGTCCGCTCACTTTAGCGGCCGCGCTTGGTTATTTAATTAATTTTCTGTTTTCTTCTGCATGAGGGGCACAGGCGGGGCTAGAGCTAGGCACGTCACGTGGAGCTTGGTTCTGTTGTGGTGAAAGGCAGGCACTTTTACCGAAACAAGAATTTGCAATGCAATAGGTCTCGCATTTACGCAAGTTTGAGCTATTGGCATTGCAAATGATCATGCCTTTTATTTTTGTTTTCGTTTTTAAAACGTAGACAAAAGGCATTGTCATTTACAAAGCCAATAGCTTAAACTCGCGTAAATGAGAGACCTATTGAATTGCAAATGCTTGTTTTTACTGTTTTGCTGACGTGGACTAAGACTAGAACTGGAGGGGTAAAGTACCCTCTAGGTGGCAAACCTACAAACAGCCTGCTGCATATTGCCGAATTGTAGCCCATGTTTTGGTGAAAATCATTTTTAACAAATCTGTGAAAAAAGTAGTATAGTTTTTTTTTTCTCCATATTCACACAATTTCTATCACGTTTTTGGGTTAATGTTTTGAAAAGGAGAGGGGGGTCAAAATATGTATGTGCCCATTCCAGAACAAGGGCATAAAAATGTATACCACAGATCTTGAGGACAGCACACTCACAAAAATATGGCTTCTGCCTTAGCACGTGGCACACAGAGTGTGCTGCAGCCGGCTCCCGTTGACGAGCATTAGCTCAGATTTTCGCAAGCCCTCTTCTCTTTTCATTCTAGAATTGGTTTCAAATGTTTGTGTCGTGAATGGAACGTGAACTATGAAAGGGAATAGAAGAGGCAGGGTCGTGGTTGTAGAGGTAAAAAAATCATATTGCTGAAAAAGGACGACTTAAACTGATGTGAAAAGTTTAGTTTCATGCTCTGTCGCTGCAGTGCCATCAAATATTTAATGTTTTGAGCGTAGTTTCCCATTTTTTCGCTCTTGTACCACTCACCCCACTGGACACGTACGAGAATTTAAATAATCTATAATTTGAGTTTAAAAGTTCTAAAATGTAATTTGGAGAATGCGGGCATCGATCCCGCTACCTCTCGCATGCTAAGCGAGCGCTCTACCATCTGAGCTAATTCCCCGCCTGAACTCACTAGACACTGAGCCCCCTCTACTCATGCTCAACACAGGCATTCATTTACTATGGAATGGAGTTGGTGTTTTATTTAATTCTTTCGCTTTGCCCATCGAGATAACCAGCTCATCAGCAAACATCTTTTCTTACCTCAGTAGCCCAACAGAAAACTATGCTGACATTTATTCCAGTAAAAAAATAAAATGTTAAAAACTGATCGGCATTCATTCTGACCCCTGTTATATGACAAAGAAGCATGCTGCCCCTCGATAGCTTGTTATAATGTAACAGTAGATCTAATTGTATCTCACAAACTAACAAGTTCAATTCAACTCATCAAAACCTTAATCAGCGTCCTGCTGCTCGAAAGTAAGCGCCTACAGCGGATGCGCCTTAAGCAGACCACGGGTCATGGCTTCAGCCTCGTCAGTGAAGAGAAATTAGCATTTGAACTCAGTTTTCCTGGTCTTTTTCATCACCGTGCGTTGCCGAATGAATGCTAGGAGAAGTATTAACTTCTGTTCCCAGATGAGGCATGTGTAAGTTAGCAATGGGGCGAGGGTGTGGCGTAACGGCCAGCGCTGCCCCACTAGATGCTGGGTTCGAGTCTTGGCGTTAGCTCAACATGCTTGCTGGGATTCTGGGCAAATCACTCAATCTTCCGTGCCTACCAAAAATGCATGTGTCCTTGTGTAAGGTAACTAATGCTTATGTAAAGCACTCCCATACATTCGAGTCGCGCTATATAAAAAAACAAAAAATGCGTAGTGTTCATTGTAGGGGAGAACCCTATAAACCCAAGCAAAGAGAATGGTATGTAAGCATAATTGAAGGGCAAAACATTTATTGAATAAAGCTTTGGGTACTTAAACATCAAAGAACTGTAGGCTTAGAGAGAAAATTAAAATGTCTGCAATTCCATACTTTTCACGAAGCCACAAAGTCAAGTCAAAGTCAAAGATAGCTTTATTCGATTTCAGTTATAAAAAATCATAAAAGCACAAGTAAGTATACAATAAAATACAGTGCAATTTGATCAACAATAAAATTCAATTAAGAACAAGCGGTGCCAACTAAAGATATAGTTCTTTTAGAAGTTCAATTCATTGTAAGTCTGTATCTTATCGCACTTTTTAAAAACATTGAAACCAAATACATTGACAATTCATCCTCTAACATTTGGAGTTTCAGTAATGCAGGTCTACATTGTCTCAGGCCCCATTTTTTCAGCAAAAGGATAAAATATTTTCTCCTAGGTAGCGAATAGAATTTACAAATAGAGTACAATGTATCGTAGACTGTTGTGATGTTTCGTCGCAAGAGCACAGAGCCAGATTTTTTGACCAGGTATTAGTTTTGGGGAATGTAATTAGTCTAAAAAAGCTTCCCCCCCCTAAAGCGTGTTAATAACATCCTGGTGTAACTACTCTGGGTAAGAATTAAATATTGCTGAATTCCCTGTCCCTGCAACATTAATTGATTCTGCATAACAGTCTCCTTCTTTCCCTCTAACTGCCAACGTTTATTCTCTAACAAGACAAGGCAAATTTCTTTCAGCTCTTTCCTTGAGATTAATGTTAGAGAATTAGGGGAATCAAAGTATTCAGGGTGTCCAATCTCTTTTAGGAAGCCCTTGACGTAAATGAACCAGTCAATATTATGGGCTCTCTGGTGCGTTAAACATTCCTGGATTATTTCCCTATTGAGCCCAGTTTCTTCAGTGGTCCATACCTTGTGCCAAAGCAATACAGGACTCACTTTGATAAGGTCCGAGATGTAATCCAGACCTAACTCCTTATGGCATGCATAAGTAGAGGTTGATTTAGGGACAGCTAATAAGAACCGGAGGAAAGCATTTTCACATGATTGAATCTCACGGATGTCTGCAATCCCCCATAGTCCGGCTCCATAGGTGACTGTGGAAATACATTTTGATTTATAAATGTCCACCAATATATGTACTGGACGCCCCCCCTATTTATTTGCAAAATTTCGTACTTCTCCAATAGCGCGAGAAAAAGCTAGTTTCCTCGTATTGGCAGCAGACGACCAAGTTCCCTTCTTGTTAAAAATAATTCCTAAATAAGAAAAAGTGTTCGTTGGTTCTATCTTTGATTTTGCTAAAAAAGTATTGTGTTAGGATTTTGCCCTCTACAGTCCTCTTTCTCTTGCCATGTACACAGAGCCCATGTGACACTAGGTGGGGTTAAAAGGCTGGAATTCCCTGATACCGGTGCTCGTTATCTAGCATTGTGGTTCCTGTTCTTTGTTGGGAGCTATATTAGTACTTTTGGGAATATTTAATTATTTCACGGGCTCGTGATATTTCCCTGTATCGTGTTTTTGACTCCATTGCCCCCTTTTTGATTCCCCTGGTATTGTCCCTTTGTGTTTTGTGTTTGTTTCTTGGTTTGTTTCTTGTTAGCTTGTTTCATTCCGTTTTGTCTTGTTTGTATGTGCTTTCTATGTGTGGGCTTTCTGAGTCATTTTATCCCGGCTGGGATTAAGGAGTGGCTGGGGCTCCGGCGCTTCTTACTTGGGAATCGGTGGTCCGGCGGGATTACCCGGTGATTCCTGGTTTGGCTGTGTATCCAGACGCTGCCCCGCACTTGGCTGTGTATTCAGACGCTGCCCCGCATTTCCGCATCTTTGTCAGTCTCTCCGCATCGTTGTGTGGAGGCGGAGCCGCGGTTTGGGCATTTCCGCGTTTGGAGGCAACGCGCAACGAAGCCTGTGTTGCGCTGAACTGCAGCCTCGGTGCAGACCCGAATTGGTCCCTTGTTTTGATAAAAGAAAAGGAAGACTCCCAGTGGCTTTGAGAGAGGAGGTTTTTTTAGTCGTTTTCACGACTTTTTCCTCCCCTTCCCCCCTTCACTGGCCCCCTTGGTCCGAAGCATTACCCCTGTTGCTTAGCCCTATCTTCCCCTGGTGGTTCCCTCCCCCCCCTTTGCCTGCCTGCTGGACTCTGCAAACACTCCTGGACGGAGCACTCCACCCGGCAATCATCACAGCTGTCCTGGGTAAGGAGGAGTGTTATGGGATGGTGTGTGGGGGCATGAGAAGAGAAAGAGGGCTGGTGTATTTAGGATTTTGACATTGTGTTGTTTTTTGTGTGGCAGACGGTGATTCAGCCCGTCCCCTGTGATACAGCACGTGGAGTTACGAGATCCTGGCAGAAGGACTCTTTTCCCTGGAAAGAAGACCTAGGATCCCTTGTCTGTCCTTCCCTTATTCCCGCCCCCTGTCCCTAGCCAGTTCGTTGGCCCATGGTACTATTAATGGTGTGAGCCACGGAGTGGTGGGTTCAGGGGAACGGGGTTATCTTCGCTCCTGCAGTGCATGGGCATAGGTGGGCAGGAGCCAACAGAATAACGAGCCCACGTAATAATTGCACTGCCCGAGCGACGATGGATGAGGATGTGGGGGCTACGGCTGGTACATCTCCCACTTTGCAGGATGTCATGGGTGCTTTGACTGCTCTTCAGAGTCAGATTCATGATTTGAGACAGGAAAATGTGGCTATGAAGCAGGAGGTTGGGGCACTACTTAGCAGAGAAAGGGTGCAGCTTAGGACACCTCAGGCCCAGGTAATACATCCAGCCACATTTCAATATACTGGTGGGCAAGGGCAGGGAGCTAGTGGGGGGGTACCGGTAGCAGTGACTGTGAACACTCCTGTTCCTGTACCGTTGGCGCCACCAGAGAGGTTCACAGGGGATAGCGCCAAATTTGGCACCTTTATGAATCAATGCCAACTGCACTTTATGTGCAAACCAACTGCTTTTCCCAATGATTCGGCCAAAGTGGCGTTTACGATTTCATACTTGGCTGGCACAGCGGCACAGTGGGCTATACCGCTAGTCGACAGGGATGATCCAGTGTTAACTAATTATCCTGCATTCAAAGAACTGATGCGTGGTCTGTTTGCGAAACACGCCTTTATGCAGGCAAGTGACGCAGAACTTTTGAAATTAAGACAAGGACGTCAGGATCTATTGACATATATTTCCACTTTTAATCGTTTGGTGTCGGAGACACATTGGCCCGAGGATAAGAGAACATCTTTGTTTTATCAGGGATTGTCCGAAGATCTTAAGGACATAGTCTCACAGGTAGTAGACCCTCCACTTGATTGTGCTGCCTTTATTGATCTTGTGGTTAAGTTGAACCATCGCTTGGCGGAGAGACGGGGGGAGAGGAGTCGTTATCAGGTGTCTCGGGGAGGGTTTGTGAAGCCTGATCAGAAGTCCCTGGGAGCTGGTGAGACAAAGGGTGTGTCAGAGCCAATGGAGATAGGTGGAGTAAGGGGGCCTTTGTCTGATGAAGAGAAGAAACGAAGGAGAGAGATGGGTCTGTGTTTATATTGCGGTCAGGGTGGGCACTTTGCGAGGGAATGTCCCGTGAAACCCTCTGGATCCTCTTATGGAAAGAAGGTGGCCTGTTTGTACCATGAACGGAAGGAGCGGCAGTACGAGGTGCTTGGGGCAGTAGACAGGGCCCCTAGGCACTTCATCATTAATGCACATCTGGTACTCGGAGGAGAGAATAGAGTGCCGGTGTCGGTATTGTTGGATTCGGGGGCTACAGGGAATTTCCTCGATATTACGTTGGCTGACAAACTGAAGGTTCCTTGTTGCGTAAAAGATCAACCCGAACCTGTGCGGGCGATTGATGGCACCGAATTAACATCGGGCTCAATTACTAAGAGGACGATGCCTCTGTGTCTGGTGTGTGAGAACGGACACTCCGAGATGGTCTGTTTTGATCTCATTGATGCCCCCTCCTTCGGGATGGTCTTAGGTGTGCCATGGTTGCAGGAGCACAATCCCAGGATAGATTGGGTACAAAGGCTAGTGTCTCTTGATTCCTCGTATTGTTTAAAACATTGTTACAGGGATGCAGGTGAAAAGGAGGTGTCCTTATCTTGTGCTGCTACTGATATGGATGCAGTGCCTTTGCAATATCAGGAATTCAGGGAGGTATTCGACGTAGAAAAGGCGCAGGGTTTACCCCCACACAGATCATTTGATTGTAAGATCGATCTTATCCCTGGGGCGCCTCTTCCTTGTAGTAGAGTGTATGCTCTCTCTGAGCCAGAGGAGTTGCACCTGAAGGTGTATCTCGATGAGATGCTGCGTTTGGGGTTTATCCGTCCATCGTGTTCGCCTGTTTCTTCGGCTATCTTTTTCATTCCGAAGAAGGAAGGCACTTTACGGGCATGTGTGGACTATCGCACACTCAATAAGGCCACCGTCAAGAACAAATACCCTCTTCCACTCATCCCTGTGTTGTTAGACCAACTTCGCAGCGCAAAGGTGTTCACCAAGTTGGATTTGCGGGGCGCCTATCATTTGGTGCGTGTACGAAATGGGGATGAGTGGAAGACGGCTTTTAAAACAAAGCATGGCCTTTTTGAGTACTGTGTGATGCCGTTCGGGCTATGCAATGCTCCGGCGGCATTCCAGTACTTCATAAACGAGGTGCTTCGGGAGTTCTTGGATCGGAGTGTAATCGTGTATCTTGATGATATCTTGATCTTCTCTGAGACAGGGGTTGAGCATCAGCAGCACGTGATTCAGGTTCTACGCAAGTTGCGGGAGCACCATCTATATGCAAAACTGACAAAATGCCAGTTTGGCACTACGCAGGTGGAGTTCCTAGGGTTTGTGGTGTCTGCCGGAGGGGTTCGGATGGATCCAAGAAAGATCGAGGCCATACTCACCTGGCCTGTTCCAACGTCTGTAAAACATATACAGGTGTTGTTGGGATTCGCCAATTTTTATAGGCGTTTTATCTCTCATTTCTCAGACATCGTGGCTCCCCTGACTCAACTGTTGCGAAAGGGTGTGTCCTTTGAGTGGTCCACGGAGGCGCAGGGGGCTTTCCAGCGGCTGTTGCGGGCATTTACATCGGCACCGGTGTTGGTCCATCCTGACCCGGCTTTACCATTCTTTGTGGAGACGGATGCATCATTGTGTGCAGTTGGTGGGGTGCTGTCCCAAAGGGTGGTCGAGACTGGTTGTATGCATCCTATTGCCTATTTCTCCAAGACCCTACTGCCTGCAGAGCGTAATTATACTGTGGCAGAAAGGGAGCTGCTAGCAGTCAAGTTGTCTTTCGAGGAATGGAGACATTATCTGTGGGGGGCGAGGCACACAGTTACTATCTATACGGACCATAAGAACTTGGAGTTTTTTCGTTCGGCGCGAGCCTTGACGCCACGCCAAATGCGGTGGGTTCTCTTTTTTAATGAATTTGATTTCATCATCACGTACAGGCCAGCGGCACAACAGGTTAAGTCTGATGCCTTGTCCCGTATCCATGTAGACCCTAGTGAACAGGGTAAGGAAAGGGAGAGCAGGCCCATGATATCAGAAGACAGGATTGTCGGGGCGGTGAATGGGGAGGTGTTCACTGCATCGGTAAAGAAGCAGCTGCGTACGATGGATCTTACACCATGGGTGTCTTTGCCCCAGGCATCATTTCGGGATGACTTATTGTATTTCGAGGATCGGTTGTTTGTACCCCCTTCACTGAGAGATCAGGTCATGGAATGGTGCCATTCATCTGCCCTGGTGGCACATCCTGGGATCCCTAAGACGAAGGAGATGTGCGCTAGGTGGTTTTGGTGGGAATCGTTGGCTAAGGATGTTCAGGGGTACGTCACGGCTTGTCCGGTATGTGCTATTAGTAAGCCCTCACATAATAAACCATCGGGTCTGTTGAAACCCTTGGAGGTGCCTCCTTCACCTTGGCACACCATCAGTATGGATTTCGTGACTGAGCTTCCTTCTGTTTCTGGGTTTACTGCTATTCTGGTGGTAGTAGACTTGTTTACCAAGATGGCTCATTTTATCCCTCTTCCGAAGATTCCTACAGCCAGAGAGATGGCTTTGGTTTTTATGTCTTCAATAGTACGAATACATGGCTTGCCTTCTGCAGTGGTGACAGACAGAGGGGCTCAGTTCGTTTCCCATTTTTGGAGGGAATTGTGTTCGGTGTTGCGGGTGGACGTCAGATTGTCAACTGCATATCATCCACAGTCTGACGGCCAGACCGAACGCACCAATCAGACAATGGAACAGTACCTTAGGTGTTTAACGTCGTCACTGGCATGTGATTGGGTTATGGCTCTTCCCATTGCCGAGTTTGCATATAACAACAGCCAGCACTCGGCCTTGGGTATGACACCCTTCTTCTGTTCATTGGGTTACCATCCTAGGGCCTTGGCTATTCAGCCCACTGGGCACGTGCCAGCCATAGATGATGTGTGTGGTCGTTTGGGCAAGATATGGGATATTGCCCGGGAGCAGTTGTTGGCAGCTAAGACTGCTATGAAGTTGCAGGCGGACAAACATCGTGTCCCTGCACCTGTTTATCAAGTTGGAGACCAGGTATGGTTGGCTACGAAGAATCTGAGGTTTGGGGGCTCTCGCAAATTACAACCTAGATATGCGGGACCGTTCCCGATAGTACAGATCATAAACCCTGTTGCCATGAAATTAGAGTTGCCCGGTGACTATCGGGTTCACCCTGTATTTCATACGTCCCTATTAAAACCTTATGTGCCTTCCTCACAGGTGACGCCACCTCCTCCCCCTATTGTTGTGGATGGACAGAAGGAGTATGAGGTCCGGGCTATCCTGGATTCAGAAAGACGGAAGGGGCGTCTCTTCTATTTGATAGATTGGAAAGGGTATGCCCCTGAGGACCGCACTTGGGAGCCGGCTGGGGGAGTACACTCTCCTCGTCTGATCCGTATGTTCCATCGTCAACATCCGTCTAAGCCATGCCCTGTGGGGAGGATCGTTGGGAGGGGGTACTGTTAGGATTTTGCCCTCTACAGTCCTCTTTCTCTTGCCATGTACACAGAGCCCATGTGACACTAGGTGGGGTTAAAAGGCTGGAATTCCCTGATACCGGTGCTCGTTATCTAGCATTGTGGTTCCTGTTCTTTGTTGGGAGCTATATTAGTACTTTTGGGAATATTTAATTATTTCACGGGCTCGTGATATTTCCCTGTATCGTGTTTTTGACTCCATTGCCCCCTTTTTGATTCCCCTGGTATTGTCCCTTTGTGTTTTGTGTTTGTTTCTTGGTTTGTTTCTTGTTAGCTTGTTTCATTCCGTTTTGTCTTGTTTGTATGTGCTTTCTATGTGTGGGCTTTCTGAGTCATTTTATCCCGGCTGGGATTAAGGAGTGGCTGGGGCTCCGGCGCTTCTTACTTGGGAATCGGTGGTCCGGCGGGATTACCCGGTGATTCCTGGTTTGGCTGTGTATCCCGACGCTGCCCCGCACTTGGCTGTGTATTCAGACGCTGCCCCGCATTTCCGCATCTTTGTCAGTCTCTCCGCATCGTTGTGTGGAGGCGGAGCCGCGGTTTGGGCATTTCCGCGTTTGGAGGCAACGCGCAACGAAGCCTGTGTTGCGCTGAACTGCAGCCTCGGTGCAGACCCGAATTGGTCCCTTGTTTTGATAAAAGAAAAGGAAGACTCCCAGTGGCTTTGAGAGAGGAGGTTTTTTTAGTCGTTTTCACGACTTTTTCCTCCCCTTCCCCCCTTCACTGGCCCCCTTGGTCCGAAGCATTACCCCTGTTGCTTAGCCCTATCTTCCCCTGGTGGTTCCCTCCCCCCCCTTTGCCTGCCTGCTGGACTCTGCAAACACTCCTGGACGGAGCACTCCACCCGGCAATCATCACAGCTGTCCTGGGTAAGGAGGAGTGTTATGGGATGGTGTGTGGGGGCATGAGAAGAGAAAGAGGGCTGGTGTATTTAGGATTTTGACATTGTGTTGTTTTTTGTGTGGCAGACGGTGATTCAGCCCGTCCCCTGTGATACAGCACGTGGAGTTACGAGATCCTGGCAGAAGGACTCTTTTCCCTGGAAAGAAGACCTAGGATCCCTTGTCTGTCCTTCCCTTATTCCCGCCCCCTGTCCCTAGCCAGTTCGTTGGCCCATGGTACTATTAATGGTGTGAGCCACGGAGTGGTGGGTTCAGGGGAACGGGGTTATCTTCGCTCCTGCAGTGCATGGGCATAGGTGGGCAGGAGCCAACATATTGCACTGGACATTAGTCTTTGTTGTACAACACATACTAAAAGTTTTGGCAATGTTAAGTTTTTAAACCTCTGGCGCCCATATAATCTGAAAAAGTGGTAAGCGATCTCTGGAGGCCCACTTGTGTCCTGGCCAAGATTACCGCATCGTCTGCGTAAAGTAAAATTGGGGCTGGGCATCCTCTGATTTGGGGGTAGTCCTGTTGGTTTTGCGTGAGATGGGTAGCCACGCTGTTTATATAGAGATTGAATAAAAAAGGCGCAAGTATGCAGCCCTGGCGGACTCCCTTTTTTATGGGGAAGTTAGATGTACATTCGCCCTTACTGCCAAATCGTACTTTTGCACCAGCCCCTCGATACAGTTCTTTGATAAACTTCAGGATATTAGAATCAATACCTAGTTGTGACAAGGTATCCCATAAAATTTCATGGCTCAGGCAATCGAAAGCCGAGCTTAGGTCAATAAATGTTAAGAATAAATTGCCCTTTTTTGCTACCACATGTTTGCCTATTATTATCGCCAGATTTAACCCTTGTTCAACAGTACCTAATCCTGCTTTAAAACCATACTGAAACTTTGACAAAGCACCTGTGTCTTCAGCCCATGTCTGCAGCCTGTTTAATATAACTCTTCCTGCCACCTTCATCAGGGAGTCCAATAGTGAAATGGGCCTATAGCACTTTGGATCGTTTCGGTCCCCTTTCTTGAAGATTGGGACCACAATAGCCTCTTGCCACGTATGAAGAAACCCTGTTTTATTGCTACTATTTAAGACGTTGGTCAAGAGGGGTGCCCATAGTTCAGTGTTAAACTTAAAAACATCTACAGGGACCCCATCTGGCCCTGGGGCTTTACCTGCTACGCTTTCTGCGATTGCTACTTCGACTTCAGATAGCGCGAACATAATATCTATAGGGAAGAATACCTGTGGGTTGCATTCCTCTGTCTCAGGTATATCAGCATAGCTGCTTCGAACTAGATCATCTTTTTTGTATAATTCAGTAAAGTGGTTTATCCAAGTGTTTTCCTCTATAGCCATCTCTATGGAGTCGTTTTTTCTATCCGCAAAAAAGGGGGCGTTCACCGCCTTCCAGAATCCAATATTATATTTCTGGATGCAGGCCTGGTGTAAAACTCGCCATGCTTCCTGTTTCAGTTCCTTTTTACGATTTTTAATTTTAATATAATAATTAGCTCTGGCCTCTCTTATCTCAGAAACGTTTTTTTGTTTTCTTTTAAGTGTCATCTTTAACACTGCGTGTGCTTTACTACACGCTGAATCGAACCAGCCCTCCGCCTTGATTCTTGAACTTTTCCTCAAGGTTCCTGAGAGGACTTTGCAGATTTCTTCTGATGTGTTACGGAAGGCCGAGATTACTGAAACACTATCAATGGGTTCTACTAGGCACATCATGAAATCTTTATACTTATTTTTTAGTAAGCTTTCAAAGAAGGCATTGGGCTCTACATTATTCCATTTTATAGAGTAGCCATTCTTTTTTGCTAAGAATTTCTTGTATATGTATATATTATCAATTACATCATTGTTCTTGCTGTTTCCTGAAGTAAATTTTAAAGAAAAACTAATGGGAAAATGATCGCTTAATGCGATTTCTCCAGTTTTAAAGCTAAGAACATTGTGAGAATGGCTGTTTGAAGCCAAAGCAAAATCTATTACAGAATTACACCCCCTCCCGTTAAAGGTAGGTTCAAAAGCTACCTGTGGGCTACGTGATTCGTTTATGAACCCCATGTCCATCTGAAATATTTAGGTATTAAAAAGATTCCCACTGGTGGAATGTGTAAAGTGAGTACAAGGGTCACCTTTGTGGTTTTCCAGCCCACAAATATCTGAGTGGCCATAAGGGCATAAGTGGCAATTAAAATCCCCTGTCCAAACAACACAATTCCCTAACAAGCTGTTTTCATCTAGATTTTGCAGGCTTCGCGAAAGCTCTTCAAAGACGTTGTTTAATTCTGCCTTTGGAATATTATTATAGAAGTTGATCAACTTACAGCTAGATTTCCTCCCATTGTAAGTAACAATAACTGATAGTAGTTAGATCCTGTGTGATGTTTTATGACCCTAACATTTGCAGTATTTGATATGTAGGTGCAAAGACCCCCCGAGTTTCTGCCCCTCAATGAGAGTTTGGCTGGTGAGTGAAAGGTGCGAAAACCATTGATGTGAACCTCTTCCTGCTCCCAACACTCCTGTAGGCAAATGATTGAAAAGCTTTCTATAAATGGTAGGAATGCTGGATCCTTAATCTTATTAGATAGTCCCACTACGTTCCAAGATAGGAAGGTACAAATATCTCCCTTCTCTGTGATCTTTCTTGGGGCCTTATCCTTCTTTGGAGCAGCTAAACCACTACCACGAAAAATTGAAGCCATGCCTGCTCCTGCAACCTGTTGATAGTCTAACATAGGTTGTTCTTGGTCAATCGCCAGGGGTATGGCCAGCGTTTCACAGGGGGAGCCTCCAGTGGGATGGGTATTGTAAAAATCACTGGGATCTACTTCGCCTGCTAGAATGTTTGTATTTTGGGGGCCCCCACCAGAGTTTCCCGCTAAATCGTTTTTAGTTGTTATGCTGTGAGTCTTTAACGGCCCCTGGTTTCCTTGCCCCTCGCCATAACTAGGTTTGTTCTCTGTGGTTGATGGCAGTTAATCCACCATTTCTAGGCAGCTAAATCTATTTTCGGTGGGTATATCCTCCCAGCCATTTAATTGACCAAACCCTCTCGTTTCCACCCTCCCCCGTGCATGGTGCGGGACCCGAGTCCAATCATCATTATTGTCATGTGGATTAGTTAACGGATAAAAGTATGATATTGGACGGGCTTCTATGGAGAGCCTAGTATTTTGGTTTCTCCAGGTGAAGATATATTCCATCCTACGTGGGTCCCTAAAATTTATCAGCACACAGTCACCTGGGATAGTTTTCTGGCTGTTACCCACCCATGCAGTTCTGCGCACCATCAGTATTCTGCTCATAATATGTAAGGGTAAAGGGCGATTTATGTTAAGCCAATGTATCACTTTATTCTTCAGGGACATGTACGATTCCTTGTTGGGAGTTTTTAGTTCTGGGACTCCAGTCAGTACCACCAAGTACGGACTAGTTCCTGGTGGCAGATTAATATTACCGCCCCCCCCCCCCGAGGTGCCCCAACTGGTAAGACTTTTCCAGTCCCTTTGTGGTAGGATTTGCGTGGTTTAAGTGCTATGAAATCATTTTCAGAGAGCTGGATAGGTCTAAGTGATTCTACCCGGGATGTAGATGTCATGGCATGTAGGATATTTAAATAGGATTGCTGAATGGAAGACGGGGATTTATGTATTACCTGTATGTCGGGTACGGCACTTGGCTGAACAGAGCATGATTGTAACGTATTGGCCTTCATCTTGTCTGCCAGTCAGTTCCAGCTTGGAGAGCTGTTGCTCAATGGATAATAGTCTGGTTTCCAGGGGTGCGAGGAAGGATCTCAACAGAGCTCCCAGTTTTTTTACCAAGGGGTCTTCTTCTTCCTCGGTTCTGGCTGCAATATTTAGCCCGTCTCCTGAAACTAGATCTTGGTTCAATAAATCAGGTGACGTAACGATAGACTTATTCGGGGTAGTCCGAGCTTTATCTCCCTTTTTATTGGAGGAGATATCGGTGTTACCTGTGCCTTTTGCTACTTTCGCTTCTCTACCTCCCACAACGGTGGTATTACTCCATTTCCTTTTAGATATTGCACCCTCACGACCCCCCTCAATTGCCTTGTGTTTAAGTTCTCCGGCGAGCTAACCATTATTATTGCTGGAGTGGCCTCTAAGGCAACTAATGATTGACGATTGGTCGCTGTCAGAGTGTGGATCTGTTCCTGTAATTAACACATTTCCAACAAAATTTAGAGACATATGTACGACCCCATTTTCCCATAGACAAAATGGGTAAAATCCCTTTGATACATCTGGCCCTTCGTGAAAACGTGTGTGCTCAGGTGATATAAATAATACAGTTTGGTGATTCACACTGGTGATAAAACGTGTGCTCACACAGATGGCAGCATAATTCAGTGGCGGTTGGTGACATGTGGAATTCATGGGACCAAAAAAAATGGACTAATTGAGAATAGCAGGGCTTGTTTATACACGTTGCACACTATTAAAGAGGGTACATGTCCCATCTGTTAAGCACATCTAAATATCTCTTGGGCATGGCTGAACGTGCTAACGTTTACTACCCTCCTTTAGCAAAGCCTTAGACGTGTGGCTCCTCCTTTAATCTCTCTTCTTGCTCTTTGGCCTCTTATTTATTGCTTATCTTGGCCTACACATGTGCAGTTTTATATAAGGGCAAACTTGACCCGAGGGCATTGGAGTGCTTCACATGGGCACCAGTTACATTGCATAAGGACACACTCATTGTTTTGTCCACAGGAGATTGTGAGTTGCCCAGAATCACAGGATGTGGAGCCAACGCCGGGATCCGAAACTAGTTCCCCAGCTCCAAAGTCGGCAGCTCTGGCCATTACACCACATACACATGTGCCACCGGTCGCTGCACAGGATGCCTGGTATAAAGGCGTCTTAAGAGAAAACCAATACATAGAGTGACATCGTGAAAATCAGTGCTGCCCTAAACAGTGTTTTTAAAAATAGATTTTACATATTTTTAACAGCTCTTTGACACCCACATCCACCCCCTGCATGAGTTTATATTTTTCTATTGGTCACAACGAGTATAACTTGCCTCTGTGCCCTCGGCTTTGGTTGTCCAGCTGCCCCTATGTCCTCGATTCCCTTTTCAGTGAAATTGGCTTTGCTTATCTGAGACCGCTGCCTTCTCGTGCTACTGTCTTGTGCATTCTGGACCTCAGCTCCCCTCACTACTCTCTGTGATTGGTTCTACGTTTCTGTTAGCATTTCCTGGCGGAGTTAATGGTCTGCTTCCTTATACTGGTGCAGACTGCATCTGCCGCCTTGCACTGTGGCACAATGGCACACTTTGCCCTCCCTCACACACTCACATTTCCTGAACAACTTCTGACCACAGAAGAGTGTCACAATTGGGCCCACTTGGAGTTAGAGGTTGCACGGGTGGACAGGTGAACAATGCATACAAAACATGTACGAAACCACTGTCCAACAAGAACTAGTACATTTCAGTCTGTACCATACCATTTAGAAATTTACATGTTAAGGATCCCTGTAATGTCATTATCAAGTAGGCCTTCTGTATTGGGGTGGGAATTGTATCAGTGGGGAGGGGAGAGGGGTGTTCAATCCTGTCTGATTGCTCTGGTATCAAACACTGGCGATACACAAAGATATCAAAATGAACGGCACCCCGCCTCCCAAGCCCCACCCCAGCCCCCTGCCTGTCACCATTTCTATGCACACTAAATGTGCACACTGTTCCCGGCTGGGTGCTCCTGTCACCACTGCACCCGTCCATCTCCTGGTTATTGTTGAAAAATATATTTATATGTCCACATAAATTCATGTGTATGCATTTCAAAAGATATCATGCTTAGATATATCACACTGACATGAGGCCTGGAGCTCCAAAGGGCTTCCTAGCTGACCTTGCCTGGACAAGCTTCAGCAGCTATTCTGAACCCCCTTAGAGGTCACTTTCCTTCTCCTGATGTCATGATAGTTTCCTTATCTGGTTGTGCAAGTTGCTTACACAGTGCCGAGCCAGCCTTTCTGGTCTGCCCATATCTAGCTGTTTATAATTGGTATGGTGCAGATCTTGTACATCCCGGTTAGCCATATTTGGCTTGGTGCCTTATTCTAGTTCCGCTGACATGCCATTACTAAATGTATATAGCACCCAGAAGCCTGTCACTCTGGGAAGAAGCGGTCTGAGAGCCCCTAAGGCAGGAGACCAGACTTCTTCCTTGCTAATTAGCAATGATGCATGCATTTGGTACCAATAAAATACATTTCACTCTGTTTCTGAGCAAACCTGCTATGTCTGGTGAGTTTCATTTATTTGCTCCAGGAAGGGTGCCAGAATTTCCCTATCAGTTATCTCCTATGCACCCTCTATAGCTTTATTTCTGTAAACCACCGCCCATCTCCGCACTAAGCTGTGCAAACACAACGGTTTATTCTCTGGCGTGTGTCCTGTGCAGTGTGATCTCTACACATACGGTTTGAATACAGCTTTAACTGGGGAACAGGATTTGAGGCAAAAAAGCTAAAACAGCATATTATGAGAAGAAAAATGGACCTGCCTGCTCAAAATATTATTGACTTATTTTGTCCAACACATATCTTGGTCCATTGATGGGCAAGGTCACACACCTGTCTGTGGGAGGCAGCTTTCCATTGATTACCGAGTAATGGAGGGGCTCTTTGTTCAACTGATTGGCAGCTCTCAAGGTTTTTGAAGTGTTTTCAGCCTTACGCTCAGTGCTCCAACCTCTCCAAACATTTCCCCTTCACCTAAATGTGCAGTTTGCTTTCAGGGATGAAGGGTGAGAAGTGATATGGAACAAGTGCTGTGATAGGACCGCAGCATGCTGCTATAGTGCCCAGTGCAGTTACTGTGCAAGCAAGAGGTAAATAAAAGTTTAGTTACCACAGCTCTCATGCTATTAACAATGTTAAGCAGCATGAGTGAAGCATCTGGATTGGCTGGAGCAGGCTGGCTCAGTGCTCGGAAAAGCGCTGGAGGCCTGTGCCTGCTCTCAATCCAGCTGTCTAAGACAGTTGGGTTGGAGATGTTTGAATTGTACATGTCCGGCTGGCCAAACTGACATGCACATTTCAAACTGAAGTGGCCACTCCTCATTGCTGTCAATCAGCAGCAATGATGTACTGGCCTCGCCCCACGCTCTGTTCGGCAGAGAGTAAAAAATAAAATGGTAATAATTTTTTTACCATTTTATTTTTCACGCTTTCTGTCCAGCAGAGTGTGCATTTCTTTTTACAGCATGGTATACTTGGATTTTGATCCGGCTAGGACGGATCTGCTGAGCAGAATGTTGAAGGGTTGGGGACGGGTGAGGGCGGAGGGGTGAGTTGCCTCGGGAGGTGATTATGTTTGAATTGTTGGGGAGCTTGTTGGCGGAGTTGCCACATTGCTGTTATGATGGTTGTGAATTGGCTTTGTTTTGGTTGTGCATGGTTTGGATGTTTTTCGGGGCGTTTAGGGTGTCAGAGTTGGTGGGATTGTGTGGAGCACCGAGTCGAATGTTTGAGGATGTGCGTGTGGATGGGGCTCGGCTTGGTATTTCGTTCAAAGACGGATCAGGTTGGCCGGGGCAAGTGGGTGTGGTTGAGTGAGAGTGGGTGTGCGGAAGTGTGCCCGGTGCGTGAGTGGAAGGGTTTTTTGTGGCCGAGTGCAGAGGTCTGTGGGGGAGATATTTTTGGATCCAGCGCGTTATGGGGCGCACTCGTTTCGCATTGGGGCGGCCACGGCTGTGGCAGGTCTAGGATGGTCGTGGGAGGAGATCCAAAGGATTGGGCGTTGGAGGTCTCGCTGCTGCGAACGCTATGTGCGAAAAAGAGGAGGGGGCAGTGTGTGGGGTAGGCAGGGCTGCTACGGTTGTTTGGCATATCTTGCTGTTGCTGTGGTGTTAATCTCTTTTTCTTCGTAGGTTGCGTTCGGGGGCCGGGGGCCAAGACGGTTACCTGGATTGTTGGACACTCCTTTGTTCACTGGGCCTCAAAGTATACGGACAGACAGGTTTATGGTCGTAGCCTGGGCCTGCGGAGCAGCCATCATGAGGTCCACTGGTGGGGTAAGAGCGGGACGCGATGGGGCGCTTTGTTGCCATGGCTGACGAAGAAGGTGTCTCAGCTGCGCTGCCCGGACATGATTGTTATCCACCTGGGGGAAAATGACTTGGTCAAGCAGTCGGGAGTGTCCTTGTTACATCTGATGCAACAGGATTTGGAGGCAATGAGGAGCAATCTGGCTGGAGCCTGCATTGTTTGGACTGAGTTTGTACCACAACAGATCTGGAGGGGGGCGCTGAAGCCTGCAGCCATCGAAAGGGCGAGGCGGAAGTTGAATAGGGCTATGAAACTTTTTTGTGCTGATCACGGGATCAAAGTGATTGCTCATGTTGGGCTCCGGCTCGAGGAGCCCCTTCTCTTTCGTAATGACGGAGTGCACCTTTCATACATGGGAAATGCTTATTATTTGATGGAGATGCGGGATACTATCAGTTTGTTGTGGAATGAGTCTATCTGGTGTCGCAGGAACTGAGGCCGAAAGGTGCACTGATGGTGGGGCAGGTAACCGCCCTCCGGGGGTTCCCTGGGTGGCAGGACTTGGGAGGGGTGGGAGTCCATGACGGGCAGAATCACCTTTCCGGGGAGGGGGTTACAGGTGCAGGATGGGGGGTGTGGTAGACGGGAGTGCGATGGCTGGAGATGCTGGAGGAGTTTGAAAGAGAAGGGGGAAGTGAATGGTATACGTGAAGAGGTCGTGGTGTGAATTGGGAGTGAGTAATTGGAGTACGAGTGGATGATGGTTGGAAGTCATGATGTTGGGGGATTGGTAACTGTTATGGGGGGTTATGTTAAATTTGGTTGTCATACCTGTCCTAATAAATGGCCTTTTACGCTAAACCTATGGCGTGGAGTGGTTATTGAGCGCTGCGGCCCCCAGGGGAAGTAAGGTCGACAGACCAGTCTTCCCCTGGGGTATTCGCGCGAGACCAGGGACAGGCTATGAGGTAGGCTAGGGGGTGGGTTAGAGGGTGGGGTTAGGAAAGTTACTTAAGGGGGCAGGGGAGGAAGTTCTTCCTCTTCCTGTCCCCAGTGCCTCAGGGTATTAGGTTAGGAATTTGACCACCCTCCCACCCTACAGTTTTTTAGGAGTGGGGAAAGGGTGTTTTGTTTTTTCTTCTGATGTTGTTCAGCGTGCCAGTTTAGGACGGGTTGACAGGGGGGGTGTGTTTGCAGGACTTGGGAGGGGTGGGGAGTCCATGAGGGGCAGAATCACCCTTCCGGGGAGGGGGTTACAGGTGCAGGATGGGGGGTGTGGTAGACAGGAGTGCGATGGCTGGAGATGCTGGAGGAGTTTGAAAGAGAAGGGGGAAGTGAATGGTATACGTGAAGAGGTCGTGGTGTGAATTGGGAGTGAGTAATTGGAGTACGTGGGTGGATGATGGTTGGAAGTCATGATGGTTGGAAGTCATGATGTTGGGGGATTGGTAACTGTTATGTGGGTTTATGTTGGATTTGGTTGTCATACATGTCCTAATAAATTGCCTTTTACGCTAAACCTATGGCGTGGAGTGGTTATTGCGCGAGGGCCACGTGGAAATAGCATACATGCCAACCCTCCTGATTCAGGCCAGAGACTTCCGATTTCATGGCTAGTCTCCCCCTTCCTGATTCCTGCATGCGTTAACCGTATTCAGAGTTTTGTAAAATGCCAAAAAATAATGTTGATGCGTGTCATGCATGCACCAATCTCCCCCTTCAAGAACTACGTCTGACATCAAAGGTTAACGTTTTGTCCTTAATTCTTGGAGGAGAAGATTAGAGCATGTGACATGCCTCGACGTTTTGTTTTTGGCAGTTTTGCACAGCGCAAACAAAATCAGAGTTTAAAACTCTGTTTTTGTTTGCACTATGCTATTTAACTGGCAAGAATGAAATGCTGATTGTCTGCCACCATACTATCAATAGACCTGATTCAGGCTGATTGCCCCTGCTTCAATATATGTCAGTGAGGCAAATACATTCTCCCGAATCTTTTTTTAAATCTCCCACTTTCCTGCTCTAAAATGTTGACGTGTATGAAATAGGTGAAAAATACTTTGGGCCTGATTCCCAAAAAGCCTCAGCACTTGTTGTGGAGGCCCCGCAGTCATACGGGAGTTTCCGCATTCGGCGTGGAATCTGCGCACTGAGAATTCACATTACGGAGATTCCGCCAGTAGCGGCCCATCCCCTGCCATAGGAGGGAGGTAGGAGGGAGGAAGGAAGGAGGTAGGTAGGGAGGGGAGGGGGTTTTGGGAAAAAAAATTAAATTAAAAAAACGCACATGAACACCGCTGCCAACGCCACCGTCTCCCACGGCATCGCGCTCTTCCTGCTTCTAGGCACAGGCTCCCAGACTACACAATGGCCAATCCTGACGCTGCATGAAAGCATCGTCGGGATTGGCCTCAGCGCTGGGCAACTTGCGCTCCCAGGCAAACTGGGAGCCTGTGCCTGCTCTCCCCAGCCCCAGCAACGGAGCTGGGGCTGGAGAGAGCCTCACTGCGCATGAGAGTTTGGCCGGCCTGAGACGGCTGGCCAAAGCCTCATGCGCAGTGAAGGAAGTGCACTACATCCCCTGGACCCGCCCCCAAGACTTGTTTGAGTCCTGGGGTCCGGTCCAGGGGATTAAAATAAAACAATAATAAAACGAGTTTAAAAAACATTTTATTATCGTTTTATTTGAGCCTGGTGGACTCCGCCGTGACTGCGGAGTCTCCAACACCAGTGCTGAGGCCCTTTGTGAATCAGACTCTTTGTATAAAATTATCAATGTTCTTTTGAAACATAACAATGACCCTCTGTTTGCTTTAATAATCAGTAGAAATACCTTAGACAGTTCTCACATTCTTTTAAAGCAATTTCTTAATGTGTTTTCTGGTTTAGACTTACATTTCAAAAAGAAAAAATCACCAGCTTTCAAACTTTTGCCACATGTTTTTTTCTCCTCATTTGGCCATAAAAATACAAGCGAGATGGGCAAAATACCGGCCAGGTGGCAATCCTACCGAGAGCCCCGTAGCATTGCAGACGAGTAACCCACGATTTTGTGAAAATAATTGAAAAACTCCGGAAACATCGTTTTCTAGTTTGTTCCCCAATAATATGAAATGTTAACACTTGCAATGTGTAGATGTTTTAAATAGGGAGCCTGAAATTATTCAGAGCTGTGTCCAGGGGCCCAAAAATCTTTTAAGGTAGTTTTCGGCTTCTGTCCTGCCCTGTTGCACATGGCACGTGGGTTGCAGCCCCGCTTTGATGGAAATTAACTCCTGCTACAGACCATAGCAAAGACAGGGTCGTGGTTATACAAGTAACATCCTAGTGCTGAAAAGTTCAATTTAAAGTGATGTAACCGTTTGCAGAGCTACGTGCGCTCGCTCTATTGTGATCAAATAACTGTTTACGTTCATATTTGTGGAAAAGGTACCTAAACGGTTCGCTCTTGTTTGATTCCAACTACTGTACATGTACAAGAATTAAAATACTTTCTAAATTAAATATTTCTGAGACAGAAAAGGATTCAAAAGTGCAACTGGAGAATGCGGGCATCGATCCCGCTACCTCTCGCATGCTAAGCGAGCGCTCTACCATTTGTGCTAATTTCCCGACTGATCCCGAATGCGCTCTGAGCCCCTTGTATTTTGGCTCTAAACGGGTGCGTACTGAATACGGAAAGTAGTTGTTGCTTTATTCCATCCTTCCCCTGTGGATAACCAGCTCATCATCACACAAGTTTTCGTTCCTCAGTACCCCAACAGAAAACTATGCTGTAATTTACTCCAGAACAAAAATAAAGTGTAAAGATGTAAAATTGCCATGAATTTTGCCTCTTGTTAAGAGTTCTTACAGATATTATTGAAAACAACTATGAGGAAGTTATTATAAATGAAAAGAGACTCATATGGTTACTGGGGACCTCAAAAGCCCATGATTCAAACAACTACGACAATGACTGGGCACAATTATTTATAATGC
This sequence comes from Lissotriton helveticus, assembly GCF_964261635.1. Taxonomy (NCBI): domain Eukaryota; kingdom Metazoa; phylum Chordata; class Amphibia; order Caudata; family Salamandridae; genus Lissotriton; species Lissotriton helveticus. The sequence continues at coordinate 452,841,577 of NC_136072.1, read as the reverse complement.
CCTTGGAGAAGCACATTGGAAGCTCCAAAATACATTCATTTTTTTCAGGAGATATGGTGGACCTTCCAAGGATTGTAATTATTCTTTAAAACATATATATTTTTATTAATCAAATGAGAATCAAAAACAAAAGACAATCAGCGATATCAGTTAACATTGGTACCCTGTTACATGCTGTAGGTCTGGCACAGTGAATTGTAATGATTCTGAATGATGCGTGTCTCCGCCTCTTTTAGCAGCCAATGTGTTTCAACCTTCTTGCTTGTCTCTGTGGGATCTTCCTCAGTACTAGAGAAGCACTTAAAAGCACTAAGAGGAGTCAAAGAGTGTGATGTACTCTAGAGGTCAATGCGTTCATAAGGCCAGCTTACAGAGGCATGTAAGATCAATTCCACTTAGCCTTTTTGATAACATTAACCCGTTCTTGAAATATGCCTATTAATATTCATCGTTATCTAAAATTGTCCGCATTTTTCTAAGGGAGAAGACCAAGTTTTATGACTTGAGCTGAAGCATCAACAACACATCCAGCACTCCACTGAAGTTCCATCCCCGCATCGTAAGTAAAGAACCAAGACCATCTGTCAAAGCCCAAATGTTTATTCTGGATTTAAAGAGAAGTGTAAGGATCAACATTTTAATAATATTTTTTTTGCAGCAGCATCATCTGTGTTGGCACTTCATGCACGATGATACTAACAAATGCAGCATGTTGGCTGCAGTGTCAGATTGGAAAGGCGGGCAATGGGCGATTACCCGGTATCTAAGTTGCAGCTGTGGGCTGCTTTTTTGGGGAGCATGGAGGCCGATTTGTTCAGATTCTGCCAACAGCCCAGTTGGGGCCTGTGCGGCCTTTCCGGAAAGGCAGATCGGCTTCTATTACCTCTCGTTTACCAACAGGGTAGATATGTCATTCGCAGTCTCTCGCTGGGCTGCCCCTTAATTTATGCAGGTTGAGCAGGGGCAGGGGGCCTGAGCAGAAGTCGCCTCACTTATATTTAGGTGTGGTTCACCAGTGTGAACTAAACCGTGCACAAAAAGTCCTGGCAGCATTTGTATTACTTTGATCTCAGTGAAGAAAACTTGCATCTTTTAGACAACTTTCCCCCTTCATTTCATAATAGTTAAAACACTTACACAGTAATTTACGAAAATGCGCAATCCGCAAATGTGGGCCACTTTTTTTTTTAGGGTGCCGCGGCCTATTTTGCTTCTCAATCCAACCCTGGTTGGCCACACACTCTGATAACACCTGCTCCAAGCAGGTCCTTCATGACAGCTCTCCTCTTGCTGCTTCACTGCCTCCCTGGTTTCTGAATCGTTTACTTGTTATTGTGTTCTACCTTGTTTAACCTATCTTTGTTCAATTTTGTTCAACTTGTTTAGTTTTGTACTGCCTTTGTTTTAATTTCTGTTTGCTTTTCTGCCCCCTCGCTTTCCAGCTGTTTTTCTTGCCACATCTCCCTCCTACTTCCCTCCCTTGCCAGCTCCGTCCACTACCTCCCAGCGCCCCTCCCTCCTCCCAGGACCTACAACTTGGAGGCCGCAGCGCGGCCCGATTGAGCAGGTCCTTCATGACGGCTCCCCCCTTGCTGCTTCACTGCTTCCCTGATTTCTGAATTGTTTACTTTTTATCGTGCTTTTGTGCTCAACCTTGTTTAACTCATCTTTGTTTAATTTGTTCAACTTGTTTAGTTTTGTACCACCTTTGTTTTAATTTCTGTTTGTTTTTCTGCCAGCTCTCTTTCCTGCCATTTATCCCTCCATATCTCCATCCCTCTTCCTGCCCTCGCTGGCCCCGCCCACAACCTACCAGTGCCCCTCCCTCCGCCCAGGACCTACTTGATAAAGGCCTCAGCGCAGCCCCATTGAGCAGGTACTTCAAGAAAGCTCTCCTCTTGCTGCTTCACTGCCGCCCTGGTTTCTGATCAGTTTACTTGTTACTGTGTTCAACCTTGTTTAACTCATCTTAGTTCAATTTCGTTCAACTTGTTTGGTTTTGTACTACCTTTGTCTTAATTTCTGTTTGTTTTTTTGCCCGCTTCTTTTCCCAGCATTTTTCCTGCTGCATCTCCCTCCCGCTTCCGGCCCTCGCTGGTTCCGCCTACCAAATCTCAGTACCCCTTCCCCCTCCCAGGACCTACTTAAGGGTGGCCGCACCAATGGTGTGCCAAAGACAAGTCCTTCTGTGCCCATCAACGCCTGGACCGCGCCTAGTGCCAAGAACTCTGGCTCTCCTGCTACTCACAGATACAACGCCGCTGAGCTCCAAGTCCTGGGACCCAGACTCCATAACAACAACTGCTGCCGCACCTCTCCATGATCAATGGTAGGACCTTTTTCCTGCCTGCACTGCCTCTTCTCCTGCAACACCGAAGCACCTGCACACACAATGACCATCACCACACCAACCATGACCACTTCAGAACAACTCCACTGCCTCATGCTAAATGCATGATCACTCTCCCAGCATGCCACTGAAATCTGGGACACCATCACCTCCCTCACCCCGACATCATCTTCCTTACCGAGACCTGGCTCAATCCCGTATCCACACCCATTGCCTCAGCAACGCCGCCCGCCGGCTACAAGGTAGCACACTGACACCTCATCAACAAACACAGTGGAGGAATCACCATCACCCCCCCCCAAAAAAAAAACAACCATTGCACCATCCCAATCATGCAAAACCTCAACTTCCAATTCCATATCGACAGCAAAAGCACCATCAGAGGCACCCTCGCCTCTAGGACCTCACCCCAGCTTCTGAGACACCACCCCTGAATTACTCCCGCCACTCACCACTGACTCCAAACACTACATCTTACTCAGAGACCTCGATTTTCGCCTCAACGACCTTAACAACACAAACACCACCAACCCCCTAGAGAGCATGAACAACATCAGCTTCATCAAAGCTTTCCCCAACCCCGCACACATCACAGGACACACACTTGACACCATCTTCACGGCCAGTGACAGTGTCAAGTACAGCCATGTCCCTCAGCTCACCTGCACAGATCACACCATCATTTACTTCACCATCACAGGTTCCCTGGCACCACCACCAAGGTGCCCAGCACCGTACACTACAGCTGGTACAAAGTATCAGAGAGCCAGTGGATCGACGTCCTCAACACCTCCCACCCTGGCACCGCAACCAATCTAGAACAGGCTGTCAAGAACTTTTCTGCCTGGAACATCGACTGCACCGACAGAGTCTCCCCCGTCAAGCCCGCCAAGCTCAAGAGATCCCCCAAACTGACCAGTAGCTACACCATGGAACTGAGAACCACAAAACGCAACTGCAAGCGACTGGAAAGGGAATGGCGCACAGGCAAGGAACCCACAGACCGAGTCACATTCAACACATCCCTCAATCAATACCACCAGCTCCTGAAAGAGACAAAAAAGAGCACCCTTGCAGACCGTATTGAAGCCAGTTCTAACCACAGCAAAGAACCCTTCAACATCATCAGAGAGTTCTCCTGCCTCTCAGCCACTGAACATATCATCACCCTTACCCAGAAACTCAGTGACACCCTGGCAGACTTCTTCCATGACAAGATCTCCACTATCTACAAAAACTTCGAACCCCAACCCACCTTTCCACATCCTCAGCCGCCTTACTCCCACAAACACAATCCCTGACCACCTGCTCACCACATGGGACCAGCTCACCACGCAAAGCACCACACTCATCATGAACTCCACCGACTCAGGAGCACCCATGGACCCCTGCCCCACTACGTGTTCAACTTCAGGAGTAAAACGATCAGCAACAAGCTCACAGCCATCTTCAATGCATCCATCACCACGTCCACCTTCCACCTTCCCCGAAGAATGGAAATACACAGAGGTCAATCCCCATCTCAAGAAACTGTCTGCCGCCCCCAGCGAACTCAAGAACTACCATCCCATCCCCTTTCTCCCTTTTCCTGTCAAAGTCCTCAAAAAGGCCAACAAGTGCCAACTCACGGAACACCTGGAGAACAACAATCTTCTACACAACTCCCAATCCGAATTCCGCACCAACTTCAGCACCTAAACCGTCCTGATGGCTGCCCAGATGATATTAGAACCCTTCTTAACTAGGAAGAAGTGGCGGCCCTGATACTCCTCGAGCCCTCAACAGCTTTTGACACTGTATTCCACAAACACACTTGTCAAGAGGCTTCACCACATTGGAATCCAAAGAGACACTGTCAAATGGGTCGCCTCCTTCCTCACTGGAAGAACCCAGAGAATCCGCCTACCATCTTTCACCTCGGAACCTAAGAACATCATCTGCGCCATCCCTCAAGCCCTGTCCCTCAATCCTACACTGTTCACCAACTACATGACCCCCTAGGCCAACATGATCAGAACCCATGGACTAAGCATCATATCCTACGCTGACGCCACCCAGCTCATCCTCTCGCTATCAGAAGACCCCTCCACCACAATGGCAACTTCCACTGGTGCATGACAAGCGTGGTCAACTGGATGAAAGCCTACAGCCTAAAACTCAACAAAGACAAAATGGAAGTGCTCATCTTTGGGTACACCTCTCCATGGAGAGACGCCTGGTGGCCTTCCAAACTAGAACCCTCACCCACTCTGACAGACCATGCCCGCAACCGTGGCATCATCCTGGACAGCAAGTTCTCCATGAAAAACCAGATCAATGCATTCTCCTCCACTTCCTAACTCTTCGCATGCTTTGTAAGATCACCAAATGGCTCCCTGCCAACACCAGACAAACCGTCACGCAAACCCTAGTCACCAACCGGGTGCACTATGGCCACACACTCTATGTAGGAATCACATCACACCACCTGAAGAATAAAATGAAATGAAATACCAGTATTTGTAATGTGCACAGCTTTCTCCAGAGAGGTGTCCCGGCTCCCGAGCTATTGCCCAGAGTCACATGGTGCTGGGCTAACCTGCCACCGGTGCCAGGGATTGAACCGTGAACCCCGTGGTCCAGAGTCAGGCACCCTGGGTGCTGCGCCACACCTCTTCCATACAGTGCAAACCATACAGAACTCAGCAGCCAGACTCATCCTCAACCTCCCAAAGCGAACCCACATCAACCCCACCTCAAGAAATTTCACAGGCTCTTCATTCAGAAGAGGTGTCAATTCAAGATACTGATCCACACCTACAAAGCCCTACACAACCAAGGACCAGCATATATCAACCACCGCCTGAACTTCCATCAACCCTTCAGACACCTGCACTCCATCTCTCTCGCTCACACTCACACTCCCCGCATCCTCCAATGCAATATTGGAGGATGCTCCTTCTCCTACCTCGCTGCAAAATCATGTAACCTCCCCCTTCACCTCCAGACCTCATCCTCTTAGTTGGAATTCAGGAAGGAAAGACTTGGCTCTTCAACTGCACCCTCTTTAAGCAGCAGGTTCTAAGCGCCTGGATACCCTCACTGGTGATTAATCACGCTTTTTAAGTCCTGTTTGATTGATTGTTTGATTGACCCTCTTACATATTACTCAGGGTTCTGTCATTGCCCACCTTGCTGTTCCTTATACATGCCTTACAATTCATTCTGAACATCACTTCATCCTTTCTAATATGACCTTAATGAACAAAAACATCCCGGTCCGTTTTATGAATTACGTCTCTAGTTTATTTATTCATTTATTTCACTAGTCAGACTTTTTTCTTTTTTCAATGACTTGAAGATTTTTTTGTGCATAAACAAAAATTACAAAAACATACAAAATGTTACAATGTACTCGACCTCCGGTTTACGATAGACGGCAGCACTCCGGCTAAGACTAAGGGCTTAAGGATAAGGTAGCCACCGGCTTAAGTGATTTACTCGTTTTCGAGCCGCGCTACACAGAATCAGGGAGCTCACGCTCTTTCACACGACCTGAGAGTGAGTTGTGTCTACAATGTCTAATCTACACTAAGGGACTTCATTTCTGCATCTGGGAAGAAATCTTTTGTCCTGATGAGAACCCCGCAATTGGGGGTTCGAAACGCGTCGACCTGACCTGGCCTACTGTCAATGAAAATAACTAGAAGGACTGTGTTAGGAATTAAAGATTGGTTTTTAATCTACATTCCTTGTTAAACAATATTCATAAATAAGCAATTTTGGTTTATTGATTAGCATAACAAAACAACGTTGACAAAAGGCTTTTTTTGTTTCATGTGGTATGTGTGCTTTTGGATTGAATGTGTGATGGATGTCTTGGCCAAAAGTTTGGAGTGAATGTGTTGTAAATTTGTAAATTTGTACAGATATTGTATTTAATTGTAACATTTTGTATGTTTTTGTAATTTTTGTTTATGCACAAAAAATCTTCAAGTCATTGAAAAAAGAAAAAAGTCTGACTAGTGAAATAAATGAATAAATAAACTAGAGACGTAATTCATAAAACGGACCGGGATGTTTTTGTTCATTAAGGTCATATTAGAAAGGATGAAGTGATGTTCAGTATTGGCAATTGTGTTGTTTACTTTATGCATTTGGCTTAGCCTTACTGGTTAGAAGTCAAGACCCTGTGTTGTTCTCTTGGTTACAATTCATTCTAGCACTTGCTTTGTGTGTTCAACATGTACCACAGCGTGCACTCCTTCCAGTTGAACAATATTCCCTGTTTTAAATCATTCACTCTTGCTGACACAGTCCAGTCTCTTGACCACCTCCAACACTGCATGCATTGAGGGATAATCTTTCAACCACCGTTCTCAGCCTTTCATCCAATGCCGCCAATAAATTGCAAGTTGTGGCCATTGCGTGAAATGAAGTAATTCAAAATCTCATGTTTACACCTTTGGTTTGACATATAGTGGCCTGGCAAGGGTGCCACGGGCTCTAAAGCAAGGACAGAAAAATTCACCCACTAGCTGGTTTCTTAGTAAAAACAGGTGTAATGGGGTGCTGTGTGCCACTGAGATCTGAGAACCTCAGTGCCACTACATCTGCTGCATTATTGACAGCTATGCCCCTGTGCACACATCACAGAAAATGCTGCCATTCGAATACCACAGTGAGTTCTGGAGTGCAATGTTTCTTTCTCATTCTTTCCCTCCAGAAGCTTTTCAAAGAGAACTTGCTCTTCATGCACAACTGTCCCTCTTAAGTCCATCAAACAACACTTGAAATCGTATTAATATTTTTAAAAATATTTTTTTTAACGCATTTTCCCACCTCTCCATCGAAGAGTCCCAATAAGTACCAACAATTCAAACCTCAGCCTCCCATCTGACAAGCTCCCCACTGCTCAGCCCAGCTGGGGAAAATCCAGACGCTCCCTTCTCTGAGTTGGATTCCAAACCTGCCAATGACAGAGGTCGAGCGGTAGTGGTGGTTGGAAGGGGGCCATGGTGTAGCAAAGTGCCCCTTTTTGTATGGTTACACCACCCCCCACACACACACACAGTTTGCCTGACATCTGGCGCAGTGGGACGCCGTCGCTTAGCCGGAGTCGTGCCTGAGTCCTGCCCGTCTGCGCCCGTCCGCGCTAAGGACGCGCCGGACGTGGCGGACTTAAGGGACCGATACCAGTTTACGGTCGGCCTCTCGGGACCACGCTATGATTGTATATTCTGCTGCCACGCTGCGGGCCTTAGGACGTTTGGTCCCGAGATGTATACAAGCACCTATACACCCGCTCTGTGGCCCATATCAGTGCGTCTGTGGTCAGTGGGCACTGGAATTTCCTGCTAAAATTAGTCAGAAAAGTCCACCGGGCGCTTCGCGTCGTGGCCGTCAGGTCCAGGCTCTGCGCATTCTGAGCTTTAATGCAAGGTCTTTAGTGCAACACCATCAAGCCGTTAGGGATCTGATGTGTGATGAGGCCCCTGATATTGTTGCTATCACGGAAACCTGGCTGAAGGATGATGACACGGCCATTATCAATTTGGCATTCCCCCCAGATTATTCGATTTTTACTTTGAATCGTTCAACCAGGGGAGGGGGTATCGCTCTCGCAGTAAGATCTAGTTTCCCTTGTTGTTGGTCGCCCTTCAATATTGCAGGCTGCGAGAGTGCCACCTTCAAAATTCAGGTTAACCCCCAGTTCTCCCTCTCAGGGATGGTAGTCTATCGCCCTCCGGGTAGCGAGGTGGCATTTAGGGCTGCTTTCCCCGACGCGGTAAGTTCCTTAGCGTTGGGATGTGCTAACTTCTCTATTTTGGGGGACCTCAATCTGCACCTGGAGAATCAGAACATCCCTTCGGTGTGTCGTATCTTAGCCGATTTGGAGGCTCTCCAACTCCATCAAATAGTGCGGCATCCCACACATGTGGGCGGTCATACGTTGGACCCGTTTGTTACGAACTTGACGGAGGCTTTAGTAACGGCCGTTACCTCGCTCGGCTGGACAGACCATTTTTTAGTGGTCATTCATGTCCCGTTGCCGGGAACTCCCTCCTTGGCTCCTGTGAGGACAATCTCCACACGGCACTGCAGTAAACTGAGTCTCGAGGACCTTCATCAGGCCCTCGCGGCAGTGCCGTTGGGACCTTTTGAGGACGCCGATGCAGGCTACGACCGGTTCTGTGCGTGGATTACTGAGGCACTTGACTCCCTGATTCCTGTTTCAACTAGGAAAATTAGTTCCAGGGAGTCAAGCCCCTGGTATGATGGTGCCTTACGCATACTCAAGGGTAGCTGTAGGCGAGCAGAGAGGGAGTGGCGAAAGGTGTACGACAGTGGGAAGAAGGCTCTGTATCTCGCTGCCGTTAAAGCCTACCACCGTGCTATATGTCGGACCCGGGCAACTTTCTATGCTGCGGAGTTTGGCAACAGCCTTAATCCTTCCAAAACCATCTTCAAAGTGGTAAAGGACCTAGTGGCAAAACGAGCCCCGGCCATAACAACGAGTTCCATCGTGCACTGCGAGGCCCTTGCCCGGTTCTTTTTAGAAAAAGTTCAAAACATCTATTCAACTTTTTCGGACACTAGGTTACCGGCAGGTATTCCACGCAACCTCGGCGGTGATTTCCTGCTTCATGTGCTACCTCCGTTGTCTCCCGAGGGTTTTACCATCTTGGCGCAGCAGGTGAAATCTGGGTCGCCCGCCGATCCTCTTAAGCCAGCCCTTTTTAGAGACCAGTTGTTTGTGGGGCGTACCTCGGTACTCTCCCTGATTAACATCTCACTGGCCTCAAGGACGGTTCCTACAAGCTGGAAGCGGGCTGTGGTCTCTCCTATCTTAAAGAAACCCTCTTTGGACCCGGAAAAGCCGGAAAATTACCGGCCTATTTCCCTGCTCCCCTGGCCGACCAAAGTCGCGGAGGCCCACGTGAACAAGGTTCTCTCCAACCACCTGACTCGTGCCAACATCTTAGACCCCACCCAGAACGGCTTCCGTGCTGGGCACAGCACGGAAACCGCCCTTCTCACCATGGCTGAACATCTCCGCACAGTGATGGATGCAGGACAGACGGCGGCGCTGGTATTATTAGATCTAAGCGCCGCCTTCGATACCGTCTCTCATTCCATCCTGTTGCACCGCCTGGAGGAGATTGGAGTGGGGGGGTCCGCCCTCCAGTGGTTCCAGTCCTTCTTAGACGGTCGTTTCTTCTGCGTTGCGATTCCACCGTTCCAGTCCAGTTTCCATCCTCTGAAACAGGGAGTGCCGCAAGGATCCTCGCTGAGCCCCACGTTGTTCAATCTTTACGTGAGACCGCTAGCTGAGGTTGTCAGGCAGTGGGGTATGACCATGGTGTCATATGCCGATGACACCCAGCTAGCGGTTACGATCAGCGGGGATGCGGACCAGGATGCTCCCAGGTTTCAGAGCGGACTTAGAGCGGTGGCAAGCTGGATGAAGGCTAACAGCCTCCAGCTCAACGCGAAGAAAACCGAGATCATGATCGTCGGTAGAAGGGCAGATCTCTGGGGGGATAGGTGGTGGCCTTCGGAGCTTGGGCCGGCCCCCCTCCCGGTGACAGAACTAAAAAACTTGGGAGTGTGGATGGACCCCACTCTCAGTTTTGTGGGGCACACGAAGAAAACGGTAGCATGCTGTTTCGGAATTCTCCGGGCTCTGCGACCAGTTTTGAAGTTTTTCGATTCTCATACACGGCAGCTGGTAATCCAGGCGACTGTTACATCGCGCCTGGATTATGCCAGTTCTCTTCTGGTCGGTGCTAATCTGGCCGAAGTCACACGCCTCCAACGAGTGCAGAACGCGGCCGCCAGAGCCTTTGTTGGCCTTCCCAGATCCTGCTCTGTTTCCGGCACTTTGAAAACATTGCACTGGCTGCCGGTCAGAGCAAGAATCCAATTCAAAGTGTAGTGCTTGGCCTTCAAGATCCTAAAGGGCATGGCCCCTCAAACTCTTACGGGTCTTCTGTCCTGGTATGTCCCCACCCGACATCTGAGATCCTTGGGCCAAGCTCTTTCCATTACTCCGCGATACAAGTTGTGTCGTATTGGTGGTCGTTCCTTCCGGGTTAAAGCGGCCGAACTTTGGAACTCGCTCCCAGTGGAGATTCGGTTGCTGGAAGACCTTTTCTCCTTCCGTAAGGCGATAAAAACTTTCCTGTTTTAAGTTTTAATTCCTTTTTTAGTTGTTGTGTTTCCTGTGGTTGTTGCGTGTTACCTTGACATGCGCCGGGACGCCCCTTGGCTGGGGCAGCCGTGCGCAGTACAAATTCGCGTAACATAACATAACATAACATAACATAACATAACATAACATAACATGACTTGATGCGCCCTGGGTCCCTGCCAATCAGGTTCCCAGGGCCTGTGTTCTTTCCCAAAACTGTACATTTGTACCCACAATTGACATATTTCTGGTCACAGATAAGGCCCTTGTAAAAGGTACCAAGGGCACTGTGTCCAGGGAAGGTCTCTAAGTGCTGCAGAACCTAATGTGCCACCCTTAGGGATCCTGTACTTTAACACACACACACTGCCATTGCAGGCTGTGTGTTTTGGTGCAGAGAAAAATGAAGAGTCGGCCTTGCGCACATCCCTGTGTGCCAGGCCTGCAAACCACTGCCTGGTGCCTAGGTAAGTCACCCCTCTAGCAAGGTACACTAGCCCTCAGGTTATAGTACAGCAGCATGAGCCATGTACCCCCACAGTGTCTACGTCCAATCTTAGACATTGCAAGTGTAGTAAAGCCATAAAGAGTATATGGTCTGGGAGTTGGCCATTACGAACGCCACAGCTCCATAATGACTTTACTAAAACCTGGGAAGTTTGATAGCAAACTTCTCCGCACATTAAACCCACACTGATGCCAGCGTGGGATTTAATGTAAATTTTCACTCAGAGGGCATCCTATAGATGCTCCTTGAAAAACGACCAGCCCTTGTGTGGCTCCCTAAAAGGCTGTCCACCATTTGCCACCACCAGACAGGTTTCTGGATCCCTGGTTAGAGAGCCTCCGCTCTCTAGGTCCAGGGTGTGTACCCACCCCAAGGAAGGGACCCATGGTCCCGACCTGCACACCTCTTTAACACCCCTAAATTTACTATTTAGGGGCAACCCTGAATCTTGCCTCCTCAAATTCGAGGAAGAAAGAAGGAGGACGGAAGAGCTGTGCTGACCCAGGAAGAAGAGGACACCAACTGCTTTGGCCCCTGCCCTACCGGTGTCGGGTAGTTCCTAGGACTCCCTAGGACCTGCGCGTGTTGGATGGCTTAAACTGAGGGCTTGGTGTCCCAACCGCTTCCGGACACCCACACAGGATATGTCAGCCATTAGACCAGCTAGCTCTACAGTGCCACTACCACACTGTAGGTAGTTTCTAGCAAACGCTGAACATGACAACTCTGATTCCTCAGGAATCGTGGAAAACAGTACAGTACTTTTCGCTCAGTCACTCTTGCTTGCTATTCTCAGAAAATACACAGAATGGCGATTAGGAAGTTTCAATAAGTATTTATTTGTCCAGCGTCAGTCTTATGTAAAACATATTTGCTGCGATAATCAGGAGACCGAAGCATATGAAAGAAATTGCAAGTACTGATATGCCAAACAGTAGATACATTTCTACCATAGTGCTAACAAGATGAACATAAGCAGTTCAGATAAAAACAGTAGCATTTGCATATTCCTAAAATGCACACCCTAAGTAGTTTTCCGAAATGTACCTAGCATAGATTTGCATGTGTAGCATGTATATGCGTATATGTATGTATCTATATAGCCAAGAATCCTCTAGGGTAGAACAATCCCTCTCACCTGATGGTAAAGAACGAAGGTTCCGTCTCAGCTCCGAGGATGACACCCTGCAAGGGATGTCAGACCACTGCATGTCGAAGATTCAGCATGCAGGATCCCGTGTCAACTTGGAAGGAATTCTCCTGAAATTTGCAGGGGGGAAATAAGAGTCTTATATACTAGAGTGGTCACTCTAGGGTTTCTTCTAGAATCAACATGTTTTGAAAACAGTCATAACTGTTTTCAAAACAATCGTAAATGTTTTTCCAAAGAAAAGCGATCATGCACAGCTGGTTGTTGGCCAAGGATTAAAAATAGCGGTGACCTTTATACAGAGAAATTATGCTGTGCCTAAGGACATGTTTATGTACGTCAGGTACAGGGATTAGGATAGAATACTAAGAGCTGGAGTCGATGGGACAGATGCAAGCTACTAGGTAAAAGGTCACCTGTTCAGAACCGTTATTGTCGTGTGAATGGGACAATGTATGTAAAAAGGGGTGTGCATGACAGGTCTAGCCTAAAGGACATGACACCGGCCAGTCCCGACTCTGACCAGACTACAGCAAAAACTCGGCTTGAACAGCAGCCAGCAGCCACCAGAGCCTGCAGACATGCCTGCACCATCTTTAAGCCTCTGTCTCCTGTGAGCACCGGATTTGCTCAACAAATTCTCACTCACAGAATCCGGATTCAGGCTGCTCGGCAATTTTGCATCACTCTGCACCCGAAGCCCACGGCCCAAGTTCAAGTGGCCCAACACCACGAGGAGGTCTCCCCAGAGATCCTGACTTGGGATCTAGTGATCTTCGACCTCCCTCAAGCTGACGCCTGCACCTTCAACCTAAAAGGCCCCCCTGACCGCAACCGGAGCTGGTAATAAGACCCCAACACCAATAGACACCTAAAGACACGCCTGCACCCGATGCCCCACGGCCTTTGGTGGCCCAACGGATGGTGTCCATGCATCCCTCCAGAACCCAACTTACCTCTCCAACCAGTGGTCACCTTCAGAAAGTCTCCCTGCCCAAATCTTCAGCATTTTTGCCAAACCGATGTCCTCCATTGGAATCCACAGGATCCCGGGGGCAAGATGGCGGCCGCTTGACCTGAGTGAGCGTCTCTCCCTGTCCCACTGGGAAGAATTATGGTGGGGGCAAGATGGCGGCCGCTTGACCTGAGTGAGCGTCTTTCCCTGTCCCAATGGGAAGAATTATGGCTATTTGAGAGTGCGGAGGAAGAATCTGTTGTAAGAGGATCGAAGCAGCGGTAGCTACCTTGCAGTTACTTTGCTTGGGTCTTGCTTGGAGGATTGCATAGCGTAAATCTGATGGTGTTGGATCTCCGAGACCAGAAGTCGTGGCTGAGAGCGGCGTGACTCTCCGTAACTCTTCTGCGGAGCCGGGCTCACCTGTGGGTTTGGAGGGCGTGGTCCGCTGCGGATCAGCAGTGCGAGGCTGCGGAGCTCGGTGGTTTGAGAGAGCTAAGGCCGCCTCGGAGAAACAGGACAGCTAAAGTATCAGAAACTGCAGAGGATTGGCCCCCGGCTGTGTGCAAGACTATGCCTACTTCTGTGCCGGAGAAGGAAAGAGCCGGTAAAACTGATAAAACTGAGAAAGGGGAGAAAGGGGGCTCTCGGACTGTAACTGCCACTGCAACTACAACTACTACTATGGTGAGTCTAAAGAAAGGCATACTAAAGGGGAAGCCTGTGGAGAAAATACACCCCCTCCCAGTATCAGTACTAGCGATACAGTTATGAATAAGGGGAACGGGACAGCAGCTGCAGGGGGTACAGTGGGAGTGAAGCCAATTACAGTCCCTGGGATGTTCCCGGGGAAGGCTCCACTCGCGAAAAATCTGCCACAGAATGTCAAAACGCCACCAGCAGGGGGGAGCATAATAGGAACTGGTAAAAAAGCTGAAAAGATGGGAAAAGTGGAAAATGCTACAGCTAGATTAAGAGCCTCAAAAGCCTCGGATGTGGAAACCCGCAATGTCCAAGACAAGGTTAAAAATGGGATCGCCCAGATTCCCACATCTGAACATTCTGGTATTGCGGATAATACCCCAGGAGAGAGTGAGGATTTTAACTTTCCGCAGGAGACCAACGAGATGGATCAAAGAGAAGCACTTAATTTTTTAACTCCCTCTGGAGGGAAACAAGCTTTTGGAGTTAGTCAGGATGCTCTGGATGGCGATGGATTCTTTTCTGTACCAGAAGATTCAGAATCAACAGTGAGCTCTGCCTATCAAGATTATACTTCGGATGAAGAGAGTGGCAGCCCACCTAACACAGGGAATACTTTAAGGAGGGTGACTCCGCGACATACTAAAGGGAAGAAGATGGATGGACGGAAATATATAGCTTCTGAGAGTGAGGCTTCTGAGACCTCTGAGACCACAAATAATCTCCAATGGGACCATTCTCATGTTACTACTAGTCTTGTAGGGGCAGAGGGGGTGAGCATACAGGAAAAACCAACAGGGGGCCCCAGAGGGGAGCCGGATTCATCCCCCCCAAATTCTTTATTATATGCAATGTTGAAATCCATTCAGAGCGAAGCTCGGCAAGAACATAAGAGGGCCCAACTGGCGACTATGAAAATACAGGGGGCCATTCGAAAGAACACAAAAGCTTGCGCTGGGGTTATTGCAAGGACGGCAGCCCTTGAAGAAAGGATTGTCGGGCTAGAGGCCGGGCTACAAGGGGCAGAAAGTAAAACCATGGCCAATGATGAAAAGTTTAATGATCTAATGTGGAAGCTGGAAGAATCCGAAAATCGGGCGCGCAGAAATAACCTGCGATTGTTAGGAATTCAAGAAAAGGCTAAAGGGCAGGATATAAGAGGATTTGTGGTCAAGTTGTTTAAAGTGGCATTTCCTGAACTTTCACATTGGTGCTGGGAATCAGAGATCCCAAGAGTGCACCGATTTTCGTTTACACCTAAAAAGAACCCAGATCCTGAAGCTAAGCCGTGAGCGATATTAATATTTTTTGGCAATTTCTTGCTGCGGCAGGCTATTTTCGAAAAAGCCCGCCCTAACGCCAAAAGATCTGCAGAGGGACATTCATTTTTTGTACGGCCCGATTTTTGCCACACCACAGTGGAACGGAGGTGGCGTCTCCGCTCACTGATTACTCCCTTCCAAAAGAAGGGCTGTGAGGTTTATTTATTAAATCCTGCACGGCTAAAAGTCATCCACCGTGGCAAGATTCGGGTATTTTCTTCAGAAATTCAAGCCGGGGACTACTTGAAAGAACTTCCTGATGGTCAATAGACTTGCTGCTTTATAAAATTCTGAATATACCCTCTTAATGGCTACTGACATTGGTATATTGCAAAGGTGGCATTTATATATGTTTCTTTTCTCTCTTATCTTTTCTGGTATATGTTAATCCTTTTTGGATTACTATTTGCATATCTCTTCAATCTTAAATTGGATGTGTTGTGGACAGGGAGTGACCACGGGCAGTTAGGGAAGCGGGAGGCATCACATGGGTCTAAGGACCCCTATTGCCTGCTTTGTGGGGGGGGCTTGTCGGGGTGGGGGGAAGAATCGCGGGGGGTGGACAGAGGGGCAGTTGGAGAAAGAGGAATCTGGCTATATATGAGTTTGTTTATGGGAAGGTCAAATCCGAGAAATGTTTTCCTAGGGGGATGGCTAATATTCGAATAGTATCGGTCAATATATGTGGGCTCAATGACCCAAACAAACGTCGGCAGATCAAGAGGACCTTCATTTCTTGCGGGCAGATGTACTCTGCCTACAAGAAACGCACATTGAGGCCAGTCGGCATACATTTCTGGAGTTTGAGGGGTTCCAGTTAGTATCCTGGACTAAATTGGAAGCTAAGACCAAGGGAGTCGACATTCTAGCAAGACGGGGCAGGGTAAATATCGTTCGCTCTACAGCAGATCTGTATGGTCGCTGGGTCATTGTTCACGGTACATTTTTAAATTTGGAATTCACTTTATGATCAATATATGGCCCTGTACTAGATGATCCCGATGTATATAGATGGCTGAATCTTGAACTAGTAGGGTGGCCTGGCCCTTTGGTGGTGTGTGGGGATCTAAATATAAATATTGATAGTGACCTGATGAATCAACCTCGGGCAACATATGTGGGTCGGAAACCGAAGGTTTATAAGGCTTTACGGTATATGATGGATTTACATGGGTTGATAGATGCTTGGGCATTTTTTAGACCTAAAGACCCTGGATTTACTTACTTTTCTGCACCTCATAAAATTTGCTCCAGATTAGACTATTTTCTCATATCTTCAGCTCTGGCCTCCAAATCTAATATCACAAGGTATCCTAGAGTGATGTCAGATCACAACCCGCTTCTGTTGGAAATTAATGTTCAATTGAGGGAGGGCAAACCGGATTCATGGACATTTAATCAGGGATTGCTTACAGATAGCCTATATCTAGAGTCTATGGTGGTTTGGATTACAAGATTTTTGGAAGACAATATCGGTAATACCGGGATACAAAACGTCTGGGATACACTTAAGGGGTGAGACTACCCGTTTTGGATGGGAAATTCAAAAAAAAGAGAAAAGGGAATTAGTGGCGCTATATAGAGATCTGGAACAGGCAGAGCTTAATTTAGCTCAAGCACTTTCCCGGACTGAGGATATCGAGGCTGCCCAGACACAAATTGTTCTGGTGAAAGCTGCTATAATAGAAATTTCACAAACCAAGGCTGCAAGTAAATATTTAGCTTGGAGGTCTAAGATGTTCGAAAATAGTGAAAAAGCGGGACATCTATTGGCAATTAGAACTAGAGAGAGAGATACGACCACACGTATTAAAAATATTTTTGACCCCGATGTAGGTTTGGTCTCGGAAGAAGGGGTTATTGCTCTTGCTTCCCAAAAATGTTATCAAAAACTCTATAAAGAGGATATTAGGGAAAGTGAGGCAATACAATTAGAAATTCAAGAGTATCTTAATGATATCGAAGTTGATACTTTATCTTCCGAGGAAAGGGATTTGTTAGATACTGATATCACAATGGATGAAATTTTGGTTGCTATTGATTCCCTCCCGGCGGGTAAAGCCGTCGACCCGGATTTTATGCCCGGAGAGTTTTATAAATGTTTTAGATCTCAGCTGGCTCCAGTGTTGATGGATATGTTTGGTAAGATTCAGAATGGGGATGCACCTCTGGAATCCTGGAGAAGAGCAAGAATAGTTAAATTTTTGAAGAAAGGCAAGGAACCGTCAGATACCGGTCCTACCGACCTATAACCTTGATAAATAGTGACATAAAGATTTTCGCAAAGATATTGGCAAATCGACTGTCTGGGGTTATTAAAAAATTGGTTATCCCACAACAGCACGGGTTTGTTCCCGGACGGGAAACGATAGATCACATACGCAGCACAATTGCACTGTTTGATTTTACCAAGGTTTCAGGGGACCCTATGGCTTTAATTCTGCTGGATGCGGAGAAAGCTTTTGATAGGGTCTCCTGGCCTTTTTTATGGGCTACTTTAAGGCATTATGGGTTGGGGGATAGAATTATTGGTGCTATAAGAAGTATGTATAAACATCCTATTGCTCAAATTTCTGTAATGGGGATCCAGACCGGTATGATTAATATTCTGAGAGGTACAAGGCAGGGCTGCCCCTGTTCCCCCTTATTATTTGCACTTTTTTTTTTTTTGCAGAGTTTTATATTGCGCGAACTAGAACCGAACCGAATCAGTTATCAGAGCGCTTTACATAGCACCAGTTACGTTACATGAGGACACACTTTCATTTTAGGCACGGGCACTTTATATTGACCCTTTAAAGAGAAAACTTTCTTTTGATAAGTTGATCAGTCCAATTCAAGCCAAGGGGGGGGTGACTAAAGTTTTAGGTTATGCAGATGATCTTGCTATCCTGACAGACTCTCCACTGGTGGCCCTACAAGAAATTCAGACTATTACAACTCAGTTTGGCTCGATCTCCGGGTATCATCTAAATGAGGCTAAAACCCAAATTATTCATAATGATAAAATAAGCTTAGCTGATTCACGGGTAGTGCGCCATGCTAAATATCTGGGGATCGAAATCTGTGCTAACCCAGATGAGATAATCCCGATCAATTTGTCTCCTCTGATAGGCAAACTCGAAGTTAACGCCCGCCGGATCAATAATTTGCAATTAACATCGATGGGTCGATGTAATCTGATTAAGATGTTATTTTTACCCAAAATTCTATATTATTTAAGAGCCATTCCTCTGTTTTTTTAGCAAATTTGGTTTACATAATTGGATCGGGTCATCTCCCGGCTCTTATGGGGAGGAAACGGCCCAGGCGTGCCATGAAATATATGACATTGCCCAGGGAGAGAGGGGGATGGTCCGTGCCCAATTTTCAATTATACTATTGGGCAATAACTGTGAGACATATTGCTGTATTATTAAATGTTCAGGTTCAAGAAGGCTCGGACGTCTCAATCTATCATTTAATTCTTGGCGAAGTATCTCGGGGGCTGTTACTTAGACATATAGATTATGCTTATTTTAAACGGGTTAAGTTTAAGGTATTATGGGGGGCCTTTAAAGTTTGGTCTATGGTCCGGACACTATGTAATATTAGTAGGATTCATGTATATTCACCCTTTGTAGGGAATAATTTACTTCCTGGAATTTTTCAGGATGGATATTTTAGAGATTGGGTGGAGCAAGGGGTTGCTGTAATAGGAGACATAGGGCCATATGTATCATACTTCCGTTTTGCGATTTCCAAATAGCGAATTTTAAGGAATCGCTATTTGGAATTCGCAAAACGGTATGTATGTACAAAATCGCTATATAATAGCGATTCCTTACCATTCCTAATTTGCGATTAGCTAATTGCTAATCGCAATTTACCCATTCATTTCTATGGGCCAGGAGGCCCATAGGAATGAAGGGGCAATTTGCGATTAGCAATTTGCTAATCGCAAATTAGGAATTTTTCCAAGGGTGTCTCAAGAACACCCTGCTGCACCCCTGAAAAAGACATTTGGGGGCATATGGCGCACATACATGCCCTAAGGGCATGTATGGGCGTCATATGGCACCTTTTGTTTTTTGGAAAAAAGCTTTTTGAAAAGAATTCGCAAATTACCACCAACTAGAAGTTGGTGGTAATTTGCGAATCCTTAATGGCATTTTTTGAATATTTTTTGTTTGATACATTGCATTTAAGGAATCGCAAAATTTGCGATTCCTTAAGTGCAATCACAAAATAAGGAATAGCAAATTTTGCTATTCCTTATTTTGCATCAAACATGTTTGCGAATGCTAATTAGCTTGATACATATGGCCCATAGTGTCTGAATCTGGGCTATTGACTTTCGAAGAAATAAAGCAGAAGTTCGGGATTAGCAATAGACACTTCTTCAAATTTTTACAAATTCGTGATTTCTTTTTGAGGAAAACACTTAGCTGGAATCGAATTCCTTTGTTAGATGTAATCAAGGGGGGAGAGTCAAATATATCTAAGATCTATATACTATTGAATGAGGGGCGGACTGACGATCTAATCAAACATTTTACCCGCTGGTAGATTGGACCAGATGCAGGACAAGAGATATGTGAAACATCCCTAGGCTATAGCCAAACGGCCACTCTATCAGCAAACCTACAGGTTCAGTGTTTTAAGACATGGTGTAATCTTTATATAACTCCTCATCGTATACAACAGTGGGGAGGTACGACTGGGGTAAACTGTCCACGTTGTGGAGAATATGCAGTAGACAGTATACATATGTTTGCAAGCTGCCCCTGTCTTGCTCCTCTTTTAAATAAGATCAAACAATATTTGGAACAAATATTTAAATGTAGGATACTCTTGACGCCACAGGTTATAATGTTAGGGGTAGCGGATCAGAATTTGATTGAGCCAGAATGTAAATTGTTATTTATTGCTATGACCATTTTTTGGTTATCAATTGCCACTATCTGGCTGGATCCCACCCCCCCAAATGTATATGAATGGTTTGGCAAATTTGTCAATGTATGTAGATGGGAAATGTCGGTATTTAAGAGAAGAGGAAACAGGGCTCGGAGGGAGGGAGAACGAATTTGGAAACCCCTGAACGATTGGATGATCTTTAGAAGCTAGGGCCCAAAAAGGGAGAAATTGACAGATGACTGAAAATGATTAAGTGCTTTGGTTTTTGACCTTTTTCTTTTCTTTTCTTTTTTTCTCTTTTTCTTTTTCTTTTTCTTTTCCTTTTCTACTTTATGTATATATTTCTTCCTCAGTGTCTAACTCCCCGCGATCTTCCTTGGGTGGGAGGGGGGATAGGGGGGGGGGGGGGCTGGATTAAAAAAAAAAAAAGAGCGGTATTCGACACGGACATTTATGTTTTGTAAAGACGGAATATTTTCATGAATGTATTGTTTACCATGTCTAATAACCAATAAACATTTAAAAATAAAAGGAATCCACAGGGTCCCCGACGTTACCTTGGCACTCTGCACCCGGCCGCTCCTGTGCCATTGGGGGTGCAGCCCTGATGCTGATTTTTGGCACTTACAGTGCTGATCTTAACCCCAGGAGCTTTGCTCCCACAGTCAAGTGGCCTGCTTGCAAGCAGTTCCTGACTAAAGGCCACCTTAGCCCCATTGGGTAATATTGGGCCCCTGCAATCTGCACCAGGCCGCCCTAGTGCCACTGGTTGTGCAATTTGAGTGCCTACCTGAACCTTGCGGAAACTTGGTTCTAACCTTCAATAACTATTCTGCAGGTCGTTTACCTACCTGCAAACTGATAACCTACTTTTCTCCATAGGAAACAATGTAATGTTTTGTCCTTAAAAATGTTCTGTCGAGTTGAACTTTTGTATGAAAATAAAGTAACTGTGCTTTAATTTAAGAAGAATTGTCATACTTAACTGTAAGTGACACCAGCCAGTGAATAATATATTGGCATATCACCTCAAGTTCTAAAAGCTATTGAAAAGTTATCCAAGAGTAATCAAAACTAATCTTACTGTATGTTTAACTGTTTTAAAAGCAATACAAACTTGTGATACAACCCACAATTGCAGTTCTGTGCACAGCTTTGCATTTGAAGGGGTTCTTACTTACCTGTGTCAAGTCCTGCTTGGTTCTACAAAATAAAATACATGTATATCTTTTTATACTTAAATAATTGGTCTGGATTAAGTCTCAGAGTGTGTGCCGCCAACCTTGAGTGAGTGAATAAAAAAAATACTAAACACACCCTCTGGATAAGCCTAACTGCTCGCCCACACTACCACAAAGAGAGCTGCTAGTACTTGTCTAATTAAGCTTCTGCTATATTTCTGGGGACTCCCTGGACTCTGTGCACACTTACTTTGTGTGAGAAAGTGGCTCTATATATACTGGACTAGAATGAAGTACACAGTGTATAGAGTCCACCAACCCCAGAGGTATAACAGAGGTTAAAGTCAGAACTGACCTTACTCTCCAAAGTGGTAGCTTGGTCGAGCAGTAAGGCAGTACCAGAGGACAGTGTAAAGCATTTGTTGTACACACTCAGTCAGCAAAAGGTTTCACACACTCAAGGACTGAACTCCAGGCCAATTGTTGTATTGGTAGTAAGCAACACAATCCTAAAACACACTTTAGCATTGAGCTCAATTGGTTTTCTACATATAAGTACAGTTGATTACTTTATGGATTACTTTGGTAGTTCCAGGACTAGATCTTAGATTCAGTCCTGGGGTCTAAGCTGAAACCAGATTAGCAAAAACGTTTTAGTTACTGTAGTGAATTTTCATGAATAAAAAGCTGTTTTAAAAGTTCACACACAAACTTTTCAATGTAAATCTGACAATGATATTCAATGGGAGGAAATTCAGGTTGTGTAAAGGTTCTCACCTTGGTTTCTGCAGGAGCGTCCAGGAACTGAAGACAGGTCCACAACTTCCCACCAACACCCAAGTGACTATCAAACACTAGATCACGAGTGTGCTTGCGGGGAAGAAGGGAAACCAAACAAGGAAAGGTAGGGGAAGAATCTGTGGAGCGATACCCTCTGCTGGTGGTTGCACGAATCCCTTCCACTGGCTGGATTGGCCCTAGACAGGAGCTGAAAGGAAAGGAAGAATTTACAAGGTAGTAGAGAAGGAAACAAATATATACAGGAAGAACGTGCTTGCAGAATAACTACCTAACTCTTTCCTCTGTGTGCAGAATCTATAAGTCGAGGGGAACGCTGATTTGTAGTCTTCGCCTCAGGTAACGATGGGAGGATCCTATATACATGGAAAACAATCAATAAATCAATCAATTAATCAATCAAGAGTATTTGTAAAGCGCGCTACTCACCCGCTAGGGTCTCAAGGCGCTGGGGGGGGCTGCTACTGCTCGAAAAGCCAGGTCTTGAGTTGCTTCCTGAAGGAGAGATGGTCCTGGGTGAGTCGTAGGTGGGTGGGGAGGGTGTTCCAGGTCTTGGCCACCAGGTAGGTGAAGGATCTTCCTCCGGTGGTGGTTCTGTGGATCTGTGGGACGGTGGCGAGGGCGAGGCTGGCGGAGCGGAGCTGGCGGGTTGGCATGTAGAACGTGAGGCGGTTGTTGAGGTATTCGGGGCCCAAATCGTGGAGAGCCTTGTGTGCGTGGGTGAGGAGTCTGAACGTGATCCTCTTGCTGACGGGGAGCCAGTGCAGGTCCCTCAGGTGGGCGGAGATGTGGCTGTGTCGGGGGATGTCCAACACGGTCGTGCTGAGGCGTTCTGGATGCGCTGGAGTCTTTTCTGTCGTTTGGCGGTGGTCCCAGCGTAGAGGGCGTTCCCGTAGTCCAGACGGCTGGTGACGAGGGCCTGGGTGACCGTTTTCCTGGTTCCAGTGGGGATCCAGCGGAAGATCTTACGGAGCATGCGGAGTGTGTTGAAGCAGGAGGAGGTAACGGCGTTAACTTGCCTGGCCATCGTGAGGGAGGAGTCAAGGATGAAGCCCAGGGTGCGTGCGTGGTCCGTGGACTTGGGTGGGGGGCCCAGAGCAGGGGGCCATCAGGAGTGGTACCAGGCGGAGATGGATGAGGACTTCCGTCTTGTCTGAGTTCAGTTTCAGGCGGCTGAGCTTCATCCAGTCTGCGATGTCTTTCATTCCGTCCTGGAAGCTGGCTCTGGCGGAGGTGGGGTCGTTGGTGAGGGAGAGGATCAGTTGGGTATCGTCGGCGTAGGAGATGATGTTGAGGTTGTGCTTGCGTGCGATGGCTGCGAGGGGGCTCATGTAGACGTTGAAGAGGGTGGGGCTGAGCGAGGAGCCTTGAGGTACGCCGCAGATGATCTTGGTGGCTTCTGCGAGGAAGGGCGGGAGACGGACTCTTTGGGTTCTGTCGGAGAGGAAGGAGGTGATCCATTCCAGGGTTTTTCCTTGGATCCCGGCGTGGCGGAGGCGGGTTGTCTGGGTGCGGTGGCAGACCGTGTCGAACGCAGCCGAAAGGTCGAGCAGGATGAGGGCGGCGGTTTCTCCGTTGTCCAGCAGGGTTTGGATGTCGTCGGTGGCCGCGATGAGGGCGGTCTCGGTGCTGTGGTTCCCTCGGAATCCGGACTGCGATGGGTCGAGGGAGCCATTCGTTTCCAGGAAGGCTGTCAGCTGTTTGTTGATGGTTTTCTCGATGACTTTTGCAGGGAAGGGGAGGAGCGAGATGGGGCGGAAGTTCTTGAGGTCTGAGGGGTCTGCGGTGGGTTTCTTCAAGAGGGCGCTGATCTCTGCGTGCTTCCAGCTCTCCGGGAAGGTGGCGGATATGAAGGAGTTGTTGATGATGTCCCGAAGTTTGGGTGCGATGATGGAGTCGGCTTTGTTGAAGATGTGGTGTGTGCAGGGATCGGCTGGGGAGCCCGAGTGGATGGTGTTCATCGTGTGGGTGGTATCTTCCGTGCTGACCTGAGTCCAGGCGCACCGGGTGTTGGTGGGGGGTGAAGGTTCAGTGGTGGGGTACGAGTTCTGAGCGCGAAGCTGTCGTGTATGTCGACGATCTTATGGTGAAAAAAGGTGGCCAGAGAGTTGTAGAGGTCTTGAGAAGGCGTGATGTCGTTGTTGCTGGCGTTGGGGTTGGAGAGCTCTTTCACGACGTTGAAGAGTTCCTTGCTGTTGTGGGTGTTGTTGTCCAGTCGTTCTCTGAAGGATGACCTTTTGGTGGTGCGGATCCGCTGGTGGTGTTTGCGGGTGGCGTTCTTGAGGGCTGTCATGTTATCCGTTGACTGGTTGTGGCGTCAGGCTTTCTCGAGGTCACAGCAGGATTTCTTGGAGTCTTTGAGATCGTTGGTAAACCACGCGGCTTTCTTGCTGTTGAGGTTGCTGGGATGGTTTTTCAGTGGAGCAAGGGTGTCGGCGTAGTCGGTGATCCACTGTGTGAGGTTGTGGGCTCCTTCGTTGGGGTCCGTGGTGTTGGTGGGAGGGTTTAGGCTCAAGGAGGTGGTGAGTCGGTCAGTGGTGATCTTGCTCCAGCATCTTCGGGGGGGTTGTTGAGGGCGGTGGTGGGTCGTTGTTTTCCTGAAGTTGAAGTGTGCGCAACTGTGGTCGGTCCAGTGGAGCTCGGTGGTGTGGCTGAAGGAGATGTGGTTGCTGGAGGAGAAGACGGGGTCGAGCGTGTGGCTGGCGTAATGGGTGGGGGTGTTGACCAGTTGTTTGAATCCAAGGTTGGAGAGGTTGTCTAGTAGGGCGGTGGTGTTGTTGTCCTGGTTGTTTTCCAGGTGGAAGTTGTGGTCTCCTAGGAGTATGTAGTCGGGGGAGGTGAGGGCGAGCGCGCTGATGAAGTCTGCGATGGCCTCGCTGAAGTGTGAGCGTGGTCCCGCGGGTCTGTAGATGGTGGTTTCTCTGAGGGTGGTCTTGGGGTCGGTGTGAATCTGGAAGTGCAGGTGCTCTGCGGTGGCGAGGGTGTCGTCGGTGTTGGTCGTGATGCGGATAGTGTTTCTGTGGGCGATGGCGATGTCGGGGGCTGAGGAGGCGTTCATCCAGGTTTCCGTGAAGAAGGCGACGTCTGGTGCCGTTTTGTCCAGGAGGTCCCATAGTTCGACGGCGTGCCTGTGGATGGAGTGGGTGTTGAGCAGGATGCACTTGAGGTGGTTATTGTTGGCGGCTGCTTTGGCTGGCGCGGTGCAGGACCGAGTGCAGGTGCAGTAGCAGGCGTGGCAGGTGAAGGCTCCGTGGGTGCGTTTCGGGGTGGCTTGGTAGCAGGCTGGATGTCGGCCGGTGTTGAGTGCGTGGAGGGTGGCGGCGTCATAGCTCAGTCGGGTTGGCTGGCTCTGGCGGGGTTCTGGCGCTGGGTGCGGTACGGGGGTAGAGGGGCGTAGATGGGCTTGCCTTTGGCACGCCTTCGGCGCGCAATCGGTGCGCCCGCTGCGCGTGGCCGCTGCACGTACGCGCGGTCCCCGCCATTTATGGTGAAGTGGGAGGGAGGACCAGCTGGGAGGCGGGAGCGGGGCGGCGAATGGGGAGTGGGAGACAGGTGAAGGGGCGGGCCGCAGGAGAGCAGCGGCGGGGAGCAGAGGGGGGTTGGAAAGAGCAGGAAAGCGGAGCGGGGGAGAGCGAGGGCAAGCCTGGGCAAGCCTGGAGAGCGAGGGCAAGCCTGGGCAAGCCTGGAGAGTGAGGGTAAGCCTGGAGAGCAGGGGCCCTAATGAGAGGCGGCAGCAAGAGGGCCAAGCAGGCAGCGGCAGCAGAATCCAGGCACACGGAGGCCGTGCGGTAGTAGAGTGACCGGGTCAAGGAAAACAGGAAGACCTTTAGGCTTATATACTGAATAATACTCTTCTAACTCCCCTCCTAACCCTTTTCTCACCATTCGTACATACAGGGGTTAGCCGAGGATCAGTCCTTGTGTAAGAACAGGGTTACTTCACCAAAACTGAAAGTTAAACCAAAAAGGGAAATGAAAGTTAACAACTGTGGCTATAAAAGTGGCAAGAAATAAGCAAAAGCAGCGCCATGCGCTGTTACCAGTCTTTGATGATGGCTTCAGGCTGGATAGGGGACTTCTTAACGTAGATGGCCAGCAAACAGGAAATACACGCTCCAACTCGAAAAGGCTTTCACAAATAAATAAAAAGGGGAAAAGCAAAGAGACGGGTTGAACTCCAGAACCCCCTTATCCACCAAAGAACCCGCGGAACCGCCCAGCCTAAGTCCGGCCGGCCGACGGAACACAAGTCCGGCCGGCGGGCGGAACCAGACCGGGAGCAGTCCGGCCGTCCCTGCGGTGACCAAAAGGGGAGGAGTTCGGCCCTGGGGAGACTTCAAACATGGGGGAAGCAACGATATAATCCGGGCTCGTGTGGAGTGACAGCACTTCAGGATTGCGGGACTCGAACACCGCGTCGGTAAAACAAAATCGGGAATCCTGTAGATGCAAAGCAATGCTGAGGTTCGGAAA
This sequence comes from Lissotriton helveticus, assembly GCF_964261635.1. Classification (NCBI taxonomy): domain Eukaryota; kingdom Metazoa; phylum Chordata; class Amphibia; order Caudata; family Salamandridae; genus Lissotriton; species Lissotriton helveticus. The sequence goes on along the minus strand of NC_136072.1, from coordinate 452,815,069 downwards.
ACAGGTAGCCAGGAACACGGAAGTAACGGGTCGCGGCAAGGCTAGAACACAAAGCGTTGCGTCGTGGGGAAGTCAGGCTCTTAAGCCTGCCTGACCTCCTCGCGCATGCGCGTTGCCAAGCCGCCATCTTTCTGGCTACGGAAGCAGTCTTGACAGTACATCCCCCCACACCCACCCCCCACCCCCACAGGCTTGGGCTTATTAGGGTGTTGTCTATGAAACAAGCGCACCAGTCTTGCTGCGTGGACCTGGCTAGCGGGTTCCCATGTTCTCTCTTCCAAACCATAGCCTTTCCAATGGATTAGATACTGTAGCCTCCTTCTGACTCTCCTAGAATCGACTATTGCTTCCACCTCGTATTCTATATCATCATCAAGTTCCACTGGATCAGGACTCTTAGGTAAACGAGTGCCAGGTTGTACAGGTTTCAGTAGTGATACATGAAAGACCGGGTGTATCTTCATAGATGGAGGGAGGTCAAGTTTTATTGCCACTGGGTTCACTATCTTGTTGATCTTGTAGGGTCCAATATATTTAGGTTTAAATTTACAGGCCCCTCTGATGTTGAGATGTTTTGAGGAGAGCCAGACCTCATCTCCCTGTTGGTACTGTGGTTCAGGACTCCTGTGTTGATCAGCTACTTTCTTGTATCTGTTTTTAGCTTTCTCTATATTCTCATGTGTGGCTGTGTGTATCTTGTGTATTTCCTGTATGAATTCGGCTACTGCAGGTGTGGGACAAACAGAAGAAGGTGGGTCAGGTAAGAGTCTGGGATGAAAGCCATTAGAGCAGAAGAAGGGAGAGAAGTTAGTGGAAGAGTGGTGGCCGTTGTTATAAGACATTTCTGCTATCCATACCAAGTCATCCCATTCAGTGACAGAAAGAAGAACTTGGCTTCTAATATACTGTTCAAAACACTGGTTTACTGGTTCTGTCTGCCCATTGTCTGGGGATGATGACTAGATGAAAGACGTACATCTATTTGTAAAATGGAACACAAGGTCTTCCAGAATCGTGACACGAATTGGGACCCTCGGTCAGAAACAAGTACAGACGGAAGACCATGCAACCGTACCACCTGCTGCAAAAAAACAGAAGCCAACTGTTTCGATGTAGGAAGGTTCTTTAAGGGAATGATATGGGCCATCTTAGTGAATAGATCCACCACCACCAATAGCGTATAGTGTCCCTTTGTGGTACGAGGTAACTCCACTATAAAATCTAATGACACTGTATGCCAAGGACTTGGAGGTGTGGGCAAAGGTAGTAACAGTCCTACAGGGTTCTGATGCATGGTCTTACTCTGAGCACATACATGGCACGTTTGAATAAATTGTTTGGTATCTTTCCCCATTCCAGGCCACCAATACCATCTACGTAATGCTTCTAGGGTTTTCTTATAGCCGGGATGTCCTGCTAAAGGATGTGAATGATACCACTCTAATGCCTGGGTTTGCAATTCCAAAGAAGGAAGGACTAATCTATCTTGTACATAGAAACACTCTTGTTTCATGGTGGTTTCTTGGGACTCTCTGATCTTATCCATTTCTTTTGACTCTTGTTGTTCTTTCACCTTATTCATAAATTCATCTTCTGAACAGACTCCTCTGATAAACTTGTCAGAGGCTATGATAGGAGGTGGTTCCAATCGCTCATCCTGTTGTTCAAACCCCAAACGTGATAAGGCATCAGCCTTACCATTCTTTCTGCCTGCTCTGTCTTGAATAATGAAATCAAATTCACTAAAATATTGGGCCCAACGAAGTTGTCTCATGGACAATGCTCTGGCCGATTTTAGAAACTGGAGATTGCGGTGATCTGTTAAAACCGTAACCGTGTGTTTAGCTCCCAGCAAGTATTGTCTCCATTCTTCAAAAACATTCTTAATGGCCAGTAATTCTTTTTCTCCTATAGCATAATTGATTTCAGCCGGGGTTAATTTGCGAGAAAAGAATGTCACCGGATGGAACAGACCTGTCTCAGGGTCTGCTTGAGACAAAACCCCCCCTGCTGCCACTGGAGAGGCGTCAGCTTCTACCAGAAAAGGGTGGGCTGGATCAGGATGGCGTAGAACTGGGGCTTGAGTGAATGCTCTCTTGAGGGATTCAAATGTGTTATCAGCCTCAAATGTCCATTGGAAAACTACTCCTTTTTTCAGAAGCTTTGTAATGGGAGCAACCAAACTGGAGAAATTACAAATGAACCTCCTATAGAAGTTGGTGAATCCAAGGAAGCGTTGTATTTCTTTAACAGTTCTTGGGGCAGGCCACTTAAGAACAGCTTCCACCTTTTGAGGATCCATGCTTAACCCTTGAGGTGTAATGATGTAACCTAAAAATGCTACTTCCTGCACATGAAAGAAACATTTCTCTAATTTGCAATAGAGGTGGTTGTCCCTTAATCGTTCTAATACCTTCCTGATATGTTGTATGTGTTCTTCTACTGACGGGGAAAAAATCAAGAGGTCATCAATGTAGGCGATGACAAAGTCATCAATCAAGTGTTTTAGGACTTCGTTTATAAAAAACTGAAATGCGGAAGGCGCATTACAAAGCCCAAAGGGCATTACGAGACATTCAAAGAGCCCATATTTGGTGCAAAATGCTGTTTTCCACTTGTCTCCCTCCTTGACACGTACCAAATGATACGCTCCGCATAATTCCAATTTAGTAAAGATACAGGCATTCTTTACTCTGTCAAGGAGGGAGGTGATCAAAGGAAGTGGATAGCGATTCTTGATGGTGATGTTATTCAAAGCCCTATAGCACTGCTTTCCAAACTTTTCATCTTGGTGACACACTTTTTAGACATGCATCATTTCGAGACACGGTAATTCAGTTTTCCTAGCAATTCGGTGGTTAAATTTACTGCATTTTTAGACATGCATAATTTCGCGACACGATAATTCAGTTTTACTAGCAAACCAGAGGTTAAATTAATTGCATATAAGAGCTAATGACAAATACATATGTCATAGATTAGAAATTGTAAATAACAAAATGTATAGAGACCTCCTCCCTGGGAACAGAACTAGGTATGTAGCTAGAACTGTACATCCCCAGCTGCCCACCACCAGCACTCGAAGGGTGCCCCCACCTCCTTCAGAACTCACTGTCAGAGAATTCCCAACTGATTGTATTTCTCAACTTTCAAATTGCCCCACTTGTAGTATCGCAGGCCTGTCCTGAACTCAGCATTAAAATTAGCATTTTCTTGTGACTGTCAAAAAATATAAGACAAAAGCATTTCGATTAAAAGTGAACCAGCATTTTAATGTCAAGCAACCCGTGTTTAAACTTTGGAAATTCTGAAAGCTAGGACATGAGGGCTATTTATATTTTTGCTGTGTATTTGCTGCCCTGAATGTACCTTATGCCCTTCGTGCATTTACTTTGCTGTTCTGGGGGAGCTAAGCAGGTTTTGGTTCTTTGGGCAAAGTTGTTAAGCTGACCAAGGTTGATTTCGTTTCAGTCCCTAATAACGTGCTTCTCATTGGGAGGGAATGTCCTTTCACCTGTGGATCCACTTCCTCCTTCCCTCCTGACTCATATTCCTGTGACTCTGATGTCATCCGGCAACAGGACAAAAATAGACATTTGTAGTTACTGACGTGCATCTCTGACGTTCTAGTGTTACCTGACGTTGTGTGCGAAATGTTGCAGAGTTGCCGCTGCCCATAAAGAGGCTCTTATAATTTGTACAGTTAATAGAGTAGTTGTAGTGTAGGCTCAAACAAATAAAAAGCATAAAAAAATCAATTCTACCTTTACCAACACCGTTTACCTTCACCTTCTTCACTTTTCATTTGTTTACAGAGCATCATCATGTGATGAGGAAGTGATGCTTGTGATCTTTTTTTTTGAATGCTCGAAGTTGGCACGCGGCTGCCATCCAGAAGCTGAAGCACAGCGAACTCCACCAGGTCTGGCGCCCACTGGAGCAGCACCTCCATGGTGCAGCAGGTCAGTCAGGTCAGCCGGGGGGTGGCTTGATTCTCATTGTAAAAAACACAGTTGATGGACAGAATGTAGAACAATGTCATACATTCACCCCAGTACAAGGATCTGGGCCTAAATCCATCGTTTTTTTGCACTCCACACCACCCTGGGTTAGACACTGGCTATATGCAAATCAGCTCTGACCCTGTGCCTCATGGGAACAGTCCAGTCCGAACTACCAAGCCATGTCTTTCCCAGACCGGAATCAAGCATCCAAGGACCGGTTTCTGGCTATCAGCCTTCATCAGCCTGGATAGCTTGACTCCAGTGGTGTGGAGAGCCTGGGACTCACGTCTGAGCACACCCAGCCCACTCGGGGTGAAAATTGCAAAAAACACAGTTGATGGACAGAATGTAGAACAATGTCATACATTCACCCCAGTACAAGGATCTGGGCCTAAATCCATCGTTTTTTTGCACTCCACACCACCCTGGGTTAGACACTGGCTATATGCAAATCAGCTCTGACCCTGTGCCTCATGGGAACAGTCCAGTCCGAACTACCAAGCCATGTCTTTCCCAGACCGGAATCAAGCATCCAAGGACCGGTTTCTGGCTATCAGCCTTCATCAGCCTGGATAGCTTGACTCCAGTGGTGTGGAGAGCCTGGGACTCACGTCTGAGCACACCCAGCCCACTCGGGGTGAAAATTGCAAAAAACACAGTTGATGGACAGAATGTAGAACAATGTCATACATTCACCCCAGTACAAGGATCTGGGCCTAAATCCATCGTTTTTTTGCACTCCACACCACCCTGGGTTAGACACTGGCTATATGCAAATCAGCTCTGACCCTGTGCCTCATGGGAACAGTCCAGTCCGAACTACCAAGCCATGTCTTTCCCAGACCGGAATCAAGCATCCAAGGACCGGTTTCTGGCTATCAGCCTTCATCAGCCTGGATAGCTTGACTCCAGTGGTGTGGAGAGCCTGGGACTCACGTCTGAGCACACCCAGCCCACTCGGGGTGAAAATTGCAAAAAACACAGTTGATGGACAGAATGTAGAACAATGTCATACATTCACCCCAGTACAAGGATCTGGGCCTAAATCCATCGTTTTTTTGCACTCCACACCACCCTGGGTTAGACACTGGCTATATGCAAATCAGCTCTGACCCTGTGCCTCATGGGAACAGTCCAGTCCGAACTACCAAGCCATGTCTTTCCCAGACCGGAATCAAGCATCCAAGGACCGGTTTCTGGCTATCAGCCTTCATCAGCCTGGATAGCTTGACTCCAGTGGTGTGGAGAGCCTGGGACTCACGTCTGAGCACACCCAGCCCACTCGGGGTGAAAATTGCAAAAAACACAGTTGATGGACAGAATGTAGAACAATGTCATACATTCACCCCAGTACAAGGATCTGGCCTGATAGCCAAAAACCGGTCCTTGGATGCTTGATTCTGGTCTGGGAAAGACATGGCTTGGTAGTTCGGACTGTACTGTTCCCATGAGGCACAGGGTCAGAGCTGATTTGCATATAGCCAGTGTCTAACCCAGGGTGGTGTGGAGTGCAAAAAACGATGGATTTAGGCCCAGATCCTTATACTGGGGTGAATGTATGACATTGTTCTACATTCTGTCCATCAACTGTGTTTTTTGTGCAATTTTTACCCCGAGTGGGCTGGGTATGCTCAGACGTGAGTCCCAGGCTCTCCACACCACTGGAGTCAAGCTATCCAGGCTGATGAAGGCTGATAGCCAGAAACCGGTCCTTGGATGCTTGATTCTGGTCTGGGAAAGACATGGCTTGGTAGTTCAGACTGGACTGTTCCCATGAGGCACAGGGTCAGAGCTGATTTGCATATAGCCAGTGTCTAACCCAGGGTGGTGTGGAGTGCAAAAAAACGATGGATTTAGGCCCAGATCCTTGTACTGGGGTGAATGTATGACATTGTTCTACATTCTGTCCATCAACTGTGTTTTTTGCAATTTTCACCCCGAGTGGGCTGGGTGTGCTCAGACGTGAGTCCCAGGCTCTCCACACCACTGGAGTCAAGCTATCCAGGCTGATGAAGGCTGATAGCCAGAAACCGGTCCTTGGATGCTTGATTCTGGTCTGGGAAAGACATGGCTTGGTAGTTCGGACTGGACTGTTCCCATGAGGCACAGGGTCAGAGCTGATTTGCATATAGCCAGTGTCTAACCAAGGGTGGTGTGGAGTGCAAAAAAACGATGGATTTAGGCCCAGATCCTTGTACTGGGGTGAATGTATGACATTGTTCTACATTCTGTCCATCAACTGTGTTTTTTGCAATTTTCACCCCGAGTGGGCTGGGTATGCTCAGACGTGAGTCCCAGGCTCTCCACACCACTGGAGTCAAGCTATCCAGGCTGATGAAGGCTGATAGCCAGAAACCGGTCCTTAGATGCTTGATTCTGGTCTGGGAAAGACATGGCTTGGTAGTTCGGACTGGACTGTTCCCATGAGGCACAGGGTCAGAGCTGATTTGCACATAGCCAGTGTCTAACCCAGGGTGGTGTGGAGTGCAAAAAAACGATGGATTTAGGCCCAGATCCTTGTACTGGGGTGAATGTATGACATTGTTCTACATTCTGTCCATCAACTGTGTTTTTTGCAATTTTCACCCCGAGTGGGCTGGGTATGCTCAGACGTGAGTCCCAGGCTCTCCACACCACTGGAGTCAAGCTATCCAGGCTGATGAAGGCTGATAGCCAGAAACCGGTCCTTGGATGCTTGATTCTGGTCTGGGAAAGACATGGCTTGGTAGTTCTGACTGGACTGTTCCCATGAGGCACAGGGTCAGAGCTGATTTGCATATAGCCAGTGTCTAACCCAGGGTGGTGTGGAGTGCAAAAAAACGATGGATTTAGGCCCAGATCCTTGTACTGGGGTGAATGTATGACATTGTTCTACATTCTGTCCATCAACTGTGTTTTTTGCATATTTCACCCCGAGTGGGCTGGGTATGCTCAGACGTGAGTCCCAGGCTCTCCACACCACTGGAGTCAAGCTATCCAGGCTGATGAAGGCTGATAGCCAGAAACCGGTCCTTGGATGCTTGATTCTGGTCTGGGAAAGACATGGCTTGGTAGTTCGGACTGGACTGTTCCCATGAGGCACAGGGTCAGAGCTGATTTGCATATAGCCAGTGTCTAACCCAGGGTGGTGTGGAGTGCCAAAAAACGATGGATTTAGGCCCAGATCCTTGTACTGGGGTGAATGTATGACATTGTTCTACATTCTGTCCATCAACTGTGTTTTTTGCAATTTTCACCCCGAGTGGGCTGGGTATGCTCAGACGTGAGTCCCAGGCTCTCCACACCACTGGAGTCAAGCTATCCAGGCTGATGAAGGCTGATAGCCAGAAACCGGTCCTTGGATGCTTGATTTTGGTCTGGGAAAGACATGGCTTGGTAGTTCGGACTGGACTGTTCCCATGAGGCACAGGGTCAGAGCTGATTTGCATATGCCAGTGTCTAACCCAGGGTGGTGTGGAGTGCAAAAAAACGATGGATTTAGGCCCAGATCCTTGTACTGGGGTGAATGTATGACATTGTTCTACATTCTGTCCATCAACTGTGTTTTTTGTGATTCTCATTGTGGCAGTAGCGCCCGGGCGTCTCTTTGCCACGGGGTTCACACAAACAGCCGAGCTCTGCAGCCAATGTATTGTGCTCCCCCGCTGTTCCTCCTTGTCTCTGGGCTAACACTCCTGCAGGGAACGGGTAGCAGAGGCGCCTCTGAGGACCGGACTGCGCATGTGCCGCCTGCACACGCTTGCCTGTCTTCCTCTCCTTTCTCCACGGATATCTGGTTTAAGAACAGCCTTTTCTATTTGTACCGCATTTTAATTAAAAAGCTCTCCTATTTTCATTGGGCCTAACTGGTGCTGTATAAAAGCATGACTACATTAAGAAACCCGGCTTGGAGAAGTTGAACGGCAAGTTCCTTAAGAAACTGAAACAGACCTTGAAATGCGCAGTGCCAGCGTCATCCCGCGACACACTCACCCTTGTCAGGGGACACAGTACCGTGTCGCGACACAGAGTTTGGAAAGCTCTGCCCTATAGTCTATACAACACCGGAAGCCACCTTCTCTCTCTTCGGAATAAAAAAAAGAGACGAAGAGGCTCGGGACCTGGAAGGGCGGATAAATCCAATTTCTAACATGGTATCTAAGTACTCTCTCAAGTACATGTTTTCTTTTTCTGTAAGGGAATACACCCTACTACAAGGGATCTTGGCTCCTGCCTGTAAATCAATACGACAGTCATACAGTCGATGAGGCGGAAGGCTTGTAGCTTGTGCTACGTCAAAAATTCCTCTGAGATCATGATATTCTATGGGCAAGGTACTGTAATCATCTTCAGACGTCACAGAGGTGTTGGCTGCACACCGAATGCTTTCCTGATCTGATTTAAATGTCAAAGTCAGTTGTTCCCAATTAATGATAGGCTTGTGTAATCTTAACTAGGGTAACCCTAAAAGCACAGGGAATTGAGGTGACTGAATCAGATCATACTCTACATCTTCAGAATGTGTTGGTCCCATTTCTAGTCTTAAACTGATTGTATGATGAGTAATGGGTCAAGATTTTAAAGCACTGCCATCTATAGTAGTGACTTCCTCCCAAGTGTGTTTCTGCCTACTACTTATTCGATGTCTGTGTGCCCATTCCAAATCTATGAAATTCCCCGTCGCCCCGGAGTCAATCATTATCTGCACCTCTAACCTCTGACCCTCCCATGATAGTGGAGCAGGTACAAAGAAATGCTGGATAAGAATTGTTTTTGTTTCAGAGGAGGAGACAATCAAACCAGAACTGCCCGAGATCCCTGTCTCGTAAGGTCTTGGGCATATTAGTTTTGCGATTTCCTACTAGACAGGGGTTTGATAGGACATGATCTTAAGAAGTGACCTGCATTACCACAGTATAGGCATAGTTTATTATCTTTTCTTCTTTGTCTCTCTTCGGTACTCAGGGGTCCTTTCACTGAGCCTATCTGCATAGGTTCTGCCTCTTCTACGGTCTTTTCTGTTTCAGATCTTTTTCCTCGTAAAACCACTCCCTTGATATCAAACTTGCCCCTCTCTTTCTTACGCTCCTGTATTCGGTGGTCTAACTTTACTACCAGATCTATGAGTTCAGGACAAGTTTCAGGGGGGTCAACAACCTGGGCTAAAGCATCCTTGAGATCGTCTCGTAACCCCTTGTAGAACAAAGCGGTACGCTTCTCCTCCGGCCATCCTGCCTCAGCCACCAGACGATGAAATGTGGTAATGTAAGAGGGTAAATCTTTGGTTCCTTGTCTCAAGGAAAGTAATTCAGTATCTGCTGAGTGCGTGAAAGTGGGTTTATCAAAAAGCTTCTTGAGCTCTCCCCTAAAGGCTGAATAGTTCTACAGTAGGGGATCATTTCTTTCAATTAAAGGAATGGCCCAGTTAGCAGCTGAACCTCCCAAATAAGAAATTACGAATGCTACTTTCGCTTGATCATTAGCAAAACGATTGGCCTTGCACATAAAATGGAGCTGGCACTGGCTGATGAAAGCCGCAAACCTAGTTGTGTCTCCCATAAAACGTTCTGGAGGGGCGAGAGGAATAGTTTGAGGAGTGGACACATGTACTACTGGAGGGGCTACACTAGGACCTGCTCTGCCCGCCTCAGGATCGGGTCTTCTATCTCTCTGTAATGCGTCTACCCTAGAAGCTAAAGCTTGGGTTTCCGCCTGTAAGTTTCCTATCATGTTGGCTAGATCAGCCAACGTTACCTGATTCAGTTCCATGACGCTCGGGCAGAATAATCTCTTTTAGGCTTTGCGTTCTGTAAATGATCTCACCTTGGTTTCTGCAGGAGCGTCCAGGAACTGAAGACAGGCCCACAACTTCCCACCAACACCCAAGTGACTATCAAACACTAGATCACGAGTGTGCTTGCAGGGAAGAAGGGAAACAAAACAAGGAAAGGTAGGGGAAGAATCTGTGGAGCGATACCCTCTGCCGGTGGTTGCACGAATCCCTTCCACTGGCTGGATTGGCCCTAGACAGGAGCTGAAAGGAAAGGAAGAATTTACAAGGTAGTAGAGAAGGAAATAAATATATGCAGGAAGAACGTGCTTGCAGAATAACTACCTAACTCTTTCCTCTGTGTGCAGAATCTATAAGTCGAGGGGAAAGCTGATTTGTAGTCTTGGCCTCAGGTAACGATGGGAGGATCCTATATACATGGAAAACAGGAAGACCTTTAGGCTTATATACTGAATAATGCTCTTCTAACTCCCCATCTAACCCTTTTCTCACCATTCGTACATACAGGGGTTAGCCGAGGATCAGTCCTTGTGTAAGAACAGGGCTACTTCACCAAAACTAAAAGTTAAACTAAAAAGGGAAATGAAAGTTAACAACTGTGGCTATAAAAGTGGCATGAAATAAGCAAAAGTAGCGCCATGCGCTGTTACCAGTCTTTGATGATGGTTTCAGGCTGGATAGGGGACTTCTTAACGTAGATGGCCAGCAAACAGGAAATACACGCTCCAACTCGAAAAGGCTTTCACAAATAAATAAAAAGGGGAAAAGCAAAGAGACGGGCGGAACTCCAGAACCCCCTTATCCACCAAAGAACCCGCGGAACCGCCCAGCCTAAGTTTGGCCGGCCGACGGAAAACAAGTCCGGCCGGCTGGCGGAACCAGACCGGAAGCAGTCCGGCCGGCCCTGCGGTGACCAAAAGGGGAGGAGTCCGGCCCTGGGAAGACTTCAAACACGGGGGAAGCAACGATATAATCCGGGCTCATGTGGAGTGACAGCACTTCAGGATTGCGGGACTCGAACACGGCGTCGGTAAAGCAAAATAGGGAATCCTGTAGATGCAAAGCAATGCTGAGGTTCGGATAACAGGTAGTCAGGAACACGGAAGTAACGGGTCGCGGCAAGGCTAGAACGGAAAGCGTTGCGTCGAGGGGAAGTCAGGCTCTTAAGACTGCCTGACCTCCTCGCGCATGCGCGTTGCCAAGCCGCCATCTTTCCGGCTACGGAAGCAGTCTTGACAGGTTGCAGGTAAAGTACGATCGTGTTACTTTTGTAACCCAGCACTGGTCTCCTAGGGCCAGCACTGGTGGCTTAATTTAAAACAGGTTGGTAATTGCGTTTCAGTATTTCGTATGATTTTTAAAGAATATTTGCAGTTTTCAAAAGAAGACACTTAAAAAGAAATTTCATAGAAAAGCAGACAATGGGTTCCTATGGAGAAAATACAGATTACTAGTAAACCCGCTAGGGATTACTTTTGCGGTTTAGTACTGGGTTGAAAGGTACAGTACTGGCTTCTCCCCTGATCACAGGTGAGTACTTCGGAATTCGGACTTTGGTTGATTTTATAGGAATATTTTCAGTTTTCAAAACTTCACACTTAGAAAATTTTCGAGTCAAAATGGGTCAATGTTATCCAATGGCAGGTAAGTGACTTACCGGTTTCCAGGTGAGTACTTGGTTGGTGAAGTTAAGGTTCTGGGTATAAACTCAGGGGTCCCACAGGGTCCGGTAAGTACAGTTAGTTCAATCCCAGCGGCACAGGGGCGGCCAGGTGCAGAGGTAGGTAGGCCCAATGATATCCAATGAGGGAAAAGGGGCCTTCGGTTGGTGGCTGCTGGCTAGCAGGCCACGCGGCTCTGGGAGCTTGGCTCCTGGTCACTTGCTCAGGGCAAGTGAGGAAATAGGATAGCACAAAGGGTTCACAGCCAGTGGCACTCAGGCGGCTGGGTGCAGGGTGCTTTTGAGCCGTCGGGCGCTCAATGTTATCCAATGAGGATTTTGAAGAGGGAACAAAGGCTGCAGGCTCGGGGACGGAGACTCTCCTGGGGTGACCAGCGCTTCGAGAAGTAAGTTGGGATCTTGGAGCACAGGTAGATACCCCAAAGGGAGGCACAGGGGGCTGTAGGGCGCCGGGTGCAGGGGTGTCTTTGGGTGTCAGAAAAGCTTACCCTCTGCTGGTCGCGGTTGTAGTGGCCCCTGGTTCTGAGTCTGCAGGCGTCGGCTGGTTCGTCGAGGAGGGTCTATGGGCACTGGACTTCGGGTCCCAGTCGCCGGGGGGATGTCCTCGTGGTCTTGGTTCGGGTTGGCCCGGCCCGGGCTCGGCTGGTGCAGAGTAGGCTGGTCCGGAGCTTCCTGGTGGGCACCAGGTGGGTTGTTGCAACAGAGCCTCTGCTGATGGGAGTCCCAATCTTCAAGAGGGTCAAGGCAGGCAGGTCCTTTGGGAGTCCCAAGATTGCGGTCCATGGGGGTCACCGGGTTTAGACAGAAGCAGGTTCCAGGATCAACAGGCCGGTAGGGCTGGGGCCAAGTCAGTTGTTGTCCTGTTGTTAGCAGCTGCAAGGCGGGTCTTCTTCTTCTTGATCTTCTTTCTTCTTTTTGGTATCGGGGTCTAAGAAAGGAAGGTTCAGGGAGACCCTAAATACTAAATTTAGAGGCGTTACAGGTAGGGCAAGGGCAGGGACCAATGGGTCCCTGTCCTGGGGTGAGTACACCCCCTAGCCTGCTCCTCTCCTGTGGGAGTGGGGCAGGAGCCTAGCTGGGATTGGGCAGGGCTCCCCATCTACAAGACGGCCGGAGCCCGGGGTCGTGCTTCACCTCGCCTCCTCCACCTAAGGGGTGGAGTTGGCGAAGGTTGGCACACCCCTCTTCCTGACATAGTTTTTCCCGCCAGTCTTCCCGCCAGAGTGGGGGCAGAACTGGTGGGGGCCAGTTGCGGGGTACAGCAAATGGTCTGGAGAAGCTCTCAGAGGCGGCATGCCTTTGAAGCTTCCCCCTGTCCATCCTGGGGGAGGAGACATAGCACCTCGCCCAGGATGTGCATTGTTGCAGGCCCCGGAGAGCAGGGGGCTCTCCACCAAGGGGTCCAGCAACATGTCTGCTGTGTGGCAGCCTCTGCAGCCACTCAGACCAGATGTGGTTTGTAGGTTCGGGATTTGGAGGGCATCTCTAAGATGCCCTCTGGTGCATCGTACATTAAATCCCACACTGGCATCAGTGCGGGTTTAATGTGCTGAGAAGTTTGGTACCAAACTACCCTTCAGTGTAGCCATTATGGTGCTGTGGAGTTCGTGATGACAACCTCCCAGCACCATATACTCTTAATGGCATCACTGCACTTACAGTACCCAGGAATGCCTTGGGTACTGTAGGGGCACAGCTCTCATGCACCTGTGCCCTCACCTCTGGCATAGGGCACCCAGCTAGAGGGATGACTGAAGTATGCCAGGGCAGTGGGTCCTGTGGGCATGGCACACAGAGATGTGTGCCATGTCGAATCTTGTTTTAGTTCTGTACTTGGGCACTCAGCCTGCAATGGCAGTGTGTGGGTGCCAGGGTACAGGGCCCCTGAGGGTGGCACAATAAGTGCTGCAGCCCTCAGGGGTCTTCCCTGGTCACCATGCCCTGGGTACCTAGGGTACCATTTACTAGGGGCTTACAGGTGGCCAGAGATGCCAATTGGGTCTTTTGCTTCAGCATAGTTTTAGGGAAGGAACACAGGCCCTGGGTACCTGGTTGGCAGGAACCCAGGGCACACTCAGTCAAAGTACATCAGCATTTCAGAAAAAAGTGGGGGCATACCAATGCAAGAAAGATGGCACTTTCTCCCCCCCCCCCCAAACGAAAGGTAATGAGACTAACCTTGCCCTAGGGAGGCTTCATTGTCTAAGTGGAAGAACCTTGAAAGTTCATCTGCATTGGCATGGGCAGTCCCTGTTCGGTGTTCCACTTTAAAGTCCATTCCCTGTAGGGAAATGGACCATCTCAGTAGTTTTGGATTTTCCCCTTTCATCTGCATTAGCCATCTGAGAGGTCTGTGGTCAGTTTGAACCAGGAAGTGAGTTCCAACAGGTAGGGCCTCAACTTCTTCAGGGACCAAATCACAGCAAAGGCCTCCCTCTCAATGGCACGCCAACGCTGCTCTCTGGGGAGTAGCCTCCTGCTTATAAAAGCAACAGGTTGGTCTTGGTCTTCCTCATTGACCTGGGATAGGACCACTCCTATCCCCAGCTCTGAGGCATCAGTCTGCATTATAAACTTCTTGGAGTAGTCTGGTGCTTTTAGAATGGGTGCTGAGCACATTGCTTCTTTCAGGATGTCAAAAGCCTTTTGGCACTAACAGTCCAGTTCACTTTTGTGGGCATTTTGTTGGATGTGAGTTCTGTGAGGGGAGTCACAATGGACCCATAGCCCTTCACAAACTTTCTGTAGTACACATCCAAGCCAAGGAATGTCCTGACTTGGGTCTGTGTGGTTGGAGTTGCCCAGTCCAGTATGCTCTGGATCTTGGGCTGTAAGGGTTGGACCTGGCCTCCACCCACAAGGTGGCCCAAGTACACCACAGTGCCCTGCCCTATCTGGCATTTGGATGCCTTGATAGTCAGTCCTGCAGATTGCAGGGCTTGTAGAACCTTCCCAAGGTGGATCAGGTGATCCTGCCAGGTGGAGCTAAAGACAGCAAAATCAAGATAGGCTGCACTGAAGGATTCCAACCCAGTCAGGACTTGGTTCACCAACCTCTGGAAGATGGCAGGGGCATTCTTTAACCCAAAAGGCATCACAGTAAACTGATAGTGCCCACCAGGGGTGGAGAATGCTGTTTTCTCTTTGGCTCCTGGCTCCTGGGGGCATGCCCATTTGCCAGTACCCTGCAGTTAAGTCAAAGGTGCTTAGGAACTTGGCTGCCCCTAGTTTGTCTATCAACTCATCTGCTCTTGGAATGGGGTGAGCATCTGTCTTGGTGACAGAGTTGATCCCTCTATAGTCCACATAGAACCTCATCTCTCTCTTTCCACCCTGTTGATGAGGTTTGGGGGCTAGAACCACTGAGCTAGCCCACGGGCTCTCAGACGGTTCAATCGATCCTAGCTCCAGCATCTTGCTGACTTCAGCTTTGATGCTTTCCTTGACTTGGTCTGATTGTCGATAGATTATGTTTTTGACAGGGTTACTGTCACCAGTGTCCACATCATGGGTACACCAGCTGGTCAGACCAGGGGTCAAGGAAAAGATGCTAGCAAACTGTTACAAGACTTGCTTGCAGTCAGTCTGCTGTTGGAGAGTGAGGGTATCTGAAAAGACTACTCCATCCACTGACCCATCTTTTGGGCTGGCGAGAGGAGGTCAGGGAGAGGTTCGCTCTCTGCTTCCTGTTCCTCATCAGTCACCATCAGCATGGTGAGGTCAGCCCTGTCATTGTAGAGTTTGAGGCGGTTCACATGGATAACCCTTTTGGGTATCCTGCTGGTGCCCAGGTCCACTAAGTAAGTGACCTCACTCTTTTTCTCCAGGATAGGGTAAGGGCAACTCCATCTGTCTTGGAGAGCCCTTGGTGCCACTGGCTCCAAAACCCACACCTGTTGCCCAGGTTGAAATTCAACCATGGCAGCTTTTTGGTCATACCAGTGCTTCTGCAGCTCCTGGCTGGCCTCAAGATTCTTGGATGCCGGGTCCATGTACTCAGCCATTCTGGACCTTAGGCCAAGCACATAGTCCACAATGTCTTGTTTGGGTTCTTGGAGAGGCCTCTCCCAACCCTCCTTTACAAGACAAAGTGGTCCCCTTACAGGATGACCAAACAGAGGTTCAAAGGGTGAAAACCCCACTCCCTTCTGGGGCACTTCCCTATAAGCAAGCAGGCATGGCAATAGGACATCCCATCTCCTTTTGAGTTTTTCACGGAGCCCCATGATCATAGCTTTCAATGTCTTGTTGAACCTTTGGTTTGTGGGTAGTATGGGGTAGTGAACTTGTACTGCACCCCACACTCCTTCCACATGTGTTTCAGGTAAGCAGACATGAAGTTGGTACCTCTGTCTGAAACCACCTCCTTAGGAAATCATACCCTGGTGAAGACACCTAGGAGGGCCTTGGTTACTGCAGGAGCTGTAGTAACCCTAAGGGGAATTGCTTCAGGGTACCTAGTAGCATGATCTACTACTACTAGAATGAATCTGTTCCCTGAGGCTGTGGGAGGTTCAAGTGGACCCACAGTGTCCACACCTACCCTTTCAAAGGGCACCCCGCCACTGGCAGTAGTATCAGGGAGGCCTTTGGCTTGCCACCTATCTTGCCACTGGCCTGACAGGTAACACAGGATCTCACAAACTCCTTCACTTTTTGGTTCATCTGGGGCCAGTAAAAGTGGCTAACCAACCTTTCCCAAGTTTTGGTTTGCCCCAGGTGTCCAGCTAGGAGGATGTCATGAGCTAAAGTTAGGAGGAATTCCCTGTACTTCTGTGGTACTACCACTCTCCTGGTAGCTCCAGCATTGGGGTTTCTTGCATCAGCATATAGTAATCCCTCTTCCCAATAAGCTCTGTGGGTACCACTGACATCTCCCTGTGCTTCTGCAGCTGCTTGCTGCCTCAGGCTTTCAAGAGTGGGGCAGTCTCGCTGACCCTGGCACAGCTCTTCTCTAGTGGGTCCCCCTGGGCCCAGGAGTCCAGCCTGGTAAGGCTCAAGCTCCATAGGCTCAGTTCCCGCTAGGGTTTCCAAGTCCTCTTCCCGAGGAGAGGGTCCTGAGAGGCTGGCTGTGTAGAAGCTGGTTGCCCAGTCTCCTTGCCTTTTCTCTTGGTTGGTTGGGCCATACTTTCAGGCTCCAACCTCACTTGTTCACCCTTCTTTTTGCTCTGTGTTCTGGTTTGGACACACACCAGTCTAGGGATTCTCAGCATGGCTGCATGGGTTACTTGCTCAACTTCAGCGCAGGCTGAGGATTCCAGGTAATTTCCAAGCAGGCAGTCAGCTGGCAATTGTGGAGAGACCACCACCAGTTTTAGGCCAGTAACCTCCCCACATCCTAATGTCACCATAGCCAGAGGGCGTTGGGTAGTAAGCTGTCAGCATTGGTGACTGGGTAAGTTTTCCCAACCAGGTATTGTTCTGGGGAAACCAGCTTTTCCCTTACCATAGTGATGCTGGCACCTGTATCCCTCAGGGCTTCTACTCTAGTTCCATTAATGGAGGGGTATTGCCGATATTTGTTACAGTTGGTTGGCCAACCAGCTACATTGGCAACCTCCATTTTCCCCAATGAGACTAGACTAGCTTGAGTGTATTCCCAGATTTGCTCTGGACACTCCTCTGATCCCATATGTAGATTCACTGTCCCTGGAGTAGCTGGAATGGGTGCCTTAGGGGCTTTGTTGTAGGGGCAGTTCTTATCTACAGTTAAATGTCCCAACGTCTTACAGTTGTTACAATAGGCCTTGTTAGGATCAAAGTTTCTTCCCCTAAAGGGCTGAGGCACATATGGAGTAGTTTGGGACCCACCCACCTGCACAGGTTTTTGGGGCCCTTTGGAAGACTCAGACTTTTTATCTGGGGGATTCTCACCACCTTTCCCCTGGGGAGGTTTTGTGACCAATTTCTTTTGGTCACCCCCAGTGGCTGTCCTTGTCAGCCTAATCTTGACCCAGTGGTCTGCCTTCTTTCCCAATTCTTGTGGAGACATTAGACCTAGGTCTACCAAAGCTGATGCAACTTTTCATTTGTGCAATTACTCAAAATGTGTTCCTTCATAAACAAATTATAAAGTCCAGTAAAATCATGCACATTGTGTCCAGTTAACCAACCATCCAGTGTCTTTACTGAGTGGTCTACAAAATCTATCCAGGATTGGGTCTGGGTTTTGTGAGCCCCCCTGAACCTAATTCTATACTCCTCAGTAGTGAGTCCAAATCCCTCAATCAGAGTTTTCTTCATGAGGCCATAGGATCCTGCATCTGGCCCAGAGAGGGTCAGAAGCCTGTCTCTGCGGTTACCAGAGAACAGTTCCCAGAGAAGTGCCCCCCAGAGAGGTTTCTTTAGTTGTCTGATATCACAAGCCCTCTCAAAGGCTGTGAACCACTTGGTGATGTCATCACCTTCTTCAAATTTAGGGACAATTCCTTTGGGGATTCTAGGATCATAAGATTGCTCTCTATCCATGTTATTGGTATTGCTGCCACCAGAGATGGGGGCTAAGCACATCTCTTTTCTTTCTTTTTCTAGAGCCAGGAGTCTGGTCTCTAGGTCTAATCTCTTGGCTAACTTTGCTAGAAAGTTGTCCTCTTCATTAGGGCTCTCCCCAAAGTGTTTTCTGGGGCCCAGTCCACCTGTGTGGTTCTCAGGCTCCCAAAGGCTGACTCTTGTAATTAAGGGTACAGGGACCCTTTCGTCCCTAAAGGTGGGGGGGACCATTATCCTCCCCCTCTTCCACCCCTTCTTCCTCTGGATGGGTGTCACCCTGCTCAGAGGGGTGGTCTTTTGCATACTCAGCCAGGAGCTCCTGGAACCCTTGTTTGGGTGGATGTAGACCTACAGTTATTTTTTAAACTTTGCATAGGGCCCTCAATTCCTTGAAGTCCAAGGGCAAGTAAGGTGTGAGGTTGAGTTCCTCCACCAGGTCTGTATTATCTTCACTAATAGCTGGGTTCTTTTGAGACATTCTAACCTGATAGTTCTAAACCTCTACCCTAGCTTGTAGTGACTTTTATTTTTCAAAAATTCTAATGGGGATTTGAGCAAGGCCCTATCAGACTTTTAGTATTTTTGGAAAATACCAATTTCAGACTTCTAAAGGCAATTTATGAGTTATGTTGGGTGATCAGATGGTAACCAAGCAGTCCAACAAATGCAAGTTTGTATCCCACCACTGCCACCAATGTGAGAAATTGGCTCTAAATATACTGGACTAGAATAAAGTACAGTGTGTATAGAGTCCACCAACCCCAGAGGTATAACAGAAGTTAAAGTCAGAACTGACCTTACTCTCCCAAGTGGTAGCTTGGTCGAGCAGTAAGGCAGTACCAAAGGACAGTGTAAAGCATTTGTTGTACACACTCAGTCAGCAAAAGGTTTCACACACTCAAGGACTGAACTCTAGGCCAATTGTTTTTATATCCACATATATAGTTGTTTTATTTTTAGAACCAACAGTTATAAAAATATACTTTTCTGGTTATGAGTACCCTCATGTAAATACTTTGCAGAGGGGCAATAAGGTTTGTGCACACAATGATTACAGTATTGGTAGTAAGCAACACAATCCTAAAACATACTTTAGCATTGAGCTCAATGGGTTTTCTACATATAAGTACAGTTGATTACTTTATGGATTACTTTGGTAGTTCCAGGACTAGATCTTAGATTCAGTCCTAGGGTCTAAGCTGAAACCAGATTAGCAAAAACATTTAAGTTACTGTAGTGAATTTTTATGAAAATAAAGCTGTTTTAAAAGTTCACACTTAGAAACTTTTCAATGTAAATCTGACAATGATATTCAATGGGAGGAAATTTAGGTTGCAGGTTGTTGGACCAGGCCCTTTGGCAGGTTCACCCCGAGACTTTTTGCTTTTTCCTAGCCTGTTTCTGTGACCTGGTGTTGGTGATTTTAGGCCTTGGCACACTTTTTCACTGTGGTACAGTGTAAAGTGCGTGAGCTCTCTGTGTATGTGTGGTGAGTGACCTGCCCTCCCATAGGAATGAATAGGGAATATGTATGCCCATGGTAGTTCCTGATGTGTGGGGAGTGCAGGGTCGAGTTTGATATGTGCGAACTCGTGAGATTGAATGCTGCGTAATGGTGTATGCGGCATGGTTGTGTCTAGTCTAGAAGTGCCACTTTGAGAAGTTGGCATATTTGTGTAATTTGTGCCTGGCGTGTGATTGGCTGGTGAGCCTGGCCCAGAGTGCCTGGGCCTGCTTGTGGATTGACTGTCTGGTTTGAGGGTGACAGGGGCTGCAGAGCCCCAGGAGGTTGTCTGAGTCAGCCCGTGGATGAAAGGCAGCATCTGCTGCCAAGGAAGTGGGTGGAGATAGCACCTGAGTGTGAATGAGGCTGTGCCTGCCTGCCACAATGCTGGCTCCACCTCCCCGCTGGGCGACTGTCACCTCTGTCCCTGATACTGACAGGACTTCCCTATAACCAGTTCTAGCTGGTTCTCACACTGCCTGCACAAAGACTTCAAAGACTTTTCTGTGTACAAGAAGGGGCTGTGTCCCCTTCCAAAATGTTCTTGTTTCTAACTTGAATCTGCCAGGGGCGTGCTGCTGCTTGGGCTCGGGGGAATACCTGGGCCCTGCCCAGCCCCTGGACACCTGATGGACTTTTCGTGCTTGGGGCTATGCTGCTCCCTCTCTTACTCCTGGACTGCTGAGGTCCTGGACTGCTGAAGGACTTTTTATTTGCTTTATTATTGCCTTTAGCGCTGGGAGCGCTTTATTCCTGCACTAAGCGCCTGGGAGCGCTTTCATTTCCACTGGGACCTTGTTGGTCCTCTAGCGCTTGGTAGCGCTTTTATTTTTGTTTATTTAGTTAATTTACGGGTGCCACCCCGTTTTTATTTAATTATTTGGAGCCGGAGCCCACCCGGCATTTGATTCCCATTAACCGCCGCTGCCCGGGGCTTGAAATCACCGAGAACCGAAGGAGCGGAGCCCTGATTGGTCAGAGCGACGAGCCCCCCTCAGCAAATGCCGCGCTGTGATTGGCGGGCCGCGGGAGGCTCGCCCTGAAGGCCGCGCTGTGGTTGGTGCAGCGTGCACCGACTAGCCGCGCTGGGATTGGTCAGCGCCCGGTGAGAGAGGAAGAAGATGGCGGCCGTTGCGGGGCTCCCGTGACCGAGAGGGAGCCCCGAGAGAAGGAGCATGGCCGGCTGCTGGGGCTCCCGTGTGCTGAGGGAGCCCCGAGTGAGGAGAGCCGCCGCTCGCCAGTAAACCGGTGAGTGGGGCAGAGGAAAGGGAGGGGCGCCGGGACACATTGTCGGTGTCCGCCCCCCCCGGTAGCGCGAGCTCGTGCTCATGGTCAGTGGGAAGCCACGAGGGCTTCAAGGGCGGCCCCGGTTGGCAGTGGGTCGCCCCAACGTGTGTAGAGCCCTGAAAGCCTCCGGCCCGCATTTTTCAGTGAGACCGAGCCCACGAGGCTCAGAGGGGGCATATCTGATTTACGAGCCCAGCAAGGCTCGAGGGCCCTTTTGTGTTTAGAGCCACGGAGGCTCTAGGGGGCACCGTTGTTTTGAGAGCCTGAGGGCTCCATGGAGCCTATTTTGTTTAAGAGCCTGTGTGGCTCCAAGGGCGCAGTTCAGAGCCTGTGTGGCTCCAGCAGTGGCGCAGTTTGCGCCTAAGGGTCAGTGAGGGCCCTGGCGCAGTTTTGAAGTTCCCCAGCTGCCCAGCAATTAGTGGGCAGCTGCACCGTTTAGGTTTTGGGATGTCCTCAGGTGCCCAGCAAATAGTGGGCACCTGCAACGTTTAGGTTTTGCGCCGGTGGCGCACCCCTGACTGGCGCTGCATGGCAGCGCGCCCTGACATTCTGGACACAGGGCTCTTTTAGTCCCTTTATCAGATGGGGGCTGGTATGTGATTTCTGCGCAATGTGATTTCTATGTTTTTAATAGTAATTGCTAATGTGAGTTTTGCGCAATGTGGTTACCTGCTATGTTTAGGATGGTAATTGTCTACTGTGTGTTTTTGCGCTATTGAGTTGGGTTGGGGCACCTCTGAATGTTTTTAATGCATCATGTGTCTTTCTTTCCCTGCGCTGCACCTCTGAATGTTTTAGGCATCATGTGTCTTCTTGCGCTGTACTTCTGAATGTATTTTTATTGCATCATGTGCTTTGTTCATAACACCGCTGAATGTGTAGGTTTATGCATCATGTGTTTCCCTTTACTACTCCTCTGAATGTATATTTATGCATCATGGGTAATGTGTTCTCTCCTAGACCCCTAAATGCTGTGTGATACTTAGGTGGTTGTTCTTTTTGATACAGGTGGTCCTAGTGAGGTCCTGGTTCCCTGCGTGACATTCTCCTAAGGTGGTTAGGGTTGCGTAGGTGGTACTTACCTGTTACCTGTAGATACTGGTTGCAATTTATAACTGTTACTTTGTGCTACAGTGATTTTATATCATTTTATTCTAATTTCTGACAGTATTTCATTTCTACTAAGTGCTGATTCTGACAGTGGCCCATGTGGCCCTGTCTTGTACATAATCCCTTGTGAATATTGCCCGTGCCAGTTGGCACAATGTACATGTGTGATTTCTATCTGATGTGGTTTTGACAATACAGAAGTTACTTTTATATAACCTTGTGTGGAGTTCCTTTTGTGGTGTGCCTAGGATGTTGTTGCTGTTGTGCGCTGGCGTAAATGCTTTACACATTGCCTCCGAGTTTAGCCTCACTGCTCGTGCCAAGCTACCAAGGGGGTGAGCAGGGGTTATCTTGGCGTGTGACTCCCTCGCCCTGACTAGAATGGTGGTTTCTGCCTGGCTTTGGCGTCAGCCTTAGCCTACCAGAAATAGCCAGTTCTAACATTGGTGGTCAGCGGTGCGGATTTGGACTTGTATTTGCGCAGTGCCACAGCGACAGCTGGCTACATTACAAAACTCTGCATTTTTCAGATAGTCACATGTTTGGGATTATTGTTTTTGATTTTGTTTTTCCTCAAGAGTGTCGTTTTCAGATTGTGTTTCTGCGCTTTATGTTTAGTGGAAGATGAGAGAAAATGACAGGCGGGATGCAAGTAGAGGGGGAGGTTCCCATAGATTAGGAATCCCTTGCTGGGTCCAGTGTCCAATCCCTGTTCCTGTTCCTGTTCCTGTGTGGGTAGATGGAAGAGAGGGAGTGTGGAGGAAAAATGGCTTGCTTGGGAGGGTAGTTATCCCCTGAGTGTAGCGTGTGTGTCTGGATTCCCCAGTATGGTAGGATCCAGTGGTGGCAGCTTAAATGTGTCCAGTGCGTGAAGTCCCATTCCCAGTTCCCAGAGTATGGTGCCTGGTGCTCAGTAAGAGGGTGACAGGTTGAGAGTCAGAGGTAGTGAGAAACTGTCTCACCAGTTTGGAGGGGGAGTGTGTGGATGAGTGCTGTGTTGAACTGGAGGAGTTGGTGTGAGTTTTTTTTAAAGGAGCTTGCACAGGAGGTGTACCTCTGGTGGAGTGCAGGAGGTCCTGCAGAGGCACTGGACAAGAAGGTGGATGTCTGGCTGTGTGCTAGATATCTTGCAGAGACATTAGGGAGTGATTCTAAAAGTAGTGGCTTGTGTATCTGATGATCCTGTGTAGGTGAAGAGGTTCATGTGTAGCCCAGCTAGGTCCCATTAGGATGGTAGGGGTGTAGGGGCTCACGTCCTGTCTCAGTGGAGGCGGAATGAGTGTGGGACGGTGTGTCCCACGTTGGCCCGAAACCCTGTCTCTGGGCCTGGAGGGTTCCCCCGGGAGCGCCAGGTCAGGGGCCTAGGCTGTACTTACAGGTCATTTGAGGAGGATCTTCCTGTGTCTAGAGGATGGGGAGTGTCTGTAACCAGAACTCCGGCGGTCCTGGTTTTGAGGGGTACCGCTCCTAAGTGGAGGGTGCAGAACTCTGGATGGGGGTGCAGAGAGACGGTGTACTTCTGACCCCGGTGCAACTGAGGGTTTAGATCCTAGGTTGGGAGACTAGGAAGTTTCCAGGTCAAGAGGAATCTCTACCAAAGTGGATAAGCTGAAGAGATTGAGGGGGCTGCCCTTGCTGTGTGTTCTGGGGCCCACCTGCAGTTTGTTGTTTCTACTAAGGTAGAGGAAAGGGGGCTTTGCTGTGTGCTGTGTTCCCCCACCTGCTTGAAGAGGGACTGTGCTGTGTGCTTTGTACCTCAGAAGTGAAATAGTTTCCAGGTGGTAGACCAGTGATGGGGTGAGTTCCTGATCTGGTAGGAGAGTTGTGTTCTGGTGAGTGCTTCCCTGTGAGGGTGCGGAAACCCAGAAGTAGAGGTAGGGTGGGGCATTCTTGCCCGTGACCTCTGGTCAGCCTGAGGGTATGGTCCCTAGGTTGAGTGATCAGTGGTAGTTGTAGCTACCCTGAGAGGGAGAGTGGAGAGTGGCTATTGTGTGCCAGGGGTTACTACCCCCCACTCTGTAGTTTGGACAGGATCTGTGATATTTGGATGGCCTAGGGCCTGGTCCTGGCTGTGGATGACTAGTGTGTACCAGTGGGGTACCCTAGTTGTGCCAGAGAGCTTTTGTTGAGAGAAATCTATGTGGGTTCAGAGTGGCGAAAAACAGGAGGGTGTCCCTGCCGTGCGGGCCCGTGTCGTGTTTTGTCGCCCAAAGCAGTGAAGCCCATCAGTGGAGTGATTGGTCTACCCTGCGTTTTGGCTGGAAGGGGGTTGTGTTGGACCTGGCCCTTTTGGCAGGTTCACCCCGAGACTTTTTGCTTTTCCCTAGCCTGTTTCTGTGACCTGGTGTTGGTGATTTTAGGCCTTGGCGCACTTTTTCACTGTGGTACAGTGTAAAGTGCGTGAGCTCTCTGTGTATGTGTGGTGAGTGACCTGCCCTCCCATAGGAATGAATGGGGAATATGTATGCCCATGGTAGTTCCTGATGTGTGGGGAGTGCAGGGTCGAGTTTGATATGTGCGAACTCGTGAGATTGAATGCTGCGTAATGGTGTATGCGGCATGGTTGTGTCTAGTCTAGAAGTGCCACTTTGAGAAGTTGGCATATTTGTGTAATTTGTGCCTGGCGTGTGATTGGCTGGTGAGCCTGGCCCAGAGTGCCTGGGCCTGCTTGTGGATTGACTGTCTGGTTTGAGGGTGACAGGGGCTGCAGAGCCCCAGGAGGTTGTCTGAGTCAGCCCGTGGATGAAAGGCAGCATCTGCTGCCAAGGAAGTGGGTGGAGATAGCACCTGAGTGTGAATGAGGCTGTGCCTGCCTGCCACAATGCTGGCTCCACCTCCCCGCTGGGCGACTGTCACCTCTGTCCCTGATACTGACAGGACTTTCCTATAACCAGTTCTAGCTGGTTCTCACACTGCCTGCACAAAGACTTCAAATACTTTTCTGTGTATAAGAAGGGGCTGTGTCCCCTTCCAAAATGTTCTTGTTTCTAACTTGAATCTACCAGGGGCGTGCTGCTGCTTGGGCTCGGGGGAATCCCTGGGCCCTGCCCAGCCCCTGGACACCTGATGGACTTTTCCTGCTTGGGGCTATGCTGCTCCCTCTCTTCCTCCTGGACTGCTGAGGTCCTGGACTGCTGAAGGACTTTTTATTTGCTTTATTATTGCCTTTAGCGCTGGGAGCGCTTTATCCCTGCACTAAGCGCCTGGGAGCGCTTTCATTTCCACTGGGACCTTGTTGGTCCTCTAGCGCTTGGTAGCGCTTTTATTTTTGTTTATTTAGTTAATTTACGGGTGCCACCCCGTTTTTATTTAATTATTTGGAGCCGGAGCCCACCCGGCATTTGATTCCCATTAACCGCCGCTGCCCGGGGCTTGAAATCACCGAGAACCGAAGGAGCGGAGCCCTGATTGGTCAGAGCGACGAGCCCCCCTCAGCAAATGCCGCGCTGTGATTGGCGGGCCACAGGAGGCTCGCCCTGAAGGCCGCGCTGTGGTTGGTGCAGCGCGCACCGACTAGCCGCGCTGGGATTGGCCAGCGCCCGGTGAGGGAGGAAGAAGATGGCGGCCGTTGCGGGGCTCCCGTGACCGAGAGGGAGCCCCGAGAGAAGGAGCGTGGCTGGCTGCTGGGGCTCCCGTGTGCTGAGGGAGCACCGAGTGAGGAGACCCGCTGCTCACCAGTAAACCGGTGAGTGGGGCAGAGGAAAGGGAGGGGCGCCGGGACACATTGTCGGTGTCCGCCCCCCCCCGGTAGCGTTAGCTCGCGCTCATGGTCAGTGGGAAGCCACGAGGGCTTCAAGGGCGGCCCCGGTTGGCAGTGGGTCGCCCCAACGTGTGTAGAGCCCTGAGAGGCTCCAGCCCGCATTTTTCAGTGAGACCGAGCCCACGAGGCTCAGAGGGGGCATATCTGATTTACGAGCCCAGCGAGGCTCGAGGGCCCTTTTGTGTTTAGAGCCACGGAGGCTCTAGGGGGCACCGTTGTTTTGAGAGCCTGAGGGCTCCATGGAGCCTATTTTGTTTAAGAGCCTGTGTGGCTCCAAGGGCGCAGTTCAGAGCCTGTGTGGCTCCAGCAGTGGCGCCGTTTGCGCCTAAGGGTCAGTGAGGGCCCTGGCGCAGTTTTGAAGTTCACCAGCTGCCCAGCAATTAGTGGGCAGCTGCACCGTTTAGGTTTTGGGATGTCCTCAGGTGCCCAGCAAATAGTGGGCACCTGCAACGTTTAGGTTTTGCGCCAGTGGCGCACCCCTGACTGGCGCTGCATGACAGCGCGCCCTGACATTCTGGACACCGGGCTCTTTTAGTCCCTTTATTAGATGGGGGCTGGTATGTGATTTCTGCGCAATGTGATTTCTATGTTTTTAATAGTAATTGCTAATGTGAGTTTTGCGCAATGTGGTTACCTGCTATGTTTAGGATGGTAATTGTCTACTGTGTGTTTTTGCGCTATTGAGTTGGGTTGAGGCACCTCTGAATGTTTTTAATGCATCATGTGTCTTTCTTTCCCTGCGCTACACCTCTGAATGTTTTAGGCATCATGTGTCTTCTTGCGCTGTACCTCTGAATGTATTTTTATTGCATCATGTGCTTTGTTCATAACACCGCTGAATGTGTAGGTTTATGCATCATGTGTTTCCCTTTACTACTCCTCTGAATGTATATTTATGCATCATGGGTAATGTGTTCTTTCCTAGACCCCTAAATGCTGTGTGATACTTAGGTGGTTGTTCTTTTTGATACAGGTGGTCCTAGTGAGGTCCTGGTTCCCTGTGTGACATTCTCCTAAGGTGGTTAGGGTTGCGTAGGTGGTACTTACCTGTTACCAGTAGATACTGGTTGCAATTTATAACTGTTACTTTGTGCTACAGTGATTTTATATCCTTTTATTCTAATTTCTGACAGTATTTCATTTCTACTAAGTGCTGATTCTGACAGTGGCCCATGTGGCCCTGTCTTGTACATAATCCCTTGTGAATATTGCCCGTGCCAGTTGGCACAATGTACATGTGTGATTTCTATCTGATGTGGTTTTGACAATACAGATGTTATTTTTATATAACCTTGTGTGGAGTTCCTTTTGTGGTGTGCCTAGGATGTTGTTGCTGTTGTGCGCTGGCGCAAATGCTTTACACATTGACTCCGAGTTTAGCCTCACTGCTCGTGCCAAGCTACCAAGGGGGTGAGCAGGGGTTATCTTGGCGTGTGACTCCCTCGCCCTGACTAGAATGGTGGTTTCTGCCTGGCTTTGGCGTCAGCCTTAGCCTACCAGAAATATCCAGTTCTAACACAGGTAAAGTACGATCGCGTTACTTTTGTAACCCAGCACTGGTTTCCTAGGGCCAGCACTGGCGGCTTAACTCAAAACAGGTAGGTAATTGCGTTTCAGTATTTCGTATGATTTTTAAATAATATTTGCAGTTTTCAAAAGTAGACACTTCGGAGAAATTTCATAGAAAAGCAGACAATGGGTTCGTATGGAGAAAATGCAGATTACTAGTAAACCCGCTAGGGATTACTTTTGCGGTTCAGTACTGGGCTGAAAGGTACAATACTGGCTTCTTCCCTCATCACAGGTGAGTACTTCGGAATTCAGACTTTGGTTGATTTTATAGGAATATTTTCAGTTTTCAAAACTTCACACTTAGAACATTTTCGAGTCAAAATGGGTCAATGTTATCCAATGGAAGGTTAGTGAATTACCGGTTTCCAGGTGAGTACTCGGTTGGTGAAGTTAAGGTTCTGGGTATAGCCTCAGGGGTCCCCCAGGGTCCGGTAAGTACAGTTAGTTCAATCCCAGTGGCACAGGAACGGCCGGGTGCAGAGGTAGGTAGGCCCAATGATATCCAATAAGGGAAAGGGGGCCTTCGGTTGGTGGCTGCTGGCTAGCAGGCCACGCGGCTCTGGGAGCGGGGCTCCTGGTCACTTGCTCAGAAAACAATGGTTCTAGAACCTAATTTACAACAGCAATTTAATCAGAGCACATAGTTAATAGGATTCATATGTTCAAAAACAGGAGCCTGAGGCCAAAATTCGGGCCAGACTCCTAAACACGATATAAATCAATTATTCAAGACATCAGATTTTGAAGGATAAAACATACAAACGCAGACCAAGAGTAAATGTCCACCAAACAATTTAATGTATTCTTTTTCAAGTGGAGACTCTTTTGATATTCAAGGAGTAACAGTTAGATTGAGGTTGCTCCAAGAGGGAACTTGCTAATAGAGTGAGATGTGCTCAGTGTAAAGGAAAAGAAGGATTCAGTGACATAGAGGAGAGAAACTGCGTATTATTTCAAAAAGCAATACGAAATGGTTAACATTCACCATCATATGCAGCCTAGCTATACAAAATTATATAAACCGTTATATTGTAACATTTATGACTGGAAAGGCGGGATTTTACCTCTAGAGTCTGTTTACCATTCTCCAGAATCCCGTCACAGGTCGACTAGACCTTTTTACCTGTCATAGAGAGAATTAGGCAATCCTGTCTAATTAATCAACATCAATTTAGTAAACCCAATAGCTTCCCCCAAGAACCACTGACCAAAACTAAGTTTGAAAGGTTTATTACATAACCAACAATAACTGCAGGTACAAACACCTCAGCAAGAGGTTCAAAAGGTAAACAGGCACTAATACAAACATAATCCTACGGAAAAGTCTCAGGCGACTGATAAACAAGACGAGGATCAGTTCCAGAACCATCAGACTGAACAGAATAGCTATAACCTGAGTTCTGGTACTCATTGGAATAAAAGACATAAATCCAGGTTAATCTGTCCCTACACTACTCTAAGTGACATCCCTACTCAACAATAGCCCAACCTAATCAAAGGTGTCAGCAGTGGTGACTTCAAAGAAGTTCACTCACTTCTCTCCAAGACTAGAGAATCTGTCATAGCTAAGCTATTTACCAAGACCAACCACTCTCTCTGACTCCTCAGCCCATCTGCTCTGTCTCCCCCCTCGGGGTGCTGTCCCTCATACGAAACCCCAAAATGTGAATGACACGCCTTCAGGTACGCCCTCTCCAAGGTGTCGATTACATGAAGTTTTCCACATTGGCCTTCTTCCATCCTTGTCCGTTAAACGTCCTTGGGTCTCAGACTCTCTGTCGCTTCCAGTTATATCTTCAAATTCCTGGTTTACTCCTCCATGTCTGGGTCTAGCATTTCTAACTCTCATACACAATGGGCCCTTCTACTCTACAATCTACTGGGTGATGCACCTGCAAAAGAATATACGCAAATCGGCTCACATTCTAATAATGTTGCAACATTTTCTAAAGCCTCTTTCATAAGCATTTCTACCATTTATATGTTTAAGCAAAACATTTTCATACAGGCCTGCGCCATTTCCATAACTAGGCCTCAGCTAGACTTTAGGCCTTACGTTTATATGAGCAATTCTCTGTGTTCACTTAGGCCTTCAACCTTAACGACAAATGCATTTTCTCTATATTCGACTAGTTATTGAGTACATAAAGCATGATCACATTTCCGTTAATTAATCTGAAGACACATTAGTAAATCAATTAAACACTCTTCTCAATAGTAAAATATTTCATTTCAAAGCAGCTCTATATTGCAGCAAATATGAATTTGCACCTTGTAACGTTGGTTCTGCACATTCTCTGATACCAATTTACTTGAGTACTTGTCATACATTGCGCCTAAACATGATTAAAAGTCCTCTATATATACGGGTGCTGACTACTTGTACATATGCTGCACCCCTACAAATTTCACTGTAAATGGCGCTCTCTCAGTTCCCCCCTTTGATGACCCGTGTCATCACCACCCACACATCTTCCTTAGGGTAAGAACCAACTAAACTGAGCTTGTGGCCATTTTCCCTCGCTTGAACGATTCCAACGCTCTCAGGCTGCCGTATTGACTATCCTGCAGCCTTTCCATTTGCATCTCCTGCGCTCTCATTGATCTCGCCAACCTATTGGACCTGTACCACTTGTACAATCTTACCAAACCCCACAATCCAATCACACACGCCACTGCTATGATAAGGGGCTTCAGTACAAATCCAAGAAAACTCTTTCCCAAGTTGGCAAACCAGCTTCCAACCTTCCCAAATCCTTTGCCAACTGTCTCCCACGCATTCTCTTGTGTCAAGTCCTCAATTTCATAATGGATTGCAGTAATGTTGCTTATATATTTCTCCAGATCCTTAGAGTTGTCTGGTATATAAGTGCAACATTCTTGGACCTTCAAACGTTTACAGACCCCGCCCTCTTTTGCTAGAATGA
This sequence comes from Lissotriton helveticus, assembly GCF_964261635.1. Lineage (NCBI taxonomy): Eukaryota > Metazoa > Chordata > Amphibia > Caudata > Salamandridae > Lissotriton > Lissotriton helveticus. The sequence goes on along the minus strand of NC_136072.1, from coordinate 452,784,965 downwards.
CGTCAAGAGCAAGACGGTTCTGTAAAACCATCGTCCTGATTGACAACATCTCACCCTCAACCAACACTAATGACTTGGCAGTATTCATTGACAATTCATGCACAACAGTTGCCAGCCGCCGTATCTTTATGTCATTCAAAATGACACCCAACATAGGTATCGCTGCTCCAAACACATCTCCCACAATTGCTCCAGCACTTTCCCCTCGCTTTACCCTCCTTTGAGACCCTCCCTCTAAGAGTTCGAAATCCTCAGTATGGTAAATTTTGGGAAAGATAATTGCTAGGTAACACGTTCCATACCACTTCTCTGGCAATCTCACATACGCATTCTTTCCGCAGACAAAATACACAGTAGGAATCACCTGAACTACGCTCTTCAAGAAGTCCTTTGTGTAGTATTCTAATGTGAAGGTGTGGTCACACGTAGTCTGACCCACATACACATTTTCATAATACGTCTGTGGTCTGTGCAGACACAACTTCCCTTTCTGTACTTCATCCAGAGCTATTGGGCCATAACTCCCTCTTGACTTATGCTGCTTCTCTTCTTCGGTCCAATCTACCTTTCCTTGCCCTGAATCTCGCAACTTTTTCTGTATCGTGTACCTATCTTCTACTTGTTCAATGAACTTCTTTTCTACGTCTGACAACGAACATGTCAGATTGTGTCGGTGTGCATACGGGGTGTCTAGCTCTCGAGTGGGAATGAAAAAATATCCAAGTCTGTCCTCTGACTTATAATAGTCCCACGTGTTCAAATGCTTATAATTCGGAACTTCTGGCAACACAGCATCATAATTCGAAAAGAAATATTCAAAGTGATTTCGCCCATAAAGGATACTAATCAGCAAACTACAGGATATTTCATATGTCAATGGAAGGTGATGGTATCTAATACCCTCATCTACTGAAGCTGGTAATTGCATGCACACATAACAGTCTTTTGCATCCATCGCCTCAATGTATTCATACAACAGCTTTGCATAAGCATTCTGCCCAAAATTTCCTTTAGACAGATCAGTGTGTAGCCTACGACTTTCTGCAGCCAGTATGGCTTTCTCTCTTCGCTCTCTCTCTTCTTTCTGGCTAGGAGTGGTAGGTGTCGATGTCCCTACCGCCTTCGCTACCTGTTCGTGTGGTGCAAAATAAGAAACTAAAACTACTATAGCTATAAGGAGTATCACTCCTCCTAAAAGAGTGCCTACTATGCATTTGGCTCTACGATTCGGGTTTCCAGACGCCATGGTCTCAGTACAAAGTAGTTCGTTCTCGGAAAGCACCCAAAAATCTCCTTCCGTGCTATTTGAGTCTCTCGAACCACCTTGAAAAGCGGAAAGTCCCGTTTCAGTTCTTCTTTTGTTTCAACGACAGACAACCTTAACCCTTCTCCGTCCTCTATGGAAAGTCCCTAAATTTATTCTTCTTCCACTCTGCTCTAGGTTAAGTTCAACAGTTATTTACAAAGTCTTTCAAAGCAAAAATCAAAGTTCAAAGTTCTCAATAGGTTATGATTATACTTGATCCGATTGCTTGCAACACATAATCTAAAAGTTCCATGCGGAGCACCACTTCATCATATGCTGGCATGTCGGGAACAAACGTTGGAAAAATCAGTCTATCCAGGAGTAAATCACGTATCTTGCTTAGGAGAGGGGGATTGGGAATAGTGAGTGTCAGTTTACCTTCGATTTCAAGTCCAGGAACCAACAATATCACTTCCAGCTTAACATTTGGGATCGTACTGGTCACTGCTACTGACCTCACCCTCCCGGACCTCAGTACTCCTGGCATTGGTACTCCGAGCATAGGTAAAAGGGTAGGTCCACTCTGGGGTGGCGTATCTTTGGCAAGGTACTCTCACCCTCCTTGACCTTCTCGGACCCCCTTGTTCAGCTCCTTGTTCTCCCTCTTCAGGATCTGACTCTTCGGACACAGGAGCAAGATCTGTTTCGGAAGCCAATCTCACATTCATTCGCCTCCGTATCTCGGGCCAATGATCCCCTGCACTTCTTGCCCTTCTTGTTCTCGTTTGCACACCCTGTTCGTCTCCACTGTCGACCTCTTCTGCGCATAGATCGCCTTCTTCGCCACTTCCTCCCTCTGAGGCAGATTCTGTGTCACTTTCGTCTTGGCCGTCTCCTGCTTGATCAGGGGAGTCCCCAAGTTCAACAGGCACCCCCACAGCTTGACTCGCTCCCTCTAATGGATCTTCTTCTTCGTTATTATTTTCATCTACGAGAGGAGCTGTTCTCTCCTTGGGTGCTGGGACTCGTCGGGTGTGAGAAGCATGGACCCAATTTGGCAATCCACCGCACTTCACAGCAGTAGTAGTGACTAGGATCACTTGGAAAGGTCCCCTCCAACGTACGTCCAGGCAGCACTTCCTGACGTGCTTCCGCACCAAGACCCAGTCACCAGGGCACAGGCCGTGACAAAGGTCGCTAGAAGCCGGAATTTCAGCAGCCTGCACCTGAAGAGACACAGAACGCATGACATCAGAAAGTCCTCTGCAATAGTCAAGAATCACATCATCTGTGATATTCATCAAGGCAGTTGTAGGAATAGATGGCAGTCTCATAGCCCTCCCCATCAGTACTTCATGAGGCGAGAGCCCTGTCCTTCTGTCTGGGGTACTACGCATGCTCATTAGTACCAATGGCAAGGCATCGGGCCATTTCAGGGACGTGGATGAGCACACTTTTGCCATTCGAGCTTTCAAGGTCCCATTGATTTGCTCCACTATGCCAGAAGCCTCTGGTCGATAGCTACAATGCAGTCTCTGGTCAATGTTCAGGGCTGAGCAAATCATCTTCACAACTTCACTATTAAAGTGTTTTCCTCTGTCCGATTCCAAAGAGGTCGGAACCCCGAATCGTGGCACTAGCTCCCTCAACAACAGTTTTGCTACTGTGAGTGTATCGCACCTACGAGTGGGATATGCCTCAACCCATCTTGAGAACACACACACAATCACCAAGACGTACCTGAGGCGATTGCACCTCGGCATCTCGATGAAATCTATCTGCATCCTATAAAAAGGTCCACCAGACCTCCCAATATGACTCAATGTGACAGGTGTTCTTTTCCCAACATTCAGCTGTTGACAGGTTACACATCTCTGACATACTGCTTCTGCAGCCTGTCTAAATTTTGGGTTGTACCACGTTTGCCTGAATACACGCACCATCGCATCCCTTCCTAGATGCACAGGGCCATGTATCTGTCGTGCCATTGCACTCACCAACTCATTCGGTAACACAGCTCTTCCATCAGCTGAAACCCACATGTCCAAATCTCCCTTGACACAACCAGCCGATTCCCACACCCTTTTTTCATAATCAGATGTCTGTCCTTGCATGTCTCTCAGCTCTTCCCATGTGTCTGCCACCTCAAGCATCATGCTTAGTTCGGTTCTTTCCCTTGGTCCCTCAATTGTTTGTTCCGTAAAGGAATATCCCTGCTCTGCACAATAGCGTGCAACCTCATCAGCATAACGGTTCCCTTGTGTCACAAAATCCGTTCCCTTTGTGTGTGCTGTGCATTTTACCACAGCTATTTCTGCAGGTCTTTGCAAGGCCTCCAGCAATAACCTGATAAATTCACCATTTCTGATTGGGGACCCCGATGATGTCATGTAACCCCTCTGGGACCACAACTGGCCAAAGTCATGAACCACCCCAAATCCGTACTGGCTGTCCGTAAATATGGTGATCTTAATGCCGTTGGCTGCTAAACAGGCGCGCGTCAATGCAATTATCTCAGCCACCTGAGCAGAGTGTACTCCTTCCAGGCAGGCTGCTTCAATTATTCCAGAAATAGTGCAGACAGCAAAGGCTGCTCTCAACTGACCAGTATTGTCTCTTACACATGAGCCATCCACGAAATAAATTTCATCTGGTCTGTTAATGGCACCTCAACAAAATCCGGTCTAGGTTTGGTGCATAGTTCAGTTACATCAAGACAATCATGGTCTTCCCAATCATCTTCTATATCATTCGGTAATGGTAACAAAGTAGCAGGATTCAAGACAGAGCACCTCCTGAGAGTCACATTCTCCGCAGCAAGTATAACCTGCTCGTAGCGTGTGAGCCTGTTATTGGTCAAGTGCTGCGTCTTGGTCCTGGTCATCAACAATTCCATAGAATGAGGTACATGCACTGTCAGTGGATATCCCATCACAATACTTTCACACCTTTCAATGCTGACACCTGTTGCAGCAACGGATTTGAGACATCCAGGCAACGCTGCGGCTACTGGATCTAAGGTAGCCGAAAAGTATGCAAATGGTCTACGGACTCCCCCATGATCTTGCACTAAGACTGCCAATGCACACCCCTCCCTCTCGCAGCAGAACAATGCAAATGATTTGGTGTAATCGGGCATTCCCAGAGCTGGAGCGCGACACAGGTCCTCTCTCAGCTCCAAAAAGGCCATCATACAATCTGTGTCCCATGGTACCGGATCACTCACGTCCTTGTGCGTCAGTTTCTGCAGTGGTTTCGCTTTCAGGGAAAAGTTAGCAATCCACTGTCGGCAGTAGCCAACCATGCCTAAGAACATCCTGATCTCTCTTTGAGTCGAGGGCACACTCATTCTCATGATAGTTTCAATTCTGTCAGGTGACACCTTTCTCTTCCCCATCTCTATTCTGTGACCCAGATACTGCACTTCTTGCAGGCAGTCCTGTAATTTACTGGGAGATACCTTGTGTCCATTTTTCCCCAGATGGTCAACAAGGCAATGGTATCAATCCTACAAGCATCTTCGGTGTCTGACGCAACAAGGAGGTCGTCTATGTACTGCACAAGAACGGAGTTCTGCGGCAGTACTAGACTCTCAAGATTTCTTTTCAGCAATTGATTAAAGATCGATGGACTCTCTGTATACCCTTGTGGGATACGACACCATGTTAAAACGCGACTCTCTATTTTAAATGCGAAAAGAAATTGGCTTTCCTCATGCAGTGGGATAGAAAAGAAAGCCTGACACAAATCAATCACAGAAAACCATTCAGCTTGGAACGATATCTGAAACAGTATCACTGATGGATTCGGTACCACTGGACAGCATGGAACAACTATATTGTTAATTTTTCGTAAATCCTGCACAATCCTGAACTTCCCACTTGGTTTCTGCAATCCCATTATCGGAGAGTTACAGGGACTTCCCATAACCTCCTTCAGGATTCCCTGTCTAACCATGGACTCAATCACAGGTTTTATACCTTCAAGTGTTTCTGGGGTCAGCTTGTACTGGGGAGTTCGAGGAAATTCAACATTCTGTCTCACCTGAATTCTGACTGGCTCTACCCCCTTAATCAGTCCAATCTCCTCTCCTGTGAAGTCCCAGACTTCTGGGGAGACCGAGTCTCTCAAGTCCCAAGGGAGTTCCTCCACAGTTATAGCAGGGTACAACTCAATGCACGTATGCGTATTTGCAACCTTAAAATCAGCATCATCATCATTAGTCTGTAATTCCACTCCCTTTGGGGTACAATAGATGGTGCAATTAAGTTTGCACAAAGATCTCTTCCTAACAGACACACAGGACTGGAATCACACACCACGAACTGGTGTCGGTCACTAAAACTTCCAATCTTAACAGGGACTGGCTCAGTCAGGGGGTTTGTCATTCTTCTGTTTGCAACTCCTACAACTTGGATGGTCTGTCCTGAAAGGGGTAAGTTGGGGACCACCGAAGACCTCACAGTGGACCGAGAGGCACCAGTGTCAACCAAAAATGTGGTGGGATGGCCATCTACATCTGCCTCTACAAAAGGTCCTCTCTGGTCTACCTCCAGTACAGCTCCTAGAGTACAGCCCTCCTCCCCATCCACATACCATCCTGTCACTGGATCAAATTGGTAACACTCGTCCCCTTCCACTATGAAAGGCATCTGCTTATATACCTTGCTACCTGTTGAAATCTTCGGTGCCTGGGGAACTGGAGCCCTAGGGGCTGACGTCCCCCATTTTGTCATCTGGGATTTGGTCACTGCCACCTTCCGTACCGGAGGGGCTTGTACTTCCTCCTCCTCCTCCTCCTGTACCTGATTGTCAGGGTTATGGGGACACTCGCGTCTCCAATGCCCCACATCGTGACATTGATGGCACTTGGTCGTCTTTTTCAGGGCCTCTATATCTATCCTAGGTCTCAGACCTTCCTCTCCGTCCCTCTTCTGCCCCCCTGACCTCCTCCCCATGGTGCCATTGCCTGACTGACCCTGTCCTCCCGCTTGCATCTGTACTAACATCAGTTTGTCCTTAAGCTTCTTTGTCTTTGAGTCTATCTCGTCACTGCAGTACCTCGCATACCTCAAAATCTCATCTAGGGGTTTATTTTGCCAACAGATCAGATGTTGCTGTATCATAAGGCAAATATCAGGCCTTAGTCCTAGGACAAATTTGGATACGAACTGTCCCATATCCTTTGGGTCCATCACATCTAACCCACTGTACTGCTTAAAGATCAGCAATAACCTCTCGTAGTATTCATGCACTGTCTCTTTTGGTTCCTGTCTAGTCCGATCTATTTTCACCCAATCTATGTCCTGTGGTGGTACCTTAGTCTTCAACCACGTGATCGCCTGCTCATACTTTGCCATTACCCTAGGTGACGGTCCATTTGTGGTGCTATCTCTCTCTGGCTCCGCTGTGGGCCATTCGACACTGACCTTGCATGCTATCCACAAATCACATGGGACCACAATATCAATCAGAGTGTTCAAATCAATCCACAGCACCTTTGAGATTTTGACGAACCTCTCTACCTGCTTGTACCATTCCACTGGACTCTCCCTCAATTTTGGAAATGTGTTCGTAAAGGCAGCCAGATCTCCCGTACTCCAGGGTACGTGTACATAGCCTCCATGAGCCACCTCCCGCAAGGGGTATGCCTCTGCATGCATCAACCCTCCTCCCGGAGATGTCTCAAGAACGCTCCTTCTAACACTCTTTCTCTTTGACCACCTTTCCTCCCATTTCTCCAGAGGGGACCACGTTCGTATCCCCACAATCAGCTCCCTGATGTGAGTTTTTAATCCGATCACCCTCTTTTCTTCTAGATCTTGATCTGAATACTGTAACCGGTGGCCACTCTGCAAAGCTTTTGTTTTTGTCAAATCTACGCTGTATTTATTTGCCAATTCCGCGAGTTTCTCATGAGCAGCCCTAGCCCTCCGTGTAACATCCTTCGCTACAAACAGTAGCTCATCTGGTTCGTATAGTTCAATTCTCTCTAGTGGCAATGTACCTTCCACTATTTCCTCCACTTCTGTTTTCAGCCTCAGCACATCTATTCTTCTTGCCTTTATGGCAGCCCTCAATGTACCTTGACTAGTAGTTCCATTAGAGCCTCTCCCGCCACTGTCCTGCATTTCTCGTCTGTTTTCCTCAGGTGTGTTAGGGGGAACCCTTCGGTTCTCCCAGCCTTCCCGAACCCACTCCTGCCTACTATCGCTAGAGGTGTGATGGGACGCCCCCCTATTCCCCACCCCTTCTCGTTCCCACTCCTGCCTGCTTTCACTAGGCGCACAGTGGGATACCATCCTTTCTTCCTGGTTGTCAGACCCGAAGACATTCCTGGATCTATCACTCTGAGTGTCCACAACCGTTTCCCACGTTCTCAAGTCTGGCTTTAATCCTCTCATCGACCTCGGCCTTGGTCCCCTTAGATCCATTGGTCCCCTCCAACCCGTCTGTTTTTCCGAGGAGTCTGCCGATGCCACCAAAGGTGTACTTCTGTCTACTGGTGTTGGCAACTGCCTCCACCCTTCTTCTGTCCCATTACTCCTGTCTTCACTGGTGCATCTCTCACTCCCCCTTTGCAACGGATTCTCGACTTGTTTCTGCTCTGGGTTGTACACTGATACTATGGGACCTATGGTAACAGGTACCGTCAGCGCATCTGGCAATTTCTGTGAGTGGACACCCTCTTCCACCCGAACCTTCTGCACTGTAAATCGCCCCACTACTCTCGTCACTGGGGAGGGTGGAGGTGCTTTTTCTCCCTTCACTGGATAAAATATATCCTCTGAGGTGCTCTTATCACTCACCATTTTGACCCCACCATCCCCCTCTGAATGTTCCCCGCATTTGGCTGACATTGGCGTTCCCCCCCAACTCGGGATTGTATGGAGGTGGTCTCTCTGCCAACATCCTCTCTATCAGGCCATCGTCTGTCTCGCTGTCCTCATCCTCGTCTTCTGTATTTCGCCTCTGTGCGTCTAGCAACGGGTACAATCTATCTTCTTCTATCGTCTGTACCCTCCATCTCTTTTCCATGGCATCCCATCTCGCATCTTGGACTGCCTTAACTGATCGTTTCACTCTTTCTTGTCGCCTATCTCTGCCCCTGTCATGGGCTGCCCTGATCCATGCATTTAGCGCTTCAAATTGTGTTGGTCTGGGCAAAGGTCGCAACGCAGCCATAATCGCTTTCAGCTGATACAACACTTCTAGTCTAAACGTCCCGTATTTAGGGAAGGTTAATTCTTCATTTCCATCTGTCATCTTACACCAGGTATCAAGCCAAAAGATGGTATGCAACCCAACATTCGTAGCCATGTAATGAGCTGGAGTATCCTCGGGTGGAGCCTCCTCCCCACCCCGAGGTGCGATCTTGTTTTCGCCTTTGAAACATTTCCGCAACACCTTAAAACATTTCATGATGAAAACCCAAAACGTTTCCTTGTTCGACAGCGCTTGTTTACTTCCTGATAACAATCCACCAATCTCAGCGCGGCTTCTCACTAACCGCCCTATTTCAGCGCGGCTCCACACCAACCGACCAATCCCAGCGCGGCTCTTTCTGACGTCACTCGCCTCCGTTTCGCAGCAGTTCCCCTCCTCTCTCCGTACTTCTCGCGGTCTCGCATGCGTCCCAATCATACACTGAAAATGATTACTTCCGACCAAGCAACCACTTCCCTGACTGTACGGCCACAGTCTAACTGTAATTGTCACCTGTACTGGCAACTGTCCATCCGCGAACAACCGGACAGTCGCCTCACTGATAGGTTACAAACTCACGGCAACTTCCGACCACCCGGAGCCCGGGGTCGTGCTTCACCTCGCGTCCTCCACCTGAGGGGTGGAGTTGGTGAAGGTTTGCACACACCCCTTCCTGACGTAGTTTTCCCACCAGTCTTCCCGCCAGAGTGGGGGCAGAACTGGTGGGGGGCAGTTGCTGGGTACAGCAAATGGTCTGGAAAAGCTCTCAGAGGTGGCATGCCTTTGAAGCTTTCCCCTGTCCATCCTGGTGGAGGAGACATAGCACCTCGCCCAGGATGTGCATTGTTGCAGGCTCAGGAGAGCGGAGGGCTCTCCACCCAGGGGTCCAGCAACATGTCTGCTGTGTGGCAGCCTCTGCAGCCACTTAGCCCAGACGTGGATTGTAGGTTTGGGTTTTGGAGGGCATCTCTAAGATGCCCTCTGGTGCATCATACATTAAATCCCACACTGGCATCAGTGAGGGTTTAATGTGCTGGGAATTTTGGTACCAAACTTGTCTGTCTTCAGTGTAGCCATTATGGTGCTGTGGAGTTTGTGATGACAACCTCCCAGCACCATATACTCTTAATTGCATCACTGCACTTACAATGCCCAGGAATGGCCCTGGGTACTGTATGGCCTCATCGTGATTGACGACAGAAGGAAGTAGCCTGCTTCCATTCATGAGTTCAGAATCGGAACTCTGTAAGCGCTGACCTTTTAATTAATAATATGTTCACACCACTACAAATATCCCCGCACTATTAACAATGCACATGCTCCCCCTAACTACAGACCCGTCTTGACAACACTTTGATCATACCATCCTCCGCACACGTGGTGCCTTACATTGTGCGCATTCACGTAATAGCCGGCTCACCACTCACCTCACACTTGGGGTAAGTTCCAGGTCTGTATCAAGTTGCAATAGTATGCCATGCCTCCAACCCCTACAATTGGAATACTAATTACTTGTTTTTCTCACATGTGTAGCTCCCGGCTAGGACCCATGTGAGTATCTTTTTGTTATCCTTTGCACGGTGCCACACCCTCCTCACCCACTGGTCCATTACCCTTCAGGTGCTACACAAATGAAACCTTAGTTCCACTATATAATACCAGTTGCTTAAAATGAGCCACATACTGACATTATCCCTCATCTTCTCATAGGTCTTCCTATGATCATAGGTCCTGAAGAGACCCTACACTGCACAAACAGTCGAAACGCTTTCGACAAGTTGCATAAACGAACCATTGTTTACCAGCACTGATCACTGTATCTAGTGCTGTCCACTGTACATATATATGTTAATGACCGTTTATATGAAGCATTGGAAACCTTGTATATATTTCACATATTGTCACTAATTTCATAGGTTTCGTTTTTCACTGGGACACCTCTCACTCAGAACTTTATGTTAAAATGTATTACTTTGTAACAGTATTTCATTTCAAGGATTATATAAATATTTTTGACAAATCAGAGGTGTATTTGCTTCCTTCTCTCTCCAATATCACTATAACCCAATATATTGCCATTGTGCCCATATACATTGCGATTAATTTATTAACTGTCCACAGGAGCCCTTCTTTTTTGATAATACATTATTTTTACTTCCAGCTCATTGTGACCAATTGCAGCTGTGTTGTTGTTCAGAAGGTTTGTGCCACCCAATTCAACCACTTTCCACACTGGTCATGCGCAGTGATGGCAACTTGAGTGTGCATGTCCATAGTTACCCCGGACTTGGAGTAACTTGATGGTTATCATTAGCACAGGCCACCTGCAAGTCAAGTGGGCGGCCTCATATGATATTGTAAACATTGCAATCCATGAAACAAGCCCCGGTAATGGCTCACAATTTCCAAGTGATAGAGGTCCCACCATGCCATATCCCCAGCTTCTCTGGATAACCACTAAATATAGCAGCACAGGGTAACATACTTTAGCACGCAGTCAAGGCCATGCAGTGCCTTCACAGCACAAGCACTAGAACTTCTGCGACAATACCGCGTGTTTCTTTAGAATGCCAGTCATTACATTGACTTGCTGTAGGGAATGCGGTGTTGGGCTGGTGTTGGATTTTAAGTCCAACACCTTCCTTTCTGATACACATACTGGAGTTGGAATAGTAAATTATACCATTCGAAAGTACAGCGCTTATCTTAAGCGAGTCGTTGTAACGACTGCCATGCTAAAGGAACATATGTTAATAACGCAGTTGTTGTTTAGACCGTGTTGTTAAAGCACATGCAGTTTAGGCATCCGTAGTTCTGTCATACAATCAAGAGAACACAGTAACCATCTACTCTGGATCCAACGGAAGTGGTCTCTCTCCTGCACCACCAATGAGCACGCACAGCAGCAATCTGAAGGAAGTAGTGGAAATGAGAAAAGGAGAATGACAGAGAGAAAATAGCAACACTAGTGACCACCAGTTTGACTTATCACTTCTGCTGGGCACTCACCTCTGCAAGTGGGTGTTTAAGGGCAATAATAGATATCTTTTCAAAGAGACCAGAAAGTCCTACACCTATCTGTACCAGTGATTGTATCTCTATGTACCTAACTCTCTATGCTGTAATGTGAAACTTTATATTTCTGGTACCAAAGCTCAACTAGAAATGAGTATCTTTATATAAGTTCAACTGCACCTCTCCCCTATAGTGAGATGACTACCTCAAGCTACGTAGCTACACACTGCCTACTGAAGATAAGCTCAGTTTCTACTTGACTTTGGGCCACTGGAAAAGTAATTGTTATACGTTAAAAGTATGCAGTGTCCATCATTGCAGTTCATATATCAATTGCTAGGAACTCTTAGCACCTTACGCATAATCCTATGCAAATATCAGTGGCAATATTATCTTGACATGAAAATTCTTCCAATTTAATCACAGGCTAAATCTCCAAGATTAAATGGAGCAATATCTACGGGCTAGATGTACAAAGAATTTTTGTGGTAGCAAACAGACTAATTCACAGAATTGGCCCATCTGCAACCTCAAAAATGCTGTATGGGATGTACAAAGGCCAAATTACTATTCAGTAGCTTGTTACTGAATCGCAATTGCGATTTTGCGATTCGATATTTGGAAGGGGCATGTTGAGGGCATCCCTTCCTTATACCAAATTAAAATGGTATGTATCAATGTTTTGCAACCGTAATGCATTCATAAAACTTTGGCAATTTACCGCCATTTGAGAGATGGGAGTAACCCATTGGTAAATGGTAAAAGGTCCCCAAGGGTCCTCTTTCCCTTTGAGAATGGTTGGCAAAATATTATTCAAGAGCTGCCACTGGTCCCATGGACCAATGCCTGCTCTTGAAAAATGAAACTTCAAAGTTTTAGTTTTTTCTTTTTAAGCGCATCCCAATTTCATTTAAGGAAAACAGTCTACGGTTAAAAAAAAAGATTGCCTTTTTTAAAAGCAGTCACAAGCATGGTGGTCTGCTGACCCCAGCAGAACACCATCCCTGTGATGGCAGTGAATTGTAGTGGGTCACAAATTTTGACCTACCTCATTAATATTGATAAAATAACCCTTGAAACATCCTTTACCACGCGGATCTTACTCCGCAAGGCTTTAACAACGCGTCCATTAGAACGCAAGTCGTAACCACGACTTGCGCTGGAGGGCGCTAGAGGATTAAGAATAGTATATTTACTATTCCAACACCTTCCCTAGTGTCCACGGGGACTGGTGTTAGAATAGTAAATTATACTATTCTCAATCCGCGCCCCCAACGCAAGTCGTGGTAACGACTTGCGTTGTAAGGGACGCGTTGTTAAAGCACGCGTTGTGACGGTACACGTCGTACCGTCATACATCCCCCTTTTTGCGACCCACTATGGATCGATAATGAAACTCGAAAGAGTTTCATACATTAGGAATTGTGATTTCCTAATTGATATTCACAAAAAATAGCAATTAGGAAATCGCTTTTCTGATCTTCGTACATCGAGCCCTAAGTCATTACCAATGTTGAAAGTTAAATGTTCAAAATAGTTCAAAGGTCATTTTTTCAACACAATTTAATTGTCACCGGGCTTCTCTCTATTCCCAAATGTCTTCTAACAAGCTCTCAAGGAACCATTCTTTGCAAAAAAGGAAATCAAGTAGTTAGGTCCTGACTGCTATAACATTGTTTCACAATTGTCTAGGAAGGATACAGTAAAACACAAGGAAGGTTATACATGACAATCCAAGATTTCCCCTGCTGTGGCTAAACAAGTGAGAATTGAGGAGCTGCTGAGAAATGAAGTTTGTCATGGGGGCACCATTGCATAGTGTGTTGTGGACCCATACAGAGCATTACACCATTCAGTGCTAAAGCTTTGTGCACACCACCAGCATTTCATTCTCTGATAAGGACTCAGTGCAGATGGCTTTGGATAATTTTGTCCCTACACCCTCTGAGTCAGAAGCTGTAATACTTCCTAATCCTCAGTGGTAAGATAACTCCTTCTTCCTGTTTCTGTGTACGCGTGGAATGTATGTGAGTAGGAGTCCTGTGAAGCAGAGGTGTCTTGTTGGTTGGTGGATCGAACTGTAACTGTTCAGGAGGTGGTGTCTAAGTTGTGTATTGCCTTGAACATGTGTGTGAGTAGTTTCAAATGAGCACATTTGTGTATTGGCAGTCAATGGAACTCTCTGAGGTGTGGTGTGATGTGAGTTCTTTGTGAGACGTTGAGGATGTGCCTGGCTGCAGAGTTCTGGATGGTTTGTGATCTTCAGATGAGTTCATTTTGTTATCCTGGTGTAGAGCGTGTTCCCATAGTCCAACTTGCTGGTGACTGGGGTGTGTGATGTTTTTTCTGATGTTGCTTAGGATTCATTTGGAGATATTCCTCAGCATCATCAGGGTGTGGAAGTAGGATGCAATGATGTGTTGACTTCTGCAGTCACATCTAGTTTATTGTCAATGATGATCCTGAGGTGCCTGGCGTGGGTCATGAGTGTGGCATAAAGTTTGACTGGCAATCAGTTGGAGTCCCATGGCGAGGTGTTCTTGCTAAAGATAAATACTTCTGTCTTGTCGGTGTTGGGCTTGAGACGTTTGACTTTCATTTATTTAGTGACTTACGTCAGCCAGGCAGTGAACTCGTATCTTGTGTTGGGGGTGTTGTCCAAGAGGGAGAGTATGAGTTGCATGTCATCTGCGTAGGAGAGTACATTGATGCAGTGTACGCAGATTATGTTGGCCAGGGGAATCATGTATGCATTGAAGAAGGTATGGCTAAGGGATGAAACTTGAGGTACTCTAGAGATGAGATTATAAGCTTCTGAGGAGTAGGGGTGCCAGGTTAACAGCTTGTGTTCCATCTGTTAAGAAGGAGCAGATCCAGCAGAGAGCGGAACTAGTGGCTCTGAGGAGCTGGTGGTTGCTGAGGTACTCGGTGAGGTATTGATTCATTAGTTTAACTAAGACCTTGGCCACTTTTGGTAGAAGGGAGATGAGTCCGTAGCTGAAGAGCGTTGCTGGGTCAACGGATGTTTCTTGAGCAGGTGCATGATGGTGGCATGTATCCAGGTGTCCGGGAATGCGGCTAAGTAGATGGAGGCATTGAGCATGGGTTTTGGTGCTTTGTTAAGTGGTAGAAGCTTTTTGATGGGGAAAGGTCAGAGGAGGCCCCAAAGTGGATGGTCTTCATGGTAGCAGCATTTTTGAAGTTTTTGATGGTGTGCCCCGTGATGGTGGGCAACAAGGTCAGGGTTTGTTCTTTCTTCAGCTATGATCAGAAGTTCAGTTGCAACAATGACGGGGTCCATTTAAGAGTCGAAATTGGCATTTACAGAGGCGATTTTGTGTACACTCACCTCACACTTGGGGTAAGTTCCAGGTCTGTTTCAAGTTGCAATAATATGCCATGCCGCCAACCCCCACTATTGGAATACTAATTACTTGTTTTTCTCACATGTGTAGCTCCCGGCTGGGACCCATGTGAGTATCTTCTTCTTATCCTTTGCACGGTGCCACACCCTCCACGCGAGCTGGTCCATTACCCTTCAGGTGCTATACAAACAAACCTTAGTTCCACTATATAATACCAGTTGCTTAACATGAGCCACATGCTGACATTATCCCGCATCTTCTCATAGGTCTTCCTACGATCATAGGTCCTGAAGAGACCCTACACTGCACAAAGGCACGAAACGCCGTCGACCAGTTGCATAAACAAACTGTTGTTTACCAGCACTGATCACTGTATCTAGCGCTGTCCACTGTACATATATATGTTATTGGTTGTTTATATGAAGCATTGGAAACCTTGTATATATTTCACATATTGTCACTAATTTCCTAGGTTCCGTTTTTCACTGGGACACCTCTCACTCATAACTATATGTTCAAATGTATTACTTTGTAAAAGTATTTTATTTCAAGGATTATATAAATATTTTTGTTTAAAAAACAAATCAGAGGTCTATTTGCTTCCTTCTCTCTCCAATATCACTATAACCCAATATATTGCCATTGTACCCATATACATTGAGATTACTTCATTAAGTTGTTGTAGTTCTATCTAGGACCCTAAATTCGATAGTCCTGATTTATGCCCTTATGTGGTTATAATAAATAATATCCATATAAAGGCATAAGAATCATATCCATATTTAGTCATAGCCCATGCTGTCCAAATTAAGCAAGGCTACTTCCCCAGGCTCCTAGAAAGTACAACGAGTTCTGTAAACAAACTAAACCTCCAGCAACCTGGGAATTCCCCATTGCTTTTGTTTTGATTTCGTCCTAGAACTCCTGTGAGCACTCTAAGAACGGCCAGTTCTTAGTGACATCTTCATTGACGTCTTATGTCCAACCTTACGTCAAAACCCGGCACCTTTTAGGTATAAATATACCAACGTTGCCTTAAGCAAACACACAGTGGTGGTTTTGGAGCAGTGCGGCTATCTACTTGCCCGAGAGCCCAGCTGATGCGAGAGCCCACGGACGCCGCCCCTCCTCTTTGACGCACTGAGACAGAAGCTGTCTTTTCTCCTGCCGAGAAATCCAGCTCCGGTGTTTCCAGATACCCTCGCAGGTTACTGGGATATCAAGTCCTGAGAGAGAGATACAAGACCTCCTTCATTCTAATAACCAAGGTACGGAGCTGACTAAACCCTTAAGAGAATTCTTGATTCAGATTCCTTGGCAAAACCAACTTAACTTAAACTGCTACTTACTTATTCCTTCCCACGTATTAGGCTTAGGTCAGGTACACCGGGGTAGGCGTATTTAGAAGCACCAGTTGAGTACGTTAGTCAATGTATATAAGTATGTATATATTTTATCTATTTTAAAGAAACATATGGCTAAGAAACCATATCAATGCTTTTACAGTATTATTTTATAACACTCCTTTTACTGTACGCACTTTACTTTATGCTAAGTATTGCAATTATGGCAATTCATTTCTCTTGTATGAGAAAGAAGACTGCTCAATAAATAACACCTTTTATTGAAAACGCCCGTCTCTCTTTTCTCTGCACTCTGGTGAAACTAAGTATGCACACTTGACCGAGTGAAATAGCTGTCTATTGTTTTCACACGACTCTAGAGATACACTCTTATTCTGAGGGAGCAAAGTTGTCATGTTATATCGTTGTCAGAAGATAATCCCTTCTTGTCTATCCAGGGAGGTTAAACTCCTCCTCGTTTATTCGAGAAAGTTTCTAGTGACCTCTGAGCTAGCTGGCAAACCTTCAGTCTAATATAGTCAGTAGAGACCTAGTCGACCTCAGTCCTACGTCTACACTGCTGAATATATTACTCCAATGCGCAGAGCCTATTGGGAATATAGGAACTACACTACAAAATGTCCACAGGAGTCCTTCTTTTTTGATAATAAATTATTTTTACTTCCAGCTCATTGTGACCAATTGCAGCTGTGTTGTTGTTGAGAAGGTTTGTGCCACCCAATTCAACCACTTTCCACACAGGTCATGCACAGTGATGGCAACTTGAGTGTGCATGTCCATAGTTACCCCGGACGTGGAGTAACTTGATGATTACCATTAGCACAGGCCACCTGCAAGTCAAGTGGGCGGCCGCATATGGTATTGTAAACATTGCAATCCGTGAAACAAGCCCTGGTATTGAATCACAATTTCCACTTGATAGAGGTCCTACCATGCCATATCCCCAGCTTCTCTGGATAACCACTAAATATAGCAGCACAGGGTAACATACTTTAGCACGCAGTCAAGGCCACGCAGTGTCTTCACAGTGCAAGCACTAGAACTTCTGCGACATCACCGCGTGTTTCATTAGAATGCCAGTCGTAACATCGACTTGCTTTAGGGAATGCGGTGTTGGACTGGTGTTGGATTTTAAGTCCAACACCTTCCTTTCTGATACACATACTGGAGTTGGAATAGTAAATTATACCATTTGAAAGTCCAGCGCTTATCTTAAGCAAGTCGTTGTAACGATTTCCATGCTAAAGGAACATATGGTAATAACGCAGTTGTTGTTTAGACCGTGTTGTAAAGGCACATGCGGTTTAGGCATCCGTGGTTCTGTCATACAAACAAGAGAACACAGTAACCATCTGCTCTGGCTCCAATGGAAGCTGTCTCTCTCCTGCACCACCAATGAGCACGCACATCAGCAATCTGTTGGAAGTAGTGGAAGTGAGGAAAGGAGAATGACAGAGAGAAAATAGCAACACTAGTGACCACCAGTTTGACTTATCACTTCTGCTGGGCACTCACCTCTGCAAGTGGGTGTTTAAGGGCAATAATAGATATCTTTTCAATTTGACAAGAAAGTCCTACACCTATCTGTACCAGTGAATGTATCTCTATGTACCTATCTCTCTATGCTGTAATGTGAAACTTGTTATTTCTGGTACCAAAGCACAACTAGAAATTAATATCTTTATATAAGTTTAACTGCACCTCTCCCCTATTAGTGAGATGACTACCTCATGCTTCGTAGCTAGGCACTGCCTACTGCAGATAAGCTCAGTTTCTACTTGACTTTGGCCACTGGAAAAGTAATTGTTATACGTTAAAAGTCTGCAGTGTCCATCATTGCAGTTCATATATCAATTGCTAGGAACTCTTAGCACCTTACGCATAATCCTATGCAAATATCAGTGGCAATATTATCTTGACATGAACATTTTTCCAATTTAATCACAGGCTACATCGCCAAGAATAAATGGAGCAATATCTACGGGCTGGATGTACAAAGAATTTTTGTGGTAGCAAACAGACTAATTCGCAGAATTGGCCCATCTGCAACCTCAAAAATGCTTTATGGGATGTACAAAGCCCAAATTACTATTCAGTAGCTTGTTACTGAATCGCAATTTGGATTTTGCGATTCGATATTAGGAAGGGGCATGTTGAGGGCATCCCTTCCTAATACCAAATTAAAATAGTATCTATCAATGTTTTGCAACCATAATGCAGTCATAAAACGTTGGCAATTTACTGCCATTTGAGAGATGAAGGTAACCCATTGGTAAATGGCAAGAGGTCCCCAAGGGTCCTCTTTCCCTTTGAGAATGGTTGGCAAAATATTATTCAAGAGCTGGCACTGGTCCCATGGACCAATGCCTGCTCTTGAAAAATGAAACTTCAAAGTTTTACTTTTTTCTTTTTAAACGCATCCCATTTTCATTTAAGGAAAACAGGCTACGTTTAAAAAAAAGATTGCCTTTTTTAAAAGCAGTCACAAGCATGGTGGTCTGCTGACCTTAGCAGAACACCATCCCTGTGATGGCAGTGAATTGTAGTGGGTCACAAATTTCGACCTACCTCATTAATATTCATAAAATAGCCCTTTTTGCGACCTACTACGGATCAATAATGAAATACAAGAGTTTCATACATTAGGGATTGTGATTCCTAATTGATATTTGCAAAAAATAGCAATTAGGAAATCGCTAATCTGATCTTTGTACATCTATCCCCAAGTCATTACCAATGTTGAAAGTTAAATGTTAAAAATATTTCAAAGTTCATTTTTACAACACAACTTAATTGTCACCGGGTTCTCTATTTCCAAATGTCTTATAGCAAGCTCTCAAGGAACCATTCTTTGCAAAAAAGGAAATCCTGAAATCAAGTAGCAAGGTCCTGACTGCAGTAACATTGTTTAACAATTGTATAGGAAGGATACAGTGAAACACAAGGAAGACTATACGTGACAATCCAAGATGTCCCCTGCTGTGGCTAAACAAGTGAGAGTTGAGGAGCTGCTGAGAAATGTATTTTGTCATTGGGGCACCATTGCATAGTGTGTTGTAGACCCACACAGAGCATTACTCTATTCAGTGCTAAGGTTTTGTGAACACCACCAGCATTTCATTCTCTAATAAGGACTCCGTGCAGGTGGCTTTGGACAATTGTATCACTACACCCTCTGAGTCATAAGCTGTAATACTTCCTAATCGACAGTGGTAAGATAACTCCTTGTTCCTGTTTCTGTGTATGCATGGAATGTTTGTGAGTAGGGGTCCTGTGAAGCAGAGGTGTCTTGATGGTTGGTGTATTGAACTGCAACTGTTCAGTAGGTGGTGTCTAAGTTGTGTATTGCCTTGAATGTGTGTGTGAGAATTTTCAAATGAGCACATTTGTGTATTGGCAGCCAATGGAACTCTCTGAGGTGTGGTGTGAGTTCTTTGTGAGAGGTTGAGGATGTGCCTGGCTGCAGAGTTCTGGATGGTTTGTGATCTTCAGATGAGTTCCTTGGTGAGCCTGGTGTAGAGCGTGTTTCCATAGTCTAACTGGCGGGTGACTGGGGTGTGTGTTGTTTTTTCTGATGTTGCTTGGGAGTCATTTGGAGATATTCCTCAGCATCATCAGGGTGTGGAAGTAGGATGCAATGACGTGTTGACTTCTGCAGTCACATCTTATTTACTGTCAATGATGATCCTGAGGTGCCTGGCATGGGTCCTGAGTGTGGAATCAAGTTTGACTGGTAATCAGTTGGAGTCCCATGGCGAGGTGTTCTTGCCAAACATAACTACTTCTGTCTTGTCGGTGTTGAGTTTGAGACATTTGTCTTTCATTTATTTAGTGACTTACGTCAGGCAGGCTGTGAACTCGTATCTTGTGTTGGGTGTGTTGTCCAAGAGGGAGAGTATGAGTTGCATGCCATCTGCGTAGGAGGGTATATTGATGCAATGTATGCAGATGATGTTGGCCAGAGGGATCATGTATGCATTGAAGAGGGTGTGGCTAAGGGATGAAACTTGAGGTACTCTAGAGAGGAAATTATAGGCTTCTGAGGAGTAGGGGTGCCAGGTTGATAGTTTGTGTTCTATCTCTTAAGAAGGAGCAGATCCAGCAGAGAGCGGAACTTGTGGCTCTGAGGAGCTGGTGGTTGCTGAGGTACTCGGTAAGGCATTGATTCATTATTTTAACTAAGACCTTGGCCACTTTTGGTAGGAGGGAGATGAGTCCTTAGTTGAAGAGCGTTGCTGGGTCAACGGATGTTTCTTGAGCAGGTGCATGATGGTGGCATGTATTCAGGTGTCCGGGAATGTGGATAAGTAGATGGAGGCATTGAGGATAGGTGTTGGTGTTTTGTTGAGTGGTAGAAGCTTTTTGATGGGCGAAAGGTCAGAGGAGGCCCCAAAGTGGATGGTCTTCATGGTAACAGCATTTTTGAAGTTTTTGATGGTGGGCCCTGTGATGGTGGGTCACGAGGTCAGGGTTTGGTCTTTCTATAGCTATGATCAGAAGTTCAGTTGCAACAATGACGGGGTGCATTTAAGAGTCGAAATTGGCATTTACAGAGGCGATTTTGTTACAGAAGAATAGCTTACCTGTGTGTGCTGGAGAAGCTGTAGCATTCAGTCTGAGAAAAGCGGCACATGATCATTTGTGTTAGTAAGACATCTGTTCATGGAGATGGGTAACATGAGGAAGACTTGCAGCAAGTTCCTTCCTTCCGCTGGTTGACCTTTATGTAACAAATTCCCTGTTTCAAGTGAATGAATCTCTAGCCACGCAGCACTGTCCCTCTCTCAATTACCCATGTGCCAGGCTGTATGCATTGTTAAATTCTATTGTTTTCTAGTTGCTGATATGTGTTACTTTGGCATCAACCAGGTTATGAAGGGGAGCCATGACAGTTTGGAGTGAAGTTTCTCAGATTTGAAATATTTTAGTATTTGTCTACAACTGGCATGGAAATATATATTGTTGTGTTATGGACTTAAACAAACATAAGCAAACAAAAGAAAGCATCACAATTATACTATGTAAAACATACATTTTCACCTCTTGTGCATTGTTATCATCCACCTTTGTGATATGTTGAGACAGTCTGTGTCCATCCTTCAAAGAGAAAGATATCACCATATAATTTTAAGGGGGTGATAGGGCAGTGACAGACTTTTGGCTAGTTTAATGTTGCAAGTTCCCACTAAACTTAACCTGAGTGGCGAAAATGTTGGATCAACTTGCATTATCATTAGTGATTGATAATTAAGGGCTGATAACCCCCCAGGTGTGCAGATTGCACACTTTCTTTGAGACTTAAGACTCGTTTTCTTACCTCCTGGTTGGCTACTTTGGTGTTTAGCCACCTAAACAGGCGTCAACCCATTAGTCAATCCCATTTGCTATAGTTGTTACGTCAGACATGCCAGTGTAGATGTCTGCAACACCTTTTTTTAGCAATTCTTTAAATAAAGTTAGAGTGGGCTTTGACTTCACTCAGAAGAGTATTCCCTCTGACTTTATTCTGTTGGCTACTTATTGTGCGATTTCGCCTCTTAGGCAGTACTTGAATGAATGTGGGAGTGAATGAATGAATGAATGAATGAATGAATGGGGTTTTATAGAGTGTATGGCAACTCAGAGGATTGTCCCGGCGCTGACAAGCAGAGCCCAAGGTACGTGCCCCCAACAAGACCTTACTGTCCCACTGTGAAGAACCAACTTTTAATTTTTTTCCAAAATGTGGTCTCAGAAGAGATCAGGTGCAGTTTGCAAGGGAGCTCATTCCATAACTAAGCAGCATGAGAAAAAAAGCTTTGCTGCCCCTTCGGACACTCTTGAAGATCAGGATTGACAGAAGTGAAGCAGAAGCAGAGCGCAGCATTCTGGAGCGGAGGTACTGGACAAATCTCTTCACCAAGTAGTCAGTGCTAGAGTTACACTGCCCTGTGCACCAAAACTAAGGCTTTAGATAGGATCCCTTTCTTGACGGGCAACCAATGTACAGCTTTCAGGGCCAACGAGGTCAAAGAACACCTAGGAAGATGCAGAAGCAGCCTAGCGGCTGGATTTTGGACCACCTGCAGGGGATTCACCAGGGATCCTAGATTAAGGGTTTTTGCGTAGTCCAGGCACGAAGTGATCAGAGCATGGATCACCACTTTTTTCACCTCCAGAGTCAGGAGGGGAGGAACTTTTTAAGAGTGTGGAGCATCGCCCACCAATGCAAATATCTGCAGCCTCATGGAAAGGGTGGTGTCCAACTTCACCCTTAAGTATTAACTACCAAAGATGGAGGGGGCGGGGCTGGCAATGCAGAGGGCAATAGATCTTCCCACCATTTGGACCCATGTGACCCAAATGGAATAATTTCCGTCTTCTGTGCATTACATTTGAGCTGACTACTCTGCATCCAATCAAAGATGACTTGCATGCAGCCTATGAAAGACGCTGCAATGGAGGCATGCGACCCATCCAAGGCAGAGAGCATCTGAGTGTCGTCAGCGTATGAAAAGGTTTCACATACAAACAGCTCGACTACAGAAGCCAAAGGGGACATGAAAACATTAAAGAGGGTAGGGCTTAGTGATGAGCCCCGCGTGACCCCTTGGTTGACTGCCTTTACTTCAGAGGAAAAAGGGGCGAGCCAGACTGATTGGCCTCTGGAGGCCAGGAAGGCCTTGCACCAGTCCAACACAGAACCCCCTACTCCCACTGTAGATAGTCGGTGCAGGAGGATAGAGTGCAGGACGGTGTCAAAGGCAGCAGACAGATCAAGAAGGATCAAGGCCACATTTGTCCCCTCGAGTCCAATGACCATTTGATATGGTTAGAAATCTCCAGTACTGCAGATTCCGTACTGTGACAGGGGCAAAAGCCAGATTGACTTGGATGTAACAATTTGCCTTGCTCAAGATACTCTGAAAGCTGAACATTGATCAGTTTTTCCAGCATTTTTGTAGAGGCCAGAGAAAGGAAATGGGCCTATAATTACAAAAAATGCTGGGGTCTAATACAGACTTCTTAAGCAGAGGGTCACTTCAGCCAGTTTCCAGTTAGCAGGCATGACCCTGGAAGAAAGGGAGAGGTTAAAGATGGGATTGATAATCAGGTTGATGATATCTGCTGCTGCAGATAGCAGAGTAGGGGGGCATGGGTCCAGAGGTGAGCCCGATTTACATTTCAAAATGGCTTCCCTGGAATCTTCCAAAGAAATGGGCCTAAACTGGGTATGCCTTTTGCTGAGACTGTCCGGTTCTGAATGGCAGGTAAAAAGGAGACTCTCCTGCAGGGAGGCAGTGAAAGACAGGCTCTGGGCCTGTTTAAGGGAGACATGTTAGGCCCTGAGAGCATCTTTGTAAATAGCTTTACTGTCCAAGGAATAATCCTTACACGTGATGCATCCAAGTTTTTAGCATGATTTACATTCCTCAACCAGATAAGCAGAGAGCCAAGAGGCAGGGAGTCCCGCCCGTTCTCTTCTTCAGCTCTTGTAGTGGAGCTAGTGCATCTGCATCTAACAGCCCTCCCATTTTGGCAGATATCATTGGTCAGACAGGGGCGAGTATTGGCAAAGAAATCCTCACAGTCTGAGGTTTTCACCTTCTTCCATGCCCAGAAAACAGTGTGGTCGAACGTCCTACCCTGTTGGTGGGGGTTATCTGGTATCCAGTTGAAAAAAATCTTATTGTGGTTGGATCACAGAGTAGGCTTGGAAGGACAGATCAACAACAGGCAGTTGGAAAAAATAAGGTCGATGGACTGTCCTGCCAAGTGAGTGGGTGCTAAAACAAACTGGGGCAGATTCATACGCTCGATAAATATGAGTGCCAACGGGTCCCATGGGTCATCAACGCGCAAGGTTAAGGTCCCCGAAAACAGTGAAGTTGGCCCATTGCAGGAGATAAGGGGCCAGATCTTCTTCCAGGGATCCAATAAAATCCCCAGCGGGACCCAGGGGATCGAAAAATGAATGCCCCTGAAAGAAATGGTTTGAGCTTATAGCCCCAGTTGGAAGCCTAGGCTCTCCGCTTTCTTAAGATCACCAAGCTCAAAAATTAAGCATGGCAATGGCTGTTTAAAGGCTATCTCCACCCCTCCTCCCTGTTTGTGGCTTCTGTCACAGTGAACCAAGAAGTACTCTATGGGAATAGCCAGCGTGATGCCCGGGGCGGAAGACTCATTCAGCCAGGTTTTAGTCATAAGAGCATGTCTAACCCACCACTGCTGAGAAGGTCAAAGATGTGGGGGGCATGTGTGTGCAGGAAGCGGACATTGTTTAAGAGGGCTGACGGCTCCTTCCCTAGATTATCCCATCCCCATAAGGTGTTTAACAAGCCTTCCTTTAGGCTTGAGAAAGGGAACAGGGGTTAAACGGTCCTGGGAGGGTTCTTAATGACATGCTGAGCAGAATACATATCCACGGTAATGTTCTGCTAGGACAGGTAAAACATGGACAAAGAGCCCTCAGCTCACTACTAAGATAGCAAATACGCCTGGGATTAGCAGGTGCCCCAAGAATAGCATGGCTGGCACTGGCCTCGTTCGGGAAACAGATGGGCGCAGTCAAGCTTGCCTAAGACACGCCTTCATCAAGACAGAAGGCATCTGCACCACTGTGCTGTTTAAAAGCACCAGCGGCATCAGTCACTCTCCGCCATCGAGCAACTAGAGCGCAGCCTCACCAAAAATGGTACCTCTAGTAGTCTTGTGTAGGGAAAATCTGCTACCAATAGCAAAACTCTGTGAAAACTCCCATATTTTAGCCCACCATTCCCAAAAATAAAAAACCGAGCTGTCCCACAACAAAAAGTAAGCACTTGATTTTTAAAAGCAGATCCACAGGATAAAATGTAGCAGTAACATTGCAATGCATGAGGGACTATTTTATGTCTCAAAAACTGTTAAATCCCCACAAGGGTTTTGAGTGGGCTGGGTCCCAGACCCTGAAGTAATGGAAAATGGACATTGAAACTGGTCCCTATCGGGTCCTACTTCATTTTCCTTAACCTTACTGATAAAAAAACACTGTTTGATTTCTAAACAGTAAATTAAAAAAACGTTTAGGTAATCCATGTCAGGGATGTTCTTGTCTATATTTCCCATGCTTTACTTAATTTTGCATTCCCTAAGAATGTTAGCTATTTCCAGGATGTTGTTTTTGTATTTTTTTCCATGTAGCATATTACTCTTGTATAGTGCATACTGTGAACTTAGTTGCCTCCAGGTGTTTATAACAATCCTTGATTGAGAGGTCTGAGTTTGAGGATAAAGGCAGTGCAAGTTTCTCACTGTGCCTGTCAATGTGTTATAAAGGTGTTCAGAATACATGGTCATCCAATCTCTCGACAGAGAGCACAGAGCAATGGTCACATATTCTAGATGCAATCATGATTCTGTACAAATGTGTGTTAAGGAGGGCTATATTTGACAAAACATTGACATGGCGAAAGTAAAAGAAATTGCAGTGCTTATAGGTGGATTGTGTGCATGGTGTGTTTGGGATGATGTAGATGTGAGGAAGTGCATTAAGGAAAGAATGAAAGGGGGTGCTGAAGAGAAAAGATATGGGGACAGATGTACAAGCCCCATGCGCCACTTTTACATCACTTTTCCGATGTTAAAAGTGACGCAAAAATGTCGTGAGGGGCTTTGTAAATCTGCCCCATGCGGTGTAAAGTGTGCTTGTAGAGATGTGGAGAGTGGAACACTCTGCATTTCTAACACAGAGTGAAGATAACAGGAATGATTGAGACACTCTGAAGACCACTACCTCTTGCACAGACTTTAATTCACTGTCTCATAATTTCAGAATTGAAACATTTTCAATATTAATTATTTTCAATAACATCATTGTTCTTAATTTCTATTAAAAAAACAAATTATCATTGACAAATCCAATAGTCCTTGCTGATTTTAGATGCATATCAGTTGTTGTATATTATATCTGGATACAATAAGAGAAACCTCAAAAAGGGAAAAAATACTGATTGGCGATACACAATTCGAATCACAGAAATGTAGTTCATGTGTTTCAACTATGCCTTTAATTATACAGGCCACGCCTCCTTGAAAGACCCCCTCCAACTTTTTTCATCCTACTCAAAGCCATGACGACCACAGACTACATTTGTTACTTCAAAGAAACATTGCATACAGAAAACAATGTAGGCTAGATTGGTTGCCTATGCCATTTGTCGCCCCTCTCTCACCATGAAGCCCACATGCTGACGTCAACTGTTGGGTATCACCACCCTAGCCTTCGTAAGGTCACAGCCCATATCCACAGTTTTTCAGAACTAGCACTGCAGAGCTAAATGCTTCCACCCCAAGCATTAGATTAAACAACAGCTCTCTCACTTAGTTTGGGAGCATAATGTATGGATGCTTAAAGTTAAGCCCATACCTTACACAAAAAACACGAAAAAAGCCATTGCCATGTGCTGAAATGGTGAGATTTGACCTACACCGAAGGCCAATTCTGCAGAACAGACTTATAGTCAAAGCAGAGACAGTTGCTTAGCTTGTTCATCTGAAAATCAAATCTTCTTAAGATAAAACATAAAATAATGTGACAAAAATAATGTTTGGAAAGTAAGTGTTACCAATCAGAATTTGTAAAATGCACAATTAAGTGCCAAGACATGCCTTCAAGTACATTCTTTTGTGTGATTCAGGCATGTTCTCTGCTTCACTTCCAACATCTGATTGTGCTAATATGCATGTATGCCCTTTTTTGGGACAGAATAGATGTTACCATCACAGACTGGATAAAGCTTCTGTCAGCACGTCTCAGCAACTGATTCAAAAGGAAGCCTTTTGATCTCCACTCACTATTTATCCACATCTGCACTCCGGAATAAGGG
Source organism: Lissotriton helveticus (assembly GCF_964261635.1). Classification (NCBI taxonomy): domain Eukaryota; kingdom Metazoa; phylum Chordata; class Amphibia; order Caudata; family Salamandridae; genus Lissotriton; species Lissotriton helveticus. The sequence continues at coordinate 452,757,922 of NC_136072.1, read as the reverse complement.
CTTTTCTTTTGTCTATCAACCATGTGCCAATGGAGCAGAGGTGATTTAGCAGCATTCACAAATGATTTTCCTCGGCTGAGGGAGAAACCTGATGATTGGTATAAACAAATTGATATGTTTGTCAAGATTTCAAAGGTGTTAGGAATTGATTTGAATACCCTGTTTGACATAGTGGTCCCGGGTGATTTAGGGACGGCATGTAAAGTTGCTGTTGATTGGCCTATTGTAGAACCAGCTAGAGATTCACAGGCACATGCATCATTATTGCATTTTGTGATTCCTTAATTGCGAAAAATAAGGAATTGCAATTAAGGAATTGCAAAATGCAATGCATCAAGAAATTGCTTTAAAATTTGCGATATCTTATTATTCCTTAATTGCGACTCGCAATTTTCGAGTCGCAATTAAGGAATACCTCCCCATTCATTCCTATGGGCCTAGAGGCCCATAGGAATGAATGGGAAGAAATTCTCAATTTGCGATTCGCAATTAGCGAATCGCAAATTGAAAATGCAATTTCAAGGGTGCAGGGGTGTCCAAAGGACACCCTGTTACACCCCTGAAATCAATCTGTGCACATATGTTGTGCACACACATGCCCTTAGGGCATGTGTGGGCACAACATGAAACTTTGAAAAATGCACAAAAGTGCATTTTTCAAAGTTTTCGCAAATTACCATGAGGTTCAACATCATGGTAATTTGCTCCCCTTTATTTGCGAAATCGCAATTTTTAAATGTTTCATGCATTGCATTTAAGGAATCGCAAAATGCGATTCCTTAAATGCAATCGCAATTTGAGAATTCGCAAATATTTGCGAATTCATAAATTGCGAGGGCCTTGAACCTTCATGCTTTCCAAAAGAGGATTTTGCGATCGCAAACGGCCGATGTTTGCGATCGCAAAATCCTTTGATGCATGTGCCTGTCAGTGACTAATGGTCCTTCAGCTGAGGTGATGAAGAAATATGATCAAGTGATTACATCGTTGCAATCTAAGGTAGCCCCACAAACTGTTGATTGGCTTAAATTTGATCGTACCACTCAAGTGCCTAAAGAATCAGTGCATGACTATTACGAGAGACTTTTAGTGGCATTTAAACAGCATAGTGGATGGGACACGGTTGAACCAAAGGATATGGGACAATTTGTTTCTAAATTTGCGTTTGGATTCAGACCTGACATCAGTCTAATGATACAGCTTCATTTGATTTGTTGGCTGAATAATTCTGTCGACACAATTTTGCGATATGCAAAATACTGCAGTGAACAGGTAGAAAACAGCACAAAACAAAACAAAGGAGAAATTCATGTTGGTACAGTTAAGAAATGCAGAGAGGCCCGATTGGACACAAGGAGTTGAGGGTGCAGTGGGTCGAGGTAGAGGAAGCGGTAGAGGAATGAACCAACAACAGATGGTGCCCCAACGAGGACAGGGTAGAGGAAGGGGTGCAGATGTTGGAACGGGAGCTGAGTGGATGGCAAATCAAAAGCGTGGCACCACTTGCCATTATTGTCACAAAATCGGGCATTGGAAACTGAGTGTAGATTAAATCCAGCAAATCCGTATGGGGGAAGTTGTGAGTCCCAAATGCAGATACCTCAACCACCAAGAATACCCATGAATACTCAGACATATCGTCAAATGCCTTTCTTTGAGATAAAAGATAGATTACACCAAATACAAGACCCTCATGAGTGCCAGAGGGGGGTGCAGGGAGAGTGCACTTTGGGTGCTGCTTTGGAAGTGGATCAGAGTGGACCGTTTGTAGATGTAAAAGTAAATGGACATCCTGTTACCTTTTTACTAGACACAGGAGCTGTGTGCCCAACTCTACGCACAGAGCTGGTCCCAGATTTACCTCTGTCAGGAAAAACGATCCAAGTGGTGGGAGTAACCAATTTGAAAATGACGAACCCGTTGACAAATTAATTACCTGTGAGAATAGGACCCTTTCAGGATAAGCACCAATTTGTGGTGTGTGAATCAAGCCCAGTCTGTTTATTGGGACGTGATTTGTTGTGTAAGCTAAATTCATATTCGTCAATATTCATTCTATGATCTGTAATGACTTCTATCTCGTCACTTTTATATTTATATGGCTTTGCACGTTTGGTGTCTATGTGGTGTGTATTTTAATATTTCCGTATATCTCAATTGCTCATGCTCTCGTCTGCATGAATATTGACGAATATGAACTATGCATAGTTCAGATGTGCTTCTCCTCTTGCAAGTAACAATTGTAATATTAACATTTAGTTATGTTGAGATGAACATGACCTTGAAATGACAATGTGAAGTTTAGATTTTTGTATCTTGAATCTTACATATTGTCGTCTCTCTCTGTTTATATCGGAGAGGAGAACCTACTCATGCTCCCTTAGACTTGTGGTGTACTACATCACTTGTTTAGTATAAACATAACATCTCTTAAGTGGAGCTATTTGCATGCATATTCAGCCACTAGTGTTTGACTGAGAAACATATAATAGAGATATGTATTTGTTGTTGTTAGTGAACTTATGAATTGTATTACATGTCTCGTGTAAATCTTGATTATATGTATTATAATATTCTAGCCCTGAAGAAGTCTAAGGTTGATTATACCAAGACGAAACAAGTGTTGGCGGCTAGTGTGTTTAAGAAGAAAGACGGAATTAATAAACAGAAGATTTGAAGATTACTCATCTTTTGGAATTTACTCATCTATTTTGATGCACTGTTGTTTAGGTCAGGATATATTTGTTTACTGTCTAGATGTGGCGTTGTTCTTTGACATTGCCCAGTTTGGTTGTGGGTGGGTGAACGCAACCTTATCCTTTGAGCTGCTTTACAGATTGAAAACTTTTACTAATATCACACTCCAGCGCAATTAACACTCTGTCATCCCTCTTTTGTAATTTGCCTTTTGTTAATGGCTCATGCCTAAGATACAATAAAGGGTGCTGAGAGCAGCTTTTGCTGTTTGTACTATCTTGGGGGTGGTGGAAGCTGCCTGTTTGAAAGGAGTATACTCCGCTCAGGTAGCTGAAATTATTGCTTTGATACGTGCCTGTGCTATTGCAGATGGAGTTAGAGTGACCATCTATACGTACAGCCAATATGGTATTGGAGTGGTTCATGACTTTGGACAGTTATGGTCTCAAAGGGGATTTTTAACGTCATCAGGATCCCCTATCCGTAATGGAGACTATGTGCCTCAGTTACTGGAAGCTTTACTGAGACCCACAGCAATAGCTGTTGTAAAGTGCACAGCCCGTGGGAAAGGAGAAGAGTTTGTTACAAAGGGTAATAACTAGGCTGATGAAGTAGCTCGATTTTGTGCATTACATGGTTATGTTTTCAATGGAGAGTACATAGGAGAAAACACAGAAGAGACTGAGCTCAGCATGATGTTAGCTATTGCTGATACATGGGATGAGGTCAAGTGGCTGCAGGATGATGTTCCAGAGGAGGAAGCCGCCTCATGGGTCAGAGCAGGATGTGAAAAGAGAGAAGACAGGATTTGGGTATCTACAGATGAAAAAGCAGTGTTACTTAACTGTTTATTGAGCCCCATGGCGAGGCAGATTCACGGAGCAGTTCATCTTGGAAGAGATGCCATGGTGCACGTGTTTAGACAAACCTGGTTTAACTCTCAATTTCATGTGCATGCCGAAGCAGTGTGTCACAGATGTGTTACATGTCAACAAATGAATGTTGGGAAGAGAACTGTGGTTGCGATGAGTCACATTGGGAGATCAGGAGGACCTTTCAAAAGGATACAGTTGGACTTCATTGAGATGCCAAGATGTAATGAGCTGAGATATGTGTTAGTGGTGGTATGTATCTTTTCATGTTGGGTTGAGGCATATCCAACTAGAGGATGTGACAAGTCTCACAGTGGCAAAACTGCTCCTAAGGGAACTGATACAGCGGTTTGGATTTCTGAAGTCGGTGGAGACAGATAGAGGAACACACTTCCATAGCGAACTCATGAGACTATTGTGTACAGCTTTGAAAATAGACCAGAGACTGCATTGTAGTAGCAGGCCAGAGGCTTCTGGTCTTGTAGAACAGATACATGGTACAATCAAGATGAGGGTGTCAAAGGTGTGTTCATCCACTTCACTGAAATGGTCAGATGCATTGACATTAATACTAATGAGTCTGCGCAGTACTCCTGATAGGAGGACAGGGCTCTCTCCCCACAAAATATTGATGGGAAGAGCTATGCGACTGCCTATGGTGCCAGCTACAGCATTGATAAACATCACCGTTGATTTGGTTATGGATTATTGTAAAGGACTAGTTGATGTGGTTAAATCTGTGTCCCACCAGGTCGAGGCTGTGACTGCATCCACCTCGAGAGACCTGCTGCATGATCTTAACCCTGGTGACTGGGTGCTTGTCCGAAAGCACATGAGAAAGAGCTGCCTTGATGCTCGCTGGCGAGGACCATATTAAGTGCTCCTAGTCACAAGCACAGCGGTGAAGTGTGGAGGATTGCCAAACTGGATCCACGCTTCACATACTCGCAAAGTTCCAGAGCCTGTTGAAAACACGACTCCTCTTGTTCCCAGAACCACAATCGAGAGTGCGATAGAAACTGAAAGAACAGACCAGATCGCGAACACTCATGATGAGGCGTAACAGACAACTGAGCAAGAAAGAATAAGGGAAACAGCTTCTGAAGTGAATGCAGACTCTGAGATTGATGACATTATAGAGGTGAACTTTGAACCAGAGCAGAGTAAACAGCCTGGTACCAAAGGATCAAATCAAAAGGAAGAGAGGAGAGCAGATGCTGCAGAAGCAAAGTGGCCATCAAAGAAAGAGAGGCTGAACTTAAGGCTTGCATCTGAAAAGAATCTTGCTTCGATTCCTGAAGCATCTGAATCAAATCAAAGTGAAACCGAAGAACAACCAGAAAGTGTAAGCCGATCCAGAAGGGAGAGAGTACCATCACAAAAGTACGCATCTCCTGAGTGGACATGTCTGGATGCAGATGCAGAGACCGGAAGGAACTGGGAGGTTGGGGACCGGCACGGTGGGTCACGGAGAGAACACTTTGACTCTGACAGTTCCTGATCCACCAAGGTTAAGTGGATTATGCTTTTGATCCTCAACCAGGTTGCTTTCCCTACCTTTGGTCAACTGCCAACTGCACAAGAAATGGCAGAGATCCGTGCTGAAATTCTACAGCTTGTTCTTGCTATGCTTGTAGCTAATATCATAAATGATGAAGAGTGAACTGTTATTAGCCTTAGAAAGAAGATAACCTAGCTCCCAGAGAAAGAAGATTATAAAATTAGGTATTTTCAATAGAGAGAAGAATTGAGAGTTAGGGCTGACTACTTCACTTCAATAGGTTTAGTATCAATAAAACTGGACATTGTATAATCAATGCAGAATGGAAAATAAAGACATTGCATAGAAATCAATTGAGTAAAAGAAAACAAAGACTGTGTTGAATTCAGTTACATTTCACATTGAACAGAGATTCAAGATGGAATCCGAGAAGTCAGGACGCAAGCAAAAGTGCATAATTGGTACCCTTATTGTGGTGGTGCTTATTGTCATAACTGTGGTGATTATTCCATCTTTGGTTGGGTCTCACGACGGTGAAAAGAATGACATAGCCTCCACCCCATCTACTACAGACGTAGGAGAGGGTGCATCTGCTAAGGAAAGAGATATGATTAGAGTAACTAGTCGAATGCTACATGTAGATCTGTCAAAAGGAGATTTCACTCTGAATGCATATGCTTGTTTGTTGTATGAATAAGTGGATACAATGGAAGTGAAAGATTGTTCTGTGTGTATGCAATTGTCTGCATCAGTGGAAGAGGGTATCCGATATCATCATTCATCTTTGACTTATGGCATCACATGTAGCGTATTGTTGAGCATGTTTTATAGTAAGGCCCACTTTGAGTATTATTTCTCAAATTATGATGTAGTACGCTCAGAAGTTCCAGTCCTTAAATACATGAATAAGTACGATTACTATAAGGAGGCAGAAAGGATGCCTGCATATTTTGTGCCCACCATTACTTTAGATACGTCATATACTCACAGACACAATTTAACTTGCATGTTGACTGATATTGAAAAGAAATTTGGGGATCAAATAGAAGATCGACATAGACAGACCTTATTTAGAGCAGACTCGAAGAATAAGGTTATCCCATGGACACAGGAAGAGTTAGATCATAAGGCAAAAGGAAGTTCTGGTCCAATAGCATTGGATTTCCAGCAAAAAGGAAAATTATGCATTAGACATACGTCCACATGTTATGACAAAATATTTGTAGATGAGTGTGATTGTGAACACGTTTTCTTAATTGAGGAAGCAATCAGAAAGGCATTGCTAGACAAATTAACCATAGTACCAAATGTATATTTTGTATGTGAAAAAAGCGCTATGTGAAATTGCCCAAGAATTGGTATGGTCCATGCAATTTAGCAGTGGTATTCCCAAAAATCTTCCATGTAGATGATCTTTGGCCTTTGGAAGGGAAGAGCGTTCCCCGAGGAAAACTTGGTGTAAGTGTTTGAGAAATTATTGGAGATGTTTTTGGAGCTATGATTCCAAGTGTGGGTGTAATTTTGAATGATGTGAAAATTGGAAAGCTGGCAACAATAGTAGATAAACTCTCGGTGAATTCGGCCCAAATATTATTACTCGTTGATGGGGAGATGGTCTCGATAAGGGCTATGGTTCTTCAAAATCGTCTTGCTTTGGATGTCCTATTGGCAAAAGCCGTTGGAGTCTGTAAATTATTGAGAGTTCAACAGTGCTGCACATATATTCCTGACAACAGTCGGGACATACAGAAATATATCAGTAATATTTCAGAGATACATCAAGATTTGAGTGATTTGGCTGCAGAAGGGGTTTGGGAACAAATTGGCAAGGGTTTTGGAAAGATTGAAAGCTGGTTTGGAAGCCTGGGTCAAAGAATAGTGGGATACATTTTAAAACCAATCATAATAGCAGCCATATGAATCATTGTATTACTGGGAGCCATCAAAGCCTACAAATGGCAAAAGGCACGCCATAATGCAAATTCCTTGAAAAAAAGAGAGCAGCAGTTATAAAGACTGCAGGGCTGTCATTATCTGCACCTTAAGGGGTTAGAAAAAGTCAGACAGGAACGACAAGCTACGGCCTCTGTTTAGGTTGATCTCTTCTGCACAAAGAAAATGAAATGAAAATAAGATGTTGGTGTCATGACACTAGTCATAAGAGGGGGGAATTGATAGAGTGCTTACAGCACTCTATATGTATGGGTGCATCATACTCATGGTTTAAATGCACCCGCATATGTTTCATTATTACAATGTATTATGCTTGTTTAATGCATTTATTTTACATGATAAATAAGAAATGTAATGTGCACTTTTAAATAGGATTTGCATGTATTAGAATACATCATCATTTCTATATGCACAAGTGTGCAGGATAATATTATATTCATAAATGTAATCGTGTGTGTTAAAGTTGCCTGCAGTATAGGCCCAGAGTTGCAGGTTGTTGACGGTTTCAATTCCCCGGTTGCTAAAGAAATAATTAAATGTATCTTTGTACGTGCCAGAACAGTATGCCCTCAACCACTGCAGGTATCGGAATTCCACCTCGTTATTTTACTTTAAGGAGATACCTGGAATGTCCTTGAAGAGCCTGATAGCAGGAAGGGAGGATATCTTCTGTGCCTGGCTTATCTGAACCTCAAGGCCACTGGAAGACAAGAAGATTTAATTAAAGAACAAATGGAAAGTTACTGAAATATCTTGTAAGTGAAATAATTTGTCATGTGATACATTTGGAGGGGTCTGAAGTGTGTTTTAATATGATGTGCAGGGACAGAGAATCAAGAGCATCTTAAGAACAAGCTCCATAGCCTTAAGCTATCTTGACCCATTTTAACGTGAGTACTTCTAAGGAAGTCTACATGTGCCGACACCTTTGGGAAGAAGCTAGGGTATGCTGCTAGATCCCTGATGAGAGTAGTGTAGGGAAAGAGAATTCATGCTTTTCTTCCTAATGAATAAGGAACTTGACTCAGCCTCCATCCTGTGTTGTTTATTGATTTTTGAATTTATCACCTTATGTCTTCTGTGCCGAATGAACTATATGCGTAGATTCGGCTCTGTATTGATATTTATATACCTATATTCATTGATTCTCAGATGCGTATATATACAATTGTTTTTGGAATTATAATGAAATCCATAAACTGGAATACGGAGTCTGTGGTCCTTTAATCTGAGTAAATTGTAAGTATAATTCTGTAGTGTTTATTCCCCTCGCCATTTTTAGTAGGCAAATAAAAGATCATCAGCGCTAAATTCGGAAGAAAAGAGAAGGGCAAAAGTTTGCGTCACCATATGTCTCATGCAAAGTGAAAGCATGGAGGAGCATGTGACTAGAGCCTGCACTAACCAAAGGAGCAGGATTACAGCAAATCCCCTCTGATGAGGAGGGAATGGGCGTGTTAAGAATTCACAGTCAGTACTTGCTCCTGTCTTCTTTCTCTGTTCACATCAAAAGGTTTCCAGTGCCTCCTGTAATTAAAGGATTAGTTTTGAAAGTTCTGGGGAGCAGGAGAGCATGTGTCGAATGCTTAGGGCATGGCACCTAAGGACACTGAGAAAGTCCAAAGAAGTGGGGTGTTCTCAAGAAAAATGAAAGCCTGTCACACGATCAGGACGACCTCGATTCAGGAATTTCCCATTTTCCTTCACTTGGCAGAATTTGAAAGGTCATCAAACGGTTCCAGCCTCGCCTCCCTCCTCGGAGCCTCAGAAGAGAGCCGCCATTGCCTTTGGCACCAAACTCTGTCCACATGCCGATTTTTAGGTCTCGCTAGAGCCAGTGCATGCCCTATTCTGGCGAGACATTTAGTAGCTGGCTTTTAAAAGTGCTACTTTTGCCGGCCACCAGCTTGATGTCACGCGCACAAGCGCGCACGCGCGACATGCACATTCCATCTGACTTTTGCGCTGCGCGGCCGTGTCAGTTTCACCGCCGCGTGGCCATTGCTTGTTCAAACTGTCACTTAGGCCGATGCTAGTGACATCCTCGGATGTCGGAATGGCCTCGGACACTTGAACTCTAGTGTTTTCAGTCACAACACCACCTTGCGCCAGATGCTGGGAATTAAAGACCCCAGGCAGCCTCGTGCACCACCCGCTCTTAAATTCATGCACCAAAACAGCTTAAAGAGGGGTTTACTGAGCCAATTGAAAGTTTTTATTAAAACCTATTAGTGTGCCAGGGCCGCTGGTCTGAGGGAAGAAATTAGCCCAGAGCGCCCACTAGCAGCCGTGGCTCCGAGGCGCCCCACCTCCTTTCTAAACTGTTCCCTGATTCACGTTACCCGAACACACTTGCGGCCTGCAGGTTGTCATATCCTTTTTCGGCTTCTGGTATAATTTATACTTTTTCTAATGCTTCCTGAAAACCGACCAGCACTTCTCTGCCCAAAAAATGTTTGTTTCTTGTGATAAGTGTTTATTCCAGATTTCAAACCTTTCATGTCCTTCAGTAAGCCAGCATTTATGTTGGGCTTCTCAGCTTTTCTAAGCAAACTGGTACCGGTCGCAGATTCCTTCAACTTAAAATCCAGTTATAGATCCTATTTAAGGTAGCGTTTTGGTTACCTCCCGCAAAGATTATCCCACAGGTATGCTCTTTTCCAGCTACTGGCTTTTTTTTCTCGCAGCGCCTCCAACATGGTCCCCACTCTTTACACACATTGGTATATTTTAATTCCCCATTGCTTTCCACTTTAGTGTAATGAACAGTGTTTTCTATCCACTTGAGGTTCATGAGACTATCACAATCCCAAGTGTCAGACAAAGTGCCTTCAATGCTCCAGATGTACCCTTTACAATCACAAGGGGCAGAGAAAGCGCCTTGAATGCTTCAGATGTACGCTTTACAATTCCAAGTGGCAGAGAAAGCACCTTGAATGCTCCAGATGTACCCTTTACAATACCAAGTGGCAGAGAAAGCGCCTTGAATTCTCCAGATGTACCTTTACAATACCAAGTGGCAGAGAAAGCGCCTTGAATGATTCAGATGTACCCTTTACAATCCCAAGTGGCAGAGAAAGCACCTTGCATGATTCAGATGTACCTTTACAATCCCAAGTGGCAGTGAAAGAGCCTTGAATGCTACAGATGTACCTTTACAATTCCAAGTGGCAGACAAAGCGCCTTGAATTCTCCAGATGTACCTTTACAATCCAAGTGGCAGAAAAAGTGCCTTGAATGCTCCAGATGTACCCTTTACAATCCCAATGGCAGAGAAAGAGCCTTGAAGTCTTCAGATCTACCTTTACAATCACAAGGGGCAGAGAAAGCTCCTTGAATGCTCCAGATGTACCATTTACAATACCAAGTGGCAGAGAAAGCGCCTTGAATTCTCCAGATGTACCTTTACAATACCAAGTGGCAGAGAAAGCGCCTTGAATGATTCAGATGTACCCTTTACAATCCCAAGTGGCAGAGAAAGCACCTTGAATGATTCAGATGTACCTTTACAATCCCAAGTGGCAGTGAAAGAGCCTTGAATGCTACAGATGTACCTTTACAATTCCAAGTGGCAGACAAAGCGCCTTGAATGCTCCAGATGTACCTTTACAATCCAAGTGGCAGAAAAAGTGCCTTGAATGCTCCAGATGTACCTTTACAATCCCAATGGCAGAGAAAGAGCCTTGAAGTCTTCAGATCTACCTTTACAATCACAAGGGGCAGAGAAAGCTCCTTGAATGCTCCAGATGTACCCTTTACAATACCAAGTGGCAGAGAAAGCGCCTTGAATTCTCCAGATGTGCCTTTACAATACCAAGTGGCAGAGAAAGCGCCTTGAATGATTCAGATGTACCCTTTACAATACCAAGTGGCAGAGAAAGCTCCTTGAATGCTCCAGATGTACCCTTTACAATACCAAGTGGGCGAGAAAGCACCTTGAATTCGCCAGATGTACCTTTACGATACCAAGTGGCAGAGAAAGCGCCTTGAATGCTCCAGATGTACCTTTACAATCCCAATGGCAGAGAAAGAGCCTTGAAGTCTTCAGATTTACCTTTACAATCACAAGTGGCAGAGAAAGCGCCTTGAATGCTACAGGTGTACCTTTACAATCCCAAGTGGCAGAGAAAGCACCTTGAATGCTACAGATGTACCTTTACAATCCCAAGTGGCAGACAAAGCGCCTTGAATGCTACAGATGTACCTTTACACTCCCAAGTGGCTGGCAAAGTACTTTGAATGCTCCAGATGTACCTTTACAATCCAAGTGACATACAAAGCGCCTTGAATGGTCCAGATGTACCCTTTACAATCCCAATGGCAGAGAAAGAGCCTTGAAGTCTTCAGATTTACCTTTACAATCACAAGTGGCAGAGAAAGTGCCTTGAATGCTACAGATGTACCTTTACAATCCCAAGTGGCAGAGAAAGCACCTTGAATGCTACAGATGTACCTTTACAATCCCAAGTGGCAGACAAAGCGCCTTGAATGCTACAGATGTACCTTTACACTCCCAAGTGGCTGGCAAAGTACTTTGAATGCTCCAGATGTACCTTTACAATCCAAGTGGCATACAAAGCGCCTTGAATGGTCCAGATGTACCCTTTACAATCCCAAGTGGCAAAGAAAGCGCATTGAAGGATTCAGATGTACCCTTTACAATCACATGGGGCAGAGACAGTGCTTTGAATGCTGGTCCAGTATCACCAGTTTGGTGACTCTGGAGGGCTGCATATGATGTGACGGTCCCTCTTCATCATGCCTCAGTTTGCCTTGTTCAGCTGGAGGGAATGCCATGTTCTTCGATATTTGAACATTAGACAGGTGTCACATGAATATTTTTTGCAGATCCAAGGGCTGAATTATCTCTTTCATAAGTTACAAGTCATGATTTGTGCATGTACCTTCTTCCCTGCAGTAGGTATACATAAGAACTCCCACACTATGGACTGAGGGTGGTTCTCTCCTCTGCCTCTAATTCATGAGACTTCTGATGTTTGCCTTACTCTCCTCCTAATACCATAATAAATTCTGTGAACAGTTAATCCCACCAAAAATTAGAAAGTGTCCAAACAAATATATTGTATAGTGCACTACATGTGAACTCTCTCAAGTTCAAATTTGTATTGAAAGTCATAAAGTGAGACCTACTTTCAAATGACTAAAGACATTGATTGTACCCGGACAGAAAAGGCTTTACTGTGAATTGCAGGTATTATTGTACTATTTCCAGGTACCATGGTAATACAACATCTTAAAACACAGAAATATACGAAAAACTGCAAGACATCATGCTTATTTGTACATGTGATAAAAACTCAAGGCTCAGAGTTTTAATAAAATTACTCCCTCATAGAAAACACTTCTTTGTTTCTAAAGTTCCATATCCTGCGTGACTCCTGCGTGACGCAGAACAGGAATTAAACCCACACTGGAATCCCGCAGTACTCTATCACTGTCTCTCTGGGTCGTGCAGGAGTGCCGTGAGGCCTATGGTAAGTCTAAATAATAAATTAAATGAAAGCTAAACCTATTGCTTATCTAACAATGTAGAACCTTAGTGGCATTTGTGGTGTGGTCTCTTGGCTCACTCATACGTTTTGAGTACAGTTCTTATCGAGGGACATATCGGAACTCAGGGAGGTAGAACATTTGTGGCTAGCTGCAGATTCCAGAGCTTTCTGTCACAGAAATGTGGGGAGAATGTATGTTTTTTTAATCAAGTTTGATGTTTGCAAGGGCCTCTGGGTAAAGTCAACTAGTGAGAGCCACACTAGTCGCACACCCGTGGACTCCCCTAGTTGTCTAGCTTTAAAAAATGTGCAAGTTTGCTAGGTTTCCCTAGGTTATGCTGAGCTATGGCCCAAAATTCACAGTTACCGACTAGGCAAAACAAGCATTGGCATAGCCAATAGGTCTTGCTTTTGGGACCTTATAAGTACTTAGTTATGCAGCACAATATCCTTGGTGCAACAATATCAACCGTTGCATGGCTAAACAGTTATAAGGTCCCAAAGGCGAGACCTTTTGGCTATGCCAATGCTTGTTTCACTACTTGCACTCCGTGCTGCTTCCCGCCCAAACCTCCCTCACTCCATTTTTGCTTGCAAACCCCAACTCTGTCTTTCCCATCATTGTCGCTTGCAACCCACACCTGCCTCCAAACATTATTGCCAGGGGCGTAACACAGGCCCCCGCATCCCCCCGAACTGCAGGGGCCCCCTCAGCACAGTACTCAGGTCTGAGCGCTCCAGATTAAATCCAGAGCGGGCCCCTCCGTGTACATTGCAGGGGGACCCCTTAAGCTTTTGTTACGCCACTGATTATTGCTTGCTTCCCCACCACAAAAAGGGCACAATGACGAGGACATCACTGGCAGTGTAATAGCGCTTTTTCCCCACAGGCCATCCATTTTGCCTCCCACCCCTTCCTCTCTCCTTCCGTTGTTGCTTGCAACCACCTGGCACCCTCCTTACTTTGTTGCCTGCCACCCTGCCATAACAAAAAAAAAGCACAATGAAGTGGACACCACTGGCCGCTTCATCGTGCTTTTTTTCCCCCACACTTCAGTCCCCGCCTCTAGCAATAACAAAGCGATATGACGTATCTAGCGCGGGCGCATCATAGTTTAAAAAAAAAAAAGGACGGTAAACCTTTTAGTCATGGTACATAGCAGCCACGCTGCTGTTCAACATGGCTAAAACATTGAAAACGCCAATATTAGCGTAGGAAAGACCTAGGGGCTTTGCCAATGCTTGTTTCAGGAACATTTGATCCGTTTGGGCTGGATACAATTATTTGTTCTGATCTGCAAATTATGTGGCAGAGGGTGGATTATGTGGATAGTGCAGTAAATACATAATTATGACCAAACCACCATGACCGCAGAATTGCATAGTTTAAATGGTCATGAACTTTCAAGACATACGTTTTAGAAAATTGTGGGCTAAACTAATTGTTTCCGGGAGGAATGAAACTGTAACAAAAAGTACAGACTAGTGCTAAAATCTGGGAGAAAGATGCTTTGCTCGGTTACTATTCCCCGCAGAATAACTGTGAATTCCATATCAGCAAGCATTGAAAACAGTTAGTGATTTTTTAGCAGTGAGAAGTAATGCCTTAAAAGCATTATGCTATGTTTGTGCAGGATCACAGACAACTGTAGTGGTTCATCCGCTGCATTTGACTATACGAGTGTGTCTGTTCCAATGACTTAAGGCACCGAGTGATTTCATGTGAATCCTTTCAAGTACATTTGGAAGCTAACCCGCAACAGATCCAAACAAGAGGGCGCTTAGAAGATTCCTTCAGGGGACAGGAGGTGTTATGGATTTTTTTGGCAACCCTGTCTTTCCTGATAAGTTGCAGCTGTCTTTCAAAGTGCCAGGGAAAAAATGGGCAAACTTCTTATTATCTCTGTTGGCAGTTCCACTCAACTTGCTTGATCAAGGCAGTGCCTCTGTTGTGCAAAAAATATATATATTGTGCACATCAATATTTAGCATTTCCTGAAAAATGAGTTTTCAAACGTTAACCAAACCAATGCTTTGAACTTGACACTGTCTGAGGCTGTTTGCAGACTCCTATAGTCTGGTTTCCAAATACAAGCTTGCATGCAATGTGCTTTCCAAGAAATATTATAACACAAGTTTTCCAAGTGATATACAAAACCATCGTCTGGAATCAGTTGTGAAATAGTCATTGCCAAGAGAGGTTTCCACACCTCACCATGGCATCTGAGAATGAATGTTCCGCTCACTGGTTAGCACTGACAGATGCCAAGCAGCAGGCGCATTCGCCTCTATTCATAATTCAGCAAAAATTGGAAAGGCAGACACTTGTGGAGCTAGGATCCATGATTTAATCAATTAATTGGATCCCATTCTGCAGCGACAGACACGTAGGACCAATGCCATACCCACACATGTGCAGGTCCTATGTTGCCTGCACCCACTGGCGTCAAGCAGTTTTCAGGGGTTCATAGCAGTAGCTGGAGGTGTGTCTCAAAGCGCACTTTCAAGAATCTTCAAATCATTCCTTGATGCCATGATGTCCCGGATCAACTCACACATTAGCTTCCCCACAACCGCACATGACCTCACCAAGTCTAAACAGGAATTTTACCAGATAGCTCGCTTCCCACAAGTCTTAGGTTGCATTGATTGCACCCATGTGGCAATATGTCCCCATTGCAGGAAATGAATAAATATATAGGAATAGAAAATGTTTTCATTCCCTTAACATACAGGATGTATGCAATGCCAAAAACGTAATAACTGACATTGTGGCGCAATACCCAGGGAGTGCACATGATTCCTATATATTTAGTGTGGCATACACACTCGTCTTGTCAGCTTTTTATGGTTACCCCCACTGTTTGCTGGTGTTTCACTGTTTTTTACTTTAGTCTGGCTGGAGCCCTGCTATCCAGGCCCCTAGCCTAGCTGCTTCCTCTCTAAACGGATTCCAAGTACTTTAGGTACACTCCAGTTTGGTTACTGGGGTACCCTCATAGTTTCTAGTATATGGTATCCTATATACCCAGGGCATAGGTACCCCAGTGGCCTACCAGGGGCTGCAGCATGTATTATGCCACCCCTGGGAAGTCTTCCAAAATTACACCACAGGTTTGCTACTGCAGCCTGTGTAAGGTGGTGTAGGCACCCCTTACTTAGGTTCCCTATATATAACTTATATCACTATACATATAAACCTATCAGTCCCCCCTATGGCAGGCCTTATCAATCCTGAAGGTAGGGTGCTGGGTTTTGTGTGAGAGAGTGCACATGCATGAGCAGGGCTCCTCTGCAGCTTTCTGAATCTATTCTCCGGGGCTGTTCTGTGATGCAGCCAGACCATATACTCTTAAGTGCATTATAACCTCGAGGTAAATGCTAACTTTGTAATGGCTGTAAGGAAACATGTTGTGTTTGGTGTCAAACACTTTAGAATCAGACCCCCGCCAGTCCTGGCGGCGGGGTATGATTCGCCGGCTGTGAGGTCACTGTGCGGGCGATAGCAGTCAATGAGTTGTCGGTGCGTCAAGAACTGCCCTGGGGGGAGGCCGTAGTCCTCTCTTATATAGGCATAGAAATCATAACCATATTTAGACATAGCCCATGCAGTCCAAATAGAGGCATGGATACTTCTACTAGTTCCGAAAAGCCACAATGATTTCTCGGAAAACTCGACTTCCACAGTCAAGGACTTCCCCTTGCTTGAATATTGATTTGTCCAAGAACTCATGGAGTTTTCAAAGAACTGCGATTCTTTGATGAAGTTATTATGTCCAACTTTACGTCAAACTCAGCACCTTCAAGGTATACATATGCCCACACTTGCCCTAGCAAACACACAGTGGTTTGGAGCAGTTCGACTATCTACTTACCCGACACCTCTCGCTACAGCAAGTGCCGAAGGAAGCCGACCCTCCAGCTGACGCACTGAAAGAGACGCTGTCTTTTCTCTTGCTGAGAAATCCAGCGAAAACGAAAATCCTATGCATTAGTTTTTGGTTTTGTTCAACGTTGAAGGATACAGTGTTCCAAAATATTGAGCACCTTATCTTTGTTTCCTTGAAACTTGCTCTGCAAACTTTCAGTCAACAAAATGTCGGATAGCAACACCGAGAACGGTGGAGCTGCAAGAACTGCAACCCAACCGGGTTTAGGCGTGACAGGTTTCAAACAAGACGTCGCGGATGCTATAATCATCCCGGAAAATCTAAGGAAAACCATCACTATAAAGATTATAACAAATGGCCAAGCATCGAGAGGTGGTAGGGTGATATTTGTCATAGAGGCACATGAATATCGGCAGACAGAGGTATTCTATTTATGAATTATCTTCCTAGAAGCAAATCCAACAACACATGTGTTCCACTTCGACAAGATAGAGGAACCTCCAGCGGAATACACTCCTTTCGAGGACATTGGAATTCCATTAATATACCAAGAGCATGCGCTCTGGTTTAAAGGCGCCCTACAACATTAAAATCACATTACCAGGCTCGGTCCTTTAGGTAGACCAGGAGCAACACTAGCAAGCTTTACACCACATCCTGACATTGAAAGAATGACAGATGTAGAACTATTAGCTCAGCAAAAACAATTAATTAAAATACATAGACAATTGGTTCATATATGTAATGCGGACTCTAACAGTCCAAACTGCTATAAGGATTCCACAGCACACCCCTCATCAGGGGAACACAAACAAAATTACACCACAGACTATACAATCGGTCATTGGTAAATTACCCGCAAAAAGGGAACAAATTCCATTCTAGTTAGCTCAAAAAATTACTCAAATCGAGGCAGTATTTCCCAATAGTACACCTCATGAGAAACACAGGATTCTAACAATATGTTTACCAATGGGGATCACACCACACCTGGAGGACTGTGACACTTGGGGTACAGTCTTTGCTCCAATCTACATAAAAACACATGATGTTCCGTCTACGGCGGTCATACCAGACGTCTTGAAACAGATTTAAAATGAATACGGGACAGAGCCTGCTTTAAATCTCGGTATGAAGTTACTGAAGGATTACAAACAGGTCTCAGCTATAATATTAGCTAATATTAAAGGTGAAGCAGTGTGGCGGGCTAGAGGAAATCGCGGAGGCACTATAGAGAGTTAAACCTGGTGTTATTGGTTTTAACAGTTGTTTTCTGCGTGTAGCAAGTCTATAATAAGGTTGGGGCGCTTTTGACTCCTTCTCCGATACACGCCTTTTTGGAAAGCCTTGTCCTCGTTTTCTCCACTCCAAGGTGATCGTGAGGCCAGTCGCCGGTCCGGAGAGTGAGGGAGTAAAGGAAAACAAAGATTGGTTTCAGTCGGGTGCCCAATATTTACAGTGATCAGGGGAAAGGAAGTGAGGAGTCACTCTGTGCACCCAAAAACAAAATAACTGGTACGTCGTGTCGGTTTGTGCTCAGTAAGGGGAGTGACGGTGGTTTAAAACCCTTCCGTCCCACCCAACCCAAGATACGCGAACGTACCTGTGTGAGCCACACTTCCCCCAAAGCGTGGCTGGGCGATACGCCGTGTCGTTGGCCTCCTGGCTCCGGTAGACGTCGGGTTGGCTCCTCTCCTGTTGCTTCATCCGGTCTTCTTCTCTCGACAGTCACTGCACTCTCTCCGCACTCGCTTCCTCCTCCGGGTGTAGAACACGCCGTCCTGTCTTCACTTCCTGGTTTTACCGGCTCTGAGCCATCGGCGTCATCCAAGGGGGCGGGGCTTCCTGTGAATTCGGTCCAGTTAAAGAAACAGGGACCACTTTTTTCTTCCGGTAGAAAGAGTGGGGGCTCGGCTCTGTTCCAGTTTTCTGCCTGCTGTAGGAAGAGAGGTGAGAGAGGTCTGTTCCTATTCTTCGGTGTCAGACGTGTGCACATCTCAGTTCCAGACTGGCTCCCCTTGTCACAAGCAGCATCCGTGGCAATCCGCCAAAAACTAAAAGAACTTGATGTAAATGAGCAACCGTATGAACTGGCCAGAATAATAGAAAAATCCTATGAAGAACTAGGTAGAGATAGTTTGGGTGGGAAACCAGTAAAACCCCAACTAACAGAAAATCCTGAAAAGGTTTTTATTGAAAACACTCTCACTACTCCTAAAAAGAAGTGGGAAAACACTAAATTGACACTTCCTAAAGAGAAGCGTTCTCAATCCAGAGGTAGGTCTCCTCAAAAGGAGCCCTCTGAAAAGAGGTATAACCTCAGGAACAGAGATAAATTGAAAAAACCTGAAAGATATCAAGATACTGATACACGTTCTTCTCATACCTTTCGGATTTCCTCATAGAAATCGGAAAGAAGAGGACGATCAGAACACAAGGAAGAACGCATGAAGTCCAAAGACGATCAACACGTTCCAAAAAATAAGAAAACCCAATTCACCAAAAAGAAGGTAGCAGGTCTAAAATTCATGCCGAGGATCTAGAGGACACAACTCAAGAACGGGGAGTGGGCTCAGACAATGTTAGACAGCACAGCAGAAGTTACTATAGCTCGCAAGATCCTGAAGGATCATCTGGAGACAGTGGACTTGAATGAGTACATTCAAGTTGAAACTGCTGATACCAGGGTTAGTGTACCCCATATGTTATATGAAGTAACGCTCAGCATAGAGGGGGACATAACTAGAAAAATAAGAGCACTCTTTTGGGAGAACAAGACTGGCCACCTGAATTTGTCAGGGAGTGCCCACATGGCAAAGAAATCATTATGCCAGCCTTCTCAAATCATATTCCTATTCATAAAAAATACACCTATGCCAGAAAATGGGCTGTAGCCCAGGCTCCAGCATTATATAAAAATCATGTAGGATGGGATGAGGATTCTCCTCACCATAAAATCCAGTTAAAAAATTTAACCAACTGCACAGAGGCAGTATCCAGTTAAGCAAGAAGCTAAAAAACAGGTCAGGGAGATCTTAGATCAACTTGAATACCAAGGGGGGATTGAAACATGCACCTCATCAATGAACAATCCTTTGTTTCCTGTCTCCAAACCAGACAATACATATCGTCTAGTTTTGGACTACAGACATTTAAACTCCTGTTGCAAAACCTTTGCAGTACAAAATGCACACAGCGCAGCACTGATGAATAACATTGTGCGCAAAAAATATAAAACCACATTAGATATTTCTAACGGTTTCTTCTGTCAAAACATTGCGCCTGAAAGCAGGTACTTGACTGCTTTTTCAATTATGGGGACACAGCGTCAGTTCTGGTGTCTCCCCCAGGGATTTAAGAATAGTCCAGGGTTATTTTCAGCCAGAGTAACAGAGTTACTATAAACGTATGACGATGAGGCATTATCTTATGTCGATGACATCTATCTTACAGACGATGAATTGGATAGGCACTTGAACAGAGTGAACACCATAATACTTGGGTTCGTATCTGAAGGGTACAAATTCAACTTTAAAAAATCAAGAATTGGGGGCGTGGCCAGGCGCCGGCTGAGATGGCTGCCTAGCCCGTAAGCTCCGACTCACCGAGCCTTCTCCCCCACAAAATCCGCCAATTATCCGTAGGCACCTGCACTCTTGAAGTAGCACGGACCCGGCGTGGCGAACGGGCACCCAGCGACCCTACTCCGACTCCGCTATCTGTCTCCGTGGCTGCGCGGCGCCCCCGATGCCTGGGGACCAGGCGCCATCCCGGAATGTTGCGGTGACGCTGACGGCTTCAAAAATCAGGCGAGGCCCCGGCTCTGCGGCCTAGTCTGCGCGCGGTGGGGCGCGGCTCGGCCTTTGCGGCAGGACTCCGCCGCCATCAGGTGGGATAAGGCACCAGGCCACCGCACAGATTTGGCCACATTAACCTCCCTAAATCGCCTAGGAGACAGCTGAGGGCCGAAGTGGGCATCGAGCATAGGCCCGCAAGAAACTTGGTCTGAGGCCTGCGTAACCAGCAGGGCAGAAATAGGCCCGTCGGCGCTCCCATCCTGAGCCACGACGGAAGGAAGCAACAAGAGGCGCAGACATCACCCACTTCCCTACTGTGGGCCAGGTAGGTGCAGGGGCCCCGCAGGTACCGGGAAGGGGACCTACAGGAGCTGACCAGCGGTGTCCTCCAGTCTGGGAGGCCCTTACAGTTCCAATTACAATTGGTTATACCCTCGCTGCTGGGAGCATCGGATTAGAATTACTGCGCCTACATGATCAACAAGCATCCCACCGTGGGCAGAAAGGTGGCCGGAGAGTGCTGTTATATGCGGCGTATGTGCCTCCGGTGAAGCGGTGCCCGGGGCTGAGGTGGAGTGCGGGGATCGCTGTCCAGTAGCAGTGAGTACATTGTGTGGACGCCTGAGGACCGAGAGCCCGTACAGCTGGCACGTGGGGCCTCGCATCCCTTTGGGAGCACTGGGCGAAAGTGCGGTGACGCGGCTGAGACAAGTACAGAGTTTCGGATACTTAAGGAGGACATAATCATTGCTGCTGTACAGGACTGTGTTCTTCACTTAGCTGTGGCTTGCGAGGTGGGACACTGCCACCATGAGGCCCAAACAAGGTACAACCTCCCAAACCAATAAACTGGATAAGTACACGGTCCAGAAGGGAACTCCACAGGCGGAGGGTCCAGCTGGGGACCAGACAGGCCCTAAAGAGCCGTCGTTGGCCTCCATCATGGCGGCCATTCAGTCTCTTGGCACCAACCTTGAAACGAAAATTGATAAATTTTCCATAGAGGTCAACCTCCTTCGGGCCGACCTCAATAAGACGTCGGAGAAGACCAAAGCCAATGAAGCAGGTATTACAGAGCTACAGACGTCCACCAAAGTCCTGGAACAACGCGTAAACGATCTGGTGCACCAGCACCGCCAGATGGCCCTGCGGTTGGAGGACCAGGAAGGAAGGGCTCGAAGATGTAATGTACGCGTGGTAGGCGTACCGGAGGGTTTGGAGGGGCCCAGCATGGAACTCTTTTTGGAGGACCTGATCCTCAACCATCTGGAGACTAAACGCCTGTCTAACATTTTCACTATAGAGCGGGCACATCGGGCGCCTATCCCTAAACCCAAACCAGGGGCACCGCCCAGGATGATAATTGCAAAAATCCTAAACTACAGGGATAGGGACGCCATACTGCAGGCGGCAAGACAGGGGGGTGACTTGCAATACGAAAATACCACCATTCGGTTTTTCCCGGACTTTACTCTTCAGGTCCAGCGAGAGAGGTGATCCTTTGTGGGAGTGAAGGCGGCGCTGAGGGAGAAGGGCATCAAATACATGATGTTTTTCCCTGTTAAGCTCAAAGTCCTGGCCGGGGGCAAGTCCTTGTTTTTCACTTCACCGTCGGACGTGCAGGACTGGATTGACCGGGAGGTGTCCAAGGCTCGGGACCGTGCGGGTGGTGAGATCTGGAGAGACACCCAGGTTCCGTCCCCAGAGTCAGTGGTTGGTAGGTCAGATATGGACGGCCTGAGTCAGCAATCCTGGAGATCGCGGTCCGCAAGCCCCCGCTGGGGCACTATCCAAGAAGCGGCAGACCACTGAGGGGGATGGACCCGACACGATGGACCGCTGTATTATGTAACGTATGCTGAGGGTGATGCCGGGGGGCGGGTCGGGCCCATCTTGCAAAACCTGGGGGGGGGAGAAGATACGTCCCATTCAGCGATGGGGACATGGCTCCAACAATTTGACATTGTTGAGGGCCCTCCCTTTCCCTCTCACTTCTTTATCCATGGGCCGGACAGTCCAGAGGTGGGCTGGAATAATGCCGCTCTGGGTGGGCTGCATACTCCAGTTGGACATAATCCTAGTGCCATGGAGTGTTGGATTCAATGGTGTATTGTAATAATCTATGGGGGGTGACGCGGGAGGCGGGTGGAGCTGGAGCCAGTGCACGCTCCTTGTAAAAGGTTCACCGGGAAGGAAAGACAGGGGTTTGTTTGATTTGTTGTTTCTTCCTTTTCCAGGTTGAGTATCGGGTGAAAGGCACTCTGCTAATTGGGGATGTGGGAGTTCGAAGCCTACGGAGCAGGGCAGCAGGGAGGGGGGTGGGGTGTGGGGGTGTTGGGGGTTTGGCGGGGGGGAGGATGGTGGGGGGCAGGGGGGGAATTGTGGTTTGGTCACACCAGTAATGTAGTTATTCAGTCAAACAGTGTACTGGTCCGCACAGGGCTGTTTTCTCAGTAAGGAGTGGTTATGGCTAAAAAGTGGGACAAAAGCCTCAAGTTAATGAGCTGGAATGTCAACGGGTTGGGGGACAAGCTCAAACGTACCATTGTATTGCAATTTGTTAAACGACACCTCCCAGATGCTGTCTTGTTGCAGGAGACCCACTTGCTGGGCAACACGTGCCACGCACTGAACAGGTGGGGGTACTCTTTGACCATTCACTCTGGGTTCACCTCTGGGTCCCGGGGAGGGGGAATTCTTCTTCGTCGTAGCTTCCCCCTCGTCATTGACCACACAGAAATCGACCCACAGGGACGATTTGTGGCTTTATCTGGAAAATGGGAGGGGCGTAGCCTGAACCTGGTATCGACATACATCCCACTGGGTCTCCAAACTCAGTCCTACCAAGACCTGGGCAAGCTTCTCCTTTCCCTCCCGGACAGTCAACTCCTAGTGGGGGGCGACTTTAATGCAGTGGTATCGGGAGACCTAGACAGACACCCACCCAGGGACATACCGCTGGGGCGCCTGTGGCTGGCTGACTTCATTGAGGCATTCGGACTGGCTGATGTCTGGCATTTAAAACACCCGACGGACAAACAATATACCTTCTTTTTAGGCCCGCACCGCGCTTTCTCCCGCTTAGACTACATTCTGGCACCTATGCATCAGGGCACCACAATACAGGAAGTCACGCACTTGGCACGGAGTATCTCTGATCATTCCCCGCTGTTGGCCCACCTCACAATCGGTGACCGGCGTGAAGGGTGTATTGCGCCGATCAACGCCTGGTATTTGCGTAGCGACGACCTAAGAAAGACGCTAACTCTCTCAATCGACCGATACTTTGAGAGCAATGATGGCTCGGTAGAATCCTCTGTAGTATTGTGGGAGGCCTTCAAGACCCTCCTCAGGGGGGAGGCCCTGTCTCCGATCGCTGGCCGACATAAAGAAAGGGAGGCGCAGTTGGTAACTGTCGAGACTGACCTTCTCTGGTTGGAAAAGGTAGCGCAGACTGACGGCGACCCAGGGTTGATTCACCAGATGCAACTCAAAGCAGCAGAATATAGAGCCCTAGCCACTGACGCAGGCAAAACTTTAGCAAGGGACAGGGAGGGCAGAATATACGACCAAGGCGATAAGGCGGGTAAGCTTATAGCCTGGCTCAATAAAAAACAGCAGGCGCAGAGAGTGGTGGCTGAACTTACGACCGAATCTGGAGCCGTCCTTACGAAACCCTGCGAGATAGTCAACAAATTTGCACAACACTTCCAAAGGGTATATAGCAGAGGGTCCGATCGCCCGGAAGAAGAGTCCGTGGCTTTATTGGCCGACATTCGGATGCCAGCTCTCTCGGAGGATGAACAACACTCATTGGAGGGGCCGCTCACCGTTGAAGAGCTAGGGCGGGCTATTCGAGACCTTCGCCCGGGTAAAGCCCTTGGGCCCAATGGCCTCCCGATCGAGCTGTACAAGCTCAAGCCTGATGCCCTTAGACCCTACCTCAAACGTATGTTTGAAGAAAGTAAGGAGAAGGGAGTGCTACCGCGGGTTCAACGTCTAGCTACAATTGTGGCCATCCCAAAAGAAGGGAAACCAAGAGATGCATGTGCCTCCTACAGGCCCATATCTTTACTGAATGCTGAGCCCAAAACACTGGCCAAGGTCCTCGCCAATCGGCTCAAGCCAATCTTGAATACACTTGTCCACCCGGATCAATCGGGCTTTATGCCCCACCGCAACACCGCGCTCAACCTTCGTCGTCTTAGCAGAGTGATGGGACGATGTCATACTATTCAAGAAGATGCGGTTGTGGTGTCGCTCGACGCCACAATGGCATTTGACACGCTTGAGTGGCCCTATATGATGGCAGATCTTCGGAAATTAGGATTTGGCCCCAGTTTTATCGGATGGGTGCGTCTCATTTACTCAGAACCCCTGGCCCAGGTCTTTGTAAATAATAAAACCTCTGAGGCTTTTGCACTAGGACGAGGGACACGGCAGGGATGTCCCCTCTCACCTCTTCTGTTCGCCCTTTCACTTGAACCACTTGCGGCCTGGATTAGACAGGATGTTTCTCTGAAAGGGCTCCGGTGGGCCGACGGCTGGGAGGACAGGATCTACACGGATGACATCCTCCTTTATCTCTCGAGACCTCGAAGGTCTCTCATGGAGGCCCTGGACATATTCACCAATTTTGGGAAGAATTCAGGTATAGTATTAATTGGAGTAAATCCCTATTGTATGTCCTCCACGGCGGCCCCCGGTGATCCCTAGAGACTGCCCAATTAAGGTGGCTACGGACGGATTCAAATACCTGGGAATTTTCGTCTCTAAGGATGAAGCCACCATGTACGAGAGAAATCTTCTGCCGCCCCTACAGCGGTTTAAACAAGACTCTGCGACCTGGGGGAAGCTCCCGCTATCCCTGCTAGGCCGAGCGGCTCTTTTTAAAATGATGGCGCTGCCAAGATTCCTCTACGCCTTACAAAACTACCCTGACCTGGTCCCGCAGTCGTATTTTGCGGCCGTCGAGGCCGCACAAAGAGAACTCCTTTGTTCCGGCACACCCAGAATATCCCAACAGAAGTTGACATTGGGATGGTTTGATGGGGGCATAGCGCTCCCAGGCATCCGGAAGTATTACTGGGCCGCCCACCTCTCGGCCATCAACCAAGGCACCTACTGTGACGGCAATGACCCGGGTTACGGAATGAACCGATGGCTCCCTCCAGGCGGGAACTTTGAGGCTGTGCTTTATTCCATACCTGGTAGATACCCGCTCACAGGGCCCACACAACACTCAGTCCAATTATGGCACATTGCTCATCGCAAACTGGGATGGGCCAATACCCTAACAATGGCTACCCCACAATGGGTCTCCGAAAAGCTAGGCAATCTGGGCCGCACCAAGAGGTTCCGCAACTGGGATCTTATTGGCATCTCCCACGTTAAGGACCTATGGGGTCCAGACGGAGTCATACCGTTCGCCTCACTCCAAAGCACATACGAACTTGCACAAACAGAATACTTCCGATACTTGCAGGTCAGGCACTCCCTTCATAAGAATATTCCCCCTGTGACCACACCCCCAAAAGCTACCCCCCTGGAGGATAGATTGTTAGATGGAGACCTCCCAGAACACGCAATTCCCCTCACATATAAAAAGCTTATAAATAATTTACCGGACCCTTTGCTAGCTCTCAGAGGGAAGTGGGAGGCGGACGGACTAGAAATAGACGAGAGGAGTGGAATAGTGCACTTGCTTCCGCCAAGGAAGTGGCTATATCAGCTAAGCTAAGACTTATCCAGCTTAAAATACTCCACCAGGTGTATGTTTCTGGCACCAGACTGATGCTGATGGGTCGCAGTGAGGAGGGTCTCTGCAGGAGGGGATGTGGGGAGCGAGGAACCTTCATTCACATAATATGGGAGTGCCCAATGTTATAGACCTACTGGAAACGAGTGCTTCAATGTATGACAGAAGTCTGGGGGGTGGAGCTGCGTATGGAGGCTAAGAGGTGCCTCCTAAACATCTGGGAGCCCACAGACCTGTCAGCGAAGGGGAGGTTATGGGTAACGCTAGGACAAGCAGTGGCAAAGAGAAATATTGCCAGGCTGTGGGGGGCAACAGAGCCTCCGAAACTCAACTCCTGGAAAAAAGATTTGGATTGGTGCATGCTCCAGGAAAAGACTGTCTACATGGCGCGAGGGTGCCCAAAGAAATGGGTGGCAGTGTGGTCAAATTGTAACAAAGATAGAGGCCATATATGTGAACCCCCCCAACCCTTGCACACAGACGGGGAGACTGAATTGTGAAATGCTTTATTATACGCTGCTGTAAACACTGTAAAATAGATCGTGCAATGTTGGCTCTGTATTGTCTATGGTGCAATGTAACAATTCTACTGCAAGACTGTGTTGACCACCGCTTGTTTTGAGCTGTTAATAAAAAGAAAAAACAAGAATTGCCCATCTCATTGTCCTATTCTTAGGATACGAACATTCAAGTGAAGGCAAAAGCCTGGCAGCAAACTTTTTAGAAAAGTGTGCGCTGCTCCAACCTCCAAAAACGCTGAAATGCTGAAAAACTTACAGTCAATTCTAGGCTTCCTGAATTTCGGAAGAACTTACATTCTAAATTACACAGAAAGGGTTAAACCTCTCTACGAACTAATGAAACCTGATTTCAAATCAACTAATTGGACTCAAACACACACAGAAATTTTGAGTTCAGTGCAAACAGACATGTTAGCAACAACCCATTTACAGACACGCGTAAAAGTACGCAACCTTGTAATCTGAATCATCCCAGGGAGATGCGGATTCACGTACTTAACCTTTAATGAAGGTGAAAAGGTACCAATAGCTTATAAATCACACTAGTACACATAAGCTGAAATGAAATTCACTTCAACAGAAAAGATTCTGACAGCGGGTCAAACTGTAGTAGCAAAAGAGAGAGCCCTTGCACAGGGAAAACGCATAATGGTTGTTACGCCTGTACCTGCCTTAGAGGCAGTGACAAAAGCGAGCATTCCGAATACAAAAGCTTTACATCCAAGGTGGATACAATGGGTTAATTCTTTTGCTGCAACAGACGTTGAGTACGTTTTTGACCCTTACTTGAAAACTAAAGAATTTCTACAATACGAACAAGAATGTCCTCTGTCCACTGAGATTCTGCCTCTAGAACATTACGTATGTATAATTCATACAGATGGATCAGCACAGCCCGCAATTGGGGGTAAACAAGCTTATAGTGCTGCGTGTGCGATTGTTAAAGGTCGCTGGGGCGATGGTAAATTCCGACCTATGGTCACAAAAACTCAATCTCTAGGAGATTGTACAGCACAGGGAGCTGAACTACAGGTTTTCAAGATGGCGCTTGAAAATACCGATCGCAAATTCCCCACACTCATAGTGTGAGATTCCTATTACTGCGTTCAATCTTACAACGAATACTTGCAGAACTGGGTTCAAAATGGTTTCAAAGACACAAAAGGTGGCACAATCAAGCAGAAATTGCTTTGGGAACAAGTAGTTCTATTACAGAAAGAACTACAAAAGACTCACCTGATCCATACACTGAGTCATCAACGTGATGGTGTTCACGTTGCAGGGAATTCATTGGCTGATGAAGCCGCGAAGGCAGCTGTGCAAACGGCTTCCGTAGCTGCAATCACTCGTTCAAAAACAGAAATAGACAGCGAAATAATGCAAGCTGTCACTGCTTCAATAAAAGACAGTGGTAAAACACTTCCAAAAGGCTTTCCACTCAAGTACTCATATATAACTGATGCAAATAATGTTCCTTTTGCTCGAATCCCTGGAGTGGGGAATAGAGTAATCCCAAACATGGAACATCGATTAGGACTAATTTTAGCAGCACATGAAGGACTCACCTCTACACACGCAGGTGTTTCCACCACAGTGTCATTATTAAAGCAAAGATACTGGTGGCCGCGCATGAGGAAACAGACCAGAAACTATGTTTTGGAATGTGAAATCTGCCAGAAAATGAAAGTTTCAACAGTGAAACGCCCGGCGCAGACGCCCCTTTTAATTTCATATAAACCATTAGCATGTGTTTACCTGGACCACTGAGGTCCCTTACAAAGGGATGGTAACTATAAATATATAATGTCCCAGTGGATTCAAGCTCAAGATTCATTTGGATGTGGCTTCAGCGCTTGGCCCAAACTGTTATAAAAGATTTGCGAGTCTTTATCGGCACATAGGCAATCGACACGCTACATTCTGACCAGGGTCCTGCGTTTAGCTCTCGAGCTTACAAGGAGGCCATGGCCAATCTGGGCATTGCATTGCGGTACTCAAGTTCATTCCATCCTGAGGGAAATTTGGTAGAGGAAAGAAAAAACCGGGACATAAAGCAATCTATAACAGCTAGGGTATTAGGCTCGGGTGACGGGTGGGTCAAACATCTAATAAGTGTCCAACGTAGTTTAAATAATCTGCCAAGAAATTCTCTGGGTGGAATCACTCCATATGAAATCCTTTTTGGTACTAGAATGATTGTCGAAGACCTCGATCATCATACTTCAGTGGTAGAACAAAAACCCTTTGATATCAAAGACCGTTTGGCTGTTTTGCAGGAGTTAAATGAAACAAGATGAAGTCTAAGCAACACATTACAGAAGCCAACGACCACTAAAGAAAAACCACATGTCCCAGCAAATCCTGTCTGGATTCTAAAGATTGGGGATCTAGCCAGAGAAAAAATCGCAGATAAGAAGGAATTTGGGCCTTCTTACAGAAAACCAGTACCAGTCTTAGCAATCCACCGATCAATGTAAATGTGGGATACTTGTAAAGCGCACTGTTACTCTACCCGAGTGTCCTGGCACTGTAGACCGCTGGGGAACCTGTCCTGGTTTTCTCTGTGAGATGGTCCCTTTTTCTGGGTATCTCCAGGGTGAAACCAGGCATCCCCGGCGTCTGTGGGGGGCCGTTGTAGAGTTAAGGCAAGCTTAATGCCCAGAGTTACCGAGTGTGTTCCCTGGTTAGAGTAGGCACTGAGGCGAGAATTATCGAGTCCGTTGACCCTGGTCCAAGACCCTGCCGCGTCGGGAATTGAACCCTGGTCCTGGGCCGTTCTCTGCTTACAGGTCTGCCGCCTCTAACCATTGAGCCACACCACTCTACTCTGCCGCCTCTAACCATTGAGCCACACCACTCTACAATGTTACTACCGCCCCTTGCTGGAAGAAAGGAGAACCGGTTCGTATCCATCGACCTGGTGAAACCACCTTATGTGGTCGATAATAAGTAGTAGGCCCAGTGGACTCCAAAGATGGAACAGACGACTAAATCTTGCTACTGTCCAAGAGGTTCAAACTCAGAGACTCATCCCCTTTGAAGAATCTGCAGTGCGAAAAGAAGGACTATGTAACAAAGCCATGGAACTTGTGCCTCTTGAAACCCAAATAACAGTTCGTCAAGACACTCCTGTCTACAATTATATAGCATCTGACTCTACTAATATGACAAGGGATCAAATAGCTTCAGTGATTTCAAGTAATCCTGATGCAATACCAACAATTGACAGAACTGCCTCTGGCTATTTCATCAACTTTGATACGTTTGCTTAAGATCCCAGTGAACCTGAAACAACGGCAGCAAATAAAAATTTCAAGGAACAAGTAACAGAACTTTTTCACCAGCTTGCAAATACATATCTGGTATCACCATGTATTGAACTTTGGATTGTGTTAGGCGTGCTTTTTATCCAACTTTGGCTCATTCTTGTATTAAGTTTGGGAATGCTGATAAATGGAAAAAATAGTATAATGGACACAGCGAGAAAGAACATCAACTTGCAACTGAAACCACACAAATCATCCCATCGTGAACAGAGAGACTTGTCATCAGTAAATATCACAGACGTTCCTCTACCTGGTGGTATAGCATGGGACAGAACTGATTATGACATTTATGGTCCCGTAGAGCTGTTGAAGATTCTACATCAATTTAAAATTTCCTTAAGTGACTTTGTTTCACCCAGCATATTGTCTGATGATTGGGACTTTGAGACTGTTAATAACATGATGGCAGACTTAGAAATGTCAGCAAAATTTACAAAACATGAATACTTAGAAGATTCATCAGATTATGAACAAATGTATTGTTTTAATCATTATGGTCATCATTATTTTCACAAATCTGCAAACCCTAGAAATGTTTATACTTATAATCAATGGGAGCATTGTCCAATGCCACCATAAGGTAGCTCAAAAACATTTTATGAAAAATGTCCATACTTCTCAGGTTTTAATGTCACAAATCCAGAAACATTTTACTTTAAAAATGTTAATAAAACAGGAATAAAAAGTATGTTGACTAATGCTAAGCAAATTTATTCTGCGGCCTTTTATGCTCAATTGTCCACATTAGGTTTTGACTTTTGGAAAGACAACATTGAGACAAAAACGGTCTGGGGCACAAAAGACTGGCAGGTGCAAGGTTTAGAGGCCTTATTCAGAGCCTGCATCATCCCAGAACAAATAATGTTTTTAAATGACACTGTTCAACAGACATCTTGTCTTGGCCTGGCTAAGATAAAAGACTTAAACAAACAGTCCAGACCTAAACCCACACCTGATAGTAATGGCACAACAGATGAGGAGGTAGACGTAAAATTTATTTTACAACAGAACAGAACTAATCTTCATTGGAAAAAATGGTTAATCTGGCCCACAGACACAAATAACTGTCAAGATAGATTCCTGAACAAGACACAAGGGTTTACAGTAACTAGGCCAGATCCAAGATATGTCCAGAGACAACATCCAGGGATAATAACAACATACAGTGTAGGAAAACTGTGCCTTGAGTAGAAGTATGGAAAATCACGCAAATGGAAACTGCAGAACGAATACAAGAAATTGATCGTATTCATTTAGAGAAAGCTCTCTCTGTAGTTGACAATGGGTTAACGACTCTGTCATCCAGAATTTATTCTTTGGACAGCATTGTATCCTCTGCCATAGACATAATGGAACAGGACTTGCTCATGTTACAACATGGACAGTCTCAATTGCGGTCTATAATGCTGCTAGGCTGGATGTTACAAAATCTTCGTTCAGGCTATGTGCCTTGGCGTCTAATCAACACCATGTCATTGTTTACTGGATTTAACCTTACAGATAAACAAATCTCTTTGGCACAGAGGGGAGCAGACTATACGGTGCTGAGCATAGAAAAACTGGAAAGATTACCATTGACTGTTTCTGAGAAACCAGCCACAGAATGGATAATGCATGGCACCATTACGTTGCCAGTGACGATTTTCCAGTTTCAGTATTGCTTGAAACACATACCAGCAGGCCTGTTTGAAAGATTGGGTAAAGAATACATAAAGTCGACGAGGTATTTACCATACACACACAAATGTTGGAGTGGGAAAAGGAGGTATTTCTTAGTGGTAAAAATTGCAAAAGCACTCTGAGCGGTACACTTTTACGTCAGGGTATTAATTTGCATGGAGCCTGCGATGGTTCTTCGACCAACTTATCCTGCCACCTGCAAGGTTCTCCGGCAGCAGTGATAGATCCAATTTTTAGGCAGCTTTCCAATGGGAGCTACATAATGTTGAATGATCACAGCTGTTGAGGAATGATGCCAGGAATAGCCTATCTCGTTAGTGTGTCAGCCAGGGTCACTTGTTGTATGCAAGTATTGTTTCCTAAAACTAAGACAGATGGGGAGTCGCCGCTATTGCCTTCACTGAACATCTTTTCTATACGAATTGATACTTTAAGCAGAATGAAAGCCATTCTTTTACAAAAAGCGGTGCCACTGACCTCGTCCAAAGAGACGTATGATCTGCAAGTTGCAAGGTTCTCTGCAGAGATACATGCCCTATTATCAACTAACTGCCCCATACATTTTGCAGAAATGTTAGGTCGTATCTTAAACATGTCTGACACCAGTAGTACTGTACATGTATTTAAGATAATTTTTTCGGGACTGTTAGCACCCTTTGAAGCAGTCCTAGGCATTTTTCCAAACTTCGTGCACTCTGTGTTCGGCGGCCTGCCTCTCATTTTGGGACTCGTAGCAGGAATACTATTCTTGTTCCTTCTGCTCCGATATGGCAAGTCCATTCACCAGCGATACCCAGATTACCATGGAGAACACTCTTCTGGCAATGCAGTATCGTGAGCGCATGATACAGATTCTTGGCTTGGCTTGTTTGAGAGATCTGAATCCCACGTGGTTCCTATCGTTCAGAACAATCTGGCAAGATTGCATCTTACCTGTTCTACGATGCCTTCTTTGTGGAGAGGAATGCGTGTCGGATATTTGTCTGACACTTCCATCAACAGTGCCAACGGATGTTGACGCTTTGCTTGGTTCTGTAACGGCTCATGCATTGTGCTGTCCCCAGTGGCTACCAATCCTGATGACGGCATTCATTGAGGTCTCACCAGCAAATCCAGCTGAAGGTGAGATACGTGGACCAACAGGCACACAGGTACCATCTACTGCGAACATAGCTAATGCGACTGACGCTGACGGCGATGCTTCATATCTGTGTACGATTGATCTACTTAATGAAGTGGTTCAACTTTCACCTACTGTGGTAGATGATTTCTTTGCCAGTTTAGAATATTTAATGTTTTCTCCTGACACCGAGAATAACTTTTGAAATTAGCACACAGCGTTCTATCAACTTTGAATTCGACCTTCGTTTTTCAAAACAAAAAAACTTCTAACTTTGGAACTGTATTTTTCTACGATTTGATTTGACTCTTTTCCAAAATTGAACTTTGGCACAAAGTAATCTACTTAAAGTAGAACTATTCTTAGAGAACAAGAATTCTTTGAATACTTCCTTGAAACAATATTGATCTTATCCACAAACCAAACCAGTTTATATATTCTGCTAAGGGATGGTCTCGACCTTTTTCTTCTGTATTTAAGAGCCATTTCATAAATGTAATTTTCATGATTCTTTCAGTTAGCATTGCCAATATCATACTATATGCTTAAAATGAAATCATTGCTTTCAAATGCATACAGTATAAATGCTCATTTTCGTGTGCAACCATTTGAAATGCATTTTATGTATTTTTGGGTGGGATTGTAAACACATGCTTTAGATATGTTTTAGTGCTTACATTTAGTAATGTCGAACATAATAAAGTGGAGTGGGTGTTGTATAGCATTTTAGGACCCTGGTGTAATTTTCCGATTCATGCTCTTATATAGGTATAAATCGCTTTGTCCTTATATAGGCATAGAAATTATAAACATATTTAGACATAGCCCATGCAGTCCAAATACAGGCATGGATACTTCCACTAATTCGGAAAAGCCACAACGATTTCTTGGAAAACTCGGCTTCAACAGTCAGGTACTTTCCCTTGCTTGAATATTGATTTGTCCAAGACCTCATGGAGTTTTCAAAGAACTGCGATTCTTTGATGAAGTTATTATGTCCAACTTTACGTCAAACTCGGCACCTTCAAGGTATAAATATGCCCACACTTGCCCTAGCAAACACACGGTGGTTTGGAGCAGTTCGACTATCTACTTGCCCGACACAGCTCGCTACAGCAAGTGCCGAAGGAAGCTGACGCACTGAGAGAGACTCTGTCTTTTCTCCTGCCTAGAAATCCAGCTCCAGTGTTTCCAAGCTCCCCTTGCGGGGTGTTGGGAAATCGAGTCCCGAGACAATGAGATACCAGACCTCCTTCATTCTAATCCAAGGTACGGAGCTGATTAGACCCTAAGAGAAATCTTGGATAGATTCTTGGCAAAGAATACTAAACTTATGCTACACCTCACTTACTTCTTCCCTCATACTAGACTTAGGTTAGGTACATCGGGGTAGGCGTATTTTAGAAGCACCAGTTGAGTACTTTTAGTATTTATTTATTTATGTATGTATTTTATGGCTTAGAAACCATACCATGCTTTTACAGTATTATTTTACGATACTCTGCTTGCTGTACGTATTATATTTTACAGCCAGTATTACGGAGAAGTGTGGCTCAATGGTTAGAGCGGCAGACCCTGATGCAAAGGTCTGGCCCGGGACCAGGGTTCAATTCCCGCCTCGGCGGGTCTTGGGCTCAGTTTCCTCGGACCTGATAATTCTCGCCTCGGTGCCAATTCTAATCATGGGTCCCACTCTGCAACTCTGGGCAATAGCTTGCTTAATCTCCACAACAGCCCCAAAAGCGCTAGGATGCCTGGCTGCACCTTGGGGGTGCCCAGGAGTGGGCGCCTCACAGGTAAAAGCCAGGAAGGGTTCCACAGCGGTATTCGTACAAGCGCCGGAGAGACCCCATGTGGGGTGATTCAGGTGCTATACAAGTACTACAACATTTATGATTGTAGCAGTTAATTTCTTCTGCATGAGAAAGAAGACTGTTCAATAAAAACTTTTATTGCAAACGCTCGTCTCTCTATTTCTGGGCACCTCTGATGAAATGAAGCATGCATGATTGACTAGGTAAAATATCTATCTATTGTTTCCACGACTCTGAAGATACGTTTTATGTTGGGGAAACAAAGTTGTCATGTTCATGCGTTGTCAGAAACTAATCCCTAGTCACATCTATAGGATATATTATTCCAATGCGCAGAGCCTATTGGGAATATAGGAACTACACTACACTCCCATAGGTGGGTCCCCAGAGTTTGTCCAACCCCTTCCTTGGGTATAAGATAGGAACCCCTGGCAACAGAACTTTAGATTACACCTGGACGAAACTCTAATACTGAATCCTGGAACTTCGATGATCTGCAGGATGCTGGACGACTGAAGAATCTCCCGTGAAGTAAAGGAGTTACTCACATGCGTGGCAGGCACCAAAGACGCATCTGACCGGTTTGCATCTCTGAAGCTCCTGCCGGACTCCGAAGTATTTGCACCACAGGAGGTGGATTTCCTGACTTTCACGAGGCCGACCTGAGTCCCCAGCAAAGCTAAGACCTGCAGCCCTTGTGGGTACCGTGGAACCGGAACCCCTGGACACCGTGCACATTTGCAAGTACATCAGCTTCTCGACATTCCTTGAGGCTGTGTATTGGGTTACTTGTAGCCCAGACCCCTAGCACCTTTTCCACTGAAGATTGCTGGCCTACACTCCACGAGTGTTCCGTGAGCCAGCCCTTTGTGTTTTCGCTCAAGGCACCTTTGCGATCCCTGGTCCATTGACTGGTGGGTCCCTGAGAAGGCAACTTTGACTTTCCTTGGGCTTCCCTGGATGCTCCAGACGTGCCCTGACTCTCCACCACTTGGTGAGTCCCCCAGAATCTTGTTGGTCCGCACCGAAGCATATTTTCTTTTCCTGCGTGGGTTGCTGTTGCCAAGGCTTGTTGGGTCCAATCCGGGCACCGACACCGCAGCACTTGACATCCTTTGTGGGACAGCTTGAATCCAGCTCCTGGTCATCGTCGATGCCTCCTGGTTCTCGTGGCTGCAGAGTCAAGCTTCACCTCTTCACCTCTTCACCTCTTCACACCTGTATCACCCGACATCGGTGGGCATTCGTCTATCGTGCCCCTGGTCACTGGCAAGTGACCCAGACTCTGTCCCCTCTGTTTTCAGGTTCCTCACATCTTCGATCAAGGCTTGTATCACACCGGAAACTTTTCTTCTCCACGGCAGCAGCACTTTGCAGCGGATCGCAATTGAAATCAACGACGATTCCCGACACCAAAAGATACCTATGCACCTGGCTTCCTTGGGTGAGGTAACACGAGTACTACGGTGCTCCCATGTGTGTTGGTCCTAGAACCCCTTAAGTCTAAAGGGGTTTGCTCAAAGTCCTCTCTGAAGTGTCCTTAATCTTTACATTTCCAACTACGACTTTCCCCATAGAAGTTAACGACGCTTTGCAGCTGTGTTCTCACACTGCACGCATCCCCGTGGGTCCCCTCTGTCACTACCTTGGGTGGTTCCTTGTGGTCCCAGCGATTCTACAGGCTCTAGGCCTTGTGTCTAGTCAAGTTGTGTTCCTTATACCACTTTCTTAATATACGGTTTGGTCGCCCCCTGGGGCCCAGTGTATACTGTTCTATTTACTGAAGTTGTATTGCATTTAAAGCGTATACTTTGCTTTGTAATCTCATAAAGGGATTACTAGAGAGTGTTTAAAAATAAATACATATATTTTATATATATATCGTATGTGGTTCTCTTTTCATTTAGACATTCAAGAGGTTATAATCTGGTAAACCAAGCTGCTTTACACTCCTTCAAGACTTAGCCTGACGGCTGCTCTCCATAGCTACCACTGGGATAGCTTTCAATAAAGGTTATCTTAAACCTATCATTAATAAGGGTTGTTTGGAATGGTGTAAAGAGCCCACTAGAATAGTGGACAACATATGCCTGGTCAACTTCTCACATTGGTGGTAGTGGTGGGATTTAAGCTTGCTATTGGTTTACTAGATAATCTCTTTGAGTGACTAACTGAAAACCACTATAGGTACATAGGTACATATAAATCAAGATAGAATAAAGTAAGTTCTACTGAACTTCGAGTTGTGTGTCAAGGCTCTGACACACCCTTTCTACAACTCAAGAGAGATTTTAGTAGTCCCACTAGAGTAGATAGGTGCAGACACCACACCACACTAGTATGTCTTCAAATGCTGAAACCAGTGGCTCCAGATTAACTAAGTATGACCATGTCTCCTTTCCAGAATTGAGGGTCATGTGTACAGCTAGGAAATTGAAGACAGGGAGACACCCATATACCCAACGCCTCATAGAGGTATTGCTTTTAGATGATCTTAAAAAGACCCCTATGTCTGATGAGAGAGGCAGGTTGGGTGGGGCACGGGAAGAGGAAAGGTCAGGAGGAGAAAGCATCCAAAACCTAGACCTTGATGCTGACCAGGTAGGTCAGGGTGATTTTAACCTGGATAACCAAATTCTTCTTGTGGATGAAGAAGGGATCCCCAAGGGTCTCCTATTCCCCCTTCCAGGTGGCGCTAACAGTGTACCTAGAAGGTCCAGAACTCCCTCAGTGGAATCTAACCATTCTTATTCATCTGTAGGGACCTCTGTCTCTCATAGGACCTCAGCCTCCTACAGGAGAGAGTCCTCCTCTGAGAGAAATGGCAGACTGCTTGCCTTTCAGAATGAAAGACTCAGGATCAGAAGAGCACAGTTGGATTTAGACAGGAAAACCCTGTATCTCCAGAGAGCTTCTAAAAAGTTGAGCCTAGAGTCCCATGGTGGCAGCATCAGTGTCCCTAGAGTTAGAGAACATACTCATGACCATAGGAACCTGAACAATATTGTCCCTCCCTACCAGAGTGGGGATGACATCCACAAATGGATAACTGCACTTGAGAGAGCCTGTAAAGTATAGAGGGTCCCTCGGGAGCAGTGGGCAGCAATCTTGTGGCTCTCATTTGCAGACAAAGGTAGAGACAATCTCCACACTGTAAGAGAAGAGGATGCTGATAATTACAAAGTCCTGAAGAGTGCTCCGATTGAAGGGTTTGGCCTAACCACTGAACAATACAGGATAAAGTTCAGGATACCCAAAAAGCACAAACTCAGGACTGGGTTGACTTAGTTGATCGTGCTACTAAGGCTCTGGGGGCTGGTTACTTGGTAGTAAGGTGTGTAATTTTAAAGGATTGTACACCTTAATTATGAGAGAGCAGATCTTTAATAATTGTCAAAATCAGCTGTTGCATCAGTACCTGGTGGACTCTGATCTGACCTCTCCTCAAGAATTGGGTCAGAAGGCAGACTAATGGGTCAGAACCAGGGTGAGGCAGAAGGTTCAGAACCAAGGTGACCCTAAGAAGCAAGATTCTAAGAACTCTGACAAGGGTGGGAAAAAAGGTAAAGACCAGAAGTCTTCTCAAGGTACCCAAAAATCTGCGTCTGGTGGGAGTCCCAACAAAGGAAAATGCCAAAAGAAACCTTGGTGTCAAATCTGTAAAACCCATTGGACTAGTGATTATAATAAGCCCAAAGACTTAACTCCAGCCACCATTGCCCCTACAGGCAACTGTTCCCCTAGTTCAGCTCCAAGTGGTGGTACTCAGAATAAGGGTGTAGTAGGATTAACCCTGGGTTCTGAGATGGACTCAGGGCCTAGTCAGAGTTCAAACTCAGGCTGTACTGATCTGCGATGGAGGCATGGATATGTCCTCCTTTGTAAGTCCCAGTAATCTGGGCAAATACAGACAGCAGCCTTTGATCAATGGAAAAGAGGCTTTGGCATTCAGCGACACAGGAGCAAGTGTCACAATGGTGACACAAGACCTTGTGGCTCCTGAGCAGATCATACTTGGTGAAATTTACCAAGTGACCAATGCTAGCAATGTCCGGACTGACCATGCCCTGGCAGTTGTTAATTTCTCCTGGGGAGGGGTAACTGGCCTTAAGTGTAAGTGCAGACCTCCCTGTTGAATGCTTGCTTGGCAATGATTTAGAGATTTCAGCTTGGGCTGAAGTGGAGCTCAGGACCCATGCCAAAATGTTAGGAATCCCTGCACATGTGATTGCTGTGACCAGGTCACAGGCCAAAATGTCTAAAACTGAACAGGCTGAACAGCCCCTGGATTCTGAAAGAATGGACCAGGTGCCTTCCAAGAAGAGGAGCAGTAAGGTTAAGGCAGTGCCTTTCTCCCGACTCCGAATACAGATCAGTCTCTTGAGGGAGAGGATCTTAGTCCTGAAGAAGGAACTGTCCCAGATGAGCTTGAGCCTGATCAGGTTGAGTTCTTGGGGACAGGGGGCCCTTCCAGGGCAGATCTGAGCCAGGAGCAGCTGAGCTTCCCCTCTCTTGAACCCCTCAGACAGCAAGCTGCTGCTGAGGCTTCTGGGAATGCTTGTGGTACCCATAGGATCTATTGGGATGATGGACTCCTATACTCAGAGAGTACAGACCTCAAGCCTAGTGCAGCCAGGAGGTTGGTTATACCTCTAAAGTTTTGGTGATTCCTATAAACACTAGCCCATGATATTCCCTTAGCAGGTCACCTGGGCCAAAACAAGACTTGGGACAGGATTGTCCCTCACTTTCATTGGCCCCATATGTCTGAAGACACCAAGGACAGCAAGGGCCCTCTTGGAAGTATTTTCCAGAGTGGGTTTCCCTAAGGAGGTAGTATCAGACAGATATGCAAACTTTATGTCTAGTTACTTGACTGCTATGTGGAAGAAGTGTGGAGTGAATTACAAAAAGTTTTTTTAGTAGTTACACTCAGATTTTGTAAATAACCAAAAGCAGTAAACTTACTAAAAGTGTAAATTATTTCGAAAGTACAAGTTACCTTTGTGAATTACGCCCACAGTGCTAAACCAGTGGGAAGTATAGAGACAAGGGGTACAATGGATATTGCCAGACTTAAAGGCAATTGTTTAAAATCTCATTAGGCTCAGGTTCTGGCTGCACAAATTCCCTTATAATTCTACTGACTTTGTTAATTGAATTCACTAGCCTAAAGGTGGACTTATTACCAATCAAAGGGCATGAAAGAAATAGGCCTTCCAGTGGGTACACATATTACTCTTTAGTTTACCTAGTTAAAACTGCCTTGGAAACATTATTTGCTATGTTGACAGCTGGGTGCTGGTCTATAAATGCAACACGCGGTGAAGTCGGAGAGCCGAACCGCTCCGTCAATGTCAGCTGAACCCGTGCAGCCCACCCTGTCTATCCTAGGTGGAGATTCTCTCTGACTGTGCCGTGTGATGTATGGCCTAATCTGACACTGGCGCTTTCTCAATGAGACTTCCACAGCGGCTCCAGTACTAGTCTGTTGATTTTATAGCATCTGCATTCCGAGTTGTCCATTTCTCCTCTTGGGGTTCCTGCTCCAGGTGTCCTAAGTGTTCCTGTTTTGTTCTGTTTTTCACGTAGAATACTCAGCACATTACCCGCTTGTATATATAAAAATCAAATAATCTTCAAACGCAGTTTTTTGACTGCTTCTTTCCTAATGAATTCTTGAACAGAACAAATGTATAGAGCCATTGAGCTTTAGCTTCATTTATTATCCTGGCATATTTCTAATAAGAACCGTTGTTCTCATGATATTTTAATTGTATTGCAGCATTAGTAAAGCGATTACTAATCCTATGTGGGGCACTGAAGCACCTACCTAGATGGGCAGCAAGCTACACCATATAGGGTGTGTGATTGGAAGGGTGTTGTCTTTGTTTTGAGATCCTATGTGGGAAGTGTTTCCATGTCGTGCCGATGACCACTGAGATGCAGTTATTACGTTGTGGGATGCAGTGCATAGCAGTGTGGTGGATGATGAGGTGTGAGGGACACAAATGTGCAGTTTATGATTTTTTAGTACGCTGGCAGCTTTGAACAGTTCTGCAAGTCCTCTTATGGTATTTGTTATGATTATAGTCTGCTTAGATGGTTACACACTGAGTTGTCCAGTCGGAAGTTTGTGTATAGTTGTGTCCTGAGATGGCATGGCTGAGAACATAAAAGAGAAGAGGTTCTAGAAAAGGAGATGAGAAGGAAAGGAAGGAAGGAAGGAAGAAGAGTACATAGAAAAAGCAAGAGAGCAGGAGAGACAGGAAAGGGAAGATAGGAAAACAGAAAGAGGTAGTGGAGAAAAGGTTGAGGGAGGTAGTGAGAATAGTGATTAGAACACGGAGAGAGAAGACAGAAAGTCAGAGAGAGTTTAGAGAAGTGAAATGAGAGCTGGATATATGAAGAAAAGGTGATTTGAGATTTTATGTACAACTAGCAGCCCGTCCCGACGTTGCCCGGGAGCAATTAGGCTTCAGGGCCACCTCCCGCTCCGCTTTTGTAACCTGCAGACGTCACTTTTTCCTCCTGTAATTTACTTTGCTTCAGGGCCCCCGCCCGCCCCACTTTTGTAACCTGCACAGCATCTAAAACCCCTCTGGCTACACGTCACTTTTTCCTCCTTTTCCTCCTGAATGCACCGTTTGTCTGACATTTGTAGTGCACCGTTTGCCTCCTCTTTCTTGTCCTTAGGCTTCCCCGACCGCCGCCCGCCCACCCGTCCGCCCGCCCTTCCGTCCCGTCCCCCGCCTGCCTCGACCCCCGCCTGCCCCTACATGAGTGCCCTTACCTCCGCCGGCGCTGCTCCCACCTGCCCGCTCGCACCACCGCTCCTCCTCTGCGCCATGTCCGCCCCTCCTTCTCCGCCGCCGGTCCTCTGCTCCTGATGTCACCGCTCCTCCCCCGCGCCATGTCCGCCGCTCCTCGGACGCCGCTCCTCCCCGTGCTCCTAACGTGACCACGCACGTCGCGGCCGGCGCTACTTTTGAGGGACTACTTTTTTTTAATCTAAAATTTTAAATAACATTTATTTTTTTAATTTATGTAGCCTATAACCATCTACACACCCTGCCGATTTCAACGGTGTATCGGGTGTGTAGATTGGCGCAGTGGTTCCCGAGTTTACCCGCCTCAAAGCCTGAAAGTTTCTGCTTTATTATAGTAGTATAGATTTGTTCCTTATCGTGGTTTAGTCAATGTACCTGGTCCAGTGTGATTTCAAGGCACAATTCTGCACTTTATTTTTTCTAAACATGATTTTAGTGTGAGATCCGAAAATCACTC
The DNA here is from genome assembly GCF_964261635.1 of Lissotriton helveticus. Lineage (NCBI taxonomy): Eukaryota > Metazoa > Chordata > Amphibia > Caudata > Salamandridae > Lissotriton > Lissotriton helveticus. Next base: position 452,716,193 of record NC_136072.1, on the reverse strand, counting down.
TGCATAGAGGTCTTTAAAATCCTATTAAGGTTTAACCATTTACCTTTGTGCAAACTGCTTAACAATGGCACCCCCTTGTTATTTGTTACTATATGCTCTTGTTGAGAAGTACTGACACCTTCCCTTTTAACACATATCAGCCATGTCTCTATTTTATATTATAGTTGCTGAATAGTGAAACCAACTTGCTGAGAACTCCAAGTTCTATTATGAAGATGATTGGGATTTCTAGTGAACCTTTGTATTTGTCAGTCACATAAAAAGGGTGCTACCGTGAGCATTCTATGCAAGAAGTCTACCGGATGTGAAAGAGAGGAGAATGTCCATATTCCCGTAAGTGGAGGACTCTGTAGCATCCAAATGGGAGGTTCCATGCAAGCAGCATCAGAGAGAGGTAATCACAGAACAGGATCCTAGATACAAACTGTTGAACCACCACTCAGTCTTAGGGGCAGTGCTGCTGCCTGCCCATCTACAGTTCCTCTAACTGGAGATGGAACTAGTGTCCTCAGCCAGGCCACCTGCCTCAAATAGACCCATCCCAGGCTGATACAATCATGCCTATCTGTCTTGCTGGTCAATGTCTTATGAATGTCTCCTTTTGTACAACACCTTTCAAACAACCTTCCTGTAACTATGAGGACTATATGCCAGTGTCGGAGGCTGCTTCAGGTCCATGCAGTTTAAACATGTGCTTTTGATCAAATGTAATTGAACTGGTGCAGCGCAAATGTGCCCATTCTTTACACAACAGAAATCCGTCACAATTGGGGGCGGAGCTAGCTCGCGGACAAAATGGATGCTTGAGCCCGGGGCTCCGCTAAGTGGTTGAACAATCCACCAGTAATCAGACAGCATATGCCATATTAGGTGATTTGCTTGTGCCCCCAAGAAATCAGAAGTGGAGAGGAGCCTTTTGAGCCGTCTACGCCCAAAATTGGTGAGACACAACAGCAGTTACGTAGTAGCGTGGTGGTGGAGCAGACAGGCCACTGCAGCCCTGAGCTGTATTGAGAGCGGCGGCCGGGCAGCGGCACGCGATGTGCGGTGGACGCGGGGGACAGAAGGTGTGCTTGGAGGCAGGCGTCGCTTCAAGTAGCCTGAGCGTGCGCATACAACTCTTGAGCCCTACACGACTGCGGAGTGCGGCGCAGCCGGGGGCTAGAAAGTGCAGGAGCGCTGCCAACAGCCCAGTGCAGCGAGGCACACACGCACCATGAGGCTCGGACTGGAGCGGCATATCGGAGCACAATAAATCAGGAGTGCTCGACAGTATGGAGCGGTAAGGGCTGGAGCTTGGTGATAAGCTGGAGGCTGCTGATTGTGACCCCTAAGGGGGCCTGACGGACACAGGTGAAAGAAGGAAAAGCGGCAGCCACTGGGATTGGAGGGAACTCTCCTTTGGTACCATATTAAGTGAGGCAGAATGTGGACTGAGCTAAGCTGAGGCGCCTGCATGGGAGGAGGAAGATAGCACCCTAGACTGGTGAGGAACGATAAGCCCTCCCCCTCTCCCCCCACGGCATGCCAACTGCTAGGGGATGTGGACCTAGTGACTAGTACTTGCTTCCAGACAATGTGGGGGCATCTCAGAAGGGGGAGCTGGTGACTTCCACGGAGGATTGTGGGCGGTGGAATCAGCGCAAAACAACCATTCGACCGAAGGTGATAAGAGCTTGGCTAGCAGTCCCTGCGGTACGCAAGAGGTCCCACCAGAGGTGTATGAAGACCACGGGTGGTGTATTGCGGTGAGGCACATGACTAGGGTCTGCATTGCGCAAATCCCTGGCAGGGGGTTCCCATCATATGCACAGTCCCTAGCCTTGGTGTACAGGCGCAGTGGTGGAAAAGGCAGAAGTGAGCTATCGTCTGGCTGTGCCCTGCTTACCTGCGGGCATCAGTGAACAAGCAGGCCGAAACCACCCTGCAGATACAGAGGCCGCAACACCGGAGCCATGGGCAGAGGAGACAAGACGCAGACCAAGATATCCTTTGAACAGAAGCGGTCTAAATCACACAACGCCACTACTAGCGAGGATGCAAACGCCGGGGAGCGAAGACTCAGACCTGGACATTCGCAGCATGCTTAAATCAATGGAGAAGTCCCTGCAAGGTGGCATCACCTCTCTGGATGCTAAAATGGACGCCCTCGCATACAGAATGGATAGAATGGCTGACCGCCTGGATAAACACGCAGAAAGATTAGACATGTCTGAACGGCGCATAACAGAGGTGGAAGAAGCACATACTACTCCCAATGCGGACGATAAGCAACTCGGGAAGGCTCTTAGAGTGCTGCAAGACAAGAAGGAGGATTTGGAGGCACGCTCTAGCCGATGCAATCTGCGAATCACGGGCCTGCCGGAGACCACCTCCACATGAAACATGGAGCAGTTTGTGGAGAAACTGTTGGTGATGCTTCTGGGAAAAGGGGTATTTTCCGCGATGTTTGTGGTGGCATCGCTCCCAGGGCCCAAGACCACCGGTGGGTGCACCACCACGGCCAATCATCGCAAAACTATTAAACTATCGTGACCGCGACAAGGCACTTCGCATAGCCAGGGAGAAGAAAGTGTTCAGATACAAAGGCTCCGAGTTGTCATTGTACCCTGACTTCACAGTTCAGGTTCAGGTTCAGGAGGCCCGCAGACACTTCGTCCCACTGAAGAAACAGTTACGCAACTTGGGTATTGATTACGCCATGCTGTACCCGGCGAAGCTTAGAGTTAACAGACAAGGGCGTTCACACATTTTCACAGACCCCTAGGCACTGCAGCAGGCAATTAAAAGCTGAACCAAAGCTCGGTGGGAGAGCCCGGAGAGACGGATGCTGGAGGAAGCTGCCGGAGGTTCGTTGGACGTCCAGAACTGACTACATGTGACAGCGACCATCAGGAGAGTAAGATAATGGAGCGGGAGGGGGATGGGGGAGGGGCAGAACTTGGGACATGGTCTGGTTGTACGTGCTGGACAATGAGGTGCCTGACAGTTTGGGGTATTTCTTTGCTCTCTTATAACTGCGTCTGGGAGGAAGGGAGGTCAGGATCGCACGAGAGAAGAATCAGAACTGGCATAGTGAGCGCCGATGCAGGGGTTCGGGGTATGACTGGCTTCACACCGCCTCATGGGGGAGGGAAATAGAAGCTACAAACAAACATTGGGGGAAGTTATGGATGGAACAAATCGTAAGGTAAATGCTGTAAATTGATACTGACCACGCGCGGGTGCCTGGGCTGGGGTGTGTAATTGTCTTTGATAGACAGTGATCAACACGGGGAGCTACCTCTGCCTACAAGTGCCTTGCACAGCTTCAGCATTATGGGTGGGTGCATGTGTGGGGGGAAAGTGGGGGCAAGGGGGGCTTTTTTGGACTTTCATGCAACCAAGTTGGGGGAGGTCTGCTGTGGGTGGTGGTTTGGGGCAAAAGGGGGTTTGTCCAGGTATGGTAAATGTTCGGGTGGGCGGGAGGGATGGTATCCTGGCCAAGTTGGGGTTGGGCAGGCGTGGGTGGGAATGGAAGGGGATTGGTTTTTGTTGATATCCCAAAAAAAATCTGTCACAATTTCATAACAGATACATGATGTGAACATGCACTTAGTACATGTTTCTTGCGTGGTAACAATATTAAAATAAGTGTTGCACTTGACATTATTTCTAAAGTGCATTTACTCTAGGATTAGTGGATTTACTCATATTGTGTGCTTTAAACATACCAATGGAGATATTCCTTGCAGTCTTGTTGAATAGACCATCCTTACTTAGTAAACACCCCTTGTTGTTAAATATTTTGTCCACCCTAAGCGTGGAAGGGTATACTCAGATGTGAGTCCCTTGCTCATTGCACCATCAGGATTCAAGCAAGCCGGGCCGACGACGGCTGAAATGCCAGAAACCGGTCCCCGGTGGCTTGTTTCCTTCCCAGTGTAAGAATTGGCTTGGTAGTTTGGTTTGCCCTGTTCCCATCATACACTGGGACAGGAACAGACTAATTTGGATATAGCCAGGTTCTGAGCTGGGATGGTGCAGTGAGCTAAAAAACGGTGTTGGATCTAGCCCTGATCTCTTGACTGGGTGAGAGTATTCTGCTTAATTCAGAAACTCTGTCCATCACCACCCCTTGTTGTTAAATTAATGCATTAATTGGCATTTACTGTTTAGATGTTTGAGTAAAAACAAAAATCATCCTCACATTATGAAATGTCATTTATATTAAAACGAATTCGCTTTAGGTAAACTTTGCACTAGTGGTTCATATATTGCATTAAAATGTAGTTCTTAGACATACTTACACATATCATTTTAAGATTTTACTGTATGCCACATGTAATATGAATCTAATGTAACTAGAGACTTATATTCGTTGGTGTATAAATGTGCACATGCATATTAAATGTGCACAATTGAGTTAATACTTTAAGTTGTACTTAGGAGGGCTGCGTGCTGTGCTGCATAAAATATTATTTTCCATTTCTGCTAATATGACATTTCTTGTAGGTATTCACATGCGTTGTTAGTTTGAGAACATTACTGTACTAGTGATGGAAGGAGATAGCCTGAGAAGAGGACCCTTGCTAAACAACATGGAGAGCCAGTGTGTTAACTGAAAGGCCTATTCAGTATTATTGCAACCTACCCTGTGTATGAGAAGACAATGTTGTTCCCATGGCCAGTATGAGATGCTTTCCACATATTTCAGTCTGTAACATGAGAATAGAAGAGGACAATAGACCCCTGATGATGCATACAAAGGAGTGTTGCCCAAGAGACGCTTGTGTTTTATAATGTAGTGTTCACACCATTTGAGATCATATCTCTTTCATAACGACCCCAGAATGCTTTCAGAACTTTTCCTGACCCTTTACCACCCTTTCCTTTGGACTCTGAGAGGTTTAAACCCCTGTGCTTCCTTTTGATTCTTTGTTTAGGTTAACACTTATCCCCTGACCCTAGAAGTCTCTTGACTGAGCTTCTGAAATACTGACACCTTCCTACTTAATTTTTCCTTTCCTTGTTCGAATTTTCATTAGGGAAATTCGCTGAGTTTTTAGATTCGTTCAGATTTTAAGAACCATCCTCTTAGCTTGGACTCTGATTTAGAATACTTAGATTTACTAATGTATAGACAGGAAATCCTGAAACTCTTCTCTTAACATCACATCCTTATATTACTCTTTTGTATTGCTGTTACTGAACTTCTTCTTTGCCTGATATTGGTCCACCTCAATTTGTTCCAGAGGTTGGAATTTCCTGTTTTTCTGTGTCATCATATAAACTTTATTACAATCTCAGAGATTCAAAAAAGTACATCTCAATAGTATAGTAATAAGAAATGTGACTTAAACTTGATTAACTTACAATAAACCTTCTTAACTGTATTTACTGATTCCTGGTCCTTCTTGTGTAGCCAAATAGGTTCCACCATTAATTTTTATTGAGTCATAAAATGCTAACTCTCCTCACCCCTTAGTGCTGAAAAGAAAGGTTCATCAGAGAAAGACACATGGTAAGAGAGTAGGCCCAAAAGACTGTATAAGAAATATCGATTTTTATCACAAACTTATAGTGGAATTCATTGCAGGACTTTTTCAACTTCCCTTGTAAAATTACATTAATTTCTCTTTATTTTTCTCCATTGTAACAGTCCTAAAATGTTTCAAACACACTGCTGGCTACTAACTTTCCAAAATGCTCTTTATGGATATGCTCGAAGCTCTCTATAAAGTTATTTAAAATTAATGACAAGTTAAATTAAAACTTCACTTACAAAGTTGGGCAGAATTTGGAAACTCTACACTTTGAGTAGCAGATGGAGTTTCATAACTTTACATGAGATAAGGTTTATCCCTTCAGGTTTTGCAGATGTGGTGATTTCTAGGGGGGGGGTAGGCCAATAATCCTGCTCTGCTGTCGGAGTTCGTAAAGTTTTGTCCACTTCGCACTCTGCTTAGAGTACCGAGTTTTGGCAAATCTCTGTCAACCCCCGCGTGGCAGAGTTTTTTCGTGTGTGGCTCAGCAACATTAAGTTGGTGAACAAGAGTTTGCATCCTCCAGCATGTTTTTAAGCACGAGAACACCTCCAGTGAGATTTCTGTGGCAGAAAGAATCAGCGTCCTCTGGCGAGCTACTTGGTGCACTTCATGCTGATTTTACACCGTGGGACAACCTCCCAGCACTATAAACCACCAAAAGGAATGTGATGTGCCAAATACATCCCACTTGAAAAACTCTGCAAAATCTCACCTGAACAGTTTAGGAAATACAAAAAATTGCGAGTCTGATGACTTTACAAGTTTACACCCCTCTACATTAAATTCCATTTAGTTTTTTTAACACATTTTATTAATTTTTCAATTTTCAACCCATCAATTATAGCTTATTGCAGTTATACACAATAATACATCATAGTGAAATCGCCGTACAGTGTACGTGCATCATCTTCTACAGGAAGCGTATAGTATATGAACACAACTATCCCATCCCTCCCTCCCTCAACCCAACTTCGTCTGGCACCATCCACTCACAGCTCATATGGCAAGGTGTTCTATCACCTACTTCTGATTGCACATAAAAGTTCAAAGTGTATGTTTGCACCCTATGATACAGAGTCGCAGTCAGTGTAGGTCGTTAATAGTGGAAACTGGGAACAGGGGCTAGGTAAAACGAGGGTTTAATAATTCCGAGTTACTGACGCAGGCCGTGGGGCCAGGGCCTTGAATGCTTCCATAATGCTGTCCCAATCTAGAGAGATGATTTCTTTTGCGCATACCCAGGGCTTCCTCCCGGCGGATAGCAACACTCTCTGCACCACCCCATCTCACCACTTGCCCATGCCAGCCATAAAGCTGTGGGGGAGTGGCCGATTTCCACCTCATCGTAATGGATCACTTAGTCAGAAGTAGAGCCAAATCTATAAAGCAGAGTTGTACTTTCTGCGTCTTAGGGCGTCGTATCAGTTCCAATAGACACACTGCAGGCGTGCCCGGGACTGGGATACCAACCGCAGCTGTGAGCAAGGATAGTACCTCTGACCAGTAACGCATAAGCATGGGGCACTGCCATATCATGTGTAGTAAGTCAGCGTCCTCTAATTTACATCTAGGACAGCAGTGTTGCGTGGTCGGGAAAATACGTTGCAAGCGGTGCGGAGAGATATATGCCCTGTGTAAAACCATATATTGAATGAATTTGAATTTGGCATTCCGAGGGATTCTCCTAGGGTATGCCAAGGCCCTGCACCAGTCCCCATCTGTTAGGTCTGTCCCCAGGTCCATTTATTGCATAAATCAGTTAGCGGGCTTCTAGCATGGGTAGTAATGCCTTTGTAGAGCCACTTGGTGAGATGACGACCGTCTCCCATCAGGTAGGTCATGAAGATAGCGGTAGGGAGGACCAAAAGGTGACCTGTGAGCGGAACGACCGTATGGCCTTACATAGATTACCCTCAATGAGGTCTGGCGCTGATCTATAAACCTGTATTCCAAGATATTTAAAAGTATGCTCGGTGACAGTTAGGGAATGAGGGCCAAACTGGATCGTCTCCGGGCGGTTCCCTTGCCGGAAAAAGAAGGAATAAAACTTATTGTCATTAATTCTAAGGCCAAAAAGGTGTGCAAAAGAATAAAAAATGCCTGGGATGGGTGATAGAGAGGTGAGGTCATCAGCATACAGAATAATGTCAACCGCGTATGCGGAGATGACGTGTGTCGTTTACCCAAGGTGTATGCCCCGCTGGGCCGCCGACAGCCGTAGCCTAAGGGCCAAGGGCTCCATGGCTAGCAAAAATAACAGGGGGGCTTAAAGGGCATCCCTGCCGGGTGCCCTTACCAACCGGGTACTCCTTTGAGATGTGGCGTCCCGTGCGGGCCCTTGCTGTGGGGTGCGTGTACAGGAGCGTATCAAATGCCTGTCTCAAATCTAAGGTGACAGCCTGCATTGGCTCTCTCCTGAGGGGTGGCAGCCATGACATGGTATAACCTGCTGATGTTAAATGAGGTGCTTCGCGTTGGCACAAAACCGCATTGGTCTGAGTGAATTAGCTTGTGTAAGTATGGGAGCAGGCGGCCAGCCAGTACCTTCCTCAGTATTTTATATTTGGTGATGAGTAGGGACAGTGGTCTGTACCCTGACAGATCGGTCGCTGGATGTCCCGGTTTGGGGAGAGACACTACAAGTGCTTGTCTAGTGGATGGGGGCAGTGACCCAGAGGAGGGTGTGTGGGGGTTTATCACTAAGTATGCGTGCTAACAGAGGGCCTGCCTTATCAGCGTCAGCGTGTTTCACCTGCGTGTAGGCGGTATAGTCTATGTGTCAAAGTGTTTCTAGCAGCTCAGCGTGATTTATTCAGGCGTCCTTCAGAAGTGGTACCTTTGTAGGGTCATTCGCTGCGTCTTGTTTGAGACTATTCAGGGAGTTTTCAACCTCTTTCAGGTTGTTATGTATTTCCTGTCGCGCCCCGACGTGGTGCTAATGGCTATCCCCTTGATCACCGTCTTAAATGCATCCCACTCCAACTGAGGTGTTGTGGGAGTGTGACAAGGATTTCACAAACCACTAGATGGTTAATTGCCAAGGGATGGGCTCCCGTTCTTTTATTTTATGCAAATTCAATGGAGGTGAGCGCATACAGCATTATAACACTTGATTTCGCGTGTCCACAGTCCAGACGATGTTTTCTTCAGGGAAGAAGCCTCTTCACTTTAACATTGCCAGGCTAGGCTTTGCTTCATCGTCAGGATTGAGACAGAGGAAGTAAAAATAAAACAAACAACACACAAGAGGAAAGTAGGCACTGATTAGTGCTCGTGTAACTATGGAGCCAGCAACAATTCGGGGAGGTGGGGGCCGTGATCGAAAACACAAGGCGGCGTGTGCGGTAAGATAGGGGGGGACGGAATGGAATACCATCACCGGAGAAGGGTAGGAATCGAGGTAGGCAACCCTATGCCGACTTGGTATTTAAAAGTGCCTACGGCATACTCGAATGAGCCTTCCCTGCTTGTCTGGCCGGTCTGTGGACTCCCACCCCGCTCCCGAGCCCCCGTACCCTAGCACGCACCTGTTCAAGCCACGACCCTCCGGGGCCGTGGCTGGACGCAGCGTCCTCCAGATGGCCACTCTGCTCTGCAAACGAAGGTTCGGGGTCTCCTCTCGGCTGCTCCAGGAACCTTGGTGTCTCCTCGCTCAGTCTCCAGCTTCCTGCTTCCTCCTTCTGGGTTCCACCTCCCTCATGGTGCCAATGTTCTTTATCTGGCTCATCGCTCTGTGGTTCCGCCTCCCTTGGGGCGGGATCGTCAAAGTAAGGACTGGGGTTAAAGGGCAAGCCGCCGCATTCCTCCTGCTGTACTCCAATGTGGTCTCCCGCGTCTGTGGACTGAAGGGGAGAGAGAGGGGAAAAAAATCAAGGGGGCCCCGCGACAAGGCTGTGGCTGGATGAGATAAAGTCCGACATACATCTCCCCTAGAGTCATCCCGATCGGGGAGGACAGGAAAACGGGGAAGGAAGTCAGCATTAGAGTTACTAGCTCCCTTACGATGCCGGACGTCAAATATAAAAGGCTGTAGGGAGAGAAACTACCGCATGACCCTGGGGTTGTTTCCCTTGTTGCGAGCCATCCATACCAGGGGTGCATGATCGGTATATAAGGTGAATTTGTTTCCTTATAAGTAGTAACGCAGTTTTTCTATGGCCCATTTGACTGCTAGGCATTCCTTCTCCAGGACCGAGTAATGGGTCTCCCTAGGGAACAGTTTGCGGCTGATGAAAAGAACTGGGTGCTCCACCCCTTCCTTCATCATGTGGGACAGGACCGCCCCGAACCCCACCTCGGAAGCATCGGTCTGAAGGATAAAGGGTCGGGAAAAATCAGGGGACATTAGTATGGGACCCTGGGTTATAGCCTTCTTTAAATCCTGAAAAGCACGCTGGACTGATGGGGAAGGGGAGAGGAGCTCTCGCGTGGTACCACCCCCTTTGTAAGGAGATCCATGAGCAGAGCTGAGAGGGTGGAATATTGAGGGATAAAGCATCGATAATAGCCAAGGAGGCCTAAAAAGGCAGGCACCCCTTTCTTTGTGGTAGGGACGGGTGCCTCTGTGATGGCCCTCACTTTCTCGCTCTGTGGCTCTATACATCCGTTCCCTAGGATATAACCAAGGTATTTTACTCTGTTGTACCCTATTTTAGATTTCTTTGAGTTGATGTTTAATACAGCCTGCCCCAAGGTTTTGAAAATCAGATGGCAATGTTCTAGGTGTTCCTCCCAGATCAAACTAAAAATGACAATGTCATCTAGATAGGCTGAAGAATATTTTTGGTGGGGTTGCAGGATTTGGTTCATGAGACGTTGGAAAGTGGCTGGGGCGCTGTGTAACCCAAAGGGTAGGACAATTAACTCAAATAGGCCATCTGGGGTGGTGAAGGCCGTTTTCTTTTGATCAGAAGCGCGCAAGGGGACCTGCCAATAACCTTTCGTTAGATCTAAAGTGGTTATGTATTGGGCATCCCCTAAGTGTTCTATAAGCTCGTCGGCCCGGGGTAAGGGGTATGCATCAAGGGTAGAGATGGCGTTGACGCGTCTGAAGTTGATGCAAAACCGTATACCCCCGCCGGGCTAAGGAACCAGTACGATAGGAGAGGACCAATCGTTGTGGGAAGGTTTAATAATCCCCATCTTTAACATGTTCTTGACTCTTGGGAGACAGCTTCTCTTCAGTTAGCTGGTATTCTATATGGGCGGAGACAAACCACTTTATCAGGTGTAGTATGAATGCAGTGTTCCACCAGGGTGGTTCGGCCAGGCTAGTCAGAAAACAAGGGTTGGTGTTTTATTAAAATGTCTGTCAAGGAGTCTCGTTGTTGATGACCGAGTAGCTCATTAACAGATAGTTGCTCTATGGTGCTGTATGCATGGGTCCGTACTTGTGCTAGATGAATGTCACGGGGAGAGGGAGGAGGACCTAACTATTTCTTTAAGAGATTAATATGGTACGTCTGAGTACGGTTGGGTCCTATCTGAAGTTTATATGTTGTTTTGCCAAAGGTTTCTATCACTTTATAGGGGCCCTTCCACTCATTCTTTACAGTGGCTAAAGAACTAAGCAAACAGACCAAGGCCCAATCGCCTATCTGAAGAGACCGCCATCTCTTCCCCTTGTCGTATTGAGCTTTCTTTTTATCTTTGTTGTTTTCAAGGTTGGTGTGGGCCAGGTCTGGCAGCTTACCTAGATGGGACTTTAGTTGTTGGGTATACTCGAGTAGCTCTACAGCTTCATTTGGTTCCTTCTCCCAGGCTTCCCTAATCATTTCCAACAGAGTACGGGCTGTCTCCCATACAACATCTGAAAGATGAGCAGCCAAGACTTCCCTGGACCTGTCCTCTTATGACAAACAGGGCAGGCGGGAGGAGATGATCCCACTCTTTCCCCTCGAGTTCCAACATCTTTTTTAAGGTTAGTTTTAGGGTGCCATTGTAACGTTCCACTAAACCGTTGGTTTGGGGATGATAGGCCGAGGTTTTTACCTGTTTGATGTCCATTTGCTTGCAAACTTGTGTCATAAGCTTAGACACAAAGGGGGTTCCCTGGTCAGTGAGGATTTCACAGGGAAATCCAACGCGGGAAAATTACTCCAGGAGCCGATCTACTATGGCGGCGGTGGTGGGTGCTCGCAGTGGAAATGCTTCTGGGAAGCACGTGCAGTAGTCTACCATCACCAATACGTATTGGTGTCCCTTTGAGGTTCTAGGTAAGGGTCCTATGAGGTTCATCCCTACTCGGTCAAAGGGCTTGCCTAATATTGGTAATGGTTGTAGGGGAACGGGCCGTGGTCGGTAGGGGTTCTTGGTTTGGCATATAGGGCACTCCTGGCAGTATTTTTTTACCTGGGCATAAATGCCGAGCCAATAGAAGTATCTTAACAGGTTCTGGGTTACTTTATCAGGTCCTAAATGTCACGCTAACAAGTGTGAGTGGGTGTAGAACATAACCTGGTTTCGAAACTCATGGGGAACAAGCAACCGGGGGTCCTCATTAGCTTTGGCGACTCTATACAGTAATCCGTTGTTTGTCTTAAACAAAGGGAATACTAGTATCAGGCAGGAGGCAGTGGCATGGGCTTGTTGCCATGCAAACAGTCTACATACTGGTCTGAACCGCACTGAGGATTGGACTTCTTTGATCTAAGTTTCATTGTTTGCTCCACTGAATGGAACGTTATGATGTAACTCGCTTCTGTATAATATGCTTTGTCTTGCTCACTTATTTTAATTGTACTTTTCACTTTTACCCTCAACTCTATGAGGTTATTACAAAACGGTTTGTCTGGGGAAAAGAATTCCTATTCTGTTAATTTCAAGCTAGCAAATTGTGGTTTGATTTCAAAAAAAATTTCAATGCATGCTTATATATTGTTGGTATTCCTTAATGCAATCGCTGTACTATAGAACGATTATTTGCATTCTCGACGTTTAGTCCAGTACACTCAAGATGGCTGCCATACTTTTAATCGGCACCCAATCCAAGATGGCCGACAGTTTTGGACACTTCCCTATTGGTCCCTTGGCGCCATGTGATCACAAGCAACATTCATATCGTCCTTGCGTTTTTTTGCGAGCCGAGTTGATCGTGTACGCCTGCAAGGACCCCCATTGTGGACCTGCCTCTTCTATCTTTCGGTAAGACCCTGCCGATCCCTTTGTTTGGTTCAAACCACCCGATTCCTCTATACTCGCTAGCACTAACGGCAATTATTTTTTAACAGAAATACAAACGAGGGCATCGTCCCGACCGGTAAGCCCGCTTCATTTGAGCATTCACTTTGCCTTGCTTACGTGCTTGCTGATACCCCTACTTACCCTCTCCCTTTCCCTACAGATCCAATTGTATATAGATTTGGACCCACCTAATTGGTAAGGTTCATCGCCCTATTTTACGGTATTTAATTTAATGGTCAATTTGTTTATTCAATGACCTTTCCGTTTTTTCCGTTTTTCCCGCCCAGTAGACAGCTCCCAACTGCGGCCAAGGCTGAAACATCTTTCAGCCTCCCTCCACTGGTAAGCCTCCACTTGGTTTCCATCATCACTACACTCCACTAGTTCCGACCTTCTCCGTCACCTTCCCTTAAGATTCCTACTGTTGTCACAGTTCACCGGCTGAATTGCGCGATAGCGTTTCACTTCTATCCCACATTAAGCATGAGTGAGTTTGTGTCACAAATTGGATTTCGTGCCTTCCACCTTGCTCCGGTTGTTTCTCCACACTGCCTGTATTTAGTATGCATCATACTCTGTTGCCGCTGACATTTTTGGCATGGTGTGAGTCTTGCACGATATATGCAGTTGTAACAAAGGTTTTGATTTATTGACATGTTTATGTTTTCTCTTTCCTTCTCATTTGAATTTTTCTGTTGTGGTATGGCATATTGGTTTCCATGTAGTGGGGACAATTTTGATTGTAAACTCTTTAGGCAATTATTTTATGTCCTGAGGATGAACCGACATTGTTCAAGGTTCGAAACGTCATCGACTTGAGATGCACTAAATGCATAGCTGACACTAAATCTTACATGCATATGTGTACACTGAGGATTATCTGTTTTATGATTTACAATTTTTCAGATGACCTGTTATTGCCTACTATTTTTCCCTTGTTTGTGTTCCCCAAGTGTGTTGGTCAGACATCGGCTGGTGTCTTGCTTCTATCACACTTTGTGTTTTATTGTCTCATGATTGTTTGTATCAAGAAAATAAATTGTCCGGCTGGACATTTCTTATAAAAATATAGTTCCATTTGGTCTATATTCATTTTCCTGTAATTTTCACGTTTTGTTTAAGGACCATTGTCTCTAAAATTAAGTACCTACCCAAGGTCCTTAGCATATTGCGCCCTGGGTTCCCTTGTTTTGTTCAAATAATGTGGCAAGAGTGGGGTCGTTAGTTTGGGTCCATTGGAAATGTTTATCAAGGTACTATGGCTCCTGGGTGAGTAGGGCTCTTGGAACTTCCAGGCGGTCTGATGCGGGTACGGGACGCCCTGCCTTTGTCTTTTCCCAAATAAGGGACAAGTGGGGGTATCTAAGATCATCTTTTTAGGGAGGGTAGGTAACACCCCGACTATCACCATGGTGAGGGTATTCCTGGGGCATACAAGGGGGATTCTGGCTGTGGGATATTCCTCAATGTCCCCGTGGACGCAATGAATGAAGGCTTTTCCTCCTAGAGTGATTTGTTCTTTCCTAACCAATTTGGAGTGTACCACAGACTGTCTGCACCCAGAATCCAAAAGGGCCTCTATGTGGACCCCGTTCCCCCGTATACTTACATAGAAGCAGGAGCCTAGTTCCTCCATGTATGCTTCGTGGTATGCAGCTTGGATGTATGACGTTACAACGCATACTTTTACATCGCATGCCTTTACAACGCGGTTTTTACATCACATACCATTACAACGCATAGTGCTTTTAGGCGCTGGATAGTGATTTATTTAATTTACTATTCCAACTCCAGTCCCCGTGGATAGTAGGGAAGGTGTTGGATAGTATATTAAATACATTCCCTATCCTAGAGCGCCCCCCAGCGCTATGCGTTGTAATGGTTTGCGTTGTAAAAGTTGGGTCGTAATGGTAGTGCGTTGTAAAAGTTTAGTTGTAAAGGATATTTCCCATGCAGCTTACATCCATAGGCTCATCAATGCGTTTCTTTGGACATGCCCGGGCAATATGGCTGCACCCACCACAGTCAAAACCCTGCTGTCCACGGGAAGGGGGCCCGTCTGCTCTGGGAGGTGGAATCTTCTCTGGATCCTTGTTGGGGCGTAGAGGTTTCCGTGGAAAAGGGTGGGCTTGTGAAGATTTTTCTGCCTCCTAATGAGGGCTACGGGATTGGGCTCTGGAGTATGACGCAGCCATGTCTACGGTGTCAAGTTCTAGTGCTGTTTAAGCCACCTCTGAGTGGGATAAGGCAATGCCTCGATGAATTGTTCCAAATAGATGGAGTTCATAATTTCATCTTTGGTACGTTCGTTTGGCTTTAGCCACTTATCTGCCGCCAGCTTCAGCTTGAATTAGAGCGTTTTAGGGTTATCCCCCGGTGACCCGCTCTACTTCCGAAATTTCATCCGTCTCTGAAACCATGCCCAGATGGTCGAGGATGATGGTTTTTACCTCTTTGTCGTGTTTTGGCAGCTCCTGAGTTAGCGTTTAGCTCAGCTACACGATCTTTTCCGTTAACTTGACCAAAATGTACGGGGGCCATTTTGAACCCTTCCGACTTCCATTTTGTATAAAAACGCTGCCTCGTGGTCAGCGTGCCCCTTTGTCCTTTCTCGATACCCATGGTCATTTATTCTGCTCGGCAACAGGCTATTTTCAGTACTGGTCAAGCGCACATGCGCACTATGCATCGACTGGTCATTCTTTAGGAATGTTAGCACAAACTGACCAGTGCCATTAAACTCCTCCCACATGCTGGCTGTGTTCCAAAAATGACCTTATATGTACCTAAAGTGTGTAACTTGTAACCGCCTATCTTTTTATTGTCATTAAACTGTATAAAAGAGGTCGCGCACCGATGTTCGGTGTGCTACTTCTTACATTGCCGAAGGGTGCTGTAGGAATGTACCACCACCCCATGGGGTCTTAATAAACTTGTCTTTTGCATTTTCCAGTGTCCGTGCCAACTTCTATACTAAGGTGTCCGAGAGTTTAGCAGAGTATGTAGGCCTGATTTGAACCCAACACCTCAATTGGAGACCACGAAGGGACTCATCGGCGACTCGGATGCCCGAAGGAGAGGTCGCGACGAAGGTTTGGAAACTCGCCATGGAAGCGATCGCTGCCATTGAGTGACCCGAGTCTTGGCATCCACGGTGTTTCTTTCCTTCCTTCTGATCTGACCTTCCAGGTGGCGCCGGTCCTCGACTGAGATTCCGATCTTGGATTGTCGTGTAGTGCCGTTTTGGCTGATTCGATCACAGAACTTGGCAGATGGATCTTGGACGTTTGAAGATATTCGGTAAGCTTCTGATTGGTGAGGTAGTCTATTGACACTTACTATGGCTCTTTGAATTTGTTGTAAGCTTCTGATTGGTGAGGTAGTCTATTGACACTTACTATGGCTTTTTGAATTTGTTGTAAGCTTCTGATTGGTGAGGTAGTCTACTGACACTTACTATGGCTTTTTGAATTTGAATTTGAATTTGTTGAGTTAGCTAACATTTGAATCTTTGAATTTGATTTATATGTGGAGTGCACCTCACATAGGCAGGCATGTAGGGATATTTCTCTGATTTCTTTGATTTGAACGGCACACCGTGTATGAAACACATTAAGTGCCATTTTATGTAGTATCACGTTTTCGTGGTATTTTTGAACATGCCTGTTTTCAGCACGCTCCGAGGAATGTGCTGCTTTGAGAATGGTACCAGTTATCGATTAAATAAATCACAGCCAGCTCCCCCAGAGGGGACTCCAAATCGTGAGATGTATGTAAAATTTGGCATTCCGCCAATAATGTACAGCACATTATGGCACAAATACAGTAAAGCCGATCGTGAATTACAGTGGCCACTACATGGGTCATTTGATTTACGAAAGGTTCAGTATGTGGAGCAGTGTTTGTTTCAGCGAAGGTCTAGACAAGAGATGTTTGATTGTGTGCGTATGTGGGAGAAAGAGGTGCGTGAACGAATGAAGCGTGAGGAAGCCTTGGCAGAGAAGGTGCAGCGAAAGGCTGCACGCGACAAAGCTTTACAGCTACAGGAGAAGGAGTTGCAGGAACAGAAAGAGAGGGAGACTCTGGAACATAATTTACAGGTTAATGGTCAGTTTCCCATCCGGCGTCCTCTTTATCCGGTCCTTACTAATGAAACAGATGATTTTTCATTACTAGATCGCTGTCCGCCTCCGTACGTCGCACCTACGGCTCCGAACAAGGATGCGGATGAGGACGACCAGAATACACAGCGTACAAGGTTACATGCGGAACGAACTGCGGAATTGCGTTCGTTTGCACGAAAGTTAAATATTAATACTATCACTGTTTCTGAAATTAGTAAGCAAATGGAACAATGGTCTGATCAGGAGCGAATGTATTTCTTAGATCATTTTGGAGATGAGGTTGTTGAACGCTTTAGAAAATATTCTCCAGAGTTAGAACCCAAGGATATATCCAAGGGTCGCGATAACTTTCGTAAAGGTCTCTTTGTTCTTTCAGATGCGGATGAATTTTTCAAATGTTTGGTTCAGCTACGGAATGAGGCGACACGACTACGGGAGTTGGAAAAGTCAAAGGGGTCCGCCTGCGTCCGGATCGACGGAGATATCCAAAGAATGCTCTATCTTTGGAACAGATAATATCGCCGCGATTAATATTAGACCTATGCGAGAAGCTGCGCCTTTGTATGTCCCTCATAAAGGGGATGGCACAGATGATGATAAAACATCTAAAGACGCCAAGGGGTATTTTATATATAACTGGGTTTATACGCCTTGGAATAGAGCAGATGTTATGGCACTTAAGAATGCTTTGCCTGATCCCCGGAAAAAATCCAGCGGCCTTCTATGAAAGTGTTGAAAGCGCGATTTCATCATGTATTATGACGTTAGTTGATATTGATCTGTTTTTTGGGCTAATATTGCCCCCTGATATGTGGAGAGCGATTCGTAAATTTGATGATCCCACGACTCTTGGGGCAGGTTGGAAAGATATAGTTCACGCTGACTTAGACAGGGAACCGGCATGTAAGCCTTGTCAATTAATATTGGACCTTCCAGGGTGCATACTAAATAAATTAAAAACGCTTGTTCCCGCTAAAAAGATTGATTGGACCATATTAGCCTCTTGTAAACAGAAAACGGATGAATCGGTTTCAGATTTCTTTTCTCGCTTTGAGGAAGCGTTCCATGATTACAGTGGACAATCATTGACAGAAGATACAGGCAGACATTTATTCGTTGACAAATATGTGGCTAATCTCCTACCGGAGATTGCAAAACGATTAAAGACGAGTGAAAGTTCGTGGACCACGGCAACCCCTGCTTCTTTATTGACTATGGCTCAATATTATGAACGACAGGAATTGGAGGCAAAGGAAAGTAGTGATAAGAAAGCAAAGGATTTAAAGACGAAGGTAATGTTGGCTCAGGTGCAGGCTACGAGGGGAAACAATCGAGGGGGACGAGGATCGTATAATAACGCTCCTCCTCCTCGTTCCGACATATCTGTGAATCAGTGTGCATACTGTAGACAGTTTGGACATTGGATTGCAGATTGTCCATTGTTTCGAGAACAGTGTAATTGGAGGGGACGAGGAGGTGGTAGGTCCAGGAATAATTATGGAGGACCGAGAGGTTATGGGACAAATGATCGAGGAGGTTATGGGATGAATGATCGGGGAGGATATGGAGCAAGGGGTCGTGGTCAGACAGATTATAATACATTCGATAATCGCAATCAATATCAGATAAATGAGGGTGGCTCTGTTGAACAACGTGATGAGCGCTATGCATAGGGTTGCGTAGGATGGGGTATGGAATCGGTTGAGGTACCGGTTGATCAAAGGGGTCCATACATAGAAGCACATGTTTTGGGTTCCACTGATCAATTTCTGGTCGATACAGGAGCTACTCGTAGCGCTTTGTCCAAACACTTGGTTCCAAGGGCTCCCCTGTCTGGCGAGGTAATTACAGCTATAGGGTTCGATGGAACACCTACTTCTAGCCCACTGTCTCAACCTGTTGCATTTCATGTTGATATATTTGCTGCCCCTTGTCCCTTTTTGCTGTCTCCAAATACACCAGATAATATTATGGGGCTCGATATGTTAAAACATTTTCGAGCTACTATTCGCTGTGCCCCAGAAGGAGTGCGGGTTGTGTTGAACGAAAATTATCCAGAAATAGAGCGAGTGTGTCTTCTCCATGAATCTGAAGTATTAGCCTCCCTACCAAAATCATTGTGGGCCACTTCTGATACTGATGTAGGACAGATGAGTATTCCCCCAGTACATATTACGGTAAAGGAGGGAGTATCTCTGCCACGTGTCCCACAATATAAAATTTCGAGGGAAGGTGAAATTGCTTTGATACACATTGTGAATGATTTGATTTTGGCAGGAGTAGTTGAGGAAGTTCCCTACAATGTTTGCAACAGCCCAATTCTACCGATCCTTAAAAGAGATACAGATGCTAAGGTTTACCGTTTTATTATTGATTTGAGGGAAATAAACAAGATAGTAGTGCCTCAGTACCCGGTGGTGTCTGACATCACCACGTTGCTTACGTTGGTTCCACCGACGGCAACTACTTTTACGGTCATCGATTTGAAAAACGCATTTTTCTCGATTCCTGTACATCCTGATAGTCGATATCTCTTTGGATTTACATTAGATAATAAATCGTATAGATTCTGACGAGTTCCTCAAGGCTATACTGAAAGTCCTAGCATCTATAGTCAGGCTTTAAAGAGACAGCTTGATTCCTTTGAATTACAAGATGGAGTGGCTCTTATACAGTATGTGGATGACATCTTGCTTGCAGCAGACACGCAGGAACAATGTGAGAAAAGTACCCTTTCCTTGCTTTCTTTCTTAGCCAAAAATAATCATAAGGTTTCGAAGAAGAAGTTACAGTATTGTAGACCCAAGGTGACCTACCTCGGTCATCTTTTGTCTAAGGAGGGCTGTGCATTAACACCAGATCGAATCCAAGCAGTTTTAGATACACCAGTCCCCCGCACTCAGAAGGATGTACGTGCCTTTATAGGTCTGACGTCTTTTTGTAGGCAATGGATATTGGGTTTTTCTCACACTGTTAAGCCTTTGTTAGCCTTGTTGTCCAAAGATACACCGATTCCCATTGAATGGACAGATGAATGTCAGAATGCTTTTGAACAATTGAGACAAGCTCTTTGTTCTGCACCAGTGCTAGGTACACCTGATTACACGAAGATCTTTACATTGTATGTACATGAGAAGGATGGGTGCGCATTGTCAGTCTTAGTGCAGGTACACGGAGACAAACAGAGACCTTGTGCATATTTCTCGGCAGTACTCGACCCTGTGGCTCGAGGGTTGCCTGGATGTTTTCGAGCAGTTGCAGCAACAGCAGTAGCTATACGACAAAGTGAGGGAATAGTTTTGTAACACAAATTGTTGGTGTTAGTTCCCCATGCGGTAGATGCCTTGTTGAATCAAACAAAAACACAGCATCTAACCAGTTCCCGCCTAACAGGATATGAGCTAACGTTGTTGGCGCCGCACATCACACTAAAGCGATGTGCGATACTGAACCCTGCTACTTTACTGCCAGATCCTGTTGCTGAGACCCAGAAGGAAGAACAACATGACTGTGTTTTTCTGACTGAGGAACAGACAAAGGGTCGTATCGACTTGCAGGATACACCATTTCCAGATGTAGATGGGGAACTGTGGGTCGATGGATCGTGTGTGAAGTTACCAGATGGTACGACTTCCGCAGCTTATGCGATCACGACACTTAAGACAGTGGTAGAAGCAGCACGGATACCCCAGAAATCGGCCCAAGCAGCTGAATTGATAGCCTTAACGAAAGCATGTGAGTTAAGTGCTGGGCTATGTGTGAACATTTACACGGATAGTCGTTACGCTTTTGGAGTAGTGCATGATTTTGGCCTACTCTGGAAGGAACGAGGATTCTTGACTTCACACGGAGTACACATCATGCATGGAGAATTGGTACGCGATCTCCTGAATGCACTATTATGTCCAAAGAAAGTAGCAATAGTCAAATGCAGTGCACACAAAAAGGTGACGGATAAAGTAGGACAAGGCAATGCTTTCGCAGATCGCATTGCGAGAGAGACCGCTATGCTACAAAATAATTCCCCCATGTACGTGGTGAAATCACAAGCCGAGCGGTGGCATGATGCTAGAGAAGAAATATTAGATATACAGAAGTCAGCATCTGAAGTAGACTTACGAAATGGGCCACTGAAGGAGTATTAGATGATGAGGGTTGCTGGCGCAGTAAAGATATGGAAAGATGGAAACTACCCATGGCCTATTTACAAACAATGGTGCAAATGACACATGGGCTGGCACATATTGGAGCTCTCGCAATTATTAAATTGATTACACGGGTTTGGGAAAATCCTGAAATTGCTAGTACGGCTAAGAGAGTAGTGCAGACCTGTCTGATATGTTTACAGCACAATCCTGGACAAGGGACTCATACTCCTAAAGGAGGGTTTGTTCCACCTACTGCACCGTTCGAAGTACTGCAAATGGACTACATCCAGCTGGAACGCTGTAATAACCTCAAGTATGTCTTAGTGGTGGTGTGTGCCTTCAGTAAATGGATTGAGGCTTACCCTACGAAAGACAATACAGCATTGACAACAGCTAAGGTGTTACTCAAAGAGTACTTCCCGCGCTATGGTGTTTGTAAATTTATGTGGAATGATAATGGTCCGCATTTTATTGGGAAAGTAGTGGAGTACGTCCTGAAAGGATTGGGAATCAAGCAACGATTCCACGCTGTCTTTCATCCGCAATCAGCAGGTTTGGTAGAAAGATACAATGCAACTCTGAAGCTGAAGCTAGCAAAGATTGTGGCATCCACATCTTTGAAATGGCCGGACGCTTTGCCCTTGGCATTGCTGTCTATTCGATCAGTGCCATATTCTCGATCTGGCCTCACACCATATGAAGTGGTGTTCGGAAGGCCGATGAATATTTGGGGAGTTCCTAAGCCTCGTTTGATACATGATGTGCCTTGTATAATGATGAATGACTATCTGGCACGATTAACAAATGATTTACTTTCTATTCATCAGCAGGTTCGAGAAGCGCTCCCCGATAACTCCACTGGTGAGGCTCACGATCTTCGCCCTGGGGACCACGTGATGGTCAAAGTATTTGAGAGATCCAGCAGTTTGGAACCGAGGTGGCATGGTCCTGAGCAGGTGCTGCTTGCCACCCGAACAGCAGTACGAGTGACCAACAAGAAACGGTGGATCCATTCCACCCATTGTCGTCGTGTTTCCCCGGATCTGGTGAGCCCTGTGGTGCTATCCGACTACAGGAACATTTTGGATGCAGAAAAGAGCCCAGCTGTTACGTCTGATGAATTGGAGGGAGCCTTCCCGGACCACACTGTTTCTGATGGAGTGAAGTACAATCTACGTTCTAGGAAATAATTTCTAACTGGTTGGTAACCGCTCTGAGGTTTGTGAAACGGAAGCCGGGAATATCAAGGGGGGGGGGAGCAGTTCTGCCCAGTGTAGCGACACCCGTCTTGAATCTCGGAGAACAAACCAACGGCAGCCTCAGTCCAGAACCATTGTTTTTTTTCTCTTAGTGTTGCTTTTGAAGATCATTTGTTTTGCGAATTATGGCATCTCCTTCGACACGAAAAGGGAGAATTCTTGTTGCTGTATTGTTTGTGTTGACTATAGTAGTGATTGCAGTGGTAGCTTGGACTATAGAACAATTGTTTCCTGCACGAGAACACTTACTGCCTACCACTCCAAGCCCGTCCGAACATTTTCATTTTACTTTGCCTTATCATGAAGAGAGACATAGACAGACCTATTTGAATAACAGTTTTATTCAGATTTTGCATCACACTCACAACATGACCAACACATCAAACTGTTGGGTATGTGGAATGTTGCCTGGACATCAGAAGAGAGGAGGAACGCCACTTATTCCTCTCCCGTTTTCTCATAATGGTTCTTGTAATGCTTGGTACACTCTTCTTTTTACTTTACGATGGCCAACGAAAGGTGGACTACTCTTTCGATTGAACAAGATATGTTTTAATGACAAAGATGGTTATCCACAAGCTGAAGGAACTAAATTTGAATGGGAAGAATATCGTTCGGACAATGTATCTGCACCTCGTGTTTATACGAATCAAAGACTTATAAATGTAACAAATTTACACGTGATAACGGTTATTGACACAAAAGCAGATCTTTGTATTAGAAATAAAGGTACAATCCCTGTAGGCCGCAGTGAATGTAATGTTACACTTGCTTTTGATACACCAAACGGAATTGCATTTGTAGCCTCACGTAATACATATTTCATTTGTGGGAACAAGGGATACCACCGTCTGCCACTGGGATGGTTAGGGACATGTTACATAGCTTTTGTACTGCCGCCTGTATTCATTGCTCCTCCTATGTATCACAATGATTATGTTTTGTACCATGACTTCGTACTAAACAGAGTTAAAAGAACATTAGATCTTGATGGGATGGATCAAACTGATACTACTTTACAGCAATATGTAGATTTCAATCTAGGTTTATTTTCATTTGTAGGAGCTGCGTTGAATAGCCGAAAGATAAGGAGGCTTACACGTGTG
Source organism: Lissotriton helveticus (assembly GCF_964261635.1). Lineage (NCBI taxonomy): Eukaryota > Metazoa > Chordata > Amphibia > Caudata > Salamandridae > Lissotriton > Lissotriton helveticus. Next base: position 452,692,846 of record NC_136072.1, on the reverse strand, counting down.
GTGGAAGCCGTTGCTAATGAAACTGCCTCTGCCTTAGGGAATATAACTGAAGAATTGCAGATTACTAGAATTGTGACGCTCCAGAACCGAATGGTTCTAGACGTGATACTAGCTGATCGTGGTGGAGCATGCCGCATTATCGGTAGTAGTTGCTGTGTGTACGTGCCAGATAATTCACCTTCCGTGTATGATTCGATTACGAAATTACATAAGATAGCTGCTGAGATCCACCCAGAAAATGGGACTTGGACCTTTTCTGGTTGGTTCTGGACCCTATTTAGTACTTGGGGTTGGAAATTATTAACCATTCTATGTATTTTCATTGGAGTATTGTTTTCCCTTTGTTTATGTATTCAATGTGGCCCAACCTTATGCTCTGTATGTAACACAGCCTGTATCCCGTCCAAACGAGCTATTATTAAGCAAGAGAAATTGGTCAACGATGAAGTGCTGAAAATAATGGCCATTAACATTGATGACGAGAATCCTGATTACGTCCGTTATGAGGTAGCTTTTGCTAAACGCTAAAAGGGCCGTCTGTCGTGTTTTGGCAGCTCCTGAGTTAGCGTTTAGCTCAGCTACACGATCTTTTCCGTTAACTTGACCAAAATGTACGGGGGCCATTTTGAACCCTTCCGACTTCCATTTTGTATGAAAACGCTGCCTCGTGGTCAGCGTGCCCCTTTGTCCTTTCTCGATACCCATGGTCATTTATTCTGCTCGGCAACAGGCTATTTTTAGTACTGGTCAAGCGCACATGCGCACTATGCATTGACTGGTCATTCTTTAGGAATGTTAGCACAAACTGACCAGTGCCATTAAACTTCTCCCACATGCTGGCTGTGTTCCAAAAATGACCTTATATGTACCTAAAGTGTGTAACTTGTAACCGCCTATCTTTTTATTGTCATTAAACTGTATAAAAGAGGTCGCGCACCGATGTTCGGTGTGCTACTTCTTACATTGCCGAAGGGTGCTGTAGGAATGTACCACCACCCCATGGGGTCTTAATAAACTTGTCTTTTGCATTTTCCAGTGTCCGTGCCAACTTCTATACTAAGGTGTCCGAGAGTTTAGCAGAGTATGTAGGCCTGATTTGAACCCAACACCTCATCTTCATAGGGCGTGACGCCCCCTGAATTTGCAACCTGATAGGCTGCTTGTGCCTCGCCTGACAGCAAACGAGCTAGAAAATATGGCCATTTGGCTACCGGCCAGCCAGAGGCCCTGGCAGCCCGCTCAAAATTCAAAAGGAAGGCATCAGGATCTTCCCCGGGGACATATTTCTGAAGGGATACAGTCGGTGTGGAGGGAAATGCTTTACCACCCTTGGGTCCTCCACTGCCCGGTACCACTTCTTCCCTGACAGGCATGAGGGCCTCCATTTGTCCTTTCATTAAATCCTTAAAGAGGTCCCTGTCAGCTTGGGCGGTGCTCATCTGCCTCTCGACCGCCCACTCCAATTTCTCGGCCAGGTGCTGGATTAATGCCTCCATTTTCCGTTACAATGGAGGGTCCTGGCTCCTATCTGGCTCACCACGTGTGGGAGTGTGACAAGGATTTCACAGACCACTAGACGGTTAATTGCCAAGGTTTGGCCTCCCGTTCTTTTATTTTATGCAAATTCAACAGAGGTGAGCGCATACAGCGTTATAACACTTGATTTCGCGTAACCACAGTCCGGACGATGTTTTCTTCAGGGAAGAAGCCTCTTCACTTTAACATTGCCAGGCTTTGCTTCGTCGTCAGGATTGAGACGGAGGAAGTAAAAATAAAACAAACAACACACAAGAGAAAAGTAGGCACTGATTGGTGCTCGTATGACTATGGATCCAGCAACAATTCAGGTAGGTGGGGCCAGTGATGGAAAACACAAGGCGGCGTGTGCGGTAAGATAGGGGGGGACGGAATGGAATACCCTCACCGGAGAAGGTTAGGAATCGATTAGGCAACCCTATCCCGACTCGGTATTTAAAAGTGCCTACGGCGTACTCGGGTGAGCCTACCCCGCTTGTCCGGCCGGTCTGCAGACTCCCACCCCGCTCCCGAACCCCCGTACCCTAGCACGCACCTGCTCAAGCCACGACCCTCCGGGGCCGTGGCTGGGTGCAGCGTCCTCCGGATGGCCACTCAGCTCTGCAAACGAAGGTTCGGGGTCTCCTCTCGGCTGCTCCAGGAACCTTGGTGTCTCCTCGCTCGGTCTCCAGCTTCCTGCTTCCTCCTTCCGGGTTCCGCCTCCCTCATGGTGCCAATATTCTTTATCTGGCTCACCGCTCTGTGGTTCCGCCTCCCGTGGGGCGGGATCGTCAAAGTAAGGACTAAGGTTAAAGGGCCAGCCTCCGCATTCCTCCTGCTGTACTCCGACGGGGTCTTCTGTGTCTGTGGACTGAAGGGGAGAGAGAGGGGAAAAGTCAAGGGGGCCCTGGGATGAGGCCGTGGTTGGACGAGATAAAGTCTGAAAGGTGTGAAGCAGTTCCCGTGTTCTCAGCAAAGTAATGATCTATGCCTGCCGCAAATGTCTACCTAAAGACTGAGTCCTCAAGCATTAAGGGCCAAAGTTTCCAGGTAGGGACTGGGGTAGGGATTCTGCCCCAGCTAAGTGAGACCTCTAGTAGGTTATGATCAGATAACGTCTTGCCCAAGTATGTAGCATGCGTCACCTGAGTCGTGATGTGGTTGGAACAAAGAATCCTGTCTATGCTGGTGCGGAGTTGGTGCGGGTGCGAGAAGAATTAATATTCTCTACTGGTGGGGTATTTTAAGTGCCGAACATCTCCCAGGCCCCATCCCTCGGCCCAGCTGCACAGTGCCTCCGCTTGGCGGACAGTATTGGCTCCTCCAATGGGGGGGTGCGACCTACCATTACAGTATTGTAGTCCCCCCCCAATATCCACGGACACGCAGCCCAAGGCGCCAGGACTGGGTTGAGGCTTAATAAGTACTGATCCCGTTCGAAATTGGGCGAGTATATGCTGCCAATGATAATTGGTGTGCCATCTAGTGTGCCTCTCACTAGGATGTATCTGCCCAATGGATCCACCCGTTGTTCCAGCGCTTCAAAGGGGTCCCTATTCCGGACCCATATGGACGCGCCACTAGCAAATGCAGAATATGATGTGGAGAAAACCTGACCTCTCCATTTTTTGCGGAGTCTAGTCACCTTGGCTGCAATCAGATGGGATTTTTGTAAGAATACTATGTGCGCACGTCACCTATTCAATTGTGCGTGTACTCTGTGTCGTTTGTGGACCGACCCCAGTCCCCGTACATTCCAGGTAATCACGTTGTAACTATCCTGCATCGACATCTAAGGTATACTACTATATAACGCCAGCACAATAGCAGGGGAGCAGCATTTCTCCGATGAACGCAAGTGGTGGGCCAGAACCTATAGATTACAGAACTCCCTTCTACAATACTCGGGCGAGCTCCCGGAACTTTGCTGGTCCAAGCCATATGCACAACGGTGCAAACCAGTAACTGTGTGTGTATTGCTTTCTCTATAGGGGGGTGCGTGCCCATAGCCAGCTCATCTAGGTTAGAATGTTACGAGCTTCTCACAGCCCAGACCGCATTGGTTACCATCACATTTCGCAGTTTCGGAATTAGAGCCCTCACACTTTACTGCTGAGTATGAGACATCCATGAGCAGAAAGGGCTTAGTTACCATACATCATGCCCCAACATAGATCATAGCCAACCACTATCCGAAAAAGCCATTAGCAGTCTGGGGTGTAATATTGCTAAATAAGTTAATTCTAGAGTCAGAGTCAGAGTGGTACGATGCTTCATCTGAGGAGTACGACAGAATTGGGTGAGTTTCATCCCTGAACCTGGTAGCTGTCTCAAGTGCCTCCGCTTGGTCAAGCAGTGCCTGCTACGGAGCAGGGATCCCAGATTTTGCTGCAAGACCCCCTAGGGGAGGCGATTTGATTGGCGAACTCGCCTTGGCTTCGGAGAGGCAGAGGCCGTTTGTTAAGAGGGTTCCGACCCGCCGGGGGGGGGACACATTATTTCAAGCCATTCTGTCACTTCATCCGGGGAGTCAAAGAACTGTGTTTTGTGGTCCTGGATCACTTTCAGCTTAGCTGGGAACAGCAGCGCATATTTGACATTCAGTGCCCTGAGTTTTTTCTTCATGTCTTGGAGCGGTGTAGTCCGGGTATAGGGATATCCGCTGATTCTCATACTGGATGTGGGACAGCTCTCTCGCCTTTTGCAATAGGATGTCTTGGTCCCTGAAATTCAGAACTTTAATAATCAAGGGCCGGGGGCAAGCCCCCGCCACTGGTCTACCCGTTGGTATTCTATGCACCCTTTCTATGCAGAAAAGATCCGAGAGGCCCTTTGGGGCCACGTGATCCCTGAGCCACTGTTCCATGAACCTAGTAGCGTCTGTTCCCTCGCATTGCTCCGGCAGGCCTATGACACGGAAGTTGTTGCGCTGGGCGCGCCCCTCTGCGTCATCCACCCTTTCTTGCAGGCTCGCTACCTGTTTTTGGAGCTGCGCAAACTGTGTGCAATGCTCCTTGTGTTGTGGCGCCAATTCCATTAGAGTGAGTTTGTTATCTTTGACAACAGTGGCTAACTTGTCATGATCAGCTTTATGGAGGGTGAATCCCATTGTCAAAGGCCCAAGTTGTCTTTCAATGGCCTGTCGTGAGTCATGTACCTCCTTCAGGATAAGGTCCAGCTTGTCTGGGGGAGTCCCCAAGTCAGTGGGCAGGACGCCGGCGTAGAGTCGTCAATCTGCTGGCTATCAGCAGCTCCAGTGTCTGTCCCCTTGGCCCTGGGACGGCCCATTGTGGCGTGATATTGTAGTGCCAGCCGTGGACCCAGGGCAGATGTCAGACAAGGGCACCCCCTAACTGTTATGGGCGTTCTCTCCACCAGCCCCGAGGTCCACAACCCAATGGCCGGATGCTCACCACGATCTCACAACCCCCAATAGCGCTCAGTTCTGTCAGTGCCGCTGCACCGGCAGCATCCAAAGGGAAAGGTTCTAGCAGGAGTCCGTAACACAGCCCCAGAAGGTCTCCCACAGGCGCTCTCCCAGGAAGGCCAGGCTCACCCAGAGCCGTCTCCACACCAAGTCCAGCAGCGGATCCTGGCTGCACATGCCGTGTTGTGGGCGGGGGGGCGGGATCGGACTGGCAAGGCGTGTGGCAAGAGGTGCGCAATGGGCCACAGTGGGTTTGAGAGTGACTCCTCAGGCCCAGAGTAGGGTGTCAACCCCCTCACCGGGCCAGCTCCGCAGGTCAAGGCCCGCACACGCTCCTCCCCTAAAAGCTGATTCAGGCTTATGGCGGCCCCCCACCAGCAGCGGCGTCTGATGCCAATCTCAGTGTCCAGTAAAATATTGTAGAGGGGCGGGGGCAGGCCAGCACACCAACAGGCGCCAGCGAGCTCAGCCCTCAACAGTCATCTAGCGGTAGTAAGAGAACAACAGGGCCTCAGTCGACACTCCCCCGGGCAATCCGTTGTGTTTAATCAGAGGGTGGCAATTAAAAGCACCAGAGCTAGGTCCAGTCCGCAGATGCCGCACCCCCAGGCCGCCAATGCACGCAAAGCCACTGGCCCAGAGGGGGGGGCGGCAGAGCGGACCCCATGTGCGGTGGGGATCCGTGAACAGCGTCGCTCTTACCCGGCACAGCAGAGTCTCAGGTACACAGCCGCGGCCACAGTCACAGCGCCGCCCCTCACTTCCTGGCACCAAATTTCAAGGGATGGTCGCCGATGACGGTGCACACAACATCGCAAGGCTGCAGACACCTCCAGGGCAGCCGGGGGCATCAGGTAGGCCGCTCGGCAGGATCGCTTCTGTACTGGGCCTCAGCAGCTCACAGGCCGGTCCCGATCTCCGCGTTGCTTACTCCCCCATTTCGCCCCCCCCTCCTCGGTCGCAGGGGGGCCACACAGCAACAGCAGGAGCGCGCAGAGTGGCACAACAGCACCAGTCCCGGCCCCCGGCACCTTCACTTGTCCCCGGAGACAGGCCTCTGGCTCCGCAGCACATACCCAGCAGCCAGGCCCACCCTGGTGTTCAGGAGAGGCCGTCAGCACACAGCGGCGAATTCACCGGGCAATTGTCAGCTCAGACCACAGGGGTTCACTTGGCATTCAATTTGGTGACGGTTAGGAGCCGAAACCGCCAGGATTATGCAGGATGCAGCAGGTCCGGGGGCGGAGCTCGCTTACTACGCAGCCGCCATGCTCGGCAGTTAGCCACACCCCCCAAATTCCATCTAGTTGATAGGATTTTCAAAGTTACATTGTTGAAAGTTCATGGAGTATGCACCCTGAATATCGAAAATAAAATATTGATGCCACATAATATCGAGGACAGAAAATCGAAACCAAAATGTTGACAGGTAAGTATAGAGTTTCTATATCTTACTCCACATATATGTACCTAAGCTATATATATCTCTTCAAGATACGTAGATGTGTAATAGGGAATAGTAAATCTATACTATCCTAGGAATATTTACGTTCTATATTATGTCCTCAATATTCTTTTACCACAATATTCTAGGGGTTGATATTTAGTAGTAAAACCAGTATTCGGGAAAGAATGCACTTACAGTGCACAGCTTTAATGTATGGTGATAGCTGAGGTCCATGCCCACCTAAAAATATACTTCTCGCTATCGGCCTGGTGACTCCTGCCTTGAAGGTTAAGGCTATTAACTTCTGAAGGGAGAGGAACAGCAACCTATATAACCTGAACTGTGCACACTCAGAACACCAAACAACTATAGTTTGTTACTCGAGCTCAAAACAATGTACCAGAGCTGTTCTTGAGGGGAAACACAAGGAGATGATGGACGGAGCACTGAAACTTTGCAGACACTCACCCCCAGTCACAGATCTGGGTTGAATCCATTATCGTTCTTTAGCTCACTTCGCCACCCCAGTTCAGACATGGCCATATGCAAATCAGTCTTGACCCTGTGCTTCATGGGAACAGTCCAGCCGGAACTACCAAGCCAGGTCTTCCCGGACCGGAAACAAGCATCTTGGGACCGGTTTCAGGGTAACACCCCTCCTCAGCCAGGCTAACTTGAATCCAGTTGCAAAGTGAGCAAGGGGCCCACGTCTGGGCATGCCCTGCCAACTTACAACGAATAAAGCAAACACAAGGAGATGATGGACGGAGCACTGAAACTTATTAGACACTCACCCCCAGTCAGTGGCGTCACTAGGGTTGGTGTCACCCAGTGCAGGTAAAACTCATGGTGTCACCCCCTCACGACTGTACCTATGGCAGGTAAGTTCTTTTCTTAGGCATTGACTCCCCTTTCCTATCGATACAGTGGTGAACCACAGCACAATCAGCTGTTGTTCGCAGCAGTTGTGTTTTTTTCAGCAAATGTTTGATGCAAATGTGTCTTTGCATCAAAAATATACGTGATGGTACATTTTGCACTAAAAAAATTCATATGCATAATTATGTCTAATTTTCCAAGATTTTGCAGAATTTCGCACACCTTTTGTAAATAGTTCAGAGTCCCCAGGCTTCCGTCATCCGGGCCCTTCTCTCCACAAAAGACATGAGTGCCCTCTGTCTTTGCACAGGGGCTACATGTCCCTGCAGCCCCTCCCTCTGCCTTGGACTTGCGGGGGCGAATCCCCCCTGCTCAGCACCATCAACATGAATGGCCCCTATGCACGGGCTGGTCTTAGCTCGCAGATGCACATCTCTATGCTCCGGACCTGCAGAGGTCAACTGTTTCCAGCTTCTGAGCCCTGGGCAGTCCGGGCCAACGGGCCACAGAGGTCTAGTTCCAGACCCCCGCTAAGGGCCCAACAGTCCCGGACGAGCCCTCCCTTCGGCCAGGGTCTCTCACAGGCTTTATTTTCAGGGTAGCACAAAGTATGCAAATATAATTGTATAGCAGGGGGTACATAATAAGTAAAATGGCGCCTCAAATGAATTGTGATTCAATTACAGGTGGCTACAGCAATGACAGCACAGATTATCCAGCATGGTCCACCAAACGAGAGACATAACCAACAACAAACTGACTAAAAATACATTAAAAAGCGCTTGTGTATGTCCCAGCCACTAATCATACATAAAAGACAGCCCTTGAACTCACTCACACAACAGGATGAAGAGGCTATAGCCCAACCAAAACACTCACAAGTGCTCGAAGGCACCAACAGCCAAAATTATGAAACGCACCATAAACAAGATGAATAATGTGACATTTGCTGGTAAGGGAGATGCAGGGGAAATGCGCATTCACTTACCACAGATACGACCCATAAGAAGGAGGCAACCCTGAGACCCTGCAAACCACCCACACTGGAAGGGCATTCAGGCTAGAAACCCTACACATGTGCCAAGAAACCCACGATGGAACAACGTCCAAGGAAAAGGATCGGAGTTTGTTCCCAACTGCCGAATCCAAAAATGCAACCACATAGCTGGAATTAAAACAAGTCAAACTACGGATCAGAACAGTTCTGAAGTTCCGGATCTCAACCACCAGACAATGCAGACATGGAACGGAGCAGAGCATGAAATCCAGAACAAGACAATGCGCAGCGCTCCCCGACAACAGCAAGCAGCCCCCAAACGAATATAACAGTGATTGGCATCCACTCGGTTCAAAGACAGACTTTCATTCAGGAAATAGCAGGGCTGGATTGGACCCACAACCAGGCCTGGGCACCTGGCAAGAAAAGTGGGCCAAATACAGGGATCACGAGCATTTGAGACTCACGACCTCATATAAGGCACTACTTGTTAGTATCAGAAGTCTACTTGGAAAGTTGAACAAACAAAAAATGGTTTATGAACTAAGAAACAACATATCGGAAGATCCTGCAATGAATGTATAGCTCACAAGCAAAGGCTCGACCTTGTGCTTTTAGTGAACTGAAGAAAATGTGCTCAAAGTGAGGCCATGTGAAGATCACAATTAGAAGGCCTTCATAAGAGGCCAACTTTGCTAAATTAAGACTTCCAGTCGCTTCAAATGACCTTGGGTAGGGTCAGAAACATGTTTACATATACAGGAAACAGGCATGTACACTTGGCTGTGATAAGGAGCAACTACACTTCCACACAGCTGTTTACTTGAGGAATATGCATCATGCATTTGGGATACGCCGCATATCCCAAATGACATGCTTGCTGAGGCCGGGGGTCGCACCAATCCCTTCGTCCTAGTGGAAGAAACCATCCTACAGAAGAGAAAGCCACCTTTTACATTTCACACAGCTGGCTGCTCTTCTGCTACTTACAGCCACAGAGGAGTCGCGCTCCGCCCTGCCCCACCCCACCCCATGGCGCTTCCTGGACCTTACCTGGTGATGATCATGGACGAAGAAACAGCAGTAGCAGTGCTCACTTTTCAAGCACGTTGTGTAGTGGTGGGCGTGGGCAGTGATGAAAGCGGTGGGCCCGGGAGCCACATCACGTGAGTGACATTTCGAACGTTGTCGACGTCTGGACGCGAGCTGACATCGTAGCCTAATTGGACAATAATCTTGGCCGGTAGCCAGGTAAGATTCGACAGACAGTATTGCATTTTGGTGTCACGGTGTCACCCCATGTTATGGTGTCACCCTGGGCGGTCCGCAGCCCCCCCTACCTAGTGACGCCACTGCCCCCAGTCACAGATCGGGGTTGAATCCCTCATCGTTCTTTAGCTCACTTCGCCACCCCTGTTCAGACCCAGCTATATGCAAATCAGTCTTGACCCTGTGCTTCATGGGAAACATGGATTTAGATTGATGAGGGCCTGCCGCTTCTCCACCAATAAAGATATGAAAAATCCATGACAAAATAAAGCAAGCATTGGCACATCCAAAAGGCTGGTGATCAATGCCAGTCCTATTGGGCTTGCGCTTGCCAATGCTTGTTGTACTTTAGGGTGGACAGGACGCTGTTATCAAGAGATGCAAAGGGGATCCCTTAACTCAATAGTTGGTTCTTTGTTGCCCCTCAGCTACATAATGGTTTGCCTTCGATATGACTATCTTGTAAACTTTTGATTTTCTTGCGCCTGAGCCGAAGAGTGTGAGATCTCAATTAGATGTCTTTCACTAACCAGCGGAGGGAGCATGGGGTGGTCTCTGGTGCACTTATGTTCTGAACTGCTTGCAGGTCAATGTTGGGCATTCATTCTTCGTCCTTGACTTTCTCCTGAAGTGCTTCTTGGAGGTATAATATGAACTATGTAGTTGTGGAAAATTGAGCGAAGGGACCCTTGCCTTGCTTCTGGCGCTTCTGGAGAGACACCTTTGCACACAGATGCGGCAGTCATGGAAGAAGAGTAATCTATTTTCCACTGCGCCCATTGGTGCATCTGATAAATACTGTTTTTTCCAAAAAGTTTAATTTCAGCACAAAGAGAAAACTAGGACTAAAATAACCTTGTTTTAAGATATCTCAGTGCAATTCCTAAAGAATTGCTGAGCCTGCTTTTGGGAAAGTATTCAGATTGTGTTCCCCGTTTCCTACTTTAATGTACATTTATATTTTAAAACAATCTGACGTTGGTTATATTTACACATTTCATGGGATGTGAAGAGGGGTTGAAGTGGGGGTAAAAAGTAGAGGAACTGTTGGTGGAGAATCAGAAGGTGGGTATAACCCAAGGATTGGACGAGTGAGCAGAGTTAGAGGTGTGGCCAGAATGCACAAAACATCCCAATTTTTAGTATTTGTTTGGCATTTCACTGACCAGTTACAGCTTATTATGTTATTTATTTCAACCTAATGGATACACATGAATATATATATGGTGTAATATGAATTATAGACAATAAAATAAATTCATAAAGTGGGATATGTTTCCAATTACAGAATGTCCCAAATACACTTAAAAGTGGAAGCACACAACATTTGTCTCCACACCATGGATTTTCTGTCATCAGGACTTCTCCTACCTTTTCCCATAAGAGCAGTTCTAAAATGAATGGCAAAATATCATAGTTTGCAAATACTTTCTATATATTATTTGCCACATAATACATCTGCTGCATAATCTGACAATTTTAACTGATAAATTGTTTGTATCTCAAACGGATCAAAAGTTACTAAATAATGTGACTTGTGTTGCTGCGAAGTGGGCGGCCCTGTGCAAAGGTTGACTGATCAGCTATCTCACTTCTGCATTTGTTTGTTACCCTGGTACTAATAAGGCAAATCTTTCCAGAGACTGTCAGCGTGTGTAAAAATGTCAAAATAATAAAGTATCAGAAAATATACTGCAGTACGCTGCAGCCTTTTTTTTGCTGCATAATTTAGTCAACACTGCTGCATAATTTTGTCTTCCTTTGCTGCATAATTCCAGTGGCCCCAAAGCAGGCAGCACATGTTAAAAGTGCTTGTGCATGAAGCAGGGAGACTGTGAATTTTGCAAACTTAGTTTGTTGTGCGTGCAAATCCTGCATTGCTGATCCCTGGTGAGTTGCAGCTACTATTGCTGAAACAAGGCCAATGGAGGTACCAATTGGTGAGGCAGACTGGCCTCAAGGACAGGGCCGGCTTTAGTGTTGGTGGCACCCTATGCAACAATGTTTGTTGGTGCCCCCCAATGACCACCTCTGCCACAGATTCCCTCACAGGGAGTCTGTGAACTTTGAAAACTTAGTTTGGTGTGTGTGCAAATCCTGCATTGCCGATCCCTGGTGAGTTGCAGTTACTACTGCTGAAACAAGACCAATGGAGGTACCAATGTGTGAGGCGGGCAGGGCCGGCTTTAGCGCTTGTGGCGCCCTGTGCAACAATGTTTATTGGTGCCCCCAATTACCTCCTCCGCCACAGATTCCCTCACTACCACCCTTTAACAGTGACCCTCAAGTCTCCATAACCACACTCTCTCTCAGATGCATTTAATTTGATTTACAGCACCACTCATTCCAGTGTAGTGTTTCAGAGCACTTTACATAACACACATTACACAGAGACAATCAATTATATGTGTGTAAATCACTGTATAGGAAATGTTACATAAGATAAAAGACTACAAGGTTTAGGAGTCACATGACAACCATAGTAGTAGGCAATATAGTTTAGAAGTGATTGGTTTGGAGAAACACAAACTCAGAATTTAAAATGTAATACCATGGTTGGGGGTTCTGATGTCTAGCCAAATGAACACTTTATGCAACATTAGGATCATTAAAGACTGGGGGAAAAACCATAAAGCTCTAATTTATACCTTGCAGTTTGCATGCAGCTCTTAGATGGAAGTTAATAGCTCACTGTTCTATGTTAGTTTTTAGGTCTCGGCTAGCGTAGGCTGCGCACATGTGCAGTCTCGCTGGCGAGATTTAATGACTGAGTAGCGAGGTTAAACCCCGCCCCTCTTCTCCATTGGCTGGCCTCCTAAACGGCGGCCAGCCATTGGAGAAGAGGTCTCAGTGACGTTCTCTTTTCGCTCTAAGCCCGTCTTTTTCAAATTGGGGGGGCGTGTTTTTGACATTCTTTCTACCTAGTGACGTTCTCAGTCAAAAACACGCCCCCCAGTCTGAAAAAGACGGAGCTTCGAGAGAAAGAAATACGTCCTCGCAGTGCAGGCATCCACCGCTCAGCGCCGTTCGGAGGTAATCAGAGGTAGGCGCTAAGACATGGCGTGTGGCGTTTCCCAACCTTTGTTGATGTTTTACGGCACTTTCCATTGGCAATTTAGTAAATTGAAGTGTAGGTTAACCCTTTTGATTCTTTCTCACTCAAACCCCAAGAAGTGGAACTCACGTAAAAAATCTGGAAACCTTGAAGGGCTGATTTTGTACACTATAAAGGAATCTGCCCCTGATTGGTTCGCACATGCGACACTGAATTTTTCCTAAATCTGATATAGTCATATTGTCCTTTTGGTGAAAATCCATTAAAAAAAATTATCATAAAGTATCGCGCGCATCCGCGCACACGCTGTAACCAATTTAAACACACAGAAGCAAACGTGCTCATAGCTAGCACAGGCTTCTTGGTAGCATGCCACGCGGACACGTGTCGCGCATGCAGCTTTTGCAACACCTGATATGCTTCTTACTTGCAGTGACTTGTGCTGCTGGCATTAGGGCTTCGTTCCACGGGAGATAAAGCCCACAATCGGGGCAGGGGTGTCACTCAGGGCACTTGCTTACCTTTGCTCAAGCGCCTTAACGGCCCCCTCAGCCCATGACCGAGTCTCCTCAGCCCGGAGCACTTGTGAGGTCATTTCACGTCGCGCGCTCCCCGCGCTGTGTAATTCCCTCAGCGCGGTGATGGGATAGCATCTGAACAACCAAGATGACGGATATGGGGGTGAACCATGACGGACTGGCGTCCTTGGGGTGGGGGTTGGGGGGGGACATCACCGACTGGTGCCAACGGGGCTGGACAGGTGCAGACAGACGGGATACAGTTAATGGACAGTGTGCGCTAACCGGGCCAGGGCAGTGTCTGCTAACCGGTTCAGGGCAGTACTCCATGGCCGTAGCTGCATCACCTTCTTCAGAGCAATTATAACGACTTTCGAATCGGCACTACTTCCGGCACGTTCAGTGCATGGACTGGGTCACCTCTAAGGTCAGACTGGACTGCTCTGTGCATTAGCGCAGCATCACCTCCTAGACTGGGCCTGTGCATCTTTAAAGGCCCCCCCTCGCGGATGTCCAGCGCCTCAATGCCCTCTCTTACGAGTATGTGCAATTTCCCTCACCCCCTCCCCTCACTCTTGCGTCTCGCATTGGAGGAGAGGTGTTGGGTGGGGGCTTTTATTCATGTCTGGGCTGCGGCCTCCTGTTGCTCGCACCGAGGGCTGCCTGGCAGTGCTGCGGTGGGGGGGGCTGGCAGTGAAGCAAGGCGGAGCAGGCTGGCACCGGTCAGCGAGAGATCCGGGGAGGGGGCAAGGCTGGAGACGGGCAGGGTAGGAACAGGGGGGTGGGGGACAAGAGCGGAGAGTCATGTGTGAGACGCTGTGTGTGTGTGAGACACTGTGTGTGTGTGAGACACTGTGTGTGTGTGAGACAGTGTGTGTGTGAGACAGAGTGTGTGTGAGGCTGTGTGTGTGAGAGGATGTGAGTGTGTGAGAGGCTGTGTGTGTGTGAGAGGCTGTGCTCTGTGTTTGTGTGGGGCTCTGTGTTTGTGTGGGGCTCTATGTGTGTGAGGGGTTCTGTGTGTGTGTGGGGCTATGTGTGTGTGTGGGGCTATGTGTGTGTGTGGGGCTCTGTGTGTGGGGGGGTCTGTGTGTGTGTGGGGGTCTGTGTGTGTGTGTGGCATTTGCTAGAGATTACGCTATTGGCATTGTAAATGACAATGCCATTTATTTATCTGTTTTCAAAACCAACACATAAATAAAAATGTTGTAATTTACAATGCCAATAGCTCTAACTTTTGCAAAGGCGAGACCATTGCATTGTAAATGCTTGTTTAACTTATAAACTGTAAGTAACAAAAGGATCTCTCTGACAAAAGCAGTAACCCACTGGCCTAGTTACATTATATGCACTTTGTGATCTGCATGGTACATGTTATTTGCAGGCACATTAACCCTCTGCACTACCTTTCCATGAGTCAAAGCTTCCACTAGACAAAACTCTGATCTCTCTCTAGGAAGAACATGAATCACCGTCTTCTCATTACATTTTTATTGTTGCTGAAAATTGCTGGAGGCCAGGAAGGAGGCAGCAAGCACTTTAAAAACCATAATATACTTGCAAACAAGACGCACCCACTCACAGTCTGCACCCGGTGCGGTCACACAGGTCACACCATCCTAGAGCCAGCCCTTCTCAAGGGTCCTTGCTCTAGGGTGTGCTGCTTCATAGGCCTGCCCACAAGACTGGGGGTGAACTTCAGTATCGATTGAGGTATATAGCCTTCAAGGTTAACCCGCACTTGCCACAGCTAGGGTCCACCTGCTGGTGCTAAGACACCAGGGCGGGTAAGGTTTTGCGGGGGGTTCTAAGGTCTAGCATGGGAACGTGCTCCCTCAAGAGAGTGGTCTGGGTGACTGGTCATGAATAGGGCTCTCGGTTTTATGGTATTTAGTTTTTTTAACATTTCCATCTGTATTTAGCCATATTTATTTATTGACCATCTTATTGGTATGTATCCATATTTATTTTGTGTTTTGAGAATAGAGTCATAACACTGTATATTTGTACATGTATTTAACTAATAAACATGCACTAACACTTTGCTCCGATCGCGTTTTAGCAAATTAAGCAGCCAAATATAGCCAAACCTTCCCCTCACAGGTAAATATCAATATTATAATAAAAATAGATGCTAACACATGCCTGTATTCAGAGAAATCTGAACTTTTTAACTTACCAATCTGTGTATCTGCTGAGCGGTTGTTCTGGAAAGCACAAAGGACAGCATGGAGAGTCACCCACAAGAAGCATAATTTTCCGTATTTTTCCGCTTTTAAAAATAAATACATACAGGAAAAACATTGTTTTCTGTCTGTATTTACCTGTAAAAATCAGTACAAACGTAAATCTGGAAGCCTTAGTCATGAAGAATGAACCTGGTTCTCCAGTTCCAAATTCGGCAGCTCTGACCATAGTGCCATATCCTCTCCCTCACTAAACACCAGACTGCCCTACTGAGAGAAATTCTCACTAGCTTCAGCTACATCCCAATTGTGCACCGCTATAAACACCTCAAAGCGACTCAATTCAAATTATTCACTAGACAAGAGCAATATGCTGCCTAAAAAAAAGTAACCACATCCAGGAAAAACAAACAGTCATGGGGAATGCAAAAATAAATAAAGCATGTGAAATGTAAGCAGGAACAATAAACAACATGGTTACCTTAACGCTTTTACACTCGGACAAGGGACCCGTTTCAATGGACATTGCTTATATCCTTACAAAACATAAGCAGTATGGTTTAAAAAGACCACATCCATGAACAGAGAGCCGCAATACACATATTGTTTTTCAATCCACCCATCAATCAAGCATTGCAATACCTCCAGGATTGGTGCACTTACCCACCCGGGGAAAACAATGCTGTTCAAAGAAAGACAAGAAAACAAAGGTAGCATTTCACAGGCAAACTCTGTAAAGTGACGCTTATGTGTTTGGGTGTGAATAAAATCAATGCGGACAATTTACAGCCCACTCTGTCTTGCTCTATTTAGTTATTTATTTTTCATATTTTGAACCTTTTATTCCCGAGGCAGCACTTTGGAATAGATATATTTCAGAAAAAGATGACATTTCCAGCAAAAGTGTTTTTCTTTTTTGGATCTATTTCACAGGGAAGAACCGTTTCTTGAACTCACAGTTTTCAGAAATTGATTAGGAGCTAGACAGGAAGAGAGGGAGGAAGAAAACAAGGGGTTGGTGGCAGAGCAGAAGTGGACACTGTCCTTGTTGTGAAGTGTTGGGGCCCTAGGCCCCCATGCTCTTGAAATGATGACATGGACACTAGAATATGCTTAGTGGAACTGGCCCAGGGCACCTGCTCCCGCCCCTTTTATTACCAGGGTCTTATATCCTGTGACGCCTGTGTTGGATGAGTGTGGGGTGGAGTGTAAGCCAGCCCATGGGGAGTGGCTGGCACTACAAGCACTAGAACAGTGACCAGCCAGTCACTACACCTGTTTTCTTTGGGCAAGAAGGAAAAGACAGAGGGTGAGATTTACAAGCCCCATGCGCCGCCGGTGCATCATGTTGTGTGACGCACCGGTGGCGCAACCTGCTAAGGGATATTTACAAGCACAGGTAAAGTCACCCTGCGTGACTTAACCTGTGCTTGTAAATATCGCCCCTGTTCACGCAACACTTTGTGTGTTAGGGGCGGGATATGGATGTTGCTGTGGGTGTTCCCACGAAATACCCATGTCCATGATGCATTTCCAGATTTACGAGAAATAGTAAACCTGGAAATGCGTCAGTTTGCTGCACCACCGTAGGGGTGCGTAGCCAAGAGAAACGATGAGAAATGTTTTCATTTCTCCTCGTTTTTTCCTCTTTCAATGCGTGCTGCATTCTACAGAATGCATTGAAAGAGAAAAATTCCTGCAGTGATTGTTTTTGTGCAGGAAGGGTCCCCTTCCTTCACCACAGCAATCTCCCCATGGCGCAGATACCCTTGCACCATGGTGCAAGGGTGCCTGCGCCGGCGCATGGCAGCTGTTTCTGCGCCAGCGCAGGGGAGAGCACAGGAATGCGACATATCATTGTAGATAGGTCACATTCCTGTGCTCTGAAAGTGCCGCAGCGTGGCGCAGCCAAAGTGCTTGCGGTGCCACGCTGCGGCACTTTCTTGTAGATCTGCCTCAGAGTCCTTTTCCTTCTCTGCCCACTCGCCCCACCCGAACGCTGGGCCTTATCTGTAGGCCTTGGCAATTTCTGCTGTACTGAGACGCTTGCTTACACACAAAAAAAATAGGGGGACGGACTCTATTGAATTAAAGAAGTAGGGGCACACCGTGCCCTGCCGATCCCGCCAACTTCGACCACTGGATGTGAAACATATACTCACCACGTTTGACTTTGCCCATTTTTGGTTACTTTTATTGGCCTGGTTGTCCTGTTCCCTAGAACAGCCACAGTCCACACTCCCTTCTTGTGTCAGTGTAAGTCTACCTGTTCCAGGACATTTGGTTGGTTTCCTATGTGAAGCGACGCACAATCCAGAAACGACAGCGTTCATTCAGAACACCCATCACATGATGGGGTGTACACTAAGCAGCTCTGAGGACAGTCAGGCTAAGGGCCCCTTCCCTGGTAGTTCTCACGCTCTCTAGTGTTGTTGCAATCCGCATCCTTGCTGGAAGCTTCCTGCTGGTGCCTGGTATCGGTAGGCGGCGCTAGGACCGCAGGACTTCTCCGCCCCACACACCTGTCGGCTCTTGCGCTCGGTCGGGTTCAGGCGAGGCTGCCGGCCCACCGCGGACACCATCCATCACCCCCGACCCCAGGCCATGGACAGCCTCCTGCAGACCCTCCAGGACTCGGAGCTGGTGGCCCGCTTCCAGCGCGCCTGTGGGCTGCACGCGGCTCCCGCGGGGGGCACACACCTGCAGAACGGGGGAGGCGCGCATCTCAGCAATGGGAACGGGTGCCCCGCCCCGCGCAAAGGAGGCCAGGGGGCGCACTGCCAGAACGGGAGTGCCAACGGAGTGACCTCCAACGGAACCCACAAGCAGGTAGTGTGTGCAGGGGGTAGCAGGGTTGGCATGACTAGAGTGTGGTCGTATGCCATGTTGTGTGACAACTAACTTCGTCCTGCCCTGGCTTGTAGCTAACAACACTTTGCGCACTCTTGCAACATTAAAGGCAAACTACAACTCCCAGAAGGCAATCTGCTTCTGGTGAAAAGCATGACATGATGGTGATGAATGTAATATGGGGCCACTTGGAAGCTGGCGCACAGGGGCACGTCTATTGTCGTAGGTGCCCCCCCCCCCCCCACACACACACACACTGTTTGTGATACACAACTAATAACACCCCAGGTTTGGCTCTGAGCCTCCGACGTTTGAGTCCACTTTGTGACTGTGTAATTCCTGGGTCTCTCTCTGTCACCCACACGTGTGAACAGTGCGCCCTATTCTCTTTCAGAACATGTCGCGGGTGTTTCGTGGAACATATCTTCGACTTCGGGAAACTTCCGTGCCCTGGTACTCTCTGGGGCGGGGTTAGGTAGCCGGAGCTACAGCACACATTCATGGTAACATTTTCAAGAATCGAGGGTGCGGTGCACGCCGAGCTGTCAGTTTGCCACCCAGTTCGCAGACACACCCACCCAGGATGGCACCCAACGCCCGCTGTTACACAAATCCAGTGGAAACACCAGAGGTCATTAGTATGTGTTCTCCCCTGCATTGCCCTCACCTGAACCATTTGGAACAAGTGGCTTTGACAGTTCTTGGCCTGAATGGCGACCCTCTAAGCCAGGGCTTTTTTTGGGGGGGGGGGCGCAGGGCTGGAGCTACGTTTCTGTGGTGAACCAGCACGTCATTCGGACCCAGCCGCGCAACACCCATTGGACTCACCGGGCTTCAGCAGCCCCCCCCCTCCCCGTGTGTGGCAGCCCGGGATGAGGCACACACACAGCCACACCCGAACGTTTCACAGGTCTTTAAAAGACCATTTGAATGTTAATTAGGCCTTGCTGTTGTTTCACCCCTTGTTGGCGGCCCTGCAGCTCCACTCTGCCTACTGATTAAAAGTTCAGCCCCCCCCCCCCCCCCCCAATTTGATTCTAGTTGCGTCTCTGTTCGGACCAGTCAGTTTTGCACGGACGGTACCACTAATCTCGCTACCATAGTTGTTCCTTGTTGATGTCAGGTGGTGACCTTCATGTGAAGTCCCCGATTAAAGTAGTTTTAATACAGCGCAGTAAGGAAATCCTAAAAGTAGACGTCTTCATTGTCGGATAGAGGCACTACTCCATCTGCCCCCCCCCCCCCTTATGAGATCACGTGGCCTATGGAATGAGATGGGAGAACGTGCAACTCTGCAGAACATCCTCCCCAAAAGCAGTTTTACTTGTACGTCTGGTTTTGCTGTTGAACCAGCATCGATTTGCGTCCCGGTTACCTTGGTGAAGAATGCAGCATTTTTATGTTTTTATTAGTACACCATGGCCCTTGTAAGCTAGAGTACGGATGTGATTAGAAGTGCGGTGACTCCCTCAAAATAAACTCTGAAAACGGTACTGTGCAAACACCTTTTTTCTCTGCTTGCTGGAGAATATACCTGTAAAGCAGGGGGTGAGCACAACCGAGCTAGGCGGGCAGGTGTTGTGAAAGTGCAAACCAAGCGAGTCTTTGGCAGAACGCCTCTAGGCGTCTGCGTGGGTTCACGGACGTGCGTCAGAGACGCATGCAGGAGACAGCGAGCTGGACTCTAAAGTCTTCCACTGCGGCAGCTTCTCCAGCTGCGCAGAAGTGAGAGTCGAGTCTTGGCCTCTCTGCTGAGACTTCAGCAACGTCTCTCTCTATAATTGCATCTGCCCATTTTGAGCAGACCTAACGCCTTTCAAAATGGCTACCGGTTATTGATTCTATTAAAAAAAAAAAATTATAATCGATGTTGACCCGACGTCAAGTTCAAAGTGATATCCGAGAGTACATTGACTCGAAATATTAAGTATGTCGTTTTAAATAACTCTGACCTGAAGCCGCATCCTCGTTTTGCTATTTCCAAGCAAACCAGATGAATGACAATCAGATACCCCGTTGGATGAGTAACCCAACGTTCTGGTTGTAGAAACCAACACTCCCAGGATGTGAGGCTAGAGAGCAGTGGCTGGGAGCGTGCACGCCCATTGTCAATTAACCTCTATGAATGGAGAGCCCTAAAGCTGACTTGTGCAAGGTGTTCATCCGACCCACCCTGTTTTTTTTTGTTTTGCATAATTACTTTTATATTTTAAATAATCAACGTCAACAACGCAACGAAGGGATGCTTCGACAAAGGCCATAGCTATTCCTGCTTTAATAACAATGGTGGTTCTGCATTTAATGCCGAGTTTATGCGTGGTATTGGGGATAGGCGAATGGATGATGGGATGAGTGAATGCATGAATTGGGTGACCAGGTGTTGAAGACTTAGAAGCGGAACATGTCACAGAGACGTATGAGTGGAAATTGTCAGTGACCACTGGCACAGTGGGGCTGAAGTGGCAACACTCGCTGACAGAGTAGGTCTACAATGTCGCGACACGCTCAAGGCCAAAATACCTTTAAAACAGTGAATTAATGTTTCGTTTATACTGTGTCTAATTAAAGTCTTATGTTTTCCACGTGATTGCCGCAATATGCAGGTATCAGGAGCTCTGTGATTTGTCGTGGTCATGACATACTTTGTGGGTCTTGTGATTGTGGTCCATTTTCTATGTCTATGCACTGATGCTGATTTTAGTATTGAACACCTGGTCACCCACCATAGGATACGGATTACACATCTTCTACGTTGCTAATAAAAGCATGTTTTATATTATTATTGAACTTAGATCTGGTTATCGAATAGGTTAAATATATATTCACCCCACGCACGTTTTGGAGGATTATATGATGTTTCCATATATGTTGATCATAAATGTTGACTTGAAGATAGTCAAGCACAGTTCCAAGTAGGCCATCATAGGATCGAGTGTGTAACACTACCAGCCCTCTTGTCTTGAAAAATGCTTTAAATTAGTTTGCTTTTTGTGTCTGTAGCTGGGTCTGTCTGAGGCTCCCAAGACAGAAATGAATGGCTTTCTGCCTTGCTGCATACATTAAAAGTCTAGGCTGCTCTTATATAATTCAACGAGTTAATTTTTATGCTCTCAGCCTGAAAGTTCCTACAGAGTAGCCTGGACTGCCAGTGCCAGCCAGTAGTCGGCTCCGGCACTTTTATTCGGACTTAAGGGTTGAAGATGACCTTGCAGTCAGAAGCCAAGTTGAACCTCACCTACTCCCACCATAGCAGGCTGGTTGCCCATCTTCCAGGCACATGATCCTTTGCAGATGCTCTTAAGGAAGGAAAATGCTCAATTTCAACAAAATTGCATTTTCTTTGACAATAGGCCCATGTTCCCTTCTGGACCACTGATGGGAACAGATCAGAATCATGATATGGTCCCAAGAGACAACGCTGTTCCATCCACCAGGAGGTCACAGTGCCGCTGCTCCCCGTGATCTGCTCAGTGATTGAGCTGGGCTGGTCAGTTACCACACTTAATCAGTTACTAGGTGGCACTCCTAGTGAACTTAAAAAGCCTGCTCCTTCCAGTAGAGGGAGTAGTATGGTTTTATCCCTCTGGGATCTGTTCCCGCTGAGCTCTCGGAGCTGGGAAGAGTTGTAGTAAACACATCCAGGAAGGCTGCTTCTCAGAAAACTGCCAAGCAGCAATGGGAGATCCAGGTCATTCCTCCGAGCTCCTCCTGTTTTCAGAGCCTTTATTCTCACTCCTTGCATAAGGCAATTCAGGCTGAGATGGCAAGTATTAATCCAGAACGAGACGCGGAGAACTGATGACGAGACAAGAATAGACCCCAAAACAATACACAATGTTTAAGCTTGCGCCAAGCAGGGGGAGGTATACTGCGGGTCTAGAGCAGGATTCTACAAAGTCAGTCCTGGAGGGCCGGATCCATGCCAGATTTTTAAGATAACTACATTTATCTAAATGGGGATGTGTTGAAAATCTGGTCCGGATCCTGCCCTCCAGGACCGACTTTGGAAACCCTGATCTAGGCGACGACCATCCCTGTCTTTGTGGCGTTCATTGTGAGGGTGAATGAGACGACCGAGTCACTCACTGCACCCGCCTGCAAGGGGAACTCAAGTTCCTCTTTAAAGTGCAGGTGGGTTGCCACCTACATAGAGAAACCCAAAGCATCTTTTAAACTGCTGCTCCATATTTCTCTTGAATACACTGTCCTGGGGGGCAGCACAAGTTTACAGCTGCCCTGAGGGCAGCGCATTCTGCACGATGGGGCACACTTTTCCTGTTTGCATTCGGCGCACCTGCTGTAAGGTGCACCATGGTGCAAACAGGAAAAGTGCGCCCTATCAATAATAGGTCCCCAGGAAGACAGAAGGCTGACTTGTGGCCAGCATCTATGATTGGCCACTCAAAAACCTGGGCAGCAGAGTGGCAACTTTATTCGACTTAAGCATCAAGTCAGGTTTATTGCAATGATTATTTCGATACCTTGAAGTACTGATCCAGCGGCCTATAGGAAATATGCCATAAACAATACTACCCAACTCTATAACCTACTTCATAAAATACTACTCTAACTCAAGGACCCATTAACCAAACATGACATATTTGACCTATTGAATCAGGTGATCAAATTAAATCTATATACACCTTATTCACAAATTATATACAAACTATATACAACCGTGGTAAATGATGACATTATTTGAACAAATCCTAACTATTTAAATGACCACCATGGCGATGGCGTCTAGCTAATAGTAACCAACACTTCTGAATAACCAAGACCAGCTTGTTTCCAAAAGTAAGATTTATTTAACTAATTTTAGATTATTCAAATATAGTTTTATAAATGCAATTTTATTAGAATTATAGCAAGCATGTTTGAAAAGTATCATAAGAAAAATACAGTTTTAAGCAAGAAATTATAAATTTAGCATTTTTAAATCCTAAGTCCCTAGCTAAGCTAAATGAATGAAAAAGTAAAGTTCTTTGAGGAATCTTACGTGCTCCACGCAAAGTCCATCAGCACGACACCCTCATCGGAAAGTCAGAAAGCAGCAACCAGCCCATCCCTGGGGCATGGACTTTTTGGGTTTCGCCTGCCTAAGGCTGCGCTCTGCGCAGCTCTTCAGCGCAGGTGAAATCCTATGTCGTCAATAAGGACTCCTGGAACGTCCCCCGGCTCTCATTGGTTAGCTCCATAAATGGAGGCTAGCCATTGAGTGCCGGATCTGTCCATCAAGGCTGGACCAGTCTCGGGGGCGTTCCGGAGATTTTTCCCCAGGGCGGAGTTACGTTTTTTCCCGTTCCCTCCCCTTTCACTGAAAGTGAATTCAGATGCGCTGTCCATTCCCGCCCCCTCCGTGTGCCTTTCCGCCCCCCTTGCTGTCCTGTGCACGTTTCCCGCCGTCCGTGTCCTCTCCCGCCCCCCTCCCGCCGTTCGTGTCCTCTCCCGCCCCCTCCCGCCCCCTCCCGCCGTCCGTGTCCTCTCACGCCCCCAGCGAGTGCCCACCTCGCGATTTCTGCCCGCCTGCCTGCCTAGCGAGGGCCGCCGCGCTGCCCGCGGCGACCCGGAAGTACCTGGCCGGCCGGCCAATCCCTTCGCGGCCGGCCGGAAGTCCCGCACCCGCAGCCCGGGGGAGGGAAAGGGAAGCCTTGCTGTTTGCCGCTTCCCCCTGCCTGGGGGAAGCCTTTGCCGGTGTTGCCGGTCTCCCATGCCTGGAGGGAGACCGGAGAGGAGCCTGACGAGGGTGGAGCGGAGGGGGCGCGGGGCACATTGTGGTGCCCACCGCAAATCCGTACCGGCAGCAAGGAGGAGGGCAGCAGCGATCAGGTAAGGATCAGCGGAAGACGTTAGAACCGTGCAGATCTCACCACCCACGTGAGCCCGTCCCCCCTCCCTGAGCCCGTGTGTAAATGCTTGTCTTTGTCCAGTAGCCGCCGCCAAATTGTAGTTTTATTTCTATGTCAAGCGTATTTCACGGCCTTACAGCACTTCCTCTCGCTTTACGGCTTGCTGTATAGCTCTGTTCGTGGCCGGGGCTCCTTCCCTCCTCCCTTCCTACGCTTCACCAAGTTGGCCGCCGGGGTAAGAGTACGGAGCTGAGGGCCTGGATTAGGAAATCGGTTGCCATCCGCCTCCGTGAAACGGGCAGCGGGTTCAGAAAAGTGTGGCGGTCACTCAGGGTAGTTCAGATAGAGTATTTAGATCGGGAGACCCCGGGGGGAGGGGGATACCAGGACTCTGCCCTGTAGGCACTGCCCCGACCCTGCCACACTTCACTGCGAGAGCCGCGGACGGACAGACAAACAGTCACACACAAGCACACACATAGACACAGAGTACACACACACAGACGGCAAGGAGACACAAACACGAGCACACACATTCATCTATGCAAAGGCAGACACACAAAGAGACACACAACTGTGCACAAAGACAGACACACAAACATAAATGCACAAATAGGCACACACACAAACTCACACATACAATACCCACGTTCAACTACTGAAGTACGACACACTCAAACACAAACATACAAAGAGGCACACAGACAACAGATAGCCATGCACAACTCCTCAAACGACAGAGTCACACACGCAGACAGACAGACACAGGGGGGCAGACGCGTCCGACTACTCAGAGACAGACAGGTGCACACAGAGTCACAGAGGACAGAAACACACAGACACACCGACACCCCACACAGGTGCACACGGGCGAAGATTGCAGGATGCCTACACATCTGCACCAATAGGCAAACAGTCACACAAACACACGTCCTGCAGCGCACTGGAGCTGTGCCATTGTGCGGCTGTGACGTTTTCCGCACATTATGGAAGCGCTGCATTTGCTGCATAATTCGTCCTCTGCTCCACCATGGCATGATTCGAACAAAAAACAAATCCGTTTCTATTTCACACACTTCAAACGTTACTAAAGTCGCAGTGACAACTGATGGCGGGCAGTGGAAGCCCCTCGTAAGGTTGTCTTCTCTCCTTTCTGAGGCTTGTTGCTGTGTTTGTGTGTTAAGACGAGCTGCAGACTATTGTTCCCAGACAGTTTTAACGAGGGTAAAAATGACAAAATGATGTCATGCTATCAGCAAATGCGTTGCATGACGCTGCACCATTTGCCTTTTCTTGCCTCATATTTCAGTCAACCCTGCTGCATAATGTGCCCCCCTCCGATGCATAATTCCAGTGCCTTGAGGTTATGTCAGATAAAGCACCCAGCCGAGCCGTGGCTTAGCTGTTCATCCTTCCAATGTCGATACATTGAATATCATCGAGGTGGTTACTCGGTGAGGTGCTCTGGATTATGTAATGAGATCCTTACAATGACACAATCCAGACGGATTGGGCGTCTAGGCGCTAGATTGCGCTAATCTAGGAATGGTATTCAGCGACCAGGAGTCCTCAATGCGCCCAGCGCGTGTCCCAGCGCCTCTTGGCGCTTCGTTGTAGGTTTGCACTACGGACGGTGTGATTCTATGTGGTGTTTACTACTACGAGCCCGGCTGCTTCATAAAATGTTATTTAATGATTGTGGTTTAATTACACTAAAATACACATTGGTAAGCCATACCCTGTCCATCCCTGGGCCCTAATAACACCTTACTGTAGCTAGCTGCCACCCTGAGCCGACCCTAAAAACGCCTTACTGCCCCTAAACACTTCCTATGAGTGACCCTTAAAACTCCCCACTCCCCGCACACTGCCCACGCATGAGGCCTACAATCTGCCCACTGCCCCTGCGCACTGCCCCTCTCTGAACCCTAAAGGCACTTTTGTGCAGTTTTAAGAAGCACAAACTTGGCCACGGCAGTTGGAGCCCTTGGATTATATAATAGAGGGGAGGAGGCATGTTTTTTAGGCCCAGGGAGATTATGTGATTTTTTTTGTCAAGAATCACACAGTATATTGGCGCAAGGCGTTCAGCTGTGCTATTTGGCACCCCATTTGTAGGGTGATTAGATTGAGTGTATTTTACCGTTAAAGGACCTAGCACACTAGTGTAACCAGGTGCTGTATGTAGCACACGGACATACCAATAAAGGGAATTTAAACTGCATAGCTGCGCTGCTCTAACTTTTCCAAAGGCGAAACCATTGCATTGTAAATGCTTGTTATACCTTTCTATGCTAGCTAATCTAAGTAAAGGAAAATTTTCTGCAAAAGTCGATGTCTCATTGGTCCGAGAGTGACAAGTGACATGTCACCTACATTTCAAAACTTCCATTAGGTCATATTCTTTGGGACCATTGTCTTTCTTGTACGTGTTCCAAAGCTGCCTTGATTTGCAACAAATTTGAGCAAAAGTTCTCACTGACTCTATTTCACTTCCTCGGATGCCAAGTTAACAAGGCTTCTTTCTACCGGTTTCTGACCTTGGCCACGTCCGACAGAATAATGACAACATTTCATCTTTGTTCAGTGAATGTGATTTTGACGGAAACTTTTTTCAACATAGACATCTCGTGTTCCTTGCAGAATTAAATTAATCTCTTAGCAAACTCGAGCAAACTAGGCCCAAAAGCAGGCAACTTATTTTTCTAGTATAAAACAAACACAAGAAAAGTATTAATGTAAGAAATATTATTTATTCTGTTTCCACCCTTCGTTTACTAATTAATTAACCCTCCCAATTAGTCTAATGTTACCTAGCACAAAGCAAACAAATAAAGCAGCATTTTATATCTACCAGTCTTCATGAATTCATGAAACCTTATGTGCACCTAGAATAGTAGAAATGACATCACATAGACAAGGAAAGCAAAATAAGCACATGCTTCTTTTAAATCTGCTGCAGTTAGTAATGACAAAAACGAAAACGACAAAATTAATTTATTATTTTTGCACGAACAAAAGATGCAACAATTATGCACGTTTATGAGTACACATGTTAATGTCCCCGTGTGTAAAGTTTAATCTAGGTTGTATTAGCATAACGCATCACAAATCATTAATATTATTATTTATGTTATGGAAATGTGACTTCACGAGTTTAAACAGATTTCTGTTTTCTATCTCGCTCCATCAACTCCCTCATCTGGTGATTAACAAATCACCACACCACCACCCAAAATTTGGAAAATTAGACTTTCTGGAAAATGATTCAAATTCATCTGTGTCAGTATTTCTAAAAATCTGTTTCTGCAAAATCCTTGCAATTGTCATAACGTGCTCTGTGTAATTCCTGCAACTCAATCTCCCTTTCTTCTTCTTTTTTGATTTTATAAATTCTTCTCTTTTCCTTCATTTGTTTCTTTCTCTTATGCAACAAACAACCAATTTTTGTCAAAATGAAAATGAATATTATCACAATCAAAGGTGCCAAAATCTTGCCAAGAACTGAACTTCCAATGTCATGAAACCAATTTTTGATTGATTGGAATCTTCTTGAAAGTCTTTCTGTAAAATCTTCTTCTTATAATGGAATTATCTCTGAATGCATCTCTGTGATGTTCTTAATGTACATTTCAATGTTCTTACTTTCATCAGGAATATATGTGCAACAATGTTGCACATGTAAAATGCCACAGACTCCTCCCTCTTTTGCCAGGAGTATGTCTAAAGCAAGGCGATCTTGAATCACCATGGATCTGATTGCAATGACCTCAACATTCACTAATTGGAAACCATCAGCTGTATCTGTTGACAATCTGTCAACAATTGTGGACAATTTTCTGATTCTTCCTGCGTTCAGGGTTATACCTACAATAGGTATCACTGCTTGAAAAATATCTCCCAAACCTTCTGTGAAAGTTTCTCTTTTAACCCTATTTACATAATTGTGAATTTTAAACAATCCTTCCGAATCTCTGTCAACATGGAACATTTTAGGAAAAACAATCCCAACATAACACGTTCCAAACCAATGATCAGGAAGGTTGTAGTAAGCCTTGTCACCACAAACAAAATAAATCCCAGGAAAAATTGGATCTTTTCCACCTTTAAATCCCCAACCTCCCATGATCTGATATGTATCTTCACAATTACTTGCACCCACAAAGTAGTTATCAAAAAGTGTATTGTCTCTCCTAATGCAAAGCTTACCACTAATTGGTTTGTCTATGTGAATTGCAACATTATCAAGCATTTTGCCATTAAGCTTCTCATCCTCTTTTTGCCAGAATCTGGATTTAGTCTGCTTGACTATCTCATTTCTCTTGTAAATTGCTCTCCTTTCTTCAACCAGGTTCAAAAATTTCTTTCCTTCAGCACTTAGTTTGCAGGTTAAATTGTTCTTGTAAGCATACTCATAGGTGAGTTCATTAGTAACAAGGAAAAATTCCCTCATCTGTTTGGCTTTCTTATGCTTATTCAAAGCACCCTCAATTTTTAAATTTACGAAAATCTCGTCAAAATTTGAATAATAGTATTCTAAGCGTCCAGTCTGATAGAACAAGCTAGCTAACACACTACATGTCACACCATATGTAAGAGGAAGCATATTGTATGTCACTCCCTCAGAAACAGAAGCAGGTAATTTAACGCAGACAGAACAATCTTTTGCATCCATTACCTTGACATATTCACTCAAAAGCTTTGTGAATGTATTGCTTGAAAAATCACTAATAGATTTGTCTTGATGAATGTTAGGTTGATGATCAATAACTTTGTCAGTTGCACTATGTTTGTTTTGACTAACTGAAGCTTTGCTTGTCATGTTGGCTTTGTGAAAACCCTTGTTAATTTCAAATGGAATAATAACAGCTAAAACTAACCAGAGCAGAATTAAAATGAGCAGACACACCAGAGTCATCTTACAGCATTTCTTAAAAATGGAACATCTTGAAGTACTCTGTTCCATGACGTAAGGCATCTTTGGTTAGTTTTGCCTTAAAAAGAAAAATTAAAAAAAAACTATTTTAAAAATTTAATTTAAATGAAATGATTAATTATTTACACCCCCCTTTTTAAAATATATATATATATATATATTTTTTTTTCAAACCCTAACAGTATTTCTTCGACCTTATGTCACAAGTAAGTTTTCTTCAACTAAACAACTTTTCTTCAACCTTGTGTCACCTAACAAGATTTCTTCAGCCTTTTGCCAAAAATTAAAAACCCAAAAATCCAATTAAAAATTCTGTACTTCAATCATTGTCACTAATTTCTTCAATTTCTTCTTCTTCTTGACTACTATCGTAAATGTCAATGACAGGTGGAATTACTAGATAAGTCCACTCAGGCGATTTATATTTCTGATTTGGCCTTATAATCCTCTTTCCTTTTCTTGTCACTATTTCGATTTTTCTCCCAACTCCAACTTCCTTTTCAGAACCCTTTTGGCTACTGATTTCTTCCACCTGCTCCTTCGGTTTTTTGATCAACCTGACTCTCAATCTTCCACCAGGCCAAAAATCAGTTTTCCTCACAAATCTTCTCTTTGGTTCTGAAGCACTTGTCTCAGACTTCCAAGATCTTTTCTTTGGACTTCTACTTTCACCATCCACATCACTTTCTTCAGTGTCACAGTCTGAAACTTCAATTATTGACTCAGGAACTTCTCTATTTGGCAGTTTCACTCCTTCAGGAACTATACTTTGTCTTCCATCACTGGTACTCGGTAATTCGTCTTCCTCCTCCTCTTCAATTACTTTCAACTTCCCAGATTCTGGATTCCTTACTTCAGAGCTTAACTTCTGCTTTTCGATACTCTCCTGGTCAGAAATTTCCTTTGGTTCAGCCTCTCTGTTCTCAATGGAACTTACTCCATTAATCTTCTTTACTGAATCTTCAGTCGTTTTTCCTTCTAATAGATTCTCTTCTTCTTCAGAATCTATTTCAATTATCTCAGAGCCTTTTCTAGTCAATTCTTCATTCACAGGCACAGGTTCCAGATGTCGACCTCTTTGTCGATCTTTAGTATCTGGATTTGTTTCACCTTCTACTTCTGAATCAGAATCTTCTGTAGTATCACTTTCTATATCAGAACTCTCAGGAGTAGGCACTGGAATAGTATGACTAGGATGTATCCACCTTTTCAATCCTCTGCATTTCACTGCATTTGTAGTGACCAGAATTATTTGTCTAGGCTTCTGCCACCTAGGAGCCAAACAATTTCTTCTTCGATGTACTTTTGTTCTGACCCAATCACCAGGTCTCAAATCATGTGTCAGAACTTTCTCATTTGATTGTGCTTCAGTTCCCACCTGATTAGACACAGAAGTCACTATATCAGATAACTTTTTACAGTAATCCAAAATAGCACTGTCATTTATGCTCAATAGTTTGCCTACAGGTACAAAAGCTTGCCTCATGACTCTTCCCATCAGTATTTCATGAGGACTCAAACCTGTCTTTTTATCAGGTGTACTTCTCAATGACATTAAAACAAGTGGAAGAGCATCAGTCCACTTTACACCAGTTTCTAGACACATTTTTCCAATCCTGTTTTTAATTGTCCCATTAATCTGCTCAACCACCCCAGATGCCTCTGGTCTGTATGCACAGTGTATTTTCTGCTCAATGCTTAATGCCTCACATATCAGCTTCATCAGTTTGTTATCAAAATGGCTTCCTCCATCACTCTCAATAGTGACTGGAAAACCGTATCTTGGGATGATTTCTCTGAGTAGCAATTTTGCCACTGTAATTGAATCACAATGTCGTGTAGGAAATGCTTCCACCCATCTTGAAAACAAACAAACAATTACAAGAACATATTTCAAACAATTGTGTAAAGGCATTTCAATGAAATCCATCTGCAACCTGGTAAAGGGACCACCCTCTCGACCAATTACCCCTGTACCTACAACTGATTTTCTGTTTGGGTTCATTTGTTGGCATGACAAACACCTTTGACAAAAAGACTCTGCAATTGTTCTGAATTTTGTATTGAACCAAGTCTCTCGGAAAAGTCTGATCATAGAATCTCTTCCAAGGTGAGCTGGGCCATGATACAATCTGGCCATATCAGCAATCAAACAATTTGGTAAGACTATTCTGCCATCCTTGTAGGTCCACACTCCATCCTCATCACGTGGTCTACAATCTGCTCTTAGCCACAGATCTTTTCTTCATCATCTGCTTCATTCTGTAAATCTCTGATCTCCTGCCATGTCTCTACAACTGTTGTTAGCATTAATGAATTTGAATCAGATTCTTTACTTTTTTCCCGATTATATGCACAACATTTTCTTGCACAGTATTTTGCTGTCTCATCAGCATAGGCATTGCCTTTTGAGATATAATCCACTCCTTTTGTGTGTGCAGCACATTTTACAATTGCGATCTCTTTCGGCAACTGTATGGCCTCGATTAATCTTTTGATAAAAACTGCATTTTTAATTGGTGACCCTGCTGAGGTCAAATAGCCTCTCTGAGACCAGAGCTGTCCATAATCATGCACAACTCCGTACCCATACTGACTATCAGTAATGATGGTAACTCTTATGTCCTTAGATATTTCACAACCACGAATCAAAGCAATCAATTCAGCCACTTGTGCTGAACGAATTCCTTCAAGACATGATGCTTCTTTAACATCTGCAACTGTACAGACTGAATATGATGCTTTCAAAACACCTCCCTCTGTCCTCAGACAGGAGCCATCCACAAAGTAGACAACATCTGATTCAGGCAAAGGTACATCTTTAATGTCTTGCCTTGGTTTGGTGCAAAACTCCATGACATCCAAACACTCTTGTTCCACTTCATATTCATCAATAATTTCAGAATCAGGCAGTAATGTAGAAGGATTCAGATTCAAACATCTTGAAATGGAAACATTGTCTGCTCCTAGTATGATTTTCTCATACTTAGTTAATCTGCTGCTTGTTAAATGTTGAGTTTTACCTCTAGTCAGTAATATTTCAACTGAATGAGGCACAAAAACTTTCACAGGAAATCCCATTATGATTCCTTCGCTCTGCTCAAGACTGACACTTGTAGCTGCAACTGCTTTCAAACAACCTGGTAATGCTTTTGCAATGGGATCAAGAACTGCAGAAAAGTATGCAATGGGTTTCTTTAGATTCCCATGTCTCTGAATTAACACAGACTATGCACAACCTTCTCTCTCACTGCAATACAGTTCAAAATCTTTCTCATAATTCGGCATGCCCAAAGCAGGAGCTTGACATAAGCTCTTTTTCAGGTTCTCAAAAGATTCCATCTCAGCCTCATTGAGAATAATTGGATCTTTCACATCAGACTTTGTCAGTCTCTGTAGTGGTTTCGCAATTACTGAAAATCCACTTATCCATTGTCGACAGTAGCCAACCATTCCCAAAAACATTCTAACCTGTCTCTGTGTTCTTGGTGGTTGCATTGCTTGAATCATTTTTATTCTCTCAACTGTCACCTGTCTTTTTCCCTTTGCAATTCTGTGACCAAGATATTTCACTTCTTGTTTGCAAAACTGTAATTTTGCTGGAGACACTTTATGTCCCTCATCTGCAAGATGATTCAAAAGTATTATTGTGTCTGTCACACAATTTTCTCTCGTTTGAGCAGCTATCAACAAGTCGTCGATATACTGCACCAACGTAGACCTGCCAGGTAAATCCAAATTTTCCAAAGATCTTTTTAACAGCTCATTAAAGATTGAAGGACTCTCTGTATATCCTTGAGGGATTCTACACCATGTGAGGGTCCTACTCTGGAATCTGAAAGCGAAAATTTCCTGACTCTCTGGATGTAAAGGAACAGTAAAGAATGCATTGCAAAGATCAATGACAGTGTACCATTCCGCATCATGTGGAATCTGATACAAAATGACTGCTGGGTTTGGAACCACAGGGCAACATGGAACAACAATCTGATTAACTTTTCTCAAATCTTGAACTATCCTGTACGTTCCATTCGACTTTTTAATTCCCATGATCGGTGAATTACAAGGGCTACTCTCAATTTCTTTTAAAACACCTTGTTTAATGAATTTTTCAATCACAGGTATAACTCCCTCAATTGTCTCTGCTTTCATCTTGTACTGAGGAATATTAGGAAATTCTATTCCCTGCTTCAGTGTAATTTTGACTGGATCGACATGTTTCATCAGACCCATCTCATTCCCAGTCAAATCCCAAATTTCAGATTTCACTGTTTCTTTGAGTTCTTCTAGCAAATTTTCTTTTTCAAACGCAGGAAACAATTTTGTTTCCTCTGTTTCCATTAACATCATTGTCAACCTGTACAATCCATCTTCTTCCATTGTTTGTAATTCAACTCCTTCAGGAGAACAATATATTCTGCAATTCATCTTGCACAATATATCTCTGCCCAATAGATTCACTGGACTACTGTTACAAACTACAAATCTGTGTTTGTCTTTAAAATTTCCAATTTCAACTGGTACTGGATCAGTCAAATCAGTTCTGATTTGTTGATTGCTTACTCCAACAACTTGGATAGTATCCCCAGAGAGAGGTAGGTTTTCAATTTCCACTGATCTAACAGTAGAACGGGTAGCACCAGTGTCCACTAGAAAAGTGATGTCTACATCATTAACTTTCCCATTTACAAATGGACCAGACTGGTCAACCTCAAGAGTGGCTCCAACAACACACTCTTCCTCCTCTCTCGGGCACCGTCAGTAATAATCACCAGAATCACTTTCATGACCTTCTGTTAACAAAAACTGTTGTGCTGCATTTTGCACCTTTTGCCTTTGCGGTTTTATTACCTGATCATCTCCTTGAAATCCCACACTTGAATTATATTTTTGAGTTCCCCCACAATTTGGAAACGGTGGCTGTGGCAATTGATTTTGACGGTTATTCACCTGATTCACCTGTTGCTGCAACTGTCGCTGAAGGTTTAATCCGTTTAAATTCTGTTGCAACTGTAGCTGTTGCTGCAGGTCAACATCATTCTGCATCTGTGGATTTAACAATGGACTTTTTAAATTTCTAGGTGCTTTCTTACATTCGTCTCTCCAGTGTCCAAGCTCACCACAATTAAAACAAGGTAATTTTTGTTTCATTTCTTCAATCCTTGGGTTAATTTTTCTCACAGAATTATTACTTTTAAACTTCCCTTGACCTTGATTCGAATTTGTACTTTGAACAAAATTTGTGTTTTTATTACCAAGACTAGTAATCGGTTGCTCAGCCACTTTTACCTGAGCCCACATGGCTTTCTCTTTGAGCTTCTTTTGTCTCACTTCTAACTCATCACTGCAGTATTTTGCTTTTCTCAAAATGTCATCAACAGAAAGTGCTTGCCATCCGACAATACTATTTCTGATCATATCTGCAATTTCTGGTTTCAAACCATAAACAAATCTGTAGACGAAATGACTCATATCTTTTTCGTCTAGTTTTTCATAGCCACTGTATTGTTTAAAGATCAACAATAACCTTTCGTAAAATGAATGAACTGATTCTTTTGTTTCCTGGTTTGTTCTTTCTATCTTAACCCAATCAACCTCTTTTGGTGGAATTTTGTTTTTCAACCAGTAAATCACTTTTTCATAAAAATCCATTACAAGAGGATTTGGAGCACCTGTTTCCTTATTACGATCAGGTTCTATTTTTGGCCAACTTATGGCTATTTTGCATTCTGTCCAAAGATCTGATGGGACGACAATGTCAAAAAATCCATCCAGATCAATCCACAGAACTTTTGAGACTTTAATGAACCTGTCCACTTGCCTGTACCACTCGACTGGCTTCTCTCTCAGTCTTGGAAAATCATTTGTGAATAACAAAATGTCCTGTCTTGACCATGGGACATGAACATATCCTCCACCTGCAATCTCTCTCATTGGAAATTGTTTTGACAATTTTTCCAATTTCTCATCTTCCTTCTTTTTCGTCCATTTCACTCTCCACTTGCTCAATTCTCCCAATTTTTTAATGTAAACAATTAAATCTTTTATGTGAATTATTCTTCCCATTGAGTTCAAACTCTCAATGTCGCTTTCTGAAAAGTCTAATCTGTAATGTTTTGCAAAATTCTTTTGCCTGCTCAAATCAATTTCAAGTTCAGTTGCCAGTTCATCCAACTGATCATATTTGTTTTTTGTTTTCCACTGAATACTCTTGCAAATGAACAGTAGTTCATCATCTCGATAATAATTTAAACTGTCAGGACCAATCGTACCAATTATTAATTCCTCAATATTTGCTTTTAATTTTGCAACATCAAGTTTAGGTTTTGTCACCCTGACTTCAGGACTCTCAGCATCAGATTCTGCACCCATCGGTGTTTTCGGAGATAAATCCTCATTAAAAGTCAAATCAGGCATTCTCGATCTTGAAGAGTTTATTTCAGATATATCTGAGTAAAATTTTTCAGCAACCTTCTGAATTTCTGCATTTAAAGGAATAGTCAACCCTGTTTTATTAACTTCTCTTTGCTCAAAAACAGGCTGAACAGGACCAATAGTTACCGGAACTGTCACAGCTTCCATGCTTTTTGTTATTTGTCGAATGAATTCTTCCTTTGATCGTAAATACTCAGAAGAATCTCCAGCCTCTACATTTCTGACTTCTCTCACATAATTTTTTGGAGCTTCCCTTGCTCTTGGAATTAATGAAAAATGCCTACCCTCCTCACAGACAATTTTATTTGTCTCAGTTTCTGGTCTTCTTGGAGTTTCAAGGATTTCACCATTATTTGGGTACAATTTAGGAGCTTCATTAATTGGAGGTGCACTCGGTGTAGTTTCTGTAGAAACAATCGGAGTAGACCATGATCTAGGGGGTCTCAAAGGCTGATTCCTTTTATCCGAAGTATAAATTTCCTCTAAAACTGCATCTTCAGATTCACTTTCTACAGGGGCATTATTTCTCTTTTCAGTTCTTTTTCCCTCAGGAGAACCTAAAACCATTTCTCTAATTAGGTAAAGTCCCTCACTCATGCTTCCCTGTCTCCACATTCTCATCCTGTCTTCATGTGTTTCTCTTCTTTAACTTGGAGGTTTAGGAGGTCTTTTAATTCCACTCGCTTCTCTTTGTAATTGGTACATCTCATCCTCCCATTCAACTAAAGCCTCAAATTGAGTTGGTCTCGGCTTTGGATTAAGAGTATTCATTTTCTCTCGCAAATTTCTTAAAACCTTTACATTAAATGAACGATCATCAGGCCAGGTCAAAACACCATCATCTTTTGTGTAGTGTTTCCAAATATCAAACCACAAAACAGTATGATAACCATATTCACCTTCCATATACGCTGCAGGTGTTTTGTACTTATGAAGTAGTTTACCACCTCGCGTTTCTATTTTCTTGTCAGGCGAAATAAAATTCTTAAGTTTCTGAAATAACGTTAGCTTTTTCTCAACATGTTTAAAATGATAACTCATTTTTAAGAGTTAAATTCAATTAACAAATTTGTTCGTAAAATATTTCCGGGATGTTCCGCAATAACAACCAATCCGTGCGCGAAATACACCAACAAGCCAATAAGAGTTGAGCTACGTCACTTTTTTACTCAACCAATAAAATTGAAGATTTTCTGAAGAACCAATCAGCTTACAGTTCGTCAGAGACTCAAGAACCAATCAGAACACAGCTTGTGACGTATGTCACCCAATCCCAGCGCGGCTCTGTGACGTACACAGCAGCTGCGGTTTCTCGCTTCTCACTCTTAGCGCTTACCCCTCCTTCACAAAATCTTTTCACAGCGCCATTTTGAAAACACTTTTTCGGTGAAAATTAATTTTAACAATGACAATAAAGACTCATCTGTCTGTTTCTCTAAATAGGATAGTTTATATACATTCAAGTATTCTCAACTTGGAATAGTTGGCCCTATTCTCATAGAATAATTTTCATTTGCCAGTAGAGTAATCTTTTTACTCTGCCCTTCAAACAAGTAATTATGAACTCATTTCCCTCCGAACGCACAACCAAGTGACTGTCCGAAAGTTCCACTCGAACATAAATTACAGAACAAACTCACACTTTCACACAGAAAAATCCCTAATTTCAAACACACATGAAATCCGTACAGGACTCTCACCTGTTTATAGATATAAAACATGTACCCCTACAGGACTCTCACCTGTTTATAGATAATCATGCACCGACGTTACTCTACCCTTCACTCAAGCTCAAATATAACTAATACTCTTATCACAGTGAGTTTTACAACAGGCGCTTTGTCCCTATTCTCATGCTGTTCTAATTTCTTAGATAATCTTCACTATACAAGATTCACACCTAGCCCTAAAACTGTGTTGCACGACCACAACACTGTGTTGCACGGCCACAACACGTGATACACGGCGATATCACTTGTGATACACGGCGATATCACTACTCTGAAACAGATCAAATGCCTTGCGTGATTACCTTCTCATCACACAATCTGTACCGGTACAGCTCACATATAGCACAAAAACAAACTCAACATGTGTTAAACATCGATCCTATTTCTATACCATAACATACCAATAACACCTTAGTTACTCTTAGCAACACCTTGGTTACCCTTAGCAACCATCAATTTCTGCTACCAGAAGTATTGATCCAGCGGCCTATAGGAAATATGCCATAAACAATACTACCCAACTCTATAACCTACTTCATAAAATACTACTCTAACTCAAGGACCCATTAACCAAACATGACATATTTGACCTATTGAATCAGGTGATCAAATTAAATCTATATACACCTTATTCACAAATTATATACAAACTATATACAACCGTGGTAAATGATGACATTATTTGAACAAATCCTAACTATTTAAATGACCACCATGGCAATGGCGTCTAGCTAATAGTAACCAACACTTCTGAATAACCAAGACCAGCTTGTTTCCAAAAGTAAGATTTATTTAACTAATTTTAGATTATTCAAATATAGTTTTATAAATGCAATTTTATTAGAATTATAGCAAGCATGTTTGAAAAGTATCATAAAAAAAATACAGTTTTAAGCAAGAAATTATAAATTTAGCATTTTTAAATCCTAAGTCCCTAGCTAAGCTAAATGAATGAAAAAGTAAAGTTCTTTGAGGAATCTTACGTGCTCCACGCAAAGTCCATCAGCACGACACCCTCATCGGAAAGTCAGAAAGCAGCAACCAGCCCATCCCTGGGGCATGGACTTTTTATACCTTTCTATGCTAGCTAATCTAAGTAAAGGAAAATTTTCTGCAAAAGTCGATGTCTCATTGGTCCGAGAGTGACAAGTGACATGTCACCTACATTTCAAAACTTCCATTAGGTCATATTCTTTGGGACCATTGTCTTTCTTGTACGTGTTCCAAAGCTTCCTTGATTTGCAACAAATTTGAGCAAAAGTTCTCACTGACTCTATTTCACTTCCTCGGATGCCAAGTTAACAAGTCTTCTTTCTACCGGTTTCTGACCTTGGCCACGTCCGACAGAATAATGACAACATTTCATCTTTGTTCAGTGAATGTGATTTTGACGGAAACTTTTTTCAACATGGACATCTCGTGTTCCTTGCAGAATTAAATTCATCTCTTAGCAAACTCGAGCAAACTAGGCCCAAAAGCAGGCAACTTATTTTTCTAGTATAAAACAAACACAAGAAAAGTATTAATGTAAGAAATATTATTTATTTTGTTTCCACCCTTCGTTTACTAAATAATTAACCCTCCCAATTAGTCTAATGTTACCTAGCACAAAGCATACAAATAAAGCAGCATTTTATATCTACCAGTCTTCATGAATTCATGAAACCTTATGTGCACCTAGAATAGTAGAAATGACATCACATAGACAAGGAAAGCAAAATAACCACATGCTTCTTTTAAATCTGCTGCAGTTAGTAATGACAAAACCGAAAACGACAAAATTAATTTATTATTTTTGCACGAACAAAAGATGCAACAATTATGCACGTTTATGAGTACACATGTTAATGTCCCCGTGTGTAAAGTTTAATCTAGGTTGTATTAGCATAACACATCACAAATCATTAATATTATTATTTATGTTATGGAAATGTGACTTCACGAGTTTAAACAGATTTCTGTTTTCTATCTCGCTCCATCAGTACCAACGTTAGTAGACCCATTCAGGAGTTAGCACAGCTGAGTGGTCAGTGTGTAACCCTACACTCGCCATTTAGGCTACTAGACAGTTTGGGATTGATACTGTTAGGACATATGAAAATACACGTACTACTTTCTCATGTACAGAACCATGCCTTAGAGCTTGATAGGCCCACCTTAGGGAGAGCTTATGAATTAAAAAGGGAGGTCTGATGGCTTAGATTTTTGCATGGGGTTGGAGAAGCCTATTTTTGTTGCCAGGGGCTGTCTGCGCAAGCATTACAAGATCTGGGGGCGGTGGGCGGATTATCGGGGTATATGGTTGGAGACGCCAGCGGAGGCAGAGACCCATATACCGGGGTAGATATTAGTCATTTGGGTGCGGGGAGGAGGGGTGGACCTTAGGGGTGCATGATGTTAGCGAAGGATTCTTTGCTTGGTTTTTCAAAGCTGTGGACAGACAGAGGCGATTCAAGGGGGGTGGCGAGGGAGGACGGGAGTTTTGGGGTGGGGGTTCTATTTTAGTTAGCATGCTTGTGTTTTGCATTTTGACACTATCTACAAAAACATTGATTGCTTGTATGTTTCCATATGTCAGATTCGGCAGATGCCCCTGGTGTTCAGAGCCCTGCGTCATCTATGCGCATTGACATATAATGTTTGTATTAACAAAAAAAGGGGAGGTCTAGATGCTGTTATTAGTGTTAATGGCAAAGTTGAGTTAGCAGTTTTAAACAGCTCTAACAGTCTGCAGTGGTAGGCTAGGAGACATGTTTTACTTGGTCACACTCATGGTAGCACAATAAGTGCTGCAGGCCTCGAGGGATAATTTAACTTACAGGACCTTGGTACCCCTGGTACCATATACTAGGGATATATAAATAAGTTAACTTATTCCTATTGGGTATACGCCTATCAAACATACTTTTAAGGGGCAAAGAACTGGCGCTGAGATCTGGTTAGCATTCAAAAAACCAGCAGCATCAGTCTAACATGTTGGGGGTATAGTGCTAAAAGAGGGATTTCCTTACATAATCAATGCTTGCTGTAAGTTTGGGTTGAAATTATCAGAAAAGGGGTTTATTTCTGATCTAAAAGAATGTAGTTGATGCTGTTAAAACAATCATTAAAAAGAAGTTTTATAAACACACACATCACGACATTTCAATCTATTTTTTAACAATGTGTGATAGAGTATAAGAAACACACACATAACCCGGTGTATAGGTCAGTTTTCAAAAAAGTTGATGCTGTTAAAATCATTACAAGTGATGGTGTCTTAAAGAGTCTGCAGGAATGGGAAATCACACCTGATTTGGGAATAGATTTTAATGTTACTGAAGTACATTTTGATGCCAAAAACAGTAGAGGATAGAGAGAGAAGAAATTTAACCAGCAGTGTATCTGCTAAATCATACCAAAGGTACTGCAGGTTCCAAGGCCGGAAAAACGACAAGATTATTATGTGTCCATTAGCAACGAAGTACCAGGTCAAAACATTTGCTAAACACAATCCTCAGTTGATTGGATTAAAAGTACCTTGTATTTTGTCTGCATTCGGAACCTGCAATATCTTTGATTTGTTGCACAATTTGACACCGCCACAGCTTCATGGAGCTCTCATCTCTATTGACGGCGGCTTTCTTCAATTATTATCTATAGACACTGTTCATTTAATATGCACAGCATGGAAGGGATAAACAGTGGACAAATGCAATAAATTGGACTACTACAAATTATAATGATAATCTCGGACATGGAC
Organism: Lissotriton helveticus; assembly: GCF_964261635.1. Taxonomy (NCBI): domain Eukaryota; kingdom Metazoa; phylum Chordata; class Amphibia; order Caudata; family Salamandridae; genus Lissotriton; species Lissotriton helveticus. Next base: position 452,652,014 of record NC_136072.1, on the reverse strand, counting down.
CCTAGGTAGTGTAGTAATCGCCTTAGTTCCGTCTTAAAGAAATGCTTAAAAGAAGGAAGACGAGTGATGGGTACCTGGACTGGGACGTAGGTGCACAGCATGTGGTGCAGCACCTGGAAATTGAAAGAAATACCTGATGCAGGGGTATAAGTAAAAACCCAATCAAAGCTTTCCAGTAGCAGTCTAGTATACCTACTTGAATAAATGCATAAGAAGAGAAAGGAGGGCCAATGAGTAACACTGAATATGAGGATTACAGCATGCTGTTACTAGTTCTAAGCAGACTGAACCTAAATAAAATAGAATCTCCTACATTTATAAAAGTTGGAGTTTGAGAGATTAGCTGTGGGGCAGGTCTACAAGCACTATGTTGACAGACCTTAGAACGTCTTTTGTCAACCTCTGTAGATGAGGTCAGATTTTTATTCAAAGCATTACTCTTCTGCTGTGCTGCAAAGTTCTGGACTTTTTGGCAAGACTTAACAAACATGAACACCGTGTTCTCGCTGTGAGGCTTCGTGCGGAAGAGTGACAGTGCGGTGGGATCTGGATGATTCAAGTGTCTATCATGATTTATGAAGGGGCGCAACTCAAGAAACCACAGGATCCATTGAATCTCTTGGAGAAATTTGATGTGTTGCTGACAAGTGATTTTAATACATTTGACTCGGATGTAGCTAGTACCTTGAACTGTGAAACAGGGAGATTATCCCATTGAAGTTAAGGTATGCAGCCTAGTTCAAAATGGCAGTCTCTGCAGAGCTGTCTTATCTGGAATGCCACACACCAAAGGTAGAGGAAGGACTCGAGCTATGGGTTTCAAGACCATGGATGACCAAGCACACCCTTGAGAGAAAGTGAGGATGGATTATTTAGATGCTGTGGTTGGCACTGGGCATGTGGGCAGACTACACTATGGAAACGACAAATACGATCCATATCTTGGGGGTTATGGAGAAGAAGGTTTCATTCTTCTCTACTATCTTCTTTGAAAATTCTGTTTCATGTTTCCACTCTTGGGAACTTTGATTGCTTCCTAGGCACAGCATTGACCTCTCTCTGACAAATGGAAGCTCTCCTCGCCAAATGACTACTGCAACCTTTTCTTTTCGAGGCCCATGCTAGTGAACCCCAATTTGGATGACATGGCCAAGTCTTCAGAGTACCATAGGTATGAATGACTGCTTTGAGGGCAAAGGGTGAGCTGCTTGTGGTTTGATAAAAGGGAGCATGGCAATATTCTTTTACATTTTGGTGAAAGAGATGTGCAAAATGAGCAAGAATGCATGCACAGTGCCCCAAAGAGTTAAAAATATGACTCCAGATCATTTGTGCCACAATTCATAATCTGCGTTTCCTTGCAGCATCACAGCCCCGCAGCTCTGGCTAGCAAACAGACCCTGGCAGGCAGAGCTGCTTCCATTCTGGCATCAGGGATTCTAGCGGATGCCAGTTTCGGCTCAGTGGAGGAGAGCGGATGAGTGGCAGTAAGGAGCCCGGCACTCAAGCGATGATCGCTGGCATTTGTTGGCCATTGATGATGTCCCCAAGGGCCCAGAAACAATGAAGACACTGTTGTTTGCTGGTCTCCACCCTTGCCTGCTTTACACACCAGGGAGGGGTGCAACAAATAAGAGGGGTGCTTATTTCTATGTCCTATAGCTATCTTTCACTTTGTTAATGAGATTTCAACACCACAGAACTATAATGTTTCCAGCTCGATAACCAACCTCTAATTTACAATTGGAGCTCGTAAACCAACCTCTAATTTACAATTGCTATTAAATAAAATAAAAATATGAATAATAAACATTACAAAAGGAGCAAATATTGACTTTATATATCTATACAGCTGCCGCTGTGGCATAGCTCCAATTCCTTCTTAACGTTTCAAATATACAGACTTTTACTAACCAGCTGTTTGTTAGCGTTACACCTAAACATATGACGGAAAGCAAGGAGAAGTGGCGGCTTTCAAATAATACTACCTGTAGTTGACCGTACTAATGGCCTACCCAAGGCGGAGTCAGCCAGACCTAGAACACCGACTGCGGAAAGTGGAGGGAGAGGCAGCGGTTTCAATGCACAACCTGGTATTAACCCAGGAGGGACCATCAAGAAGCAATAGAAATTGTCAATCTTTAAAATGGCAGAGCCACTAGGTAGGAGGGAGAGGTGCACCAGGCAGTTCCTAACTTATATGGGTGCCCCTCCCAATGTAACGTATCCATCAAATGATATGCAGACTTATTCAGGTGGGTTTTTATATCGGAAAGTACCCAGGTAGCCAGGGAAAGTAATTTGGAACATGGTGATTGTAAAATCCTCACACTACATCAAAATCCCAAAAAGCCACATCTCACAACATCCATACAAAAACAGTTCCTGGTGATCTCCTAGATTTAACTTCAAGCACTCGAAAAGAAGTGCCTTCATTCAAGAACTTCAATACAACAGGTCCCACAAGACCACCAGAGATGATTAACCTTGCACTATGCGTACAGGTATTTGGACTAAGTCTAGTACTGAGGTCGGCTAACGCCACAAATAAAGGAGTGACAATCCAGTCAAATTGTCATAGGCCCCTTCCTGACCCACAAACCGCTCAGAGGTCCGGTATCCAGGACTCCTCACCATCGACAACCATCCTAGCGAAGATGAACTCTACATTCATTTTTCATAAGTAGTCCCAGAAGTCAAATAAAACCACACACATCCGGACTTAGCTAAGTATGTACCTCAGAGGGGTTCTAGGTATCGGTCACTTTAACTTCCTACGGATTCAAGTTGTACGAGTGATCTTGCGGAGTCCGCTCCAAAGCAAACTTTCAATTGTCGTATTCGACCAGAGAAACTGAACTTACAGTTGTAAAGCCCAAGTGCGACCAGCAACAATGTACAGAGCGGAGTCTAAGAAGAATCCAATTTGGTTCCTCTTTTTCCAGACTACTCCTCTTTATACACGAAAAAACTGGTTGATTTCAGGGTGGAATGTTGGGCTTTTAAAGAAAACAGTCAATTGGACTTTATATGGGAAAAATGGAAATCGGGGTGACGCGCAGTGTTCCTGAGTAGAAAGGTCGAGAATGCAACACTGAACATCCATGACTGAGAAGTACACACCAAAGAAAAAATGGGCAGAGTTAACTCTTGTGAATGAATGTGTTATATCCTTTGTTTTTTTCCAAGTCCTTTTAAGTAAGTTGGTGTCACCACTAGATGGCGCCTGCCTTACATCTCCTAATGGAAGCACCAGACCAGCCGTTATGATCACATTGTGTCATGCACAAACCCGCATTCTCCTGTTACCTGCAGCAGTTGCAAATGGCTGGATTTAATAGTCGCACTTCTTTTCTAATGTATCTTAATAATGGAACTAGCCTTTGGAGAACTGAGGCTCTATTTCCTTAAAACCTGTAATCTTGTTTTCTTTGTGTGTTTGAGGTGCCTCTTAAAGAATGGCTTGCATAATGTGGGAGACCATTACAGCAAAGAAAATCCCATCAAGAAAACAGCTAGGACTTAGTAGACTTGGTGTCAGTGCTCTAAGGGACTTCCAAGAGTGTAGTCTTTGCACATAACTATTGGAGCGGTCTGGTTGGATAGTTGTGGCTGATTTTCCACATGAGTAATTAATTCCCCTGATTGAGTTTTAAGAACTGTCCAATTGATGATGAGCTCAGTGCACACTGAGGAGGGGATAAAAGTATTCAGAACAAAAATCCAATATACTTCCTTCTTTTTGCGAATGGCACAGCCACCCTTACTATCAGGTGTTCTTATCTTTTCAAAAATGCGCCATTGGAAATCTTCTGGCTTATGGTTCTTCTCCAAGAAATGCTTTACCAAAGGTGCTGTAAGTTTACCTGTTCTAACAGCGGATCTGTGTTCAGTTAGGCAAACCTGGATAGATCTGGAGGTCTCGCCAACATAACCTAGACCACAGGGGCATAGGATAAAATACACAGTGTTTGCTGTATTACAGTTCCAAATCTCACATGCTCTGGTGGAAAAACCATTGTGAGAAAAGTATTCACCTCCTAGAATGTTCACACATGACTTGCACGATGAACATTTCACTGTCCCGCGCACTGGAAGATTATTCAATAAAGATCTCTGACTGGATCCAGTGGGGGCTGGTTTCTTTTCAAATCTTGAGTGAACAATGAGGTCCTTAATGTTCCTATTTCTCTTGTGTGCGAATAAAGGTTTCGCCAGATTGTTCTTAGAAGTTGGATTACAATTAAGGATATGCCAATTGGCATTAATGATCTGTTTGATACGGTCATTGAGGGTAGAATGTCTCGTTATACAGACAAGTTGGTCATTCACCTTTCGTTCGCTTGATCTTAGTAGAGCATCACGGTCGTAAAATCGCGCTCTTTTATAAGAATTTCTGATTAGTCTGTGCGGATAGCCTCTATCCATGAATTTTTTCCTCATGACAGAGGCTTGTTTGTCATAATCACTGAGACTAGTGCAGTTCCTACTGACCCTTAGGAACTGCGAAAAGGGGATGCTCTGACGCTGACTCCTAGGGTGAAAGCTACTAAAGTGGAGCAGCGTATTACGTGCCGTAGGTTTCACTTAAAGGTCAACTTGTAATTTGTTGTTCTGATTTTTTATCAAGAGATCAAGGAACTCAACCTGTTCTGTGCTATACTGTGCAGTACATTTTAAAATGACATCGGTCATATTGATCCATTCTAGGAACTCAAGTAAAGAATCTTCCCCATTGGTCCAGATAAAGAAGATATCATCTATATATCTGGACCAATGGGAAATAGATTAAAAAAAGGGGGCAATCTCATTGTCGATAAATTTGCTCTCAAAAGCCGACATGCAAATATTAGCTATTGATGGTGCAACTGAAGCACCCATACTTACTCCCCTTATCTGACGATAAAGTAAGTCTCCAAATTCAAAAATATTCTCCATCAAGACAATCAATAAACAATCAATAAGGAATCTTTTAGGGCAGACTATGTTGTGTTTATCAATAAACCAATCAGTCGCCAGGATAGCTTCATTAAGGGGGATATTACTATAAAGGGACTCAATGTCCATAGTAACTAGGATATCCCTACTTGGCGCAAAATTCAGATTCTCAACTATGTTGATCATATGACCTGTATCTTTAATATAAGATTTAGTCTTAGGTATATAGGGTCTTAAATAAAAATCAACAAATTTAGATAAAGGCTCCGTTATGGTTCCTATTGTAGACACAATAGGTCTATAGGGTGGATTGTTTGCATTTTTGTGTACCTTAGGCAAGCCATAGATACACACTGTCTTACCCTTGTTCGAGTTTAAAAAATCATGTTCCTTAGAGCTAATTTCTCCATTGGAAAGGGCCTCATTTGTCAGGTTTGTTTCAGTTGGTACCTAGGATGCGTTGCAGGGATGCAAGTTCAAGGTTGATCTTCCAATCTGCAACATTTCTAATGATTACTCCACATATACGTTGTGATTCTATTGAGCTTGTGCATCGAGACAGTGTATGATTTTACTGTAGTCTGGTGAACAGGTAATTCAAGTATTTGCAACGCTGGCTTGTTCTTGTAAAGTTTGGTAGCTGAGTAGTGCTACTTAGAGGGTAGCATTTAAACAGAAACCAGGGTTTTAATGTCGCAGAAGGGTTTGGAGGACTTGTTAGTGGTGGAAGAAGGTTTGGGGGAGCAATTAAAAGATTAAGGGCCTTATGAGGTTGGAGGTCCTCCTGTTAGCCCGCCACCGCTGTGCCAACAGGAGGATGACCAAGCCCGTAGTGCACCCGTCTGCCGTATTAAGAGTCTAATCCATGGCGGGCGGTACTGCGGCGGTCTCACGGCGGTGGGCTGTTTGGCTCATAGGAGAGCGTAACATGCAGCGCGCCGCAGGGACCGCACCTGCTGCACGTTCTTGCACGGTGTGGCATGCATGCCACACCTCCAGGAACGGGGGTGCAATTGCCCCCCCCCCCCCAACATGCACCACCAGACTCGTAATAAGGCCTTAAGAGTTTGAAGTGGTAGTTATAGAGGAGTACTTGGATATTGCCACTGTTGAGTTTGTCTGTTTTTATTTGTGATTGTTTTTCGAGTTTATAAACTGAAACCTCGAAACCCCATACTTTGCTTATATTTAAAAAAAAGATGTATTTCTAAAAATGTCTCACACCCTTTTATGCACTTAAATACAGGTACGTTCTTTTTAATGTTATTTTGAAAATAAAAAGGGTGTAAAGCCCCTCCAGCCACCCCTCCCCTTTAATTTATATTATTAATCATACTCGTTTTAACCATATATTTGTTATTTTGGAGTTATGCCCTTTAATTTATATTCTATATCTGTATGTGTGGGGAAAAACTCATTATAGGGGTAATGCTCAACTCCCTACTTTAAATATATTATTATGTTTATGATATTTTAATGCACAATTTATAAAATGTCATCACTCATGTATATTAACCTATACTTTCCTGACAATATAATGGCAAGGTGCGCTATATTGTGGTAGTCCGGTACATTGGGTATATACTATTAACCCATAGGCAGTAGGTATCGTAGAGCAATCTGTTAGATCACCATATAAAAATGAAGTACAACTATAAAAGGAAATAGGACACAGAGTAGGAAAAATACATCTTTAAGTGAAACAGTCATACAGAACAAAACTATAATAGAGGCTAGGACAGCGGTTTGAATTAGCTACAGTCAGGCTTTGCTTGCCTGAAGGAAGAGGTTCAGGTTTTTACAAAAAAGATGAAAAGAAGGCAACAATCTTATAGAAGTGAGGGTCACATCTTTGGAGCGACTGCAAATGATACAGCCCTGGCGGACGCCTTCAGATGAGGCAATTTTCCCAGTTCTTTTGATAGAGCGCGCGAGGCCACCCGACCAATAGTCTTCGCCGTTTCCGGCTTCAGGGCCCATATACTTTCAAATCACCATATACATCGATCGGGTGACTTCACGAGCTCTACCAAGTTGATGTGTGTGTGTTCCCTGCTAATAATTTTCAGTGCACCCGACTTACCATCCACCGATGCGGGTATCTAATGACCACAATGAATCAGGGAGCTAGCTGTAAAAGAAAGGCAGCAAAATGCAAACCCACACAATAACATTCAAATACTGTTTAAATGACCACGGACAACTGGAAGTTTTAAAATGTTTATCTAAATTCAATAACTTCTTGCATGAGGTACAGTAAAATAAGGCAATCAATAACCAAGGTAACGTAAATTATATAGGCATAAAGAAATAATGACAGGGTAATCATTCGAATGTAATATGAAATGCAGATGGAAAATACTATAAAATCTCAGAAATGTTTAAGCATGGACAGTTTATGCATGAATAACTATGGGAGGGTCTATAAAGAGTAACACGCTTCACTTAAGGTGAATGGGCCTTTGAACAATCTAGGCAATGAAGTTCTAGACCATATCATAAAATTACAGACTGCAATGCAAAATATAATTTCTAACCAGTGAGTAGACATAGGAACAAAACCTTATGGAAAAATATGTAATTGACTTTCAATAGTTGCGGAAAAGCATGGAAAATATAACATATGCAATGATGAACTTTATTAAAGCAAAAGTCAGAAATTCAGAAGGTGCAAGATTTAAAGAGTTTTCAGAGCAATATTTACCTAGAAAGGTGTGGAAACCAAACCCTGGCCACGGGTCAGTTAAGGACAGGAAACCCTCAAGGAAGGATACCCCTCAAAGGACAGCAGGTGCAGAACGGACACCCAGGACAGGACAGGATACCCTCGGAATAGGAATCAGGACAGGACCCTCAGGACAGGACAGCAAACCCTCAGGACAGGACCCTCTTCAGGACAGGACCGGAACCCACAGTTCGGAAGCAACGCCTGCGCTCCACCCGCTCTGCAGCTATCGATCAAGACCCCGATTGGGTCAGCGAACTCCCAGCTAAGTGCTTTGCCAGCACTTTAAGGTTCAGTAGAACCTTAGTCTATGGTCAAATTCGGACAGAGTGCTTCGCAGCGCTCTGTATCTTCAGTCACCTATTGAGTGCGTTGGGTCAGTGACAGGTCAGCTAAACCAGACAAGTCGGACGGTTCACTAGGTGAACCCAGGGTAGATATACAGTTTGGGGTCAGTGTACCACCCCCCAATGTTGCAAAGTGTCAGAATCCTTCAATTTGGATTGGTCCTAAGGTAGGATTTGGGTAGCACACCAATCACGACATAGAGTCTCAAGCCTTCATTTGCATAATAGGGTACCGCCTAACTAGATTGGGGTTCTCATGAGAACTGGTGCAGAAATACAATGGCAACTTTAACATTGTTGCTCTGTGAGTACATGTGATTGGTTCAGCCGAGTTTTCGGGTCGTTCTCAGGAGCATCTTGCTCATCACTGCCAACTGGCTGAGTTCCATCATTCAAGGTCTGCTCTGGCTTGGCAGGTCGCGCAGGCGCAGAAGGACCTCCAAAATGGTTCTCGGCACAGACAAACCCCATTCCCCGCGGTACATAAAAAGTAAGCGAAAAACAAATTAATACATAATAATGTCATTATGAAAATACATCACAGGATTTGTACTTTTGACTCATCATCAAGAAATAAAACTATTGCATTAAAATGTTAGCTACATTGACACAGTCACAAGAGCAGTGGCACGAGCAGTACCACATGATAAGCACAGCTATGAATTACGCATGCGCATAACTTTCCCTCCACTTCTGCAGACGCGTCAGGACACGTGAGTGTGGCTGACGCATGCGCAGTAACTAAATACAAGCGGCGGCCATTTTAGGTGACTTGGGTAAATTATTTTAGTAAAACACATGTGCAAGCTTCACTATCTGTGTTCAAACTTAACATAAACGTTAGTAAAACATACATTTGTTACCTTATTACACATAAACGAGGTTCTTGACTTCGGCAAGCCGCAAAATATGCGAAGCTTTGCTTCATCAATCCCCTCTTTGATGATATTTTCTATCATCACAAATTATAATGGAACCAGATGCCAACTTTCTTTCACACTTTATAAAGTTCTATTTCTTCCAGCAACCGTTCTAACTTTTCTCTCTCAGTTTTAGTAGGGTGAGAAGTCTTCACCTTTTTGTATATCTGATCATTCACTTCCTCTAATTCAATCTCATCCACACTTCGTTTCACTCCTCTTGCATTTACCCCGTGCTTTTTTGTGCGCTTGCGGCATTTACAGCATAAGAAAATGGAAAGTATAATAAGACCTATAATACCAATTGGCATCAGAATTTTGAACAATAAGCTTTTACCTATGCTAGCAAGCCAATGACCTACATTTGAGAGACCATCTACCAGTCTCTTCCAGGCACTATCAACCTCGAGTGGTTTGAGTTCCTTTGCCAAATTAGTAATGTTTTTCACATATCTTTTGATCTGTACACTTTTATCCGGAATATAAGTGCAACAATGTTGCGCCTTCAACATCCGGCAGACTCCGCCCTCTTTCGCTAATAAGGTGTCAAGAGCAAGTCGATTCTGCAACACCATTGATCTGATCGCAACCATTTCAGTATTGACCAGCAGAAATCCATGAGCTGTTTCAGTAGACAGCACATCTACTATAGTAGACAATTTGCAAATTCTGTGAGTGTTCAGAACCACTCCCACTCCAGGTATCAGTGCACTGAAAATACTACCCATAATTTCACCTATACTTTCTCTTTTACTACGCACTAAGCCATTAGTATCTTCATTGCTTCCAGCTTTCCCATTCACATGGTATATTTTCGGGAAGACAATGCCAAAGTAGCAGCTTCCATACCAGTGATCTGGCAATTTGAAATAAGCCTTGTCCCCACAAATATAATAAATTCCAGGAAACACAGGCTCTGACCCATTTTTGAAACCCCAACCTCCAATTACCTTGTAATTATGTTCGCATTCACTGGAACCAATGAAAACATTATTATAATAGCTAGTCTTCTCGCGGTGAAGACATAGCTTGCCTTTCTTTTCAAAATCCAGCAACAGAGCAGGACCCGCTCCACCAGATGAGGTGCCTTCCATGTTCTCTGCCCACTTTGGCTTTTTCTGACTTTCGTCATTAGCCTTCTTTTGAATTTTAATTCTTCTTTTCTCTGCCATGTTCAGGAACATTTTTTCCTGCTCACGCAAAGAACAAGTCAAGTTATCTCTGTGTGCGTCTGCTATGTCAATGTTACCTATAGTCAGAAAGTAGTCTCCCATATATCTTATGGTGTCACTTTTGGTATGTACAGGATTCAAGTTCCCACGTATAGGAAGTTCAGAAAAGATCACGTCATTGTTAGAGTAATAGTACTGTAACGGTCCCCTTTTGTAAAATAAACTAGCTAAAATGCTACAGGAGATTCCATATGTCAATGGCAGGTGATGGTATGTCACGCCTTCAGCCACAGAAGTAGGTAGCTTCATGCAGACATAGCAATCTTCAATTTCCATAGTCTCTACATAGTGTATTAATAAGTTTGCGAAAACATTTAAGTGTGTCTTGTTCTTAACTCCATGATAATGTAGTCCTCCCTCATCTGATGCTTCTAAGTTCTGTTTTGTTTGTCTCAGGGCTCTTTCATGTCGTGCTACACTCTGTGTTGTTAGCTCCTCACTGTCAGTATTTACAACTTCAGTAGGGACAATGTTAGTATCTTTACTTACAGCAAAGGGAATGAAAATTGTTAATCCTATCCAGATAACTATCAGTACTACTACACTACATATACACACCTTGCAACACGTCTTAAAACGGCTGCAACTAGGTCTACCATTCACTGTTGAATCAGACATTTTGGCTCAGAAGGAGTTTCTCGAACCCCTCTTTTTGGCTTTACACAACTAGCTTACTTCGTGCAAATTCACGGTGGTTCGTCTTCTTCTTCAGCTGAGTACCCAGGGACGGGCTCTCCGTCGCTCACGTCAGTTATATCAAGATCTTCAAGTTCTTCCAAAACCAGTGTCCATTCAGGAGACTTGTACTTTTTGTTTTGTCTTTTTATTCGTTCACTCCTTATTTTGGAAGAGTCTTCTTCTTGCTCTGCTATCCGAGCACTTCTTCTTGCTTCTGCACGTTTTTCTTCCACTGTCTTTATCCTTAGTCTCAATCTTTTTACAAACCTAGGCTCAAGGTTGTTTCTTTTCTTTAGTCTCTTAGTCGGTACTTGGACTTCACTTTCTTCTCTTATTCTCTTGTTCTCTTTATCTTGTGGTAATTCTTCTCCACTTTCTTCTTCTACTTCCCCTATCTGGCTAGTTCCAGGGCTAGCATCAAATTCTTCTGCCTGGTTGCTAATCTGGCCTTGTTCAGGAATATTTTGCTTTTGGCTTTCGATTGTCTTTATTTCTGTGTCTATTTCCTGAACCCGTTCTTCTAACCCTCTCTGATCCTGTTCAAGCACTTCGATCTCTTGATTTTCTTCTGCTCGAACTATCACTCTATTTCTAGTCTCTCCTTTATCTGCATCAGGTGTTAGCGGTGGGGTATCGAACACCTGCTCTGTCCCTGTCTGACCTTCTCCTTCCTCAGTTTTGATGTGAATCTCAAGCGGCTGAGGTTCTTCGCCTGTGCCTTGCTTTTCCTGACTAGTCCACTCTCTACCTTCACTAAGTCGCTCTCTTGTTCTGATAGGATCTTCGGTCAGATCAATCATCGGTATCCATTCTTCTGGCCATATGCTTGGCAGCTCGTCTTCAGCTACTCCTGGCTCAGTTTCCTGGACCTCTTCAGCAGGCTGGATTCTTGGCAGTTCGTAGTCAACTACTCCTGGGCCAATGTCTGCTGTTCCTGCAACCTGACTGGTGCTGGGCTGCTCGTTGTCAGTTGCTTCTGGTCTGGCTCCTTCAGGGTCCTCTACTGGTTGCCCTTCTTCTTCAAATCCTCTGTCTGGTAATACCTTCTGGGTGTGTCCAGCGTGGATCCACTGGGGAACACCTGCGACCTTCACTGCAGTGGTTGTTACCAGGATTACTTGGCGTTTCTTTCCCCACCTTGGTGCCAGACAGCTTGATCGAGTGTGCTTCTTTATTTTGACCCAATCTCCTGGAACCAAGCTGTGGAGAGGAGTCGTTGGATTGAGGATGCCGTCGTCTCCAATCTGGCGAGAGATAGAACGCACTTGATCACCCAATCTTCTGCAGTATTCAAGCACCAAATCATCAGTAATATTCAACAGTTTGCTTCCTGGCACCCATGCTTGTCTCATCACTCTTCCCATAATGATTTCATGGGGACTTAGGCCTGTCTTGCGGTCAGGAACACTTCTCAGTCCCATCAGGACCAGGGGCAGGGCCTTCACCCAGGTCATGCCAGTAGCATTTGTCAGCTTTGCTAGTCTGTTTTTGATAGTTCCATTTACTTGTTCTACTATTCCAGAAGCCTCTGGGTGGTATGCACAATGCAATTTTTGCCTTATTCCGAAGGCCTTACATAATTCAGCCAGTATCTCATTCTGGAAATGTCCACCCTTATCTGATTCAATAATGTATGGTATGCCGAATCTAGGTATCAGTTCTTTTAGTAAACACTTCGCTACTGTCAGTGCGTCACTTTTGGGAGTAGGGTAAGCTTCTACCCATTTTGAAAATACACAAACAATGACAAGGACATATCGCTTTCCTTCACAACGGGGCATGGTGATGAAATCAATCTGTATTTTTATAAAGGGACCCCCTGATCTCCCAATCTTGCTCAGTTCAACCATTGTCCTCTTGCCTGGGTTCATCTGTTGACATGACAGGCACCTCTGGCAGAGGGACTCTGCTACCTTCCTGAACTTTTTACTGTACCAAGTCTGTTGAAATACCAGAATCATGGCATCCCTACCAATGTGTGATCCTTCGTGTATTAATCTTGCCATTGCGCCAAGCAAGTGTCGGGGTAACACAGGCATACCAGTTGGGCCCAAAATCACACCATCCACACGCCTCGGTCTACACCCATCCTCCTTCCATTTCTCTCTTTCTTGCCAAGGAGCCGATTCCTGCCACTCTCTCACTTCATCCCATGTAGGCACTTCTTCAAACACCTGAAGCTGGCAGCTGGTTCCTGGCCCCCCTCGTTTTGGATTTACAATATACCGATCTTTGGCACACCATTGGGCCACTCGATCAGCATAATCGTTTCCCAGTGATACTTTGTCCATGCTCTTTTTATGAGCAGCACATTTTACCACTGCCAGTTCATTGGGCAACTGGATGGCCTCTAAAAGGTCATGAACAACCTTTGCATTCCGAATGGGAGTACCTGAGGAAGTCATGAATTCCCTCTGCAGCCACAATTGGCCAAAGTCATGCACAACTCCATAACAGTACTGACTGTCAGTATACACTGTTATGCGTAAGTCCTTCCCAATTTTGCAAGCTTTTATCATAGCTATTAATTCGGCTACTTGTGCAGACTTGATGTTATATAGGTAACCTGCTTCTTCAATTTTTGTGAAAGAGACTACTGCATAAGCAGCACTCAAGCCTCCGAGTTCATGTCTTAGACAGGAACCATCCACAAATAGTTCTTTATCATGTTCAGGCAATGGCACTTCTTTTATGTCTGGGCGTGGTTTAGTACTGAACTCTGTCAGGTCAATACAATCATGTTCATCATCATCCCCACCTTCTATTTCCAAGGGGTCGGGGAGTAAAGTGGCAGGGTTCAGAATACCGCACCTAACAATGCTTACATTTGCTGCACCCACAAGAATCCTCTCGTATTTAGTCAGCCGACTAGGGGTGAGATACTGTGTTTTAGTTCTGGTCAATAGAATTACCACTCCATGTGAAACATACACGGTCACAGGATGTCCCATGACAATGGACTCACTCTGTTCCAAACTTGCGCAGGTAGCAGCTACTGCTTTCAGACAGCCTGGTAACCCAGCAGCTACTGGGTCCAAAGTGGCAGAGAAATAGGCCACAGGCCTTCTGGTCGTGCCATGTTCTTGAGTCAGGACTGACAATGCACAATTATCGCGAGTGTCACAGAATAGGGCAAACTCTTTGGAATAATCTGGCATTCCCAACGCATGGGCTGTACACAGACAATTTTTCAGTCTTGTGAAAGCCATTAGACTTTCATCGTCCCACTCTACAACATCTGGCATTCCTCTCGTGGTCATTTTTATCAAGGGCCTGGCTAAGGCTGCAAATCCCAGAATCCACTGCCTGCAGTACCCTAATACACCCAGGAACATTCTGACATCTTTTTGAGTACGGGGCAACTGCATCTTTTGAATTATTCTCACTCTTTCTGATGTGACCTTTCTGACACCCTTTTCTATTTGGTGTCCCAGATATTTCACTGATTTCGCACAGAACTGTAGTTTGTCAGGGGCCACTTTATGCCCTTTCTCACACAGATGATTTAAGAGGGCAATGGTGTCAACTACACAGTCCCTATGACTTTTAGACGCCAGTAGAAGGTCGTCTATGTACTGCACTAACACAGAGTTCCCAGGTAAGATCAAAGTCTCTAGACATTTTTTCAAGATCTGATTAAAGATAGAGGGGCTCTCTGTATACCCTTGAGGGACCCGGTTCCAACAATACACGTGACCTTCGAAGGCAAATGAGAAAAGAAATTTGCTGTCGGGGTGCAGGGGTATCGAAAAGAATGCATGACACAAATCAATCACAGTGAACCATTCAGCATCCCAAGGAATCTGGTACAATATCACTGCAGGGTTCGGGACAATAGGGCAGCAAGGAACTACAATTTTGTTAACCTTTCTCAGGTCCTGCACTACCCTATACTTGCCACTAGGCTTTTTGATGCCCATAATCGGTGAGTTGCATGGGCTGCTCATCACTTCCTGTATGATGTCTCCTTCTAATAATTTTTGTATTTCCAGAGTGACACCTGCTTTCACTTCAGCATTCATTCGGTAGGGCCTAGTGTTAGGATATACTGCATTGTCCTTGATGGCTATCTGTATGGGGTCCACATCTTTCATCAACCCCACATCTTTTCCAGTGAAATCCCACACCTCTGGCTTTACGGCTTCCTGGAGTTCTTGGGGCAAGTCCTGCAGGGTCAATCTTTTAATTTCTGAGTCAGGTCTAAGTAACAATAGTTTATAAATGCCATCTTCATCTGGGGTCTGTATTTCAACACCTTTTGGTGTGCAAAAGATGGTACAGTTCATTTTGCACAGCAAATCACGACCCAGTAGATTCACTGGACTGGTGTCACAGACGACAAATCTATGCATCTGTTTAAAATTTCCAATTGAAATCTCCATTGGTTCGGTAACAGGAGTACTAATCAATTGATTAGATACACCCACTACTTGGATATTTTCTCCCGAGAGGGGTAGGTTTGGAACGTCCACTGTTCTTACAGTAGAACGGGTAGCGCCAGTGTCCAACAGAAAAGTGACATCATTTCCGTCAACCTTTCCTTCAATATATGGTCCAGACTGGTCTACCGGCAAGGAAGCGCCAAGTACGCACTCCTCGTCCTCCCCTCTCAGGCCCCGTCAGTCCTGATCATTACAAAGGAAGGTATCATTTAGCAGATACTGCGAAGTTGCTGTATTTCTGTTCTCCCCGCTTTCCCAAACCTCTATCTCTTCATCTTCTGCCTGTCTTCCCCTGTATACCTGCTTGGGTGCTCGAGGCACCTGGACTGTTTTTACCTGGGGTTGAGTCTTTCTTGGTCTTTCTTTCTGCGTCTGTGGAGTTAAATCAGGAGTTTTTTCATTAGCATCTACTAATTGGGGACACTCGTTTCGCCAGTGTCCAATTTCGCCGCACTGATGGCAGGGAAATTTCTTCATAGCCTCTTCCCTGCTAAATTTGGGCCGGGGCTTTCCTCCACCCCCTCCCCCAGGACTTTTGTTCTCAGCATTCTTAACCATGTTACTCAATTGTTTTTCCTGCTGTTCTGCGAGCTTCACCTGAGCCCACATCACCTTTTCCTTAAGGGCCTTTTTCTTCTCTGCCATCTCGTCCTCGCAGTACTTAGCGTACCGCAGGACCTCATCCATTTTCTTAGTATGCCAACAGATTTTATTATCTTTTATCCACTGACAAATTTCAGGTCTTAAACCATTTACAAACCTGTAAATAAAGTGCGTCATGTCCTTCAAATCGATGTTATCAATACCACTGTATGTTTTAAATACCTGCAATAACCTCTCATAGAAGGAGTGCACTGTCTCGTCCCTTTCCTGAGTTGTTCTATCTATTTTTGTCCAATCAGTTTCCTTTGCGGGCACCTTTTCTTTCAAATGCTGAATTACCTGCTCATATTTTCGCATGACATCCTTTGATGGCTCCCCAGTTTCCTTGTTTCTGGGATACTCCTCACTGGGCCAGTCTATGGCTATTTTACACTGGGTCCATAAATCTACTGGAACCACAATGTCGAAAAACCCATCCAGGTCTTTCCACAGACATTTCTGTACCTTCACGAACCTCTCCACCTGCCTGTACCAGTCAACTGGTTTCTCTCGTAATTTTGGAAAATCGTTCGTGAAGGACACAATATCCTGCCTAGACCAGGGGACATGCACATATTTCCCTCCTGGAACTTCGCGCATGGGGCATAACTGCTCAGGTTTTTCTACCTCCCTTAAAGCAAACTCAGGAGTCACTTGTCGGGAGCGAACCTCTTCCCTCTTTTTCGCCCACCTGCTTCTCCATCTTTCCACATCTCCCCATTTCTGCAGTACCCCCATTAATTCTTTAATCTGCAACTTCTTCCCTGCCACATTCAGGTGTTCTATATCTTTGTCTGAGAAGTCTGCTCTGTACGGTTTCTGTAAGGGCTTGGATTTTGAGATATCTACCCCCATACTAACTGCTGTTTCGGTCAGTTTTTCGTGGAGCACTCTGGTGTTCCTTGTAAAGCTTTTACATATGAACGACAATTCTTCTTCAGAGTAGGTATTCAATCGATCCAACCCCACATTTCCTGCCATTAATTCTTCTATTTCGACCCTCAGCTTGTAGAGGTCTAAAGGTTTTGTTTGCGGAGTCTGCTTCTCTAATTCACGACTCCAACTCTCAATTTCATCCGGAGTTACCAGAGAGACATTCCTAGTACCTGTTGCTGTCTCTAATTTAATTTCTTTTGTATTAAAAGGGTTATGCCTCTGCTGTATTCCCTTTCCAGTCTGTTTGTTTGGCAATTCCAAGAACGCAACTTCAGACTCGCACTCACTGGACTGATCATCTATGATGATCGGTTCCTGTCTCGGGGTTGCCATGACTGGGGTCATAACTGGAGTAATCGGATTTCCCTGACCATTTCCGTATAACGGGACCACCGGTCCAATAGTTACTGGAATAGTCAATGCCTCAGGACTGGTATTTAACTGGGAAATGTTCTGAATTATTTCTGTCCTTTGTCTAGCTAGAGCCTCTTGTTCCTTTTCCACTAGTACCCTTCTTAAAGTTGTGTCATGTAATATCTGTGGGGTCAACGGAGGAGTAAAACTCGGGGCAGTAGGATGCGTTTCACTTGGTCCTCCCCCATAATTTGGTTTCGGGAATAAAGTTCCAGTATTAAAGGACCTGCGCTCTTCCCCATATGGAGGTTGAACAAAAGGCAGTCCTGAATTCGATGGTTTCTCTTCGCTTTCATACAAGGGTCTGGGAAAAAAGATTTTCGTACGTGAATATTTTTCTTCCTGGCTCGCGGGCACTTTGGGATATATATCCCTTGTTTCCGCCGGTTCGGGTTTTTCAGGATAGGGCAATACTTGACCACCCCCTCCCAGTCCCAGGGACCTGTCTTCTTCCTTTAGGAAGTGGCGTCGGGGAACATCTCCTACACTGGAAGGTCGGGTTCCCTCATTGTAAGGTGGCGGACTTCTGGTACAGATGTCATCTATTAGTTCATCATCTGATTCCCCCAGGGCCCCCCAATGCTTACATTTTTCAGTACTTTTCTCACCCGCTCCAATGTTATGACATGCCGGCATCATGGGAAACAGACCCTCAACAATCATGCTCTGCCTCCACTGTTTCATCCTTTTATCCCTGGACTCCTGTTTCTGCCTGGGGTACCACTTGGTCAAACCCTTGTCCATTCGGGGTCTTTCTCTTTCAAAAGCCTCAATCTCCCATTCCTCTAATGCCTCATACTGCGTTAGTCTCGGTCTGGGATGCAATTCGTTCATCCGAGTCCTTAAATTAAATAGGATCCTACCATTGAAAGTACCATCTAACGGAAAAGCCAATACTCCGTCATCTTTTGTGTATTTCACCCAATTCTCCAACCACACACAGGTATTGTACCCTCGGTCAAACATCATGAATGAGGCAGGACTATTAGGTGGTGGGACAGGAACACCTTCCCTAGATTTAATCGGTTTGTCCGTTTTAAAATAATTTTTCACCTTACTTATAAGGGACATTTTTCTTTTTGTTCCGTACATAATATCGTATCTATTAGTCTTCCACTGATCCCTTTCAAACCCTAGGTGCCTTGGATCAGGTCGAGTTCCTGTAGTCTGCGAGTGCCACATACGACTTCTGCGCTAAACTTTGTTTACAAACTACCTCCAATCAGAACGCGCTTCAGAAATTCGTGTAACCAATGGGTGCGCGATACTAAATAAGCTCCGCCAATGGGTGCGCGGCCCCTTCGTGAGACAGTTCCCACGCTCCGGCGCTCACCCCTCCTTTACAATTCCAGCTCCGCTACCCGCCCGCTGCTTCTACCAATCCCAGCGCGGCACAGAGTGACGTCAGAGGCGCTTCGCGACTGACTCCCTCCCTTCACAAGGTAACGGAAACTTTCTTTCTTTTAAAGTGCTCAGTGCTTGGTTATTTTACAACAAATACACATTCGCCACAGTGCTCAAGTGTCTAGACAGAGAAAGAATTGTTTTACTGCAAGTAAACTACTTCCATTTACTTTTCACTCGCTGCGGGCAGATCTCTTCCGCCTACCCTTCACTCTAGCCTCGGTGAACCTGTTATTCCCCTAAACTCATCCACTTCTTTCCGGGATATATTCCGAGTTTTAAGGTTTCTCAGCGGACCCCTCTGCTTTCACGCTAGCTCCGAGGAACCTGCTACTCTTCCGATGTGACCCTTACTAGGTTACGCCACTATGGGAATTTTGCCAATGAACCCCGTTACTGTCATTTATTCACACATGTATTCAGAAAACCCTAGTTAGTGCTTCCCGGTTATCCTAACCTGCACCTAACTTTCCTCGAACCTGTGACCTCAGGACAATGGATTCTATTCACCACTTGCCCTTTCAATTCCCCGGGGAGTTCGGACAACATGAAACTAAACGATTGACAAATGCATGGATTAGTACATATAACAATATAAGAACAAGAATAATAAAAATGCAAAAATTCATGAGTTTCAGCAGCGTATTCACAAGAGAATGATCAGGTCTCTTAGAACAGCCGCTCTTCTAGCAGCATCAATATAATAGCAGCTTCCGACTCAACTTAGTCCAACTAATCCCTGCCTTACTCTCAACTAGTCCCTAACCATCCTCTAGCTACCAGAAAACTGATAGAGCGCGCGAGGCCACCCGACCAATAGTCTTCGCCGTTTCCGGCTTCAGGGCCCATATACTTTCAAATCACCATATACATCGATCGGTGACTTCACGAGCTCTACCAAGTTGATGTGTGTGTGTTCCCTGCTAATAATTTTCAGTGCACCCGACTTACCATCCACCGATGCGGGTATCTAATGACCACAATGAATCAGGGAGCTAGCTGTAAAAGAAAGGCAGCAAAATGCAAACCCACACAATAACATTCAAATACTGTTTAAATGACCACGGACAACTGGAAGTTTTAAAATGTTTATCTAAATTCAATAACTTCTTGCATGAGGTACAGTAAAATAAGGCAATCAATAACCAAGGTAACGTAAATTATATAGGCATAAAGAAATAATGACAGGGTAATCATTCGAATGTAATATGAAATGCAGATGGAAAATACTATAAAATCTCAGAAATGTTTAAGCATGGACAGTTTATGCATGAATAACTATGGGAGGGTCTATAAAGAGTAACACGCTTCACTTAAGGTGAATGGGCCTTTGAACAATCTAGGCAATGAAGTTCTAGACCATATCATAAAATTACAGACTGCAATGCAAAATATAATTTCTAACCAGTGAGTAGACATAGGAACAAAACCTTATGGAAAAATATGTAATTGACTTTCAATAGTTGCGGAAAAGCATGGAAAATATAACATATGCAATGATGAACTTTATTAAAGCAAAAGTCAGAAATTCAGAAGGTGCAAGATTTAAAGAGTTTTCAGAGCAATATTTACCTAGAAAGGTGTGGAAACCAAACCCTGGCCACGGGTCAGTTAAGGACAGGAAACCCTCAAGGAAGGATACCCCTCAAAGGACAGCAGGTGCAGAACGGACACCCAGGACAGGACAGGATACCCTCGGAATAGGAATCAGGACAGGACCCTCAGGACAGGACAGCAAACCCTCAGGACAGGACCCTCTTCAGGACAGGACCGGAACCCACAGTTCGGAAGCAACGCCTGCGCTCCACCCGCTCTGCAGCTATCGATCAAGACCCCGATTGGGTCAGCGAACTCCCAGCTAAGTGCTTTGCCAGCACTTTAAGGTTCAGTAGAACCTTAGTCTATGGTCAAATTCGGACAGAGTGCTTCGCAGCGCTCTGTATCTTCAGTCACCTATTGAGTGCGTTGGGTCAGTGACAGGTCAGCTAAACCAGACAAGTCGGACGGTTCACTAGGTGAACCCAGGGTAGATATACAGTTTGGGGTCAGTGTACCACCCCCCAATGTTGCAAAGTGTCAGAATCCTTCAATTTGGATTGGTCCTAAGGTAGGATTTGGGTAGCACACCAATCACGACATAGAGTCTCAAGCCTTCATTTGCATAATAGGGTACCGCCTAACTAGATTGGGGTTCTCATGAGAACTGATGCAGAAATACAATGGCAACTTTAACATTGTTGCTCTGTGAGTACATGTGATTGGTTCAGCCGAGTTTTCGGGTCGTTCTCAGGAGCATCTTGCTCATCACTGCCAACTGGCTGAGTTCCATCATTCAAGGTCTGCTCTGGCTTGGCAGGTCGCGCAGGCGCAGAAGGACCTCCAAAATGGTTCTCGGCACAGACAAACCCCATTCCCCGCGGTACATAAAAAGTAAGCGAAAAACAAATTAATACATAATAATGTCATTATGAAAATACATCACAGGATTTGTACTTTTGACTCATCATCAAGAAATAAAACTATTGCATTAAAATGTTAGCTACATTGACACAGTCACAAGAGCAGTGGCACGAGCAGTACCACATGATAAGCACAGCTATGAATTACGCATGCGCATAACTTTCCCTCCACTTCTGCAGACGCGTCAGGACACGTGAGTGTGGCTGACGCATGCGCAGTAACTAAATACAAGCGGCGGCCATTTTAGGTGACTTGGGTAAATTATTTTAGTAAAACACATGTGCAAGCTTCACTATCTGTGTTCAAACTTAACATAAACGTTAGTAAAACATACATTTGTTACCTTATTACACATAAACGAGGTTCTTGACTTCGGCAAGCCGCAAAATATGCGAAGCTTTGCTTCATCACTTTCACCGCCTGGGCCATATTGTACAGCGTGTATAATATATCAACATTTATAACAAGCAAAGGGAAGAAAAAGTGCAAAACAACAGATCTACACAATTATTAAAAACTCTATTCTTTTTAATAATATTTCTTTTAAAATCATGAGTTGTATGCATCAAATTTACATAAACAATAACGAAATGACCAATTATCACAATGTTAAAAATTAATCATGCAAATTAAAAACAGAAAAAAGGGGGGTGGCAATCAATACTTTCTCTAACAGGGGGTCCTGGTTTTTTACACTACCATATCGTACAGCAACAGAAGTTGCAGCATGCAGCCTACGCAACAGGGTGACCAATGGCTCCTAGAATCCCATAGACTCCATTAACAACCACAGCTTTCCCCTGCATACAGTATCAAATGCACTGGATAAGTCCATGAAGGCCAAGTGGATTTAAACACCCTTGGCCTTCATGTACTTACCCATAATCATGGCCAAATTAAGACAGTGTTCTGTGGTCCCCCTGCCTCTCCTAAAACCATATTGGGAGTCCAAAATGATGCCAGAGGCATCCGCCCATGTTTCCAAACGCGCCAATATTACTCTCCCTAATAGTTTACAAGAGGCATCTATTAGGGAGATCGGTCTATAGCAGCGGGGATCATTTTTATCTCCCTTTTTAAAAATGGGGATGATTACCGCCTCTTTCCAAGATGATGTAATACGTCCCACAATAGTCGCTTTAAAAACATTTAACACGAGGGGTGCCCAACATTGAGGGTTATTTTTAAACCAATCCAATGGTACGGCATCTGGCCCTGGGGCCTTCAGAGCGATGCCTTTTTTCAAAGTCTCCTCCACTTCCTCCAGGGAAAGCGATAGGCTAAGCTGCCGCGAGGACTCAACATTCAAAGGAACATCATCCTCACAGTCATTTAATAATAAAATACCCTTCGGATTAAATATCTTTGAATAGTGGGCCTCCCAAACCTCCCTGGTTATATGCGATACCATAGACCTCTCTTCACTGATAAAAAGTGGACGGTTTATGACCTCCCAGAACAACCTACTATCTCGCAGGTCACTGGCTTTTTCCAAGTCGTCCCAGGCCTTCTCCTTCAGTTCTATTTTTCTCTTCTCAACAGCCTTTCTGTACATTTGTCTTGCATTCCTGACCATTTCTTTATCCCGGGGTACCACATGGAGAGCCGTCCTCAGCGCTGTTTGCGCTTTGGAACATTCCCCATTAAACCATTTCTTATCCTTGGTAACACCTTTCTTGGCCCACTTGAGTAGATTTGTGGCCACACTCTTGCAGAGGACTTCGAAATTTTGGACTATCTGCTCTGGATCAGAGGTGGCCGTTAGACAGGTCATTATTTCTAATGAATTAGCTTCAAGGATCCATTCCTCCATCTTTTTGGGATTGATCTTGCCCCATTTTATTCTAACCCCTTGGTTGTGATTTATATATTATTGGTTGTTCTAGGGGCCTAATCCTTGGTGTCGCTGTACTCAATGATAAGGTGAGGGGTTATGATCGCTGACAGGATTCGGTTCTACCCTAAAATCGTCAACTAGATGGGCATATCTGCTAGAAATTAAAATGAAGTCTATTATACTCATGGACCCTCTGACCCCCTGAAAGGTTGGAATAGGCACCATTGACATATCAGTCGGGGTATCAAGTATGCAAAGGTCGTTTACCAGAATGATGTTATTTAGTGCATCTCCCTGTGTAGTGTGCTTAAAATGTGCCAGGGGTTGTTCATCGATGTCCGATAGCCCACAGACATGACTCCCGCTAAATGGGCATAGAGTGCAATTAAAATCCCCAAGCCACATAATGCATAAAGGTGAAATGTTCTCAGTCACTTTAGTAATGTCCACCTGCAAAGAGTCAATGACAACAGACGTGTGAGTATCAAAGATGTTATAATACCAATTAATCATAAGTAAAGGTACAACAGTCAAATTGGTGCACAGGATCAGTTGGTACCATGGAGAAGAAGATATTTTTTCTATCCTTAATGGCATATTACATATTGAGATTGAAGTCATTAAGCCACCCTTTGCCCTTCCAGAGGGAGACGGTTCAGCAACAACAGTCAGGGTATTATAACCATCTAAGAAAAGGTCCTCTCTGCTCCACGTTTCTTGGAGACAGATAATGTTGAAGGATTTGATGTATTCTATCCATGCCTCGTCCGATAGCCTACCTAAGTTGCCTGCTACATTCCACGAAATCGGACGGAAGGTGCCACCAACTGACTGACTATTTGCTAAACTAGGGGGTTTACTAGACTAGTTCCTTTCCATTATATATTTGACTTGTGTCATATTCCGATCCTCCTCGCTGTCTTTTATTAAGCCCTGGATCTTATTAACAGTATTAAGAGACATCTGAAAATCGCTATTATTGGCCAAGGGATCAGGGAGGGAGAGAGTTATTTCTGTGTTCGCATTTTCCTCATCACTCTCTAATTGAAGTCAATCAACCTCAGCCAAGGTACTCAAGGGATCAAAACGATTTGGATTGTACCATGGGCAATGATGGATATGACTTTGGCCCTATTTGAGATACAGATTCTATTTGGCTGAATCGCCCTACAAGATGTCGATAAAAGAACCCCAGAGGCAGTATCAAAACCCTAGACTTGTCCATGTTCTGCTCATTCACCCTGTCGATTATGGCTCTTACCAAGCCAGGGGGCCTGAAGGTTAAAACGATACAGTCTCCCTCCATTGTTTTCTTAGCAGGGCCAACCCATCTAACCCTGCGAGCCATCTTAAGTTCCTAAAACAGGGAATTTTGATTTATACCTGTTTTCGCATTTATAAAGTATAAAGACTTATTCCTCAGAGAGGGCCAATCTTCGCTCTCTCCAGGAGCTAAAGGAGGGACGTTTGCTAAGACATTGATGTAAGGAGTAGTTTGTGGGGGCAGATTAAGAATCAAATCAGGGCTACTCTGGGATGAGTAGCATGTATGATGTTCCTCAGCTGAGGCCGTGTTTACTGTGTCTTTATTTTGAATATTTCGATCCCTTATCGGTTTATTGATACTAGGAACCTGGGGGCCATCCTTGGTCCGGCCGTCCGGTGTTATCACAGTAGTATTTAAATAGGGACTTGCATTCCCAGAATTTCCCCTCCGGTTCCCATCATATGTTATGTTTTTCCACAGGGGATCTGGTTTATTTGCGTCCACGCTAGCAGGGTTTCCTTTGGGCCTATTCGTGCTGGGTCTCATTTCGGGGTTTAAAACACAAGCACTGGAATATTTGTTCTCTAGGCGCGATAATCTGTTATCAATGGTCATCAATTTATGAAGCACCGG
This sequence comes from Lissotriton helveticus, assembly GCF_964261635.1. NCBI lineage: Eukaryota > Metazoa > Chordata > Amphibia > Caudata > Salamandridae > Lissotriton > Lissotriton helveticus. Next base: position 452,627,139 of record NC_136072.1, on the reverse strand, counting down.
TTTTAAGTGAGCGCAGATTACCACTTCCAGTTTAGTCCAAAACACCCCCTCCAAGCCCTGTTCTATAGTTGGTAGTGTAGGTATAGTTTGTGTATATTCAAGAACTATATCTATGCTTGCCTCAGATGCCGGATCGATTAAAGGTTCTGGGATTTCCTTTGAGGCCTTCCTCACTAAGGGTCTTGGCATATGCTGTATCTGTTTCTGGTTTTTTTTAAGTACTTGGCCCTTTCGTTTTTTAACAGTCGGGACAGGGCGATTTCCATTCATTTGCTTGGTTTTTTGTGCCCTTGTCACTACACAGGGTTTATCGTTGGGGGCAGGGGAAGAATCTAAAGAATCTAGAATCTCCTGATTACTTGGTGATTTAGGCGATGATAAAATACACCCATTAATCTGTGAACCTCCATTAGCGGAGCAATCAATGATATTAGGGCTGGAGATAGTATTGCCATTATGGGGCATTTGAGAGTCCAAGGAATGAATTATGGCAGTTTCAGCTCTTAATAAAAAGGCATCTAAAGTGCCAACTACCCCCTTCCCCTTACCATCCTTTTGTATTGCCATTCCAAATGTACCCCGCAGATCAACAATTTTTGCCAATATAAATTAACACCAAACAATTCTAATCCCTACAAAAATAACATAGGCATGTATACCACTCAATAGTATCAAATAATATGCCAAGTTTTTCCAGTTCCAGATGTACAAAGTACGGGCACAGACTTACATTAGCCAAGAAATAAATGTTAATTCCATGGCCCAGCCCGGCCTCCTTCGACCCCTGACGGCCACAGACGGCCCGCCCTTTTCCCGGGCTTAGCCCGGCACCGCCCACGCGCGTCCCGCGATGCGTGGGGGCGGGAGCGCTTTGAGTGCTGGTGCCGGCGCAGGACTGACTTGGCTCCCCTGCAAAGGCTGCTGGGAGGTGTAGGCAGCAATGCAGGAAGCCGTTCCCCTCACGGCGCGGGAGCAATGCAGGAAGCAGTACCCCTCACGGCGCAGCGCAGCGGAGCCTGGAAGCAGCCGTTCCCCTCACGGCAGTATGGTAAGTCTGGAAGCGCGTCATCGATCTCAAGGATAGATACAAGCTAATCTGGAATATTATCTAAGAATATGCACTTACAAAGTGCTTAAAACGGAATTGTAAACCTCCACTTCTTGCTGGTGTATAGGCTTATGCCGCCATCAAATTTAACAGGTCCCAATAGCCTGCAGTAGAAGGTTCTTCCTGGACCATCGAGACATGTTCCTCTGTTTAAACAAAGTTTTGACTTCACAGGAGAGTGATGGCACATGTTATTATTACCTTTAAATTTTCACCTGTGTAACCATGCAAGCAGACACATGCAAATGTCTTGCCCAAATCAATGCATGAGCCCCTATTTCTACAGGGTGATGAAAAACAGTCCTTTATGTTGGTCTCACATCGCAGCCCGGTCCACCCGTCTTCGCAGGAACACTCAAACCCATTTGCAAGGTCGACACATCTACCGCGGAGACAAGGGTCTGACGAACACACAGCGAGGATTGTGTCGCAGTTTTTCCCCATCACTCATGCCCTCAGTGAGTTGTATCCGCACAGATTATTTTTCGGGCTCATCTATAGTCAAGTACAACTGGTTGTTGTTGGAAGGCCTATTGTGTACAATACCAATACTTACGTTGAACTTTGGGACAACTTGTTGCTTATCATTTTTTGCCTATCTTGTAAATCTCATTCGCTTGTCAACCTGATGCCTTCCCATCCTCTTCCTGAGTTTCCCCTCCCCCGAGCATGGCTTCTTTACCATCCTTTTGACTTTACGACTTTTATTCTCCCACTGCCCACATACAAGGAAACCTTTTTATTTAAATGTTGCATTGCATGAAGGTGCGGGTGAGTCTTTCTCTCTTTCTCCTTCTCTCTCCCTCTCTTCCACTCTTTCTTCTCTCTCCTTCTCTTTCCCTCTCCTCCTCCCGGATAACAGAGTTACCTAGTGCAATCGGTTGTTGTAATATTTTGGGAGATTCATGGACTATAGCTTGGGAGGTCGTGTCTTGCCCCGGTGTCCTATTTGAGCCTATTAGTGTCCGGGTGGCATGGTAATGGCATGATTTCATGTATTGCATTTTACGTCTGGGGTGGAGGCTTTTGTGAAGCCAGGTAGGAAGGTGTCCTGGTTGTTTATCACTCGAATGTACCACTTCTGACCCTGAAGATTTTTACTGCCTGTTAATGGACCCAATGAGGTTCTCTCAATGTGTGGGGGATGGGGATTTTAGACTTTTGCAGGGAGTTTCTGAAATTCGCTTCCGAAAGGCAAGTTCTGTGGAGCTGAGATCGCGGACACCAAGCTTTTCTAGGCAATGCACTCCTTAAAGATGGGAAACAACCTTTACAACGCAACTTTTACAACGCACTACCATTACAACGAAACTTTTACAACGCAACATCCATTACAACGCATGCCATTACAACGCATGCCATTACAACGCATGCCATTACAACGCATGCCATTACAACGCATGCCATTACAACGCATGCCATTACAACGCATGCCATTACAACGCATGCCATTACAACGCATGCCATTACAACGCATGTCATTACAACGCATGTCATTACAACGCATAACATTACCATCCAAAACTTACCCTACTATTGCACCCAATGGAGTTAGAATAGTAATTTTTACCCCTACACTATCCAACACTTACCCTACTGTTGCACCCCCTGGAGTTAGAATACTAATGTTCACCCCTACACAATCCAACACTTAACCTAATGTTGCACCCCCTGGAGTTAGAATAGTATTTTTTACCACTACACTATCCAATACTTACCAAACATGCAATGTAAAGCTATGCGTTGTAATGGTATACATTGTAAAGGTATTATGCGTTGTAATGGAATGCGTTGTAAATGTAGTTTTTAAAATTTCGTTGTAATTGCATGCGTTGTAATGGAATGCGTTGTAATGGATGTTGCGTTGTAAAAAATGCGTTGTAAAGGTATGCGTTGTAAAAGTGTGCATTGTAACGTCATACATCCTTTAAAGATAGGTTTGCTGTCAATGAATAAATCAAGTAATTTACTATTTTCAGCAGATTGTAGTGTGAATCCAACATATGGTGCTCCTCTATCAGTGGCAGGACATACCTTTGAGTGTTCATCACAAATGTGAAATTCAGCATCTGCCTGATGCATGTCTGTGGTGGTGAGAAAGATTTGTTAGACGTTGCTGGGAATAGTTCTCCTAATTTAATGTTTGTAGGTGGAATGTGTGTGGGTAGGGATTGTGCACATGCTATGTGAGTGTAGGAACTCAGTGGAAGCTTACCTGAGAGGCAGAGAATAAGGCACCCTGTCTTTTCCAGGCCCTAAAAGGATCAAAAAGAAGAAGCTCTTGTCTTGTCTACCCTTTGTTGAGGATACATGGGCGAGGAAGTCTTAGGGATGGGTGTCTCTGATTCAAGCCTTAGTCTCTTGGTGTCCTCTCATTTGCTTAAATAGCATGCTTGGGTCAAGAAGTCATATAAACTTTGACCCACGGTTATCGGTGTGCTGTCAGAATATTATTCTTTCTACCAAAGTGTACCTTCATGCTAATGCCCAACTTTTGGCAATATACTACTTGAAAAAAATTATTGAAAAATCATTAAATCTAACTAGCAGAAAGGAGTGCCTGCTGCAAGGCAACAAACCAAGAAATAAAGTTAAATAATGCCGCTGTACACAGTTTTTTACATTTCTGTTTTATTGATTTATTATACTACAAAACCCAGAAAATCAACGTAAACAACATATCCCACAACACAACGGTTTGTCTTCTATAAACTGCTGCTGTACACTTGACAAATTTCAGGCACTGGGGAAGAGACCAGTCAACCAACACCCCTCCTGGAACATTGATCTTATGTGAAAATAAATGCTGATGTACTTCATCTGTTTTTTTAGAGATCCTTTGTTTAACTGATGTAGACTTAGACATATAGTATATTGCTTTTATGAGTTGCCACTGTGTGAACTGGTAACGTTTCTACAGAGCATTGGGATAGCTATAGTTTCTGACCACCTATACGCAATGTTAACTCTCTGTAGCAGCACAGTTATATACACTGACCTGATTTTTCTTAAAGTTGAAACCCAGACGTGGATGAGAGCAGTATGTCCGACTGGTATAGGGCCTAATTATGATCTTGGCGGATGGTGTTACTTCATCACAAACATGACGGATATCCCGGCCGCAAAATTACAATTCCGTTATATCCTATAGAACTTGTAAAAGGGCGGACAGGATATCCGTCACGTTTGTGACGGAGTATCCCATCCGACAAGACCATAGTCAGGCCCATAGTCTTTTGTGTACAAAACTTTATTTATCAAAGTTACGATAGGTGTGCCTCGTTCAGCTGTTGTCACTTTAAAAATAGCATCCTTTGCTAAACTTAATAAATAAATGTCCTTGTTGTGAATGTCGGTATGAAGCGTAATGTTAATTTTTAAAATATTTGAGCCCACTTTACTTCTCACTTCACAAGTCGTTGGGGCAACATTGGCTTGAACTTATTTTGACAAATTGTGGAGTTGGGGGGGGGGGGGGGGGTCTTAAAAGTTACCCCTTCCCTACAGAGCCGCATATCTGATCGCTCTTTCGAGGTATTGTTGGGAGCCTGATAGTCAAAATTCTGATGTGTTATCAGAATTCCCTTTTGTTTCTGCTGGAACTTCTGAATTTAGAGGGATCCAGGGCTTTAAATGGTCCGCTACACTGTCCGGTAAGGAGTACCGGCACTTTTTTATTTTCCATGGGAGAGTACCGGCACGTCTCAAGAGAGACGTAACTCTTTTAATTGTAGACTACCAGCACTTCTCAGAAACAAGCAGGTACTCTGGTTCAGTGTACCTGCACTTCTGTTTTTTTTCCATTTCAAGCACTTGAGGGATCCACCAAAGGAATCAATTCAATTCAATAAACTTTTATTCGATTATCAAAAATTTACATAATCATAAAAAGTACAGCTTAAAAGGAACCATCATTTTTGTACTGGGGTTTACATTTTAGAGTTTACATCTTATAAAACAATTTTCGATCGAATTCTTGTTACTATTTTTAAAAAAGTCACTATCATTTTGGCTTCATGCGGGTTTGCCGGTGACTGTAGATAGGCAAGCGCCGGATATGTGTTTCTAAGGCCACTTAGTCGCAGAAGGGGAAGGATCCATTTTTTCCTGGCCACACTGTAGTATTTACAGAATAGTGTGACGTGGACCGTTGACTGCTTGGAAAGCCCATCGCAAGGACAACAGTTCATGATTCGTGACCAGTTGTTCTGTTCTGGAAATGAGACCAGGCGAAAGAAGAGATCAAACCGGAGTCTAGTCAATAGAAACTTTTCGTGGTTCGAAAGAAAGAACGTGAGGTAAGGCTGTATCAGCTTCTCCGATTGCAATTTAGAGATTTTTTCATTTAGTGTTTTCACTATCTCTGCTTGATTCCGGAGTTCTCTCAAGTGGCCTAGACACAGTTCTTTCAGCTGTTTCTTGGATATATCTTCAATCGAGGATGGATCAGAAAAGTATTGCTCACGTTTAAGATCTTGAAAAAATTTAAAAACGTAATTAAGCCAGGGAATTTTTCTCCAGTGAGTTAGGCTAAGACAGTCTGTGATGAGGGCGCGTGATACTTGGCTTTCTGGGTTGCACCATATGCGATGCCATAAGATGAGAGGTTGACAGCGTATGGTGTCTGTAACGAATTCCATCCCTAGCTCTCGATGAGATGCTAGTATCGGAGAGCTTTGGGGGAGAGCCAGTACGTATTTAATGAAGGCGTTTTCCGTAGCCTGTAGTTGCTTGATGCACCCATGACCCCAGATGCCTGCTCCGTAACTCGCCACGCTGTGGCATTTTGCGTAGTATAAAGTTATAAGTTCTGACGGAGCCGGTTTGCCTAATTTTCTGGAGAAAGCGCAAAGTGCAGATGTTGCGCGACGAAAGTTAAGGTTTCTGGCTTCTATGGCTTTTCGCCAAGTCATTGAATCGTCGACAAGTATGCCCAAATATGGATATACTGACGTTTTTTCCAGCTTAGTGTTGTTTATGTATATGGATTTTGTGTTCCCTGGTTTGGGTCCTATGGACATTGTAAATGTTTTCTTTGTATTTACTTTTAGTCCCAATGAGTCCATAAACATCACATATTTGTCCAGCTGTCGTTGTAGTTGGTTGGCTGTTCGGGCCAGGATGACCGAGTCGTCGGCGTAGAGTAGAATGGGTATAGGGCGACGAGCTATTTGCGGGAGATCCTGGCTCCCTGCCAACATTGCTTCCTCAATCCCGTTAGTGTATAGGTTGAATAGGAAGGGAGCCAATACACACCCCTGCCTGACTCCTCGCGTGATTTTGAAGGGGCGCGATAAGTCGCCGCCGGTGCCGTAACGCACTCGGCCTTCTGCGTTGGTGTATAGGCCCCTGAGAAAGGCCAGTATCTCTGGATCTACTCCGAGATTCGACATAATTTCCCACAATTTGGCGTGCTGAACACAGTCGAAAGCCGCGCTCAGGTCTACATAGACCAGATAAATCTTCCCTTCTTTTGCGTGGGCATATTTCCCAGCCAAGAGCGTCAGGTTTAGGGCTTGCTCCACCGTACCGAGTCCCTTCTGGAAGCCGTATTGCAGATCCGTGAAGATGTTATTTACCTTGGCCCAAGTTTGTAAGCGGTCCAAAAGTAGTCGGCCTGCAATTTTGCCCGTAGAATCCAGAAGGGAGATCGGCCGGTAGCACGCTGGGTCGTTTCGGTCCCCCTTCTTAAATATTGGCAAAAGAGTGGATGACGACCACGAGGGAAGGAGACCGACTTGAGCGACTGCGGTCATTACCCGGGTTATTATTAATGACCAGTAGTCACTGTTGTGCAAGAACAAGTCCATAGGTACCCCGTCCGGGCCGGGGGCCTTGCCAGTTTTTGATGCTCGAATTGCTTTTCTGACCTCAGTGACTGTAAAGCGTAAGTTGATTGGAAGAAGATGGGTTTCTGCCTCGGCCACGTGCTCTGTTTGGGGTGTGTCGGATGCCGGGCCGAAAATTTTTGTGTAGTGAAGGACCCATTCATTCTCTGACACTGCGACGTCGAGATGGTTTGGATCGGTGTCATTTTCCAAGAAGGGAGATCTAATGGTCTGCCAAAAAGTGGTGCTGTCCTTTTTTAATGCGCTCTCGTGCAATTGGCACCAAAGGTCTCTCTTGATCTGACGCCTACGCTCTTTCCTTGTTTCATTATACAGTTTCCTCCGGGATGAGATTAGTTGGGCGTCTCTTGGCTTCTGCCGAAGAGCTTCTTTTAAAGCTGAAAGGGCTTTTGTGCAGTCCGAGTTAAACCATCTGTTGGTTTGGGATGTAGGTTTGTTTGCCCTGTATTTAACTAGTTCGTCTCTTATGGCCCCTTGTATGTTGTGGAAGGAGGCGATGATTAGTTCAGGAGAAGCTTCTGCGGACAGACAGTCCCTTTGCCAGGGGAGCGTTTTTTCGAGTATCCTTTGCGTAGTCGTCTCAGGGTCGACTTTGGCCCATTTAATTGCAAAACCATTCCTTTTCTTTAATGTTATTGTTTGCTGATCGAGGGAGCTCGTTCTCGTTATAGGAGGACCTGCTTTCTCCATTATGATCTCCACGCTTAAGGGATAGTGGTCGCTGATCGGGGTCGACCCTACTTTATAGTTTGCTAACGTGTTTTTACACGTGTTTGAGGCTAGGATGAAGTCGATAGTAGATGTGCAGCCTCTCCCATGGAAGGTGGGTTGAAATTCCTGTACCGGGTCCACTAACTCATTTACAAAGTCTAAATCCAGGGTAAATAGAATTTCGTTCAGCTTGTTTCCACTTTGTGAGTGTGCAAAATGAGGGACCGGATTGCCGAATACAGATAGTAGGCCACAGGTTCCGGTTTTGTGGTTTGGGCATATTGGCTGGTTAAAGTCTCCTCCCCAAATGAGTTTTATTGTTGCACTTGGATTCGAATTTTGCAGTGTGGATATATGAGCCACCATTTCTTCCAGGTTTATGCAACGGTCCTGGGTACCTGTGTTGTTATAGTAATTAATAAGTATGTAGATATTCCTTGATGCAGTGGTGAGATATGTCATTTGGATGACCTGGAAGGCAGATGTTTCTTTTATTAATTTTACCGTGGCTGCTAGAATGTTAGAGAAGTATATCATTAGACCACCTTTGGGTCTTCCCATTGTGCTTGGCGTTGCTTTGGTGAAAAATGTCTTGTATCCCGGTAGGTGGAGGGGGGATAGACGCCAGGTCTCTTGTAAGCACAAGATTTGATGGCTTCGTGCTATTTCCAGCCACTGAGGACATGTTATTTTGCTGGCTAAGCCTGCAACATTCCAAAAAGCTATACCTACGGCAGTGGCCTCATTAGTTATTGAGATGGCAAAAGTGGTTTTGCCACTGGTTGTGATTTCAGTGGTTGCGGGTTGCTCAGTTAGTGGGCTTGCGCTCGTGGCCGGGATCTCTGAAGGACAGAGGGTTAAGAGATTGTTTTGTTGAGTCATAGAGGACTCTGCTAGCTCGAGCTGTTCAGGTGGAATTTTCTGGTACTTATTTGGGGCTAGGGAATGTGAGACATCAGCTAAGTAATGAGAGGCAGCTGTAGGTTGATTCAGATCGGCCGTGAATGGTCAATCGATCATATCGAGACACTCGTAGCGGTTGTGGGTTGGGAAGCCCTGCCAATCTTCATATACGGGATAAGGTCTATCCTGCCAATATGGAACTTGGGTATCAACATACCTTTCTCTTGGTCCTCCCCTATCTGGGTACTCACAAGGGAAGTCCCGCCGATTCCACGGTGTTTGACGCCATGGATCCTGATTTCGTCGGGCTTTGGGAAGATGGTGCCATTCCCAAGGAGGGGGGTTGAATTGTTGTTTCATTGGGGGGTAGAACTGAGAAAGGTGGCAGGCGTCTACTCCTCCTTTTTTCTCGAGTTGTGGCCAGGCACATATATGATCAACCGTTGCGGGATCTTTGCAGGTTACTATTATGCAATCACCGCGTATTGATTTTTTGGTTTTGCCTATCCAGGCTACCCTACGTGCTGATATGATCCCTCCTGATAGGTGGGATTCAAGAGGTCTATTTATGCTAAGCCACTGCATGGCCTTGTTTTTGAGTGACCATGCAGTTTCTGGGGTGTCATCTACTAACTCGGGTACTCCTGTTAAGACTATTGTGTAGGGAGTAGCTTCAGGGGGCAGATGGGCAGGGCGTCTAACTACAGGATGTTTTTTCGGGGTGGTTACCAAAGTGATCTTGGGTGTTTTTTGGAGGGGTAAGGAATTCGTGGGCTGAGAGACGGGTTTCTCCTGGGGAATTCTACTAGAATCTGGTTTTTGTGCTGGACATGAGCTTTGTGACTCAGCCTTACTTTTGATATCTATCTGTTGTCCTTTGCTTTGTTGTGGTGAGTTCTGCAGTATTGGTTTCACCTGCTGGGGGTGAGATGTATTTGTGTTTGATTTGGGCGTGATTAACGGTGGATTGGGGTTCATTTGTACTGTATGTATTGTGTTTGTAGGATTAGCTACTTTCTGATTTTGTTTCTGGTTTTGCTTTTTTGATGGGTGTGTGGTGTTTCGCTGTCCCTTTACATCTATCCTGGTGTTTGAGTCTAAGAGAGTAGCTGATATTATCGTTAATTGAGCCTCGAGGTTTCTTATGCTCAACTGGATGGGTTTCAGATATTGGTAAAGTAGGTCTTTGGTGGTAGTTAACACTTGGGTTGTAATACTACAGGTTCTACATTGCTCAGTTTGGTTGTTGATATTGGATATTGCCTTGTGCGGAAGAGTGCAGTCAGGAATATGTAGTATACTATTAGAACATGAGGAGTTTGAGTTGTTTGCAGGTGAGTTTTGTGTTTTTTCGCTGCGTGGTAGTCGGGTTTCTGATGTTGCCCTTTCCCGTACGTCGTGCTGGGGTCGGTTGTCGTGAATTAAGATATCTCCTTGCGATTGACAGCCAGCTAGGTCTGGAGTTGCTTCCAAATCTTCTGATGATAATGATGAGGATTCCAACTCGGAATGGGTAACTGACAAGTCAACTTCAGAAGGAACAGTATTGAATTCCGTGGTTAGAGGGAGTACTGGGAGTGAACTGTTTTGAGAGGTCAGATTGATTGGAGAAGCAGCATTCGCTATGGCGCCAAGTGATGAACGCTTGGCATTAGCGATCGTGAGGTCCAATGAAACCCTCTTTTCCATGAGGGCTATACTTTGATTTATTGTTTCATTGACCCGCGATATAAATAGGTCAATGGGACCTGTTACCTGTGCTACCTCCTGCGCGTGTTTAGACTTCGGTTTGGATTTAGAGGTGCTTCTGGTTTTGGGGGCCATGTTGTTTGTTACCGAGTTGTCGGTGTAAGAGGGATGGCCCGGTCCGGTCTCTACCGGGCACTAACGGGCAACAACGGGCCCGCCCTTGGCCCGGGCTTCGCCCCGGGCTCCGACCCGCGCGCGTCCCGCGATGCGCGTTAGTAATGCGGTTAAGTGGTTGTTCGGTGAGAGGGGGCGTGGCACTGGGAGGGGGCGCGGCTCGCACGGGAAGAGGCAACAGCTGATGTAACTGATAGCTGAGCCTCGCAGTCCCGGAGCCACGCCTCGCGCCTCCTCTGCGGCCACGCTGATGTTCTTCCTCCTCACCTCCTCCTCTCAGCCTGGAAACGGGTCAGTTCAATAAGCTACTCCTGTAGCGTCGGGGAATACAATACAACCGGCAGGGAAGCTCAGTGCGAGTGGCGCCCGCGTAGCGGGAGCCGCGAGAGGTTGTAGGCGATTTGGTGGGGGCGGGCACTGGGAGGGGGCGCGGCTCGCACGGGAAGAGGCAACAGCTGATGTAACTGATAGCTGAGCCTCGCAGTCCCGGAGCCACGCCTCGCGCCTCCTCTGCGGCCACGCTGATGTTCTTCCTCCTCACCTCCTCCTCTCAGCCTGGAAACGGGTCAGTTCAATAAGCTACTCCTGTAGCGTCGGGGAATACAATACAACCGGCAGGGAATCTCAGTGCGAGTGGCCACACTCAAGAAGACCTTGAAACAGCAATCTTAACAACAGAGGTATGAGGTCAACATTCGATCAGTACCAGAACCAAAGGAATCAACTCCACCACATGAATAGGATGATGGAGGAAAGCCCTCGTGTGCAATTCTTCGAGAACTTGGAGGATTTCCCTTTTAGAGGAAAATTAGGCCATTGGAAAGGTATGGAGTCTACCCTGCCACCTGAGGGAACTCGCAGTGGACAGAGGCCTTGTCTAGCAAATCCCTGCTGTACTTCAAACAGGTTATTTTCTAGGTGCACTTTATGTGGAGACACCCTTATGTAGCTGTTTGATTGTAAGGCAAGAACATAATCGTTATCGATTGTCAAGCAAGGCCTACTCTTCGTTTTTTTTTATTCATATCTTTTCAAATCCTCCGAGTTGTTAGTTTAGTTTTTATTGTACCCTCTGTTTTTTTTACCTTTTTCCCTATCTTGGGATGTTAAAAGAAGGGAATGTCTTCTCACAGAATGTTGATTTTGCCCCTTAAATTTGCAAATGCAATTGAGAAATGTATATTTGCCCTTCTCGAACCAGTAACTCGCCGACAGTGGCCCGGAGAGCAGGAGATCTACACACCCCGTCGCCGTGAACAAAATGTCTCGCATTGTGTATTTCCCATTAAAGAAGGATTAGCTCATTTCTTGCTGCACGTCTCCACGACGCTCTAAAGTGACCTCGCGGAACAAGTGATGCTCTTAAAACACATGAACTCGCCCGCTCTGATGTCAGCAGGTTATGACCCGCGTGGAGCACGCCATCTCTGCCCTCTCTGCCCTCTTGAGGTAGCCGGCTTTAATAAAGCTTACAGTACCGAGATGAAAGCGCTACGGCCAGACAGACCGACGCGCCTAGAAACAGACGCATCCCACTGTTCACTTCGGCCGCCGCTCGCAATATGTTTTGGGCCATTGTGCCCAAAGCGAAGGCCTGCCTGAATGGGGGACACAGCGGGGGAGGTGCTATGCTGGGGTAATAAGGCCGCAGTCTGGGGGGACGCAGCACGTTCGTTTTGTCTTTGGCTTTACAAGACTTGTATTTATGGCTTTATGGGGGCCCGTAGTAAAAAAAGCCCGCAGCCGAAGGGGACAGGCCGTCCAGAGATCAGTCAAGACCCCGAAAAGTACTTATGTGAACTATTTCAACTAATGGCAATAACGCCTTGCATGGCGTTTGCCAGGGAGTTTAACAATCGCACGTTTGTGCGTTGTGGCGTCAGCGAAATACCTTTTTGTGTGAATTTAGAAAAACTCTGGCTTTGTTAAATCCGCGTTTGAGTAGCAACTTTCTCTGCCAGGCTGTTGAGAACTTCCAGGAAAACTTACACTGAATAAAGTGACCAACAAAGAAGAAAGAATACTTACCTTTTGTTCATTAATGCATTTTGTTGTGGCAACACGTCACAATACTTGTGTTGTTTAAACTATCACGTGTGCTAAGGAGTGTTACTTGTTCAAGAAGGCTGTGGCCTATCCTGAGGAGAGGGGTGGTTTCTCCTTACCTTATAGCACCGTCAAAATACAGGGTTCTTGTATAATAATTTGTGTGAATTTTCTATTTAATTTGTGTGAATTTTCTATTTGGCGCTGTTTACCTATAAAGAATACCACTGCCTGGTTTACATAACCTGTCTGCAGGAGGCTGGCGAGTAATCTGGTTTTTGCATGCAGGAATTGGGAGTCAGAAGACCAGTCGCTGCTGCTACCTCCAACCCGCAGTGGGGCAGGTGGTGGTGGGAATGATCGGGTAAAAAAATATTAAATCTCATACCTTTCGGCCGGCCAACAGGCAGGCTGCCGTCACCTTTCCTGCGTCCTCTTCCTCCTTTGGTGAAACAGGAACCAGGAAGCGCTAGGGCTTCAGGACTTTCTGTAGCCAATCACTACCCTCCAATGCAGCGTTGTGATTGGTCTGAGCACCGTGGCACGGCGCTCAGCCAGTGGCTGTAGCTGTGGGCATGTTCTCCATGCAGGCTGTAATGCAGCCTGCATGGAGAACGGGGAAAGTGCACATTAGGGCCGACCAAACAGTCATTGCGCACTTAGGAGGGTTGTACCCTCTTGCCCTGCTCTTTAACCCCTCACGCCAGCTTCCACAGAAGGAGGACAAAATAAAATGATAATAACGTTATGTTATTAGCATTTTATTTTTCCTTTCTTTTGCTGCATGAAGACAGTGGTGCGACTCTCCTCTGTCTTAGCAGAAGAGCCGCCACTGCGGAAGACTAGCCTTGAAATCAGTATTATCCCAACTGAATTGGGATGGTTGCATGTATGGTAACCAAGCCTCCAACACCCACACCCAGAATGCACTGTTTTCCTAAGTTGAATTCCGGGACTGGAAAAGCAGTGTTCCTGCCTGTGTCTAACAGTTGCCAATTGAAGGCTGGTGTGCGCCTTCCGTTTTGTGTACTTCTGTGGCCCAGATGACTGTGATGCTGCAGGTCATACTCGCCTGCAGTTTAATCCTTCGCTGTCCGACCATTGTTGCTCGATTGTATCCTAATGGAGGACCGCTCCATACATTTGTCATCCACGGCAAGGAAACCGCGTTTCTTGCTGTTATGTTCAAAAATATATATATTTGAGTTTAGTTGTTGCCAAGTAACACAGCTTGTATTTTGCACATAGTATGTGCACTTAAGAATTCAATGCTCTAATAGGCGTATGAAGGTTTTGTAGAAACTACCATCAGTTACTTAGAAGCTCCACTGTATCCTATGCTCCAGTTTCATATTGTTCTATTAAATTCTTGCAATAGCCATCCCCTGCCATTTTTTTCCATCACTTGCGAATGTCAGTGGGTTTTGTTTTGGTTTAATTTGGAATTGTAACTTCATTTTAACGGTGGATTTTTAGGTACATTTCAGAGGTTCTATCAAACCTATGTCGAAATGTTCTAACCAAAGCTAATCATAACTTCACTTTAACCTTTTTTTGTCAATGAATAATCAGTGTTTTTTTACTTATTTTTTTATTTATGCCACTCCAAGAATTTCCTGTGCCCAACCCTCTGTGAGCGGGCATCCCACACTGTGCACTGATTTTGGTTGTGTGCAGGGGCGTTGGGTGATAGGCATTACCTCTGATCAGGCCATGAACTAAACCCTCTCTGGGTGACCGGGTTGGTCACCGAGACTCACTACGTACCAGACTGTGCACATCTTCCACTGCAGATGGCCAACAACTGCTGTGATAACAACAAAAGAGTGAGTAGAGAAAGCAGGACAGCACAAGGAATACCTCTTATTTAAAAGAACCCTCACTCACCAACCTAGTTGGTGACATGCTTCATCATTGGGTTCCCAGCAGAGAGGCCAGTGCCTCCCTGGTGTGCTACGACGCCTGAGTTACAGGGGAGCGGGTGTTGATGAGACAGTGTCAGTGCAGCAGTGTAATAGTGCAGGTTAAACGATGCCTGGTTTGATCCCAAAGTAAATGTAATGGTGGAAAACCAGATATCATTAAAAACAAGTGTGGGGGACGCTAGCTGTCTGGTTACATTGACCAAGCACTTCCAAATTGGTATAAGTGTGGTGGGTGGTCGAAATGTTTCTGCTTAAGAAGTGCGATTTGCTAAGCATTCATCAGGACCAAGCATCCACGTTGGAGTGCGCTCTCTAAGGCACACCCTGACCTGTGGAGGAATACTAATGGCAAAACTCACAAGGTGCTATCCCCTAATCACAGAAGTAGTGCAGTAAATAAATATGTAATCTAAAAGAGACTATTAGTTATAGATTCCTTACCTTAGAATTACCCCCGGGCGTCAGACTGGATCAAGAGAATTTTTTTCTTAGCAGTACTCCTGCGCGTCGGTAGATGGCGTCAGTCGACTTCGCGTTTGTCGTCGGCTTCGTGATTGCTGGGATGACATTGCGGTGTCTACTTGGATGCCGCCCCTGCATGCTGACGTCAGTTCTTTCTTTTTCCGAGTCAGCCAGCACGGATCCGGAGAGAGCTTGCCCCTTAGTCACTTTTTGACTAACCCTTTTTCTGTTTTTGTCGACGTTTAAAAAAAAAAAAGTCTTCGACTCCTGGTGCACGAGGGATGTCCCATCGTCCGACCGGCTTCAAGCCCTGTGACTCGTGTCACAAGTTGATATCTGTCACTGATCCGCACCTCGTGTGTCTTTGGTGCTTGGAGCGTGACCACGATCTGAAGTCCTGATCCGTCAGCCGGGCCATGAACCCAAAGTCTGTACGGGAGCGGTCCTGAAAGCTTTTGGAGGCCCAGGAGTCTGCTCGGTGCCATTTGAGAGGAAGTTCGCAGGACCGGTCGCAGAGTCATCACCATTCCTCTTCGAAGTCTTCGCACTCCTCTGGTAAGTCGAAGCACAAGTAGAAGGCTAAGGAGCACCATCACTCTTCGCCTTCTCCCCGTCCATCGGCTGACGCAGCATGGGACTCGGAGCGTCATTGCTGTCCAGCTCTGCCTTCAGAGCCCACTTCTGGTACGACTCCGTGCTTCCTTCCCTTTCCCGGAGACGGCGCATCCCCTGCCCAGCTTAGAGCTTTCTATGAAGCGCTTCACAGCATATTTGGGCAGCCCGACTCTGCCGGCGCACCTTTGGGCCATGCGGACTCGGCTGAGGGCCCTGGGCCTTCAAGGCCGGTGGCTTTGGTGCCGGAGGGCCCCCGAGGATCCAGGCCTGGAACTTGATTGGTGCCGGTCAACCCCACTGTACCTTCCCCGGTGCCCATCCCAGTGACAATGTCCCCAACACCGGTTGTGCCCCCAACCGGCGTTGAACCCAGCCTCACCCCTGACTTGGACCCGGTGCCGGACTGACATCGTACTGGCACCGAAGGGTACTTTTGTACCTCTGTTTATCCCTGGCATTCCTTATCGCCCTGAGTGGCAGCCAAAGGAGGGTGAGGAGGACTGGAAGGGGTCTGTTGGCCCTCTAGCAGACCAACTTGAGGAGCCGGACTGTCGAGAGGAATTGGGTGATGCCAGTGGTCTGGATACCTCCCCAGACCCTGGTATGCTTTCTCCCCCTACCGTGGCTACAGAGGAAGGAGCTTCCAACGCTGTGGTGTTGCATAGGGCAGCTGATGCCTTGAGATTCCTACGGCAGCTGTCAGGACCTGACTGAGGTGCTTCAGCCGGCAGCAGCCTCTTCAGAGCCCATGCTGCCTTTAAATAAGGCCCTCACTGACATCTTTCTGGGCCCTTGGTCCAAGCCCGGCACAGGGGCTCCTGTGGATAGGATGATTGCCCGACGCAACCGCCTTGCCCCGGACAACCCACTTTTCCTCTTCAAACACCCTACCCCGAGAGCTTGGTGGTCCAAGCCTCATCCTCAAAAGGTGCATTCCCTACTGTTCTCCCAGATGGGGAATCCAAGAAGCTGGACCATCTTGGGAAGAAGATATTTTCTTCCGCCAGCTTAGGACTGCGGTCGGTAAGTACTGCATGTCTCTAGGGATGTTGTGTGGGACACGGTTGCGCAAGTGCTGCCACAGTGCCTAGAGGAGGCCTGTGCCGTGCTCACCCGCACAATTGCTGAGGGTCAAGACACAGCTAAGTTCCCAATCCAGTATGGACCTGATACTTCCGACTCTTTGGGTAGAACGTTTCCACATCAGTAGCCCTGAGGTGCTACACCTGGTTTAGAACTTCTGGCTTCTCTGGGGATGTCCAATCCACACTTTTGGACATGTCCTTTGATATCTGACGTCTGTTTGGTGACAAGGCGGACCATGCGCTTGAGCGCTTCAAGGACTCTAGGGCCAGGGCTAGATCCTTGAGCCTCAAAACAACTTCTCGCACTGTGCAGTCTGCCTTTCGCCCCTTTTGTGGCTACGGAAGGGGTGCCCCACCATGTTCCGCCCAGAGCCGCAGGGCTGCGCAAGCTACCCAGCCCATCTGTGGCCGGGGACCCAGGATCTCGGTTCTGGGGGCCAGCGGACAGGCCAGTTCACCAATGCCCCCCTGCAGTAGCCTCCAAACCTTCCTAGTTTGACTTTTCAGGGCCACCAGTTGCCAGTGGGCGGCAGAATCCAGCATCACCGCCCCCACTGACACAAAACCACGTTGGACAGGTGGGTTTTGTAGAGAGTCCAAAGGCCCTTCTCCGCCAGGAAGTTACAGCTCACTTGGCCAAGGGAGCTATCGAACAAGTCCCTGTGGCAGAAGTAGGTCAGGGTTGTTACTCCCACTACTTCCTGGTACCCAAAAGGACAAAGCCCTGCGTCCTATCTTAGACTTAAGGGATGTCAACCGCTTCCTCCGGAAGGAGAAGTTCAAAATGTTAACCTGGGCTCAGTTCCTGTCTGTCCTCGTCCTTGGAGACTGGAGGGGAGCGTCTGACTTGCAAGATGCTTATTTTCACATCCCTCACTTGCCTGCCCACCGGCGTTACCTAAGATTCACGGTAGGCCAGAGCATTTTCAAATTACCATGCTCCCCTTTGGCCTTACCAGTGCCCCATGGGTGTTCATGAAAGTGATGGAGTTGGTCGCAGCTCATCTGTGCAGACCTGGGGTTCCAGTCTTTCCCTATCTTGACGACTGGTTGTTGAAGGTGGGCTCACCCCAGGCTGTCGTATCCCACCTCCAGACTATGGCAGACCTCCTTTATTGGCTGGGGTTCACTATCAACATGCCGAAGTCGCACCTGATTTGCTCTCAGAGGCTCCTTTTCATCGGAGCAGTTCTGGATACAGCGCAGTTTCGGGCCTATCCTCCGGAGCAGCGAGTCCAGGATATTCGGGATATGATACCGATGTTTCAGCCTCTACCCCAAATTTCACTGAGAATGACCTCCGGTCGCTGAAGCAAGAAAAACTAGGTGCAACTAGATCTCACAAATACTTAGGAGTCAAATTCAATGACAACGGTAGATACAGGACCCAGATGAATGAAATAAAAAAGAAAGGCACCGCAATATCGTTCGCCCTCAGATCCTTGTACACCACCTCAAAGGATCCACACTTAGGCCCATCCTTCAGGTGGCATAGGCAGAAATCCTCCCAACCCTAGCATATGGGTGTGAGGCACTAAAAGGGCAGGGGGCAAAACGTTTACGAATATCTACAGAACACTCTTCCGGCTCCCTTCCTACACCTCACCAGCTAAAATTAGGCTGGAATTTGGCATATGCAGGCAGGCCCTGGAAGGTAAAGCTGACATAAGCTTAGTTCCACCAAGGAAAGCACTTTGGGCCATCAAGTATGGCCTGAATTGGAAACAAAAAATAGGTCCGTGGGAAAGTCCTACTTGTCACACGCCTGGATCACGCTTGGCCTAACAACCACCTGGGACCTAATTATTAGCCACTAGGAATTCAAAAGGGTGGCAAAAATCAGCACAAAATGGCTCTCATTAATAGAAAACAAGGCCTGTCTTTCAGCATGTAAACCCTGTTTGATGACATGGTGTACCTATCAATATCTGAAAACACAGTGCTACTTACACAAACCCTACAAAGAATGGAAAAAAGCCCAGTTTATGAACTATTAAAGAGTGTAATCCCTATCCCAACCCATTATCCATTGTGGAAAAGGGGTGAGGAAAAGGCAACCTGCTGGCTTTGCAAACAGCAAAAGGAGGACATACTACATGTATTGTGCCCATGCTCTTTCCTTCTAGAAGTCAGAAGGGTTTTGTTACGCAGGGGATGGTTCACCAAGGGCACAAGATCCTGCGGGGAAGCAATCGTAGCTTGCTTTGACCCATCTAATATCACATTGAACTGCGCTCTGGTCTAATATATTTGCTGTTTCTTGAAAAAGATCGAGTCCTTGGATCACACAGGAGAAGGGCAGCGAGGTTACAAAGTTCCCAATGCACCGTGGACTGGATTCCCCAAACCTCATGTTTTCTGAATTTTCTTTTTGCAAGTAGCCATCATCTGGTCGGGGAGGCCAGGCGCCTAGATCGAGCACCAACTTGTGTCGTGGTAACAGAGGCTGAACTATAGAGTGTTCTTGGATCGGGTTCCCTGTTCCTAAAGTTTTACAGGTCAAAGGTTTTTAAGAGAAGGCCATAGTAACCCACCACCATTTGAACTTGCAGCACTACTCAATTAGGTGCATTTGTGTGTAATGGTGCTAATAGTTCGGCTCCTTCTTCTCTCTTATGCAGGCGTTGTATAAAGAAACACCACTGTTTTGGAAATGAGAAATTCTGGACACAAGGCCATCCCTTATTGCAATTATTTTACTTTTCGTTTGTATTAAGCGAGCATTATATGAAGAGAAAACCCATTTATGAAATATGGCAAATTTTAGATAAGTTATTTTATTCATGTTGCAACGGTTTTTATTAATCATGCAGTAAATAAATAATAGTAATAGGATTTCAAGAGCGTGGGTTCGTCCTGTGAAACTTCAACACCTGTAGTCCTGACAAGGTCTCAAAAATAACCCTATGCATCTGGGTTCATAAGCCACATTTAAAGACTGTGGAATGGCCTTTGAGTTCGTTTTGTAGTCACACCAGTGGTATTCCATTTCTACTCTGTCTGTCAGCAGAGTGTAACACAGTAGGTCCTTGCCTTCTAACATGCATAATCAGCTATGTTAGAACCTGACAATAAATTGTTCAAATCATTCTTGTCTAACCAGTGCTAAAGTTCCAAACTGTGTGGACATTTTTCAAACTCAATACATTGAAAAGTTTTTTAGGATGCCCCACAATATCCAATCCTATTCAGCATCTACAGAAAAAACCTTTAACAAGATATCAACAGATCACCCATAAGTCACAAGCTTATGCCAACCTGCAATTCATACAGATATCAAAATATATATTCAGTATCTGGATATCTTCCATTAATTAGTGATTGAATGGTTGAGGCTGCTCAAAACTATTATGTTAATCCAGAGAAAGTCATGATACCAGAATTCCCAACACCCAACATTTTTTATTAGGTACAGTCCACTCTATCTCCTCAAATCATGCTATCACACCACCAAGGATTCCAAGAATGTGTTATTGGAACAGTGCCTGCAAAACGTAAACTGATTATCTGGGTATGCCATGCATTTACTCAATCTTTTCACTAAAAAGTTCTCACGTTCAACCTTAGTGTCTAATCGAAAGCATATGTGGTTGCCTATTTTAACAACTAAAATGATTGACAGCCCTGCCGAGCCTCAGTCTGTCCCACAAATTGAAAAATTGGGGAACGTAATAACTTACATTGTCATACGGTTCGGACCATTTCAGTAAGACTGTTTGTTTGGACAACATAAACTTCAAAACTATGCGGGATTGAGTCTGTGCACACCGATAGTATATGTTGACCTTAGTCCTGGCTAGCTCACAGTGCACCATCTGGACCCATCAACCCTATGAGGTACTGGATCGCATGTGCAACCTCAGAACATGACAGCCCTGACTCCCCAAGGAAATTGTGGAAATAGATCTAACCCTTTGGTTAGTAATTCAGGCATGCCCAAAGGGAGACACAAGAAATACTCAAATTGCCATTTCAATTCTTTATTGAAGCAATATAATTATTGTACAAAATAAGTGATCTGCAATGATTAATAGAAGGAAACATAACAGAGTAATCAGCATTACGAGAATGGTAAAGAAGATAAACATTTAAACCATTGTGCTATTACATTGATTGTATGACTACATATAATTGTATCTATGCTCCTACCTGGCACTTCCTATCCTAATAGGCATAGGGGGGTGTGAATCTGCCAGAATACATTAGTGGCCCAACTCCCTATTTACCTGTGGGTATGTGTCATCTGATAGCCTGTCTTGGTGTAGAGCAGGCCGCCCTCCTTCTCAGGAAAGTAGCAGGATTCAGCTGGGCTGGAATTCCAACATGGGACGACCTCAACAGTATTAGTCAAAGGCTTTTTTTTTAAAATAACAAACTTCACCCATACTCTCTATGTTGGAGTTCTAGTCTGGATTGTATTGTTTATTCTACCCTTGCAGAGTGGTTGCCGAACAGACCACAACAAACAACATTTTGTACAGTAAACTTAGTCCTTGTACAAAATGTTCAAGGGCCTGCTAGGTCTAGTGTAAGTGTAAGCAAATCCGTTTCTGAGAATAATATCCCATATGGGTGTGCAAGCAAATGTGTGTTAAGCCATTGTTTAAAAAAGATGTCCACTTTAAACATGCAGTACGTTTTTGACACTTTTTAGACGTTATATGGGCAGTATGTACAAATCAGCCATATATACATTAATTTACAACTTTGTACAATGTTGACATTCATCAAATGAACAGGCAATATATACAAAGAAGCGTCAATAGCGTCGACGTTTCGGTCTCACATAGTCATTCCACGAGACCATCTTCAGGACGTGCGTTGCGCCATGAATTGTGACGTTTTTTTTGTCACCAATTCTTCTGCCTCAATTGTAGTTAAACGCAGCAGTACCGAAAGCCACAAAGTTGCCCTCGTGATGTTTGTGCACACAAAAGAATACACCTCGTCCGCCCTCTTTCGTAAATGGGACATCGAGTCATATAACGTCTAAAAAGTGTCAAAAACGTACTGCATGTGCAGAGTAAAATGCAGTACATTTCTTTGTTGCCGTACATGAATGGATATGTGGAATAATACCTATACGATATAAAAAAGTATATGGTTTTAAAAAATCGATATATAAAGAAAATACATTGTTTGATATAATTGTCTCCTGAGTATTGTGATTTCATGCTCACTTTTGTGACAAGCTACAAGTTTATAAATGGTGTCAAATTATTCCTTTAGGAACACTTGCTGATTTGTGATTAATTATACCCAGTTCCTTGGGACTGTTGGGTTGCCCTATTGTTGTTTCACTTTAAACATGAACATATAAAATGATGGTGTTGCATGCCCAAGGCCTATGTAACCACTTAACATCATGTCAAATGACTTAAAAGAAAAAATGCTTTCTGAGGCCACCACGTTAGGACACTTCATCTGATTTACAGGTGAAGCTTGTGCCCAATCGAAAATTCTCTGTGTAAGCCACAGATCCCTACAGATTAAATGATCTAGTCGGCTCCCCCTCACCACCGCTCATATGTTGTTTCTCCTCAAAAGGCAGTCTGCACTCGTCTATACCAGCTCTGCGGCAACTCAATATTCGGTTTCTTGACCTGTTAGCCCACATACTAACCATACAAACACAAGGATAAAACATTGCTGTTGAAAATGTCACGAAGCAACAGATCCATTCCCTGTCACCACCGGCCTTTGATGGAACATTTATTGGAAATTGAATTAAGTGTACCCTGTGGACTTCTAAATCAATCCTTCCAGTGAGGGGGTCTGAGGTCCCTCCTATGAAACAAATCCGATTTTATGAAGCAATGCAGCCGTGACTTGTTTTTTCCTACAGACTATTTTGGATTGTGTTATTTTGCTTAGCATATTATTTTAAGAAGTAGAGTTGGTTATGGTACAGTTTTCAGTGATGACGTATCTTATCCATTGCCCATACCTCATTTTACTGTAGGGTATACCTCTCTGAAACCTATTTTGAGCTGGATCAACTGAATGATGCTGGACACTGGGAACTCTATAGTGTGACATGTTAAAGATAAAATGGCCCATGCTGAGATATCAAATCTCTTGAAAAACAAGTACATGCACTTAAAACAATGTGCACAATTTACAAATAACAGTTGTCACTTGAAATTTTCTCAGAATTTCTTCATTTCATCAATTTCACATGAATATATTCATTAACATATCACATTGAATTCATATTGGTTTACATATGAATTTTACAAAATACACATTCATAAATATACTAAATTTAACATCTACAGATGGAGGTTTGCGACATTTATGTGTTCAGACTCTTCTTGCCCGCCCAATGCATTTTGGGACCTGTGTCCGTTCATCAGGGGCCAGTCTGAAAAATTGAACAATAACGATGTACAGAGTGATGATTGCTTCCATGTCATTCTACTACTCTAAAAAAAATGATGTGAACAGGAGACCACTACCTACCAATGTGCAAAGGATTCTACCATCTGCTCCAACACTGTACCAAATCACCCTTCAAGTTTCTACCCTTCCAACTACAACTTACTTCGCAAAACTTCCCCTAACATCCAGGTTCCACTGGATCCTGTCCCGAGTAAAATCTCTGTGTGAAAATACAATGCCTAGTAAACATTTGAACTTATACCACTCGCTGAATTTCACTGCTGAATGAAATGAAAAACTGACCTGTGCTTTAATTCTTAATTCGCTTTTTGCAAACTTCTCAAAACATGGCTGTTTCCCTAAAACTCACTTCCCCCCACTTACTTCTTCTTTCACTAGCGCTGGGACGCTTACGGGCAGCCATGCGCTCTACAAATCAGTAAATAAATAAAGGGCACCAGGCAACAAAAGGTGTGAACAATGCCGTTCACTGACTAATGAATAAAAAAGTACCAAATTGTCAACCAACACTCGTCATACTTAGTTAAGCTGCTGCTTTCCTACTCTCATCCTTAACCCTTCCTCACCTTCTGATTCAACTAAATGTCGTTCCACTTTACTCGAAGATCACTCCGGTATAACTACGAACCCCAAAGTCTGTCACACAGCCATCGATTCTGCTCAACTTAAAACGTGAAAACCGCAATCAACCTAAAAAGGGGACTATCGCATGACTGTGATCCTAGACCAGTAACACCACGGCCATCTTAAAACATGATAAAAAGTGCACATGCACCAGTGAAAAGGAAAACTTATGTGTCCATTCAAAAACTCATTTCTACAAAGACGCAAGAAAGTGATCTGAAATCAACGTGTATTGGTAGTGCTCAAGTGTACATGCAAAGTAGAACGTCGATCTGTGTATGAACACTTAGTTCCATATCATGGCTGTACTATTTCAACCAATTCCTGGTGTGTAATAAGGTGGTTATGATTACAACATTTAAAGGAATCTATTCCTGTCTACCTTCCCATTTACACCCTTCGGAATTTGTGTGTCTAGTCTCTTGATCCAATAAATTTCTCTCTATAATAAGGATCTAGTTAGATCCTTCCCATGTGTTGTTGCAACGGGTTCAACTACCTGAAAGCGTTACTGTGAAATGGTGTTTTTGGCAGTTAACCAATGTTCTGCCAAGCGGGATGTTGTGTTCTGAGTGCGGATGGTGCTCCTGTGCTCAGAGATTCGTGTTTTTGTCTTCCTTTCTGTCTTACAAATGTATAACAGTCCGCATGGACACTTAATGCTGTAAATCAGGTTTCTGGAATTACAATCAGATGTGTGCGTTAATTCAAGTTTTGCTCTGAACCTGGGATGAATAATGTGTTTCCTGGTAATAACATTGTTGCCATGTTCACACTGTTGGCAACTCCTTGCTCCTCTAGGTTCTACTCTTGTAATAGTTTTGGATGACATCAGGAACTTTTTGATCTGTTGTATGCATGTAGTGGTTTGTGTTTGATTAAGTTGTTATTGTTTATAAATATAACAGACAAATTGCACTAACCAACCCCCACATAGTCCATACTGAGATATACCATGGCCCTTGCTGATGTATGCTGTGGCACCCTCGATGATGATGTTTTTCCCCAATAATTAGACACCTCCTAAAATACATATGCTGGAGATTGTTCCCAGTGCGCCCACAAAAATCTAGATTGACTCCATGATTATATGTTGGACTCTTTAGTTTTGGTTGTCAAAATCTTTTCGAGGCTTATGTTTGCATGCTTATGTTTGCATACATACTAATCCTCTTTGGATTCCGGAGTAGCGCGTTACTCGCCGGAAAGCACTTTGACGCCACGTCAGGGGTGGTAAGCACTATATAAATGCAATTATTATAATAATATATGTATTAACTTTTTATATAGACAGAACGTCCTTAGATGGCAACAGAGCACTGAAAATCATTTGGGTATTGTGCACATTTGCATTTCCCAGTGACCGTGCCCTTTACATAATTATTCAAGCATGCAAGGAGAATGCGGTTTGGCCGTAATCTAGGGCTCGAGTCGGGGTACCACGCGGGTGGACGGCGTCACCCACATATTTCACCGGGAGCTCGATAACTGGAGGATATGGAACCCCACATTCACTCTTTAGCCTCTCTGGGGCGAGATCGGTGCCCATTCAGAACGCTGCTCACGCGCTGGCTTCTCTGATGCAATCGCATCTAAAGGGTGAGCGAGGGGGAGGCAGTGAGTCTGATGGTGCAAGCCACCTTTTCGTGACCTCACTTCCTGTTGTGACATCAGCGTCTCCCCACATCTTTTTTTAGGACTTGTGCCCTGCCATAATCGCACAATTTACAGTCATATACCGAAGCAGGGATTCGAACCCACGTCCTCTGGTGCCACTGGACCACCAAGTCATAGCTGGCACGTGCGTCATTTGGTAGAGATGCACAAAGGCAAAACACCTTTAAGTTTTACATTGGATGTGTGAATTAGTACCCTTTGTAGCATATTCAAATTCCACATTCCATACGTTTATCTTGCATATGAAGAAGGGGGCTTCCACCTGTGCGATCGAGGTGAAAGTTGGGCAAAGTGTGTTGCTACAGCCCGTTCTAAAATGGTGTGTGTATGAAAGAAAGACTGCGATTTGATAATAAATATTGACTTTCACAGAACCCCAAAGCGTATGCATTTGAAACCTACACATTGCATAGACTCTGCACGCTTAAAGTTAGGAAAATTTTATCCATCACTTCTGTTTGTTAATGCCGCACCCTTACATACTTTACTTATACAAACTGTACCTTTGGAATGTGTACACCAGGAGGAGAAATGTGTACATCAGTCTTACATTTCTGCCCAGCCTAGGGGTGCGTCACGCATTTCTTCACTTATTTATGACTTTGTGAATCGGCCTTTGGTTCTTTATCAATGCTTGTTTGGTATTACAGACGTTAGCTTTGTGCTGTGCGGCCCCTTGACTGCACAGCGTAAGGTCCTGGCCATGAAGAAACCACAGTCTTTGTCAGGGTGAGGCACAAGTCAAACTTAAATTCACCTGTGCTCAACCCTATGGTAATTTGGCACAGAGCAGTCAGACTTAACTTAGAGGCAGTGTGTAAAGTATTTGTTAGTGTTTGAAGTGTTGCAAAAAATGGAAACTCGGGCAACCTACAGGAACCCAGTTAGGCCACTGAACAAAGCACCTTAAATCCTGGTTTGCGGAGCAGTGCGAGGATCTGCGTCAAAGAAGCACTGCACAGTCAGGGCGATGCGTTGGTTCCGGAGAGCTGCAATGCGGAGTCCGTCATCGAGGGATGGGAGGGTCTGCACCAAGGATGCGTTGTGCAGTGGCGGTTCTAAAGGCATTGCAGGTCTTTGCAACAGGTCCAATCTACGCAGCAACGGAGAGGCGTCATTTTTGCTTGGGGTTGCCCTTGCAGCAGAGGAGATGCATTGGTGCTGCTAGAGTCACAGAGGCTGACCGAGCACCTTAAGCTCACTTCCAAGCAGGGCCGGACTGGAAACTAAAACCTGCCGAGGCTAAGTGCTCGGCCGCCCCCCGGAGGTTTGGGGGAGTGGCCGAGTGTAGGAGAGTAGGATGTGCATACTATGGTTACCCCCACTTTTTGCTGTGTTTCACTAGTATATCGACTTTAGTCTGGCTGTGGCCCTGCAAATCAGGACCACAGCCTAGCTGTTCTCTCTCTATATTGATTACCAGTACATTAGGTACACTCCAGCTTGGTTACTGGGTCACCCTTATGAGTCCCTAGTATATGGTACCTTAGGTATACTAGGCCTCTGGGGTACCAAGGGCATAGGTACCACAGAGGCCTACCAGGGGCTGAAGCATGTATTATGCCACCCCCTGGGAAGCCTTCTAAAATGGCACCACAGGTCTGCTACTGCATCCTGGGTAAGGTGGTACTTGTACCCCTTACTTAGATATAGTATACCTATCTCTACATATATATATATATGTATGTATGTATGTATGTATGTATATATATATATATATATATATATATATATATTCACTGAAAAAACCATAGGTTATAGACCATATATAGTTAGGAATTTGCATTTACAAAACCTTGAAAATTCACTGAAAAAACCATAGGTTAGAGACCATATATAGTTAGCTGGACATTTTATTGACATAAAACCAATGAAATTCCATATATAGTTAGTTGCACTAACTATATATCGCGCACCCGCAATCCACTGCTGATGATGTCACATATTACATCATTCATGACATGGTCAGTGACATCACTGATGACATCACTGATGACATCTCAAATGACATCACTGATGACATCACTGATGACATCTCAAATGACATCACTGATGACATCATCTAGTGTCTGTGTGTTTTTGTAAAGTTTAAATATGTTTTACATATTGAAGAATGAGTGGATGTATGGAAGACTGAGTGTGTGTGTGGCTGGCTGGGAGGTGTGTGACTCTGTGCATATCAATGTGTACTTGTATCAGTGATTGTATAAGAGAGTAAGTATGTGTTAGTATATGTGTGAAAAGTATGGTGTTCTGTGTTTAACTGTATAGATGAGGAAATCGAAGTGTGATTGATTCTTCACAGGACTGACTAGGTGTATGAGTGCATATGATAGTGTTGTAATAATGAGTGACTGTATGTACGAGTGATTGTATGGGTGAATGAGTGAATGTGTGTGTAGACGTAGGAATCAGTGAGTGCGTATGTAGTAACTGGTATTGGTGTGTCATGATGTCATCAGTGATGTCATTTGAGATGTCATCAGTGATGTCATTTGAGATGTCATCAGTGATGTCATCAGTGATGTCACTGAAGTATGGTGTTCTGTGTTTAACTGTATAGATGAGGAAATGGAAGTGTGATTGATTCTTTACAGGACTGACTAGGTGTGTGAGTAACTCCATGGATGAGTGGCAGTGTGTGAGTGTCTGCATAGGTGTATGAGTGCATATGATAGTGTTGTAATAATGAGTGACTGTATGTATGAGTGATTGTATCAGTGAGTGCGTATGTAGTAACTGGTATTGGTGTGTCATGATGTCATCAGTGATGTCATTTGAGATGTCATCAGTGATGTCATCAGTGATGTCATTTGAGATGTCATCAGTGATGTCATCAGTGATGTCACTGACCATGTCATGAATGATGTAATATGTGACATCATCAGCAGTGGATTGCGGGTGCGCGATATATAGTTAGTGCAACTAACTATATATGGAATTTCATTGGTTTTATGTCAATAAAATGTCCAGCTAACTATATATGGTCTATAACCTATGGTTTTTTCAGTGAATTTAATTGGTTTTTTAAAAGCTAATATCTATAGCTGTAAAATATATTCTTTATTACGTGACGTATCACGTAGCCACGTGAGACGCCTCATGACGCGTCGCATAACCGTGACGTATCGGCTCTGCAGCGCAAACAAAACCCGTAACGTAAGCGTGCCGGAGCACGCTTACAGATATATATATTTTTTTAACCTTAATTAGACAAAATCCACACGTGCACATATCTTGAGGCCTTGCAAAGGCACATCAAACAAACAGTCCCTACAATTTTGCCAAGTTTGCTGGAAATCTATTCCCTTAATTTTTTTTTTACTGTTTCTCTTGGTTTTCCCCTTGTTATGCTTACCGGGACGCTACCCGGTACGCGAACCGGACGCTCCAAAAACACAAGATGGCGGACTCCCGTTACGCTGCCGGTTAGCTGCCCGGTTCGCGTACCGGGAAGCGCCTCTACCGCGAAAAATCGCTGGGGACTTTAATATCCCCCTCATCAATCCTAGGGGGTCAGGAGGGGTTTACCTTGCCCCCTTTCCTTCATTTCCCCCTTCTTTTTTCACCACCACATCTTGTCTCTCGAATCTACCGAGAGACAAGATGGCGGCCGCTCCGGACTGTTTACAATGTTGACAGCTACGCTGCCGGTGAGCTGCCCGGTGAGCTGCCCGGTGAGCTGCACGGTTCGCGTACCGGGACGCGCCTCTACGGCGTAAAATCGCAAATTTTTTTTTTTTTTATGGGGCACTTTAATATCCCCCTCATCAATCCTAGTGGGTCAGGAGTGGTCTACCTTGCCCCCTTTCCTTCATTTCCCCCTTCGTTTTTCACCACATCTTGTCTCTCGATCGTACCGAGAGACAAGATGGCGGCCGCTCCGGACTGTTTAGAATGTTGACAGACACCGGAGAGCCAATCAGCTTCGCTTTGCGAAGTTCCGTTACGCGTCAGGTACGCGAACCAGGGCGCTAACCGGAGCGCTGTCACAGATATATATATTTTTTTAAACGTTAATTTCTCAAAATCCACTGGAGCACATATATTGAGACATAGCAAAGGCACGTCGGGCAAACCATATCTACAATTTTGCCAAGTTTCATGTAAAGCTATTCAGCCGTTCGAGCTAAAAGTGAGTCCAACCGCCCTATGGAAAAATGAATGGGAAAAACGCGTTTTGGGACCCCCCTTTTTTCTCGGCCCCCCCTTGACGAAACCCCCCCAAATTTTCAGGGGCTGCTCAGAAACGAAATGTGCCATTTTCCTGGAAATTTCAGCCAATTCCGTACACAAACGCCAAAGTTATTAGACATAGAATTTTCAGAAATCCCATAGAGAAAAAATCCTAACTATATATACCCACTGGCTATCGCCAGTAGGTAATATACATATATAAACATATATAATCTGCATATCTATATAAATATAAATGCATGCATACATATACATATATGCATACATATGCATGTTATTTACATGAAAGTTTTAAAAACACTAATAAAAGCAAAGCTAAAAAGCCACCTCATTACAAACAGAATGGCTTTAACTTAAACGAGGGCGAGATCTATTGCATTTTCAATGCTTGTTTACTTTGGTTCTATCATTCAGATGTGTCACACATTTGCCATAAATTCTGAATGTTAGCACTCTAGTTGCTCATTAGATCACTGTAGTAAAGCTAGTGCTCACCAGGGAAGTCTGCTGCTAATCATGGTTTGCAGCCATTTTCCCGCATTTTTTATCCCGCAGACTTTCAGTCCGCATACCATTATCCCGCAAGGTCATTGACCTCGCATACCATTATCCCGCATTTTTTCAAAACGCATGTGCATTTATCGCGCATGCCTTTACAAAGAATTACGTTTTAAAGGCATGTATGGTAAATGCATTTGCGTTGTGAAAACCACGATGACGAGAGAGGTAAGTGGGTTTGTGTTAATTTTTTCGTGGGTTAGTGATTGTGTAGTGTAGTGTAGTGTTGTGTAGTGTAGTGTTGTGTTAGTGTAGTGTAGAGTTGTGGTGGTTGTTTAGTGTAGGGTCATGCTGGGGGTAGTGTTTTAGGGTTTAGGGTTGTGTTGTAGTGTTTGCGTAGTGTAGGGTCATGCTGGGGATAGTGTTTTAGGGTTTAGGGTAGTGTTGTAGTGTTTGCGTAGTGTAGGGTCATGCTGGGGGTAGTGTTTTAGGGTTTAGGGTTGTGTTGTAGTGTTTGCGTAGTGTAGGGTCATGCTGGGGCTAGTGTTTTAGGGTTTAGGGTAGTGTTGTAGTGTTTGCGTAGTGTAGGGTCATGCTGGGGGTAGTGTTTTAGGGTTTTGGGTAGTGTTGTAGTGTTTGCGTAGTGTAGGGTCATGCTGGGTTGTAGTATTTTAGGGTTTTGGGTAGTGTTGTAGTGTTTGCGTAGTGTAGGGTCATGCTGGGGGTAGTGTTTTAGGGTTTTGGTTAGTGTTGTAGTGTTTGCGTAGTGTAGGGTCATGCTGGGGGTAGTGTTTTAGGGTTTTGGGTAGTGTTGTAGTGTTTGCGTAGTGTAGGGTCATGCTGGGGTGTAGTGTTTTAGGGTTTTGGGTAGTGTTGTAGTGTTTGCGTAGTGTAGGGTCATGCTGGGGGTAGTGTTTTAGGGTTTTGGGTAGTGTTGTAGTGTTTGCGTAGTGTAGGGTCATGCTGGGGGTAGTGTTTTAGGGTTTTGGGTAGTGTTGTAGTGTTTGCGTAGTGTAGGGTCATGCTGGGGGGTAGTGTTTTAGGGTTTTGGGTAGTGTTGTAGTGTTTGCGTAGTGTAGGGTCATGCTGGGGGTAGTGTTTTAGGGTTTTGGGTAGTGTTGTAGTGTTTGCATAGTGTAGGGTCATGCTGGGGGTAGTGTTTTAGGGTTTAGGGTAGTGTTGTAGTGTTTGCGTAGTGTAGGGTCATGCTGGGGGTAGTGTTTTAGGGTTTAGGGTAGTGTTGTAGTGTTTACGTAGTGTAGGGTCATGCTGGGGGTAGTGTTTTAGGGTTTAGGGTAGTGTTGTAGTGTTTGCGTAGTGTAGGGTCATGCTGGGGGTAGTTTTTTAGGGTTTAGGGTAGTGTTGTAGTGTTTGCGTAGTGTAGGGTCATGCTGGGGGTAGTGTTTTAGGGTTTAGGGTAGTGTTGTAGTGTTTGCGTAGTGTAGGGTCATGCTGGGGGTAGTGTTTTAGGTTTTAGGGTAGTGTTGTAGTGTTTGCGTAGTGTAGGGTCATGCTGGGGTGTAGTGTTTTAGGGTTTTGGGTAGTGTTGTAGTGTTTGCGTAGTGTAGGGTCATGCTGGGGGTAGTGTTTTAGGGTTTAGGGTAGTGTTGTAGTGTTTGCGTAGTGTAGGGTCATGCTGGGGTGTAGTGTTTTAGGGTTTTGGGTAGTGTTGTAGTGTTTGCGTAGTGTAGGGTCATGCTGGGGGTAGTGTTTTAGGGTTTAGGGTAGTGTTGTAGTGTTTGCGTAGTGTAGGGTCATGCTGGGGGTAGTGTTTTAGGGTTTAGGGTTGTGTTGTAGTGTTTGCGTAGTGTAGGGTCATGCTGGGGGTAGTGTTTTAGGGTTTAGGGTTGTGTTGTAGTGTTTGTGTAGTGTAGGGTCATGCTGGGGGTAGTGTTTTAGGGTTTAGGGTAGTGTTGTAGTGTTTGCGTAGTGTAGGGTCATGCTGGGGTGTAGTGTTTTAGGGTTTTGGGTAGTGTTGTAGTGTTTGCGTAGTGTAGGGTCATGCTGGGGGTAGTGTTTTAGGGTTTAGGGTAGTTTTGTAGTGTTTGTGTAGTGTAGGGTCATGCTGGGGGTAGTGTTTTAGGGTTTAGGGTAGTGTTGTACTGTTTGTGTAGTGTAGGGTCATGCTGGGGGTAGTGTTTTAGGGTTTAGGGTAGTTTAGTTGTTTAGTGTATGCTAAAGGCATATTCGTTCTAAAAGTTTTCGTTATTTTAATTTGCGGCCTAATAGTACATGCGGGATTTTTTTGGGAGACTGATGGTATGCGCGATTTCGTCATATATTCGCTAATCATACTTTCTATGGCAAAATGAACCCCCTCATTTTGTTCCTTTTTAAATTAAATGTTTTAAGAGTTACCACTTTATTCCAATCAAGATGGCTTCAGGTGTACCATACCTTTGTAATAAGTAGGACTGTTAGCACTCTAGTTGTTCTTTAGAACACTCTGGGACATTCTGTCATTGGGCTATAGTTGGGCTACATCTGCCTGATATTTGGGCTACATTTGTTTTTTTTGTCTCTGGTGGCCATCTTTGGGCTACATTGGGCTACATTGGGCTACATTGGGCTACCTTTGGGCTCCAACATATATATAGCCCAATGTAGCCCAATATATATTTTTCAAAGTTAATTTACGTAAAAACCACTGGAGCCTATATCTTGAGACATAGCAAAGGCACATCGGGCTACCAGTCCCTACAATTTTGCCAAGTTTGGTGTACATCCATTCAGCCGTTCAGGCTAAAAGTGAGGCCAACCGCCCTATGGAAAATTGCATGGGAAAAACACGTTTTGGGACCCCCCTTTTTTCTCGGCCCCCCTTTGACGAAACCCCCCCAAATTTTCAGGGGCTGCTCAGAAACAAAATGTTCCATTTTCCTGAAACTTTCAGCCAATTCTGTCCTCAAACGCCAAAGTTATTCGACATAGAATTTTCAAAAATCCCATAGGAAAAAAATCCTAACTATATATACCTACTGGCTATCGCCAGTAGGTTATATATATATATATATATATATATATAGACACATATAAACCTATAAGTCACTCCTATGGCAGGCCTTGACAATCCTAAAGGCAGAGTGCTTGGTTTTGTCTGAGAGGGTGCCCAAGCATGAGCTGAGCCACTCTGCAGCTTTTGGAATCCCTTCCTTATAGCTGTTCTATGATACAGCCATACCATATACTCTTAAGTGCATTATAACCTTGCGGTAAATGCTAACTTTGGAATGGCTGCATCAAAATATGTTGTGTTTGGTGTCAAACACTTTGGAAAACAACCCCCGCCAGTTCTGGCGGTGGGGATAGCAGTCCACCCTTCTAGAGGGAGAAGACAACTACACACTGGTAAACCCGGTAGAAGTTAAACAGAGCCCCAGCATCACAAAATGGATGCTGCTGTCACAGACACAAGTCTGACCTCCTGCTGCTGGACAAAACTCTGGCAGGGGAGACCTGGACAATAGGTTTTCTGTCCCCCAGACAGGCTTTAGTGTATTGGGGCAGGGTGGGTTGCAGTCAGTGAATGCTTTTCAGACAGTACCTGGAGCACACAAGGTGTCCCCGTGCATTTCCCAGTTCAAACCGGTTGCTGGGGCACTCAGCCCCAGCTCTGATGCGAAACTGGACAATGGGGAAGGGGTATAACCACCCCCTCCCCAGGTCCTCACATAGGTGGGACCCTAGAGGTAGTCCAACCCCTAAACATAGTAAAAGTATAGGAACCCAGTCCCTAGGACTTTAGATTACCCTCACCAAAACTCTGAAACAGAAATCATGGACCTTCTACATTCCATATCGACTGGAAGACGGAAGAAATCTCCCTTGGGGTCAAAGAGTGACTCCTCTGTTCAAACAGGCACCAAAGAAGCATCTTGCCAGTCTGCATTTTTGAGGCTCCTGCCGGATCCCGAAGAATCTGCGACACAGGACATGGACTTCCAGACATCTCCGAGGCTGACACGAGTCCCCAGTAAAGCTGAGACCTGTAGCTATCACGAGAGACATGGGACCGGAACTCCTGGACATCCTGCATATTTGCTAGTGCATCAACTTCCCGAGCTTTCCTGAAGTTGTGCATTGGGCTACTTATAGTCCAAGCCCTGAGCACCTTTTGCACCAAAGCTGAGAGGCCTACACTTCACGAGTGTTCCGTGGGCCTGCTTCCTGCATTTTGGCTTGAGACCCCTTTGCGATCCCTCGTCTGTCAACTGGTGGGTCCCCACAAAGGAATCTACTTTGTTTTTTGGGCTTCCCTAGTTGCTCCAGATGTGCCCTGACTACCCTCCAAAGGGTGAGTCCCTCAGATGTTTCTGGTCTGCTCCGAAGATAATCTAGTCATCTTGCGTGGGTTGCTGTTGCCAAGACTTGTTAGGTCCAATCCGGATACTGACACTGCAGCACTCGACATCCGGCGTGAAACCGCTCAAATCCAGCTCCTGGTTGTCGTTGACACCTCCTGGACCTCGTGGCTGAAGAGTCAAGCTTCACCTACATCACTTGAAAGCACCCGACATCGGCTGGCATCTTCTTGTCGCATTCCTGGTCACTGGCTAGTGACCCAGACTCTGTCCCCTCTGCTTTTAGGTTCTTCAGATCTTCGATCCACCCTTGGATCCATCCGGACACTCTTCACCTGGACGCCTGCAGCACTTCTTTGCAGCTCTCCATTGAAAACGACGACGAAACCCGACACAAATAGACACCTATGCACCCGGCTTCCCTGGGTGAGGTAACACGAGTACTTCGGTGCTCCCGTGAGTCTTGACTCTCGTAGTGTCCAGTACTGAAAGGGTTTCACCGTAGTCCACTCCTAAGTGTCCTTATTCTTTAAAATTGGAACTCTAACTTTCTCCATGGAAGTCAATGGTGATTGGTGGCTGTGTTTAGACACTGCACGCGTCCCCCGTGGGTCTCCTGCATCCCTACCTTGGGTGGTTCCTGGTTGCCCCAGCGGTTCTACAGGCTCTAGGCCTGGTCTCCATGTTGAGAGCGGTACTTATACCACTTTCTTAGTATATGGTTTGTGAGGTCCCTAGGGCAAAACGTATACTGTGCTAGTTTACTATGTGCTAACTAAGTTCCTGTATTGTACTTTTGCCTCTAGCCTCCTAAAGAGACTAGAGGGGTGTGTTTAGAATAAATACATATATTTTTATATATACCTGGTGTGGAGCTCTTTTCATTTGGTCCTTTCAAGAGATTATAGACTGGTAAAACAAGCTGCTTTACATTCCTTCAAGACTTGGCCTGAAGGCTGCTCTCCACAGCTACCATTAGGATAGCTTTCTATAAAGGTTGTCTAAACCTACCATCAATAAGGGTTGTTTGGACTGGGGCAAGGTGCCCACTAGAATAGTGGACATCATATGCCAAGCCAACTTCTCACACCGAGCTGTTTGCCAGCACCGGTTTCAGATAATTTTGTTACAGGCTCCAATATTGCAGCCATGCTGCAAAAACGGCCCTGTAACAAAAACGGCCCCTCAGGGGCCCAAAACCAGCCCCCACCCTGGCGGCCCACCGGGGAATGCCTGGTGTCCACTATGGCCAGTCCGGCCTACCTTCCATGGGTCCAGGACTAGGGTGGCATCACTTGGCTGGGTAGACTCCCAGATGGCAGAGTCCAGGTGCATATGCAATGTTGTTGGAAACCGGTTGTGTACCTAAGGATCGAGAGGCTAGCCAACTAGTCCTTGGAGTCGCTTTGGGTTCTAGATTCATGAGATGCAGGTCCAGTCTTTCTCACTCAGTCAAGAGGACAGCAGGCCAGGACAGCAGTTTTTTCAGAGCTGCAGTCCATCAGAGTGGCAGTTCTTGTACCAGCACAGTAGTCCTTCCTGGCAGAGTGTCCGCAGGTCCAGAAGTGTACTGAATTGTTGCTGTCTGAGGTCCAGTGTATGTTCCCATTTGTGCCTTTTAAATGGCAAGAAGCTTCTAGAGGCATGCCTTTGAAGTGCACAGGTGCCCTGCCTCCCTGGCCCTGGCTTCAGACTAACTACAGGGCTATGCAGTGCTTTGTGTGAGACAGGATATAGCCTCTTCAAGTGTAAGTGGAGCTGGCATCAACTCATCCGTCCCATCCTGCCAGTGACAGCCCATCCAGTCACATCTAAGCTCCCCATTGTGTGTGGCTGTATAGGAGGAAAACACAAAGCTCAACTGTCACCCACACTCAGTCATGTGACCCAGAGACAGGCTGCAGGCACCAAAATAGCTTAGGCAAGACAATGTCAACTTTCTAACGGTGGCAGTTTCAGAATTGCAATTTAAAATCTGACTTCACCATAAGTTAGGATTTTAAATTGGGATTTCAGAGACACCAAACAGATTCCCTCTTGGAAATTACACTTCTAAAATGTAATTCCAATGTTATCCAATGGGAGAGGTAGGCATTGCAGAAGTGAACGAATTTCAGAGGTTTTTTTACTACCAGGACATGTGAAACTCAAACGTTCATGACCTACTTTTTAAATACATTGCACCCTGCTCTCTGGGCTGTACAGGACTTACCCTAGGGGTGACCTATATTATTAAAAGGGATGGTTTGGGACTCATACAAGATTTACTTTGTAAGGTTAAAATGGCAGTTTAAAATTGCACACACAATGGCAGGCCTGGGGCGTGTTTATTGTACCACTTAAGTGGGTGGCACAACCATTGCTGCATGTCCACTAGTAGCATTTATTTTACAGGCCCTGGACACAGGTAGTGCCACTTTACTAGGGAGTTACAAGTTAATTAAAGATGCCAAATGGGTATTAGCCAATGTTACCATGTTTTAAAGAAGGAGAACAAGCACTTTGGCACTGGATATCAGCGGTAAAGCACGCAGAGTCCCAAAGCCAGCAAAATCGAAGTCTTTGAAAACGGGAGGTCTGTGGGCAAAAAGTTAGGGGAATACCACACCAAGGATGCCAGGTCTAACACGTGCCTCCCCCAGCTGAAAGTGGGGAGAATTACTCAACCGCTTGGGAGTGCTCTTCATTAAGGCAGAAGAACCTGGAGAGACAATCAGCATTGGCGTGGTCTGCTCCAGGACGGTGCTACACCATAATGTCCATTCCCTGTAGGGAGATGGACCACCTCAACAATTTAGCATTCAGACCCCATATCTGCATTAGCCATCTGAGGGGTCTGTCTAAATGCGGAACTGAGCACCAAATACATATGGTCTCAGTTTTTTCAGTGCCCAGACCATTGCAAAGGTTTCCCTTTCACGTGTACTTCTCTGCTGTTCCTGGGGAATTAACCTCCTACTGATGAAGGCTCCAGGTTGATACAAGCCCTTCTTCTTTAGCTGAGAGAACATGGCCCATATGCCATGCTCTGAGGCGGCTGTCCGGACAATGAACTCCTTGGAGAAGTCAGGGCCTTGAGCATGGGTACTAGGCACATGGCCTCCTTCAGGGTGTCAGAAATTTTCTGGCATTCCTCTGTCCAGATCACCAGACGTGGCAGCTTCTTGGAAGTCAGCTGTGTCAAGTGTACAACAATGGTGCCATACCCCTTGGCAAATCTCCTGTAATAGTCAGTGAGGGCATTACCCCGTACTGGAAGTACCCACTAAAGACCTCTCTTTAGACCCCTCGGTTAAGGCAATCTGACAGTACTCAAGTGCTAAATCAAAAGTTCTGAGGAACTTTGCAGCTCCAACCAGATCTATGAACTCATCAGTTTGGTGGATGCTGTGTGGGTCAGTCTTGGCGACTGCATTGAGCCCCCGGTAATCCACACAGAAATTAAGTTCTGGAGTGCACCTAGAGGGGCAGCCTTGGGGACCATGGGCCAGGACCTCGGGCTGTTTGAGGGCTCAGTAATCCCTAACTCCACCATCTTGGAGTCCTCCTCCTTAACACTGGCTGTCACCTTGTCAGGCAACCAGTATATTTTACTCTTCATCCAGTTGCTGTCCCCAGTGTCAATATCATGGGTACACCATGTAGTGAGTCCTGGGGTAAGGGAGAATCAAGAGGCGAACTGCCCCAACAACTGGCGGGAGTCTATGTTGTTCTAGGGTTAGTGTATGGGAGAGAATGGCACCCTCCACTGACCCATCCTGCTCCTTGGAAACGGTTGGAGAGAGATTCACTCTCCACTTCCACCCCATCATTCATGAGCATGGCTAACTCAGAAACCTCTTGAAGTTGGGTTTGAGGCTATTGTAAAACCCTCAAAGAGTTACTTGGAATCTTGAGATCCACCAAAGAAGTCGCCTCACTCTTGCTCTCTTTCACCTCGTGGGGCCCAGACTAGTGGTGTTGCAGTCCTAGGGCTCCACAGGCTCCATCACCCATACTTTTTTGGCCAGACTGAAACTCGACCAGAGTAGCCTCCTGGTTATACCACTGTTTTATGATCTCCTGGCTGGCTTCTAGATTTGCCTGTGTATGCTTACAGGAGTGCTTCATCTGGTTCCATAGGGCCAGCATGTAGCTGACTACATCCTGGGGGACCTACCTGGAGGCTTGCCCTTGACCAGCCTGAGAGGTCCTCGCACCGGGTGCCCATACAAGAGTTCAACGGGGCTGAAGCCAACCTCTTTCTGTGGTGCCTCACGGTATCCTAGACCCCCTCCCACCCCCCACTCAAAGGAAACCAGAGCCACGGGCTAGTGACACTCATGGTTGTCAGCTGCGATAACTCAGTGCAATACATTATGGACTACATGCTGGCTCCAGTGTCTCTCAAGGCCTCCACCATCTGCCCCTTTATGGAAACCCATGGCCTGTATTTCCTAGTATTACTAGGCATAAGAGTTATCTGTACCCTCTCGCTGTAATCCCAGAGACACTAGGGTGACCGCTACACTGTCCCCACCCCACACTAACTGGGACAACCTCCTGCCCAAGCGCTTTCCTCAAATTAGATATTTTAGACAAACAATGTTGCAAAGAAATGGAAACAATGGTTTTCAGAATTATCTTCTCCAACAGAAAGACTAGTAAAGGTGCTCTTGTATACAGACCACCTCTTCCATGTCCCAGTTTTTCCACATCTCTTTTAGAGATGCTAGGCCCTTATATACGGGCCAATGAGGATTTCCTTCTCCTCGGAGATTTTAATATTCATACTGACCAACTCGACTCCATAGGGACCAAAAGTTTGTCTACTGATATGACAACCATCGGTCTTACACAAAGGAATCAGGATCCCACCCATGAAGGTGGACACTGTATCGACCTGATATACACCAATTTCGACAATATATTGTGTCATAAACCTACCCAAGTCAATTGGTCAGATCATTTTTTATTACAATTTACTATTTTTAAAGTTAATAAAGGTCCCCATAAGAAATCCCTACCCTCCACTATACGCAGACAGTGGCATAAACTCACACTGGAGACGCTACAAAAGGTGTGGGAAAAACCCGAGATTAGAGATACTGAGGAAGTAGAACATAAGCTAACTATGTTTCAGCAATCTCTAACTGCAGCCATTGATAAAATTGCCCCTTTGAAAACATTTAGACAACTACCTGTGGCTAAACAGGAAAAATGGTATACCGAGGCTCTCAGGAAAGAGAAGCAAGAATGCAGGAGGATAGAGAAGAGATGGAGGAAATCACACTCTGAGGAGAATAAAAAGGCACATCGTGCAGCTCAAACCAACTACTATAAACATATAAAAGCTGCCCGCAAAAATAACATTGCCCAACAGCTCATAGAAGCCGGAAACTCTTCTAAAGAACTGTACAGGATTCTTGAAACATTCGTAAAACCTATGGCCTGTATAAGTTCAGATGACTTTTCACAAAGTCTATGTGACGAAGTCTCATCATACTTCGAAAACAAAATAGAATCCCTCTATGAAAAAATTTTAGTATCCCAAACAAATAGTGATACTTTGAATGTTTCCTCCCCCAACGAAAATGTCAACTTCACATTAACTACATTCCCTCCTATTAACACTGAAGAGCTTTATACAATAATGACCCAAATAAAATCTGGATCGCCGGATGATCTTATCCCTGTCAAAACCTTAACCTCCCTCCGTACCCTGTTAGCTCCCTACATTCAGGATGTAATCAATCAGTCTCTTAAAGAGGGAAAAGTACCAACTGAATGGAAAAGTGCAGTGGTGAACCCCATCCGCAAGAATGCGGCTCTCCTGTGGACGGAACTTTCCAACCTCCGTCCCATCTCCCTTCTGCCGTATTACAGCAAAATGGTCGAAAAACATGTCAACGCACACCTGTCCAATTACATCGAGGCAGCGGGCGGCCTAGACCACTCGCAATCTGGTTTTAGGCCCAACCATAGCACCGAATCAGCCCTCCTGTCAGTGACAGATAACATCAGAATGTCACTTGACAGGGGGAGCTCAGTGATTCTGGTGCTATTGGATTTGTCCGCTGCCTTCGACACGGTGTCGCACAAGATTCTTCTCGACCGCCTGAAGGGAGTGGGAGTAAAGGGGACCGCTCTTGCGTGGCTTGAAAGCTTTCTTGAAGACAGACAACAAGGTGTCAAACTAGGCTCCCATAAATCTGTCTGCAGGAAGCTTACCAAAGGTGTGCCACAGGGCTCATGTTTGAGCCCTACGTTATTTAACGTATATGTGGCCCCTTTGGCAGAGATTATAAGATCTTACGGGTTCTCCCCAATCTCCTACGCTGACGATACTCAGCTGTTGTTTCCCTTTCAAACCATCACACCTGCAGTCATGCAATCCTTCCAAAATGGCATGAGAGTGGTGGCTGGTTGGATGGCCCAGAACTTCCTCCAATGCAATGTGACCAAAACGGAGGTCATGTTGTTTGGAGGGGCCACCCTGCTATGGTTGCCGGATTGGTGGCCCCTTGAGCTGGGACCTGTCCCAGCGCCCAAACAGACCATCAAAAACCTGGGGGTACGCCTGGACCAAACTCTGATTATGAAAGAACACGTTAGTCAGATCACGGGAACGTGTTTCCGTACAATTGGTCTTCTACGGCGTATCTTCCCTTTCCTACCAAACACCTACAGGAAAACGCTGGTACAGGCACTAGTCCTTGGACGGGTAGACTATTGCAATAGTCTACTCATTTCCGCCAACCATGAACAACTACGTAGACTGCAGGTGGTGCAGAACACCGCGGCAAGACTCATCCTGAATGCCCCTCCCCGCACCCCTTCCCGTCCTCTCCTTTTCCACCTCCACTGGCTTCCAGTGCAACAGAGGGTACATTTCAAACTCTGCTGCATTATGCATAAGTGCATCTATGGGTCTGGTCCCAAATATCTAAAAGATATTTTTTTTCCCTATTCTCCCGGACGTGCTCTGCGATCCAGCAATACCATGTTGCTGCAGGTACCTAAAGTCACCAGAGCGAGACAGGGTGGCCGAGCACCCTCCCTTAAAGGTCCCTTGTTGTGGAATTCCCTTCCACCGCAGCTGAGACAAATTTCCAACCTTTTTTCCTTTAGGAAGAAACTAAAAACTCACCTGTTCACACCAGATTAACTTGACCTTTCTCTCTGTCACCCCCTCAATATAATTTGTCCATCTCATACAGTAGCCACGCGCAGAGATACCCCTTCGGGGCTGATTCAGGCGCGCTATAAGAATTTAAATAAAATAAATAAATAAATACTAGCCAGCTCCAGTAACCACCCACCGGTGGGGGGGGCTGTGCCTTCTTGAGACACTAGGCTTCCTCTTGGAAGTGCCCTTCCTGTTGGCAGTTATAGCACTTGGGTGGCGCCTTCCCTGATGACTTTATTTCAGAGAACCCTTTCTTCTTTTTCTCAGTTGTGGGATGGGAGTCCTGGCTCATGGAACTAGTTTGGGGGCCTTTCTGGAACCCCTTAGTTTTATTTTTGTCTGCTCTCTCCTTCTGGTGGGAACCCTGCCCACCCTTGTGGTGATTCCCTCCCCCAGATGCCTTCTTGTGAAAGGTGGTGCTGACCCAGCACTCTGCCTCCTTAGCAAGGTCCCTGGGGTCAGAGAGCTTACTATCAATCGGGTGTTGGCACAGATCTGCATCACAAAGACTGAACATGTGCTCCTTTGCAATAAAATTGTACAGCCCTTGATAATCCTTTACTTCACTGCCCTTCACCCAACCATCTAGTGCCTTGCAAGAGGAAATCACACAGTCCACCAGGGTCTGGCGGGCCACTTTCTGACTGTCCCTAAACTTCCGCCTGTACTTCTCAAGGGTAAGGCCATACTTTCGGACGAAGGCTTCCTTCATGGGGCGATACTTCATCCCGTCCCCCCTCTCTATGGCCAGTAGGGAATCCCTCCCCTCGCTAGGGATATACTAGACCCCAATCCTCCTCTGGGATCCTATGCATCTGTAAAATAATATCATAAGCCTCAAACCACTTGCCAATGTTGTCCCTCACAAAGTCAGACACCAGACAGTGCTCTCTTGTCTCTAGAGGGCACTCTAGGTACGCTGCCACCATTCTTGCTGGACTCCACCTACGTAGCTCTAATGTCCAGCACTCTGACACTTTGCTCATGTGCAATCCTCCTTTCCTCCATGGCTAGTCTCTTCTCTTCTCCAAGGCTTTCTCAGACTTCTCCTTTGCCAAGGCCCTCCCAGCCTAAACCTTCTTTTGTTCTGCCTCCATGGCCAGTCACTTTTCTTCCATCCCAAGTCTGCCCATCTCCAACCTGAACTCTCCCTCTCCTTCCTCCTTTCTGTCCACTCCTCTGGGGCACAGGCTGTGGGAAGACATACTGCCCTGGCATCCAACTCAGCTATAGGCTGCATCTCAGGGAGGCCCTATCCTTGTCCTACCATTGCATCATTCCCCTCTATGGCTTCCATCACTGACTGGTAAGTTTCCGCCCAGTCCCTTTTGGAGCTTCACCTTCCTGGTGGTGTTCTTTGCTGAAAGTCCCCCCTCCTAGCAGTACTCATTGAGCCTGGGCTGCCATTTTGGCCAGCTCATATTCCAACCTTTGCAGGTGTGGTCTCAGACACTACAGTCAGAGGACGAATTTGGAAAAACAAAAGGAAGGCAATCCAGGAGAATTTAAACTCTAATTGGTCTTAAATATGGGATGTAGTGTACCTCAAATAACTGTATGGCACTGCACAAAAACAAGTCCTCAGCACTGATCACAAATTTAAGAAATTGGGTTGTTGGTTGACTGAGGTGTCAGCCCTGGTCAAGCAGCAATCACAATCCTTGTTAGGCTGAGACACAAGCCAACACTAAATTAACCTGCGCTCAACTCTCTAGTAGCTTGCCACAGAGCAGTCCGGCTTAACTTAGAGAAAGTGTGTGGAGTATTTGTGCAACACTTCAAACAGTAATAAAATAGAAACACCACACAAAAAGGATCCAACACCTAGTTAGAAAAATATAACGTTCTTTAATAAATAAAACAAGACCAAAAATACCCCAAAAAATTAGTATAACCAGAGAAATTCAATTTTAAAGATTTGAGTAAAAATAGTGCCAAAAAGCACAAAGGGCCAACCGTGGGTATCTGGTGGTGCTGGATCAGGTAAAGTTGCAAATCCCTTATGGATGTACTAAGCTGGCTGAAAGCCCTTTTGTATAATTATATCGTACACACATTTATAAAAAAATCAAAAGGGCTTGGCTAACCAAAGACCAAATAAAGAATTAAAGATGATGAAACTGTGCATAAATTAATAATAATCTGGGCATTTGAAAACAAAATTAATTATAATACGGGGATTTGAAAACAAGTTGAAGGATGTTTGTTACTCTCAATGGCACATGCACAAACACAACAATCATGTTTTATTGTGTTTTTGAAGAATGTCTCAAACCAGTATGCCTTCATTCCTCTTTTTGTGTTTTAGGGCTGTGTGAAAAAAGTACTGAAAGATTGCTTTCGAAATACTGGTACAATATTCAGATGTCCAGAAACTGAAAGGGTGGGTGGAGATCAGTATTTGAGGCTTACACTTGCGATTAGTTGACTGCATGATTAAACCAGTGTACATATCGGTACTTTAAATGGGCCAGTACTCACAGGTACTGAGTACCAGCACTTCTCAGGGTTTTTCCATTGATTACCGGGACTTGCAGGTTGCTCCTGCAGCCTTACACTAACTGACCGCGCGACAGGAATAAGGAGATATGTCTCTGCCAGAGATCCTGACACTGGAACTGTCACGCTGTCATAAAAAAAGCAATAAAAACAAAAAAAAAGCTTGCATTCACGTAAAACTTCTGCTTCTCATGTAAAGTGCTTTAATGACCTCGGGCCAAATTCACACTATATAAAACTACAAAAAAATACAAATTACGCCCTGCACCTATGAGCTGAACTTGGCCAAAGGGCACTTCACATTGAAGAAGAAAATGCTGTTGTTATACATGCCTCGAAGACACGCCTCTTCTGCCACCCTCCAATCAATTTGGTGAGTAGCAGCCCTTCACTTTCACAAAGCATGCCAGTGAATCGAACCATATCCAGTTGTTTTCATGTTTATAATTAAGTTCGTTATTTGGACTCATCCATGCTAAAAACAATGGCAGCTTGTGAAACATCAAACTGAATTTAAAAGGGGACAAACTGCAAATATTACTGAAGTGCTTGGTCGATGTTTGCCGCGGCCCGTTCAGGAAAGAGCAGTGGGACGGTGGGGCCAGGTTGGTGGGGTGGGGGAGGGGGGCGGGATTAAATAAATAATATATAAATAATATGTCGAAATTCAACCCCTCCCCCACCAGGCTCACCACTTTACTGCCTTTCAGTATTTAAATGAAAATGTCAACATGGCGGATTTTAGATTGATAAAGGCAGCTAGGCTGTCGGAATGTGTCTTTCAAGTGCTGGGTCAAAGGAGGCCAAACACAATAAAAGATAAGATTTGGACTTCACAGACTTCGTGTGCGTGCCCTCACCC
The DNA here is from genome assembly GCF_964261635.1 of Lissotriton helveticus. Classification (NCBI taxonomy): domain Eukaryota; kingdom Metazoa; phylum Chordata; class Amphibia; order Caudata; family Salamandridae; genus Lissotriton; species Lissotriton helveticus. The sequence goes on along the minus strand of NC_136072.1, from coordinate 452,582,344 downwards.
TTTGGGAAGCAGGTTGTGTGTGATGTGTATTTATCTGATTTTTCAGAACCAGAAGTCGGGACAGTCACAAACCCAGTAAGAGTTCTACATGATGTCACTGAATTGGGTTGCTAAATGCGTAGGATGCTACACTGCCATATCTCAAAAACAGATTAAATTAAACTACATCTATTTAAGGGCAAAAAAAGTCTCGCCTTTGGGACCTTAAAAGTGTTAAGCCACGCAACAGTTAATGCTGTTGCAGTAAGGATATTGTGCTGCATAACTAAATACTTATAAGCAGGGCTCGAGTCAGGGTACCACGTGGGTGGACGGCGTCCCCCCACTTATGTTACCGGGAGCTCGATAACTGGAGCTAATGGAGCCACACATTCACTCTTTGGCCTCTCTGGGGCGAGATCGGACCTCATTCAGAACGCTGCTCAGGCGCTGGCTTCTCCGATGCAATCGCATCTTAGGGGTGAGCGAGGTGAGGCAATGAGTCTGATGGTGCAAGCCACCTTTCGTGACGTCACTTCCTGTCGTGACGGCAGCGTCCCCCCACTTCTTTTTTTAGGACTTATGCCCTGCTTATAAGGTCCCAAAGGCGAGGCCTATTGGCTATACCAATGCTTGTTTTAATTCACATAGATTGTTAGTGTATTTACAAAGCACCTGGCAACGGCAGGGCTCCTCCTATACCCCACACAATCTCTTCCGCTGCTCTTCAAGCTTTTCCACTGGAAAGTGTAGGATATCTTTTGTAGAGCGTGCAACTTCTTTTAATACAGAAAGCAGGCAAGTGCGCATTACTGGTAGTAAGGTGGGGTGCATTCTTGGAGCGTTAGGGTGGAATGGTGAGAGAGTTCAAGATGGAGAAGAGACTAGGGAAACTGGAAAGATGCAAGTGAAGCGAGAGAATGGGAGAGTTGGGGGTGGCGGTGAAAAGATCTCTGTTGTGGCTAGCGAGGCAGGGGTAAAAACTATGAGAGGCGTGGATAGGAGTTTGATAGCGAGAGTGATGAGGCGCGATGAAGAACGACTGCTCATGTCAAATATACTCTGTGACTGCCCATGGACAGTGCCTGTGTACTAGTCCAGAATGTTTGCTGTCTCATAGCTTGAAATTGCTGAGGACAGCTTCACGTCCACAAACGCAATGCAAAGAAAATGTAACAGCCCCAGCAGTCTCAAACCAAAAATACTATGTGTACAAGACTATTACATATTTCTTGGTGAGAACTATTTTGTTACACAAAAAGAGAACAAAAATGGTGTTTACGATAGCTCTGGTATTTTTACCCGCGTGTCTCTGTTCTGCTACGGTACAAGATGTCTCATGTTTCAAATCCTGTCAACAGTGAGGGGCGACTGGTGGCTCTCGGAGCCGATATTCACAAACAAGCCACACAAGAGAGTAATGGCCTCATTTGCCCTTTAACATGATTAAAACTTTCTGCAAAAATTAATAAAATCCGGGAATAAGATATCTGCAGAGCTCTGCCCTCTGTTGTAACTGATTTCAAAAAGGGGGTGGTGATGGACAGAGTATCTGAGTTAATCAGAACACTCCTACCCAGTCAACAGATCAGGGCTTGATCCATCACCGTTTTTTAGCTCACTGCACCATCCCAGTTCAGAACCTGGCTACATGCAAATTAGTCTGTCCCTGGCCCAGTGCATCATGGGAACAGGGCAGACCAAACTACCAAGTCAATTCTTTACTGGAAAGGAAACAAGCTTCCGGGGACCGGTTTCTGGCATTACAGCCGTCTTCAGCCCGGCTTGCTTGAATCCTGATGGTGCAGTGAGCAAGGGACTCATATCTGAGCATACCCTTCCACACTTGTTGTGGCCAAAATAATTTCAAAAAGGGGGTGGTGATGGACAGAGTATCTGAGTTAATCAGAACACTCCTACCCAGTCAACAGATCAGGGCTTGATCCATCACCGTTTTTTAGATCACTGCACCATCCCAGTTCAGAACCTGGCTACATGCAAATTAGTCTGTCCCTGGCCCAGTGCATCATGGGAACAGGGCAGACCAAACTACCAAGCCAATTCTTTACTGGAAAGGAAACAAGCTTCCGGGGACCGGTTTCTGGCATTACAGCCGTCTTCGGCCTGGCTTGCTTGAATCCTGATGGTGCAGTGAGCAAGGGACTCATGTCTGAGCATACCCTTCCACACTGAGGAGACTGACGGAAACTCAGCCAGAAAAACCTCTGGCATGGCCGATGGAACATGTCCCCCCTCGGTGCCACCGAGGGGGGACCCTCGGTATATTTGATTATTTTAAGGTATATTTTATTTGTTATTTTTTTTAACCATTTATATATTAGGAGTGGCTGTTGGTTTGTGGGTGGAATAAGATGGGCAGTTCATTAAATAAGAATTCATTAAAATGTAATGTTAATTAGTTATTGTAATTAAACCTTTGATATATCAATATAAAAAGAAGAGGATGGGTAGAGGCAATAGAATACCGCACTTGCCAACAAAATGTTAGGCAAAGTTCAAATGTTACTGATGGTGCAACAAACCCGAAATACAACCCTTCTATACTCCTAATGGAAAACACTTTCCAAAACGAAATGAGATCTTGGTGGTTCAGCACCCAAAATTAGTAGTAATGTGTAGTGAGGTGCATTTTCATTGCGTATGGATTCCCATATATTACGAAACAAAAGTATTCATAACTGTTTTTGCACCCAAACATAACAAAAGTATATGGAGAAGATTTCTTCATTCAATAAATCTTTATTCAATCAATCAATCAATCAGCAAATTTTTAGACCGCGCTACTCACCCGCTAGGGTCTCAAGGCGCTTGGAGGGGGGGGAGTCGCTACTGCTCGAACAGCCAGGTCTTGAGTTGCTTTCTGAAGGCGAGATGGTCCTGGGTCATCCGAAGGTGGGTGGGGAGGGAGTTCCATGTCTTGGCCGCCAGGTAGGAGAAGGATCTTCCACCGGCGGTGGATTTGCGGATTCGTGGGAAGGAGGCGAGGGCGAGGCTGGCGGATCGGAGCTGGCGGGTGGGTGTGTAGAATGTGAGGCGGCTGTTGAGGTATTTCGGGCCCGTGTCGTCGAGAGCCTTGTGTGCATGGGTGAGGAGTCTGAACGTGATCCTCTGGGTGACGGGGAGCCAGTGCAGGTCTTTCAGATGGGCAGAGATGTGGCTGTGGCGAGGGATGTCCAGGATGAGTCGTGCAGAAGCGTTCTGTATGCGCTGGAGTCTTTTCTGGAGTTTGGCTGTGGTTCCGGCGTAGAGGGTGTTCCCGTAGTCCAGACGGCTGGTGACGAGGGCCTGGGTGACCTTCTTCCTGGTTTCGGTGGGGATCCACCGGAAGATCTTTCGGAGCGTGCGCAGGGTGTTGAAGCAGGAAGACGAGACGGCGTTGACTTGCTTGGTCATCGTGAGGGAGGAGTCCAGGATGAAGCCCAGGTTGCGTGCATGGTCCGTTGGCTTGGGTGCGGTGCCCAGTGCAGGGGGCCACCAGGAGTCGTCCCAGGCGGAAGGGGATGGTCCGAGGATGAGGACTTCCGTCTTGTCTGAGTTCAGTTTCAGACGGCTAATCTACATCCATTCCGCGACGTCTTTCATTCATTCCTGGAGGCTGGCTTTGGCGGTGGCGGGGTCGTTGGTGAGGGAGAGGATCAGCTGGGTGTCGTCGGCATAGGAGATGATGTTCAGGTTGTGTTGGCGTGCGATGGCATCGAGAGGGCTCATGTAGACGTTGAAGAGGGTGGGGCTGAGTGAGGATCCTTGCGGGACGCCGCAGATGACTTCGGTGGCCGCGGATCGGAACGAGGGGGAGGTAGACTCTCTGGGTTCTTCCGGCGAGGAACGAGATGATCCACTCCAGGGCATCTCATTGGATTCCGGTGTTGCTGAGGCGCTGGATCAGGGTGCGGTGGCATACGGTGTCGAAGGCTGCTGAGAGGTCTAGGAGGATGAGGGCAGCAGTTTCCCCGTTGTCGAGCAGGGATCTGATGTTGTCGGTAGCTATGATGAGAGCGGTCTCGGTGCTGTGGTTTGCGCGGAAACCGGACTGTGATGGGTCGAGGGATCCGTTGGTCTCGAGGAAGGCGGAGAGTTGTCTGTTGACAGTCTCCTCGATGACTTTGGCTGGAAAGGGGAGGAGCGAGATGGGGCGGAAGTTCTTGAGGTCCGTGGGGTCTGCGGTGGGTTTCTTCAGGAGGGCGCTCAGCTCGGCATGTTTCCAACTCTCCGGGAAGGTGGCGGATGCGAAGGACTGTTGATGATGTTCCGGAGCTGGGGTGCGATTATGGAGTCGGCTTTGTTGAAGATGTGGTGTGGGCAGGGGTCGGTTGGGGAGCCGGAGTGGATGGTGTTCATCAGGCGGGTGGTGTCTTCGGTGCTGACAGGGGTCCAGGTGCAGAGGGTGGTGGTGGGGGGCGTTGGTTCCGTGGTAGGGTGCGTGGTCTGTGCGCCGCAGCTGTTGTGTATGTCGGCGATCTTGCGGTGGAAGAACGAGGCGAGTGAGTCGCAGAGGTCTTGCGAGGGTGTGATATCGTTGTTGCAGGCTTTTTTTCTAAAAACCACGTCGATCAACAGTAGCCAACGCGTTTTGTCATACAAGGACTTCTTCAGGGCTCTGAGTTGTATGTAAACGTCACTAGTCGATCAGGGTCCGACGATATTAAAACATTCCAAAATGTATCAACTTGTCAAGTGCCTGAATTTGGAGTACGTGTGCTCCTCCAGTAGACTGAAGCAGACACCACATACGTACTCTTGTGACGTTTACATACAACTCAGAGACCTGAAGACTCCTTGTAGGACAAAATGCGTTGGCTACTGTTCATTAACATGGTTTTTAGAAGAAATAGATTAATAAAGATTTATTGAATGAAGAAATCTTCTCCATATACATTTATGTTTGGGTGCTAAAACTGTCATGAATAATTTTGTTTCATAATGTATGGGAAACCATACGGAATGTAAATGCACCTCCCTACATATTACTAAACATTTTGGGTGCTGAACCATCAATATTTCACTTTGATATATTAAGTATGTGAATTGATTGCTTTTAACATTGATTTCTTAATTCTTATTTAAATTTTTAAATTTTTTGTTAATTATTAAGTAGCAGGTTGTATGGGTTTTAAGGGGAACAAGATTAAAATGTATTAAAGTTATGTTTTTAATTATTTGCTCATAACTGATATTTAAGTATATTTTTATGGCTCACCTATGAACATTTTTTTAATTTAAATTATCCATTAATTATTTATTAGTAAGTGTTTTAATGCTTTTAAAACACTTTTTTTAAATTTTATTTGTGTTTAAGTAATACAAGTTAAATATTGCTGTATTTTGTGTGTATGTTTTTATATATTTTGTAAAAATGATTAGTAGTAGGAATGTTGTATGTAATCTGAACTCTAGCATTGTCCTAATGTTGCTTAGACTGGAATCAGAATAGTAAATCTATCCCCTTCGATGTGCAACACTTTCCTTACTGTGTTTTTAGACCGTAGTGGGAATGGTAAATCTAACTCTTCTAGAGTCTTACACTTTTCCCTACTGTTCTTTAAACTGGAGTATGAATAGTATATCTAACCCATTCAGAGGCCAACACTTTCCATACTGTTGATTAAACTAGATTCATATTAAATATTTTTTATATTGTTTAATTGTTTGTATTTGTTTTTTAACACTTGTTATTTTGGAATGATCATAAATTATTTACAGTAAAAATGTATTTTTAATGTAAATTTCATTTTGTATATCTATAGTACTTTTGCACCATATTACCTTACTCAAGCGCTTAATGCCTCTTCTCTTGCCCTCGCATGCCACCCTCTGCACTTACCTCACCCCGCATCACCTGCAGGCTCCTCAACACCAGATCCCTCTTCAAACACGCCACTGAGGTCTGGGACCTCATTGAGACACAATCCCCAAACATCTTATTTCACAACGCAACCCTGCTCATCCACCCCCCTTTCGCAGTGGTCATTGGACATGACAAAAAGATGGTCCACCGTAACAGGTTCTGCAAACCTAGAGAAGGCCTCGCAATCATCCACAAAGACACGTATGCTTGCAAAATGAGGTCCAAAAGATTGTCTTGAAATCTTATCAGCAATGCCTAACCATGTCCTTAAATATGGTCTACAATTCTCAGAGTATAAATCTCATATTAATACTTGTATTTAAAATGTATGAACAACTTGGGTAAAAGGTACCATCATGCAGTAAATTCAACCACTTTGGCCCTTTCACTGATTATAGTGAAATGAAAACAGCATTTGTTAAGCGCCTCGTTACCCAGGGGCATCCCAGCGCTATGGCAATAACATAGAAGGACATTGCAGCACACTTAAGGGAAAAGCCAAGTCTTCATTAATTTCCGAAAGGCTATATGGTTGGGTTCCCTGAGTAGGCGGAGGGGGAGGGTATTCCACAGCTTAGCAACATTGTAAGAGAATAGGTGTCCGCCACTTCTGGCTCTTTTAATCCTGGGAACAACAGTCAGGCATAGATCGTCTGAGAGTAGCCGTCTATTCGCCATACAAGGCTGGACCATGGAGTGGTTGATCGCAGGACCATTCCCTGTGAACATCTTATGGGTAATGCACATGGCCTTAAATTGACTCCCCCCCCCCCCCAAACAGGGAGCCTGTGAAGGGACTTCAAGGCGGACTTTACAGATTGACAGTTCGAGATCCCCACAAGAATCCTGGCAGGGCAGTTCTGCACCATTTGGAGTTTTGTGAAGGTCAAGGCCGGAGCTCCAATGTAAAGGGAATTCCCGTAGTCGAGGCGGGAAAGAATAAGTGCCTGAACCTTAAGCTTTCTTGCCTAGATGGGGAGGAGTGGATGCACTTTATGGAGCATCCTGAGGATGCCATAGCAGGAAGCTGCAACCTTCTGTGCCTGGACCATAAAGCAGAGATCTTGATCCAGCCAGATACCCAGACTCTTCATCTGGGTCTTAGGGACCGGGACAGGGCCCATGCAAGCTGGCCATAAAATATCTGCCTTGAAGAGGGATGAATTACCAAGGTGCGTCAACTCGGTCTTGTCACTATTTAGTTTTAAGTATGATTGATTCGCCCATTTAACTACCTTTTCTAGACAGGGACAGAGGCCAATAGAGGCATTATCAGAGTGGTTCAGAGCTACGACCAGTTGGGTGTTGTCAGCGTAAGTCACTATATAAACCCCAAATGGGAGCACGATCTCTGCAAGCGGAGTCATATAAACATTAAAAAGGGACGGACTAAGGGACAACCCTGAGGGACTCCGCAATGGAGAGGCAGAGGTTTTGAGGTGACATCACCCTCGAGCACCTGGAAGGATCTCTCTTTTAAAAATGGATGCAGTCATGTTAGGGCTCCAAATTTCTGAGTCGATGGATCTGAATTTGGTGGTTGACCGTGTCAAAGGCTGCGCTGAGGTCCAGGAGGATAATCGCTGTTGAACCTTCAGCATCAATAATCTTTGTAGATTCTTCGACCACTGCCAGCAGCGCAGTTTCTGTTCCTTGACACAGGCGAAAGCCAGTTTGGGAGGGATGGAGAAGGTTGTGGGATTCCAGGTATGCCAAAAGTTCTGCATTGACAAGTTTCTCTGCTATTTTATTAATCCACGGGAGGAGCGAGATAGGGCAGAAATTACTCAGTAGATCCAGATCCAAGCTAAGTTTTTTCAAAAGAGGCTTCACTATCGCTCTTTTCCAGAAGGGTGGGACCACTTCAGCGGGGAGAGAGGCATTAATCAAGTCAAGGATGATCGGGAAGACTATTTCGGACACTTGTTTCAGGATATTAGGTGGAGCTGGGTCTCTAGGCGACCCGCTCTTTACGAGTGCCGAGATGGTTTGGAGTGATTCACAATCCATCAGGGGAAATGCCTCAAGGGAGTGGTCTCTACTACGCAGACCCATATCCTCTGGGTGGAATTTGTTTAGGCTATCCACAAGGGAGAATGAAGAGTAGATTGATTGGATCTTATTATGAAAGCAGTATGCGAGTTCATTACAACGTCGGCCAGTGACATCAGGCCTATTCGGGGGTGAGGGGGCTTTAAGTAGGTTTTTTTGCTATGCGTGAGATATCTATTGGTTTGCTGGGTTGTAGAAGGTTCCCAAGCCCCAGAGCTGCTTGCACCAGAGGAAATTGTCTGCATTATAGGAGGGAGGCACGGCTCTTGGGAACGTTTGAGGTGAGTACCTCATTTGGACAGCCAGAATATGCTGATGCATTAGGCCATAATGCTCTAAAACACACAAGATTTTGCAGTTACTCTTCCAGAATGTAGAATCAATGCACCAAGGGAGGCCATGTTTCATCCTCCAGTAGAAACAATTTCGTATAGTAAAAAAATATGAATGTGTCATTCCTTCAGATTTCTAGTTAAGTGCTATTTACTAAGCTTGTGATACCGGAACAGGAATTACGTGAGATCAAATGATGACGTTTATAGGTGGGACTTCCTGTTTCCAGCTTGCAGACATCTGTGCCTGTGAGTTCAGAACACTAGAATGATCTTTGAGTTCTTCCTACATGCCAATCAACAATTTTAGTTGACGTTACATTAGTTGTAAATATTAGTACCCAAATTATGTCTTTTTTTCTGTGATGCAAGGTCGCAAGCCTAAGCGTATCCTGCCTATCTTGATGAGGTTGTAAATCGCCACTTGCTTACAACCCCCTGAGTACACAGACACAACTAACTAGACACACAAACACATGCACAAAAATACACACATATGGAGAATGACACTGGATGGGTCTCCCAGCACAGGGAAAGCCATAAGTAGCCCACCGGTTCAGACAGTAGTAAGCGCCAAGGGGGCATATAGATGGCAGCCACACTTTCTTAATTCAATATACTAGAACATAAGACAACTAGACTTCTAACCTGCCTTTTAACAAGGATACAGATATGTAATGAACAAGCATTGGCAACGCCAATAGGTCTTGGCAATACTAGAGCTATTGGCGTTGTCAATGTCTTTTTAGCCATGTTGAATAGCAGCACTGCTGCTGTTCAGCATGGCTGAATGTCTTGTAAAAAAAAAAAGTGCTATGACTCAGCTTGCGCGGTATTCTGAACTCGAATGTTGGAAAGCGATTTCATGCACGATAATGAAGATTTTTTGGGGGGTGAAATAAAATATTTGGGTAAGAGCACATTGTGCTGTATTCTGAACTCACATATTTGAAAGTGCTTGTTTTGCGTGATAATGGAGAAAAACATTTTGGTGAAAATACAATAATTGGGCAAGAGCACACAAGGAGTAGCTCATAAAGTAACTGAAGCAAAGTGCCCAAGCAGCAGCTTCCTGAGTCCAGCTCCCACAGATGCTCCTTGGCCTGTCTAGTTCCTGGACTTGTGCCAGCCTCTAACAGCAGACCTGTTTTTTTTCTACTAAATGGATAAATGAACCTGATGCTGCGATATGCCTGGAGCTCACAGTTTCAGTAAAAAAGCTTGGTTGGTTAAAACATCAGGCATCGCCTGTCGGTCACAATTTCAGTAAGCTAGCTGCTGCAGAGTTCTGAACATGAACAGTATGTGATGCGATCATTGAGGGGCGTAACAGGCTAAAGCGCATATTGCTGCAATTTGTGTATGGCCTGCAGGACATTGTTTACAATACTATATGGCCAACTGAATCTTTCAACTCTCAGAGCTGTGATGTTATCAGGCCTGGACCTACACCAATGAGTTCCAGCATTAACAAAAAAAAGTAATACCAATTGCTTCCTAAGAAACAAGGTATTTTAATTATGAACGAAGGATAAACAGTGCAAATGTAAATGTAAATGTACAGGAATTTATATAGCGCAAATCACCAAGCGGTTTCTAAGCGCTTGCTTAGGGAACCCGTCCTGGTATTCCCCTGTGAGATAACCCCGGCAGGGTATCCGCAAGGTGAAAGCCAGGCATCCCGCCGCGAGGGGCCGTTGTGGAGATTAAGCAAGCTATTGCCCAGAGTCGCAGAGTGTGAACCCGTGAATCGAGTAGGCACCGGAGCGAGAATTGTCGAGTCCATGGACATTTTAGGACTCAAGACCCAGCCGAGCCGGGAATTGAACCCTGGTCCCGGGCTGACCTCTGCTTCCAGGTCTGCCTCCTCTAACCAGTGAGCCACACTTCTCCAGTGCAAACAATGTCGAAAACCCGCACAAAAAAAGTATCACGACATGACAGAGAATACATAGCTCAGAGACGAGCTGTAAAGATAATGCAACAGAAGAAAGAGGTGACCAGGAAAACCACAAACTGCAGAACTGAGGCACAGAGGACCACAGACAGAACTGAATGAAACCCACGGTAGACGAGCAGCAATAAAATGGGGGGCGTGGTTGGAGAGGTGGGGCAGGTGCAGACGTCCAGACGTCCTGCAACATGATGAACTCTTATGGAGTGCTACTTTACTAAATAAAAAAAAAAACAGCATAGAGAAGCACATGGTGACTCCACGGCTAATAAGCACTTCGGAATTCCAAAGTGCACTAGCATTGGCTAAGGTGCCACCAATGCTCCAATCCTGCCTCTCACTTCATAGGCATCTTCAAAAATCTATCCAGCTGTGGAATTGGTTGTTATGGGACGCGTAAGTGCTAAAATTACAGAGAATGGGGCTTTGGTGGGCGGCCGACAGGCAGGGAGGCTCGCACGCTAGGGTTTTTGGGCTGTGTGGTGCGGCCGAGCCCAATTGGGCTCGCTTCAGGCTGCAATTGGACTTCCGGTGGGCAGTATATATGCGGCCAAAGTCGTAAGGACAATTTCTGAGTGACATTGGTTACCTATTTTTGTCCAGTTGTTACTGTTTCATTTTATGGTTGGGGAAAAGTAGGTAATGAGGTTAGGATGGTTTATACTTAGTAGATAGATTTGTAGACCGGTAGAGAAGAGGTTACAGGGTTTAAAGGGTTAAGTTATTGATCGAGTAGATAGAGCTTTAGATAGGTTGCGTTGAGGTTACAAGGTTTTAAAGGGGCGAAGGTTATTGATCAAGTTGGGGTCTGTTAAATAAATTGCAATTGTGTTTGGGGAAACCTTAGGGGTGGGGGGAGGAGTACATGTAGATGAAGTTTGTATAGTTAGCTATAGTTTTGTGAGGCAAAGGTGCACCTGTCCTCATTAAAACAGCATTTTTCCCACTTATGATGAGTCAATTGTGGTTTGTTCTGTACACTGTGGCCCAATGGGGCTTTGGGGGGCGGCCGACCACCAAGGAGGCCCCCTCCCGAGGTTTTTGGGCCGGGTGGTGCTGCCAAGCCGAATTGTGGTTGTGTTGGGCTGTAACTTGGCTTCAGTGCGGGGAGTTTATATGCGGTCATTTCGGGAGCCGTGTCACCATTTCGGAAGGTGAAACTGCTGCTGATTGTACCGCCAGCCAGGGAAAGCTTTTGCCACCCTCCCGCCCATTTTAAAGGAGGAGGGGGAGGGGTGTTCTTGTTTTTATATATTTTTCTGCCTTGTTTTCATTGTGTACAGGTGCATCGGGGGTTAAAAAATGTACTTTGGTTGTCGCTTGAAGCAGGTGCGAGGCATCAGTTACTTATTTTTGGCCAGTTACTGTTTCATTTTATGGTAGGGGACTAGTAGGTAATGAGGTTAGGATAGGTTATACTTGGTAGATAGATTTGTAGACAGGTAGAGAAGAGGTTACAGGGTTTAAAGGGTTAACAGTTATTGATCGAGTAGATAGAGCTTTAGATAGGTTGAGATGAGGTTACAAGGTTTTAAAGGGGTGAAAGTTATTGATCAAGTTGGGGTCTGTTAAATAAATTGCAATTGTGTTTGGGTAAACCTTAGGGATGAGGGGAGGAGGATACGTAGATGAAGTTTGTATAGTTAGCTATAGTTTTGTGAGGCAAAGGCAGAGGCTATGTTTTGAAAGGTGCACCTGTCTTCAATAAAGAGGCCTTTTTCACACTTACGGTGAGTCAATTGTGGTTCGTTGCGTACACTGCAATCCAAATTGCATGCATTAAATCTTCAAGAACGGACGAGTGTTGCCCTGAATGTGCTGATTGTTCGCGTAAGCAGCGGACAAGCGATCACTTTGTTCTTCCTATGTCCCCCTCTATCACTTTAAACCCTTGGTTATGCCAAGCCACCAGCGAAGATCACCTTGGTCCATGCTCTGTGAGCAGCAATGTTCCACTGCACCATACTCAGGAGCTCCAGTAGTTCAGAGAACCGCAGATACCTCCACTCCTCCCCCCAGCGCCTTGAAACCCTAACGAGTGAGCAGTCTCGCTTTACAAGAAACATGATTGATAGAGGAGCTGTGTACCAAATGTTTTTGCTGTTATGTATTGCCATGTACTCCTACAGTTTGTATGTCAGACTCAGTTAAGAGTGAGGTTATTGTCCAGTGTGTTAAGGAACATCAGTGCTTTCTGAGCCATGTTTTGCCCCACACTGTGATCGTCACAATAGGGTCCTCTGGCTGCCATCTCACCAAAGCTATAATAGTGGTCTCCGGACATGATTTCATGTATTACCACTTTGATGGCTGCTAGTAAAGGAGAAACACTATGAGCACTTAACAGTGATTTGTTGTTGTTATTTATTTATTTATTTATTTATTAGGCATGTTAGCATTTCTAAGAGTAAATGATGTAACAGAGGAAAGCTATAGGGTGAATGGGACAATGAGGAGCCGGGAAAAGAGAATCTAATTAATGATGCGGAGTTTATTACATGCTTACCTTAAAGTTCCAGGAATTAGGGAAGAGTGGGGGGTTGAGAGTGGGTTCTTGAGCAGAAAATGCTTTAGTTAGTTGAGTGTGGCGAACAGATTCTGATTAATCAATCTAAGGTGCTGGCCTGGGATATGATGGGTGATATGATGGGTGAGCCATTATTTGAGGTAAACTGGATGGCTGTAAATACTAGAATTAGATATTTGACTCTTTGGCAGCTATCCAGCCATCCAGCCAACCTCGTTTCAGTAAGACATAGTAGATACTGCGTCGTCTGTTTTAACTCATTGAATCAGAGTTCTCTACTCTGTGGGTACTTAAGACATACATAGGTCTTTATTTTCCCAACTTCCAATACCCACTTTTATCTTTTTTTGTTATGTCTACAAGGGAGAAATTCAATTTTAACTTGTCTGTCCAGATTCTTCTGCAAAAGTAAGTCCGTGACTACTCTCTTTGAAGTCACTTGGTTTATTATTTTGTGTTCAGACACATCTCGCAACACAAACAAAATTCGAGCACATTACTCATGCACAGGTATTTAATTGATTTCCCCTTCCTTAGCTTGCAATTGATCAGATTTGTATCCAGTGCCTTTGTATTTAAATCCATGTATTTAAATGAATTTGACTTTTTACTGGGTTCTTTAGTTTGTGTTCATTATGTAGTGACTTTTCGTTGTATATGCTTGCCAGTGTTTTCTGTTACACATGATTCAATATTGATAAAATGTGACCTGATAATTGAGAGTTTAATTCTTCTAAAAGGATGCACACAATCCTATGCTGCGATCAACGAAGAATGGCGTAAATGTCATCTTTTAATAATAAAAATCTTTAATCCTGCATATGCATTTTACAGATGGCCTGGTCATGCCTACAATTATCAATATTTCTGATTTACTTGAATATACTGGAGTGTATATGCATCCTTGGATCTTCTCTCTCTAGGTTTTGCCTATGCTATTAGCGCAGAAAGGTGAAACGAAGTTGCACTGGTATCCCATCTATTTAAAAAAAATCCTTAAATGCAGATGTTCCTGCAAATTATAGACCTATTTTATCACTTCTCCTGCTGGCAAAAATACTTGAAAGCTTTATTAATAGCCAACTGACAACCTTCCTGGAGCCCCATAAGATCTTGGACTCAGTCGGTCTTTCGATTACATCACAGTACGGAGACTGCGCTGTTGGTAGTAACTGACAACATTCGTATGTCCCTTGACTTTGGCTCCCCAGGAATGCTGCTGCTGCCGGATCTATCCGCGGCATTTGATACTGGAAGAGCGCTACGCTGGTTGAGGGACCTCTTAGACAATGGCACCCAGAATGTGCAGCTGGGTCTTTTTGAATCGAGAACAATGCACATCAACAAAGGGGTCCCACAGGGCTCATGTATTTTTATTTTATTTTTTTAAACGTTTTATTGAATTTTTTCATCGGAATAGTACATTTAGCAGACAGTTTCACATAAAACATACATAAACATCAGTCTTCTCAATTCTGAACACCTCAGTACATTATATAGTTATCGTCAATCAGGATAGATAATTATAGTACACTTATAGTTCTGGGCAAAGTAAAGTCCGTCAGACTGTGCCCCCCCTCCCCCCTAAACAGTGGCCACTGGTCATAGTATGTACGTAATACAGTTTCTCCAGAAAAACAGTTACATAGCAAAACATAATTCCTTTCCCTCCCCCACCTCCCCATTCCTGTGTCATTTACACGTTCAATATAATGTCTTTCCAATTTCACAGCGTGCGTACCACATTCAGAACAGCATACAGCTGTTCTGAATGTCGGACGCACGTGGTGTTCAAGCCACGCCATTGATTGACCACTGAAACTTTAGAAAGTTATAAAACATCACGTATGGAAGATTGCTCTCCTGACCACAACGCATGATTCGGCAGATCTCTTAAGTACCTAGGCGCACCATAGACGCCAGAGAATACTACGTTTGATGCTTTGACCATTGATTTATCCTTTGGTATATGGCTGCATGTCACATTTATACACAAGAGTCTTGTTCTAGCAAAGACTATTGTCCTGATGATGGTCTGAAGGACGGAAGCCACAAGACCGAAACATCGACCTTCTCTTCTATTCCGGAGAAATTGTGTTAAATCTCTTGCAACATATATTTTCATGTTGAGATTTGTCGTGTTATGTACTGTTGTGGAATAGTTGCTGGTCATGAATTGTTAGAATAATTGATTTTTACTTTCTTTTCATGATCTCTTGCTGACTTCATTCATGTATATGTACTCCTTTTTAACGATTACTTCATATAAAATAACTTTGTACTTCTAACAGTTTAGGATCTCCCGTGTTTTTTGTTGTTCGTGATAAACAGTTGCATTTGAAGTTGTCTTATGACACATTGGGGTTTGTTCCAGATGGACTAATCCTACAAGTAATACTATACTCCACTGAGTCATTAGCAAATAAATTCCCTTGTTGGTACCCATTACTTTTTTGTAGCCTCACACTTAGTCAACTATTTGGATTTGTGTGCCCACACATTGTGTCATAGGAGAACTATGGCCACACACCCATGTGTGATTGCCTAGGGGAAAAAAAGCTGTAATTAGGCAAAGAGAATTTCCAATGAGTGGCAACTCTGCTAACCTTCATTGCTCATTCTCCAGTAATGTATACTTTTTAGATCAACCCTAGAGATTGAGAAAGTCTCATGTAATTAAAAGAATTCATAAATAATGTATACGTGCCTACATAATTGGAGCTTTGGGTCAGCCCTTTCATTCTTTATGTCTACTCAGCTGTCAGTCACATTTTACTTCCTCCCACCACAGCATAAAACATGGGGCACTGGGTCAGCCTACGACAGTCTTGCCCGCAGGGTGATAGCATTTTTCCTAATCAAATGTGCACTTTCACCTAAAAAGAAATGCATTTCACTTCCAGGTCTTGGAGACCAAAACGTACTTATGTTTTTTTCCTTTCCTTTCCAGTCATTATCTTTTTTTTTTACACTAAAACAGTACATTCGCTGTCTACGAAATCTTTTATTAAATTATAAAAGCTTAAAACTGGTTTAATCATGCAAATTGCTTACCATTGGTTGGTGTTGACATCACTCTAGTTTTCTTGCTTTTTACGGGTCACTGCCTACTGTTCCCCTCCCACTCCCTCCTGAGGCTTCAGTGTGTATCCCTGCCATGGGCATGGGCGTTGCTTCGGGGGATGGGGTTGGAGTGTTAGAACCCTCTAATAAATGTGGTCTGTAGTAATAGTTAAGTACAGGTTCTTTTAGTCGAGTCTGGTGAGGTGTCTGTCAGAATTCACCCTGAATCGTTCACAAAAACACACATACACTCCCTCTTGTCTCTGCCTTAAAACTTGGTTAGTTTGAAAACTATTGTGTTTTAAGTACCCCTAAAAATACACCCTCTTTTTCTTTCCACTGCCTCTTAAGCCCACCCCCCCCTCTTGTCCTGCTTCTTATAATGTATTTTAACAAGATATCCCAGCCTCATTGTAGGGATCTCTGATGCTTACACCCGTTCAATCCTACTTACCAAGCTTTGCCACTGGACATTGAACATGAAGCAAGTACAGCTTCCTCTTTGAGGCCAGTGCTGTGCAACTGACCGTAGGCACTTGCAGATACTTTTTTTTAATTGTACTTTTTACATGCGCTCTTTAAGAATGCGTGTGTCTGCAGTCCCTCCCTCCCACGATCCATACTTGTGTCCCCACCGTCCTCCCACTCTGCATTTCGTTGCTGCTTCCGCCTCCTTCACACCTCCCCCATTTTGCTTCCACCCTGCCCTGACCCGCCCTACTTTGTGTTGCTGCTCCCACCCACCTCCCTCCTGTACTTGCCTCCCTGCGCTCCACCCAATGTCCTTTGTGTTGAAATGGCCTGGATCTAAGTGCTATTTGCTTTTGTTTCATATTTTTTTAACACATTTGGCTTTGTTTAATGGGAAAAAAAGAAAAAAGTTCTAGGACATGGTCAGTGCTTTTAAAAAATATTTATTTTGTTACTTTATGCCATGTTGCACAGTAGCCCATGCTGCTCTGCAACATATCTAAAAAACATTGACAAAGCTAATAGATATTGCACAGGCAAAACCCAATGGTTTTGCCAATGCTTGTTTAGTCTTCTTTCTTTGATTAAGCTATGCCTTTCAGTTACAGTAATTCAAAACCAATGGCACCTTTTCCTGCACCAGTAAGAATCCTATTTTCTTGTAACATGCATGAAAGTTAACATGGTTTTTGATATTTGTCCTAGGTGCACCTGTGTGCTAGTAGCACCGGTAATGTTCTATTAAAATGTAGATTTTCCTAGTTATTATGACGGAAAGTCTTAATTTTATTAAAGACACGGAGGCGAGTATTATGCTTTCTTATCTTGCATTTTATTAAACAGCAGCCAAGATAAGTGTAAAACTACAGTTCCCAGAGGGCCAGGCGACAACTGGGCCATGGGAACGAGAAAAAACGAGATAACAGTAACCAATCAGAGCACACCTAATAGATAAGAGCCCACACTGACTGCGCAGCTTCCTCTTTTCGCCGAGAGACAGTCAGATAACAATAGAGAATAAAGGAAAAATAGCCATAACCAGAAAGAACGCCAAAGTCCAGGAGCAGAAGTCCTTAATCAGTGGAATCCATAGCCAAAGTCCAGGGAAAGGATCCGAAGGGGTTGGAAGAACCAGAGGAGACATCCAAGCAGGAGAAGAACGGAACCGCTGGAGAGAAGATTTTTTATGAAGCAGGTGGCAAGGCCGGATTCGCTGTAGGGAGGGAGAACACATGTTAGTAGTGTAGCGGCGGGATAATACTAGCCTCCATGTCTTTAATAAAATTAAGACTTTCCGTCATAATAACTAGGAAAATCTACATTTTATGGCAAGACCGGAGGCTCCTATTATGCTTGTTCAAAGCAAATTAATAACATCAGAAGCAACAGAATGAATAGGCTTACAATAAAACATGCGGAAAATACTGTCATTGGACCAATCTGCTGATCTCAGTATGTCCTCTAAACGGGAGCCAGCCCAAAAGGCCTTAGAAGCCATGGCTCCCTGAGCCGAATGTGCTCCGAAAACAGAGACATCAATACCGGCAAGGGACATAACCCAGCGAACCCACCTGGCCAGGGTAGGGGAGGAAACAGGAAGGTGAGGTTTACGAAATGAAATGAGGAGTTGGGAACAAGAGGGCGTTCTGAGATCAGCGGTCTTTTGTTCATACATTTTCAAACACTGTCCCACACAAAGTTGGGGTTGATCGGGAAAATAGGGATAAAAAACAGAGTCTAAGTTAGTCTTCGTGCGTCTGCGAATCTGGAACAGCACACCTGTAGGGGAAAAATGGCGAGAAGAAACATCCAAGGCTCGAACATCAGAAACTCTTTTGATAGACACCAAGCAAAGCAACATAGTAAGTTTGGCTGACAACATTTTGAAAGACAAAGCAGAATTAGAGGGCCAATTCAAGAACAATTTAAGTACAACAGAAACATCCCACAAAAAAGTATACTTGGCCAACGGTGGTTTGGAGCATCGAACACCCTTGAGGAGGCGACAAATCAGAGGATGAGCCCCAACGGGCTTGTCATCAATGTGGGTATGATGAAGGGAGATAGCAGAGCGATAAAGGTTAATAGTCCGATAGGCCTTCCCAGCGCTGGCCTGAGAAGCTAAGAAGTTGATAACAGAACTTAAAGAGGTTGAAAAGGGATCGAGAGACCTTTCCAGACACCAGCTTGCCCAAAGAGACCAGGCGGATTTGTAGGCTTTGGAGGTGCCCGGGGCCCAGGCCTGGTTGATAAAATGAGCAGCCTCTTGTGAAATGAGGATGTTAGAAGGGGGAGGCCGGAAACTTTCCAGGCCGACAGAGTGAGGGAGTGGTCCAGGATCAAGCTGTGACGCTCGCCGAGAGGGTTGAGAAGAAGATCGTCGAAGGATGGCAGAAGTACAGGAAAATCCATCGCCATCTCCAGGAGAACAGGGAACCAAATTTGGGCTTGCCAGAAAGGAACCACCAGTACCAGCGAGGATTCCTGGCGACGAATTTGCGCCAGCACTCTGTTGATCAGGAGGAAAGGCATAATGGAGTTGACGAGACCAAACTTGGAGGAAAGCATCCGTGGCAAGAGCCAAGGGGTCTGGTCTCCAGCTGTAAAACTGGGGCAATTGGGAATTGAGGCGAGAAGCAAAGAGATCGATAGAAAAGGGACCCCATAAAGTTGAAAGAGAAAGGAAGACGGAGGGACAAAGCCTCCAGTCGCTGGAGTCGCGCAGGAACCGCGAGTACCAATCTGCTACTGAATTGAGGTTGCCCGGAAGGTACTCCGCTGTCAAGGAGAGATGATGGGCCAGACAATATTCCCACAGACTTTTCGCTAAGTCCGCCAGGGGTTTGGACTTTGTGCCGCCGAGATGATTTATGTAACGAACCGCAGAAACATTGTCCATGCGTAAGAGTATGGAACAGCGGATCCTGTCTTTGGAAAGACTTTTGATTGCAAAGGAGCCAGCAAGCATCTCTAAACAATTTATGTGCAGTCTGGACTCCTCTCTTGACCATGCTCCTCCAGTCGAGATTGGACCACATCGGGCGCCCCAACCCGATAGACTGGCATCGGATTCCAACACAAGATCTGGGGATGTGGCGAAGATAGTGCGCCCGTTCCACGCATCTAAATGGTCTATCCACCATTGCAATTCTGTGCGGGACTCTTGGTCTAGAGCGATGACGTCTGAGTAAGCGAGACCTTGGCGAAGGTGCCTGATCTTCAAACGTTGAAGGGCCCGGTAGTGCAGGGGGCCCGGAAATATTGCCTGAATAGAAGAAGAAAGAAGACCGACAATCCTGGCCAGAGATCTGAGAGAGATGACAGAAAGATGTAGCACCGAGGCGATTTCCGCTTTGATTTTGGAAATCTTGGAAAGGGGAAGGCGTAATGACGCCGCCACCGAATCCACTAGGAAGCCCAGAAATTCCATGTTCTGAGAAGGGACCAGAGAGGATTTCTCGAGGTTTACCAGAAAACCTAAGTCCAAAAGAAGACACTGAGTGGTCTGAAGATCTGTGAGAAGACTCTGCTTGTCTGAATTCAGGAGTAGGATATCGTCCAAGTAGATTATGAGACGGATACCAAGAGAGCGAAGAAAGGCTACCACTGGCTTCAGCAGTTTCGTGAAGCACCATGGTGCCGAGGAGAGACCAAAAGGGAGAGATGTGAAACAGTAGGTCATACCTGACCACTGGAATTGGAGAAACTTCCAGTGAGACTGGTGGATAGGAACTGTGAGATAGGCGTCTTGGAGATCCAAGCGAACCATCCAATCGCGGGGGCGAAGGGTGTCCCTCAGATGAAGGATCGTCTCCATTTTGAAATGACGATACACCACAAAGTGGTTGAACCATTTCAGGTTTATGACAGTGCGTAATTTCTTGTTCTTCTTTTGAACTAGAAAAATGGAGCTTAAAAAGCCTGTAGAGTCGTAAGGAAAAATTTGAATGGCTTGTTTTTGTAAGAGAGAGTCTATCTCGGTGGAAATGAGATTTGCCATGTGCAGAGAGAACACGGGAGGAGGAGGGGAAAAGGTCTGGACAGGAGGAGAGTAAAACTCTATAAGATAGCCTTGAACCGTGGAGAGGACCCACGGGTCTGCACTTATGGAATGCCATTTTGGTAGAAACAGTTTCAAACGACCCCCTACAGGAGGGAAAAAAGACAGGCTTACCTGGTTGATTGGAGTTGGAGTTGCGATAACCTTGACGCCCTCGGCCGCGGAAACCACGGCCTCGTTGTGGGTAAAATCGCGGCTTGTATTCTTGGGTGTTGTCGTAAGAATTCTTGGAGCCTTGATTGTAGGGACGGCCGGAAGAGCGACCCCTGCCTCGTCCGGCCCGGCCAAAAACCCGAGGGGCAAAAGTCTTTTTGATAGATTGCTGAGCCTTGTCAAGAGAAGCGAAGGTAGAGACAAATCGGCTGATGTCGCGCACCAAATTCTCCCCAAAGAGAAAACCATTTGCCTTTGAGCCGGGGTCCATAGGAGCAAGGTTGGCCAGTTTGGGATCCAATTTGATCAAAAGGCCCTTACGTCTTTCGTGGGTAATGGCAGCATTGGCGTTGCCCAGAAGGCAAAAGGCACGTTGGACCCACATGGAAATGTCTTCGGCTGAAAGATCCGAACCGTCAAGTCGGGCAGACTCTGCCATGTCGAAGATACGGGCTAAGGGACCCACAATGTCCAATAACTTGTCTTGACACGTGGACCATGCCTTGTCAACCCCACGACGAGGGTCCTTGCCAAATTTAGAGAAGAAGGTAAGGAGAGGTTGGTCGATGGAAGGGACGAGGGTGATCTTATCAGGAAGGGCGGGTTTAGGACACTCAGACTTCAACACAGTCGCCTCAAGAGGGAGACGAAGGCGGGCGGAAATATATTCACCAACATGGTGAGAGGGTAGCCATTCGGTCGAATTTGGATGACGAATGGAGGACGGGTCAAACATAGGGAGACCCTCCGAGTCAAATACAGGCTCGAAGTTAAAGGAATCACATTTGGGAAGTTTCGGGGGGGGGGTCAGTGACGTCAAAGATATCAAATAGGTCGTCAGCATCAGGCATATCATCATCTGTGTCCAAGATGGTGGAAATTAATAATTTTTTTGTAGGGGACTCTGTGTGCTTAGATTTTTGCTTCTTTTTTCCCTCGGAACCGACAAACCCCTCCTTGGAAGGAGGCCTGGGAGGCACTGAGTCCTCGTCCATAAGCGAGTGAGACTCGCTAATCATAGCTGACTTTTTTGACTTATGCACAGAAGCAGAGTGTTCCACCTTGCGTTTTCTGCTATCCCCCGCAGAATGGGCCAAAACCTTGGACAACATGCTGACCATGGAATTTTCCATATTTTTTGATAGTCTTTTCATAGACACTTCCATAGCCTGTTCAACTGAAGTATTGATAAACCTGTGAAGGTCCTGCTTGAGAGACCCATTATCCATGGAAGAGGAGTTTTCCTCAGAAGAGCTTTCATGTTCCATGGCAGCCAGCAGGGTAGGGAAGGGTTAATGACTGAGAAAATACAGGGGGCGTGAACAGGGGAAGGGCGGGGGCGGGCTGAACTCTGAAAGAGCGAGGAAACCGGGCTGAAGGCAGTCAGGCAGCCGGCTCCGAGAGAGCGAGTGAAAGTGGCCGAGGAAACCAAAAGCGGAGCAACGTGGAGAGCGGGAAGACAGAAAAACGGGCTCCGGCGCCGGTGAGGCAGGCGAGCTCCAAGCGGTAAGAACGTTCGCGAACAAGCGCGAAGACCGCGGAGCGGGAGAGACCACGGAAGGGGCGGGGACGGGGGAGGAAACAAGCGTGAGGCAAGCGGAACGAATTGGAATGGAAGGAAGCGCACAAAGCGCTAGTCAAAGCAGCGCAACAGCGCGTGAATACAGGAGCATAAACCAGCAAGGAATATTAAGCAGTAAACATAAATATGCATAAATAAATATGAAACATAGCGAGCATAGATAAGAGAACACTTATCTGACTGCGAGCAGCAAGAAAAGAGGAAGCTGCGCAGTCAGTGTGGGCTCTTATCTATTAGGTGTGCTCTGATTGGTTACTGTTATCTCGTTTTTTCTCGTTCCCATGGCCCAGTTGTCGCCTGGCCCTCTGGGAACTGTAGTTTTACACTTATCTTGGCTGCTGTTTAATAAAATGCAAGATAAGAAAGCATAATAGGAGCCTCCGGTCTTGCCATAAAATTTCTTGCAATGGTTACGCTTTTTAATGTAACATTTCTATTGCAACCATAAACTGTCAAATTTGGATGTATTTTTTTTTCTACTTTTATATTTTTGTGGCATCTGCATGCAATACTATATAAAAAAATCGGCCAGTTTGCCAAGACCAGACCCATTGGCTTTGTCAGTGTTTTTTTAAATATATATTTATATATACACTTATATGTGTGTGTGATCGTAGAGTGTATTTTAATGACTTACTTTATTGAACTAATCATAAAGTTGTCACAAGCTTTAGTGAGTTGATATAAAAATATTCTTCCGCTTGTGCGATGAGCACAGACTACTTATGACAAGTTTCAACAAGACCCATATGCCAGGTCATTTGCATGCATTGATGAAACTGTGAGTAATTTAACATTTCAGGTTCCCCCACGTCCTTTGGGGCGCGGACAGAGCGAAGGAATTGGCACTTCCTCGTTTTGACACGAAAGTAAAAAGACACGTGATTCTGAGGGCGTATCCCTCTGACCTATTGTATATATACGGTGCAACATTTTCATGTTGCTAGTCAAGGAGTTATAAATGTTTTTCACTTTTTCCAGCTTTAGCACGTACCTGTTTTATTCCAAGAAATTGTGCTTGCTGACGCAGCCTGTGAAGTTGAAATAGAAAACGGACAGGAATTTATATAAGTAACTAACTTTTAGCCATGCTGCATAGAAAACTTCTAGTAAACCGCAAATTACACACCTAGACGTGCACAAGAGCGCTCTCGAGGTCCTATTCGCAAAGAAAATTGGGGCAAAAGTACCAGATTTTAGAATGTGTTACATGTTGAGTTTTTGGATCTGGTAGTTTTATTTGAAATAAATATGTGTTACATTGTCATCCCCATTTTGTCTCTTCCTGGGTGACCGCCTCCATGCAGGTCGTTATGGATACTGTTTCAAGTCCGGGACTTTTGAGTGATGCCCTAATGCATTCTGGATGCTCTCGTCGTCTTTTGATTCCATTGAACTACTTGGAGTAACACACCTAAAATCAGGGGCGGCCTTAGGCATGTGCAAGCTGTGCACCTGCACAGGGCTGCCAAACACCAGGGGCCGCCACGCCAATATATAGCCTTAATATAATAATCCTCTGAGGATGGATACATATTTGCGTGGCGGCCCCTGGCAGGGATGTGGCAGCCTCCGGCTCTGCAACACCTTCCTGAGCTCCAGGGGGCTCCGCCCCGCCTGGACCCCCTCTACCGGGGCCCCTACCTACGCTCCCTGCCCAGGGCTGCCATGAGCCTAGAGCCGCCCCTGCCTAAAATCAACGATTTGTTGGTGAAAAGTTCACGACAGGAGGCAGTATCCGTATTGATCTTGTCTTGTTAATAAATGGTCCACTCCTAGGACCGGGCAGCACATTCTTCAAATTGGTTCTATTATAAACTTCTCACAACTAGGAGGATACACTAAAGGCTAACTAGTAGGAGAACCTTGTGTTCTGTCCTGTCTTCTTACGGGACAAGGGCCTACCCCTGCCTCTCAGCCAGCCGGTCTAACACATAGATGTTGCTAATTTCTCTGTTATTAGGTGGCTCTCCCATGAAGCCGGTCTAACACATAGATGTTGCTAATTTCTCTCTTATTAGGTGGCTCTCCCATGAAGCCGGTCTAACACATAGATGTTGCTAATTTCTCTCTTATTAGGTGGCTTTCCCATGAAGCTGGTCTAAAACATAGATGGTGCTAATTTCTCTCTTATTAGGTGGCTCTCCCATGAAGCCGGTCTAACACATAGATGTTGCTAATTTCTCTCTTATTAGGTGGCTCTCCCATGAAGCCGGTCTAACACATAGATGTTGCTAATTTCTCTCTTATTAGGTGGCTCTCCCATGAAGCCAGTCTGATGTTGCTAATTTCTCCATTATTAGGTGGCTCTCCCATGAAGCCAGTCTGATGTTGCTAATTTCTCTATTATTAGGTGTCTCTCCCATGAAAGACTCCCGGCTACCCCTCTGGGGTGGGAATGAGCTTACGTGCCTGGCCCGTCTTCCTGCAGAAATATGGCCTGGTGGATTGGCGTTTGAAGTCTTGCTTTGCACTCCGACTCATCTCATCCACCCAATGCATTCCTCAGTGCTCCCCTCTTGGGCACCCGGTGTTGGCCGTGAGGAATTGAGATGTCGCAGGTCTGAAGACCAGCAGTGCTAAACTATTATCAGTAGTCAGACATTTAACCTAGAATAAGAGAAGGGTAGGCAGGAGCTGAGAGCAAAGGAAGAAGAGGATAATAGGAAAACAGTAACAAATGGAAAACTCAAGAGTGAGATAAAGGGACTCGAAGTATAGATTGAGGAAGAAAGAAGCGTGCGTTTTGGAATCTGAAATTCGAGTGTTCATCCGCTCTGGTTCTGGGCTCCTAAGGAAAACGGTGTGTCCTTTCACTTAATATTTATTAATTGCAAATGAAACACTGTGCAGGTTTCTGCAAGCCAAACCTTGTTTTCAATCTCCAGTGCCTACTCAGAAATGTGGGAGAGGATCTACTTCTCGGCCAGGACAGTGCAGGACTGTCTCTTTGACTGAAGGTTGGGTGCGCAGTCTGGTTAAACAGAAAGGGTGGCTCTCACCGGTACTTAGAATCAATTACATAGTAAGTGTAAATGCTAGTTATACTTTACATTAGTGTCTGTCAAGCAAGAGAACAGAATGGCTTATGGTTTAGGGAAGGGAGACTTGTCCCCAACAGTGTTATCGGATCCACCATCCTCTGGTGAAGGCACAAGAGTTGAAATCATGCCAGGAGGCGGCATTGCTAAGATGTTAGTTCTCGTTGGACCTTTTGGTCTCAAACATCTTGCCTCCTCTTGGCTACTGACTTCTTTCCTTGACTTTCCAGTATACCAGTGAACATTGCACTGATGCACTGTAACTTTCTGTATGCCTGTTCTGACTTCAGAATTAGCCCACTCCAACTACCAATTAAAATACCAAATATATGCCACACTTAATGTTGTTCTGGACCAACCTTTCCCACTTGTCCCTGACTAAGTTGCAGTAAAGTACCCTAGAATGGATTCTAAAAATCATATCCACACCTTGGAAGAAGGACTCTTCAGGCAGGAGGACGGGGTTCTGAGATTCCTGCTGAATCACCAGAAGGGAGACGCTGGAGGAGGTTACTTCTTGAAGGAGAAAATGGGGTTTATGGAGACCGTACTCCTGTACACATGCCCCACAGACGACACCACAACTGGCATGTTCAGGCTAGAAGGAAACTCCACTCCCATCCTACCCCCTCCATCGGGATCTTGTACTGCAAGAATGGAAGGATCCTGAGCTCATTTCTGCTCCTAGATTCTGGCTGCGCAAAGATTCCCCCAAGAATTCTTAGCAGTGACATTCCAGGCATGTTAAGGATTGAGTCCTTCCTTCTCAGCATCACTTGCTGCCCTATGACCCTTTTCTCACAATATTTCCACAAATGCCAAACAGAGAAGTGGAACTGGCACTCAAGGGTTCATTCTGTGAATACCTTCACTCTCTGTTCAAATAATTTTAGGGGCTACACAGCCCAATCACTAAGCAAGACCTACCAGGCCCTTCTGGAGGCCATTGACGAAGGGACAGAGTGCCAATTGCGGCTGGACCTCATAATGAATCAAATACACTTCGTCTCTGACGTGGCGTTTGATACCATCACGGCTACAGTTATTGTTGATGTGTTAGCAGTGGCTGCTAGGTGTCTGTTTTGATGAGGACTTAAAAAGAAGAATCTTGGAAAGAATCCATGCTCCACAAACTGTTGTTTTTGGGTCAAAAGTTTGGCTAGTGAAGATGTGTCTGCTGATTGTAGCAACTGTTCCCTTCTTTTCCATCAGAAGACTCTATCCTTGTCTTAATGATAACTTTTCAGAACGGATTCTCCCACTCTTCTTTTAGATGCTTGCCATTTTAGTAATTCCAGGGACCTGCACCCCAACAAAAGTGGCCCTAATTCAGCCCGGGCAACTGGCGATTCTGAATAATCTGACTTGCCGCCATTTTCTGCAGATTGGCAGCTATGTAGAGCCTTTTCCTCAGTCCAGTGCTTAAGCTTGCTCAGTGCCAGGTGCCAGGCTACTCTACTAGGTTCCTCACTTCCCAGTGGATTCAGGCTGGATTAGGCCCGCCTCAAAGTCCCCATGAAAACACAGAACCGTTTGCTGGGGGACTAAATGCTCATGAAGAAAGTTGTGATTATCAATGTATCCTAGAAAAGCATTCTGTGTCTAGCCTGGAATCTGCTGAAGAACATCAGGCCACCACAAATGTGAAATTGCCAACAGTTTTCCATAGCGTAGTGCTTTCTGCCAGAAACATTTTATGGGAAGCATGTACATGTTAGACCACTGCTACGGAATACCCACTGTCACCCCTCCTAGTCTCCCGCCTGCAGCTCTGCCACTAACCAGTTCTCCTTACCTTGACATCCTCTGGTTGCTTTATGTCTGGAGCAATCCAGATGGTCTTCCATTCTGAAGGACTGTGCTAGGCTCCTTTTGCAGCTGGAATGCTGTGGGGGATCTGGCTCCTCTTTCTTGCGAAGGTTTTAGGATTGTAGATAACCGGTAATATTATTTTCCCTATGTTGCCTTTGGTGGCTTGCTAGTCATCGAGAACCATTGGGTTGGCCTGCAGGGCCCAGACGTCTATACTGCTCATTTCCTGTGCCTCTTACATCTCGCTAGACCCAGTGTTCATTCTCCAATTCCAAGGGAATAATCCTTTTCCTCAATGTCATTCGCCTTCTCCCCTTTGAAACCTTGGGGCGGGAGGTGGCTCCATTTTGCAGGCGATGACTAGCATTCATTTTTCTCTTGACCGTCAGGCCCACTAGACGTTTTAGTGTATTGAGGCTCTGATGGGTACAGTACTCAATGTCCTCCTCTATCAGAAGGCCTAGTGCTGGAGTCTTCCCCTTCCTTTATTTACTGTGGTTCTTTCACATGTCTACTTCTGTCTGGATGTTGCTGCCACCTTTCTTTCCTGCTAATAGGTTGGATGAGGGGATTCTCTTTATTCCCTGGATGTGGAAAGGGCTGCAGAGGCCTACCTATTTCACACAACTCCCTTATGTTTCTCAATTTTCCGTTTTTGTGGTCTTTGGGACAGCTGGCAGGGACAGAAGGCTGTCTACCTGCACCGTTACTATGGCTGACCATCTCATTGCCTTTGCTTTAACGGAAGTCCATTTGCATGATCACGCCCAGAGTGAACCATGAGTGTAAAAGCTGCTTCGCGATCTCAGGCTCGTTAACAACATTTGTGTTCAGCCACTTGGGCCTCAACTGAAACCTTGTTTCCCACAACAAGCTTAGTCTGGGTTCTTCCACTGACTCCTTTGCGATGCTTGTGTTTGGTGCAGTGAATCTGTAACAGCTTCTCCTGGGACATTCCTATACCAGAGCTGTTGCACTTACACTATGTACCTTCAACCAATGAGGACTGAGATAAGATGGAGGGGTGAACTGCTAATTCCCTGCTGATTTACCAGTAATCTTAATTACCCTGAGACCTGCAGTTTCTCCTGGTGTTCCTGCATCCTTCACTAGTCCTGTCGTGGGGCTTTACGGGTTGTTATAAGTGTGCACTGCTCGACTAATCGACCAATGAAGTTTGGTGGCGGTGGACTAGAACTACACTCCCGGGGCTGGGAGAAATGTTTAAAAGCATTTCTGAATGCGGCTGGGTGCCAGTATGTAGGGGTACTTCTCTTAGTCAGTGAGCATATTAAACAAGAGCATTAAGGGCATTGGTGTTGGTTCGCACTGCCTTCCAAACACCACTAAGGACCAATAACGAGCTGAATGAAGCATGAGACACTTTAAAAAACTATATATATATATATATCTTTTTTTATAAATGTATTTATTTTTATTTACAATGTGCCTTGGAAAGTGAAATGTGGTGCGCTTTTCATTACTTGCCTGTTGCCCATGAAGAAGGGATTTGGTATCCTGAAACGCGTTGGCATGAAGTCATTAAAGATGGACTAAGTAAGCAGGCTGCATTTCACTAAGGCAATGTCGAATGACCTCCTATGCGCAAGGCACATTGTTTAAAATATATATATATATATATATATATATATATATATATATATATATATATATATATATTTTTTTAAAGAGTTAATGCTTTGCCGTTTCTAAAACCTGAATCTTGGCTCTTAGTTTTGCTTCGTTTGAAATGGTTCGGCTTCTTCTTCCTGAACATTAAAGGCAGATCAAATACAAATTGTTTATAAATCAGCTCATGTTACATTTAAATTGTGTTTTCTCAAGCCAAGTGTGTGTTATGACTCGATTGTTCAATTTATTTACTCTGCTTGTAGAGTGAAGTCTGCGTGAATCAAGCGAAGATAGAAGTGCAAATGGATGAAGTGAGGGATAAATCATGTCGCCCACTAATGTCGCCATGCATTTAATATCCCCTTGGCTAATTTGGGTTTCCTGTTGAGACCTGAACTCTTCATAATCGCATCTTGTGACTACCAAGAAAGAAGAAGCTAATTATCTCTGCAGTGGCTTCAGTGGACATGTGAGGAAACGGACAAATGCCATGAAAATGTCTTCCCTCCCTCCAGCTGTGATCAAGGTCAACAAGAAGGGCGTAGTAAAAGGCATAGTAAATTGCTGACACATGGTAGCCAGACAGGGCTTCTGTTAGCCCAGATAGCGGACAGAAACTGGTTTCAGGGAGGTAGAGCGGACAGCTGACTTTGTCAAAATAATTTATTTTGAAGCAGGCCTGTGCAGTGAGGTGGGGCTAGAATAATAGATTGAACACCACTCAACGTTTCCTACCTCTTCCGATTCTTTTTATATATATTCAAATTATATGTGATACATTTTGCTCCCATTTTCTAATCCCAGAACTGCCTTTTGTTTAAAAATAACTAATGTTTTTCTATAGTTTTTCAATTGGTAAATGGGTGTAGCTACTTAAATTCGAAATGGTTTGTTGTAATTTTCGATGAAAAGTGCACTAGAGAGTTTCACATAAATCCTTGAAAAGTATTAAAGGGGGCATGGTGGACCTAGCTCCCCTTCTCAATCCGACACAAACCCCCTGCCCTATACATATGAACGCTGTGGTCAGTGTCACAGCAAGGGTGCCATGGGCCCTAGAGCAAGTAAGGCAAATGGGCCATCCATCACCAGGACTTGTAGTAAAAGAACTTCTAACTAGGGTAAAGAGGCAGCCCTGTGCCACTGCACATGCCAGCACTATTGATAGCTATGCCCCTGTCCATGGTTACCTATTAGGTATGGCCCAATCCCTTCATCACCTGGCTGTCTTTCTCTCTTAGGTGAGTTCTCAGAATTTTCACTTAGGTAATACACAGCAGACAACTTTGCTGTTCTTGCATGTAGAGGAATGTATGAAGGCAGCCACATAGAAGCAGTGGTACATCTAGCATAGGTCCTGGTAAGAAACCCACCAGAGCAATACTTTCAAGACCCTCGATTGAACTGGATATTATAGCCTCAGTTTTGCTTTTTCCAAAGTTTGTGTAGCTTATCTTTCCATTTTTCACAAGCACATGTATTTTTTCCATTTTTAGTGTTCGAATTGTGCCTAAAACTTTTCTGTAATAAACTACATTTACCTTGAAAGCAAAATAAAGATCTGAATTTGTACCTCTTGCAGCAGGGAAGTACTAAAAGTCTGAGGGCCTAATATACTAAGTAGTCTTCCAGATTTAAGACAGTCAAGCCGTGCATTTCGAGTTTTTGTTTTCATGACTGATATAGATTTAAGACACTTATCCCAGGAAATATAGTCTTAAAACTAGTGGGCCTAATTTGAGTGGTTTTCTGGGACTTAAAATATACCTAAGATAATTCAAACTCCTTTGTAAATCTGTCCTTCTTACCTAGTGTAACACAGCCTTAAATCTGGAAAACTCCTTAGTAAATAAGGGCCAGCTTGCTTTAGTTCCATGAACCATGTGCTGAGCAAAAAAGTTCACAGGACTTTGGTAGTCAGGCATGGGATATGGAATGGCAAGGGTCCCCTCCCCCCAAGGATCTCTGCACCAAAGGAGATCGAGTGGTGGTGCACAACAGGTCGAAAAAGATGCCATACAAGGACTGATGTAAACCCCATTAAGGTTAGCGACTGAAATTGAAAAACAATGCAACAGGCCTCGCCTTTGGTTAAGTTAAAGCCATTTGCTTTGCTCCGTATAAGTGTTTATCCCAGCAACAGTTAATGTTGTTGCACCAAGGATATTGTGCTGCATAACTAAATACTTATATGGTCCCAAAAGCAAGACCTATTGGCTATGCCAATGCTTGTTTTACTTTTACCACGATTATCAACAAATATATAATAAAAAAATTCCAGATCTTAATAGAAAAAGCTGCGTTAAAGGAAATTAAATGTAAGGTTCTATCACTGTGACTGGCAGACTGCTTTTAATGACTCCACCCCCTTTTTGTTGTCACTCCTTGACCTTCAATATCTGGGTTTTTTTTGTGCATTTTTATATTGGGCGAACTGGGCCGAAGGTATTTGAGCACTTTACATGAGCACCAGTTACTTTACACAAGAACACATTCAATTTTTTTTTGATAGGCAAGGGGAGATTAAGTGATTTGCCCAGAATCCGAGGATGTTGAGCCAACGCCGAGAGACGAATCTGGTTCCCACAAGCCAAAGTTGGCAGCTCTGACTATTAAGCCATATCCAGGGCCACTGGAATTATGCGATTGTGCGGCTACAGTGATTTTCATATAATTATAGATTTGCCTCATTTGCCACATAATCATCATCTGCTGCATAATCTGCCGATTTTAACAAAAAAAATGTTTCTAGCTTAAATAGCTCAAAAGTTACTAAGAACACAGTGACACGTGCTGCTGCGCAGTGGAAGACCCTTTTCCAAGGTTGATTGGTCACCTTTCTGTCGCTTATTGTTATATTTTGGGTATTAAACTGGCACTAAGAGGTACAACAAATGCCCAGACAGTGTTAACAAGTTTAAAAATGTCAAAATAATGAAGTAATACTATCCCAAAACTTGCCGCACACTTTGGCTTTTCTTGCCGCATAGTTTACTCAACTCTGCAACATAATACGGCCCTCCTGTGCTGCATAATTCTAGTTACCCTGGCCATATGCTCTTGGAGTAAATACTTTTTCCAGTTCCTGCACTGCTGGTTGTTCAGAGTGAAATTACAGGTAGACGGACTTATGTCGGAGGCTTGTGGTGTTCACTCCCTGCAGTAAGTGAAAGTGATGCAGTGGTACAAAAGGGCTAGGAAACGCCTGGAACCTTCGTTCCGTCGCGTCTCTGGCTGATCCCAGGCCGATCCCTGCCGCCCTGTCAGAGCGGAAGGTATCAGGAAGCAGGATCCGGGTGAGTCAGCGGATCCCCAGCAGGGAGGGGTGGCGCTCTGCCCCTAGTGCCTAGTCTGAAAACCGCACCGTCGCTGGCACAGCTACGTCAGCGCTTTCCAGGCTGTCAACACCAGGCCCCTGAGTAGAGACCTGTACAGGTATGTTTCCCTCATCTACAGACACACACCCGCGCAGGCTCTTTCTGTGCTCAACGACGGACACAGTCCACCGTCGCACGAAGCAGGCTTGTGCCCAGCAGAAACGTTATCACAGCAGGCACACTGGAGCTAAAAATAACCCGGGCCTTGTCACAGCTGTCTCATTTGAAAAGGGCCGCTGAGACCGTGCGTAGAGCTGGTGCGCGCCATCCAGTGGGAGTCCTGCTCCAGAGAAAGAGCCTAGAGAATGGGTGGGTGCTTTTAGGGTACCTTCCGAAGTCATAGGGTCTGTCCCATTCCTAGCAAAACAGCCAAGTGTCTTTATACAGACTTTAACCGAGGTAAGCAAATTACAGTTCACACCGAATTGCACCTACGGCAGAGAGGCCAAGTTTTGAATGGGCATTGAAACTGAGCTGCTGTTTTTGAGCGGTACTAGTGAACAGAGGAGAGTGTGGGAAGCTTGCACTGGTGGACAGTGTGAGACGGTGGCAGTGTGAGGAGCTTGCATTAGTGAGTAGTATGAAGATGGCCAGAGTGAAAAGCCAGTACTGGCAGGCAAGAGCAGGGTGGCGTGTTCTCGCTGGTAAGGCTCGGTGGCACTGGGGATGAGATAAGACCATCACCCTGACACTGATGGAAATGAAAAAAGAGAGAAGCTCACATGTGTGTGCGCCCAAAGTGCAAGAAGCCGGGACTGCTGGGAAGTGCGCCGGTTTCGATAAATTTGGATCGGATTTCTGAGGCGTCTGCCCAGTTTGCTGGCAAACAAGCAACCAAACCAGTGCCTCTGAGGATGCAATGACCCCAGCATCCTCTCCTGTAAGTCTTTCCTCACAGGCAAGCACAGTAAACAAACAAGCGCTCGCCATGACAGAGTTTTCTCTATTTCTGCCGTCCCACTTTGACGGACTGCCCTGACTTCCTGCTGCCGTAAAAGGTTTATTATCTTCTTTATGGGGCCATCTGTTTTGCCTCATAAAGATAACAAACCTTTTACGCCAGCAGGAAGTCAGGGCAGTCAGTCCAAGTGGGACGGCAGAAACAGAGAAAACTGTACGTCCCCAAGTGCTCTTTGCCAACGGCTGGCCACCGTTTAGCATAAACAGTGACGCCAGCCAATGGGAAAGAGGGGCGGGGCTTAAAGCCCGCTAGTGAAACCTCCTGATAACGCTAAATCTCGCCAGCGAGACTGCGCATGTGCGCAACTCTAGGCTTCGACCTAACAAATTCTTGCACCTTCCTGTAGTGAATAATCACAGAGCTGGACTGACTGAAAGGGGCCTTGTAAACGGATGAAATATTTAAAGCATGATTGTGTGATGTAAATAATAAAGTCTTAAACTGACCGTCTTCAAATGAGAACAGGATAGGTTGCAGAACATTTTGTATTTTAACAATAGATTTCGATGCTACATTAAAAATGAATTATTTTTATGTTGTTAGTTCTGCTTTTTCTAAGCACTGGAAACACCAGATTTACTGTAAACCAATTTAACAAGAGACTGCGTCTGCCTTGGCGGGATTCAAAATCATGACCTCCAGAACACTGGGCGGGGATCATTCTGCCTTCTTGCTGCCCCCATGACTGAAATGGAACTGGAGTGATGAAAATGTTAATTTGATACAACGCATCCAGGAAGTATAACGAAAGTTAGATTGAATGTATACATATATTAGTTTAAACTGTTTAAAAGATGCCAGAGAACAGAATTCCCAAAGTGACACCCATTGAATCTGCTTTAGTTAAACCAAAGTATCCATACAAATGTAATTCTCACTCCAAATAACTGATTAATATCCACCACTCAAATTACTTTTATATTTCACCATACTAATTCACCACTAATCCTTTATGGTTTTCCGGAGTAGCGTGCTGCTCGCCGAAAAGCGCGGTAGTAAGTGCTATGTAAAAGCAATTACAATACAATACAATACAATTCCCTAATGCTGAGCTGATAACACATGACATGGATTGACATTCAAAATTTCAAGTAAAAAAAAACGTTATTCGGCCAAGGGCCATAAAAGCACACAAAATAATAAAACCTAGTTTGAAATTTCATTTTATACAAAGGTCTTATGCAATGCCCAGTTTTTCATGTAACAATTATATAATAAGATTCTGTTTAAAAGTAAAAACAACTCCACTAATTCATGTCTAAAATTTTAATATTAAAAATAGCCATTAAAATGTAAATCTCCTAATAAGGAATGCAGATTTTATAAAAATTTAAAACCACAGAACAAATTTCAAGTGAATCTAAAGGCTGCCAAAAAAATGAATCCATCCTTATACTGTCTCACATAAGCCTTGCGCAGCACCGGCACCAAAATACGGTGTCTTGGCTCTTGATACAAATAGCAAACCAGAAATAAGTGGCTAGTACTTTGCGTTGAAATATTGTCGCACACACAAAAAGATATGTCCAGATTCCAGGCCACCGGTGAAGGAAAGGCAAATAAAAAGTGCAAAGTCTAAACAAGATATGCCAATGGCGGTGTGTAGGAGATATAATTCTCCTCAAATACGGCACTATGCCACGGGTTGTTGAAACTGAGGTACAATTAACAATTGATTGCTTAGTCATTCAAAATGTCATTATTAGTATAATCATTAATATTGCAGTATCACCTCAATGGCACAGCTTACAAAATCATGTATGACCTCAGGAGACCATTAGTTATTGCAACACCAATATATAAATGTCTGAATGGCTGAGCTGAGCATCCAAGTAAGGTAGTATGAAGGAGACATCAGTTCAGATCTCCTTCCCTTTGCAGATTTGAATTTTTATGCAATGAGGGAATGGTGATCGAAGCCAATCTACCTTTGCTGTAATATACTGCCTTCTATGCTAAATAATTTACTTAGTTGGTGACACCATGGACAGTCAACTGGGGGTGGGGGCAAATAATTACTATTTTCCTCCTAGTTTCATTGCATTGATGATGTAATGTTCTGCATGCTGGTGCCCAAAAAGTCATATTGAGTTAGGTTTACCTATGTGATTTCTTAAGAAAATCAAAGGTATATATTTAGATATGTGTATAGACAACCTTATAGCCAAATAAAAAAATAACATTTGGAATAACTAGGTTGTATTAAAAAAAGTGAGACACCCTTAGTGAAAAATATATACTTTAAATGGAAAGTGTAATATGCATAAACACATTTAGTAAACATTATTCTACAGATCCCTAGACACAACTGTGAATAGATTACTTTCACAAAACTCCTAGATGTAATTCTTAGGTGTGGCTGCCTAACACTAAACGTACCCTTTACCCTAAAATTAACCTTGCCATAAAGTAACTAAAGCTCTAGCACAAAAGATTTACCTTACTCTGTTTATCCATAACCCACACCATTACCTTCACACTATTCCTAGGTCTATCCCTTACCCTAACCCACAAACTATCTCTTACCCAAAATCTAACCCTAAACCAAATTCTAGCCTACCAACTATCCATTACCTTATGCCTAACTTAATGACTTTCCCTTACCTTATGTCTAACTCTTACCCTAAGCACATTTTGATTTTTTAACTAACTCGAATCTTTCGTATTTGTTCAAAACCTTTTTCTATTTCATTGTTTTCAAACTTGATTTTCTTCATATTTTTCTAATTTTTTTAAAAGCTTGTCCTTAAATGATTTTGAAGTGTTGATATTTGTTTTTTTTTTAAATATTCAGCTGTTATAGGTACTACATGTGGATGCATTTTAACTATGTTTGAGTTGTTTGAGGGGGAAGAGAGTACTGTATGTAAATTCAAAGGAAAACAACCTAATACGTATGCATTTTTGAAAAATAAAATTAATGAAAATCCATTTAGCAGAAAATGTTTTATTGTAAATGGTTGTCAACCGTTAAAAAAAAAAACTACCTACCGTTATGAAAGATATTAAGACGCTACATTTTTATCAGTTTAAAATGAATGAGCCAGAGGCTCCAACATTGCTTATTAATTGTCATTTCTGACACATAGTTACATATTAACCAACCGCTGTGATTGCATGATGATCAGAATATACTTAATAACTTTAAGATAGTTCCCCCGTGTTCTGCGATTGGATAGGAAATTAAGGCTCATAAGCTAGATTCTTCTAACCTCCAAACCAACTTTGCCGAGATTGGTTAGAATAAGGGCTCTCTAGGGGAAATCAAGAGGGAACATTCTGTTGTGATATGATGAAGTGATTGATCCCCTCCCTTGCAGAGTCTGCAAGTTATGCTATCTCTCTCAAGCCTAGACCAGGCCCCTATAATGTACAATAAACAGTAGAATATCCATCCGAAGCATAGTGTTTGTACAGCTGGTTTTGTGAGTCAGACCAAACATATGGGAGAGTTACCATATCTTTAATCCCTGGGACATCCATGCTCTTAGTGTGACAGTTCTTTGGCAGAGCTATATCTGCATACCTTAAATATCTGTTCAGATGTGTGCTTATTGCTACTTTAAATTGTCACCTGGTTAGTAGTCATTTGTAGAATATCTCATTCAGTTCCAAAAATTCCAAAATTGAATGAAGATCTTAACTGATTAACTTCTGTACAAGCAGTAATATACAGTAGATTTTTATTGTTAGCCTGTTAGCCCTGATCAAAGTCAGTATACATCCTGGAACTGCACACAAATACGTGGGACTGACAGTTTAAATACCTGGCCATGGTGATGCCCAAGGCTGATCATTATTAAGGCTACAAGAAGAACTGAAATTGCAGGCCCTGTACCTTTCTACAGATTGCAGACTCAACTGCATCTAGATTAAATTTACAAATAAAAAAGTGTTGGGGTCCTAAAGTCCTGATAACCTTCTATATTGCCAGATTCTTCAGATTATAAATGTGGTTTGTGTGTGCATTCCATACACCATGGGGATTGCCCCCGTTCCCAAAACGTATATCCTAAATAACAAAATATAAACCCACACAAAAGAGACTTTAGTAGTAGTTTTATTCGGTTGATTTCTTCTCTTTTCCATCAGAAAACGTAGGCAGCTGCATTGAGATTCCCTTATTGATAGATCAAAATCTACATCCTGGAAGCCATATTTCAGTGCCAATAGGTCCGAATCGTCAGTACCATCACAAAATCGGCCTTACTACTGGCTATATTACAATATTCCCCCAAATCCACTTTAAATTTAACTGAACTTCCGTCCGGATATCATCAGATCAGTTCTTTTTTGGAAAGCATTAGCCTTCAGTTCAATTTATTGTTAAATGTCAGTAAGGATAATGATATGAACTGACGGATTCAAATTTGCCTTCACATAGTTTCCACTGGTGCCTAACAGTATGGTAACCAAAGCATCCCGTAAGACCGTAAGATTGTTTAACTTTGACTAAGTGGTCAAGGCCGTGCTGCCTAACCCCTAGGTTCCTATCCATTAGCACCATATCACCAGCATAGAATAATGAAACAACTTAATATAAGTACAGGTTAGTAAAAAAAAGTTTTTAAAGTCAAAGAACAGTTAGAAATGAATATTAATTTACTAACTAAACAAGTTTTAAATGAAAACAAATGTGGGTACCACCTAAAGTAAAGCCTGGTTAGGAAGCATAGATTTTATATAAAGGTATGAAATTAACTAAGTAAATAATGGTGGTAGAAGAAGGCAGAGTAGGGAAAGAGTTAATAGGTTGAATGAGGATAGTGAACTAGCCCCCCCCAAAAAAGTAAGGAATAGAGTAATCTTAAAACTGGGGAAGGAGCAAGTTTGAGATTCATCAAAAATAAAGAGGGAAAGAGATGAAAGGAGGACAAAAGTGCAGAAAAAAATGCAGTCAAACAAAGGAGTAAGTTTACTGGGAAGGCACCATGCGACAACACAAGTTTTACATCACCCATCTTTGAAATTCACCTGGCCTATATTTGATTCCACTTTTAGTGTTTTTTACTTAATGGTATGTATGTGTAAGCCCTCCAATACATCAGGGAAAAATTTAAGTCATCTACTCTTGTTGTGAGTTGTTTCTTATATCTGTTGGATGTTTCCAACCTTTCAGGGTTTAAGCGACACCTCTAGCAGTGTATTTTCTATGGAGCTCCATGATTCTCTTCCTGAAAACTCTATTAATTTCAGAAGGGTTATAATGACTTATTTATTCCGATGTTCTCATTTACTGACTGCCCGTTCTAACACAGTTGATAAGGGAATAGAGCGATTTCTAGACATAGACCACACTCCACTGCGATGTAAAATTGTAGTCCAACATATATTTTTGTGAAATGTCATGGTTTGAAATGTCATGGTTTTTGTTTTTAAAAATCTGGTCACACTAGTGCTATAAAGGCACCAAAGTCTGGGGTGTCGTGATTGAGGTTCAAAGGGTGTCCGATGTCTCTTAGTAACCCCTCTAATTATGCCAGTGTTGCTTTGGACCTCTCGTTCTGCCTCCTTCGTACCTTTTGTGTGGTGGTGGGAGTGGCTGCCGGAAACTGTCACGAACTTCCTCTTCTTACTTCCTCTATACAAAGTTCAGAATTCCGAAGCCTTCTTGCTTAGCCAATAGGAAGCAAGACCCGTTGCTGGCATCATGGGCCAATAGACCTAGATAGAGAATCTCTGCCGTACATTTTAAGGTCCAAATTAACACACCTGTTTCTAAGTAGCAGTTTGTTTTAAAATGTGCGTCACAAGAAATGAGCGCTATACCACAACACTGCTGTCCCCCAGGAGAGTGGCTTCACTAGTCTGTCTTTCACGTTTGGCTTTTTTCCAACCTGGTCATGTAAAGCACTTAATAGAATACACATCATTTTATAACTGCATAATTATGCCCTGCGCAGGGAGAAATGTGAGACTTTGGTTTGAGGCCCCCAGCGTTTCTCTTTTATGGGCTGCAGCATATAAATAATTTCATACAACATGGCTGCGTCCATATTTTTTGTGACAAGAGGCGCTCAGATCTCGTTTCCTCTTTTAATTGGCGTAAGCTGATCAGTCACATGTTCTGCGTTTGTGTATTGTCCGTGGGTGCCTTGAGACCCGATATTTGATAGAAGGGCTATTCATCCATCACGTGTATATGTGTGTTTAGGAAGGAAAGGGGGATTATTGGACAGGAAAGCGTGCCAGACAAAGCGTTTTAATGAGTGTCGTCCTGCTGGGTGTCAGGGGTCAGGTTCCTTCAGTCAGTCATGAAAGGGTACTGTTGGCTGGACTGCAATCCAATGCAAAAGTAATTTTGCTGAATGCATTTTGAGAGTAATAAAGCCACAGCTGTAAACAAATGTTGCATTTTGTCTCCTGAGTGCATGGAAAGCAGTGGCGTTAAAAACCAAGATGGCGTTGTCCAGAACTTATGTTGACAAGGGTAGGTTACGAGGCTACAGGAAGTGGGTGCCCTGCTGCCCCATCATGCCATTACTAAAGATGGAGGCTGATTGCAAAATATTCCCTTCCTCTAATAGACCCCTGATGGGCTCGTGATGTTTTTATCAGGGTGAGCACGTCTTACAAAGCTTATAAAACCCACACAGCAATACACAGAGAGCGGCAGTAAGTTAGACCGCCTCAAACATTGTTTATTCACATTTATGGTTAGAAGTAAACATCCAGGAGACCAGGTGAGTATATAGTAGATAAGTCCTATCCGTTAAATAGCCTTTATAATCCTCCTTTTAAAACTCGACCAGTGCATCTTTTTTATGTAAACAGTTCTCTATAAGTTTCTCCCAAAATAAGCCATAGTGAAATTTCTCTAGGTAGAGGCGGTGCCACCACCACGACGGGTGAGCGGTTTCCTGTAAATGGGGAACCTTAATCTTCCTGGCAATAGTTATGATTGTTGCCAACAAGGCTATGTGTTCTCTTTCTTTCAAGATGTAGAGGAATGTTTACATGAGGGTTGGACGTATGGCCTCAGCAGTTCATTTGCTCATAAGGACAAAACTGTCTCTTGGCAATATGGAGTCATGACGCTTAAGTGTTGTCATGGTAACTTTATGGTCTGCCAAAGAGGCTTTTACAATGGTGAAGTGCCTGTGAGGGAACTAGAGATTGATGCCAGTGACTGCCCTGCAATAAAAAAAACACGCGCACCAGTGGACAGCGTGGGGTCTAGAAGGTTGGCACCAGTGCTCTTCATCTGCCTTCATCCTGGGAGGTGCAGTGTTTGGGGACTCCTGCTACACCGGCCTTGTCACCCACTAGTCCCGGAGAAGTGTAGAGGGTTTCACTAATATCTCAGCCACCCACATAGGTCTGGGCACGCTGTAGTCTAGGTTACGACAGGACACAGTAGGGGTGGTATTTTCTTGCAAAAGGCTTGGCCGTCTTGGAGGTAGGGCTTTGAAAACAAATAAGTTAAATTTTCTCCAAGAAGAAGATGTGAGGCATCTTTACCGTGAACAGTCTGTGTGTGTGTCTGTGTGTGTCTGTGTCTGTGCGTGTGTGTGTCTTCGTGCACCGACACTGTGACCAAAGGTAGAGTAACTGTTACTATACAGGTAGTCATTTGGAGGGCTAAACCTCCCATTAATATGATCTGAAATTCAACATGAATCTAATTACGAGTTTGTGGGTCAGTTACCCAGTTCCTGTTCCTCATCGGATAACTGGTGTTGGATCCCCTATGTCCGACCCCTCTTGGCGCGAAGCAAGATCCATCGGAGGACCAAGTGAATGTGAACTAAGACTTGTGATCAAACAAAGAAGCTTGTGATGATCAAAAAGGGCCCAGTGACACTACAACAGCATCTTGGTTGAACTACAGCTGTGTGTCTGATTTATGTAGTAATA
Source organism: Lissotriton helveticus (assembly GCF_964261635.1). Taxonomy (NCBI): domain Eukaryota; kingdom Metazoa; phylum Chordata; class Amphibia; order Caudata; family Salamandridae; genus Lissotriton; species Lissotriton helveticus. The sequence goes on along the minus strand of NC_136072.1, from coordinate 452,541,625 downwards.
TTGTCAGCATCCAGAGTATCAGGTATGCTTTGCCTCTACACATATTTTTAAAAGGAGTCGGTGTGAAGGTATGTACTAATGGAAGCAACCTTATTTCTGAATAAATAGAACAGTGGTGATCAAGAGACAATCATTTAACTGACACGGTTATCTGAAATTTAGCTATATAAACTCTGTACCGCGATTAGTTATTTAACAGACCACACTGTATGAGTTGAGCTATTCACTCATTACCCCATAGTTTGAGATTTAAAGTAGAGTATGAACCTTTAAAATTACTGATTCTCTCCAGAAATCCAGGCAGCCCCAAGTAGGCTTTGTACAAAAAATACAGCGAGTGGCACACACGGTTATCAAGTTGGATTTTTCAACCTAAGATTAACTTATGTGCTCCAGTTATTGCGTGCTATGGAGCGTCAGGGAACTGTCTGTCTCCCTGATGAGTGATAAACAGCAATAATTCAGGTCAAAGTTAGCCTTCAATAACCTGTATGCACTGCGAATGTGTTTCACAAACACAATTTGTATGAATTCATCACAAAAAAAACTGACCATGTACATCGCGGTTTGTTTTCAATCACAATATTGTATTTCTTCGGTTATCACATCAAATTCAGGTATTTTTAGTACAAATAAACCTCAAATGAACAAACTTCACCTGTTAACAAAACATCAAATTGTAATATATAACATAAACATAATTTCTTTTGTATTTTAATTTCTCATTTTTCATCTGTGATCCACTTAGTTTCTTGAGATGCTAGGCCAATGCATTTCGGGACCAAATATCCCTTCTTCAGGGGGCAGCCGAAAAGCAGGGTTATCCAAATAGGATCAAGAAGCTTCAAACTGCCTTCTGTGGACACAACGACAAACATTCCTACTCGACTGCTATGCAGTGACCAATCTGATTATCCGTAGTTGCAACCGTCCCTCATTCTACGCCTCAACCGTATCCTCAAGTAGGCTTTGACATATAGGTTACTACAAAACTGGAGGAATGGTAGACAATAATTGTAAAGGCACAATAGAGGCAGGTATGGCAACAGCCGCCCATCACTAGCTGACAAGGATGACCGTGCCTGGGAACACACACTGCTGGCAGAGACACTGAGGCAAATCAGATGTGTGGTTAAATTGCAACAGGTTGCATTGTTGATCCGGTAGAAAAGGAGTAATTTTAATAACAAATTTGTGTTAGGATAAATTCAGGTGTTCGATCCCTTAAAGATCGTACTTGATTGCTTCTAAAAGATAACAGCAGACCTCGCTACATTACCCAATATAGTGCATTTAGCAAGGGCCTAAAATCAATAATTTATATAAACATTTGTGAAGCTCAGAAATGGGATAACGTTTTAATGTGAAATAACTGAAACCATACTTGTAGGGTATTCGCGTGAAAGTATTTGAACCTAATTATCATACACCAAACACTATGTATGTATATATATATATATATATATATATATATATATATATATATATATATATATATATATATATATATATATATATATATATTACCTACTGGCGGTCGCCAGTAGGTATATATAGTTAGGATTTTTTCTCTATGGGTTTTTTGAAAATTCTATGTCTAATAACTTTGGCGTTTGTGGACGGAATCGGCTGAAATTTTCAGGAAAATGGCACATTTTGTTTCTGAGCAGCCCTTGAAAATTTGGGGGGGGTTCGTCCAGTGGGGGCCGAGAAAAAAGGGGGTCCCAAAACGTGTTTTTAACATTGAGTTTTCCATAGGGCGGTTGGCCTCACTTTTAGCCCGAACGGCTGAATGGATTTGCACGAAACTTGGCAAAATTGTAGGGACTGGTAGCCCGATGTGCCTTTTGTAGGTCTCAATATATGTGCTCCAGTGGATTTTGAGAAATTAACGTTTAAAAAAAGATATATATCTGTAACAGCGGACCGGTTAGCGCTCTGGTTCGCGGACTTTTCGCGCAACGGAGCTTTGTGAAGCGAAGCTGATTGGTTCTCCGGCGTCTGTCAACATTCCAAACAGTCCGTAGCGGCCGCCATCTTGTCTCTCGGTAGGATCGAGAGACAAGAGGAGGTCAAAACAAAGGGGGAAATAACTATAAGGGGGCATAGTAGATCCTCGCTGACCCCCTAGGTTTGATGTGGAGGTTTTAAAAGGGCCCCGCGGGGCAAAAAAAAAACAAAATAATAATAATCGAACGGCTGAATGGATTTGCACGAAACTTGGCAAAATATTAGGGACTGGTAGCCCGATGTGCCTTTGCTAGGTCTCAATATATGTGCTCCAGTGGATTTTGAGAAATTAACGTTGAAAAAAAGATATATATCTGTAACAGCGCTCCGCTTCGCGTACTTTTCGCGTTACGGAGCTTTGCGAAGCTGATTGGTTCTCCGGCGTCTGTCAACATTCCAAACAGTCCGTAGCGGCCGCCATCTTGTCCCTCGGTAGGATTGAGAGACAAGAGGAGGCCAAAGCGAAGGGGGAAATGACCATAAGGGGGCATAGTAGATCCTTCCTGACCTCTTAGGTTTGATGTACCATTTTGCCAAGTTTGGTGTAATTCCGTTCAGCCATTCAGGCTGTAGACGTATGTAAATGTCCTATGGAAAATTGCATGGGGAAAACACATTTGAAAGTGTTGAAATTTAGAACCAATTAAAATGTTACTTTGGTTTTGTATTTGTGTGTGATGAAAGTTAATTGGTTATGTATATATGTCAAATGAGAGGAAACCACAGCCATTTTGTGATACTACTGTCTGAGGTACATTTGTGAGGAATTTTTGGTGGTGAATTTCTGGTGTTTGATTTACACAGTACTAACACTTCTGCTACTTTTAAAAAGGTGAGTTGTTAATTTGTATGGGGAACTATGTTGTACACTTGAAGATAATTTGAAAAATGTTTTCTGTTATTTATTTGCAGTCCTTCTGTTATACTAAATACTTGATAAAGTTAGTTTTATATTATGTATTACTAAAGACGATAAATAAAAGTGATTATTTTTTTCTGCAATTTACAGCAAGCAATTTCAAAATAAAATGGCTCACAATGAAGAGACCGTGGCAATTTCTTTTGAATTGTCCAACACATTGATTGAAATTGAGAGCACCAATAATGAAATATTGTCACAAGGAGGACATGACTTGTATGATTCCATTAGATTGATTGAAATGGACAGCACCAAGAATGAAATATTGTCACAAGGAGATGACTTGAATGATTCCACTACATTGATTGAAATTGAGAGCACCAATAATGAAATATTGTCACAAGGAGGAGATGGCTTGTATGATTCCATTAGATTGATTGAAATGGACAGCACCAATAATGAAATATTGTCACAAGGAGGAGATGACTTGAATGATTCCACTACATTGATTGAAATTGAGAGCACCAATAATGAAATATTGTCACGAGGAGATGACTTGAATGATTCCACTACATTGATTGAAATTGACAGCACCAATAATGAAATATTGTCAGAAGGAGGAGATGACTTGAATGATTTTTTTGATCAATCTCTTGATGGCGAATTTATCGAGTGTTTGGAGACCATAGAGTTACAAGAATCATCATTGCAGACTTTTAATGAGGAGATTCCAGATGAGATGATTGAAGAGGAAATTACTGATGAGGACATGTTACTAGTTCTTTCAAATTTAGAAAATTCTGAAGAATAAATTTATATTTAGAAATCAAAAATTGTTTGAGACATTATTCATTTTTATTTTTAATTTATGAGGTTGTAGCGAAGTGATTGTAGTATAAAATGAGACTTATAGTATAGAGTGCAACATTTTTATGTTACATGGTAAGTTTACTCATATTTACTTCCCTTCTGCCACTATATTATCTCCAATGTGTATTTGACATGTCTTCTTCATCTCCGGCCTCCTTTCTCTCACTGTGTGTCTCCGATGCATCTTATCGCTGGTATTTGTGTAATTACAGAAGAGAGTAAAATAAAATAGTTCGGAACGTGAAAAGGGGGCAAAGTAGAGTACTCCTCACCCCCTAGGCCTTTTTAGGCGGTCCCAAAAGGATCAGTTTCTGCTTTTCTGAGAGATTATGGTATGAGTTCCATATACCACAATAACTTGCATTACAACATGCAAGATATCTATCTCCTATTACCAACTTTTGGAGATATTCGCGCTAAGCGCGAATATCTCCAAAAAGTAACACCTGCCCTGAGCAGTTCTTAGCCATGTTATCCAATGGGAGGTGGATAACATGGCTAAGAGTATTAGCTCGGTAATGCATGAATATCGCTGAGTTTTTAGCGATATTCATGCATTGCGGCCGTTTATTATCGCATTTGCGATAAACCTTGATAATAGTAAGGTTTATCTTCGATAATTTCTGACGATGCTTAGTGGTAAAAAATTGGTTGGTAAGCATCGTTAGCGATAAATATCGCTTAACTTTGGTAATATGCCCCAACGTCTGTTAACGTTCGATTCGAAGGAAATGAGGAAGTGTTGAAAAACATTGTCTGCGCCATCTTGCCTTTTTTGAAATGCCACACTTTTGTCGTGCACGGCAGCCATTTTAGATGTCTTGACCAGACCCACTCTCTGCACGCTGTCGATTCGTAGCATGGCTCCTCACCCTCGTAAGCATCTCCCCCAGGCACTGGTCACCACCGCTCTCTGTCTTATGCATGGGCAATAAACCTTCCCCCATCTGCGCTGCTCTTCCCTGAGAATCACACTCTGTGCCCGCCCGACACCTCCCTTTCGCCCTATTCACTACCGCACCCTCTGACACTCCTCTTCCTCTGTGTCCGAATGTCCAGGCCGGTCCTAGGCTATCAGCTAGCCCTGCAGATGTAGTTTATGGCCCCAGCTGTAAAGAATCACCCCTCTTCAAAGGAGTTATAGTAGATCAAGGCCCACACCCGATGTGATCCGTCACAGCACACGCGTTCCTACTATCTGAAAACCATCCTGTATTGTGATTGGGGAGGGGACCGAGCCTGAAGCGGAAGATTCCAGGAATGACTCTTTGTACATCAAAGTTTTTACAATTATGTGTCACATTAAAAATATATAGCACTCCAACAAAGTAGTAGGAATATAAAACTTTAATAACATATAAATATATACAACAAAACAAAAACAGTAAAAACATTTAAACAACGAAGAGACCGTGGCAATTTCTTTTTAATTATCCAATAGATTTATTGAAATTGACAGCACCAATAATGAAATATTCTTGTCAGTAGCGGTCTGTTGTGCGAATAGTTCCAAGGCAGCAGAACGCGCTGAAATCTAGATGGCACGAAAGTGATGTCTAGTAAGTTGCCGCCCAGCAAAAAACGGCGTGGGGCGCCGCGGGGGTGAGTGAGTCCAGTAGGCACCACAGCTATTCTTACCGGCATTGCAGAATTACTGCTGGGGACAATGCCTGTGCTGTAGCAGGGTCACAGCAGAAACAAAAAGGATTCTGTTGAAGATGTTGTTGGTTTTCAATTTGAAAACAGTTCTGGTGTCAACTGCTATGCTAATGTAGTGGTTAATGTTTTGTTTTCTCTAGAAAATGTAAAAGAGGGGGAGGCAGTCCAAAGTTCCGTTAAAAGGGCAAAGGAAAGGATCAGTGGTTTGAACTATCAGTCAAAAAGGGGAGGGGGTGCAATAATTTTTCCTACCGGGTCACACTGTGCTTTCACCGGAAGTGAGGTCTGCAGGATTGTAGTAATTCAAAGTGAGGCTGGCGCCAGCATGGGAGCGCCGACGTCCCGCGGATACAGTTTCGTCACTCCACGGGCGATCATGGCAGTCATTCCCCATCGGGGGTCGGAGACTCCCGCGGCTCCTCTAGAATCTTCAAGGTCGTGGAGGACTACGGTGGTGGAGTCAACCAGTGACCGGGCCATTTCTTTATGTTGGGCCCGCTCTTGCCAGGTCGACCGCCATTTTGAGAGTTCGGCAGCTACCGGCGATCGCGGGGTCACATGAGCGGACGGGCTCCACCCTGCCGGGCGAGACGTTGCAGCATGGCCACAGTGGAAGAACCGTTATCTAGGTCGTTCCGAAACTGTGCAGCACTGTAGTTGTTAGGATGCCACCGCCTGGAGCGCTGAGGGTGCAGCTGGGAAGCCTCCACCTGGGGAGGCGGGAGAGGCCTGTTCGCACCGTCTCTCCCTCCCAGTGCACCCCACGGCGTCTCGCTTGAGATTTGTTATGGCCGGACCAGGCGATGAGGACGAGGGGGGGGTCGGAGGCATGTGCAAGACATCCCCCTCCAGTGTTGTCGCAGCCATTATAAAAGAAAGAAGTGTCCCGTCCGTCTTCGGGCCGGGCTTCCGGTGGATGTCGGCCGGACGCCCCTGGCTCTGGCCCCATGAACGGGTTTCTTGGTTTATCGGCTGCAGCCGGATCCCGTCGGCCTCGGCCCCCCGACCGTTGGTGGTCGGACCGGAAGAGCATGTGGCGGGACTACCTGCAACTCTCAAGGGCCACCGCGGCCGGACTGGGAGAGAGAGGGGAGGGTCGAGGAGACATTCCCCCCCCCTGCAACTGTTCAGCGTTGTAAAGGCAATCCCCTGGCCGGGTCCCGCTGGTCTCGGCCTCTCCTCCGGCTACACCCTACGTTAGGATCTCCTGGCCGAGGCGTGGCAGCAGGACCTGCCTTATATGGGCTGCTCCCGGCTGGGCGTAGCCGGAACCCTGCCCCACCTTGGAAGTTTCCAGAGTGGGGGTGGATGTTCTACTGACTTGCATTTTCCCTAGTCTATCGATTTTTTTGGCGTGGCAGGCGGTGGGACAGCGAGGGGTGATTTGGTTTCTCTTACTGTTTTTCTGGTCTCTCACCACTGGCATATTTTAACGTTTTCTTGTTTCTAGGACATTAATAGGTTTTATCATTACGTTATGTTATCGTTTCTTTGTTCGTTGTTTAATAAAAGTTCATGTTCATCAGTGGCCTACTGATTTTCGTTTTCCTATTTTTTTCTTTCCAGGTTGTTTCATGGTAAAGTTTCTGTTAACAGGATACAGTGATCACTTCGTTATTATTGCATATGTCCTTTTCACTAGGGGTGCTCTCTGGTCGGGCCAGATGACGTATCTCTAGTAAATGGTCCGGGTGAAAAAGGTGCATCAATCAGTGGGGAGTAGATAGGCATGACAGATTACAACGGGGGAGAACGGTCCGCATTACGTACCCTTTCACTACTTGCAAAGATTTTCCTACGTTTATTTGCAAACAGGGAATACCTCCAAAAAGAACTAATTCCCAAACAGTCAATGTTCGGACAATCAATCAATCAATGAGGAATGAAATAGGTACGACGTGTTAAAGGCTTGCGTTACCTACCCTTCACTATCTGCAAAGGGAGATAGAATATTCCTATTCTTCCTCGTTTGCAGGTAGAGAAGATCGTTAAGAGAATTAACTTCGAACAATTCAATGCTCGATTGAAACAATCAACAAGGGGTACTGTGAACACAAATGAACGCCGCTTATATACATACGCATTGCTATTTTCAACAGGTTGTTCCTAATGTTTCTATTTTAGCGAGGTCAAAAGAGATCCCATTAGTGGCCTACTGATTTTGCTCGATTCCTTTTGTTTTTTTACACGATTTTTCGCTATCTGCAAAGACTAAACAGAGTATTGCGACTCTGTGCTTGTTTGTAAATAGAGAATGAACCAAAGAGAACAATCAATCAAATGGAGAGAGAAGCAGGCACGACGGATTACAAAGGGGGAAAGGGCTGCGTTAACTACCCTTCACTATCTGCAAAGAGAGAGTACTCCTAATAGAAATGAGGGGTGGGGGGCAGCAATCAAAGCAGATCAGTGTGCATAAACACGAAAAAAAAAATTCTTACCACGTACTTGACATTCGACAGCTTATGATATTTGCTATTAAAAAACCATTGAAATTCACTGAAAAAACCATAGGTTATAGACCATATATAGTTAGGAATTAGCATTTACAAAACCTTGAAAATTCACTGAAAAAACCATAGGTTATAGACCATATATAGTTAGGAATTAGCATTTAAAAAACCTTATTTTACTCACACAAAACCATTGAAATTCCATATATAGTTAGTTGCACTAACTATATATTGCGCACCCGCAATCCACTGCTGATGATGTCACATATTACATCATTCATGACATGGTCAGTGACATCACTGATGACATCACTGATGACATCTCAAATGACATCACTGATGACATCACTGATGACATCTCATTTGACATCAATGACCACATCACTGATGATATCATTCATGTGACAATACAATGCATCTCCTCACATTTTAATATAACCTCTGTTTCACCCAGTGTTAAAAACAGAGTATAATTTTTGAAACCATTGACACACCAATACTAGTTACTACATACGTACTCACTGATTCCTACGTCTACACACACATTCACTCATTCACCCATACAATCATTCATACATACAATCACTCATGTTTACAACACAATCATATGCACTCATACACCTATACAGACACTCACACTCTGCCACTCATCCATGGAGTTACTCACACACCTAGTCAGTCCTGTAAAGAATCAATCACACTTCCATTTTCTACTCTATACAGTTAAACATAGAGCACCTTACGTTTTCAACCATATACTAACACATACTTACTCTCTTATACAATCATTGATACAAGTACACATTGATCTGTACAGAGTCACACACCTCCCATCCAGCCACACACACACTCAGTCTCCCATGCAAATACTTGGGCAATCAATCAATAACCCATATAGTTACTCATATAGCTACTGATCAACACATGCAGCAGTTTACAGAACAACAGACATAATGATGCACAAATTAAGACAGTTTAGTCACTAACCCATGCACTCAGTGAGACACATTTAATCACTCACTCATACATTCAGTCATGCACCTACTAAATCCTTCGTCCAGACACTTATACATCCACTCATTCTTCAATATGTAAGACATATTTTAACTTTACAGAAACATAGTCACTGGATGTTGTCATCAGTGATGTCATCAGTGATGTCATTTGAGATGTCATCAGTGATGTCATCAGTGATGTCACTGACCATGTCATGAATGATGTAATATGTGACATCATCAGCAGTGGATTGCGGGTGCGCAATATATAGTTAGTGCAACTAACTATATATGGAATTTCAATGGTTTTGTGTGAGTAAAATAAGGTTTTTTAAATGCTAATTCCTAACTATATATGGTCTATAACCTATGGTTTTTTCAGTGAATATATATATATATATATATATATATATATATATATTACTGCACAATTTCTGTATCCTATTTCGGTGTCAGAAAAAGAAAGGCCGGCACACTGGTATCCGTTTCAAGAATTTTAATCACCAAACCCCCCTCACCCCTTACAGACGCGTTTCACCTTCACAGGCTTCGTCAGTGTAACGTTAGTGTGCGATTAAAATCACCATTTTAAAGCCATTGGTCAACTACACTCTCCATAGACATAGAAGAGGGACATGTTTTTTACAGCATTTTAGTGGCCATCTTGTAATGTGCAAATTTCATTATTGCACCGGCTATACAATGGTGATAATGTGAAAGTGCATTGTGCTCATTAAAAACAAGTAACGTTGTAAAACAGACAGTCAATACTTTTCATCAATTCAATTTTCACAGTAAGAATAATTAGGTCAACAATTGAGATATTTACAACAATTCGTTTCTCAATGTGTCCGTTTTAGGTTATTCAGCCCTGAATGGGCGGTTTTATCAACAGTGCAAACCAGAAAAGATAACTAAGGCATGACACATCGTTGGGAAAGTAGAGATGTTATCCAGTTCAGTTTCATTGTCTACTATGAATCCCCAATCATTGTGACACTTTACTGTTTACAAATGAACCCACAGTTCTTCATTATTGTTTAAACCCCAAGGAGTAATAGTTTTAAGACTAATAATGTGTTTGGACTCCAGGATGCGTAGAGACTTTTCCCTGTCCCCTCCTCGTTCTAATTTGGGGGCCTGATCCATGCAATAGAAACTTAGTTTCTCCCACTTGCTTTGATGGTGTTGTCCAAAGTGGCGGGCTACTGGATATGATTTATCGTTGTTAGTGATAGCCCGCATGTGCTCGAGAATCCTGAGTTTAACAGGTTTGATGGTGCTGACAATATATCGCAGCTTGGGGACAGGGAAAAGTCTCTACGCATCCTGGAGTCCAAACACATTATTAGTCTTAAAACTATTATTGTAAATATCTCAATTGTTGACCTAATTATTCTTACTGTGAAAATTGAATTGATGAAAAGTATTGATTGTCTGTTTTACAACGTTACTTGTTTTTAATGAGCACAATGCACTTTCACATTATCACCATTGTATAGCCGGTGCAATAATGAAATTTGCACATTACAAGATGGCCACTAAAATGCTGTAAAAAACATGTCCCTCTTCTATGTCTATGGAGAGTGTAGTTGACCAATGGCTTTAAAATGGTGATTTTAATCGCACACTAACGTTACACTGACGAAGCTTGTGAAGGCGAAACGCATCTGTAAGGGGTGAGGGGGGTTTGGTGATTAAAATTCTTGAAACGGATACCAGTGTGCCGGCCTTTCTTTTTCTGACACCGAAATAGGATACAGAAATTGTGCAGTAATATTGAAGCGTCTCACCAACGCTGGCGTCTCTGGCACCCGGGAAGCAGTGGAGCAACGGCGGTGATCTTGAACCGTGCTACAAAAAAAAAAAAAATATATATATATATATATATATATATATATATATATATATAGCCACAATATCTTCCTTGAAGAAGAAATCAGCCGCACAACGAAGCTTGCATTATTTATTAAAAACCAACGGCAATCCTGACATGTTTCGTTCTCTCTCGAACTTTTTCAAAGGTGCGCCGTGACTTCCATGTTCATTTTTGTGAAACCACTCCGCTTTATGCTTAATTTGTAAGTTTGTCCCCGCCTCTATTGGCTTGCAGTGTCTTCTGGTTCATGTGGTTCACTGATTTGAATGTGTTTGCAACCCTCCATTGGTTAATTATTTTGAAGTTTGTTTTGTCCTGGTTTGATAATATGCAAAGTTCGTTGTGCCCTAAGCAACCCATTTTCGAGGCTGGCTCGGGGTCCATACCAAAGACAGTCTTTGGCGCTCACCAGCCTTCCCTATTCGCTTCCGCGGCCCACACCAATTGGTTCCTCTGCGGAAAGGCAGCGGTGCTCTATCTGGAGGTGCGTCGCTGTGTATATATATATATATATGATGTTTGTATCTGCATTTAATAATGGAAGACTGTGCATTGTTTGAGAAAGCTTCACAAAACTTTCCAAAACAATTCCGTTGAGCTGTTTTGGCTGTTGGGGTGTCTAATCTTCCTATGGAAAAATTGGATGAGGAAAACTAATTTTGGGACTGTTTTTTTTTCTCTGCCCCTGCTTGACAGATCACCCCACCCTGCAAGTTTCCTGCAATGAGCTGAGGCGTATTAACTTTTTTGTGAACATTTTTGTAAAGATTTGTCAAACCGTGGCAAAGTTATTAGCAAACCAAATATGATATTGCTATGGAAATAGGGTCCTAACTATAACTACCCAGTGGTGACTGTCACTGTGATAAGGAGATTCATATATATATATCCCCATCTGTGTATATCTCCCAATTTCTCTATCACATACCATTGAAAATAAATGTGGCCAGATAGCACGTCATTTAAAGCAGTATCATACATTGACATATTTATTACTGCAGTGCAATCGTCATATTCCATGTTACCACAGTATTCTAACCTAACTCATTTTAACAGCAAGCTGACCAACGTAAACAACTCTGATAAAAGCGACAAGGCATATCTAGTGTGATTTTATAGAAACGCATAGATTCAGACACTTGTATCCTGGTTCTGCCAAAAAATGTTTATATATATATATATATATATATATATATATATATATATATATATATGCTGCACATTACAAAAAACGACATGGCATAAATCAACCAGCATTGGCAAAACCAACTGACCTTGACTCTTAACCACATCGCTGCTTGAGAGTTTCCCCTGCTGTGCTGGACAGCAATAAAAACGGGTGTGGTCATGACGAGCTCAGCTCGTCATAAGCACACGAGTACTGTGCTGCATGACGAGCTGAGCTCGTCATGAGCATGGAAGGGGTTAAAAGCAGTGAGATTAGCTTTGCCAATTTTATTTTTATTGTTGTTTGAATGCTTGCATCATGATGCATGCAAACCCATGCAGACAACTTTCTATTTTCTCTCTTTGAAAAAACCTCACTGTAAGCTAGCTGGTGATGCAGACGCAAGGGTCATGTGCACACGTCATGATTCATGATGCATGTGCACCATGACTCATGCCAGCGTGTGCGATCTGATGCCTGAGTACACATACTGCATGACGCATTGGGGCCTTTGTGCTCTTTTTAATTTACAGTTCTAACATGGCAGACCGCCATGTTAGAATGGCAAAATAAGTGTTAAAAAAAGTGAAAACAAAGAGTACAAAGGGCACTTCAAAAAGAGGAAGCAAGTTGGCTGGTAGCGCTCTGCAGCTACTAGGCCCTCATAAAAATAAACAAACATTTCAGATGTAAAACATATTGGAGAGCGGGATAGAAATAAGGAGAGAGCTTGCGGTGGGAGCGGATAAAACAACCAGGGGAGATAGTAAGGATAGTAAGGAAATACATGAACTCTCATGGAATGCTAAATATTAAATAAAACGAGCTTTAGCAGAGGCAATAGGTCTCGCCTATGCAAAAGCTATTGGCTCTGCCAATGTATTTTAGCAATGTTGTACATCATTATGGCTTCTTTTCAGCAAAGCTAGTGTCCTAGAGGAGAGTGGTGCGGAGTGTTGTGGAGTGAAATGACGAAGAGTGGAGTAAAGTGTTGTAGAATGGAGTGGCATTGAGTGTCATGTTTTAGAGTAGCATGCATTGGAGAGGCGTAGAGTAGAATGGTGTAGAATGCGTTGGCATATAGTAGTGTAGAGTGCAGTGGCATACAGTGCTGTGGCATAGAATTAAGCAGCGTACAATGCAGCACCGCAGAATGCACTGGCATATATTAGAGTGGAGTGGTGCAGAGTGGAGTGGTGCAGACTAGAGCAGAGTGGTGTAGTGTACAGTGGTGTAGAGTGCAGTGATGTAGAGTGCCATAGAGTAAAGTGGCATAGACTGGTGAAGAGTAGAGTGGTGTGCTGCAGAGTGCACTGGCATAGAGCAGAGTGATGCAGAGTATAGGGAGTGGGGTAGAGTGCTTTAACATGGAATGCACTAGTGCAGAGTAGAGCGGGGTAGAGTTCAGTGACATTGAGTACAGTGATGCAGAGTGCAGTGGCACAGAGTACAGTGGTGTAGAATTGAGGAGAGTGGGGTATAATGGAGTGGCGTAGAGTAGAGTGGACTGGTGTAAAGTGCATTGGTGTAGAGTGTTGCAGATTATAGTGGCGTACATAAACAATGCAATGTTGTAGAATGTAGTGCTGCAGAGTTTAGTGGCGCAGATTAGAGTGCAGTGGCATAGAATACTGTGGCATAGATTGCAATGGTGCAGAATACAGTAGCGTAGAATGAAGTGGTGTAGAGCGGTGCAAAGTAGAGTGGAGTGGCTTAGAGTGGGGTGCTGCAGAGTGCAGTGGCGTAGAGTGCAGAAGTGGAGAGTAGAGTTGCATAGAGCTCAGTGGAGTGGATTCGACTACAGTTGTGTAGATTGTAGCGGCATAGAGTGCAGTGGCGTAGAGTGGAGTGGCGCAGGATAGAGTTAACTAGCATAGAGTCGAGTGGCGTAGAGTATTTGCGTTAAGTGGTGTAGAGTGCAGTGGCTTAGAGTGCACTGGTGCAATTAGATTAGAGCGAAATACAGTGTATTGGCATAGTGTGCAGCAAAGCCAACTCTAAGTATATGTTATGTATAGGAAACAATAGGTCTACCTGCAGACACTTAAAGAAGTCTGTATTAGAGATCTAAAAATCGATATGCACGGAGAGCAATATGCCAATTATTACTATTGGTGAGGAAAGGGATGGTCATTATGACTCACTCATGGTTTCACCTCTCATGAGTCACGGCCCCTTCACACAATGAACAGTAGTAATAAGTAGCATATTACAGTCTACACATCTGTGGAGGCAGTGTGAAGCATCGGTTCTATGCTTGCGGGACATATGCATGCCAGCATTTGTGAAATCTAAAAGGATATTTTTACAAAGAAAGAAGTGGCGGTTCCTCCACTAAGCGGAGGAACGTAAACTTACTGCTTTGCAGCAGTGTAAATAAAGAAAAAATTAAATGATAACTTGATATTATCATTTTATTTTTTCCTGCTGCGGCAGCTTTGCAGGGTGGGAATGCTTTGCTCCCAGATCAGGGGGAGGAATAGTGGGAACTCTGAAAGTGCCCATAAATGTTTGGCCTACCTTCTCGGGCCGGCCAAACAGTCATGTGCACTTTGCATGTTTCCACCCAGGCTGCATTACAGCCTGGGTGGTGAAAATACCTAAGCTCCCAGTCCCCCTCTGAGCGCCGAACCACTGTGCTCAGACCAATCAAAATACAGCATTGCAGCATTGTTATTGACTTAGGGGAGCCTGGGTGCTTCCTGTCCTGGCTCGACGCAGAGGAGAGACGCGGCAATAACGTATGTTTTTTTTTTCTTCATTATTACACCCCCTTGCCCCCCCGATCCGTGCCAGCCGCCACTGGAAAGGAGTGAGAATTGTTTATGCCTCTACTATAAATTGATGGGAAAAAGTGGAAGTGTGTTTAATGTAGGACTATAAAGTAAATTCTCTCTCTTAACAGGGATTTGTTGTGATAGCAAAACATCACAGTTTAATGGTCCTAGAGTGGTCGGTGTAAACCTGGAATAGTTATCTGCGCCAAACAGCCAATCGTAGCTGTGAGGAAAAAAATTAAAATCGAAGATCTTGAGTGTTGCAGTATAAGAAATGGTTACTTACTTGCAGTCATGATTCTTCATTGGAAGAGTCTTCATTGAAGTCGAACACTATAATAATTATGCGGTGCATGCTTGGACCTTGGAACACTCTAATCCATATTAGCCTATCTAACAGTATGTAGGTGATTCCAATATCCATGTGTCCATATGACTTAAAGCACCTTTCAGAAGCCTATTCAAGGTCAATTTTTTTCCTAAACTGTAGACTGCAAAATGCTCAAAGAGTCAATTTTAAAACTGCATTACAACATTTGATATGCAAAACATGCAAGCCTGTCTAACGGGGTATGAACAAAATTGCAGCTGTTTAGGCTTACATTATGAACTGTGAAGAAAAATACTTCTGTGCCTTTAAGATTGTAGGAACTTCCAATATCTATGATGCAGCTCACTAACTGTTGCCTCCCTCAGGCAGACTTTTTTTTACTCTTAGGAGAATCTGGGAATTAAAGGCTCAAAGGAATATTAAATATATTCCAGACCCCAAGATAATCCAGCCATTGAGACAGGTAGTTCTTTCATAATTTCAAAGAATATTCCTGTGATACAGAACCAGGACTACAAGAACACCCAGAGCCATGTTGCATTAGGCTCAAGTGACAGAGTCCCTGCACATGTGCCTCCCTGCTTATTCCCATGGAACTCATTTGCAGTTACTAATATATATTTTTATAAAAGGAAGAATTTTTGTGTTGATCTATACTGCTCCCAGAGACTCGCTGCCCGCAAAGAACCGAGATGTCAGTGGATTCCAATCTGTATGCTGCAACCAAAGGGTTGCAGGTCTAGTTCCAGCCTGGCCATGCATGTGACATCACCACGTATGTGTGCAGGATGCTACACATGTCAAGGTTCATTTATATGGCTTCCTGAGACCCGCTGCCCGCAGAGAGCTGAGGTGCTAGCAAATGAACTCTACGTATGTAATTGAATACCCCGCTATTTACGGATTCACCGGACCGCCACCCGACGCGCACCCGAGGGCCGCTAGTTGAGTCCAACTAATCCGAACCATGGACCTACTTATTACTGCCTCTTGGTCCGCTTTCAAAGAGATTGTAAATGTATTTTCTTCTCATCCTCTGCGCACATTCTTTGGGAGGAAATCCTTATTACAAATAATCATCAATCACCATCCACTGTAACAGAGGCATTTACAAGAACAGCAGATTACATTCTTCTCATTGATGAGACAGCCCACGCGGCATCGTTAAATGGCAAAAATCAACTAATTCGCACATCCGTACCCTTCAAGGTGAGTCATTGAACACAGTAGCACCGACTCCGTAAATAATCAAACTCTAAAATGCTCGCTGGACGAGAACTGTAATTTTCTGCATTTCTTACCCTCCATTCGGAGAAGACATAATTGCTGGTAGAAAGATCCTATACACAGACTCCCGCACCAGAAATTCTATATCTAGACTAGGAAGAGCACATCATTCCTTAGGTAAGCCTATCCCACTAATTTTTTTGTGGCCTGAATTTCAACATACTATCAAAGTTTTAAGGTCAATTTTAATACAGCTATATCTAGACTAGGAATAACACATTAATCCTTAGCTAAGCCTATCCCACTAACTTTTTTGTAGCCTGATTTTGAACATACTATCAAAGTTTTTAGGTCAATTTTAATACAGTGTAATTTTTTATTCCCCAGACAACTCCTGTCCTGATGAGACCCTAAAAATCACGAGAAGGGTCGAAACGTCATTGACTACAACAAAAGGATAGTCCTTAGAGTGAAGCACCTGAACCTTCTGGTCTATCTACCTCTTATTAATAACCGCATGATTGGACATCCTTCTTTAAATACCAATAACTGTGTATTTTTAATTCCAAGTCACCTTATTGTCACATATGTTTAGGTTATGGTTCTTTCATTGGGGCTTTCTTTGACCACTCTCTTTTTCTTATTCTTGATTAGTAACACCCTTTTGAAGTGCCGTAATGGCAAGCATTAAATATGTGTAAATAAACTTTGTATTATGACAAAATAAATACTTGATTCGGCTGAATCAAGTTGGCAGAAAATAACCGATTTTGGCTACTTCTTACCAATATGTATCTAATTTTGGACACACATACTCTGTACATTTATCCATAATCCATGTTTTGATTTAATCAACACAAAAATTCTTCCTTTTGTGAAAATATATATTAGTAACTGAAAATGAGTTGCATGTGAACACTTGTCCAAGTTAATACTTGTATAAGCAGTTCACATGGACATATGGGTTGCTAGTTTTTTTGACATCCCTGCTTATTCAGGTAGTGCATCATAGTACTGTTGTCTGTCTGGATCTTGTACATGTGAGATATGGCATGACTGTCCCCCGGGCAGTATAAAAGGTATTTTTCAAAAAGGGTAAGATATCGAGTGGTTCCCCGGTTCAACTTTTGAGTCCGGGGCCAGTGTCAGAGCTGTAGGTAGTGGAAATATTCCATTGCTGGGTGAATTTGGTTTGTAGTTGGCCAAAGGTTTTTATTTCCCCTCAGTCAAACATGTCTGAGTGTCTTGCACCCTTCCTCTAACGACCTCTGGAAGGGGTTTCATCCGATACCTGGTGTAAACTAGGGATTACCCCATAGGGGGGTAAACGGGGTAGGGAAAGTGGTGATACCTCTTTTCACCGCTATATTGTCCTAAGTGTTAACCTGGCTCTCGTGACTGGAGATCGATAAAGTGTTGTTCCTAATTTCTAATCATGTCCCATGAGTTAAGAATGGCAGGTAAGCCACTGCGTAATAGGTGGCTAGTTCCAGGAACAGCAGAAAGTGGCAGTGATCCCGTCAAGGGCTATGGAAAGATGTAGTTTAGATATGCCCTGGAGAACCTCCTCCATGGTTATAGGTTTTTCTAAGCATTCCCTAACTGGCCATTGCAGTTTGGGCAGAGTGGACTCTGCTACACATGCAGCTCATGCCTGAACATCGGTTGGCTCCCCAGTGTACAGATGTGTGTAATATGTTTGGAAGCACTGGGCTTTATCTTCCTCTTGGCTGTATATCCTTCTGTCCGGGGATCTAACTTCTGTTGTTAGGGTTTTGGTTCTGCGTGCACAGAGGAGGTTTGCTAAAAGTTGGCCTGGCTTATTTCCACACTCCTGGTATTTATTGTCTAGATGGGTGAGCAGGTATGCTGCTCTATCAAATTCTAGGGCTTTAATCTGGCCTCGCACCTTTAGGATCTTCCTCCAGAGTTTTTAGGCGTGAGTGTGTTTGTGGTCTTTTTCTAGTGCTCATCTTAGGGTTTTATTTTCAAGACATTTCTCATTTTGCACAAGAATGCTGCTTCTACAATACAGTTGCCATGCAGCACTGCTTTCAACATGTTCTTTCTCAGGAGACGATTCTCCTGGAATCTTGAGCCAGTTCATGCAAGATGGATCTCCGTTTGAGTGGGTTGTTGAGACCCCTTACATTATAGGTGGACAGAGTTAGTGTAGCAGGCAAAGGGAAGTGCAGGGTATGTCTATGTGTCTTCCCCTCTGGGGACTCTTATGAGGTATCTCTGGTACCCGTTTCGGGAGATGGTGCCTCCCCAACATACCCCCACCACCATGTTCAGTGGTTGAACATTCAGCAGCAAAGAACACATTGGAATTACTGTTCATCACAACTGGTCAGAGCTCCATCAGTCCTTCCATCTTGCACCAGAGCAGTGCCTGTAGGAGCGTGTGGGGTAAAGGCCTCTGGTGTCTGTGTTCTGGCAAAACGACTGTGGTCTACACCAAGGTAGGGCAATGTAGACATGGCCCGCCCCATCGTGTTTTTTTCTTTGTTTCCTCCTCTAGTCTTCCTCCCCAGGGTATTCTGAAGGAGGTTCAAGATAGTCTTCTTACGGGGAGCCTGGTGCCTGGGCCCCACTGACTTTCTGGACTGGCTCTAGTGCTGCTATGTGACCTGGCAAAATCTCTTCCTTTCATGGGATTGTTCAGGCATCATAACATCCCACCATTTTTCACACTGATCCGATAGTTTGGGCAAATCCACGGAAAAATCAGGCACAGGACGTATTGGGTGCCTCGGATCAACTTGGTGTGTTTCTTACCCTTTCACTTGAAGAGAAGGCAGAATAGATGGCCATATTTGTGGTGCACCTTGTTAGCTCTTAGGAAGGTGGTGACCTTGCGAAAAGTTCATCTCTTCGTTAGGGTCCGCGTTAACAGATCCTGATAGATCCGCTGTTTATCCCCATTATAGCGTATGGGCTCCCCACCGAGCCACCTCCGGGATCGCTTCTTTGTCTTCAAAATGGTGGAAGCAGAACAGGATATCTGTGCGGTGGGTGGGAGTGGGGGGGGGGCGGTGGGGTGGTAAATGTCTTATTCTGGGACCTGTCTCCTGGGTGGGCTTGTGTGTGCTCGAAATGCGTAGGGGGTTAGGGCTGTGCTGGTCTAGCAGTGCCTCCACTAAGCACTGTATGTATTGCCTGACGTCCCCTTCTCCTGTGCCCCGGGAAATTCCATGTATGTGGAGTTTGCACCGCTAAGAGTGGTTCTGCATGTCATCTTGCTTTTCCTGGTGGTTCACAAGTTGTTCAGTGACTGTCACCAGACGGGAGCGGTATTCCTCCAGTTCCAAGGGGCGCTTATCTTGGGTATTCTCCAGTGAGTCAACGCTCTTTCCCGGGTCACCTAAATCGTGTTTAAGTTCCAATAGGTTATGCTAGAGGTCTGCCCTTTCTTAGTTTGAGGCAACTGTAGGAGGGCCTTTATCGAGACATCACACTGGTGCTTGGTGGTTGCCATCTCATTCTGGTTCTTGTGCTCGCAAGGTCTCCTTCTCTCCTCTAGGCCCACCATTGTAGTTTCCGGAGGCCCTGTGGTTCATTGTACCTCAATCCAGGGTGTGCACAGTCTATCGTGCGGGGCCACCTGAGGGTCAGCCGCCCTGTTTGGGTAATCACCTCACTCCCCATTAGTACCAGATCCCAGAGGCCCCCATGTCATTAACGAGGCGCTGCATGTGGGCCTTTGGCCATGGACATTATCAGTAGAGCTGGGGGGGTCAGCCCCTAATGTGGCAATATGTTCATATTTACAGTGGGGGGGCCGGTGCATCCAGCACCTTCTCCTGGTTGGATTGGTTGGAATTGGAGGAATAGTTAGTGATCCTGCTATCTGTAATGGTTCCCACAGTCTGCTCTCAGCTACTCTGTTCCGGGCCCCTCCCAGGCGGCACCACAGAGGTCCTCAATCCATGCGGCTCAGGGGCCATTGCCCCCGTCTAGCTGGATGCTCCCCCCGCTCCTACAGTGTACTGTCCTATAGGCCGCTCCAGCGCTCCTTT
The DNA here is from genome assembly GCF_964261635.1 of Lissotriton helveticus. NCBI lineage: Eukaryota > Metazoa > Chordata > Amphibia > Caudata > Salamandridae > Lissotriton > Lissotriton helveticus. The sequence goes on along the minus strand of NC_136072.1, from coordinate 452,521,375 downwards.
ACCCGGACTGACCTGTTATTACTGGTCGTCGCGCCGCCCAGGCTGAGTCGCTGTCATCGGCAGGTGCGGCCTGGTTGCCAGCCAGTCTATTGTGTCGGCCCTCACTTCACTTTTCTGGTTGAGATGTTCCACTGCACTGGGTCAAGAGTCCCACAGGCTGTTTCAGCCGCTCTCTACCAGAGGTTCACCTCTTATTGCTTGGTCTTTGCTTCCTACATTGAGTCATTGTCACCCGGCAGGCGTGGCCTGTCCTCATGGTCATCTGCTGACCTACTATACCGGCTCTTTTCCATGCATGCAGCCAGACTGCACTGGGTCGGGAGTACCCCCGGTCCCAGCCCCTGATGCAGGGTTGGGGACAGCCCCTGGGGGGGTCTCGCTGTTGGTCCATCCCAGAATGCAGCTCTGCCCTCACATGTCTGGTCCAGTCTTGGGCTTGGCTACACTCCCCCATGCATGCTTTTTGAGACCCAAAAATATTTTTGCTTTTTGCCAATGAAAGCCCAGGCACCTTTCACAACAATAAAGTTTGTCAAAATCCAAGCCCAAATAAGCATTGGTGAATCCAAAAGGATGGCAGACGTTGCCAGACTTATTGGATTTGTGAAAGACCGATTTCAAATTAGCCAAGCAATTCAACACAAATAAACAAATATGCAATAAATATAGTATTCTCAAAGAGATGTTTGATAAATATATCTAAAGATGCCCCATAAGTTATGTTTCAGCTATGTACTGTGCAAATCCATCTCCACGCATTATTAGTCGTTAAGCCCGTGAGCATGACTCGCTACTTGAAATATTAAGCGCCTGCATGGAGCACTATGAAATTACAAATTATGTATGCATTCTGTGAAAACAAGCCCAGTTTGTGTTGAGCCTGCATTCCGTCTGCCTACTACGCTAACAAGTGTCTTCTGTTGATCAACAATGGCCTTGATCTATATGTTCAAAGTAGGTTGTAATGGATCAATCCTACAGGAATAGTCTTGCCATTACCTTTTGTAGTCATATCAGGTTTACAGCTAGAGACATTTGTCAGTAACTGGTATGTACTGTTTAGGTTTAGATGCAAGAATGGAACTTACATTATATTTATCAATATGGCAATTTTGTTTTTTATTGCTGTTATTGTGGATATGTGCGTTCGAAAAACAGACACTTTCTAGATCAAAGAGATGTTTGATAACTTATGGGGCAGCTTTAGATAAATTTAAGTTACAGCTATGTACTATGCAAATCCTTCTTCACGCATTATTCTATGGTGAGTCCAGGCTGTGAAACGAAATCATTGGGCTAATACTGCAGACCTCGTAGTTTACCCCGCCTTTCGCAGATCCCATTGAGTCGGCTCAGCCTCTCATTTGCCAGAGTTCAACGAAAGAGTACCATTCAGATGGATATCATCATGCTAACATTTGATTGCCTGATACAAACCCTATAAGGTGGAAACTCTCTTTGGCTTCTACTGTGTACAAAGTAGGCCTGACCGGGTCGGATTGGGATTGCAATTGGGCCTGGACAGTCACCCAAAAAAAGCGATCCCCCCGCCCCTCCATTCGCGGATTGTGCCCTTTCATTTGGTTAGTCTCATTGGACTCATTTTTAGAGAAACATTTTAAAAGCCTATCAATAGGATTGGTGAAAATGAGAAGCACAGCATTTTGGCCAGGTGGGCGAGGTGAAATAAAATGTTCTAAGGGCCTCAATACCTGATCTGGCTAGGGTTGCCACCTGGTCGTTTTTAACCAACATGACCTGTATTTTAATATCATGACCTGTGCGAAAATAAAGAAAATCACAGAAAGTCTATGTTTTTTTCCCTCTAATCAGTATGTATTTTAAACAGTCAACTTAATGTGAAAGCTTTTTAAAATGTGTTCTGAAGCTGTTATACTCATCTATGACTAATAGCTAAACTAAACAAAGACAGAAAAGCCATGTAAAAAATAATATGGCTATTTAAATATAAAGAGTGCTCTCTAATTATCATGCTCTGGTCCTTGTAGATTCTGATAACATGAATACATTGCTGATTTTTCTAAATGCTTTTTAGTAGTTTTACATAGCATGAGCTCGAGGTCAAATGTATTTTTAAGGAGGAGCCTAGCTCGAGAACGCAATGGCCGCCTTTTAACTCGGCTCCGTCGGCCCTCCAGCTAACTTCGACTATCCTGTACTAAATCCTGTTTCGTGACAAAACTTCCATACAGAATTTGAAATTTAAAGACCCGCTCTTACTCACCATCTGGTCTGGAGGATCCTGAGTGTTGTGGGTCCGCAGCTGTGCTCTCGGTGAGAATTGGCCTCCGGGCACTCGAGACCGGGACCTCGCCTGCGGGACCCGACCGGCGGAGAAGAGATTGCCGGCCCCGGCCGCGAGAGTGAGCCACTGGTGAGAACCGCTGTGCGTATGCCCCGGAGATCCTGAACCGGCCCCGATGACTGGACTGTGCGGCTGGAGGGGGACGAGATGTGTTGGGGGCTGACTGTGTGAAGGGGTCCCTTCGCCTTTGTCCTGTCCGGCGGCCCGGAACCCCGCGCCTGGCTCTCGCCTGTGGGGCCTGTCTCTGTTCGGAGGGGACCCCCCCCCCTCGTCTGGCGCTCGCTCATCCTGTGCCGGTGAGGCCGTTGTTGGGAGCCTCCGGAGATCTGTAAAGTCCTACATTTGGGGACTGTTTGGGGGCCCACGGTGGAGTGTGGGGCGGCGAAACTCACAAGATGGCTACCGATAACGCTGGGGGTGCTCCGCTCTGCGCCGATGCTCCTTACCGGCCGGATTGTGTAGAGGCCTGGGTGAGTACCCGAGCGCCCACGCCCGGAGATGTCCTGGATGCCTTGATGTCACTGTAAGCTGTCTTGGCCCCCGGTGCCTCTACCGACTCCATGCGGCTCGCCGCCATTTTGGGTCGACGCTCCTTCATGCACCCCTCTCTGCCTGATGCCGCCATTGCTTCGCCCCCTTCGGCTGCGCCAGGAGTTGCTGCTGTTGTTCTTCGGCCGCTTGATGGGCCGGTGACTTTTGACCCTTTGCTTTTTCACCGCCTGGATTTCGAGGGCTTCCACACGACGCGGAGATCAGCTCCTTCCCGGGCACCTAGGACTTGTGGTGGGCCGCCGTTTGCCCCCGCTTCGTCGGACTCGGACTCTTGTCCCGGAGGGGACCCTCTGTATTGTCGACCTGCACACCTGGACTCCGGCTTGCCTTTGCCTTCCCTGTCGTTGTTGCTACAATTGACTTGCATTCTTGACTTCCTATATTCCCTCCGTACGAAGGCTCTCCCTGATTTATGTCACTGCCGTGATTCTGGACAACATTACGCTTTTTCTGTGCTGGGTGGTCCGCTCCACATTATCCTTTATTGGGTTGGTTTTGTGGTTAGGAAGGGTTGGGGGTGAGCTGCACGACATGATCGTTTGCTGGTTTACCCGCCCGTTGCACTGATGCTTGTGTACCCGTCACGGGGAAATGTTACAATCTCTTCCTCCTCCCCCTCCCTGTGGGTTTTTGCTGTATGTGAAGGTGTACTGCTAATTTGACACTTATTCATTTGTTGGTTGGGGAAGGGTCGTAGCCGAATGTGTTTGTTTATATCCTCTGGCTCCTCCCTCACATTTTATTTTCTGTTTCATATTTCCTCTCCTTCGCTTTTTGTCTCCTTCTTCTACTTTCTTTCTCAACTACATTTCGGGTTTCGGATTAGGGCGACAGGCACGCTGTTTGGAGGGTAGGCCGTAGCCTTCTGCAGGGGTGCGGGGTGGGACGGGTGGGCGGGGTCTTTCGGATGTTTTCCTTTGGTTCTATGGCCCTTTTCTATCCCTATATAGCGGTGCCGCTTCTGTCCTCGCTTCTCAGGCATGAGTGGGTCATGGTCTGTTGCTATGTCACTTTTCTTGATTTCGGTGCTTCGTCGTGACTGCCATACCCCTCCTCTCGCCAGCCTCCAATTCTTCTGTACTATTAGCCGCGGGTTGCCTGGCCCGGGGTGGCGCCCATCTTGAACGACTGTGTTTTCCTTTTAACTTTTTCTTTATTTGTTCTTCCTCTTCTTCTTTCCCCTCTTTTTGTCCCTTCTTGGTTTTCTCCCCTCTGTCTTTCCCCCCCCCCTTTTTTCCCCTTTCCCTCCCCCACCCTTTCCCCCCCCCTCCTCTCCCCCCTCCCCTCTTTCCCAGGCTCGTATCGATAGAAGTGGGTTTTGTCCGTATAGTTCTCCGCTCCCCTTGCCTTTGTTAGCGTGTTATTGGGTGGGGGACATGATATCCTGGTAGCAATGGTATGCTTCTTCAATATGCTTTGCGTTTATTTTGTGCTACGGGTGATTCGCGTCCTTACATCCTCCTCTCCCCCCCCCTTCCTTTTGTTTGGGCGTGAGTGTATTTCTGTTTCTTGATTTCACCGTATTTGTGATTTAGCCATGAGCCTTGTCCCCTTATTATAAAATTGACCTCATTGATCCTGATACTGGGCTTTTATTGCCGCTTCTTTCATTACTAGCACTGTTTAATTATGTCTGTCTATCAACCGACTGGCCTTGTGTTGCTTAATTTGACTTTTGATTTGTGGCCGGCCGGATTGGTTGTAGGCCCATGTATGTCTCTTCTAATGATGCCAATAAAGGTCTTCAAAAAAAAAATGTATTTTTAATTCAGGTACTCGGAGATTAAGTGATTTGCCCAGATCACAGGATGTTGAGCCAACGCTGGGACTGGAACCCCGTTTGCCACTTCCAAAGTCAGCAGGTTTGAATGTAAGGCCACCAACTCTCTACTTTAATAGCAGCTTAATGAAGGTTGCCTCCAGGAAGGCTTCTCTTACTTCACACCCTCCCCAGCCCTTCATAGCTCTAGGGTGATGGCCTTGAAGTGAAGAAGTCAAGAAAAAGAGCACGGCTACTGCTGCTCCAGTGGGGGCTGAGCTGTGGATGGCCCAAAGCCAGAAAACCCCGCCGCCCAAGTGAGGTTCTTGCATACTCCACCCTCCATTGTCTGAATGTGATGGCCCAGCAGGGGATGGGTTAGGGGCAAGACACTGCCTCTGGGCCGAGCTGGCCCCATGGGGTGCCGAGGTAAGAATGGCCCAACAAATGGAGCAACACCTGGTCTCCAGTAAGACTGACTGTCGCACTTACCACCCTTGCCTGCCCACCATAGCCTGAAGTGCAATGGCCAGGCAGGGCAGGAATATAGCAGATCATGCCTTTGAAAACCCAGCCCACAAGTTGCCCTTCAGCCAATGCCGGACTGCCCGCCTTCCCAATCCGACCCTGCTTGTGAGTGGATGTTCTTTGGAAAATGTTCTTTCTTGTGGGGCTCAAAGTTCCGATAGGCCGTTTCACTGAAGTCCTTATTACCGCCTTAGTTTCTTTGTGGTGTTTCAATATGCCTTCCTTACTATAATTCTAGAGCCATAATCCAAAGGAATGTCCATGGAGTTCAAAATCCTCTTGATTCTAGTCTTTATGGTTTCCTCACTAGATTCCTCAGAACTCCCAGAAGGTGTACGTTAGCTGCACAGTTCTAGTCTTCCAGGCATTCACTTTGTGACTCCATATGAACTGAGCTTCTTGTTATCATCTTGCAGTGCTGTTGCTGGGGCCTCCAGCTAGACAATCCTTATCTTGTTATCCTGTACTGTCCCCTCTGTTTAGCATTGCTGAGGGTGAATGAGGCCATTTTCGTGTTTAAAGCGATTGCCTTTTTGATATCTGATGTAGCTCACTGCAGCTCTCTTAGGGCATTCAGGATTAGATTCCCTTGAGACTTTCAACCATCATCCTCCATAGCTGTGTCCATCATCTCCCTGTCTCAGAGGGCATTGTGGAAAATCAAAAGTCAAATGGATCTTTTTTGCGTTTATTTTTGTTTCTTTTGGAGGCATGGCAAGTGCAGTGCTTAAGGTCTCTCTAGGTGCAGGTTTCAGCGGTTTTGACAAGGCCCCCAGGATCAGCTGTAATGCAGGGACATTCATTCGCTCTACCCTGGGACAACCCCAACTCTTAGGCCCTCTCTGACTTCTCTGGTCTTTCGCCACAGCACTCTTCATCCACTGGCAGGTGCCGGTGTGCGATTCCGGTACACTGCCGCTCTTAATTCTTGGTGTGGGTCACTTTTAAATCAACAGGGTCGCGATGGAGGTCCTCTGCTATGCCCACATTGACATTCACACTGCTAGGGCCCAAGAGTGCTGGTGCTGCAATCTTGATCTTGTCAAGTTCACAGAAATTGTACTTCTCATGTTTCTAGCTGATAGGGGGAAGAAAACCTCACGAGGAGGAATCATCTAGCAAAGCAGACTTCAGGGAGAGCATTTCCCGTCTGCTCTTGGACTGAAAGCGGCTTTGGGCCTGGAGAAGAGGAGTCTGGCCAGAGTACCTAACCACCATAATGTGCTCCAGCACCTGGCCATCTAGGACCCCAATATATATATATTTTAAAGTACATTTGGTGAAATGTGGGGTATGAAAATCTGGTATTAAAGGGGAGACTAGTATATATTGCTGATGTGAGTCCAACTCTCTCATTCCTAAGGACCTTTTCAGAGGTATCGTCTTATCTGTAAATCTTTGCACCTCACTTCTGACTTGTATAGCTGTCCATAACGTTTATTTCATTTTCAAAAAAATGTATTGACGACATACTTTGATTCAGAGAGAATGTTCCGATTTTCAGTAAAAAATAGTAATTCCATTATATACGCAAATATTTGTTAAAGAAACATACGTGTGAAAGGGATTTAAATTGTAAATAAACATTGCAGTGGCAAAAATATATGTTGGAAGCTTAAAATTATCAAAAATACTAAAAACTCACTTTTAATTGCTTTTTTATCCTGTGGATATGGATTGCTGTGGATGATTTGATTACATTCTCCTGGGAAACCGGACATACCACAGATCTAGGCTGCCTTTTACGATCAGTCTGGGTTTTTAAGATATCCACCACATTCTTTTACAATATTTGAGAAAAGCTCTCTAATGCTGAGAGACTGGTGAAAGGTGCATCTGTTTTTTTTTTTATTTGCTGCTAGCATCACATGTAAATTCGTACAATGGTAATGATGCTAACGTGCAAATATTTTTTTTTAAAAACAGTGTCACTTTCCTCACATACATGCAGTTTTATATAGCACACACTTGACCTAGAGGCACTGGAACACTAAACATGAGCACCAGATAACTTTACAAAAGGTCGGGTTCATGTTTTTTCGGTTCAGCTAGGTTAAGTGATTTGCCCAGAATCACAGGATGTTGAGGTGACGCTGGAACCTGAACTGGTTCAGCAGTTTCGAAGTCGCTAAGACCACAACCTCTCTCTGTTGACTGCAGTAACTGATATCAGGCAGGCAAAGGGGAACAGAAGAGGCTTATTTATCTTTGCCTGTTCCATGGAGGTGAGGGGGGAATAAATAAACTGAGGGTCTCCCAGTTGGGCTCACCAACCCCCACCACTCCGATTCGCCAGTGTGCTCCCCTGCCAGAGTCCTCTTCACAGCAAGTGCTAATGACTTCCCAGTAGCAGCTCCTTGAGGCAACTGTCACACCTGGAAGTGGCCAGGAGGAAGGAGCACCTCATGCTGGGAAGACCAGGAGCAGCCATTGCCACTTTGCCGCTGACCACAACCCAGCTGTGCATCCAATCGCTGTTAGTGTAAGTATGCTAGTGTGTGCGACGGCCCAGGAGGGTGGGGCTACTCATACCACCCAAAAAATGCCCCACCTACTGTCCTCAGCCACAGGCCCATCTGCCTATGCCCGCCTTGTCAATCCAAGGCTGAGGTCTGGATGACGAGCGTTAGTACATGTAAATACGTGGCGTAATTGCGCCGTGTTCATGGCAAACTTTTAGCGCAGGAGCATGCGAACAATGCAAATGCCCAGAACGTGAGTGGCGATGGTTAGAGGCCCTTGTGTTTTTTGCACTTTTTTTAGAATGCAAAATGGGCCCTCTCATACAAAATGGACACAAGGATGCATTTTGCGCTAAAATTTATTGCGAAATGCTGGTTTCGCATTCGATGTAATTTTCGCAGAATTTCACATAATTCCATTAATTTTGCACACCGCTTGTAAGGTATATACTAAAGTCTTTGCACAAACAGTCAATATTTCAATTATACATCAATTGTATATTAAAGTAAATCTCTGAGGTTATAGGCGACTTTGAATCCACGATCAGGGCCTCTTGAGATTTCTAATGAAACCTTAAGAAGCTCAGACTTAATATTCTTTTGGAATCCTATATATCATGCTCCCTTTAATGTCATGTTACAAGTGGCGTCACTAGTAGGAATCAAAGCATATATTTGAAGCTAACAGCGTATAGAGTATTTTCAGAGCCTCCACAAGGTCCGTGTGAAGTGTATTTTAGAAAACACCGGCTGCCACTTTGCCCTTTCTCGCGGCGTACCATCGCATTATTTGTGTGGAAGGAGCTACATTGAATATCTTCTGGAACAATTGCTGTCTACCATAATAATACTTATAGGTGACTAGATAGGTACATGGATGAGCATGATCTCTTGGTGCATCTTGGTTTTCCTTTTTTGGATATACAGGTTTCCTTTCAGTGTAGCAAGGTGAACAATTTTGTATACACCCTGGTTCTGGTGGGTGTTTCATTGCATAGAGCTGCATAAATTAACTTTCTTTACAAAAGATTTGTGTCGATTCATCTGGTTAAATAGTAGGCATGAGTGTAAAATTCCACTCCACTGGAGTAGATTGCGGGGTTTTTCCCACTCCACTCTCTGCGTAGCACACGGAGTTCTGAAAAACGTTGCTCCGCTGAGTTCTTTTCGCTCTCGCCAATGAAAATCTTACTCCCGACCACCTCCGGCGAGATTTCTCAACGCAGCTGGTCGTGGAGGGCCACCACCGCTCGTGTTGAGAAACCTTCCGTTCGCGTTGAGGAAACTGCCGCTCGAGAAGAACATCTACTCGAGCGGCAGAAAGAGCAGCGTCCTCTTGCATGGTGCTGTTCGCACTGATTTCCAGCTCAGGACAAACAGCCGGTGCTAAAAATCAGCACAAACGGCATACCCAATGCACTCTGCCGCTTGCGGAACACTGCATAGCATGGCAAAGTGTGTTTGGTCACTTCCCGGAACTCCATTCAGGCCTATTAAATAGGGGTTGGTCCCTCGACTCTTTCATACCACAACTATCCCACCCACAGTCAATTAGCTGGAGCATTACTGATCAGTTCTGTATGGCATTTACTAATAGATTTGTTTTCTTGAAAGGGACATTTTGATTATAAATATACAACTGGTGGTAGCAAATGGCAACTGAATTTCCCCTTCGAATCAGATTCATCAACCCGGCTCACCTGCTGATTTCACTGTCCCTCATTGCAGCATTTAATACTTCAGTCCTATAAATGGCAGTCTGAATCACTGTAAGACACCGGCTACCATTGAGGTTAAAATAAAGGAGGTACACTATGTAGGATTGTGAATAGAAGGAAATATGTTGGGAGAAGAGGTGTCTCTGAAGTGTGGTACACATGAATGACCTTAGAATTGGTGGTGAAGCGCACTTGGTCCATTAAAGCACAGTGCAGTTAATGGATGTGTATAAGATGGGAATGCTTGGAATTTACTGTAACCTTTGGAATTCCTAAATTAAGGATTGTTTAGGAGTGGTACAAGAGTATGTTGTTAATAAGACAGCCTTAATAAAGTATAACATTGTATGTGCTTCTTTTCTAGGATCGAGCAGCAAAGTACATTGTGAAGAACTATTTTCTCTACTACCTGTTCAGGTTTGCGGCTGCATTAGGACAAGAGGTCTTCTACATCACCTTCCTGCCTTTCACTTATTGGAACATGGACCCCTACATAGCCAGAAAACTAATCAGTGTGTGGGCTGTAAGTATTATTGCTCAATTTTGAGGCAAGCATGCAACCATAACGTGATCATTCAGGGCAAACCTGATATCAAGCGTAAACAAAACATAAACTTCTTTATTCAAGTAACAATGTACATATGTGCCCTCGAATATCCAGCAAATCCTGGTAAACTCTTCAGCAGTTGTTCCCTCCATTTATATACTCAGCAAAATTGAGCATGTAGAGTGCCAGATTATCAAATAGGCAACGGCCTATTGGCCCCACTCTTTTCAGGGACACCCGCAACAACGGATCAAAAGAATATTGATTTGATCTTGAAATTGATCTTCAATGACGCAAGAACGATTGAACTCACTTGCCATTATGGTCACTAAAAACAACATCTTGCGAAAAGTAGACTTGCTAGATATCTTGAAAGATTGCACCACAAACAAATTGAGGAAAGTCAATATTTAAACTGTTGTTGGTTAATTCAAAATTAGAAAAATCATTTTTGTTTAACAAACATTGTTAATGTTTAGTTTTGTGTAATAACATTTAGTTTATTAAAACTGTTGGTTGGTAAAATTAAAAAAGTATTTCGAGAAAATTTGTGAGGAGGGCCCCGAAATTTCGACTGCCTAGGTTCCTCAGGGGGTTTAGTCCGTCACTGAGCATGACCAAGTAGACACGAGTTATAAATGATCTTTTTCTTTGGCGGGGATGTCTATTGTAAGCCAGTGGGATTGGCGCCGTGCCCGATCATCAAGATTTTAACATGCACTAAATTTACATACAAATAATCTAAATAGATATCAAGCAACAACATTAGTTGTTATCCTGAAAATGTGGCATAGCTGAGGCCCCTGGTATCTTATCACGAACACCACTGCTGGAGGGTATGGTTTGGACACGTAAATCTAGATGCAAATGTTTCAAAATAACGAATGATTAGTAGTATTGGGGGCAGCGACTCATGCTGTTGCAATTAATACAAGTTCTAGCAGAGTGTGGGTGTGTGGAGTGTATAAAAGTACACAAAAACCTGGCTCTTTCGTACATAATTACAATTCGAATAGTCCAGCATTTGCAGTGATTTAGGAATTGTAGCTAAGAGAACACCGCAGAAGACTAGAATTATCTAAGCAATACCAGGGAAGCCCCAATCTTGTTGTATTTGTGGCGTTCAATATAATGCGTTATACAATCCAGCTTCGAGGATCCTACAAAAAAAAAATACTGGTAACACTAGTTAATCATCAATACCTTTAAACAATACAAAATTTAAAGGAATTTACAATTAGAACTTTGGAAACTATTTAATAGGATCTACTTGTAAGCCCCTAAAACTGTGGTGCCTCCAATAAAGAATTTAACAATATTAAAACCCTATCCAGTAAAGCATATCAGCAGCTAGCTCTGCTGAGAAAATATAGGCTTAATTCTAAATTCCCTGTTACTTCACCCACTAACCAGGGGGGAGTATTTACAGGAGATTATGAACAGTACCCCAGAGTATTGTAGAGTAGGACTTGGGTAATGCAATGAGTCCCTGAAACATTTAACAAAGTATCTGGGTTGCATATGAGCAGGAGGAAATCTTTATGTACTTACTAAATCTCTAAATGAATTATGCCTACACTAACTACCACATCCATTGCCCATTGAAAATGGAATATGAAACCATCAAATACCTGGTGGTTAGAGTTGACCAGCAGAAGGTAGATGTGTTAGATTGAAATCAGATGAGCTCTTTCAACTCCTGTGCATTGGTAAGTCAGGGTTCGATTACCACAGTAATTCCTCACTTTTCCCCAGAGTTTCACCAGGAGATTTTGGCTGCAGAAACAGCTGGAATTTCCCAATAAACAAAATGGATCCTCTTTATTCCTGCGAGTCCCATAACACTGAGGCCTGCTGCCAGCCTCATCAGACTTACAGAAATAAGGCGGTCCACAAGGTAAAGTGATCAGGTAACTCTTCAAATTCTGCTTAAAGCTTTAGAAAGGTGGAAAAGATCACTCATGATTCAGTAATGAATTTAATCTAAATTCCTTTTACTTCCCAACATTTCCCAGAAAGCTTTGTGCAGCACCCTTCTGGAATGCTGGCTTAGAGAAGCAGCGCTGAGCATAGTGCTCTCACGGGTGGTGCGGAATGGAGAATAGGTTGGCGCAAACCCGTTTGGGGATTTCCAAATCAACCGTAAGACTCTTTAATCTGAGATCCACATGCAGTTGTCCCAAGCGAACACAATACCTTAACTCGCGATCACATCTCCAAAGACCAGAGATTATTCAATGGACCATTGATCCTATTCTGGAGAGCCGCTACTTTATCAATCAAGTTTCATGAGATGTTTCAAGAGACTGCTAAGAGGTAGAGTAGCATTGAAAACCCTTCCATGTCATTAAGAGCTTACCACCCGCCATCCTAGTGTAGGGACAAGTTTAGGTATGCTGTAGAGGTGAAAATGTGCAGCTTTTGCCGTTGTTAGCACATGCAACCAAAATAAATAAAATGCTGGCAAAAATGTAGGATACGCACATTTAAGAAACCAGTTTAAATAGCTTACACTCTGATGTCAGGAGGACCCAAGCAACAGGTTTACCACTGACTTATTGAAAGTATATGACTCAAACCTAAGTTGCAATGTAATTTTATTTGCTTCATAAAATCCCTAAAAAGCTTGATATGTCAGCGGTGTCGTCTTTTTATTAACAGATATGAATGTTAACGCTTACAATTTTTGAGTGTGCCAACCAAAATTTTAAAACAAATTCTTTGGGATCCACAGTTGTTACCCATCAAGAATGATTTTCCTGTGAAATATGCAACCTACCTATAATTACACAGAGGCTGTCACCTCTATATGTGATTGGGGGAGAGAGGGGTCTGAAATTGTTGGAGGGAGGTTGTAGGGGTGGGGAGGGGGCAGAAATAGTTGTTTCAGCCAATTAAACATGAATATTATCCATCTCAAGTAAGCAACGAAATGCTATATTACACAGGCTAACACAATTATTTTGCAAGTTTCTTTCAAGGGCCAACCATTCATCAATGAAGCATTTTTCAACTCCTAAGGCAAACTGGGAATTCCCTGATCTGTGTGCTACTGATTTGCAGGCTCTTACATTCCACACATGAAGTTGTGGTTTATATTTTCTCTGCAAAGCAAGTGCATGCTCTTACACAAATGAGGGTTAGGGGCAAAGAAGAAAGCAGCACGTGTATAAATGTTAGTTTCAGCATCCCCTTGTCTCTGTGCTAGATCTGGGTGTTAAACTGTACATGTCTTAGCATCACTTTGGGTACCACCCGCAGCCTGGACGTTAAAATGTATTTCCATCAGCATCACTTTGTCACGATCAGCAACACCCCTTTGGAGTACCAATGCCTTCCATTGGATATATTTACAAAGCCTGCATTGGAGTATCAGATAGCAAATTGGAGGAAGTTGGGGTAAGGTAAATGGTTGGGGGGGGGGCTTTTTGCCCAAAACAAGGGTAACTCTTCTGAATCAGTGCAATAATTTATTTTGCTCACCCTGAGATGTAATATGCGTGTAAAACACAGAGTCCTCGTTCTGAGTTTCTTTTCCTTTTGCACTGCGCTTTCTACCCAACCAATTCTAAGCCCCTTATCTGCAGGATTTGGTACATCCTCTGTAGAATAGTACTCTTAAAACATCCCACAGCGAGGGGGTTGTAGCCCTTGGCAGAGGTAGGACTCTCCACCAAGAGGAGAATCCCAGATGATGATGCATCCCACCTTGGTGAGATTCTGTCCTAATTAAAGGAACCTCCCCGTTTGCGACTCGGTTATTGCTGCTGCTGTCCCTCTGTATACTTTTTTCAGCACACTAGACCAGAGGACTCTTTGTTTTTTGCATTAATGTTAGGGAATCAGTCCTTGCCGGTCTTTAAACTTCTCTTGAACCCCCCCCCCCCCTCTCCCTTCTTAGTTCATGTAATGTGTGGCCATGTTTGCACCCTTCTCAGGCATTCTGTCACTACAAGAAAATTCTCTAGGTTGCCATTTGGATCAGGAAGATTTTGGCTGTCATAAGAATATATCTGGTATACCTAAACAACCTTGAAGAAGGTTGAAACATGTCCATTATATACACTTCGTGATGGTGCAGTACCGTAATAAAATCCATGTTTAACAAGCACATTGGCTTGGATTACATTTCCACAATGAAAACTAAGGGATAGGAGAGAAATGATAAGGGTGGGACATGGCAATGAAATAACATGTTAAAAGTGAAAATATAGGGACAAAACAGGGGTCATGTGAGACGGGTTTTTAAGAAAGAGTGAACTAAATGGAAAAAGTGAAAAATATGCCGTCAAAGGGTGAAGATTGGAAGGTAGTTTTTTTTTAGTGAGTGCAAAGTGAGATGAGGGCAGAGAGACTGATGAAAAGATTTGCAAAGCTGTCAATATGTATGTGGAGGATATATAATCGATAAAAAAGATAATCTATGCAAGGGCAATGTCTGAATGAAGGAGAAGCTAGAATAAAAGCTAAGATGCAGCTTTATAAATGCTATGGGCAATGTGCGAGGAAAGAACAAAGGAAGAGCCAGGAAGAGTAGCAGCAATTAGTACAAGAAATGAGAATGAATTCTCTCTTTGAGTAGTGACAGGTACTTCTTTGGTGCTAAAGATGGTTATCTTTTTTCCTTTTAAATTGGTACTCCTATGTGAGGATGTAGAATGTCTTCTTTCAGCTACCATCATAACATACTTAATCTTTTTTTTTATTTTGTATTATTATATAGCGGCCCTCACTACAGTGTCAATGTTTTACCTGTGTAGTTGCCTTGAGTACAGCCAGAGACGTTTTAAGGCATGGGCAAAGATGCCCCTCTGCTGGAGCCAGCTATGTTCTGCAGAGTTTTGCCCTGATGACCTTGAATACTTTTTAAGCAGATTGTTGTAAATTGCTTTTTTTTAATCAATTATTGTTAATGTGTGAGAGTCTATTACAGAGGTTTTGCAGGAAAAATGTGTTGTATGCTACATCCACAAGTTAAGTTTCTTATACATCAATACTGGAATTCACATATGAGAAATGGGAGGGTGTCACCGAGATTGTATGCAGTACTATTAATGAGCTGCTGCTGTGTTACAATACCGAAAACATACATCACTATCCCTGAATATTAGATGTACACACATCCGAATTTGACCAAAGAGGGCACGAAAGAGCTGAACATGGATCATAAAATCAAAGCTGTTCAGAGCATGGGCCCCCAAAATACATTTTACCCAGGGCCCCCAAAATCCTCAAAATGTCCCTGAGTACAGCACCCTTCGCCCCAGAATGCAAGCTGTGGTATTCCTTCAGTCTCTCTTGCAAGTACTATAGGATGGGAAAGCATTTGGCGAAAAGTCCTGTCACCCAGGCATTCTTCAGTTTCTGTGCCTCTCCTTTAAACACTTTCCTCTCATAAACAAGACCCGTTTTCCAATTGAAAGCTATGCCAAGGAGTACTCTATTTAAAAATGTATAATACAGAAATGATTTCACTATGTGCATTTGGGGGATGCTCTCAAAAGAGTCCAATATTTTATTGTGGGCATTCTCCATGTAGAAAACTATGCCTCTAACCCTCAATCCTAACCTGCAGACTAAACAGCTGCCCACTGTTCTTTCTGGGAGCAGGCGCAAATCCTCAAGGCTGTCATGTCCATGGAATGGTCCATTTTTAGAAGTATCTGGGACAGCTGCAGCCAGATGCAAGTTCCATGCTGATCAAATGCATGATGAAGGATCAGAGCACAGCGCTTGTATGGAGCGACCCTCGTCTTATTGGGAAAAACACTTAAGCGTCCATCTTGATCAGTTCCCTAAATCCAAACAGTCCATTTGATGGATTTCTCGTATACCCAAGCACCAAGAGCAAAACGCCTGCCTTCTCTCACAGCACCAACACCATTAATGGTTCAGTGACTTCTTCTGTGGGTGGAATTTTGCATCACCTGTATTGTAAAATCCTATTAGTCCATCGCTTTACATTTTCAATTGATGCAGAAGTTCAGGACCTTAGTTCTTCATTCCCTCATCTAGCTCATGATCTTCGCTGTTGCATCACAGTTTACGCTCAGGACACATAGCAGCAACATTCCATACTAATGGACCTCTTATTCCTCACGTACTGCTAGTACCATATTGATTCTCTCCCTACACTCATGGTTTGCCGTGGTTTCCCAGCTTCTTCACCTAAAGTCCAGTGGCTGAAGTCCCAGCAGGGAACAAAATCCAAGCGGACATCATCAAATAAAGGGAAATTCTGGGATGCCTACTGCTGGGGATTAGTAGAGATGTAGTACTAGGTAAGGAGAATGTATTTATTCTTAAGTATACATTGGATGGCCACTTTAATGCACCTTTCCAGTTCTCAATATTGTTGTAATAAGCTGGTCACATCCCCAGCATTGTATGTGAGTTGTTTAGAGACAAGAGTAGTCTTGTTATCCATTGTCACAAGTGACTCCGCCACACCTAGAGGGGCTATCCACTGTGGAGAAATAACATAGTTCTCTTTATCCAATACCGCCCGCCAACACTCACCAACAACAGACATTCTAGAATGTTCCTTTATTTGATGGTGCCAACTTAGGCTTTGAGACATACCGTGAAACCAAACAACCAGATGCACCCCTCAAGGCCAGATGTACGACCCTTACATTTTGCGACTCACAAATTGCGTCGCTTTGTGACTCGCAATATGCAATGTACAACAGTGTCACAGACCCTGTTAGCGATTCCTAATGGGGTCGCAAATTGCCTGCCTCATTAATATTCATGAGGCAGCTGCTATTTGCGACCCCAATAGGAATGGCTAGTATGCCCAGGGATGGTGGCCTGCTGGGGTCAGCAGACAACCATGTCTGTGACTACTTTTTAAATAAAGCAATTTTTTTGTTTTTAAATGCAGCCCTTTTTCCACAAAGGAAAAGGGAATGCATTTAAAAAAGAAAAATGAAACGTTTGTTTCATTTTTTCAGCGTAGGGCGCTTCCTGCTCTTAAAAAATATTTTCGCACACACTCACAAAGGGGAAGGAGTCCCCTGGAGACCCTTTCCCGTTTACGAGTGGCTTATCACCTACTTGAAGTAGGTGGTAAACTGCGAGTGTTTCGCGACCGCAAATACGGTTGCAAAACAATCATATATTGCAGTTAGACACGCTATTAGGAAGGGACGCCCTTGGCACGCCCCTTTCTAATTGTGAGTCGCAAAGCATATTTTGCGAGTCCGTAATAGGTTACTGACTCGCAAAATAGGGTTTGTACATAGGGCAGACCAGTTTTGTGGTCGCAAACGGGCCGAATTTCCATTTGTGACCACAAAAATTGGTCGTACATCTGCCCCTTAGTTCACTATTATCATGCTAAGGACAGTTATAGCTCTTGTTCAGTCTATAGCGTATCCTGTAACTGTCTGAGCCAAATTTCGTTTGTTGACATTTAAGGCAAAACTATTTTTATTTGAGTTATCTGCTTCTTTTACCAGTGCACTCCTCTTCTTTTATGCCTATCATAGCTCCCATGCTATTCCATTTTATCAATATAACCATTTTTTTCTCTTTGATGGTAATGCTCCTGAACATTGAATGGCTGCCCACAACTCGACTTTTCAAAAATTAAGGCTGTGGTGGTTTTAAAATATTTTTTATTAAAAAATAGATTCCCAGAATCTTTTATAAGAGCTGAAAAATGACCCCCTTGTTTTAACTGAATATATACCTTGAGTGACGTGTGCCTCGAGCCATCATCTGACTCCATTGCGCTCTGCAGGCTACAAAGTTCTCCATACTGATTAAAATGTACTTCTCAGAAGAAACCAAAGTAATTGATTTGTCATTATTGTAAAACTGGAACAGCACACGGGTCCCGGATCACACTCCACTTCTTATTGAAAGCAAAACTTCACACTTGAACTAACCACAGGAAGCGTTCCGCAGCGTTCCAATCCAAATTTCAAATTCTCACTGAAGCGCTCGGTGTCTCGTACCCCTGAAAGCTGTCAACTGGAAATTGAGGTCAAAGGGCAAATAGTGCACATCCGACGGACAGAACATGCGGATGGGAGACATCAAAGAGAAGTAAAAACAAAGCTGCAGTTGAGACTGAATCATCTCTGGTCTGTTACCAAGTAATTAAAACTTGCTGATGTCAGCGGTCCATTATTCACAGCATCATGTGATCTTTCAAATAATTCCATTTGCGTATTCATCACTGAAATACTTCAGTGCTACTGAGATTCAGGGGGAAAGTGTTGTGAATATTAACCAACTTGTATCAGATGGTGTGATAAAAAAAATCCAAATGGGTCCAAACCACTGGTGTGAGTGGTTGTGTTCTGTATAGAGCAAATCCATGAATTGTGGTGTGACCGTTTTAGTTATATATTTTACCATACTGAATTTTGCTAAGGCTCTCACCAGCATGCTATACAGCAGATCATAAGGCAGAAAATGTGTCAAGTGACATAGGAGTTTAAGACCTGGAGTTTCCAGCATGCTATACAGCAGATCATAAGGCAGAAAATGTGTCAAGTGACATAGGAGTTTAAGACCTGGAGTTTCCAGCATGCTATACAGCAGATCGTAAGGCAGAAAATGTGTCAAGTGACATAGGAGTTTAAGACCTGGAGTTTCCAGCATGCTATACAGCAGATCATAAGGCAGAAAATGTGTCAAGTGACATAGGAGTTTAAGACCTGGAGTTTAAATGTTCTTGCATGAGAAAACAATCGAATGAAGAGAAGGAGAGGGCAGAAGCTGGGAGACTAGTTTACGATTTTATGAATTGTGTCCCAGCAGAGAAAATAAAGCTAAGGAAGGGGGTAGAAGGAGAAAGGAGACAAAGTTGAGAGGCATAACCTAGATTACGGACGGGGACATAGAGTGCAGCAAGGGATCAAACATTGGAGAGAGCAAGACCTTGAAGTGGATCTAAATGAGAAGACGATAGTGGGGTAAAGTCGCCCAAGAGGAGCAAGAAAAGACGGGCATTGACCATGGGCGGCAAATGGAAAGGGTGGTGAGAGGCTAAAAATAAATCTATGTGGGCCGAAGGACCCAAAATCCTCTCTTGGTGCTGATGCTGCCAATCAGAATCAAGGATGTACTTAAAAGGCAAGTGAAGTTCAGTGAAACAAAGCAGTTCAAGACTGTAAGATACTGAAAATGAGAAATCAGAAACGTATGCGGTTCTGAATTTTTTATCACACAATACTGTTCGTATGACAAGTTTGAGTGCATAATCAAATCAAGCAGGCTCTTGTGCTCAGACGGTTGCCGCTTGATCGAAAATTTAAAAATAGAAGTGGCCAAAAGTTGGTGGAGATAACATTTAAAAAATAAAAAAAGGGTCTCATCCCTGCCTATTCTTGGAATTAAAGGCACTAGGGATGTACCAATAAGCTTGGTGTTGGGGCAAGAAACGGGGGAAATCCAAAGTTTTGGCTTCTTATGACTTAGAATGGTAGAAATTAGAAAAACAATTGAAAAATGGAATAAACGGATTGTGAACTCTGTGGCACCAGTGGTGTGGGAACCATTTTACGCAAGTAGGAGCTGGTCTTTGGCAATACCGTGGATCACAGGAGTAATCAAAACGGGTATTAATTAGTAGGTGAGAGCAGCTAGGTACATAAGCCTTTCCGAGGAGGCGGCTAGATTTTCACGGTTTTTAAAGTAATAGTGAGCAGGATCTTCAAAAGTTGGTATGCTTCCATTAGACACCTTTTGTGCGCCACCCAAGCCAGACTGCGCCTTGTGTGTTTTGCATCCAGTCTCGTTCCTGTGTAAGAATGGAGAAAGAAAGTAGCCAGTGACGCATTTTTGACGCTGAATTCCTCTGGAAATCCTTCAACTCCTATAAAGTCCAAGGAGCACAGGATTTCTGAATTGTTTTGTCTCAGGATTAAAGGACCTGGCTGGATAACATTGCCAATCAAAGATTGTAGAAATTAGGAGCACGTGGCTCCAGGCGTGTCCTGCACCTGCCTCCTGCACAGGCAAAACAGAGCGCCGTAATGCCACCAAAAGAACCAAAACACCTACCCGTGATTGGCAAGGAGCCCAAATACTTTGAAATGGCCAATGGACCAGACCAAGTAAGTAATTGGCGATGGGACGCCTTCTATGGGCATGCAAGAATTCGATGCGAAAGTATCAATGCAACTGACGTTGAAAATCCGTTGGCAGGCGGAAACTACAACAGGGTACTGGTTTTCCCAGAAACAACCTCTTCCCTCATCACACCCCACGAGATGAGATGCAGAAGAGTGAACTTGAATGTAGGAAGCGCCAAAATAAGCAATACATGACAATTCCTCACTCTGAAGGAGGAAGTACCAAATATGAGGGAGGGGTGAAGAGGGAATGGATGACCCCAGGAGGAGAGCAGGGTAATGCGCTGTAGAGATAAAAGGGCGTAGGCAGCCATTTTCTTTGGAGGAAGTTCTCAAGAGGCTTGAAGGAAAATAATTACAGAGAAACACAGAGCAAGGGAGAGCATGGACCATAAAAAGGTAGATTATAGATGAGTAGTAGAAAAATGTTACTCAAGAAAATAAGAAAACCTCATCCAAGGTGGACTTGGTTTTTGTTGTAACTCATGTTCTCCAATACTGTCACTGCAAGTAATGCAAGGTTTACATTTAAAATGTGGCACTGAAACTCACCTTCCATTAAACAGAACATGGAGGGAGAGTGTTTAACCTGCCTGCAAAGTCACTTTTTCAGTGAGAATGCCCAAATCAATAGACCGCACCATAATTCTCTTTGCATATGGTATGGTCTTGTAACAAGCAAACGGATAAAATCCAGGAACCATCAAACTAAGATGCAGAGAACAGTTAAACTGATCTGAACAATAGAAAATATCTTCTCACTTTAGGGCCAACCATACCTGGCAATAACCCATGGTGGCTTGGTAAAGGACAAAACAAGCCTCAGTGGAATTCAGTTCTACCACTGGAAATCGCTTCATGAGGTTTCTGCTCCCTCTCAACTGCTCTGTTTGTCCAACATGAAGAGCAAATTAAATATCACCTAACCTGTAAAAACTAGTTGCTTAGGCAAATAAATAAATACCCCGCGAAGGGGAACCATGCTACAAGTATAACCAAACTCTATAGTTCTCTCCTTCAGGACCTATTAGCTCTGCAAGTGTACTTTGGCGGTTCTATACAGCATCTGCAAAACATATTTTCTACAAAGCTGTGCAGAATTATCCAAAAGAATGATAAAGGAGTGATGACTTGGTCTCTACTGATGGCTGCGTCATCACACAGCGCTTGCACGCGTCACCACGCATGCATGAGCCCATTTAATAATTTTGTTTTGTTTATCGATTAGAGATGGATGGGAACATTAAAACAAATTAAATTGGAGCAGCACAAAAGCGCTGTCTTTTAAGGAGGAGGGGCCAGCAGCAATCTGCAGCCTAGCCCTCCAAAAAAAAAAAAATATATATATATATATATATATATATATATACTCTCTACTGTGTGCTTTTTCCATCATCCTTTGTTACCCTCTACATTATGTGCTTCTCTCCCTGCTCTGTGTGTGTATGTAAGTGTGTATGCATGTGTGTATATGTAATCACCCAGGGTCAGCACTGTGTCTGGCTTGGAAGTGAATCGGGCTACATTTTGCAGATTTTTCGCTCTACCCCCAGACTCCCCACATGCTTTGAACCTCCTGATATTACCACTAACCTAGGAGCTGTTACCATTTAATACCTAGGGTACCAAACTATACCACTACCTGCCTACAATCTTAGAAAGCAACATACTCAGGCCTCTAACTGCAAACAGATAATTTTTGGCATTTTGGAGGAAGCTTCCACTTTCTGCCGGAGACTCAATAGCACGCTCTAAATTGGTGATACTACCTAGGCTCCCCTCTCTTTATTTATATTCCTCTGAAACGAGGAGGCACCCATTTAAAACCCTCAACAACATATTACTTCATCTAGGGTGGCCAGGGAATAGACCGAGTGGAATGAATGCCCAAGACTATGATCTTCATATGTGGCAACACAACTGCAGTGGTCGTCAAACTGGTTTTGTGAATCGGGTACGGAAGAAGCTACATTTCTAAATGAGTCTCCATTGGGTGAAACCCTGCAGGAGTTCTTACTCAACTTGAAACATAAACCCTTGTGACCAGTGGTTTTATGTGATGTTGCATGACACAGCTGACAAATATACCTCATGAGAACGACAACTAAGACATCGTAAATGCACTAATATTCCCTCTCTGGCATTGCCGCACATTTAGGAAGCTCAACACGGTGGCAAACAGGTCCACATGGGCGAAGTAAGGATATTACACATGGGCTTCATTTTAGTAAATGGAAGTCTCCTAACCTTCAGTCTCTCTCTCTCACTTGTAATCATTCTCATCTGATCAGTTTCCATCGAACAAGACTGAAGCGAGAGCAATCCAAGACCGGCGTTAATGAGCCACAGACAAATCTACCTCTTAAATCGCTCCTGACACAAACTGTTTTTAAGAAAATCATCATGGTCCCACACACTGCCCTTCAGACCATGAATGATCTGCCCTTTGCTCCATTTAGAGGAATATGGGAGAGAACTTTAGGCAGGTAGATCTCATTCACGAAATGGGTATGTATTCTGGAACACCCATTTTATAATCTGTAGGAACAGAAAGTGTCGATACAGTTCAACATTCTACATCAACCATACCTCCTCACACCTACACAGCTGCATAAATGTTCTCAATTTTGGATACTTGCCGATGGTGTGACACCTCAAAGGTGGACTTCACTCACATGTTTTGGACGTCTCCCCATACAGAGGTATTGGCGCACTATATTGAGTGAAGCGGTATAGTTAGTAGAGAGGACGATCACTTCTAATCCTAAACACTGCTCCTTTAGTGTAATACCAAGATATGATCCAAACCTGCTTGCCTATACATTTGTGATTGAGGCCGTTTGACTGGCTAAAAGAGGCATTTAATTGCTGTGGAAGTCTCACAACCGACCACAAACCTCCGCTTGGTGAGGGAAATTGGCAAAATGGGCAGAAGCTTCATACCCCTATCGGTGGTCACTTATTGGAACCTCTTCATGAAACTGACCATAAAGAATGACACTTGATGTCCATAAACCATATACCGCGGGCAACACAAGTATAGGCTCTCAGCCCACATGGCCTTTACACTTAAAACTGTTTTCTTTGGCACTGAATGGTGGGCTTCCTTTGTATATGGTTTATGCACTCGCAGATACACTTGTGCTCTTGTGAGGCGGCACCCCCCCAGCCACCTTTCCTATTGCTCATGGTTTATGCCTACTGAGCCTTACTGCCGACACAGGTGAAAAGTTAGTCTGAGTAATTGCTGTCGAACGTCCAACAATTATGACAGTTTCGGGGCCAAATGGGAGAACACTACAGGACAGCTGGAAGACATTGACTGGGAGGCATCCCTGATGAACCCAAGGGAGGTAGCCATAAAGCAGTGGCTGCGTCTCATACAATGTAAGACTTTACATAGTCTACTTCGACAGACCATGGCTGCATGCTATGGGGAGAGCAGACACACCCGAATGCCTGCGATGCAAGGCTGTGCATGGCACATATAGACATACATTAAGGGAGGCATACTGGGTTCAGATAATGTGGGATCTGAACAATATACTAGGAGCGCAACTATAGCTAGAGGCTAAGTATGTTCTATTAGGTATCCCCACTGAAATTGACCTACCACATAGCAAACTTCTTTTATGCAACCTAGGGCTAGTGGTGGTCAAAAGGGACATAGCTCGCTACTGGGGAGCCCCGAGCCCCCCCTCCACACACTGACTGAATGGAAAGCCTGTATGGACCAATGCATGTTAGCGGAGAGAGTAACATATAAGGCCACGGGGTGCCCACGCAAATTCAAGAAGATCTGGACCCCTTGGTTGAAATACTAAGGGCTGGTAATGGAGACGAGGAAGAAACTTTAAGACTGGCACAGTAGGGCTCACGGAAGGAATAAAGATAGACTTTAATTACCGTGTTTATAGGGAGGGCCACACTGCATGCATGTAGCCCTTATTGACTGTAATTGGATGATGATCGCATCATTAATGACTTCAGTCGGTAATACGGACACCCCGTCCTGTTGTGGTTGTGACTTGAAATCATCATCTCACATCACTTGTGTATTCAAGATATTTGTGTTATTTGGATTAATAAAAACATTTTTTTTAAAACAAAACAATTGACAGTATCTATCAGAGAACATCCGAACTGAGCCTGGAAATTTGGGGCCAGATGTATCAAATGGTTTTGCCCTTTCTGTGTCTATGGGGAAATGTGTTGATACATAAGGCCCTTAGTCTGTAAATTCCGTCCCACAACGTTATTTGTTATGGTCAGTATAGGTTATTGTACAGGGAACCCCACAATAAACAGGTGTTGGCGCAAAAAGTCCATGTTTATATTTTTGCAAACTCCGATGATGCTTAATCTTTCACCTCAGCACCCCAGTAGTCTGCATCCTCATCAACTCTGCACTTCAGATTAGCAACATACCATCCTTCAAACATCCAGAACTCCACTACCAGATTTGTTGCCTGCCTCAAACACTAGACACCAGCTATCCTGCATCTGAAAATACCTGCACTATCTCACAGTACCCGAAAAAAATACAAATTCTTCCTCATTAACTGATTTGTGATGAGCACATCACCATTTTAACTCGGGTTGTACATATTCTCCAGGACTCCCAAGTTCAGTCAGCCAGCCTAACCTCAAAATATCCCATTCCAGATGTGCTGTTCTGGTGACAGCCATTCCTCCACATGGGCTCCTCGACTTTTGGAACACTATTGTTTTACTAATTTGCTCCCTGTTGATCCTTCTCTTATTCAGAATGTCTCTAAAAAACTTCATCCTACACCGCATCAACTCACTCAAACTAGCTGAACATTTCTTACACCCTGTTTTAAAGACAATCTAACCTAAGCCTTGAAATTTGTATTAATAAAATCACTCAAGGGCACACTAATCTTCAGAATCCCAATGGCGAGGTGTCAAAGCACTTTTTCGGCGAGTAGCGTGCTTCTCCGGAACCCATAAAGGATTAGCGGTGAATTAGTATTGTGAAATATGAAAGTAATTTGAGTGGTGGATATGTTAGTCAGTTATTTGGATTGAGGAGGATATTGGAGGGATAGAAGAGGGGAAAAGGTTTGCATTTATATAGCACTTGCTACCCCCTGATGGGGTGTTGAAGCGCTTTTTATCTTTCAACAACCTGTTGAAAAGGTATGTTGACCTAATGGACTCCTCGATCAGCACCATATTTCACACCCACTTGCCAAAACTCGCCTAATGACCCCTCCAATTGAGTGACTCCAAAGAACCTTCATTACAAAGCAATACTCGCCATGGCGATTCTACTGGCATTGAGCCCACACATCATTTAGCATCCCTTTTCAGTACCTGGTTTCCTAGCGCCCCTTTAGGTGTTGATGCCCCCTACTCCCTCAGTGTCCTGGTGCCCAGACTACCACCCAGATTCAACTACCTCCTAGTACATCAATACTTAGTACACCAACAAACTCCATCAGTGCACAACCAAAATAAGAGCAACACATGCTTGCTTGTTTTCAACATCCCCCCCACACACCTTTTGCTGCTCGGATTCTAGGTGCCCTACCTCCTTCCGGGGTTGAAGACTGTAGGAGAGTAGGGTCTGCTTCCTATGGTCACCCCCACTTTTTGCTGTGACTTTTTGGTTTTTCGACTTTAGTGTGGCTGTGAGCCAGCTAATCAGACCCACAGCCCAGCTGTTCTCTCTTTGTTTTGTACCATATGTTTGCACTTATGCCTGAGCACACTTTACACTAGGGTAGCTCTTCACACAAATCTCTGCACTGGGCCACTGACCGTAGGTGCCAGGCCATTACCTGACTTAAAAACAAAAGTTCATCAAATACGTCTGGTAGCCATGAATTGTTATGTATGTTTTTCGTGCAGGTCCATTGTTATGTTATGTTATGTTATGTTACTGGCATTTGTAATGCGCTCAGCTGCTCCAGCGAAGGAGCGTCCCGGCGCCCGACAAGGTAGCCACACAACATAACAAAGGGCAAAATTTTATTAAAAGATTAAAGTTACAGCAGGCTATGGAAACAAAAGAGTCTTAACGGCCCTGCGAAAAGAAAGCAGGTCAACAAAGGTCCGGATTTCCCGAGGCAAGGCGTTCCACAGAGCGGCTGCCCGCACCTTAAAGGAACGCCCCCCAGCTCGACTACGGTTGAAACGTGAGGGTAGTGCCAATTCTTGGTCTGAGGAGCGAAGGGAACGGCCAGGGATATAGGGACGCAAAAGGTGATACAGTATTGGAGCAGAGGGGCCCTTTAAGATCTTGAAGGCCAGACAAAGTACTTTGAAATGTATCCGTTGCCTGACAGGCAGCCAGTGTAGAGCACGCAAGGTGCCGGAGACCGAGCAGAACCTAGGAAGGCCTACAACTGCTCTGGCAGCTGCATTTTGCACTCGCTGGAGACGCGTCAGCTCGGCCTGATTTAACCCTATAAAAAGGGAGCTGGCGTAGTCTAGCCGAGCCAATATCGTCGCCTGGATCACGAGTTGGCGCGTTGCTGCATCAAAATATTTGAGTGCAGGTCTTAGGTTACGCAAAATGCCAAAGCAGGAAGCCGCCATCTTTTTGGTATGGCCGACAAAACTGAGTGAGGGGTCCAACCACACCCCCAGATTTTTTGTCTCCGAAACCGGAGTGGGGGTGGGACCCAGCTCCGAAGGCCACCAAGAATCTCCCCAGAGATCCGTCCGCTTGCCAAAGACCATCACCTCTGTTTTTTTGGCATTCAGTTGGAGACAGTTGGACGTCATCCAACTGGCCACCGCCCGAAGTCCGTACCTGAATCTTGGGGCCTCCACCTCGGGGTTCCCGCTGATCGTGACCGCTAGCTGAGTGTCATCTGCGTATGACACCATGGTCAAACCGCAGAGCTTCATGACCTCAGCCAGCGGCCTTACGTAGAGATTGAACAACGTGGGACTCAGCGAGGAACCCTGCGGGACCCCAAGAGACAGAGGATGAAATTTGGACTGGTAGGGCGGGGCAGCCACACAGAAGGACCGATCCGCTAGAAACGAACGAAACCACTGGAGTGCAATGCCGGCCACGCCTGCCTCCTCGAGGCGCTGCAGGAGGATCACGTGCGAGACAGTGTCAAAGGCGGCGCTCAGATCTAACAAAACAAGCGCCGCCGTTTGACCTGCGTCAAGCACTGCCCTCAAATGCTCGACCATAAATAGGAGAGCTGTCTCCGTACTGTGACCAGCTCGAAAACCGTTCTGCGTAGCATCCAGAACGTTGGTACGCGACAGATGGTCAGTGAGGGCGATGTTAACATGCACCTCCGCGAGTTTGTCTGGCCACGGGAGAAGTGAGATGGGTCGATAGCTCTCCGATTTACTAGGGTCAAGAGATGGCTTTTTCAAGATGGGCATTACTACTGCCTGCTTCCACCTCGAAGGCACCCGGCCGGATGTAAGCGAGATGTTGATCAAGTCACAGACTGGGTGAGAGAGTGTCGCATCTCTGAACATTACTGGCTTAAGCGGATCTGCCGGAGATCCAGATTTGACTCGAAGAGCCAAAATCTTAAAAGTCTCCGGAGTAAGACAGGGAAAAGAGTCTAATACCAACTGTCCAGGCACAGTAGGCAGCCCGGCGCCAGCCTGCGCAGCAGTAGGGAAGGCTCTATAGATGGATTGAACCTTCTGCAGAAAAAAGGCCGCCAGCGTTTCACAATGAGCGTTAGAGCTAATGGTGTCAGCAGCGGGCTTCTTTTGCTACGAGGTCCTTAAGAGCCTTAAAGATGTTTTTTACCGGGTTAGAGCTGTTGCGAAATTCCAGTGCATAAAATGCAGCCCGGGCTCTGCAAACCGCTCGATGATAAGCCTTAACAGTAGCCATATAGAAGATTTTTTTACTCTGATCATACGCTCTCCGCCAGTCTCTCTCTGCACGCCTGCAGACGCTTTTCTGTACACGCAGAGTGCCATTATACCAGGGGCTGGGATCACGAGGTCCGCATTTACTCTGTATCATCGGGATAAGGGAGTCAAGGGCTCTGGTTACCCATTCGCAGAAATGGTCATAACCAGATTCCACATCCTCCACTGGGCCCAACGGATCTTCCGTAAGAATGCGGTAAAAGTCTTCCAACTTTAATTTGCTCCAACGCCGCCTAGGCATAACTCGCAACAAGGGCTTATAAGGAGCCTCTGACAGAGGGCAGTGAATCGTCACCAACGAGTGGTCTGTCCAAGGCATGGGAAGGGAGGGGGCCACCTTTACCCCCGCTAGATTTGAAAAGAAGGGGTCCAGAGTATGTCCTCCAACATGGGTGGAATCTGGGACCAATTGGACCAGTTGAAGGGCCTTGAGATCAGCCCCCAACCTGCTCACTGAGGGTAGGGTCATGGTGTCAAAGTGAAGATTCAAGTCTCCGATGATTGAAAAGTTGGCACACCCTACTGCCAGTGAACTAACAGCCTCAGGAAGAGCCTCTCGGAATGCCACATCGCTGCCCGGCGGACGGTAAATAAGCAGCCCTGAGAAGGTGAAGTGAGATGTAACCGCCACCTTAAACAGGGCGCTTTCACAGCTCGCAATGTTCTGAACTTTCCAGGTACAAGGGTAGCGAGATTTTACAGCAAGCGCTACTCCGCCGCCCCTAGAGGAGCGATTCAACGAGTAGGTAGAATACTCGGAGGGAAAAGCCAAATTCAGGACAGCTGTGTCAGAGTCCTGAAGCCAAGTCTCTGTCAGACAGAATATGTCAGGAGGTTCGTTACCCATAAGGTCCGCTATGTCCTGATGATGTTTTACTAACGATCTTAAACATACTTCCAGAAAACAGTCAACCATTCATGTTTGCATGAATTATTTTTTCCTGGATCACAAATATAGTACTGATTATCTACTTTGTAAGTTAAATCTGGTTTGAGGAAATGAAAAATTTACTTGCCTAGCCGTGTCCTCTGTTCTACCATTACAAAAACCTTAGAAAATACTTGAAAAAAAAGATTTGTGTTTCAATAATTCTGAACAAAACAAACACAAGGAGATGATGGACGGAGCACTGAAACTTTTCAGACACTCACCCCCAATCACAGATCTGGGTTAAATCCATCATCGTTCTTTAGCTCACTTCACCACCTGAGGTTCAGACCCAGCTATATGCAAATCAGTCTTGACCCTGTGCCTCATGGGAACAATCCAGCCCGAACTGCCAAGCCAGATCTTCCCTGAACCGGAAACAAGCATCCTGGGACCGGTTTCTGCGACCCATGTAAGTCATAGCATAATTTTCTCATGTAACTATACATTATTACCTTACAATTCTTTTGTACCATATGTTTGCAATTATGCCTGAGTACACTTTACACTAGGGCAGCTCTTCAGACAAATCTCTGCACTGGACCACTGACCGTAGGTGCCAGGCCACTACCTGACTTTAGAACACAAGTTCATCAAATACGTCTGGTAGCCATGCCCTGTGATCAATGTTTTTCGTGCAGGTCCATCTTTAAGCATATTTCCAGAAAACAGTCGACTATTCATGTTTGCTTGAATTTTTTTTCCTAGAACACAAATATAATACAGATTATCTACATTGGAAATTAAACCTAGTTTGATGGAATGAAAATATCACTGGCCTAGCCATGTGCTGTGTTATACCATTTAAAAAACCTTAGCAAATACTTGAAAAAAAAGATTTCTGCTTCAATAATTCTGAAGGCAGAGGTTCTGTAAATGTTAACTTATCAGCTAGTGACTGATGCCCGAAAAATGAACGTTTCAGCCCTCTGATCAGGAACAGACTAGTCTATTATTAGGTTTCGCTTACACTCGTCTTGGTCTGTTGTCAGACCAATCTTTACAGTTGGCTTTGGTTCAGACCATTTCTCATCATTGGTTTGCTTTCTTGCTAACCTCATTTGCTTGACTCGTGTTCAATGGCTTTCTTTTCTCGTCTTGTGGTGGTCGTTCACATGGAGCATAGCCGATGATATTAAGCAGCATGATAGGGAAGGCAAAGTGGTCAGTCCAGTCCAAGGGTATGGGTGGTTTGCATTAAATGTTGGGTGATGTTGAGATCATGTCACACATGTGGCCTTTGGAGTGTGTTGGTTGTGTAACACGCTGTACCACATTGACTGTGTGGATGAAGGTTGAAGAGGGAGTCACTTGTTTTTTTGAGCTTGTGACATCTGGGAGGTTGAAGTCACTCAAGAGGGCAGTGTGGGCATGTTTGATGGACGAAAGGCAAGAGGATCTGAGAATTAATCAACAAAGTCCTTGTTCTTGCCCAGGAGGCCTTTAAATTACATGGAATGTGGCAGTCTGAGTTGCAGAATGCGAAATGACTTTTCAGCAGTTCCACGGTGTTGAGTTTTACTAACTTGCCTTGGGTGCAGAACATGGTGGACTTGCAATTGACAACATAGCCTCCTCCCGTCTTATGTGCACAGTCCACACAAAGGATGCTCTACCTTGTGGTAATAAGTAGGTTAGGATGCAAGAGGATGGGGGTGATCTGCGTTTCAGTGATGAAAAGAGCATTACGCTTGGGATGGGTGCTGAGGTATGTGATTAGAGTGTGGATTATTGCAGAGCGAGCCTTAATGAGCATGATCTGGAATATGTGTTTAGTAGTTTGAGGGTGTGCAGTAGTTAGTTGAATATGTGCGGGCTTGGGTCTGTGGTTTGTGCAAATGCTATTTTATGGTTGAGGTCGTTTAGGCCTTCGTGTGATTATGGAGGTAGGCAGCACAAGGTTCTCGATGAGACACATGATGTTATCTTATACGTTTGAGTGAAATTAACATCTGGCCTTACAACCTGAAATAGGCAATACCTCCTATGTCTTCCCTTTGCTGGGAATGCCTGCTCAATGGGAAGCTCCAAAGAATTGATTAAAGTTGGGAGAGGCAGGAAGTGATGTCCCTTAGGGTGGAGATGGATGATGGGAAATTAAGACTCTTGTTTGGCTTCTTCTTTTAAAAATGGTTTTGGTGGGAAAGTAGTGATGCTACTTCCTGTGCAGATGGGTGATGATGGGAAACAAAGTGATCTAGCAAAACTATCCAACAGACTTTTTTTTCGCACAAGTCTCCATGTAAAAGACACAGATGCATGGTACTACATTAAGTCTGGAGCACATCACTGGCCTCATGCATAACATGCCACTTACCTTATGGTGGACATCTCACCAAACATGTTCTCTATCTCTCCATAACAAATGCAGCAGCAACATACTCACCCAGCTGTAAAGCATGTTTGGCCTCATCCTGGGGTAGGAAAGTTATAGAGATGCTACTATACATTACAGAACACACATTACTTTAATCTTCTGTTAATGCGGTCACCCTTTCCTACTTCTAGGTCTCTTTGCTGTGTCTCTTCCTCTTTGCTGCCACTTCTGCCTCTCTTATTGTCTCTCCCTAAGATCTAGAGTCCAAGTTGTAGCTCTCTTTGCCGTTTAACTACAGTTTATTCCTGACTCCACAAACTCAGATCTAAATCTGTATTGAAGCTTTTTCCTTATTAACTAGCATTTATCTGACGTGCACTTCATACGAAAAACAAGTGTTGCAGCATTCTTGGAGCCTTGGTAACCTGCACTACCCTCCTGTCATGCAGAGTTGATCTGGACATTGATAAACTTTAAAGCAGCCCTCCAAAATGTTTCCATGGCAACCACATTTCATGCCTGACGTTCTACTAGGTGCCACCCTGCCCCCAAAGAAAATTTTAACACCAGTATATGGTCATACGGTGTACAATATCCCAAACAAATTAAGCAAGAGCATGATCTTAAAATTTGTTCTGAGAACTAATGAAATATATCTGATCTATTTGCACCATCAGAATATCTGCTCATTGAACTCCATTGCAAGAAGAAAGGACATAATCTGTCAGTTAATTCCAGTCCAAATGTAGCCGCCAAAAAATAAAATACCTTAAGAACTGCTAATATTATAATGCGGGCGCTCTCAATATCAGTCTGAGTGTCCCAAAATCCCAGGGTCCCTCCCATTATATTATGACTCTGCTTCAATATTCCAGGGTCTTGATGTTGTAGTGCTTATTGTTAGTTTGTAGATTTATATAGCTCAGCTTATCACCCATGAGGGTATCCTGGCGCTATCCACGGGTGTGGGAAATGAAGTGATTTGCTCAGAATCACCAGATGTTGATCTGACGCCGAGATCAGGATCGCTAGCTCCCGAGCCGGCAGCTCTGGCCGGTGTCCCACATCCTCTCCCTTTGTGCCACCCAACTGGCGGGACTGCTCAAACATGCCTACCTAATGAACTGCCCTGCTGTTGAAATGATTGACGCATGAGTAGACCAAGCTGATCATTCTGCCACTTCCGCTCAAAATATACCCATGGCAATAATGCTGCCCACATAGACCAGGCCTCTCTCTGCAATAGAGGGACTTTTCACTGTGCCAGTGTTGTGCTCCAGATGTTCTGGTTGATGAAGGCTATTCACCTCCAGCAGTCAATGATCAGTCAATGATCTCACTGCTAAAGCCTAAAACGGTAAATGCAGTTTGTATCTGAACCCTTTCAGCTGCATGGCCTTACCTGCAAAATATTTGGGTTAAAGAGCACTGCTTTCGGGGTAACAGAAGCAATAATGAAGGTGAGAGTAACATTTGCACAAAAAAAAAACCTGTGTGGCAAGTGCAATGAAAGCAACCCAGGGTGCAAGTACCTGCGGTATAACATACTCGAACTGGGTGGAATGAGTGAGCGTGGGAAAGGGATTAATGTTCTACAAATGCAAAGCGGATTCGAGGTGTGCATCGATGCAAGTCTTTCAGCTTTTCCTTTTTTGAAGATCTACACTTTAATTTTTTTTACCTTAAGTCCTTTGGTGTGCTGACAACCCCCAAATCGCCCAGGAGAAAGTTGGCTTAGATGGAAGACCATTTTTGGCTGTACTTCATGTGCCCGGTCAGGCGAAATGGGTCGGATTGCAGAGCATACCATAAAGGCCGGTTGAGGAAATTAAGGTCTAGTTTAGAGCACGACAAAATATTAGGAGAAATATGAGGGCTGAATGAGAATGAAAAAAGTGAGTCCTACTCGGCCTTGGTAAGACCAGTATTTGATTTCAGGTGATATCTGTATATCCTAAAATGGGTTTGGAGGTGGGTTGTAAATAAGAGGACGTACTCGGAAGTAGAATTGGATACAATTGTCAAACATGGCCATATATGTCTGACTACGAGTAACCATGGTTTGCCAATGAACATGAAGAATGCTCAGAAGCAGATTGTAAAATGGCTCTAAAACAGAAGCAGGTTGTGCAGGTTGTGCTCGTCATGAGCCACGGTGCTCGTGTGCTCATGACGAGCTGAGCTTCTCATGACCGTTGGAACGCTCGCACGCTGGGCTAATTCCTCTGCTGTGCGAACGTTCTACACAAACGGGTGTGCTCATGACGAGCTCAGCTCGTCATGAGCACACAACCTCGTGGCTCATGACGAGCTCCGCTCGTCATGAGCACCGGGGCGCTGTGCTCGCCCACCCTCCCCCCAGCACATTGGGGGAATGAGCTTTTCATGCAAGGGGTTAAAAGATCCACCTCGTTAGTAAGTGTTTGGCGCGTGGAGCATGCCGACGGCCTGCCTTCTGACCTAGAGACATAGGTATGTTCTATATTTTCACCCCATCCATCGTTGGTGAGAATGCCTCGCTTACCTACAACATCTTATTGGCTCACACAAGGACTAGAAATGGGCCCATCTCAATGGGGGCCCGCCCACCCAAATGAGGGACTTGCTTTCCGACTCTCCCGCTACAAGTGTCGGACCAGGTCAGTCAATTCTGATACCTCCACTGACCAAAATTGCTCTATCTTTCGACATAGGCCTCCCCGTCTCTACCATGAGCATGTGAGCTCCGCTTGTCGCGTTGCTTCTAGAAACATAACTGAGTGGTTGCATTAGCCCAGAAGTGGCTCTAATTCCAACAGTGCTGTGAATGGAGGGTGACATGCTCTATTTTATGAACAAGAGGCTGGAAACGTTGGTGGAGACACCCTCCCTTCACTTCCAAGCCTTCTGCATAGTGTTGCTCATCAATCTTTACCCCTTTGGGTGCACTGGTAATTGCTGTAGGTGGCTGCAAATGTTTGAATGTTTGTCAGAAGGTTTAGTGTGAGCTGCCAACTGTCCACAGGGATGCCAAAGCTGTTAGTAACCCCATGCTATGTGCCATGTCACAAGTTACCGTGACTGGGCAGCAGGAAGTTGAGAGTCAGACCCAACTGATACTGTGTGGCCACTTTTGCACTTTCACAAGACCCACCAGATTAGACACTGTCATTAATCTTATGTTTACACTGCTGCACGATTTGGACACACATTACATTCAGTTTACGCATGTCCTAAGCATGTGAAACGGACATTGCCATGCTAGTTCCCAGTTTGTCCTCTTATGCAACACAAAAATTGCTGTCACAGGTTGCACAAATTGGCAAGCCAGTTTCCAGTTGATCACAGCATGTGAAGCCTATATTGCCTTGCTAGTGTCTATATTGTTCAGGTCCCCAATATGTAAAACATGGCTCAGTGTTTAGAAATAATACTGTGGGCTGCCAGTTACTAGTTTGTCCTAATATGGAAAGCATAAATGTTCACATAGTTTACTACTTTGCCTATGCCCCCCCAACATAGAGAGCACATAACACCATGACAGTTTAACAATGAACCAGGATCCCAATATGTAAACCACATTTTGATAAGTCACCCATATGTGGCCACTGTATAGAAGGCACTGATTGCAATGCTTTTTTGCAGCATTTCCTAGCTCTCCAGGACATAAACTACACATTGCCGTAACTATTTACACATTTACCTTATACTCCCACTCGCTGATGTAGAAGTGTGGCAGTACATGAGGCGCCATGTCGCAGCTGTGGCTGTCAGTGTCATGCCTCGGGTCTCCCCTACGCTGTCCCTTTAAGACACGGGATATTTAAAGAATCAGGAAACAGAGAACGACGCTTCACGTTCTTGCGTCAAGCTCCTGTTGTTTCCGTATCCTGTTTCCGGACTCCGCAGTTCCTGTTTTCGATTCTGCCTGTTGTTTCTAGAGCTTAGCGTTTTGCGGCCCCCGCGCTCCTTTGCGGGCTCCGTACCTACGCTTTGAAGCCGCAGCTATTCCGCTGCCATTGGGCGTACTTATTAGACGCCTAGTTTCCCCTTATCTGGAGCCTCGCCCGGCGGCCGGGCTTTGCTCCGCCATCCGGCTTGGCTCAGCCTTTCTCCCCACATAGGTAGTTGGGTTCACGGCCCTAGCGTGAATCCTTCCTTTTTTTTCCCGTTTGATCCCTGAGTCTTGCCTGGCGGCCGGGTTTTACTCCGCCATCCGGTAAGACTCATCTTTTCTTTCCTCCTTGATCATTATTCACTGCATCGACGGCCGGGCTTGTTCTCCGCTGTCCCGTGCAGGCATTGATCATTACTTGCTGCATCGACGGCCGGGCTTGTTCTCCGCTGTCAGGTGCAGGCATTGATCATTACTTGCTGCATTCGACGGCCGGGCTTGTTCTCCGCTGTCAGGTGCAGGCATATCCCCTATCCCTCTGGGATTTCCCGCTTAGTTAGTTAGTTAGTGTTTATTGTCTGTCCACATTCCTTTCCTTCTCCTTCGTCCCCCCTGTTACCAGTATATCTTCAAGATTCCTGATTTTTATACTGGATGTTCACTTCCCTGGTATTTGGTGGTATACTTGCGTGGATCAGGGTGGGTGCATATATTCTACACTACAGGGAATCACGGTAAGAGCGCTTATGCGCTACCACTTCTTTTGTTACTATTGGATCTTATGTAAATTCTGAATATTTCTCTCTGGTTTACTTAGATGGTTATAAACATCAGCGGAAGATGTGGGCTGAAGGTTCTTTTCTTGCAATACAGTAGTGAACGTTTCTTCAGGGCGTGTTACACAACAATTGAAGTAAGAAGGGAATTAACTAGATTATATTGTTAAGTACAGTATCTAATCTACACGTGCTCATTTTACCATTGTGTCATTTCTAACCCAGCTCCAGACGCTGTACCTTATTTGCATCTTCTTATGTTACATCAGCGACACGTTAAGAACCTGGGGTATGTGACAGGTGTTGTGTACATATATGTTAGAGTATTCCAGTTACTGGGTTATAGATAGTGTGTTTACTCCCTCTTTTCGTTACAGCCTACCTGATATCCGGTTCCCTTTGTTGAATACCCGCAGCCACTACTGGAGGTCACCATCCACCATCTGTGTCTCTCCCCATCTTTCCTTGTTTTGTTTCCCTGTTTTCCCCTGGCGTGTCTCTCGTACTCTAGTGCTTGATAGAGTCGGAAGGCCGTAGGGGAAGGCTGCGGACTACTCTTCGGATTCCTGACGCTCCTGTGGAACCAGCCTGCAATCCTTACAGTCAGGATGCAAAAAGAACAATTAATGGACAGAATGCAGAAAATGGCAAACATTCACCCAGTACAGAGATCTGGGCCTAAATCTATTGTTTTTTTGCTCCAAGTACCATTCCAATTTAAACCCAGCCATGTGCAAATCAGTCTTGACCCTGCTTCCCATGAGAACAGTACAGCCCGAACTGCCAGGCCAAGTCCTCCCTGGACCGGAACTGAGTACACTGGGACTAGTTTGGGGGCATCACCCCTCATCAGCCAGGCTAGCTTGACTCCAGTGGCATGACAGCACAGGACCCACCTCTGGGCATACCCGTCCCACTCGGGGTGACAAATGCAAAAAGAACAATTGATGGACAGAATGCAGAACAATGTCAAACATTCACCCCAGTACAGAGATCTGGGCCTAAATCCTTCGCTTTCTTGCTCTCCATGCCATTGAAGGCACTGATTGCCATGCTATGTCCCACATTTCTTAGCTCTCCAGGACATAAAATACACATTGCCATACTATTTCCACATTCATCTACCTTATACTCCCACTCACTGATGTGGAATTAGGGCAGTACACAAGGCTCCATGTCACAGCTGTGGCACTCCGGGATGGCAAACAAGTGGAGTTGTGCTCTAAAGAGGACTAAGTGATTGGCCATCTCTCTTCCCAAACTTAACTAGTCAAACTGCAACTTATGGGGAACTATCTTTAACTGACCTAATCTAAGATGGGAGAGGTCAGTCTAGGGTACTACTGACTTTCTGTCTCCCTACTTGCATACAAAGGTTTGGAAGGGAGCAGAGAGCAGTTCGAAGAGCAGCCCACTGCCCTTTCTTGACATTCTGGAGTATCATTCCTGTAAGGAAATGCTTCTTTTTGCATAATAACCCCCCTAAGTTGTGGACTGATGCTGCTGGTTTTTTTTTTACTCTGCTGCTTACCAGACCTCAGTGCCAGTGTTCTATTGGTTTACACAGTATATGTTGAATTTGCTACCCTCATTTGGCAGAAGTTAACTTACTCTTACGTCCCTAGTATATGGTAGCAGAGGTACCCATGGCATGTAAGTTAAAGTGTTCACACAGGGCTGCAGCACTGATTTTGCCTCCCTGTGTGTGACGAAGTACAACAGAGCTCACAGCCTGCCACTCAGACAGAAAAGGCAGTTTTAAAATTGCTAGTTCACCTTGCCATTTAAACGTACTGCAAAGCACAAACTTCCCTTAATGTATATGCATCTGGTGCTGTTGCTCATGTCTCTAGTCTCTCTGAGTTGATAAGATGGTCTTGCTCTGCTTGCTTTCTTTGTTTGGTTTGTCTTAATATTTGTGGTACTTTCTATTTGCTGTACCCTTAATAAAACAAAAAAATATAATATTTATGTCACCTCTAAGAAAGGCCTGTTGAGCTCTTAGGCAGGGAGCTGTATATTATTAAGTAGGACATTCCCTTTCTTTTGTCCTAACAGTAAAAGCCCCAAAATGTCATTTTTACTATGGGAAGGCTAGTAGCCTCATTGGCATGTACAAAATTACAGGCTTACATCTCAGACTTTCTTAATTCCTAATAGGACTACTAAAGTTGATCCTTCAAGGTATCAAATGAATTGTGGCATCAAACCCGACTTGATTCTTAAGTCTTATTTTAGGTCACTTTTCAGGAAAGGCAACTTTTAGAGAGGTGCCACTCTATTACCCAGTTATGGCATAGTGTAGAAAAGTCTCTCCACAGTCCCAGACAGAAATGGTGTACTCCAACAGTCAGTCTGCTGACACCCGGTCCCCACATCAGTGCCATAAAAGCTGAAGTAGCGCGTTCTGACCAATCAGCAGCCACATTTACCAAATAGCCGCTGACCGCTGAAGTGCAGTCAAGAACCCCACTCATCAGCACTCAAAAGTTGCACCCAAATCTGTCGGACCCAGGAGAGTCATCGGAGTGCAGATTAGTCACCAAAGGCAGACACTAACCCTCACCAAAGGAAACTGCTGGCACTGTTGTGACCAGAGACAAGACGCCCAGACTTTACTGGATTTCTGCTGGACCAAAAAAGACTTTGAGGGACATCGAACCCTGTGGCCAAAGCTACCCTACCTGGACTGTGGACTACAGGAAAACCCTAGGAAGCCCCTCGTTGACCGCACAGCACCTAGAGCAGCTTACAGCATCCTGTATTTTCAGCATCAGGATCACTCCATTGAAGTCCATGACGGTATTTCCATAAAGAGACTACTGCCCTAATACTCCTTATTGGCCCCCTGACTTTCTCCCTTTTGGAATAAGTCACCCAGGCTGGGCCCGGAGTAATGAAATACAACTCTTTAAGAGTTTTAGAAAGTTTTCAAACTTTACGGTTACCAATGCTTGTTTGTGCATTGCACTAAAAAGCTGAGACGTACGTTTTACTTAAATACCTAGATCACCAGAACCATTCAGTTTATTCTCCTCATCTTGGTAACTAAAAATCCATTAAAATATGATCTCTTTTTATGAATTGGTGTAGGATTTCTTTCTTGGTGTGTAACTTTCATATTCTGTGTTTGTTGGTGCACCTAAATACTTTACACTAGTTCCTTTGTTTAAGCATTGCTGCTCAAAGCCACAGCTGCCATGGGGTTGAGCTAGAGGCTTTACAAATGAGCCTGACTGGGCCTAAAATGGTTCCCAAAATGGTTTTCTGATACACATTTTCACACAATCACGTCATATACTACACAACAATCCCCACAATTTTCCATTCTGTCCTCAAGGTACCATGCGTGTCAAGTACCCTGGGTGCCAGCCCTTGACTAGGATTTTTACACTATGCTACACCTTTATGTCTATATATTTTCTGAAGACATTTTAAGTTGTAATTGCAACCAGAGTACATAGAATCATCATAAACAGCTGACATGCACTCATATTTAGTTATTCACTTTATAGCCTTTGAGAAATGTTCATGAGTCCCAGGAAACCTGAAGTTACTAGGCTCAAACTGAAAGGGGAGAGCCCTTTACTATAGGTGTTTTAGGGCTTTCCTTCTTGTTAAATTTAAAACTGAGCACCAAAACACCTCCTTTAGGACCTGATCTTCAGGACAGGGTAATCCAACTGCACCAGAATTACTAGGGGTTATGGTAAGGGGTAGTGGTAGAAACTGAGAACTCAATGCAGCATTGCATAACTGTTAGAAAATTATTGCTCGGCCAGTGCTTTACTTAAGAAAAGTCTGTATTCACAAGAGCGTCCTGGAGAGGCTAGTTCGTGCTAAACTAGAAGTTTGTCTCCGATATATATCGGGGTTTGGGACAGAATCAATGCGTCTTACATTGTCCTCCCCTGACCCCGTCAAGCTTAGTGGGTGCTTTCAAGCCAATGCTGAGTTTGTTACAAGTGTCACTGTCTTAGAGTTACACATGTAGCTGGCCCATACCCTATGAAATGTTCTGTAGTTCATGCCATCATGTTTGTGTGCAGGACCCAGAATTACTGGCTTCTATAGAGGCCCATATCGCGCAGTAGGGTGCACTCATGAACCTCCCCATTAAATAGCCTAGGCTGAAGGAACCTAGCCACACAGAGTGCACGCTCACGCACATTCACTCATTCACTAACACACATGCAATGATTGAAATCTTCTGTGGGGGTGTGGAGCCCAAGATCTAGCCCACTTCCGAAATAAGGGAAGAGCCCACCCAAGGTCACTATGGTGATTCTGGTCAAAGGGTTGATCAACTTCTGACTCAGGTGGAATTTTTCTGTAGCATCAAACTGTTGTAGATGCTGAGTCTTGGATGAGGTAACTGCTGAATGCAGCTCTGTCTTCTTTGTAGTGTAAGCTTCACACAGTTACTTTGAGTTCTTCCAATGAAACTTCAGAATGCAGTGGCTATTTTTCCATTTCCATTGGTATCATATAGCCCAGATTGGTAGTACAAGTCGCTTTGCTCTTCGGTCACGCTGCACAGAGACTAGAGACCATACCTCACCACACATCTTCTCAGTGCAGATTCTTTTGTTGCTACAGTGAACTGTTGCTCCATTCCCCTGCCTAGTTCCCTGAGGCCTCCTCTTCCATCCAGCTTTTCCTTCATCTCAAAAAGACATCACAAACTTGCTATGGTAACTATAAAGGGTAAGGGTGCACACGTCCAAAAGTCAAATATTTTCAATTTAATTGAATAATTGCCATTTGGAATCAGACTAATAATAATTAGACTCTCTTGAAAGCCATGTATAACCTCACATAGGTAATTGGTGCACTGCCTGTCGAGGAAGATGGCGGCCACAGCTCCATGAGCTCTACTGGGCCTCCGTTCTTATCCTTTTGCATCGTTGCCGAAGCGGACCCAATCGATGATGCAGCTCAGCCTCCGTAACCCAGATGGCTGGCGTGGGCAGCAGCGGATCTTGCTGGCATATCGACCGCAAGCAGACATGGTGGTTGGGAGCTGGTATGCCAACTGGACCCCACTATGGAGAACAGTGTGGCATATTGTGGAGAGGCGGAGGGACACTTCCTCACTCAGACAGAGGTACAGCGCTGGCTGGGTGGACGGACGTAGACTTGCTCCTAAAGGGCTAAAAGAAATTAGTGGAGCGAATGGCCCACGCTGAGACCTTGCTTGGGCACTTGACGCCTGCAGCCAGCAACAGGTTTGTGACTTCTTCGACCATCTTCAAATCCAAGAGAACAGATCAGAGGTGACAGAGGGCTGCGCCTGCCGCAGCAATATCCAGGTGGGCCTGGAAGAAAAGGCTGAAAAATAGGTCATGGTCACTACCTAGAGGGGTGGTTGTGAAGGGACACCACTCCTGAGGGGCTGTCCACTTTCTTTTCACTCTTTACTATGATTTTGCTGGTTGTTTTGTTACAGTAGTGGGTGGAGTTTGGTTTTTGACTCAGGGGGGATCATTTTGAAACATACCGGCTCCAGGAGGGGTCGTCTCTCTGCACCAGCACAGCACAGCGCCACTGGGTCCCTGACGTTGTGGCCGCCCCCGCCGCTGTGCAGCGCCATCGCATGGCCGCGGAGCGGAGCGGACCACAACTCCCAGCGTGCCTTGCAGATTCCCACCGCCCACTTCCTGCTCAAGCGCCAGGAGGCGCAACAAAAGGCAGCAGCACCCGGTGAGGTGCGGGGATCATTTTGAAATATACCGGCTCCAGGAGGGGTCGTCTCTCTGCACCAGCACAGCGCCACTGGGTCCCTGACGTTGTGGCCGCCCCCGCCGCTGTGCAGCGCCATCGCACGGCCGCGGAGCGGAGCGGACCACAACTCCCAGCGTGCCTTGCAGATTCCCACCGCCCACTTCCTGCTCAAGCGCCAGGAGGCGCAACAAAAGGCAACAGCCCCCTCCGCCTCGCGGACGCGCGCGGGCGGTGCCGGGCGGAGCCCGGGCAGAGGGCGGGTCGTCTGTGGCCGTCAGGGGACGACAGAGGACAGGACAGGCCGGTCCCCCAACACCTCAGTTCAGAAATGGGTAAGAGAAAATTACAGACATCGCTTACAGGGGGAACTAGCAAAGTAAAAATTGCACGCGAAACCAGTGCTCCAGAAAGCATTTTGACTTACCTAACATCTGCCGTGGG
This sequence comes from Lissotriton helveticus, assembly GCF_964261635.1. Lineage (NCBI taxonomy): Eukaryota > Metazoa > Chordata > Amphibia > Caudata > Salamandridae > Lissotriton > Lissotriton helveticus. Next base: position 452,479,442 of record NC_136072.1, on the reverse strand, counting down.
GAAGCTCAATAAAGAAATCGCTCAGAAAGAACGTGAGCTTGGCTTAGAGGGAGTTACGATTGAGCACAACGAGCCAAGGGTACCCCTAGAACCCAATATTGTTGTTACTAGTGCCAGTGATTATTTACCCAACGTTCAACAACCAGCGCATCCTGAGCACCCTACAGGGGCACCTGACTCCCCTGTGCCTGCCCAAACTCCGATGGGGGGTGCTAAAGCAGGTAAAAGTAGGAAAAGAATAAGAGCTCATAAACCTCTCCCCTTTCAATACAGAGCCAACATTAAGCCACGACAATCTTCAGCTAAACTCGAAGGCTCAATTAAAAACATGATTGAAAGGGTATTAACAGACACTATTGACCCTACACTCATCAAGATCTCGAGTGACATAGTCGAAACTCTTAAAGACTGTGTAGCAGGTATTATGTCCCTTTGTGAGAGGATGAACTCCCTGTTGCTCCAAAAGGTGACAGAGCATCTAGCTTTAGATCCATCGCATGCCACAAGGCAATTAACCCAACCTATGGAGGTGACTAACAACGGAATTACAATGCCCAATGCAGCACCTTTGCCACTGATCCCAGCAGTGATCCCTGCTAACAATCCTAAATCTGTCGGAATTATTCCGCACCCTACCAGACAGAATAACTTGGATCCCAACACAAATAATAGCGAGGCAAAGGACGAGGCTGCTGTTAAAACGACTCATAAGAGAACAGGGAATGGTGTGTATCCCAAGCCTATGGTAAATTTACCCCCTGAGGCTACTCCTTTCGTGGCAGTTCTGGTTAATGTCCCAAGACCAATCCCGGGAGTACCTGAAACACAACTAACTCTCATGGAAAATGTCAAGAGCTGGTGCGACAAAAGCTGTACAGGCCCGAGTGATGTTTCTGCACATATAAGCTTGGCGAGAAGAGTTACTTGGCTGGGTCCGACGGCCAAACGCTTCTCTGACGATTGCGTCATTATCAATTTTAGGAATCCACACGTTTGCACAAGACTTTTTTGGGACGCAACTGACATCATCCAAGGGCAAATACGTGCGGTCCCACTGGGCTTTTTCTATCCCCGCCCAACACAACAAGCCAGCCGGGATATAGGATATAGGAACAACACCCCAAGATACAAAGCGCAACTAGCTAACTGGGCCACTCAACCACTTAGCTCCCAACTGTCCCTAGATTGCAATCAACAAGTAGCTCAGACCCCTGGCCTGGAGCTAAGAAACCGTTTTGATGCCCTTACAAACCTTGATACTAACACCTGACTGGGCACCAAGTTGGGGCCGCAGGAACCTCCCAGATCTAAAGGGGCTAACAGATCAGTCAAGCTAATGACATGGAACATTTCCGGCCTTCAAGCCAAAAGAGATGATAAAGAATGGCTCGATATCATTAAGGAACAGGATGTGATTGCACTACAAGAGACTTGGGACACTGAAAATAACTTCTGGGTAGAAGGATATGTATCCTACTTTAAAGCAGCTCAAAAGTCTAATAGGGGCAGAAGTAAGGGAGGCCTAGCACTTTTAATCTCAGTAAGCCACATGGGGGTGATGAAAATTTTAAATATTAATTCCCCTAATTGCCTTATTCTGGAGGTTTCGATGAGTATGGGGGAAAAACTCCTATATGTAAATTTCTATAATTCAACAGAAGGGCTACAAGGAAGCGAAAATATCCTAATGTTGGCTGAATTTTTAAACAATTATAAGAAGAGTCAATCTACTTTGGTTTATTATATTGTTTTAGGTGATTTTAACACACATCTCTGTCAACTCAACTGTTATGACGGCAGTTCCTGTGATGATGACTATTTGACCCATCTGCACTTCGAACACTCTGCAAAAGGGGGCGCCTTAGAAGAACTGTTGATTGATATGGATATGTCTGAACCCGCCTTTGTGAATCCGAAAGACAGAGTGGTAACTTATAGTGCAAGAGGGAGTAATACCATCATTGATTATATTTTTGGGTCACCCAGTGTTCTTACAAATGTCATCTCATACAATGCCATTATAACGGCATTTAGTGACCATAATCCGGTCGTTATGGAACTGACTAATCTAAAACCAACCATTATAAATCTTGACCAACAGTTAACCTACCCCACTGTCATCCGGGCCCATGACCAAGGTAGACAAGTCAAATGGTCTAGGATTAACGTTGAGGAATTTTTTACCAATTTGTGTGATAAAGTAAGTGTGGAACTAAATATATGCAGGGACCCTTTGACCGCAGGAGGAAATGTCACAAAAGCCTTTGAATCCATATGTAAAAATGTTGCTAAGGCCCTTACAAGCAAACCAGCTGATAAGCCACGAAGGGCACAGGGATGGTTTAATGCCGATTGCTCAAAGGCACATAAAAAACTCTTAGAAGCCCTAAAATGTAAGCCACGTAACATAACTGAAGTGTCCCAACTAAGGAAAGAATATAGGAGTATGACCGAGGCTCGTAAAAGAGAAATAAAACACACAGCCTGGGAAGCACTCTATGAGAATCTTACTTTAAGGGATAGTGCAAAATTTTGGTCTATAGTGAACTCTCCATTGTTTAGTGGCAAAGAGAATGAGCCATTAGAAGTTAATATCACCGAGAAGCAATGGCTAGATCACTTTGAAAACATCTATGGAAGTAAGACCATTACTACCCCTTCTACTCCTATAGATACCTTACCTACACACACTCCTCTAAGGGTAACGGTAAAAGCAGTATTAAACGCAATTGAAAATACTGCCGGCGGGAAAGCCCCAGGCCCGGATGGGGTCCCCGCTGATTTGTATAAAGCACATCCCTACATATGGTCTATAGTACTTGCGAATGTTTTTAATTTAGCATGTATGAATTTGTCTGACATTCCGACCACTTGGTCACAGTCGGTTATTATACCAATTTTTAAGAAGGGGCAAAGGGGTGATCCCAGGTGTTATAGACCAATATCGCTACTTGATTCCTCATTTAAAATTCTAGGTAAAGTCATTTTAAACAAAATTAATTTGTGGGAAAAGGAACATGCAATTTTATGCAACACTCAGTATGGATTCAGAACTGGAAGGGGGACTGAGGAGCAGTGTCTTAATTTATACATGACCATTTGTAAATACACTGTCGCATCCAGCGGGTCTATTCACCTAGCTTTTATGGACCTGTCCACAGCGTTCGACCTAGTAAATAGGTCGAAGCTGTGGACGATTCTTGCGGAGCTGGGTCTGGACCTTGCTTTGATTAATTTTTTAGCTTTCTTGCACAGTGACCTGACTGCATCAGTACGGATGACTACAGAAGGCAAGTGTACCACTGGGTTTAGATCAGTAAGAGGGGTTAGACAGGGGTGCATTTTGGCCCCCATGTTATTCTCTTTGTATATTAACTCCCTGTATTCTGTTCTAAAAACAGCTACCCCAGATATACCCAATATGGGAGGGTCACCGTTGCCGGTACTGATGTATGCCGATGACACGGTCCTCATTGCTAGAACCCCCAATGGTTTACAGTTGCTTCTTGACTCGTTTGGGGCTTTTATGGAAAATCTAGACTTGGTTGTAAATATGGAAAAATCGCACGTTATGTCCATTGGGAAAGGTAAAAACACCACAAAAACCCTACGATGCAATGGAGTGATTTTATCCAAAGTCAAAACATTTACATACCTTGGAGTCATCTTCGATGACATGGGCAACTGGACCCCGCAGGTCGCAAATAAAGCAATGGCTATACGGCGGTCTTTTGCTGCGATACTGAGTTTTGCTAAGAGACTGGGGGGTAAACCAACTGAAGCCATCCTCAAACTGTATAGAGCCAAAACTCTGGCCCTGGCTAGATATGGGGCTGGGATTTGGGGATTCAGGGACTTGGCACTGATTCAGAAGGAAGAGAATAGGTCCATGCGCTCACTATTAGGCTTACCACAGTCTACACCCATCTTCTCTGTCTTGACAGAATTAGGGCAAGGATACATTGAGGATGCCCTTAACCTGGCCCCACTACTTCTTTGGGTGAAAATGTGGTTGAACCCGAACCTGATGCTAAATCGACAAATTATTACAGACTGCATGGGGAGAGACAGAGTTAAAGATATAAAATGGCTAAGCTATATTAAGTCTGTTGCTACTCATTTGGGTCGCCCTGATTTGTATAGTAATCCCGAGAGGCTATGTAAAGAGGATGTCACATGGATTAAAACACATTTTATAGAGTCTAGGGACATGCTTCGTGAAGCCCAAGAAATAGAGAAAACAACTGTTAGGGCTCACTACACTGTTGTTTCAACCATGACCATCCAGCCTTATTTGAGGGTAGTGAATAGGCCATACCACCGGTGGCTTCTCACAAAATTTCGATTCAATCAGATGCACCTCCTTCTGGGTGATTATCCGAAATGGAACAAGCCAATGGATCATGTCCCATGTAAATGCGATTCTTTCTCTGACCAAGACCAGATCCACTTTGTATTTTTTTGCTCTTTTTTTGTAGAGGGGAGAGAAAAATATTTACTACCGCTTTTGAGAAACAGGGGATTTATGCAAGTGAAACCCGCATTGCTGTTTTTACAAATTATGGAGACCCCTATTGTAATGTTTGGGGTTGCTAGCTTTCTGGTTGCAGCCATGAGAGCTAAACGACTTGGATCACTGAATACCTCAACAGCTGAATGAACTATGTAAATATTGAGATGTAGCATACTATAAAACATGTTCCTTATGATTTGCATAATTATTTTTGCTCAGTATAGTTTTAATTGTTTTAAATATGGTAATGAATTACCGTTAGAATATAAAGTGCTGTTTTAAATCAAGGGGTTTGATTTATCTACAAGTTAAAGTAACACCTGAACCCGATCCATCCTGCATAACTGTTCTTTTTAAACGTTCTTTTTAACATCTTTTTAATGTATACTACATAATGTATTGTCTTGGTGAAAAATGAAAAGTGAAAAATGAATGAAATGTATGCCTACTACATTGTTATATGTGTTTTTGTGCTTGTAGTATACTTTTATGATTTTAATTAATCGAATAAAGTATTTTTTGACTTTGACTTTGACTCAGCCTGCCGAGTGCATGTTGAGGGTCTTTTGTTACCCTGTTTATACACCACTTGCAGGTAGAGATACATTTATGCACCCAAAGAGACTTAGTGGCAGCCACTGCACACTGTAATACACTGCTTGGGATAGGTGGTTTGGGTTGAGATGACTGGGGGACATGGGAGGGTAGGCGCCAGCTACACCCAAATTGCGACCCTATATGGCAAATGATGCACCACAACACTTAGTGTTCAGCTGCCTCACTTGGAATGTTTGCAGAATGGGGACACAGGCTAAAGGGCACCATATTCGCTCAGAACTGGTGAACCATGCGTTGCATCTAGCCATTTTACAAGACAAACACTTGACTGTGTCAAGTCATGGGCCAGCAACACATACACACACAAAACATGCTTGTGCCCCGACCCAAGATGGACAGGGTGGGCAGTAGGATTATAGACTTGCCGTTGTTACTGGCGAGGCAAGCAATCGTGAGACACTGGAGGGCAGACACAGCACCCCCACTTATGGCATGGTGTGGCGATGTACGCAGCTGGGCGAAATCGGAGGACGATGTGTTGCAGCGCCTCTGGAGGCAGGTGGGAGGACCTAGCAACATCATTGAGTAGAAATGATTCCTCTAGTGCCAGAGTCTGACACAGATGAGTCCACCACTCTGAGGGAGTGATGGTTCGGGCTGACACTTGGGGGCTGCTAAGCAGCCTATGTGCATGTCCAGGGCCAGGCAGGGGACAGGGTGAGCTGGACCCTGTATCTCGGTAGGGGGGATCCGCCCCTCACATGACTGGGACCTAGGGAGACACAATATCTGCTCCCAGCATCTGACCGCCCTCGCTGAGGGCTGTGGGGAAAAACGGAGAGCTGTAGGGCGCACCCCCCCTCGAACTCACTAACCCACCCCATGTCCGCATTACTTAAAATGGATGTTGTGAAACAGCACTCTCTGAAGGGTCATCCCAAACGTTTTGCCTTTCTCCTCTTTTTCTGACCTTTGTATTGGCTGTGGGATTCTGGGTACTTTACCACTGCTCACCAGTACTAAAGTGCATGTGCTCTCTCCTCTAAACCTGGTATAATTGGCTTACACCAGTTTGGCATATTTGATTTATTTGTACGTCCTCTGTAAAGTGTTATACCATATACTCAGGGCCTGTAAATTAAATGCTACTGGTAGGCCTGCGAAGAAAAACCAAAGGGGATGATGGACGGAGTGTTGACAATACAAACACTCACCCCCAGTCAACTGATCTGGGTTTAATCCATCACCGTTCTTTAGCTCACTCCGCCACCCCAGTTCAGACACGGCCATATGCAAATCAGTCTGACCCTGTGCCTCATGGGAACAGTCAAGCCCGAACTGCCAAGCCATGTCTTCCCTGGACCGGAATCAAGCTTACCAGGACCGGTTTCTGGCATTACAGCCGTCTTCTGCCGGGCTTGCTTGAATCCAGTGGCAAAGTGAGCAAGGGACTCCGGTCTGAGCATACCCTGAAAACCTAGGGCGAACAAAGAAAAACCAAAGGGGATGATGGACGGAGCGTTGACAATACAAACACTCACCCCCAGTCAACTGATCTGGGTTTAATCCATCACCGTTCTTTAGCTCACTCCGCCACCCCAGTTCAGACACGGCCATATACAAATCAGTCTGACACTGTGCCTCATGGGAACAGTCCAGCCCGAACTGCCAAGCCATGTCTTCCCTGGACCGGAATCAAGCTTCCCAGGACCGGTTTCTGGCATTACAGCCGTCTTCAGCCGGGCTTGCTTGAATCCAGTGGCAAAGTGAGCAAGGGACTCAGGTCTGAGCATACCCTGCCAACTTAGGGCGAACAAAGAAAAACCAAAGGGGATGATGGACGGAGCATTGACGATACAAACACTCACCCCCAGTCAACTGATCTGGGTTTAATCCATCACCGTTCTTTAGCTCACTCCGCCACCCCAGCTCAGACACGGCCATATGCAAATCAGTCTGACCCTGTGCCTCATCGGAACAGTCCAGCCCGAACTGCCAAGCCATGTCTTCCCTGGACCGGAATCAAGCTTCCCAGGACCGGTTTCTGGCATTACAGCCGTCTTCAGCCGGGCTTGCTTGAATCCAGTGGTAAAGTGAGCAAGGGACTCACGTCTGCGCATACCCTGCCAACTTAGGGCGAACAAAGAAAAACCAAAGGGGATGATGGACGGAGCTTTGACAATACAAACACTCACCCCCAGTCAACTGATTTGGGTTTAATCCATCACCGTTCTTTAGCTCACTCCGCCACCCCAGTTCAGACACGGCCATACGCAAATCAGTCTGACCCTGTGCCTCATGTGAACAGTCCAGCCCGAACTGCCAAGCCATGTCTTCCCTGGACCGGAATCAAGCTTCCCAGGACCGGTTTCTGGCATTACAGCCGTCTTCAGCCGGGCTTGCTTGAATCCAGTGGTAAAGTGAGCAAGGGACTCACGTCTGCGCATACCCTGCCAACTTAGGGCGAACAAAGAAAAACCAAAGGGGATGATGGACGGAGCTTTGACAATACAAACACTCACCCCCAGTCAACTGATTTGGGTTTTATCCATCACCGTTCTTTAGCTCACTCCGCCACCCCAGTTCAGACACGGCCATATGCAAATCAGTCTGACCCTGTGCCTCATGTGAACAGTCCAGCCCGAACTGCCAAGCCATGTCTTCCCTGGACCGGAATCAAGCTTACCAGGACCGGTTTCTGGCATTACAGCAGTCTTCAGCCGGGCTTGCTTGAATCCAGTGGCAAAGTGAGCAAGGGACTCACGTCTGAGCATACCCTGTCAACTTAGGGCGAACAAAGAAAAACCAAAGGGGATGATGGACGGAGCGTTGACAATACAAACACTCACCCCCAGTCAACTGATCTGGGTTTAATCCATCACCGTTCTTTAGCTCACTCCGCCACCCCAGTTCAGACACGGCCATATGCAAATCAGTCTGACCCTGTGCCTCATGGGAACAGTCCAGCCCGAACTGCAGCACCAAATGTGCCACCCGCAGAAGTAGCCTTTCCAACCTGTTTCAGGCCTGCCACTGCTGGGTCTGTGTGTGCAGTTTACTGCCACTTCAACTTGGCATTTAAAGCTACTTACCAGACTTGCAACTCCCCTTCTATTACACATAAATCACCCCAGAGGTAGGCCCTAGGTAGTACCAACGGCAGGGTTATGTGTAATTGAAAGGTAGGGCATGTACTGGTATATTTTGCATTTTGTGGTAGTGACAGCCTATTTCATTGTTCACTACTGTGTGGCTTACTCCTCTAATAAATTAGCATAGGGGATTCCTTAATTCCCTTTTAAGATGCAATTCCTGATTAGAGAAAATTAGCTTTTTCATGTTTCTTAAGTTTGGAATGGTAATGACAAATCTTCCTTACTGGTAAAGTTGGATTTGGCATTACTATTTTAGAAATGCCACTTTTAGAAAGTGGACATTTTTCTGTGCTTGTAACTCTGTCTGTATGACAGCCTGTCTCCAACACATGTTGTGGGTAGGTGACGGCTGCACTTTGTGAATTCTCTCTAGACCGGCACAACAGAGAAAGGATATGTGTATCCGAGTACCCATCTACATACATCTACATTCTGATGGCCTTGCCTCGGCAGAATGGAAGGAAGAGGCTAACTCTTCACTTGAACAGGCGGTGTCCTGTCTCCACACACAGGGCTGATTACCCCACAGATAGACTGGCACACAGGAGTGGAATGAAATGGATACTTGTGCACTTCAGAGAGCTGCTTTGAAGTCACCCCCACATCAAAGGCACTTTTGGGTATATGTACAGGGTCTCTGGCCCCACCTAATCAAACACTACTTGACTTGTAAATGAAACTCTATCAGAAGAACTGCTGTGCTGCTTAAAGAAGTCAACTGGACTGCTTATCTGAAAGACCTGCTTTTCTGTTTGTTGCCCTGCTGCCTGCATCTCTCTGCCTGTGCTGAAGAAAAGCTGCACTCTACCTTCACTCCAAGGGCTTGTTGGCTTGCCTCCTTTAGCTTGAGACTTAGGGATATCAAAGTATCTACCCTTGCTCCTGTGTTGGCTCACTGCAAGTGGGCCAGATATTTGCAACTCTGATTTCGACGCATCTCCTGTCTGCTTGTAGCAAAACTGGCGCATCGACCTGGTTGCGGGAGTAAAATCGGCGTATCTCCTCGGAACCAACGCTTTGCCTCCAGAGATCAATGCATCAGACAGCGTATCGCTACCACTGTAGCTTGGTGAGATTGCGCATCCCCTCGACTGAGTGACATAATCCGGCGCATCGCTTGACACCTCTCAATTCTGGTACCCTTCTTCTTAAATGACACCTCAACTTCACTGTGTGGAGAAGATCAATGCATCCTGCACCTGGGGTCCTTGACTTTGATGCATCTCACTGTTGCGAGCAGGAAAGGTACTTTGCTCTCCGGGGCCTGCATGGGTCCTGTGGCTGGCCGGTGCTCCGTTGCGGTGAGCCTAAACTTTGGGGCTGATTACGACTGCCAAACTCTTGGTGGTGGTCCGACCACCACCACACTGCAGGACCGCCAGCAGTATTACGACTGAGGCTGTCAGACCGCCACAGGACCATTGCGACTGCCAGGGATGCGGGCTCCCACGGTGTTCATGCAGCAGTCAGAGGCAGAAATATGCTGGTGGTGCCAACATATTTTGAGTTGCCTCACCACTATCCTTTTCATGGCAGTGAGTCTGCCATGAAAAGGGTGGCAATGAGGCAACTAAGGTCTGCCTCAGAGCCTCTGGATTTGCACCCCCAGTTACTGCACAGTGTGGCATGTATACAAACCAATAAAAGCAGGTTACTCTGTAAAGTTAATTTTGCCCCGCAATATTTCAACCTAAAAAGCTCAGCGTTAGTAGAGGGGTAAGTTAGAAGACACACAAAATGGATTAGCATGCTCACTCGCATACGCAGAATCATAGCTGACCAGTGAGGTAACAGCTGGTGAGTCCCGATTATCTAAAATCTGTAGAGGACAATAATCTATTTTGCTGATCAATAGCAAACTAGTCCGAGCGAGCCAGCTCCCTAGGGGTGTCACCCTCACCAACATACTGAAATTTACTAGGAGGTCTGTAAATGTAACCAAGTGGTACATTTTTCTTGTATAGAGTGCCTATATTGTGGCAGTAAATTGCGTACAAAGGTTGACCTCCTAAAATTGATGACCACATAATCGCCCTTCATAGATTTTCTAGAAGACCCATCCAAGAGGCTCTTCTAGTAAACAGCCGATGAACAACCTTATACTTTAGTTGCCCCGCCATTTTCAACTGTATCAGCAATCCATGCAGGAACATTGATTGGCCAAAATAAGCACACATGGACAGGCTTCAGAAGGGAAGCTTAATGTAAGCAACTTGCTTGAGCTGGTACACAAGCCCTGTGTAGGAGTAGGCTTATTCTGTAAGTCATTGATGGAGTTTCCACAATTGGAAATGTGGAAACAGATGTTAGCACTAAGGTTGGAATTGACATTGTTGGGTACAGCTAAGTCTGGAACTCAGTGTAGGCAGGTGACAGGCAATTGAGGCCTTAGATTTGCGGTACAGGCAGCCCTGAAGCAGAAGAACGTTCATCTAAAAAAGTATCCACACTTTTATCAATTTTGAGTAGGTTTGACTCTATCTTTACTAGTTTACATTTAGGGGCAAAAGGTGCTCTTTAATCATGGAGGAAATCCTAAAGCAAAGTTCATTCACCTAGCGTGCCTTGAATACGGTGGAGGCAGACAATCAACATAGCTGTTCACACCTCTATCCTGGAATTTAGGCATATGGGCAGTCTTTTGTTTTACATTTAACAAACAGGTTCAATTGGTAGATACCTGGAGGTGGAATTTGTGGCCGGCAGAGCGCAACTCTGCCCAGTAACATCAGCAGGCACATTGATGACAGAAGCGGTTGGAAGAGATTGTAGGTGAAAGATTGGCTGTCAAAAGAGTTCCATTAACCCCTTCGCTGCTAGGCCTTTTCCCCTCCTGTGCTAAGCCTTTTTTTGGCGATTTGGGGTAGTGCGCGCTTAGGCCCCTGTAACTTTTTGAGCGCAAAAGGTATCCACGCCAAATTTGTGTCCTTTTCTTCCAACATCATGTGGATTCTAAAGGTGTACATAACCAATGAGATTCTATCAATGTGAAAGGAGTGAATATTTTATTGTTTTTTTCAATTTTTGATGAAGGTCTAATAATTAAAGGTGGTGAGAAAGGCTCCCTTTGCAAATGGCAAATGGAGAGCACTATGTGCTTTTAAAATACCCCTCACACACTAAGAATCCCTTAGTGTCATGCTTCATCGTAGGGGTCTTCCCGTTCCTCTGCGGGGCGGGGCGTGCTGCGACCAAACTAACTACGTGGGAGCACTTCGTTTTTGACGATAGGCTATGTGTAGTGTGAGGACAGTGAATAGTGATTGGGGTGTAGGGACCTATGTGAGTGAAAAGTAATTAAAAAGTTAAAAATTCCCTGGCTAGTGGAAAAATTGATTTAATGACTTCTCTGGCTGGGAACAGTAAAAAGGGGTTTTAAGTAGGGTGAAATACGCTTATTTACTTGGTCGACATGACATATTTCGTAAGCAGTCCCCTCCTGCTTACTCCTCAGGACCTCTATTGGTCCCTACTAACAATACTCAATTCTAATTAGATGTAATATGCCTAAATTCCTAAAACCTAGTAGCAAAAATCGGCTGCTTGGTTTAGCTTCTGGGCTTGGTGGGCCCATAGTGAAGCGCAAAAAATGGTTGACCTGTTGTGGTCCCTGTGAATAGAAAAGGAAAAGAAAAATACAATTTGTAATTACACATAAAAACTCTACACATAGTTCTCATAATCCACTTGTTGCGTGAGTCACATTGGGGCATAGTACCCATCTAATAGTGGAACTTATTTGCTCGTAATCAATCCAGAAGAAAAAGGGACCAGTGATATATTTTTCCATAATTCTGGTTAGTGGGTATATTAACCCTCCAAAGTCTCACACACATGGTTGTGCCAACCTCGATACATTCCACACACACATCCAGAAGCGATCTTATACGATGTGGGTTTTGATCGCAAGAGGAAAGTCTGTTTTTAAGGTTCCATTTTAAAATTGAAGAGACGTGATGTTATTTAAAGAAAACATTCAGTAGTCCGTTATTAGGAAAAAACGGCAGACAAACACGAGTTGTGCACACACTCATCAGTAAATACATATGACATATACATACAGTTATTTCACATGTTGCGTGCCCCATGAGCCTGCATCTTGGGGTTTTTATCGGGCGGTGTACTGTAAAGAAACAAGCATGGTGAAGTCACTTGAGAGGCAGACAATCAACATAGCTGTTCACACCTCGATTCTGGAATTTAGGCATATGGGCAGTCTTTGGTTTTACATTTAACAAACAGGTTCAATTGATAGATACCCGGAGGTGGAATTTGTGGCCGGCAGAGCGCAACTCTGCCCAGTAACATCAGCAGGCACATTGATGACAGAAACGGTTGGAAGAGATTGTAGGTGAAAGATTGGCTGTCAAGAGTTCCATTAACCCCTTCGCTGCTAGGCCTTTTCCCCTCCTGTGCTAAGCCTTTTTTTGGCGATTTGGGATAGTGTGCGCTTAGTCCCCTGTAACTTTTTGACCACATAAGGTATCCACGCCAAATTTGCGTCCTTTTTTTCCAACATCATGTGGATTCTAAAAGTGCCCAGGGTTTGTGGATTCCCTTGCAGGGGTCCCAGAAATTAAGCAAAATACAGTAAAATATTTGTTTTTTTCAGAAAATTGGGAAAAACGGGCTGCAAATAAAAGCCTCTGGGTTTTTCCCTGCAAAAGGGTTTGTGGGGCTGAAATCTTCATTTTCTCAGCTTTTAGGGAATGACAGTCTTTTGTCAGAGAACCAACATTTTTCACACAGTTTTGGCATTTTTCTGGGACATAGCCTATTTTTGCTATTTTTAAAGCTTTCAACCTCCTTCCAGTTAATGGTAGGAATGAGTTTGAAAGCAATAATGGATCCTGGAAAGCAGACAAAATTCTGAATTCAGAAAGGGGTCATTTGTCTAAATCCATGAAGGTTTCTCTATAGAAACTAACAGTTAAATATTGGAATAATTGAAAATTAGTTGAAAAAAACAGCCTTTTGTCTCAACGTTTTCACCTGTAACGTCTTGTAATTTTGACAGCTCTTTAAAAGCAATATACCGTTACATCCGTTTGACCTTCCTGGTTGTGGGGATATATAGGACTTGTAGTTTCACCAAGAACCCGACGAACCCAGAGCCAAAAATTGAGCAGCAACTTGCAATGGTATTTTATTATTTACCGGGTATAGAGCACTTATTCTTGGAAAATGTATACATGGAAAAATCGGTATGAAAGACACCTATGTATTTCTGAATTGGGTACAAATTATAGAGTTTAGAAACAGTATTAATTTGGACATTTTCAAAATTGGGAATACTCCTACTAGCATGAGAATTATTGGTAATTTTTCAAAAAGATTTTTTTTTTACACAGTGTCTTTCATTGGGAAGGGAGAAATGCATGAATACTCAATAGGTAATAACAGTTGGTTTACAAATCTGAATTACCCTAAGTCTCCCTATAAAAACGGTACCTCACTTGTGTGGGTCGGCCTTGTGCCTGCGACAGGAAACGGCGCAAAATGCAACGTGGACACACCTCAATTTTGGAGTTAAAAATTGACCCTTTTATGGCAACGTGCCTAGCTGTAGTTTTTGCACCCTAGCTCTGCCGGCACCTAGGGAAACCTTCAGGATGGGATGACTCGACTGCCTCCCACCAGGTTCTGTTACCCAGAATCCCTTGCAAATCTAATAAATTGGGAAAAGAAACGCATTTTCCTCACATTTCTGTGGTGGAAAGTTCTGGAATCTGCGTGGATCAACAGATTTCCACCCACCCCGCGTTCCCCAAAGTCTTATGAGAAAAATGGTACCTCACTTGCCTGGGTCTGCCTAGTGCCTGTGACAGGAAACAGCGCAAAAGGCAACGTGGTCGCACCACAATTTCGCAGTGAAAACTGGCCCTTTTTTGGCAAAGTGCCTACCATTCGTTTTTGAACCCTAGCTCTGCCGGCACCTAGGGAAACGAATACATTTTTTAAAACAAGACACCCAGGGTAATTCAGGATGGGGTGACTCAACTGCCTCCCACCAGGTTCTGTTACCCAGAATCCCTTACAAAGCTAAAAAATTGACAAAAAACGCATTTTCCTCCCATTTCTGTGGAGGAAAGTTCTGGAATCTGCGTGGATCAACAAATTTCCACTCACCCCGCGTTCCCCCAGGTCTCTCCAAAAAAATGGTACCTCACTTGCCTGGGTCTGCCTAGTGCCTGCGACAGGAAACAGCGCAAAACACAACGTGATTGCACCGCAATTTCGCAGTGAAAACGGGCCCTTTTTTGGCAAAGTGCCTACCTTTTGTTTTTTAACCCTAGCTCTGCCGGCACCTAGGGAAACCTAGCAAACCTATACCTTTTTTAAAACTAGACACCCAGGGAAATTCAGGATGGGGTGACTCAACTGCCTCCCACCAGGTTCTGTTACCCAGAATCCCTTGCAAAGCTAAACAATTGACAAAAAAAATGCATTTTCCTCACATTTCTGTGGTGGAAAGTTCTGGAATCTGCGTGGATCAACAAATTTCCACCCACCCCTCGTTTCCCCAGGTCTCCCGAAAAAAATGGTACCTCATTTGCATGGGTAGGCATAGTGGCTGCAACAGGAAAAGGCCCAAATCGTACGGTGGAGACTTAAAAATAACCTATAGCAAAACAACCTTATTTTTTGGGGGGGCACCTGAGTTTTTGGCCCGGGGCTCGGCGGCCATCTATGGAAAAAACCAAACCCAAACAGTTCTGAAAACTATACACCCGGGAGTCCAGGGAGGTATGGCATGCGTGGGTCCCCCAACGTTTTGCTACCCAGAATTCCCTGCAAACCCTAAAATTAGGTAAAAAAAACACTTTTCCATACATTTTTGCGTGGGATCTCCGTGCCGGCTCGAATGTCCTACCACCCAGCGTTCCCCTTGTTCTCCCGAGTAAAATGATACCTGACTTTTGTGGGTGTCCAAAGCAGAACAGGCTAAAATATATTTTTAATAAATTGTAGCGTTCGGGATTGACAAATTAAGGACAGATAATTCTACTGTTTTGGGGTCATCTTAGTCACAGGCCTTTGGCCCACCCACACAAGTGAGGTATCATTTTACTCGGGAGAACAAGGGGAACGCTGGGTGGAAGGACATTTGTGCCGGCACGGAGATCACACGCAAAAATGCATGGAAAAGTGTTTTTTTTAACCTAATTTTAAGGTTTGCAGGGAGACATCACCATGTAGTACCATGGGTTTTCAACAGTATTTACAATTGGCAGGTCATTCGTAGGCGGAATGTACACCTTGGCAGAGAGACTAAAAAAACAAGACCCTGCACTGCCATCTATTCCTCAAACACACACACATACTGGTTGGATTTGGCACGAGGGCGAGTGATGGTTCAGTATATATAATTTTATTAACAAGAGATTTCACAAAAATGAAATGCACTGTCAATTACATGGACAAAAAAACTGAACCAATAACTCGCAGCTCGTGAGCTGTAAAGCCACTTCAAGGTACCAACCGCTTTACAGGCCATTCACACACCTTTCATACCTGACACACAGAAGACCATTCACACCACCAGGCACAAAAGCAACACATCACAACATTTACAAAAAAAGTGACAAGGTGCGTCCTGCTTCAAAAAAATAAAATAAATAAACACAGACATCAAATTCTCAAACACACACACATACTGGTTGGATTTGGCACGAGGGTGAGTGATGGTTCAGTATATACCATTGTATTAGCAAATGATTTCACAAAAAATTAAATACCCTGTTAATAATGGAAAGGACGAGAAACTGAACCATTGACTCACAGCTCGTGAGCTGTAAAGCCACGACAAGGCACCAACCTCTTTACAGGCCATTCATACATCTTTCATACATGTGACACATACAAAACATTCACACCGCCAGCCGCGGACCCATCACATTACTATACTTCCACCAGCAGACAACGCCAATCAAGGGCCCATCACTTTCACACGTCCACATTCCTGACACAGCAACTACACAAACATGGATTGCATGGAATGGCGCTCAGCTAGCACTGTGTGTAGTAACCAGCATTAAGTCACTTCCCACACACCGCCAGCCGAGCACCAGTCCACGCACACCACCAGCCAAGCACCAGACCACACACACCGCCAGTCAAGCACCAGACCACGCACACCGCCAGCCAAGCACCAGTCCACATACACAACGCCAGGAAAGCACCAGTCCACAGACATCGCCAGCCAAGCACCAGTCCCGGCACACCACCAGCCAAGTACCAATCCAAACACACCACCAGGCAAGCGCAAGATCACGCACACCGCCAACCAAACACCAGACCACGCACACCGCCAGCCAAACAGCAGTCCACACACACCGCCAGGACAGCACCACTCCACACACACTGCCAGCCAAGCACCAGTCCAGGCACACCACCAGCCAAGCACCGACCCAAACACACCACCAGGAAAGCGCAAGACCACGCACACCGCCAACCAAACACCAGACCACGCACACCGCCAGCCAAACAGCAGTCCACACACACCGCCAGGACAGCACCACTCCACACACACTGCCAACCAAACACCAGACCGCTCACACCACCAGCCAAACACCAGTCCACACACACCACCGGCAAGCGCCACTCCACACACACCGCCAGCCAAGCTTCAGCCCAGGCACACCACCAGCCAAGCACCAATTCTAACACACCAACAGGCAAGCGCAAGACAACGCACACCACCAACCAAGCACCAGACCACGCACACCGCCAGCCAAGCACCAGACCACGCACACCGCCAGCCAAGCACCAGACCACGCACACCGCCAGCCAAGCACCAGTCCACAGACGCCGCCAGCCAAGCACCAGCCCGCAGACACCGCCAGCCAAGCACCAAACCATGCACACCGTCAGACAATGGACACTACACGCAAACCAACATCATACTTTAGTTTTTTTCAATACAAATAAAAAACAAATTGCAAATTGATACAAATCTACTAACACAACAACTAAATCTAAATACACTACACAAATGCCAACTTTGAAACTGAACAATAAGTTTTAAAGAATAGAGACCAGCCAGTTCACTTTACCACTCATGGATGCTCCCAAAAATTATTTTGCGTGTGGTACATTCTAAAACAAGCAGGTACACAGAGGCCAGGGTTAGAAGGACAGTCGGGGCAGTACATACGAACCTCCTGCCGCAAACCTCTTCGCCAACAGACTCTACATCTCCGACTGGGAAAGTCTTTTGAGGTTGTAGGAGGAATTTGATCAGGAAAGTGGCGATCTTTCAATCTGGCAACATCCTCCACCACTCCAACTCTAGGAACGCTTGCCTGTTCCACTAAAACAAGGCTGCCTATTACAGACTCTTGAACCTTTACAAAAGTCATCTTTGACTGAGGACAAGATTGCTGGAACACAACAAAAGCATTAAAGGTTGGCAAGTGGAAAAGATGGATAGCCAACTTCTTGTACCAAATGTAAGCCTTACGAAGAGCAGCATACGGTTCCAACCTCTGATCTACTCTGTCAACACCACCCATGTGCCTATTATAGTCTAAAATGCACACAGGTTTGCGCGCTTCTGCAACCTGACCCCAAACAGTCACCGGTTCTGTGCTTTCATCATGTATGGAAGTCAACATGTAGACATCTCTCCTCTCTGAAAACTTCACAGCTAGAGGCTCCTCACAACGCAATGCACTGCACTGTCCCCGAGCAAGCTTTTGACAAACAAGTTCTTTTGGGAAACCTTTACGGTTAGAGCGGATTGTGCCACAAGCAACAGTGTCCACTTTGGCCAATTCCCTGAACAACCGCACACAGAAGTTATCTACATATAAATGATGGCCTTTGTTAAAAAATCCTCGACCAAGTTCCCACACAATTTTCTCAGTCACTCCAAAAGTCGACGGACAACTGGGGGGTAATCCTGGATTCCTTACCGGTGTACACCCTGAAATTAGAGACATATCCAGTCTGACTGTCACACAGCATATAAAGCTTAACTCCATAGCGTGCCCTCTTACTAGGAATGTATTGCCTAGATACCAAGCGGCCCTTGAACAACACCAAAGACTCATCCACTGAAATTTCTTTCCCAGGAGCAAAGATCTCAGGAAATCGATCAACAAAATGATCAATGACAGGCCGAATCTTGAAAAGACGGTCACAGTCAGGGTGATCTCGTGGCAAAGCAAAACCATTGTCAACAAAATGCATCATCCGAAGCAGAAGCAAATACCTATCACGACTCATGACTGCCGGAAATATAGCTGTTGCCATCAAAGGACTAGTAGACCAATATGAAGCCATTGATGGCTTCCTAAGCAAGCCCATCCAAAAAGTTAAACCCAAAAACTTTTTCATCTCCTCCAAATTTGTGGGAGTCCACCGAGTAGCTCTAGCGTGGGGCTTAAGGCTGGCACTGTTCTCCCTCAAAAACTGTTCTGCATACAAATTAGTCTGCTCTACAATCTCTGCCAAAAAGACATCATCCATAAACCACTTGAAAAATTAATTGGCAAAAAGTTTTCAGTGTTCACCCTACACCCTGGAACACCAGTAAATTCAGGCAATGCCTGCTGCACCATGCCTGGGGCAACCCAAAGGTCAGAACTTTCAACGACAAGTCTTGCAGCCTCAAGCTGCCGCCCAGCTGCCTCTTGTCTCACTACACCAACTGGAAGTCTAGCAGCCCCAGGCTGCAGCCCAGATGCCTCATGCTGCACTATCGGCACAACAATGTCCTCCGCAACCACAGGCACTTCATCCACACCAAAAGTAGCTTCATCAGCACTCAGAGTATCTTCATCATCAGATGAAGCCATGTGTAGAGAAAACTCACTACCTGAATCTTCACCTCCCACCTCTGCCTCAGAATCAGAGTCAGTCTCTGCACCATGGTCAGAAGAAGAATCAAAAAGCATTCCAACAACTTACTGAGCAGTAATCCGGCAGCTAGCCATTATCCTTACTAAGAAAGGAGTCTGCACAAACAACTCAACAACCAACAGTGTGCAAAGTAAGTAAAAAATGTAAGCCTTTATCACAAAGATCTATATACTGAAAAAATATACAATTCACTTACAAAAGACAGCTACACTCACCAGCACCTACTCTGCAAAGACAAAGCAAATAGGCAACGATATCCCACTAGAAAGAAGAAAAAAAAACTTACATCTACAGAAGTACACGTCAAGAACAAATGCAAAACATGTTTTACAATCACAAAAAACAGAAACCAAACATACTCGTATTACTCACTTTAAAAAAAAAAACATTTACATACAAATTCTACAAAAAAGGTCTCTTACCAAACGCATGCAACTACACAAACTGCAGAACCACCAGTAATGAAACCGCGCACTGCAACAGTCTAAAGAGAAACGAAAACACACACTTTAGAAAACAAAAAATACACATTACAACAGGCTATGTCACAGGTTATGTTACAAATGGGGTGACTGTCCCAATAGGGGACAGAATATAAATCTTTGTTAAATTTGGGACCCCTGAAAGCAACCCTTGCCCAAGGGGTCGCTTCCATTTAAAAAAAAAAAAAAGATTTCCCTGGTGTCTAGTAGGGTTTTTTGCTCACTCCTGAGGGCAGGAAGGCAAAATTATGAGGCAGAATATATTCAATA
The DNA here is from genome assembly GCF_964261635.1 of Lissotriton helveticus. Lineage (NCBI taxonomy): Eukaryota > Metazoa > Chordata > Amphibia > Caudata > Salamandridae > Lissotriton > Lissotriton helveticus. The sequence goes on along the minus strand of NC_136072.1, from coordinate 452,459,598 downwards.
AAGACTATGGGCCCAAGGGTCGCTTCCTTTGCAAAACAAAACCAATCCCTAGTGTCTAGTGGGCTTTTCTACCCCCCTGGGTCCAGATTCGGCAACAAAAGGGGCCAATCTGCTCCCAGGGGGGGCAGAAAAATCTAAAATAATTACTTTGCCCCCAGAAAGCAACCCTTGCCCAAGGGGTCGCTTCCTTTTCAAGAAAAAAACAATCCCTGGTGTCTAGTGGGATTTTCTGCCCCCCCCCCCCCGGGTCCAGATTCGGTAAAAAAACGCCCAATCTGCTCCCAGGGGGCAGAAAAGTCTAAAACAATTAAATCGCCCACAGGAAGCAACCCTTGCCCAAGGGGTCGCTTCCTTTGCAAAAAAAACAACAAATCTCTGGTGTCTAGTGGGCTTTTCTACCCCCCGCTGGGTCCAGATTCAGCTGCAAAAACAGGTGATCTGCCCCCAGGGGGGGGCAGAAAAGTCTAAAATAATATTTTTGCCCCCAGGAAACGACCCTTGCCCAAGGGGTCGCTTCCTTTTGATAAAAAAAATTACCCTGGCGTCTCGTGGGCTTTTCTGCCCCCCCCCCCCGGGTCCAGATTCGGCAAAAAAAGGGCGATCTGCCCCCAGGGGGGGCAAGAAAGTCTAAAATAATATTTTGGCCCCCAAGAAACGACCCTTGCCCAAGGGGTCGCTTCTTTTTTTCATCAAAAGAACATCCCTGGTGACTAGTGGGGGCATACCTGGTGCAGAATCGCGACGCTGTGCGCGATCCTGAACCAGGAATGTCCTGCATTGGGACAGCAGGGGAGAGGAAACAGTGTTCCCTCCCCCCCCGATGCCTCAAGGCACTGAGAAACGCCCCCATCCCCCCCCCCCCGCACCACCGGAGAGCAGAAACCTCACCTGCTCGCTGGACGCGCTGGAAAGAAATGGCTTCCAGCGCGTCCAGCACTTCCTGGTGACGGCGCGCGCTGAGCGCGCTGACATCACCAGGAAGCGTGGGGGGGCTCGGGGTGGCAGCGGAAAGTCTTCCGCTGCCACCCCTGCATCCAAAACGAGGATCGATGCCCCAGGGGGGAGCGGCAGCGCTCCCCCCAAGGGCTGTCCCGATGACGGAGCGGTTCCATCATCAGCACAGCCCAACCGATGCTGATGACGGAACCGCTCCGTCATCAGCATCGAAGGGGTTAACTCTATTTCCTTTGAAATTACCACATTCGCCTGTGCCAGAAAATTAATAGTTTAAACCTTGAACGGAGCACGCATGTCGCATGTTACCTGTTGACTTGGGCTTACCCTTGTCCGAAGTCGGCTGGGGGGGGTATTTAAAGATGAGGACAAAAGAGGGAGGTCTAGCACAGGTGGGCCTGCGCTTGGCCTGGTCTTCACCAGGGACGTGCCTGGGTGCGACCCACACCGTGGGCTTCCTTGGGTGATTTTAAGGGTTTGCATGGCGCTTTGCAGACAGGCCCCACCTCCTCTCCTCCTCCTTGCCCTCAAAAGACAGGCATACAGCATACTGCATCGCGTACTTCCTGGAGTGATATGAAGCTTTGTTGACAGGCCCCACGTTCTCTCATCAAGTGGAATTCTTGGATTCAGATTCCTTGCCAACAAAAGTCAGGCATACAGGATCCATTTAAACATAACACATAGTTGATTGAGTTTATCAGCTTTTGCCATTATGATTGTTAAAAACAATCGATTTCGAGAGCAACAATACTGTGCACTTGTTGACTTTAAAGGAACTGTAGCTGTGCACAATGCTAATGGAAGGCAATTCTGATTGATGTAGCAAACCCCAGGAAAGAATTGAGATCTTTAACAAAAATTTAACTGGTACTGTTGTTCTTACTGAGAAACGAAACACATGGGTATGGTAATATAGTGAACATCAAGGGATTTCCTTTAATGTTATGCTATCCACTTACAATTTAAACCTTACTTCCGAATGCAGCCAGTGCGGGCATTTCTGTACTGAAGACATGAGGTCAAATTTACTTGCACTTGTCATGGATGGTCTGGCTACAGTATGACTCACTGCCGTAAGTGAAAACTAGGTCGGGGTCATCACATACTCAATTTGGCAGAATTTAAGTGAAATAGCACCTGTGAGGAAAGTTGTTTATTACATGGGGTGGTTGTGTGACCTCATTGTGTAATAGACTCACAAACCAGTATTGGGTCCAATCAAGCTTGTTTGTAAAACGTTAGCTCAGTACTGAGTAGCAGTGGCTCGGAGTAGTCAAGGTTTATCAAAGGAACAAGTGTAAAGCATTTATGAGTACCAAAACAGTTGAGTGAGAAGAAAACACATCATCATCAAAATGCAACACAAATTTATAAATAAATTGGGTGTGTCTCTTTAAATAGACATCTGAATCACAACAATCTACTGGAGTGTTCGGAGATATTAATTTTAAAGAAGCAATAAATTGCAGATTTTCGGTAATGCATCACTCATTGGAATCTACAGCAACTCGCAGTGTAGGGTCAGCCACAACAACTTGAAAACGGCTATAAAGGTACTTATGTGACAACCAACTCTTGCAGGCAGCAAGTCACAGGGACCAATTTGATCGAAGAGAAGAGTTGCCTCACAAGTAAAGCAACCTCCAGTCCAGTTCCAGGCTCTGAGTGTACCACCATAGGAATCCATGGCGTGGTCCTGATGCAAGGGATGCAGGATGCTGAAGATCCTCAAGGATGCTGATGATGCTAAGTCAGTGTCATGGATCTTCCTGTAGCCTCTCCTCGGACCAAAAGCCTTAGAGGTCAATATCCCATGAAGTCCTAATCCAGCACAAAACCAGTTGCTACTGGTCTCCGGTTACAACCAAGCCAACGCTTCCCTTTAACTTGCAGTAACTTCTGTGCTGCAAGACCAATCTGCACTCAAATGACTCTCACAGGTCCAGGTGCAAGGTTTGAGGGTTAGGACTCATTCTCCCAGGCTGCACTTTGATGCTCAGCAGCGGCCAAGCGTTCTCTGCTCCCAACTTGCCAAGAAAGGTTTCTTCAGCTTTAATGACCATGTAGCTGTAAGAAGGAGTTGGACAACTGACCCTTGGAGTCAGATTCTCGGTCAGGGGCTCTGGGATGTTTTTCCTTGAGTGGGGCAGACCAGGCACAGCCCTTTCTTTGCTAGCCCAAGGTGCAGCAGATGCAGTCCACTGTTTGGTGCACCCTATGTTTGCTGGGTCCAGGGAACTGCAGGGACGTCCTTCTTGATCCTCTCTCCAGTACAGACATGATCTGAGGTCTTGGTGACAGGAGTGCCACTTTTATGCCCAGTTCCTGCCCTTGGGGGATGCAGCAACTATTAGCCAATGGGCTACTAAGTCCACTCCCACGTAGGGACGATTTCCTGTCCAATGTGGTGTCTAGCTAGCCCAGAATGCACCTTTATCGCCCACTTCCAACATAGTACAACACTCTTTTATTGTGTAGATCTCCATAGCCCATCCTAGAGGTGTGGCTACTTCTGGGCTACACGCCCATGAAAAAAACAGGTTTTGCAACGGCTTCGCCATCTCCAACCCTGATGCGAGCCTGTCTGCTAAAATAAAAGAGCATTTCCTCTCGTGTGTGACCACCATTTGCCATCTAAAGGTGGCTTCCTTTTTGAAGCTTGCCTATTGGGCTTGCACCTTGTTTGACCTTTCTGCTGGGAGGAGGTAACACCTCCTTCAGGACCACAGTTTGGGTGCATCTGTAAACGGTCTCTGGAAAACTTTAGGCAACAAAGTGGAGACTTCCTAAACTCAGATCACCTTTATTGAATGTCATCGTAACTCCCAACAATAAACTAATCACTACTGATATTTTTGTGAAACCCACTAATTGGAACACCTTATTGTATTTCACAAGCTTCCATCAATTGTCTCTGAAAAATCATCTACCTTACTCATAATCTTTACAAATTAGAATAACATCTGATCCACAGACCTACAACGTGGCAAAAATGATGATTTATGACATGTTTAAAAACAGAAATTTCCCTACCAACATCATCGATGAGGTGGTACAGAGCAGAGAAAAGAAACCGACAAGAATTATTGGTTAGTAGACCATACACCAAAACCTCATCCAGAATATTAATTAAAAAATGTTGTACCATAAGCTCAATAGTCAGGAACATCCTTTTGAAAAATTGGCCAATGTTATCAACTGAACCAGAGTTTAAGGGAATATACGCTCATCTGCCTATGTTTGCTTATGAATGGTCTAGAATTTTGAAGGCAATATTACATTCCAAATATACGACCAATGAAAGTAAATCATATAGGGGGACTGTTCAGTGTTACAATTGCACCAACTGTAGTAACTTCATAAAAATTCCAGAGGTAAACTATTCATCCAATGGCACTACTATCAAGATAAAGGTCACTGCAATTTGTGAAAGCAAGAATGTAATATACATGATAAAATGCCCATGTGGTCTCACATACATGGGAAAAACTGAGCGAAAAATCAAATTAAGGATTACAGAACATAAGAGCAATGTAAGAAAGAAGAATGAAAAATCAACAACATCCATATGCTTCAATTCATCAGGCCACAATATCAGCCAACTAAGATTTATTGTATTAGAACTGATACCAGTTAAAGATGATGCAGATGCATACAACAAGCGCCTTAGACAGCATCATGTGCATAGAGGCCTAACTTTCACCCCTGAGTGGTGTTGGTCTCCATGTATGTGGACGATGTCACTCTAGATGTCAAACATCCCACCGCAAACTTAGGTCCACTGATTAGGGAATTCACCTTGTTTGGTGGATTATACGGCCTATCGATCAACTGGCCAAGTCAGTGATTTTTCCGCTCACGGAGGCCACTGCACAGTTCTGCTCGGAATTTCCTCTCCGATGGGCGACTGAACTGATTAAATATCGGGGCATATGGCCGAGCTGAGCGGTATATATCCTTTGGAAGTCAAAGTATGGCTGTCTGATGGAGTGGCTGGAGAGCCGATTGGCTAGATGGATGCGACTCCCACTCTCCATGGAGGGACGGCTGGCCATTTCTAAAATGGTTATAAAGCCCAAATTCTTAATCTATTCATTAACCTCCCCCTTCCTCTACCCAGGTGCTTTAGGCGCAGACTTCAGTCGTGTTTGGTTTCGTTGGCATAGGCCAGGAAACAGCCCAGAATTGCCTGGAAGAACCTTACACACCTATTTGAACATGGTGAACTAGGCGCACCAGACATGGACATTTATTACAGTTGTGCACAGGCGCAATTTAGGTTTTACTGGCTATACCCTACATAGTTGATGGCCCACACAGCGCCGGCCATGATCATGCGGCGCTAATACCTTTACATATGGCTCTTTATAGACCATAAACCAGGCCACGGATACGATTAGCTGCACTGTTTGGGCATGGCACGAGCTGCGAGAGCGACTGGTTGTATTGCTAGCCCCCTCTATTCCATTGACCAAACACCCAGCCCTTTTCTCAAGATGCAGGTGCTTGCCACAGGTTGAGGAGCCTCCAGCTTATCACAATGGATGATGCGTTTCTGGAGGGCTTGCGAGAAATTATATCAAATTATGCAAATGAGTTCCTTGTGAACGCTGTTTTCTTCTTGAATGTTTATTATGCTGCAGCAGGCCCTGGGAGATGCCGAAGCCACTGTCCTGGAAAGGTTCACTTATTACCAGCTATGAGATGCCCTGCACGCTAGCTATGCATCGTTCCCTACAGCACCGCCTACCCTACAGGTGCTAGAGAGCTTTAGTGGAAACCCCTTCCCACGCAAATTAATAACGCGTTTATATTTCGAAATGCAACGCTCTGCTCCAGTGCACATCCCTACTGCGCGGCGAGAGTGGGGCGACCAACTGGGTATAACCATATCAGAGGAACAATGGACATTTGTTGTGCTCAGGTGCGAGCACGGTCACCTAATTATAGGCTGTGCCTTATACATTTTAAATTTCTGCATAGGCTGTATCAGTCTCCGGAATGGCTGTTAGAAGTGGGCTTAAAAGATGATGTGCACTGCACCCAATGCTCAGCCCCTTGCGCAAATTATCTGCATCTGTCCTTGGAGTACCTGGAATAAAGCAATACTGGGGGGTCTGTTTTTGATGCAATAGGTGAGATGATAAGCTTGAGATTAGTGCATACCCCCTTACCGCATTACCGGGGATACGTCAAGGGGATCCCCCAGACAGCCAGAAGTTAATTTCATTGCTAATATTCCTTAGCAAGCAATGGGTGGCGATGTGCTGGGTCGTCACACAATCCCCCGACTGGAGGAATAGATTAAAGATGTGTTATATTGTCAAAATCAGCTTGAGACGTACTGGGATTTAATACCAGGTTGATCTTGCCCCAAGGATATTTGGGGTCCACTCTGTGGTGATGGGGCCCTAGGCCCACATGGTGTATAAAAGGACTGACACAGACACCAGTTAGTGGATGGTTATTCTGGCCACAAGCACGTGTGCTCGGCCTCTTTTATTACCAGCGTCACCTGACCCAGTGACGTCTGTGGTGGGTGGGTGCACAGTGTATGGTTACACTGGAGAACAACTAGACTGTGTCCTGGCAGGACACTACATCCCTCCCAAAATTAAAGGAAAGGAAAAATGAATGTCCAACCTGCAAGAAAACAGAAAAACAGAAATTTACAGCCCCCAACGGATTCTCTTCAGGCGGTTGGCTTGGACTCTTCTCTCACTAGAGTCACTGGGAGGACCCACCTGCTGGACGCGATGGGACCGGGTGGACCGTGCGGGGATTCGCATGAGCCGCGCAAAGGCATCGCTGAGGAACTGCCAACGGACTCCCCGACAAGTCGCTCATGTTGCCCCTGGGGGGTTGATGTCATCGCCAGGATGGTCTTGCCATTAGGATATGGGTGTTGTGCCTTCTTCAGACTGTTTCTCGGTGCCAGGTGTTCACCTGGGGCCTTTGTGCTTCCTGTAGCCTGTCGTGGAGCTGCCGCTGCTACACCTCTCCCATACGGATTCCTCTGTCACAGGAATTCCGCCGAGGCCCTTGTCCCCTGGACTGCCACTTGACCGCGTGGGCTGTGCGGGTTGCTGCGGAACTTCGGACATGGCCACAGTCGAGTCTTGTGTAGTCCACAAGGGTGGATTGTCTAGTGTTCGGGTATGCTCTGCTTCGGCAAGCTTCAGGTTCATGGGGCACCCATACGGCTCTTCGGTGGTTGGTCTCCTCAGGTGCAGGTTGTCGGGATTACTGGGATCCACACGGATGGTGCGATGCTCCTTTGACATCATGGATGTTCCTGTGTGCTGAATGATGTCTCTTTCTTCCTCGGTGGAGTGATGTTGTGATACTCCATTCTTCCTCTTCGTTCTCTTCCTCGACGCGGTCCAGTCTTCTTTCTTGCTTACTCATGCTAACCAGGCTTCTCCATGTAGCGGGCCCTCTACATGTTTTCCCCCTGGTCTTGTCCATGCGGTGGGACACTGTCTTCACTTGGCTTGGTGACTAGACCTGCCGTCGTATCGTCCCTTTACTTGATCGCTTCTTTTGCTTTTCATTGGGAAACCCTTCCTTAGTCATCGGGTTTTTTTGTCTCTACGGTTCCTTCTTCAGTGGCACTTCTGCAATTCTCTGGCGAATTGGCTTCTTGTCTTCTTCCCTTTCTTTGTGGCGTCGCGCCCTTCTTCTCCATGTTCCTTCTCGCGACGCGGTCTGGTCATCTTGCTGTCTTCGTCTTCCCGACCAGTCTTCTCCAGGCAGCGTGCACTCCACCTGTTTCTCTCTGGTCTGGTCATGGCTCTCAGACCCTGTGATCTTCTCTTCTTGTGACTGGACCGATCGTCGCGATCTTCTCTGTTGCTTCTTCTTTCTTTTCTTGGCGACCAGACTGGGTGGTCGGTTCTTTTCTTGGGTGCGTCCATTTGGCGGGTCGGTTCCGTTACTTGGGTGCGACCATTTGGCGGGTCGGCTTCTTTGCTTGGGTGCGACCGTTTGGCGGGTCAGCTTCTTTGCTTGGGTGCGACCGTTTGGTGGGTCGGCTTCTGTGTGATCGCTATTCACCGTTGCGGTGTTTTCTGCATTGGCGCGCTTCGTCTGCGCTGTGGAGGGTTGCGTCACTACTCCTTGTATCTTCGCTTGGGCATGCCGTCATACGTGCTGATGATGGCGCTCTGGTTGCTGTGAGACGTCATTGCCTCACTCTGGGATCTTTGTGCGCTGTCCTGTGGCGTTGGCGTGTCGCTGTGCAGCGTTACTCTGGCGCTCCTGATTTCTGGCGCTCCTGGCACGTCCCGGCGCAGTGCTGCGCTGTCCTGGCGTGCGGGTGTGGAGTTCTTGCACTCCTGGCGCATCCCTCGCGCCTCGTGGCGTGTTTCTGCGTTTCTGGCGCGTTCCTGCGCCGTCTCCTTTCGTCCTCAGGAGGTTGCGTATTGACGTGGCGTCATCCGGGCGCGGCTGTGTTCTTGTGCGTGGAGTTCCTTCACTCCTTTTGTTTTCCTGCGCAGTGTTGTGCTGCGTCTTCGGTCGGGCTTCTTTGTCGCTGTGTGGTGTTCCTGCGCCAGTCTGGCGTTAGTGTGTGCCCTGTGGTGCTAGCAAGGCGCTGCACAGTGTCACTCTCAGTGCTCCGAAGTCCTGGAGTGGCGCGGCACCACTGTCACGTCTGGTAGCACTAGCTTGCCCTGTGCTTTGTTCTTTAAGCGCTTTTCAGCTTGCCCTCCTCTGCTGGGAGTCTACTTTCCTTTGGCGCGCTTGGGGCTACACTGCAGGGCTGCAGTGGTCAGTTTGTGTTGCTGCAGGCTTTATTATCCCGAATCCTTCCTGTTGGTTCGTCCAAGGCTTGTTCCTATCCCTTGGGATCCTTCCTCTGCCTGCAATTGCTCTGGATGTAACTGGATGCAGTGCAGGGTAACTTGTGGAATCTCCAATCGGGCATCTTATTCGCTGCTGGTCCCAGCTGCCCACGGAGCTCCAGTCCTCCCCAGCCTGCTCCGGTGAGTTTCTTTGGTGCCTTTTGTTGCCTAGGGTTAGTGGTTTCCTCTGCCGGCTACTCGCGCTTGCTTCCTGCGGGTGGGGGGGGGTTTACAGACACCTTATTCCCCTTTTCACCTCTCCCGTCACTGCGGTGAGGCACTGGTGCTGCTCGGGTTCACACAGCCCTGCGGGGTTTTTTTGCTCACACTCCTCTTCGCCCTCCCCCGCCGCGGCAGCCACACACTGTTCATTTTGCTGCACGTGCGTTGAGGGGGCGCTGTAATTGGCACCAGACACGGTTTGTGATCCACCCCTCGCGGCAACCCTTTCAACTCACGGGCTGCACCGGGGCACTTGCACCGGCGGTTGCCGTTGTCGCTCTTCCAACCCGCCGCTGCATCCTCACTCTTCTCATGCTGCGCGGCGGGGGAGGGGTATTAGCGCTAGTCACGGGCCTCCCGCGGCCTCGTCCATACTCGCCCGGATGCAGTCTCTTCTTCCGCCCGAAGGGTTGGGGCATGGGCAGGTGCTGCGACAGGCCGCTCTCCTATCGCTCTCCGTCCCTCAGCTTCCCCGGTGTCAGCCTCTCTCGGGTAGCAGGGGAGGCGGAGGCAGAGTCGTTGCGGGTGAGCTCCGCTCTGCTTTGCGTCAGTGCGGGTGGGCTCCGCTTGCCATGTACCTCCGCCCGTAGCTCTCTACACGCTGCGGGCGCTTCTCTTAAAAGTTCATTATCCCCGCCACACTTCACATACGCAGCGGGACGGGCGACGCTGCAGGCAGGCCGCGGGTGGGCTCCGCTGGCCTTGCTTCACTTTGGGGTTTATTGGCCGGTCCGGTGACTATGTTGCGCTAGTGGGACAGTGTTCACTGATAGCGGGTGGGCTCCGCTTGATATTCAGTCATAAGGGGGGTCGCTTCTGGCATGCGCGATCCCCGAAGCCAATCACAGCACCCGGGCACACCTCCGGCCTACGGGCCTTTACCTCAGCGCGGGTGGGCTCCGCATGGACTCTTAGTGGCGGCCGACACGGGTGGGCTCCAGTCGGTCCGTTTATCTTCAGGCTCACTTGCGGCCAGTACAGGTGGGCTCTGGCCGGTCCGCTTTCTCGGTGGGGGTCCCTTCCCCACCGGGCATTTTGCTGCTGGAACGCGAGGTGCGGGGTGGGCTCCCGGTCACCTCTTCATGGATCTTTAGGCCCGGGGCACGGCACACGCCCTGCTGGCCTCTCGGTGGCCGGTGCCGCTTCCCCGAGGGGGTGCCCTTCACATGGGCAGTTCCCTTCTTCTTTTCCAGGGTTTTTCAGCTGCGGCACGCATGGCTAGCGTCCGCCCTCGTCGCCAATGTGGTGATGGGGCCCTAGGCCCACATGGTGTATAAAAGGCCTGACACAGACACCAGTTAGTAGATGGTTATTCTGGCCACGAGCACGTGCGCTCGGCCTCTTTTATTATCAGCGTCACCTGACCCAGTGACGTCTGTGGTGGGTGGGTGCACAGTGCATGGTTACACTGGAGAACAACTAGACTGTGTCCTGGCAGGACACTACACACTCCAGGCTTATATATGACTGCGGGTGCAGGAAGAGACTCAGGCCCCTTTCCGTGTGGTGGTTGAGTAACTCTTCTCCTAATAGGCGATACCTGAGTGGAGACGGATGCAAAAAGGCAGCCCTCATGCTAATGGTGATTCTCCGATGATGTGTGTGTGTGTCGATCTGTTACTGCCGAGGCTCCTCTGTATTTGCTATGCTCTCAGGCACCCCCCTGTCCCTCCTCCCCCTCCTCTTTCCCTAGACTCATTTCCGCTGTTTTTCTCTCACCTCTTCGTTCTGTGATTTGTTAGTATAAGGAATTGTTCATCATAAGCACGTTGTGATAGACATGGCGTTTGCAAACATTTTTCATATGCAGTAGATTTGAAGATCGATTTACTTTATATGAAATATGTTGTCATGCTTCTGACTTATTGCTACTGTTATTGTTTACTGCATTCGAATAAACAGATTTGAAAAAAATGATACATATAACAGAAAGGATTTACTGAAAAGGGAATTATATTGGATAAAAAGACTAAATATGATAATACCCATTGGGTTGATGATGCAACCAGAAGGATGGTCAGCCAGGCCCTCGTCGGCAGCAGACTGGACTACTGCAACGCCCTCTACGCGGGAACCATAGCCAAACTCCAGAAAAGACTACAGCACATACAGAACACCTCTGCATGCCTCATCCTCGACATCCCCCGTCGCACCCACATCTCAACCCACCTGAGAGACCTGCACTGGCTCCCAGTCAACAAGAGGATCACCTCCAAGGTCTTCACCCACGCTCACAAAGCACTCCACAACACCGGGCCAGCATACCTCAACAATCGACTCTCTTTCTACACCCCGAACCGCCAGCTTCGCTCCGTTGACCTCGCCAACGTTCCACGCATCCACAGGACGACCACCGGCAGCAGATCATTCTCCTACCTCGCCGCCAAGACATGGAACACCCTCCCCACCCACCTCTGACAGACTCAGGATCTGCTAACCTTCAGGAGACGTCCCAAGACCTGGCTGTTCGAGCAGTAGCTGCACCCCTCTCTTCCCCTCAGTGCCTTGAGACCCCCACAGGTGATTAGTGCGTTCTACAAATGCTTCATTTATTGATTGATGCTAGATTAGAATAAGCGAGTTTTTGTAGAGATTGATTGAGAGATGAGCGACAAACTCCCATAACTTACAACTGATGAGGGAATTCATCAGATAGAAATAATACTCTTGGACTTCTTCTTTAGTTTTGTATAATTCTAAGTATTTCTGTGAATTTACCTTAAAAATCTTCTTTCACACAATAATTTTGCCTCATTGTATAAAACCTATATGAATAGTTTTGTTTGTGACTTGTTAGAGCGCAACAACGTCCATACGTACGTTTTTTTGATGTAGAGGATACAAGGTTTTTTGAAGGCTCAGGCTATGGACTAGCACTGCAATTGCAATTTCAGTTTGTGTATTTTTTCTTTTGACTTTACTCAGAAGTGACAACAAGCACTCATCCTGAAAGCGTGGTTTGACTGAATGTGGGGTATTTGCACTACACAATTTTCATTTTGGTTTACATTAAATGACTTGCACACATAGCATTACAACCTAAGAAATCCACTACAAGATGGCCGATTCACACAAGATAGTCCATCTTTGACCGTCTTTTAAGGGAATTAGAAACATGGCACTCATGGAACACACTGGGTAGGAGATCGGGGACTGTTTCATAGCACATTAGGTGAGTTTTTTGGGTACTAAATTGGGCACCTAAACACCACTGTTGAGGTTTATTTCACATACCACTGCAGTTAAGGGATGCGCTTAATAGGTGACAGTTGAATATTCAATGACCACACCAAAAACGAGGTCGTTAACTTTGGATTAATCTTGATGGAATGTTTTTTGGCACTATGGTTATGTTTTATATGCACCACATTCAACACATGGATTAACCAATCACTTATCACTGATAAACGGGATGAAGGATTGGTTTGGTGCACTACATTCTTGTGTTTTTTATTTGGGTTTACTTTAATTGATTCGCAGGTAAATGGTGCACTTTTAGTGCATGTTACAGCAACGATGTTTAAGAAATCTTTTATTTTGGTCACCGATGCCTTGTAACTAGGGACATATATTTGCAAATTTTTTTTATATCTATTTTTTTATATTGGAGAGTTTTAGACATTTGCTCATATTCTGGACAGGTTTCAGGAACGCTTCCTGCTTGATAGACCTGGAGTTCATGAGTTGAAAGACGATGTAGCGTATGAAGGATCATTAAATGCAATGATTCTAAGACCATAGGTAAGAGATTAATATTGGCCATGCAGGTAATAGATATAATCCTTATGTTGATGAAGGGATGACATGTTTCTATTATTCTTTTTGTTCTTTAGAAAATCACATCCTGATGAAGGACTAAATAGTCTCACATGCATTGAGGAATGATTGTGAATTGTTAAATATTGAACAGAGGAGCACTGAAATACATGGCATTTTATATTTGGAAGTTTCAAGAGAAACTATTTGAATATACTTGGGAACCAACCGAGTGAACAAACAAAAGATTCATGTCATATTTTGTTTGGCAAAATTATAATGATATATTTGACAAAAGATTGACGTAAACCATTCAGGGAACAAATTGGAATGCAGAGGGAGACACGATGTCCGGAAGGCAGAGTACGAGTATTAACTTCCTAAAGGTGCCACTTGTAGAAAACCAACACTAAATTTAAATTGAACAACAAAGTGGGTTTAATGCCACCATTATTTTTACCTGAACTACCATATTTAGTAGTCCCATTCATAAGTTAGCACTGGGGCCTTGTCCGTATGTAACACTGAACTCGCCAAAGGGGCTACTAGTCTTTCTACAGTAAAAATGACAATGTGTCGGAATGTAAAAACACAGGTCTTACTTTTTTATATACTGCCCCTAGCATTAGGGAAGACCTATATATTAAAAACGAAGGTTTGGGTTTATCGATTACTTTAAATGGCAAAGTCAAGTTAGCACCTTATTTTTGTGTTGCAAATGTTTAATAAGTAAGGAATAGGAATGCACAGCATGGATAAACGTCATCCAACAGTCAGGTGTGACAACTTCGTACAGTAGTAAACAGGATGCGGTGATGCATAACATTGAGAAGGGAGGGAGGGCCAATTTGGAGGTAGCCGTAAGGGGCGAGGTAGGAGGCAATGTCCAAGAGCTGCTGGGGGGGTGCTAATAAATGCTCCTCGGTAATTCAGAGGACCAAGGATGTAGGATGATGACCTGCAAGGAGAGGAACTGTAAAGGCCGGTGTAGCTGGCGTGGGGCTGGCCCCCGGGGGACACGTCCTGTGGTGCCTGTAGTATTACAGGTTTTTGGGTGGGGGCAAGGGAAGATAAGCACCGTTAATAAGAGGTATCTCCTGTGCAGAGGGGTGGTGAGACTAGTGAGTAGGTAGATCGCCCAGGTCAGGTGGTGCAGACAGTGCGTGGGGCGAAGGTCAAGTTTGTGCTGCAAAATGGAGGCAGGGTGTCTGCTATTGTTCTCGTCATGGAGGAAAGGTGCCCACATCTGTAGGAACAATTTGGTCTGGTCCTGCACATTGTAAATGACGCGTTCATGCGAAGCTGTTTGGACCATGGCCACAAGCCAAACCTCCTGAGATGGGGGTGCTGGCGACCTCCATTGGCCCACAAGCCAAGCCTCCTGTGATAGAGAATTAACAGTTTAAAAACTACTCTACTATGTTTATAAAATAAATATGATTTGGGCTTTGCAAAAGAACAATGGGTTGGAATGCTACCCCGAGTGATTGCCAGTGGTCAGACTTATTGCAAGCATCCACCCATCAACTTTTGTGTTTCTTAAAAATCAAGACCAACCTCATGTTTTCAATTTTTTTTATTGTTTTCCATTTAAACATTCTACACAATGTGAATTTAATCACCTTTGTTCCAGGCATCAGCAGCAGTTTTACAAGCCTCATATGCACAACTTAAATTAGTCAACAACATTATTCTTACCATCCCTTTTCCTCCTTCTTACTTTCAACTACTTCGATCACTAACCAATCTATTCTTTGTGTTATATTGAGTTTTGTTGAAGAATGGCTGTTTGTTTTTCAACCACTGCAGAGTGCATATTTTGTTACTCTGCAGATTTATTACAGTTCCCTTGCATATTTTTTTTAAGTTCCTTGGGAGTGCCTTTTAGGTGAGAAAGCGCAAGAACAACATCTTTGATAAGAGTCTGACCTCTTGTTTTTTGTCACCCATGCCGTGTTTTCAAGTGCATTTTGCAGGCAAGTTATCACTTAAAATGGCAGCTCTGTTTGTAGCTCAGACTAGTTCTAATGCAGTCGTTGTTGGCTTATTTAACTAGCAGCATCCAATATCTTGAACTTTCAATCACTCTTGATGTGTCTACTGCGAACCCAGCACGCATGTAAGATTTTTTTTTTTTTTTTATAAATACTTCTTAACAATGATAATTGCCAGAAACTGGAATGTCCTCACACTTCAGCAAGGGACTTATAAACTTCCTTAAGTTTCCTTTTCATGTCAAAACTATAGAACAGCCTCAGGCCTCGACTGTCTTAAACTTGGTACAGTTCAGGAAATTCCAGAAAACCGAAATTCTCAAAAGAGGCCTTTTATTCAGAACTTTCTTCTTACATGCTTATTATCCTACTTCTGTAGTCCTCAGAAGCGACAAACGTAAGAAGTAGCACTTTATTAAAATCCTTAAGAAAGTAAATAGTAAAATCAACTGCCATTTCGTAGGTCCCTTTGCTCCAGTTTTAAAACATACCCTGGATGTGAAGAATACAAGAGCCACACCATTTCTTAAAAACAAATGTGTACATGGTTTCTGCTAAATGCAACTGTGTATGTTGACACAATCAATTGTAGTCGTGTAGTTAGTGAGAATAGTGGTAAGAGCACATGCCTATGCTTCTATGCATGAAAAACGAGCATTGGCAAAGGCACTATGTTTTACCTTTATAACAAGGATGTCAGGCTATTAGCTTTACTAATGCTTTTTGTGAATAATGTTGGGGAAATAAGGTAAAGGGAAAAAATATAAATAATGGCTAAAAATCAAAGATAATTCTTAAAATATCTCAAAACTGCACATCACATCCAATATTTTGAATCTCTATAAATGCTTTACTTTTTTTTCAAATACCTTTCAGGCAGAGCTCTCCAAACAATGTACAAAGATCAAAGAAAAATGCAAAAACGCTTGCCAAAATCTGATATACTTTTCCACAGGGCTCAGGAATGTAACAAATGCTAGAGCCATTTGGTGCTGGGCAATAATAATAATAATAATAATAACAGCCTACGGAATAGATTCATGGGTCTCCAAGAGGACAGACATCTCTTTTTCAGTCATGCTAAGCTCCCCTTCTGCCTCAAATGCCAACTAAATGAGTGCTACAAAAGGGGGTGGTGATGGGCGGAGCATCTGAACCAATCAAACACTCACACCCAGTCAACAGATCTGGGTTTAATCCATCACCGTTCTTTAGCCCACTCTGACACCCCAGTTCAGACATGGCCATATGCAAATCAGTCTGACCCTGTGCCTCATGGGAACAGTCCAGCCCGAACTGCCAAGCCATGCCTTCCTTGGACCGGAAACAAGCTTCCGAGGACCAGTTTCTGGCATTTCAGCCATCTTCAGCCCGGCTTGCTTGAATCCAGTGGCAAAGTGAGCAAGGGACTCACGTCTGAGCATACCCTGCCAACTTATGGCGAACAAAGTGGTACAAAAGGGGGTGGTGATAGACGGAGCATCTGAACCAATTAAACACTCACACCCAGTCAACAGATCTGGGTTTAATCCATCACCGTTCTTTAGCCTACTCTGCCACCCCAGTTCAGACATGGCCATATGCAAATCAGTCTGACCCTGCGCCTCATGGGAACAGTCCAGCCCGAACTGCCAAGCCATGCCTTCCCTGGACCGGAAACAAGCTTCCGAGGACCGGTTTCTGGCATTTCAGCCGTCTTCAGCCCGGCTTGCTTGAATCCAGTGGCAAAGTGAGCAAGGGACTCACGTCTGAGCATACCCTGCAAACTTATGGCGAACAAAGTAGTACAAAAGGGGGTGGGGGTGGTGATGGACGGAGCATCTGAACCAATCAAACACTCACACCCAGTCAACAGATCAGTGGGCTAAAGAACGGTGATGGATGAAACCCAGATCTTTCGACTGGGTGTGAGTGTTTGATTGGTTCAGATTCTCCGTCCATCACCACCCCCGTTTGTACAACTAAATGAGTGCGGCAGCCCACCCCTCACCCAGCACCATAAGCTCTGCCTTTCTGTGTCCATGCAATACATGGCGCACAAGAGATAAAACAAATCCAATCTAAAGTGTGTTCTTTTGTCGATTCCTCGAAAAAAAAAAGTCGACTTTCTGTGATTTTACAAGTGAGTTGGGAGGTATGGGGAGCAACGCTGAGAGCACAACAGGTGGGGATGTGATGGCAGAAACTATGCACAGGGAGAGATCAAATAAATAAGTCTTACCCTGGAGTGCTCTAAGAAATAGAAAAACAGAGTTCCCTGGTGGGAACATCCAGCATCCAAGTTATCCAATGAAAAGGATAGTAAAGCTGTGCTCCAGGGAAGGGACAAACAAATGAAGAAGGGGAAAACCACTGAATATGAAGTAAAAGCAAGCAAAAATGGGATTGATAAGAGAGCCAATGAATGATGAGCAATGGGCAGACCCATTTCCCACTCAATGTGTTGATATAGTATACGAAAGTTCTTCGACTAGGCATGATGTAAAATGTTTTTTTCTTAAGAAAACTTTTTGATACTGTTTCATCTGTAGCTTAAATCTGCTGCATAACTGTAGTAATCATGAGGTCCATATCAAATTAAAGGTTAAATAATTCATCCTTTATTGGAGAAGCATTGGGTACATCCATTCATGTCTTCAAGTCATATCAAAAGTGAGCACAGTTCCAAGGAAACAGTTGCATGGAATCTCATGCCATACACCAGAATACAGAATGAGAATACAGAGTAGGAACTCTATTACATACTAATACTCTACACTCTACTGACTGACTAAATAATAATAATACAGCATTACTACACATCTTCCCTTTTTATAAAAACAACAAAAAAACACGTTAAAGTAATAAGAGAAAAATCAATAATAAACAAATTAATTGTATTTCTCTGGTCTCTTAACAATTCTTCCGCTAGATGACTAAAAAATGTTTGGTTGAATAATAGACTCACTAACAGAAATCTCATTAGAGTTTTCATCAGGTAATTCAATAACAGCATTATCGTTATCATAACACCAAAACAGAAAAAGGCACAGATTGAGATGATGGAATCAGTCTGTCCATATCCAAGCTAGCTAACGCTAAATTACTCATATGCCACGTTTCTCCATTGTCAAGAGTAACAGAATTATGATGAATTTTAGAAATTCTTCTTGGTTGTGAAAATTTACTGAAGCCTTTAGGTACCTTACGAGGATTTTTAATACAAACTAATTGACCAATTTGTAAATCAGTAGGACGAGTACCATGCTTACTATCATAATACGTTTTGTTCTTCATTTGGGAATGAGTTAAAGTATTTTTAACATCATTAAGGTTGCAAAAAGACATACCTCCTCTCTTCATCATCCAGGATTAGTTTTAGAATAAGGAATTCTGCAACGCATCAAAGAAAAAGGACTTTTACCTAAAGAAGGATGAAGAGTAATGCGATATGACCACATTTTTTTACATTCATCTTCCCAAGATAATTTCGATTTTCTACATAACTGTATCGTGTTTTTTATAACACTATTTAATCTTTCCACCACACCATTTGAAGAAGGATGATATAATGGAGTGAAAGTTTGTTTAATTCCATTCATAGAAAGGAATTGCAACATATTATTTGACTTAAACTGTACTCCATTATCAGTCAATAATGACGATGGAAAACCTTCTTGCAAAAAAATAGATTTAAGAAACTCAATTACAGATTTGGTATTAATTGTGTTTACAACTCTAAGCTCAAACCATCTAGAAAACAAATCCACAATAACAATAATATATTTGGTAGAATCGTCAAACCAGACAATGGGGCCCATAATGTCTAAAGCAACCTCATCCCAGGGCAAACTAGGTGAATGAACAACACCTAAAAGAGGGTTAAACGTTTTCTTTGATTTGTCTGAAGTCTCACAGCTAATACAAGATCTTACTTTAACCTCAACAGATTTGTCTACACCAGGCCACCAATAAGAGTCTTTAACCCTGGATTTAGTACGTGATATACCAGGATGTCCTTCATGCGACAATAAAATTATTCGATCTCTCAAGGATGTAGGCGGAATTACTTTATCACCTCTCAATACAAAATTACCACAAACAGTAAGTTCATCTCTTACTTCCCAAAACGGTCTAAGATTTTCTGACAAATCTTTTTTCCCAGGTGTAGACCAACCATTAACATTGTTTGACTTAACCTCTGCTAACAATGAATCCAAAACATCCGCTTCAAACCATTGTTCTTTTGAAATACAAATATCTGAATTTCCATCAAGAATGATGTTAGCAACAGAAAAATCATTCCAAGAATTGGAATCAATTTTGGCCACAGGTAATGAAAGCCTACTCAATCAATCAGCTATCACGTTCTTTGCTCCAGGTACATACTGGATTTCAAATATGTAATCCTGTAGGCGCATAGAAAGTCTAGCAAATCTGGCAGTTGCTCTATATAAACCATTAGAAGTCAATAATTTTGTGAGGGGTTTGTGATCAGTTCTGACACAAAACTCCTTACCCCACAAAAATATTCTGAAATGTTCTAAACTCCAAACTACTGCTAGAGTCTCTCTTTCTATTACTGAGTACTTTTGCTCAGAAGGAGTTAGTGACCTAGAGGCAAATGCAATAATGACTTCACCATTACTTTCTGTGACTTGCGTTAACACACTACCCAAACCACTTGAACTAGCATCAGTAGTAAAGAAAGTGGAAGACATGGGATCAAAACCTTGAAGGTTTGGAGCACTACAAATGGCTTTCCTTATTAAATCAAATGCCAATTGACACTCCTTAGACCAAGAAAAGGAAACTTTGTTCTTTAGTAATTCTCTCATGACTTGGGTTTTGCTTGAAAAGTTATTCACAAATTTCGAATAAAATTCCGCTAAGCCAAGAAATGACCTTAATTCATCCTTGGTTTTAGGGGCAGGAGCATCAAAAATTGCTCTGACCAATTTAGTTTTGGGTCTAATACCGGACTCTCCAATTTCATGTCCTAAGTAAACAACTTGGTTTTCTGAAAATTTGCATTTAGAAGCTTCAGCTGTTAAGCCATATTTCTCAAGCATTTTCATGACTTCCCTTAGCCTTGAATCATGTTGGGTGGAGTCTTTCCCTATAACAAGTATGTCGTCCTGAAAGAATGTGATACCAGGCATATCACCAAATAGTTGTGCCATTAAACGTTGAAACACGGCCGCAGCCGAAGCTAAACCAAATGGCATACGTTTAAAACTAAAACAACCAAAAGGTGTACAAAAAGTAGTCAAGCTTCGGCTGGAACGGTGCAAAACAACCTGGTGATAGGCTGATGATAAATCAACCGTGGAAAAATATTTATAACCACGAGTAAGGGACAACATCTCGTCTATCCTTGGTAAGGGAAATTGGTCAACAACTATATTATTATTCAGGTTTCTCAAATCAACGCATAAGCGGATTTTGCCGTTGGCACGTCTGGCAACCACCAATGGAGAAATCCACTCAGATGCTTCTACAGGCTCAATTATATCACACTCTTGTAATTTTAAAAGTTCCTTCTTAACTTCCTCTCTTACAATAAGGGGTACATGTCTTACCTTATGAATCCTCGGAGTAGCATTGTCTTTTAACCTGTTTTTTTCAGAAAATCCACTTAATTTACCAATTTTCCCAGAAAAAACACTTGGAAATTCTTTCACAACCCAATTCTTAGTGGTTTCGCTATCACAAGCTACAAGAACTTGCTCCGGACTGTTTGGGTCAAGAATTATATTCAATGCTCTTTGGTCCTTCCACCCTAAGACAGAAGGTCCATCTTGGGCTATGTAAAGCTTGCAAACAGCAGAGCGACTTTTAAAGTCAAAAACAAGAGAACGAAATCCCAACAAGACAATCTTATTCCCCGTAAAACTCTCAGGAAGAACATCAGGTGGCTCTAAATGTGAACCAAGATTATTGACTAGTTTAGCTTGCCATATACTTTTAGCTATTATCGTAAATGAGGATCCAGAATCTGCTGCTACCTGCAAAGGAATACCACCAAATTTAACGATACATAAAGGTTCACTACTGTCCTTGTCATTAATATTTAAAACAATGTTACACTTTCTTTGATCATGAATATCAGAGTCACCAGAAGAGGTGTCAGAATCACTTTCATTCAAACATGAAACCTTCGGAGATTGAACAGACTTCCTTTTACATGACTTCGAAAAATGTCCTACTATTCTACAATTCGAACATTTTGTAAGTCTAGCAGGACAATTCTCTGAACTGGCATTGTGCGATTTGCTTCCACAACGAAAGCAAGCAAACGATGTTGAATCAAATTTGTTACATTTAGGCTTCGTAGCATTTTTTAAATTTTGCGTGTTGCCAGAGAATTGTTTTTTCTTGGAACGAAAATCCCTTTCTTAATTTCAGAAATATTGTTGACAGCAGCAGATTTGTCAGAATCATTCTGTTCAGAAATAGCCTTATTGCTTCTTTCCGACAATTCAGCCTTCTTGACAGGCGTTATAACGTCTTTAAGGTTCGAATCGCCTTCAATCCAAAGTCGGTCTTGTATTCCTTTGTTTTTAGAACATACCACAACATGGTCTCTTATTAACTCATCGTGGAGAACACCAAATTTGCAAGGTGCAGCAAGTATTTTTAACGCAGCCACAAACTCTGCAACAGACACATTTTGCAATTGCTTCCTTTTAAAGAAAGCTCTTCGCGTAACTCCAATGCACACAACAGGAGAATAATGATCAGTGAGATCCATAATAGCAGCTTTAAATACATATATATCACCAGATCGTTCTTGTTTCTGCATTTGGTTGTAAACTCTCAAGGCCTCAGCTCCCAAACAATAAAGTAAAATTCTTTTTTTCCTTTCAGGAGACATTATTCCAATATTATCTTCCTGGGTGGCTATATAATTCATAAAATAGTCTTTCCACTCGAGCCATTTGACAATGGGCTCACCAGGAGAAGAAAGAAACTCTTTAGGGTTGTTGAGGTTTATTGATGGATTGGTATTTACAGTAGTAGCATAAGAAGCTGCATTTTCCGTCATGACGAATGAGTCTTATAAATGTATACAATAAACACACAAAGAAATATCAAAATGAAAACAGCTTACTTGGATGTTGCAAAAGAATAAAGCCGGTAATGAGGAATGTAGCCGGTTTGATTTTCTTCAGGAGAAAAGTCAAATCGATCGGTGCTGCTGTCAATTTCAACTTCTGTGCAGAAGTTAAGATGGCGTCTTACAGGGGTCAAGTAACGTAACCTCGCGTAATGACGCAGCGCGTCAACCCAGTGACCAAGCAAAGAGTCACAGAACGCGAGCACAGCAAGAGAAAGCAGCGTCTCCGAGGAGAAAGAATGCTGGAGTGACGCGCTGGTCTGATGACGGAGACAAAGGTCACAAAGCGCGCACTGAAGCAGAAAAATGGAGCGAGCCCTTGATTCAAAAAATGGCAGGTACGTTGCAGGGCTGTTACAGTAGATCGAACTCCCACACTGTAACAATCACTGAAAAGGTACTTACATCGATGATTTAAATCGCACAGGGACTCAGCAGCACTCCGATCTTCCCCAAAAAATATTGACAATTTGAGAAGAAAAATAATTGTAAAAATT
Source organism: Lissotriton helveticus (assembly GCF_964261635.1). Taxonomy (NCBI): domain Eukaryota; kingdom Metazoa; phylum Chordata; class Amphibia; order Caudata; family Salamandridae; genus Lissotriton; species Lissotriton helveticus. The sequence goes on along the minus strand of NC_136072.1, from coordinate 452,437,229 downwards.
CCTCTTCTCTTCTTCTTATTTTTAAAAAAAATGTAAAAAAAATGAAGAGTATCAATCCCAAATCATCGTTGCCAAATCTTTTGTAGTAATCACGAGGTCCATATCAAATTAAAGGTTAAATAATGCATCCTTTATTGGAGAAGCATTAGGTACATCCATTCATGTCTTCAAGTCATATCAAAAGTGAGCACAGTTCCAAGGAAACAGTTGCATGGAATTTCATGACATACACCAGAATACAGAATGAGAATACAGAGTAGGAACTCTATTACATACTAATACTCTACACTCTACTGACTGACTAAATAATAATAATACAGCATTACTACAATAACTTGACCCTTAATACTAATGGGGTGTCCCAGTGTCCCGCAGAATCTTAATTAATAATAGTATATGGTAACAATCTACAAAACACTTGACAATGCGTCCGTTAACTACGCCTTAGCATACTCAAACATATATCCTCAATTCTTGGCAGTAGATATGTGAGACATTAGTACGGAACACCTATTCATATTGTATATGTATATAATATACGATATGAATAGGTGTTCCGTACCAATGTCTCACAGATCTACTGCCAAGAATTGAGGATATATATTTGAGTATGCTAAGCAGTAGTTAACGGACGCCCAACTGAGTGATTTTGTGTTTTATGTTTGTCAAGTGTTTCGTAGATTGTATTATGTTTTATGTGAAGCACACTTAGTATGGTACCAATTTGTTATTGGTGTTGCATAACAGCCCGGTGTCTTTGATATGGAACACTTCTCCACGATATAGGAACATCAATATACCGTCCAAAGTTCAGTTTTTGTGTCAGTGTTAATTAAAAATTTGCAAACATTCGTGACAAGAATTTTCAATTCTATTAAGGACACGGAGGCGAGGATTATGCTTTCTCGATTTCTTTACTACAAACAGCAGCCAATAGGAACACAGTAAAGAAACGAAAAACTACAAATCCCATGAGCAGTTAGGCAACCATAGAGAGCATATCCCTATATAAAGAACCATAGAGGGCAAGACTTCCTCTTTCTTTGGTCAGTAAAATAAATAAATAAGTCAATGAAAATAGTCAATTCACGTGGAACCGAAGAACAGCCTGGAGGAAAACATCCGTAGGCAACAGGAGAACGATCATCAGGCGACATTCCAAGAAAACCAAGGAGCAGGAGACTGGAGCAGGCAGAACTCCACAGGTCCAGAATCCGAAAGACTGGAACCAAGGCAGGAGAAAAACTGAAGGATCTCACTTCTGGTCAGAACCTAAAAGAAAAACCGTAATACACCATCCCAGTACCATAAGGTAAAATACAAAGGGGTAGGGAAATAGTGCAAGAAAAACATGTCACAATGCCATAGCAATGAGAAAAGACATGATACAAGCAGTAAACTACAATTTGGGTGGGATAATCCTCGCCTCCGTGTCCTTAATAGAATTGAAAATTCTTGTCACGAATGTTTGCAAATTTTTAATTCTATGGCAGGACAGGAGGCTCAGATTATGCTTGTTCAAAGCTGAGTCACCACAACAGAAGCAATATCCACAATGGGTTTGAAATAATACGTTTTAAACACAGTATCGGAAGACCAATCAGTGGCCTTCATAATGTCCGTCAAACTCACACCAACAGTAAAAGCCTTAGAGGCCATGGCACCCCGAGCGGAATGAGCTCCGAAAATGGAGATATCAATTCCAGCCTCAGACATAAGCCAACGTATCCAACGGGCCAGGGTAGCCGGCGCCACAGGCCTAAAAGGCTTCTGCAAAGCAATCAGCAACTGCCCAGACAAATCTTGTCGAAAAGGAGCAGTACTTACCTCATAATCCTTTATGCACTGGACCACGCATAACTGTGGGTTCTGAGGAAAAGCTGGGTATGTCACAGAAGACATGTTACTTTTGGTGCGCCGGGAAACTGTAAAAGTGACCCCGTCCGGAAAAAACGAACGTCCCGCGAGGTCTAACGCTCGTACATCAGAAATGCGTTTACAAGACACCAAACAAAGTAGCATTGTCAACTCCGCTGAAAGTTGCTTACGAGACAAGGAAGAGTTGGGAGGCCAAGCCTCCAGAAAACGTAAGACAATGGAGACATCCCAAAGAGCCACATACTTTGGACAAGGCAGTTTAACCAGCCGAATGCCACGAAGTAATTTAGAAATCAAAGAATGCTCCCCAATAGGCTTCCCGTCAACAAAATCGTGGCCCGCAGAAACAGCGGAGCGAAATGAATTGACTGTCCTATAAGCAGAACCAGAAGAAGAAGCTATGGAGGCAAGAAAATTAACTACTAAAGTAACATCCGCTGAAGCGAGATACAAGTTTCGTTCAGAACACCAACCACACCATCGCCGCCAAGCTGATGTATAACGCTTGTGCGTGTTGGGGGCCCAAGCCTCATCGATAAATCGTGTAGCGTCTCCAGATAAGCCAGGGACTTTCCAGCGTTCCCCGAAAGGTGCCACGCAACCAGCCGGAGCTGACCTGACAGAACCAGAGGATGTGGGTTTAGCAGAGGATCCAACAATAAGTTCCACTTCTGTGGAAGCAGGAACTGTGTCGAGCAACTCATATCCAGAAGATCCGGAAACCACGCCTGAGCCCTCCAAAGAGGAGTTATCAGAATGACCTCCGACTGGAAGTGCTTTGTTCGTGCCAAGACTCGCGGAATCATCGCGAATGGGGGAAACGCATAGCAAAGATGAGGGGGCCAAGTCTGGAGAAAGGCATCCGTGGCCAGAGCCTCCGGATCCGGACGCCAGCTGTAAAACCTGGGCAACTGGGCATTGAGGCGAGAGGCGAAAAGATCTATCCAAGGCCGACCCCAGAGGCGAGACAGGTTCCGAAATACACGGGGATGAAGCCGCCAATCGTTGAAATCCAGCAGATGGCGAGAGTGCCAATCGGCCACCTGATTCTGGCGACCCGGGAGATACTCTGCAATAAGAGTGATCTTCCTCTGAAGGCAGAAGTGCCAGAAGTCCTTCGCAATCTCGGCCAAGAGCTTCGACCTCGTTCCTCCTAGTTTGTTCACATACCTCACCTCAGAGATGTTGTCCATGCGGAGCAGTATGCAACAGCTGGTGGCCTGAGGAGCAAGGCTGCGGATCGCAAACGATCCCGCCAGGAGTTCCAGACAATTGATGTGAAGACTCAGTTTGTCTTGTGACCAACGGCCGCCCGTTGTCACAGACCCGCACCGGGCTCCCCAGCCCCAAAGACTCGCATCTGATTCCAGCACCACATCCGGAGTCGAGCCGAACAGGGTTTTCCCGTTCCAAGCCTCCATGTGGTTGAGCCACCACATCATCTCCGACTGTGCGTCTGGTGACAGAGGAACAAGATCGGAATAGCGAAGACCCTTCTGCAAATGCCTGATCTTGAGACGTTGTAGGGCCCGATAATGCAAGGGACCCGGAAAAATCGCTTGAATGGATGAGGCCAACAGTCCGACAATCCGAGCGATCGATCGTAAGGACACACTCTGTGCGGACAACAGTAACCTCAACTCCCTTTTGATAGACCGGACTTTCTGGGAGGGCAAGAACAGTTGGCAAGAGACAGAGTCGACTAGGAAACCCAGGAACTCGATCGACTGAGTGGGATGTAAAAGAGATTTTTGAGGATTTACTAGAAAACCTAGAGACTGTAACAGGTCGACCGTCCATGTCAAATGGGTCTGCAGTTGGACAGGACACTGAGCCATCAACAAAATGTCGTCCAGATACACGATCAGACGCACCCCGCGTGCCCTCAGCGATTCCATGACTGGTCTCGGGAGCTTCGTGAAGCACCACGGAGCGGATGAGAGACCGAACGGGAGAACCGTGTACTCGAACCACGTCCCTAACCATTGGAACTGAAGGAAACTGTGATGAGGCGGAAAGATGGGGATGGACAAGTAAGCGTCTTTCAAATCCAGGCGAACCATCCAGTCGCCCTTGCGAAGGAGATCCCTGAGAAGATGGATGCCCTCCATCTTGAAGTGGCGATATACCACTCCGTTGTTGAACTCCTTGAGATTGAGCACTAGGCGAGAACCTCCCCCCTTCTTCTCCACCAGGAACACATTGCTGACGAACCCCTGAGGATGCAGAGAAGTCTGTACAATGGCTCCCTTTCTCAGAAGGGACTCTATTTCCGTGGAGATGACGGCCTGATCTCGTTGGGAAAAAACAAGGGGAGAAGGGGTGAGAGGTTGATGGGGAGGATGATAAAACTCTATGTGGTAACCTTGAACTGTCTGTAACACCCAAGCATCGCTGGAGATTGTACGCTAATTGGGGAGGAAATATTGCACTCTGCCCCCCAGGACAACTGAATCGTAAGGAATTAGGCTCACCTGTGTTTGCGAAATCTTGACGTCCTCCCTGTTGTCCGCCATAACCGCCTTTAGAGGGCTGCCCACGGCCTTTGCGGGAGGGGTAGAAATTGGTTTTGGAACCAGAATAGGAAGACTGCTGACCTCCACCCTGCTGGGACTGATTGCCACGCTGCTGGCCTGAACCACGGCCGAACAAACGTCCCTTGGAGCGTCCGGCCCTGCCAAAAACCGGGCGGAACCCCCTGCGTAGCAAAGATTGCGCCTTATCCAGGCCACTAAACGTAGAAACTAACTTCGTCAGCTCCTTAAGGAACGGTTGACCAAACAGAAGACCCTGGGCAAAGGGCCCCGATTCTGAAGAAGCCAGTTCCGTTAAACGTGGGTCAATTTTAAGAAGAATGGAACGGCGACGCTCCGTTGAAAGAGCACAATTCGCATTTCCCAACTGGCACATAGCCCGTTGGGCCCAACCAATCAGTTCGTCCGGGTCGATGCCAGAAGCAGACCCCTGAGCTTGGTAACCTAAGTCCAGAATTTTAGTGAGCGGACCAAGTAGATCTAACAATTTATCCTGGCACAGACGCCAGGATCTATCAATGCCCTTCTTGGGGTCCTTCGTGAACTTTCTAAGGTAGGTAAGGATTGTGGGATCTACCTCAGGAGTTTCTGCGAGTTTGTCTGCCAAATCCGGACGAGGACACTCGGATCGAAGACGAGAACGCACCTCCTGGTCAAAAGATTCCCGAATATGGGCTTGGACGTACTCAGCGACCTCAGGAGCCGGGAGCCAAGACTTCGAATTTGGATGGACTATGTCAGTAGGCTCAAAGGTAAGCACCGGCGGATGCGCCGATGCGTCAACAAAATGCTCCTTCCTCGACTTCTTAGCAGGAGGAGCAGAGGGACCAGAAGAGGAGGACGAGGAAGAGGAATCGTCAGTATCCGGGGTAGAGGGCTTAACCTTCTTAGAACCACTGGAGCTTGACAAAGATTTGGCCAATTTTACAAAATCCAATTTGTGTGGATTCCTTGGGGACTTAGAAGAGAGCTTAGCAGACGCAGAAGAAGGAATCCAACCTTGTTGCTGTGCATAGTCCATCAGATGACGCTTCAACGGCCCAATTGCACGGACCAGCGCGGAATTGACAGAATGTTGCACCCCTTGGTCAAGTGCATCGACCAAATTGTATTCAAAAGAGTCCTCAGGCTCCTCGTCGTAATAATAAGAGTCTTCCTCCTCATAAACAGCCATGATAAATATATTGAGGCTGAAAGGATAGACAGACAAAGGCCCACACAGGAAAAAGGAATAGGACACAGAAGTGACCCAGTCAGGGGGAGTGACAACCCCTCAGCAAGCCAACTACGGAGAGCTACACGCTCTCCACTTAAAGCGATAGAAAGTGGAGGGACAGGCTTGCAGAAAGCCACCCTAGGCAAAGCCTCTACTTATTATTCAACCCCAACTCTAAACAAGAAAGGGTGTCAATTGGGGAGCACTCCGGCAGGCAGTGGGCACAGGCTGTTATGAACGCCGCCTCTAGCGTGTCAGAAAATCCGTGAGGGACACGGAAAAGTAAACAAAGGGCTGTCGCGCATGCGCAGATGCCCGCCTGCAAATGCGGAAATAGAGCGGCGCGCGACTGAATCGCGCGACCGCTCGAGTCCCCAGTCCCACTCCACAAACGACGCGGGTACCAAAGCGCCCGAGCCCAACGAGAGGCGAACCCGCGCTCTCAAAACACAGACGGCAGAACGGCAAGCCGAAAGATACACCGCGCAACAAGCGCAGCAGCGGCAATGCAGACGCCGAAGGCGGTGAAATTACAAAAAACGCTGCAAGCAGACAAGCGCAACGAGCGCACACAAGGCAAGCACAAAACAAGTCATATAAGAATCACAATAGACAAAGATAATGAAGGAAAAATGACTTAACTGGCTGCGAAGCAGCAAAGAAAGAGGAAGTCTTGCCCTCTATGGTTCTTTATATAGGGATATGCTCTCTATGGTTGCCTAAGTGCTCATGGGATTTGTAGATTTTGGTTTCTTTACTGTGTTCCTATTGGCTGCTGTTTGTAGTAAAGAAATCGAGAAAGCATAATCTGAGCCTCCTGTCCTGCCATAGAATTATTTCATTCTGTGTAAAAATATGTGTCACGCCATTTATAGACATTTCCTAGTTAATCAGGAGATACAAATATTCTAAGAAATTGTGCGTTTCCCTACATAACCAATTGTTACTATATACGCATAACTTGACCCTTCATTGTCACGTAATTCAGGCAGCCTTGTGTACTATGCAGTATAGTTAGCATAGTAACAGTGGCAGGGCTTGTATCTTGGTCAACTGTACAGGCCTTACAGAGAGTGCACTGCTTGATGTGAGCTGTAATGTTTACCCAACAAGGTTCTTGGCCTCAAACTCGCACCTGCTCGGCGCTCAACAGAGCTAAAAATAAATAAAACAAATTGTTTTAGTTTTCTGATCTTGCTTTGTGGCGCAGGTTGTTCCAAGGAGGGGTTTGGTTTACTTCCAATAGCATGCGCCAGGGGCCTCTGGTACTCAGACAGGTCGCTCCCCCAGGTGACAAATCCTGCTATTCATGCTGCTAAACCCCTGTTTATTGTGCGGCGTCAAAGGTCAGGCGCGAGCTGCTTTGACGGAGCAATCCAGGACAAGTGGGATGTCCCCATCTCCGCCATTCTTTTCTCCAGCCGCTGCCTAATGCACGTGATTAGTGCGCTAACTGCGTATTTATCTTTTTGTGATGTGGTAAATGATCCTAGTCAATGAAATCGCCGGCTGGCAGTGGAAGCCGCGCGCCAGGCCGCGAGGATACACAAACATGGCCGTGGGAAACGGAAGCCGCCAAGGTGCATAACACTCTTGCGTAAGTGCTCCGCCGCTCCCAGAGGGATAATCTCTACCGGGTCAAGGTCAGAGAGCAGAATCCTCAACGTGCGTTGTTACGCAATTATTCTGCAGGTGTTGTAGATGGCTCCGGGCGCTCAAAAGGAAGAGAAGGAAACGTAGTATGTGTATGTACACAGGTCTTTGTCGAGCTGTAGATTGGCTCGTGGGGAAGCTATGGCTCGTTTTTCACATCGCTAGCGCGGTTTTAGCCAATCAAAGCCTAGGAGAGACTTTCACACCCTCACACGTTTTACAAGAAAGCACTGTGTTTTAGTGGGAACATTAAATAAACCCACACAATTTGAAAACACTTCAGAAAGTGTAAATGCAACCTACACTCTATTGCTGCATCGTGCCTGTCAGCCTCTTGCATCAAAAATGTGAGTAAAGTAAAGCATTTTAAGAGGGTGATCCCAACGATGAATAATGAGTTTTTGGAGAGTAATATACTTTTGAAAATTACTAGGCCCATTAAAGTCTATGAAGGCATTTTGTTTGTTACGCGGGTGAATTGAAGTTAAAAGCAGGTGACGACCACCACATGGTGGTGAGTAGACAGGTATCCCTCCGCTATTCAGCAAACTGAATAAAAATGGCTATCTCAGAAAGGGGACAGATGTTTTTCTGCAAAGTACAATTCAGTGGCGTCACTAGGGTTGGTGTCACCCGGTGCTGGTAACTCATGGTGTCACCCCCTCACGACTTACCGCATGGACCTCCTCCGCTCCGAGTCCGCCAGTGGACACAGATGGCAAATAACGGGACCATACAGAATCCTTAGTAACGTTTGTAAATTTAGTTTCCTATATTTACAAAGGCCACAGAAATACACCAGTTATAGTTTAGTAAAAAAAACTATAACTTCCACCCCATTATGCACTGGCCTTCAGCCAGGCAGTGCATCCACCCACAGGAAAACACCTAATCCATATTCTTGTCCTTTTAAAAACGGAAATTCACGTCATGAGTGTTATACTATTTAAGGTCATACGTGATCATGTTTGGGCAGAAGTTATATAGCTTTTTGACTAAACTATAACTGGTACATTTCCAAAGTTTTAGATTTTTTTTAAACATTAGCTAATGCCTCATTCCAGCAACTAACTACAACATCAGTTTAACATTAATCTTTCTGTGAATTTTTGTTTTTAATTTTTTTATGTAAATTAAGGTATTAGAAACTTAAAATGTCACTTTAACCTTTGCTTTTTTCACTGAATTTCTGGGGTTCTTTGATCATATTCGAAAGTGGACCAAGTCCGAAACCTTCAAATTCAGCAAACCCCAGCTGTGCATGATCATTGTCCATGTGCTGCAGAGGTTGGCTGCAGGGTGTGGCCTTTGGCCAGGCACAGCACCCACTCCTTTTGCATGCACACAGCCCCAACAGTGCACCTCCTTTGGCCTTGTGCACCCATCATGCAATGTCTTCCTCCTTTTATAAAAACACCCAAAACATTTCAGGTACCGCTGTACTCTTATGGCATCCCTATCGCAAGCTTCCACCTCATGGTACCACAGAACAATGTAAGCTTCCTCATGAAGCTTGAGTGGTGACATAGTACCATGCGGTGGAAGCTTGCGAGATTCCCAGAGTACTGACATGACCACCACAGCATTTTCATGAAAAGTTACGGCTGGCCAATCAGAACGTCAATTACTGCAGTACCATACCAGGTTTTGCAGTACCTCATTGGCTGACTGGAAAAAATGCTCTCTCAGCAAGTACTTTTTCATTCATAAATCCCCCATATGTGTCAGAGCGGTGTCCTGGTACTACTTCTGAACTGCTACGTTTTCAATCCCCTGCCAGTGCCCATGCAGCGCCTCTCGCTGTCCTGACACTTGACTGATGGACGAAGGCGCAGTCACATCCAGGACCTGCCCGAATCGCACGTCCCTGACACTCTATGCAGCACTGCCAGGAAGCACACATTGAATCAATTGCACGACAAGTGCACCCACTCTGCAGGGTTGTACAAGCACCCCAACTCTCACGTGGTCTGGGCATACACAACAGAATCCCTATCGGCGCTTCCCTGCCTCTCTGCAGCACCCCTTCTCAACCCACCTCCACATACATAGGAGGGCATTGGGGATTTCTAACCATGAAGTAGAAGCCAGCCATCATTGCCCAGGGGTGCTCTGAGGTGGTATGAGCTGCCATCCCATGGGCACTTTAATAACAGCTTCCTCTCTTGTCTCGACTGCCTCTTCTAACCCTCACAGGCCTTGCAGGAAACGTGTATGTTTTCTGTATCAATCAGTGTCAAGTGTGTCAATACCAATTTTGAGAACTTCCCCCCTTTCCCACTGCGCCACTGTCAATTCATTTCTCTTTGCGAAAATGCCTCGTGAGTTTATTATTTGAGTTTTATATATAGCACTGCACTTTCAAGACCGGACGGTATCAGAGCGCTTTACAATGGTACAGGTTGCCATCAAAAAAATAAAATGTAAATACATCAATCTAAAATCAGAACAGCTAATTCGAGTTCAACCAACTTGAAATTAATTACTCTCTCACCGTGACCGACTGCCTCCGGACCCAAGAAGTAAGTCCCACTGTCCCAAATTTGAAAGGGAGGCGACGGCGCTCGCCCTGCCCGCCATATCAAAGAAGATGCCATGGTGGCAGACTGGCAGTTAACTTCATATTAATTCTTTATCAGCGCACCGCACGCACTTCAAGCGCTGCTGCCGCCCGTCTCGTCTCCTCCCTGGCGCGTGACCGCGACGCGTCAGAGGAGCCCAGCGCGCGGGGGCTGTCCCAGGGCCGTCATTGGTGGCGCTAAAGATTGACGGCCCTGGGACCCACAAACTGGGTACGCCGCGGCGCGCATCCACATGACACCAGCATCATCAAATGCATGACATCATCACCACCGGTGCGTGCGAGGCGACGTGCTGCAGTGCACACTCACTGTCTGCACTGACTACAGAGTATTTTAAATTTGTAAGCAGGTGCCAACTGCGCACTGTGGCGTGTGCTTGCGGTTGCTTGCACTTTAAATAAAAAGCACTGGCAGCAGAGGTGAGGGCGAGGCTGAGGCTGCACTCCACTGTGCAGTGCAGAGCGAGAGCGAGCCAGCCAGCAGCGTAACTAACCAGATTGGTGTCACCCCAATGTTGGGGTGACACCCGGTGCGGTCCGCACCCCCCGCACTCCCCTAGTGACGCCACTGGTACAATTAGGGTATTAGTTCCTGGTGCCTGCAACACATACCCAAATGGCCATTATTTTTCTCCGAGAAAGGTGTCAGCCCTACCATATAGAGGAATGGGGCACAGGCTGATTGCCTTTATAAGGTCATGAGACACAGAGGTAACTTGCAATATCCCCATCACGTGTATATGGCGGAATTGGGCTAATATATGATCTATTGATTTGTTTATATAGCGTGCCCAGTGCACCTTTCTCTAGCAGCAGTTTCTTACAGGTAACAAAAAAGTATAATATGCAATATACCATTAATACACCTCACGCTGTGCATCTTGTAGTAAAATGATGACTCTCTATAACTTTATGCCATGCATGAGGGTAGCGTTGACCTTTACGAAGGTTGAATGCAGGTTCATTAGTACTCAGAAAGGGCACCAAAATAGTAGGATCTTAAGTTCTTTTTTAAATGTGTCAAATGAGGCACAGGTGGATTAAAAAAGTACATTATTTCAATTCGATGGGCACACGTTTTCAATCCAGTATAACACACTTGTAGCATTAAAACCTCTTGAGGACTAGCATTTTCCAGGTAAGTGCCACAATTGAGAAGTAGTTACTGAGTTTCTGAAAAGAAGTTAATGGCATTAAATATATATATTAATTGTTGCTTGTAAAGTGCAGCAGTTTTTTTCATTACTTTCACAAACTGAGCACATTCTAGAATAAATCATGCTGGATGTCTCAGGAAAGTGAATGCACAGCATGGTGCAGCAGTAGGTGATAGCTGCCACCTGCCTGTCAGTTCAGTTTCAAATTATAGAAGGAACTTGGCTGGCGTAAGTAACTGTGTGCAAGCCTGTCCTTTGCCTGTAGGGTCATTATGACCTCACTGTTTGCCTGTAATAAATGTCTGCAGTTGATCAATTATTTTTTTGTTTAGAACTCATGTGCAGTATAACTTAACAGGACTTTTAGGCAAGATCACACTTTCCGATGTGTTATAAAAATGATATGAAATGAGAGCATGTGATAACATTACTTTCCAAAACATTTTGCTTCAATGCCCTTTTCCCAAAAATCTTTTATAATAACCTCGACCTACATAAATATGCATTCTATAGTACAAAATAGAAACTACTGCAAACAGTATTTTTCTAACTGGACAGTGCAGCTTAACATATCAGATTCTTTAACTATGCATAAAGTATGTTTAAGAATCTAAAATATTTCTTTGCAATTTAAAGAGCGGATCGCGAATAAGGAGAATTTAGAAAAGCAAAATAATTCTAGAATGTAAATAAGTTTAAAATAGGTTGCCTTGAAATTAAATGCTATACAAAGGATGTTTGTTGCATGGTAGGTGGGCAAATAAGGATTTGGCGATACAAGGGCTAACCCCATCTGTAAAGTTTCAATTCAAATTTCTTTATTTCGGCAAGAATGCCATAAAAGAGTCAAGCACAAAACATTACATTAATAAAAACATTTTTAACCATCTATAAGTATACATATCTTGACTAAACTAAGCACACCTTTGGAATATACCAAATAACCTCCCTTTGTGAAGGGTCATTTGCTAATTCTAATTTTGGGAATATACATCATTCATTTATAGCTGTTGTCCCTTTTTTTTCCTTAAGAAAAAGATTGAATGTAAGAATCGGCTAACACTAAATATTATTACTTGGTTTGTATTAGTTTTGAGTATTCTTAGAGCCTGGTTACATGAGCTCAAACCTAACAGTAAGCATAGTGGTTTAATCCATCTTTTTCTGGGTAATGCATAAGCGGGGCAAAAGAAAAACATGTGGGCCTCGGATTCAATCTGGTTGCAGTCACACATGGCACATAATTCATCAGCCTCCAAGGGTGGATCATTTGTCCTCCTTGACCATCGTGCTAAAGTTGTTTTAGTCAACAAATTGCCATACCTAAGTTTTAGAAAAAGGGTTTTGGCTAGGGGAGGCTCTATCTCATCGAGAAAAATCTCGAATAACGGCTCATCCTTGAAGCTGAGAAAATTTATTACCAGAGTTCCAGCAGCCAAGACGTTTGTTGCCTTGTTGACCATGCAACTCCAAAATGCCCTTTTTAATATTAATTTTGCGTTGGGTGGTAAAAGTTCCGGATTTTCCCAGAAAAGTTAATATAGAGCGATTGTAGGGTGCATATCTATAAGTAAGAGAAGCCTTTTTTTTTATTCTGATGTAGTACAACAAGAAAATGAAACAACAAATATGTTAATAGGAAGGGAATGAGTTTTACATTTAAAACAATAAATGGGTTTATTCAAATAATAGAATTAGTCGAAAAAAATGTTTTGGCGAATAAATTTAAGCAAATGATGTTGAGAAAAAACATTTAGACGAAGGAGCGTTTCATGTCACACACAAATGCTGGATATGGATGCATCGGAGTACTCTGAAACATTATGAGCAGGCACCTATGCCAAATCAAAAGTCTTAATCACACACATAGTAATAGTGAGGCCAATGCAACTAGGCACACAAAAATAATTATTTACTTTCACCTAATTATTTGAATAGAATCAAAACAAAATGATGGTGCTCAGTGTTTTTATTTTCACTGCACCAAAAGTCATACAGTGATTAAGAATTCAATGGTATAGTACAGTGGTTCCCAAACTTTTGACTCCTGAGGACCCCCATTGAGTCACCACTGGAAGCCGGGGACCCCCAAGCAATTTTTTAGGATTTAAATTTCTAACATTAAAACAGTAATTCGAAAAAAATTTAACACACGTGTACACACAAAACAAATACTCGAATTACTAATGATTTTAGGGACATATTTACAAGCCACTATCACCATGGGAACATCACTTTTTGAGATGTTCCCGTGGCGATAGGGGCTTCGCCTTATTTACAAGGCAAAGTTAAGCCACTTAACGGCAGTCAACGGTGCCTTGTAAATAAGACCCCCTTTCACCCAATGCTTAGCGTGAAAGGGGTGGGCAGTGGGTGTTGCGGTGGGCATTTCCCCCGCAACACCCTTTGATTTTGACACTGCCCCCTATTTACAAGGGTAGCGTAAATGGGAGGCAGTGCCAAAATTAAGGCCAGGGAAAACCTGGTCTTAACTTGGCAAAACAAGGTGAAATTCTTCATTTCTCCTCGTTTTTGAAAAACGCCTTGGATTGATTATGTTCAGGAATGTGATCCTTCCTGCACATCAACAATCTTTAAAAAAATGACATTTTGTAACTTCCATGTGTGCTGCATTAGGCAGCACACATAGAAGTGACAAAACGACATTTCAAAATTGTTTATGTGCAGGAAGGGGGACCTTCCTGTACATAAACAATCTTCCCCGGTTAAGTGTAGTGCCAGCGCAGTGGAAACACAGGGTTGCACCATATTCTTGTACATTTGGTGCAGCCCTGCATTTCTGAAGTGGCGGAGTGTGTTGTTAAGCCAAGGAGGCTCACGACACCCTCCGCTACTTCTGTTGTATTTTATATGAATTTGCAAAAAAACGAAAAAAGGTTAACGCGAAGGTTGGTGCTGCGTCTCCGTGACTAACTCTTCAATGGTTGGTTTTATTTCGCAGTACGATGCTCCTGCTCCTGCCAGGGCCAGACTGGAAACCCAAAGCAGCCCTGGCAAATGATTTCAGACCAGTCCCCATACGGTGCACACCAAGTGCAGTGAGTGAGCCTGACCAGTACAAAGTGGGCTTTGGGAGGCTCTCCTCTAAGAAATTTAGGAACGAATGGTGTAGTCTACAACACATTTATCATTATATATTGAATTGTATTAGCTTTTAAAGAATAGTAAATGAAGACCTGACTATGTATAAGAAAACAAAAATCTTTCTGGGGGTTCTTCAATGATTCCCCCACTATCACCCTCCAACAGTGCTTCTCATATCTCCATAGCCCCTCTGTCACATGTATTTCATTTTTTATAGCATATCTCATACCATTGTAGGATGTCAGACCAATTTACATCACACACATAAAGAGAGAGTGAATCATATGTGTAAATAAGTGTATAGAAAATGTTACATAAGTCAAAGGGGACTACAAGGTGTAGAATTCACGTCATTCATACTGGTAGGCATTTTTAAAGAGTGCTTGGTCTTTAGAAGCACAAACTCAGGATTCAGAACATAACACAGTGGTTAGCATTTACTTTACCAATAAAAATGCATTTCCACCCAAATAAATCTTTTGAGCAACATCGGGATAATGAAAGACTGGGAAAAAACATAAATCATGAACTTGTACCTTGTAGTTTGCAAGCAGCTCTTTGATGACAGTCTATAGGTCACTGTGCTAGATTATGACTGTCACTTATGAACTGCACTTTAACAAAAGAATCTCTCTGACAAAAGCAGTTACCCACTGACCTATGCTTATAAAATACTGTTTTTTAAAATGCATGGTACACGTTCTTTGCAGTAGGCATATTAAACCTCTGTGCTACATCAGATAAGTCAATGCTGCTACTGGACAAAACTCTCATCTCGCTCCAGCAGGGACATTAATCACTGGTGTTATCTTGACACTTTTATTGTTCTTTGAAACTGCTAATTAAACAAGATACTTTGCAGTTCTTTTAAAACTGCTGCCTGAGGACCCCCTGGGAATGTGTCAGGGACCCCTGGGGGTCCGCGGACCACAGTTTGGGAAACACTGGTATAGTACACAAAATTCAGGTGCGCCCACAGGGGGAAGGGAAGGAGTGCAAAGGAAGGGGTGTGTTTCAATTAGTTATACATCACTAATCAACAAATCATTAAGCATAAATCCATAAGTAAAACCATCATTATCATTGATCCACATGTGGGAGATCAAGAGAAAGCACATGTCAAACAGAACATTTTGCATGAAAAAGAGACTCCCGTAATGATTATTATTATCAATCTGGGGTTTAGGAGTTCTTGAGAGTAGATGATGGTCTACGTTTCGACCCAAAAGGTGTAGGACAATGGATCCTTACTCGCGGGTCTTCATCAGGACGTGAGGGGGGGGGTTGTGAAGGCTAGTGTGGGGCTGATTCCTAGGCACAAAATAAGAGATAAACGCTCATTACTTAAACCGGTCTCGAAGAGTCCCGACATAGTCAATCTAAAAAAACGGAAGCCCGTTCTGTCAAAGTTTTAAAGTATGAAAGGAAGAATAAAATTATTAAAAGGAGGGTAATTCAACTAAGGACAAACCAGGGATAGCACCCATGGGACTATTTTGTTACCTGACGAGGCAGGTAGAAAAACGGCCAAGCCCGCTGGGCGTGTTCCGTCTCCAGGCGGTGCCTAGTCCAGTTCGGTATTGGTGGTGTCTGGAAAAACGTAATGGAAAGGCTAATATTATAACACCAACCCCAGATGGGTAATCCGTTATACAGCGGTTGGAGGGCAGTGGCATAAGAGGCCTACCTTATTAAACACTAAGGTGTAGATCATCCGATCTCGCCGTCATGCCTGGATATGTTCAATATTCTCAAAGGTCCCCAAAGCGCTCGTCTGAAAGACACCGATTTAGAAACGGGGTATAAGTCAGCGGGAGGAGAGGGATTGTTGTTAGGATGACTGACGGGCATTGCCAATGTGCTGACACTCACCCGAGGGGATTGCGAAATTATTTCACGAAAGGAGCAGTCGGGCTGGCGTCTCAGCGCGTCTCCTGGTGGGGGTTGTTTAAATCTCCATAGCCGGTGCGTTCAAAGAGTTAATCAGGTACACCCGACAGCCATCTGGAAAAACACCGAATTACGGGAAAAGGTGTTAGGAGTGATCGGATGGCTCGATTCTGAAAAAGGATTGAAAACGCTGCTACTCTCAAAAAACTCACCCGAGGAGGGTCAGAGCGGAGCCAGCGTCTATCCGTGTCTGCCTGGAACCAGGAAGTGCTGCCTTGGTAACCAGGGTAGATTACTAACCTCCTAGAGGAAAGACTCAGACGCGTTGCTAGGTTACAGGGTGCCCCTTTGGTTGACCACTGTAACGCAAACAATCACCTCCCGGAAAGCCTGAAGTGGACAATTTTGGAACAGGTCAGATTAGGCCCAAGGGGTGGTAGCATTGAACCCGTCCTTAATGTAAGGGAGATAAAATGGATTCGATTTTTTGACTCAGTAACTAGGGGTTTGAATGAATTTGAGAGTAGTTTTGCGCAAATGGCCACCCTGTGAACTATGTCCAAGTCCCACATTTTGATGGGTGTCTATAACAATCTGGGAATCTTCTAACTCACTGCTCTCTGTATACCTTCTCATAATTTCCAATTAATTCCATAGTCCTTTTTGAGTGTCTTCAATGACCTATGGGCGTTTGACTACCATGTTTGGCAGGTCCGCGCCTTTACAGTACATTCAAAAATGTATATTACTGGACATAATGAGATATTCTGCAATATATGACTGCCTTCATGATGTTTGTGAAAAATGAGTGTATGACTACCATGCCTTTGTAGCGCTTTTAAAGTGGTATTAGGGAATGTTCGTCATTGGACATAGTGGGACACTCTTCATTGATTTTTCGTCTGGGATAATGTGCGCCTGACCGCCATGTTTGGCAGGTTCGCGCTTTCATGCCTTCCTATTGGTCTTTAACAAATGTAACTCTTCCTGTATTCTAAGCCTAACTGATTTACGTGTGGGCACTCAGGTAAGCGTCTTTGACCGCAATGATCGCAGGTCCACGCAACCCGTAGCGGGCCCGTATGTGACAAACCAATGTTTCCTTCAAACGTCGTAATTTTTCGGATCCCCTGTTGTTTTTTCGATATACTGACACAATCTGCAACGGGTCCATTACTTCTGGATAAAACCCATGTGGTAGTCTTTCCTTCACACTTGATGCTAACCTGTAACCTAGCAACGCGTCTGAGTCTTTCCTCTAGGAGGTTAGTAATCTACCCTGGTTACCAAGGCAGCACTTCCTGGTTCCAGGCAGACACGGATAGACGCTGGCTCCGCTCTGACCCTCCTCGGGTGAGTTTTTTGAGAGTAGCAGCGTTTTCAATCCTTTTTCAGAATCGAGCCATCCGATCACTCCTAACACCTTTTCCCGTAATTCGGTGTTTTTCCAGATGGCTGTCGGGTGTACCTGATTAACTCTTTGAACGCACCGGCTACGGAGATTTAAACAACCCCCACCAGGAGACGCGCTGAGACGCCAGCCCGACTGCTCCTTTCGTGAAATAATTTCGCAATCCCCTCGGGTGAGTGTCAGCACATTGGCAATGCCCGTCAGTCATCCTAACAACAATCCCTCTCCTCCCGCTGACTTATACCCCGTTTCTAAATCGGTGTCTTTCAGACGAGCGCTTTGGGGACCTTTGAGAATATTGAACATATCCAGGCATGACGGCGAGATCGGATGATCTACACCTTAGTGTTTAATAAGGTAGGCCTCTTATGCCACTGCCCTCCAACCGCTGTATAACTGATTACCCATCTGGGGTTGGTGTTATAATATTAGCCTTTCCATTACGTTTTTCCAGACACCACCAATACCGAACTGGACTAGGCACCGCCTGGAGACGGAACACGCCCAGCGGGCTTGGCCGTTTTTCTACCTGCCTCGTCAGGTAACAAAATAGTCCCATGGGTGCTATCCCTGGTTTGTCCTTAGTTGAATTACTCTCCTTTTAATAATTTTATTCTTCCTTTCATACTTTAAAACTTTGACAGAACGGGCTTCCGTTTTTTTAGATTGACTATGTCGGGACTCTTCGAGACCGGTTTAAGTAATGAGCGTTTATCTCTTATTTTGTGCCTAGGAATCAGCCCCACACTAGCCTTCACAACCCCCCCCTCACGTCCTGATGAAGACCCGCGAGTAAGGATCCACTGTCCTACACCTTTTGGGTCGAAACGTAGACCATCATCTACTCTCAAGAACTCCTAAACCCCAGATTGATAATAATAATCATTACGGGAGTCTCTTTTTCATGCAAAATGTTCTGTTTGACATGTGCTTTCTCTTGATCTCCCACATGTGGATCAATGATAATGATGGTTTTACTTATGGATTTATGCTTAATGATTTGTTGATTAGTGATGTATAACTAATTGAAACACACCCCTTCCTTTGCACTCCTTCCCTTCCCCCTGTGGGCGCACCTGAATTTTGTGTACTATACCATTGAATTCTTAATCACTGTATGTCTTTTGGTGCAGTGAAAATAAAAACACTGAGCACCATCATTTTGTTTTGATTCTATTCAAATAATTAGGTGAAAGTAAATAATTATTTTTGTGTGCTTGGTCTGGGACCCCTCCATATACCTCAACTAATTACCCAGGTCCCACTGACCACATGGGTCGAACCCCTTTATTTACAAAATACAATGCAACTAGGGGCAGTGCTCTCCTTGTAGGTACTTGTAACACAATACTTTAGCTGATTCCCTAAAGACTGCAAATTTCATATTTTATAAATCAATTGTATCGGACTAAGGGCACATTTAGATAGTGGTGAATTTGGGAGTGGGGGTCGTCTGATACTCACCCAGTGTCTGTTCAGTGCATAAATGCTGCAAGCAGCCTTTGGGGTGGCCAGTTGTAGGGACGAGTTTGTGTTAGGTGACAGATAGGTTTTTATAGGAATTATTTTCCTATGCCAGCCATTTTCCCACTCTCTCACTGTGTTTCGGTTGCCACAGTCTCCTAAAACTACCTCGGAACTACCCTTAAATAATACAGGTGATGCATCATCTTACTATGACACCTAGACTTCATACCAGGTTGGTAGAATCCGTGGCTTGCAAGTGCAGTCGAGACCCCATATGAACGAGTAAAATAGTGAATGACTTATGTGGCTGTTTAGTGCAGAATGCACGGCCTTAGCTGCAATTGGGCCTAAATCACTAAGACTTTGCTGTTAGTAGGTGTGAGTTACTCTTGGAGTACTCCTGATTTGCTTATACATTCTGGGAACTCCTGGCTTACTTCTGGAATGTAGTGGTGAGCCAGTAGTACTTCGTGTGTGCAGTGGTCAAAGTGGGCGGGATTGACAGGGCAGTTCATGCATCTACTTCTTTAATTTAATAAAATCTGTTCCCATACTTTTTTTTATTTTGAAAGCGTGTCACAGGACGGCAGAACTAGCCAAGGCATGTTATAAGACTTGACATTCATGGCTATTCAGGGACTGGTGGGAATGGGCAAAGAAGGAAAAGGATCTCTCTTCCTAATTGCCCAGGGAAGACAAGGACAGTCAGTGTGCACTTCTCCTGCTCTACCGCTGGCAGCTGCCCCACCCTCTTTTTCTTCCTCGTATTCCCTCTCTTTCTGTCTGTCTCCCTCATCATCATCTGCTGAAAACCATGACTTCAAGAGAGGGCTCTTACGCTCTCTTTTTCCTCCTTACCTCTATTCGTTCCCCTGTGAAATGGATCCAAAAAACTAGAAACACTTTTGCTGGAAATGTCGTCTTTTCCTGACATTTTTCTGTTCCGAAGTGCAGCCTCAGGACAGAGAGAAAACAAGCATTTACAATGCAATTGTCTCGGCATTGTTAAAGTTAGAGCTATTGGCATTGCTCATGACATTTTTTAAATTTATGTTTTGGTTTTTAAAACATAAATAAATGGCATTGTCATTTACAATGTCAATAGCTTAATCGCTCGCAAATGCGAGACCTATTGCATTTGCACCTACACAGAGCCACACGCACAAAGCCTCCCACACACTCATACAGAGCCACCCACAGTCATTCACATAGCGCCACCCACACACACACAGAGCCACGTACACACACACACAGAGCCACCCACACATAGAGCCACCTACAAAAAAAGCTAGCCACACAGACAGAGCCACGCACACACACACAGACAGAGCCACACACACACAGACAGAGCCACACACAAACAGACAGAGCCAGTTCATGACACAGAGCTCATGAGTTAGAACACGACAAAAACCTTTGTGAAGACTTTCTGTTGACATAATTTCTTTGAGAGGCCCAAAATGTATATATTATATCAAGGCATACTTGATCCCAGACTATATGGGTCTGTCCCTATCCAAGGACAGGGCCTCATACTTTAAGATTATTCGATAAATGTTAGTTGAAGAGCCTCAGATTTTGAGGCCTATCCCTTTCAAACAACACTCTTGCATCCTTAAGTAACACTCAAGGGTGTATTCCAGATGTCAGAGAATGTTATCACAATGGTGCAAATTGTCTGGACTGTGAATGTGGCTAAATGTGAACATAACTCACCCCTTGGGTACGACTGAAACAATATTGTTAGACGGCAAGCGAATCCCAATCAGGGTCTCAGCCCTCCCTCAAACACCATCAATCGTGCCATGGAAATGTCAAATTTAACAGTGCTTTCAAAATAGAAACCTGGAACTCTGTTGCAGATTACGCTCTTTATGTGAATCACAGAAAATTAGGTTATCCTCTATTCAAGTGTTGCCCCATACAAAGAAACCATGACCTTTCTTCATCATCTAGCAATACACTGTAGAGAAATCCTGCAGAGAACATCTGAAATGTACCACTAAACTCTGAAGGAATTCTACTTCTAAACCTTCCCAAATGTTCTAAAAGTGCACACAATCTGGCACAAATTGACAATCACAACCCGAACTCCTCTTAAATTTTAATTCCACACCATGTTTATCATATTGTGGGCAAGAGGTAGAGTGGGTTTCCAAAAATCTTTGCAAATGAGACCACCGCAGCAAAATAAATGACCCTTGAGATCTAAAACGACCAGCCTTGATCTCCCAGAAATCGACTTTCCCTACTAAGCATGGATATTTTTTTAGTCCAAATACATTTCACAATTGAGGACTTGAGGTTTTTTGGTAAAGAAAGCAAGGGATGCATCACATAGATATATTAAAACAGGGCCAGGGAGAACAAACATTTTCACCAAATGTATCCTGCCAAAAATAAGCATAGGCAATTTACAACATGTCGTATTCATAGTTCTTTAAAACAAGGGTTTATAATTCAGTGCATACTCCAATGAACATCCAGTCAAGACCCCCCAAACATTCAACCAGAGAAAGCATGTCACTAAACACTAAGGCAGATGGAACATGACCTCTATCTGCAATACTAAGAGCACTTTATTTTGGTGATGCTGATACAGTACTCCGCATCCATGTTACATCCTTAAATGTGTGCTAAAATGTTCTCAGTACGGGGAGGCACAGTGCAAGATAAAGCATTATACCATCAGCATAAAGGCTGTTTTGAACTACATTAAGAAGGTAAACTGTATCTCAGATGTCCCCAAACTCCACTTTCATCACAGCAAAAGACTCAATAAACAAAACGATCAAAATTGGGGACAGAGGGCAATCTTACTGGGCTGCCTTTAAGTTGTCAATTACTCCAGCATGAGAGCCACTGAAGAAGAGCTAAGCAGTTGCGCCTTCATACATTTTTGCCACTAATCTCGTTTTTTAGGGACATAAGAGCACTGAAAAAATGCAAAGTAAACTGGACAGTCTTGGAACATCTCCAAGGGGCTGCATGAATGTCACGTTCACTAGGAAGAACACTGGGTAAGCTGCAAAAAGTCATGGGCAGTACGGCAACATTTCTAAGCCATATAAAAGAAGTAGTGAAAACTCATCATAACATTAAAAATGGACAGCAAGCACAAGCAACGAGGGGACAGGAGAGCAAGCACAACTAATGAGGGGAGGGGGGTCAGGAGAGCAAGCACAACGAACGAGGGGGATCAGGAGTGCAAGCACAAGCAACGAGGGGGCAGGACAGCAAGCACAAGCAACGAGGGGGCAGGAGAGCAAGCACAACCAACGAGGGGGGCAGGAGAGCAAGCACAACCAACGAGGGGGGGGGGTCAGGAGAGCAAGCACAACGAACGAGGGGGGGGCAGGAGAGCAAGCACAACGAACGAGGGGGGGCAGAAGAGCAAGCACAACCAACGAGGGGGCAGGGGCAGAAGAGCAAGCACAAACAACGAGGGGGCAGGACAGCAAGCACAAGCACCGAGGGGGCAGGACAGCAAGCAGAAGCAACGAGGGGGGGGGCAGGAGAGCAAGCACAAGCAATGAGGGGGCAGGGGAAGGAGAGCAAGCACAAGCAATGAGGGTGCAGGGGCAGGAGAGCAAGCACAAGCAACGAGTGGGCAGGGGCAGAGCAAGCACAAGCAACGAGGGGGGTCAGGAGAGCAAGCACAAGCAACGAGGGGGCAGGACAGCAATCAAAAGCAACGAGGGGGCAGGACAGCAAGCACAACCAACAAGGGGGAAGCAGGGAACAGAGGCAAGAAACGGGGAACAGAGGCACAAGCACTTACCCTCGGTAGCTCCGGCAGGAAAGTGGACCGTGCGGGGGTGCAGTGTCGCCCCCTGTCCCCGGGTGGGTTCCTGGCTGTGGTGTGCGCATGGCTGTGCCCTGTCCCGCCGGCCCCTCAGTAGGTGAACACCACGTTGGAGATGCTGGACTCCAGCCAGTCCCCGGATATCATCTCGCTCACCTCGGGCATGCAGTAGTCGGGGAACTCGAAGTGCGAGCCGGCGCCCGCCTCCTGGCTAAAGTCCAGGTCCTCGTCGAGCGTCGAGGAGGCCAGGCACATGCTCTCTCGAAGCCCGGGCTCGGGTTCAGCTCCAGCAGCCCGTCTTCCAGTTCCTCGTCGGACGAGGACGAATTACAGGATGCTGAGCCGACTTCTTCCGGCAGCGGTCGGGCAGAAATGCTCAAGCTGCCTGCACGCCCAAGTTGGCCCTCTGATTGGTTAATAAGGAACACCAATCAGAGAGCTGACTTGGGCGTGCAGGCAGCTTGATGAGGGGCTGCTCTCTCCCGACGACGTCAGGGAGAGAAAGAACAGCCAAAACACACCCCTCTATCCCAAAAAGACGGGGCTTGAACGGAGTGATGCCCCTCTCCTCCAATGGCTGGCCTCCGTTTAGGAAGGAAGCCAATGGAGAAGAGGGGCGGGTTCAAGCCCCACTCTAGGAAAACATGAAATCTCGGCTGCGCGACACTGCTGCGCAGTGTACGCTAGGCCGAGACCTAAAAAGGTTCAAAATATGAAAAATAACTAAATCAATTAATAAAGCATGACAGAGTGCAAAGTACCTAAAATGGTTTTATTCACACCCAAACACATTAGTGCCACTTTACAGAGTTTGCCAGTGAAGCGCTACTTTTATTTTCTCGTGTATCTTTGAATAACATTGTTTTCCCCAGGTGGGGAAGTGCCTCATTCCTGGAGGTACTGCATTAACTGGTTGATGGGTGGATTGGAAAACATGTGATCATTATCAGCTGTTTTCTTAATTTTAAGTTATAAAATGTGAACCGTGGCTCTGTGTTAAGGGATGTGGTGTTTTTAATCCATTCTGCTTACGTTTTGTAAGGATATAAGCAGTGGACATTAAAATGGGTCCCTTCCGGGCCCTGTAGTTATGTTCGTAACTTTTCAGGCAAAAAAACTCATTGATTTCTGATTAATAAGTGTAATAAAGGTGTTAAGGTAACTATGTTGTTCCTGCTTACATTTCACATTTTTGTACTTAATCTTACTATGAGTGTTTGCCTTTTCTAGGATGATGTTACTTTATTTTCCAGGCAGCATATTACTCTTGTGTAGTGCCTAATTTGAATTGAGTTGCATCCAGATGTTTATAGAGGGCACAATTGTGTTGTAGCTGAAGGCAGTGCGAGTTTCTCTCAGTGGGGCAGTATGGTGTTCAGTGGGGGAGAGGATGTGGCACTATGGCCAAAGCTGCTGAATTTGGAACTCTGGAACCCGGTTCAGCCTTCATGCCCAGTCCACCAGACTACTCTCCTGAGGCAGCACATTCCCATGCTAGACTTTGGAAGCCCTGGTGTCTCAGCACCAGCAGGTGGGCCCTCGCAGTGGCAAGTGTGATTTAACCTTGAAGGCCTGTCCACCACAATCTATACTGAAGTTCACCTCCAGTCTTGCCGGCAGGTCTACAAAGCAGCACACTCTAGAGCAGCAGTGATTCTGTGACCGAGGTCACAGGACCCTTGAGGCCAGTCCACCTCATTCATTGGTACCTCCATTGGCCTTGTTTCAGCAGTGGTAGTGCAACCCATCAGGGATCGGCAATGTAGTATTTGCACGCACACCAAACTAAGTTCATAAACTTCACAGTCTCTCTGCTCCAAGCACAATCACTTTTAACTTTGCGCTGCCTGCTTTAGGGCCACTGGAATTATGCAGCAATGGAGGAAAAAATTATGGCGCACTGTTGACTAAATTATGCTGCAGAAAAAAGGCTGCAGTGTGATGCAGTATAATTTCTGATACTTTATTATTTTGATATTTTTACACATTCTAACAGTCTTTGCAAAGATTTTGCCTTATTACTACCAGTGTAACATGCAAATGTAGCAGTAAGAAAGGTGATCAATCAATCTTTGCAAATGGCACTCCACTTTGCAGCAACACAAGTCACATTTTCTAGTAACTTTTAATCTGTTTGAGCTACAAACAATTTCTCAGTTAAAATAGTGAGATTATGCAGCAGATGATGTATTATGTGGCAAATATGACAGAGCCATCATTATGTGGAAAACATTTGCAAACTAGGAGATGTTGCCATTCATGTCCGAACTGCTCTTTTGGAAAAAGGGAGCAGAAGTCCAGATGACAGAAATTGCGTGGCTCAGAGACAACTGGCTTGTTATTTCACTTTTAAGGGTATTTGAGATATTCTGTCATTGGAAACGTATCAAACTTTGTGAATGTATTTTAAAGCCAATAACTCATATTAAACCTTAAACATGTGTATCCATTGGTTGAATTAAATAACAAAAGCTGTAACTGGTCAGTGAAATGCCAAACGAATACTAAAAATTGGGATGTTTTGCTTTTTCTGGCCACACATCTGACTCCGCCCACTGACCCAATCCACGATTTTTTCCGCTCTCTGATTCGCCGTCCACAGTTCCCCTACTTTTTTTTTCCTCACTTCGACCACTGAGTGTATGTCACATCAAATTATTGGAGAATCGAGCCCGCCTTGGTTAAACATGCCTGTATGCAGGATCATGGGTAAGTGGATTCAACCTTAAGCACTGAAAAATGTGGTCTTCTTCAAGTCACGAGTTTAAATTCCAGCAAGCCGGTTTTGCCTTCTGTCCATCTTAGGTGAGTAAGTTGAGTAGTATTAATGTAAGTTATAGTAACATCTTATGTGCAGCTCTTCTACACAGTGCAAGTGTTCTATGAAGCGCTACATAAAAATCTTATTCCAAAGTTTAGTTCAAACTTGACATTTTAACGAAATGAAGAAGTATATGTGTGTGTTGTAATGAGTAAATACCGTACATTTGTACATTGTATCCAGACTTTAAAGAAATCCTGAAACAATCCTTTTCACAGGGTAGGAAACAGTTGATTGCTTTATCTCCATCAGAAAGAAAGGTTAAAACCGTGGAACTCTTTCACACTAAGATTTTTTACACAGCCTTTATCTCGTCAGTGGGAACGTGTGTCACTAAGTGGTTGTAGTGCTAAAGTCCACTACAGGAAAAGGAGATTAATAAAGATTATACATTTTCTAATGCCTGGACCTGTTCAGAATTCCAGTTAAGTGAAAAAAAGAATCTGGGAAGGAGAGCTTAACGTGGAGATTGAGTCATGTGCTCCCATTGGCCAAAGGAGGCTCATAGCAGTTCACTGCCTATGTAAACAAACCACCACAAGATCATCTTGCCTTTGTTTGGCGCCTTTACGGTTATTAATACGCATTGTGACCTTCGCAGACATCCATTACCATCGCAATAAGGATCGGCCGGTCATTAGTGCCTGGAGTAAATCCCACAGCTCTTGTTCAGCTGATAATGGATAAAGGCCCCGCGCACAACCGAATATATAAATAAATAATGAACCCCTGCATCTGTCAGCATTACTTGGGTACACCATGTACCAGGGCGAAACACTGCACTGGGGAGACCTGGACTGGGAAAGCAAGGCGATCCCCAGGTGTGTGCAAGATCCATTGTCCTCTCAAGTCCTCTTTATGAGATCCTCGGGAGATCTGGTGTGGTGCTGCTGCACCCGGAAGTCACCAACAGAATGGGAATTATGGTGGAAAGCTGTCAGTTTTTACTTGGCATAGCCTGCCAGGTTTTTACTGGTGAAAAATGTACTTCGAAAATCCTGGTGGTTATGTGTGGGGTTTTTTTTCCAACACGTATCCGGTAATCACGATTGATATGGAAACTGCAGTTTCTACCTGAATTGGGCTTATTGAGAAATCTGCAAAAAAAAGCCTTGATCTTCAATTTTTTTTTTTACTGGGACTTGTCAATGTCAGAATACTTAGAATTCTGATGTCATAAGAGAAACTCTTCTGTCTATTGTTTTTAAGGCATTCTATCCACATCGTCTTGTCTCTTAGAGCAATGATTCCGTATATCAACACAGACACAATATTGCACCTTACATGTGGAAGTAATGTTCCATAAATAGTGAGTAAGATGGAACGCCATACTTTGGAAATAAACCTCGTTTTTTATATGTTAAAGTTGCAGAAAAGAAAAAAAAACAATATCTGCAATGAAAATGGTTCTGGGTAGAACGTCCTGACACATTGAAACACAGCATGAGCACCAGATAATGGTAAGGAATAAAAGGCTATATGTATCGAAGGATCCCTTTCCTTCATTGCAGGTCTGTTTTGTTTCTATTTGTAATGAAGGTCGGTTGGTAAGGTACTCTTCACCAGAGTACTTCTATCCTTTCTATGGCGCAGACCATGGGTGCTCGCAAACATTTTCCCAGGGGCCTCAAAGTATGGCCTTTTGTAGCTGGCGGGTGGGCTTCTATGTTCTAGACAGCACTGCAGCTCCTCCAGCAGAAAGTGTAGACTTCATGTTGTCTCCTTGTCTGTGGGAGACTAGCTATCAGGGACACTCCTGCCCTAGCCACACAGCATTCTTAGTAGTCTGCCAAGAGCTTCCTTCTTTGGTCATGAAGACGAGCTGGTTTGGATGCACATATTCCAGTTAAGTGATAATGTGGTGTTGCTGAGTGATACTGTGGTGGTCCTTGGACACAGCCTTTTATGCAACATGATGGCTCTCACTACAGGTAGCGATGAAGTTGGTTCCAAACAGCAGTACCAAAACAAGGGCACAACGAAGTGTGGGATATTTGCAGCTGCCTGCAAGATCAGGCACTGCCCAAGAAACTTCCTCACCTTGAACAACAGAAGCTACAGTCCTACCCCCACTCCTACTATCTACCAAATGGCAATGCTCATGAAGATCAAGGAAACTCAACCCCCCACAAATATTATTCTGGGACCCCACACAAGGTCCAGATTGTGAGGGTACCCACTACCCTGCCCCTTTCTGCATTTTATTATTTATTTTTTATTTTTCAGGACACAGGGAGGAAGTCCCTGTGCCCTGTAATGGCAGTTACAACATTTCCCTTCCTGTAATGTTTTGTCGTTGCCAAGAAAAGGGGGGCAAAACATTGATTTCCCATAGAAAATCTTGGGAAGTGATGCAGAAAAAAAAAGACTTAACTATGTTAAACCACATTTGGCAGAAAGTTAGAACTATACTCCAAAAGCGTGCTTTTTGTGATATGGTGTGAATCTGTTCAGCCATTTTCCAAAAATGTGCATTTAAAGAGGTGCTTGGGTAGTCATAAAGGGGTTATAAAGTTAAGTAGATCTGGATGGTTGGTTCACTGTACTGTCATTTAAAAAAGTGGGGCGGTCTGATTGGCCCATGGAGATTTTTGTCTTTTTGGCCTTCTCAGTACTGCAGGACTAAGACTGGTCTGGCAGTACCCTCTAATCTGATTGGCTGGCAAGTGTTAGAAACAAATGCTTTGGCTGCCATTACAAGACTCTGAGACTTGGTCCCCAACTCCTGATTTGTTTTCTTTCTCAAAGCAGATATGGACACACCCTGACACCCAGAGCCATGTAGCATTGTCTCAAAGGAACCCCACCCTCATTTAAAAACGTAAGAAAAAACAAACAAACTATTCCAGGCACTGAGAAGAATGGTAAACGGAATGCCCCCTGCAGTACCACTGAACTAGTGCCACAACTTTCTTACCACGAATACCTTTTCAGAAAAAGAAAAAATGTACCCAGCCGTGCAGGGGCTGCAAACTGACTACTTAGGGCAGGTGGGAGGGGGAATCTCAAAAGACCACTGAGGGCAGGGGCAGCAAGCTGGCCAGATACAGAAGGAGGGAGGAGCAGTGGCAGTCAACTGACTACAAAGGGCAGGCTAGAGGGGCAGGGCAGCACAATGGACCACAGAGGATAAAAGGTAAGGGCAAAGGCAGCAAGCTGATCATAGGGGCAAGGCAGCAAGCTGGGCATGGGGACAGGTGGGGGGGTGCACGGAAAACAGGGCCAGGCAGGAGGGGGCATGGGCGACAAGCTGACAATGGAGTTCAAGGCAAGAAGGGGGCAAGGGGAGTGCATGGAGAACAGAGAGCGGGTCGTAGGCTGCAGTGGCAGCAAGCTGACAACGGTAGGGCAAGGGCAGCAAGCTGAGCAAGGAAGGTAGGTGGGAGGGCTCGGGGGCAGCACATGGAGGGCAGGTTGGGGAGGATCAGCAAGATAACTATGGACGGCAGGAAGGAGGGGCCTGGGCATCACAGGGACAATGGAGGGCAGGCGGAAGGGGTAGAGGCAGCCCATGGACAATGGAGGGCTGGTTGGAGGGGCGGGGGGAGCATGCTGACCACAGAGGGCAGAAGGGGCAAGGGCAGCTCATGGACAATGGAGGGCAGGCGGAAGGGGGTGGTGGCTGAAAGCTAACAATAGAGGGTATACAGCAAGATGAGAGGCAGCAAGCTGACAATGGAAAATGGGATGGGGGGCTGGGACAGCAGCCCTGTAGCCACCTAACATGACATAGGCTGTGTGTAGTAGGGGTTTGTCGCTTGCAGTGGGTTAGGTACAGGGACAAGGCCCTGCTGCTCAGGAGCGGCCCGTCCAGGTAAGATGGGTGAGCACACAACAGATGATGACCAGGGGAAATCAAATAATTAATTTTCCTTCATCGTCATCTGTCGAGTCCCCACCCCCCGCTCCAGTGCTCTTACCTGCACGGGCCGCCCCTGCTGCTGCTACCCACTGAAGGTTGTGGGTAGTGGTGGTTGTCTGCCCGCAGCAGGAATGGGCGAAGGGCCTGCAAGTTGGGCACCCAGGGGCAGCATTTAGATGACAATGAACTGAAAATCTACGTCTTCGCACAATGTAATTTCTATTGTCTGCATTTGAAGTTAGGTATTACATATTGTAAAAGATTTACATATGTTAGTATTCTGATCTAAATGAACTACTGATTCATAATCCTGTCAAGTGGATAATCCAACATTCACGATTTAAGAGCTCTACCACATCTATTCTGTATTAATACCAGCTTGATGTTTTTTGCAATAAGAACACACTTTTATATAAATACAATGAGGAAAACCATTTTATTTATTTCCTTTTAAAATTGACCATGATAATTTAGCCTATTTGTTTGGAACCTACAAAAGTTATTCCACAAAGCACTGCTTTCTGTTTTTTGTAGTTTCATAGAGGGCAAACCTGGCCCGGGGCATTAGAGCACTTTGCATGATAAACAAATTACATTACCTGTTTTTTAGGCATGATGAAGATTAAGAGATTTGACGAGAATCACAGGATTTTGATCCGAAGCTAGGACTCAGACCAGGTTCCCCAGTTCTTTAGAAGAGATATTCAGGACAGCAGCTCTGGAAGTTAGGCCACATGTCATGGATATCTCTTCTAAACAAATAATAAGGAATGCAGCCAAATTGATCATCTAGGCGGGATCATCTTTTTTTGTGTTCAAGATGTTTTTTTTGGTATTTTAATAAGGAGAAAACAATACAGAAGATTAGCAATTTCATGATGTGTACATCAATCTGACACATGAAACAACCTTTACAACGCAACCATTACATCGCACTACACTTACAACGCAGTCATTACATCTCAACATCCTTTACAACGCATGTCACTACAACGCAGGCGTTGCAACGCATACCATTACAATGCATGACACTACATCGCATGTCACTACAACGCATACCATTACAACACATACCATTACAACACATACCATTACAACGCATAGTATCCAGGGCCGGGCTGGGAACTGAAAGCAGCCCTGGCAAATTTTGCCAGACCAGCCCCCGTCCGGCACATCGCGAGCGAGCGCAGCGAGCGAGCCTGAACGCTACTAGGAGGGTTTGGGGGGGTTCTCCCCCCAAGAAAATTTTGGAAATCAACAGACCAAAATAGTGAATTTTACAGCACATTTTTCATTACATATTTAAATTGTATCAACTTTCAAAGCACAGTAAATAGTAGATGATGACCTTAAAGAACATCAGGTTACCCACCCAGTTATATGTACCCATAGACATTCTTTCAGAGAGCACCAAAAATAGATACAAGTAGTGAATCAGAGAGAACAAAGTAAAAGTGAGACCAGCCCCCATATGGTGTTTAACGAGCAAGCACAGTGAGCAACCACTACTAGGGGGAGTTTGGGGGGGTTGAACTTGCCAATTCGGTGTAAGCCAATTTTACCATGTTTGAAAGGAAAGAGCGCAAGCACTTTAGCACTGGTAAGTGGTGGTAAAGTGCACTGAGCCCTAAGAACCAACAAAAATGTAATTTTTTGATGTAATAAAGCAGATCAAACAGGATTTTAATTTGGAGGAATCTGAGGCCGACGAGGACTTATCTAACTAGGTCTCAGCATTCAGTATGAACAATATGCATCTAAAAAACATTTTACATGTACTAATGGCGCTGGAAATTTTTCTGAGTTAGCTTCCTTCTATATCTCCTTGGGTGCCTGAAGAAAAGGATGCAGTTTAGAATGCAGGCATTTATCATCAGTTAGTGTCCTTTCCAAGTTCAATCATGGGATTAATTACTTACATTGTTTTTCAACCCACAAAGAAAATAGGACAGTGTGTCTTAATTTATGATGTTTTTTTTACCAGAAAGTGGCAGCCCAAGTCCAACATATATTTTGGTGCACAGAAGAACTACTCCCTTCTAAAGCAGATATTTATGGATCTATGTGTTAAATGTAATGCAAATTACTCATGCTACCCTTGTTAGATCATTATACATCGTTAATACAGTAGTCAGGGTAGAAACAAAGCACCCAACATACCTTGAGCATATAATCAGTTCAACCCTCTTACTTGAACCATAAAGAAACCTGACCTACTCCCCTTTGTAATAATAGATGTAGTTTTTTTTATGGTTAATGTAAAGCTTCCTTCTCCATACAACTTCAAATTGGCAGCTGGAAAGAATATGTACAACATTGGCAACATTCTCAGTTTTAATATTAAGACTATTAAACCATATGCCATGTTTTAAAAATCATATCCATGTGCCATTGTACTCCAGAACCACCCATTGTTCTTAAGTCACGGTGCCTTGTCACTGCAGCACAATTTGTTCCTCGTCTGGCTCCCAATTGTTTTTCTTCTATGCTCTGTGTGCTACAATGCCCTAGTACCCATAGGCTGTGCGAGAAAGGCTCTGACAATGTTCACTTGCAATTCCACGCCTTCCTGCCTTTATTTTAACAGAGAGCCTTAACTATTGTTTATAATACATCTCCTTTCACCTCTTCAATTGCATTTTTGTCAGATGAGCCAACCAAGTAACTTTATGAAATTTACATTCAGAATATATGCTTAAGGCTCAAGTCACTTAATTACGATGTATGCCAATTAACTTTGAAAGCACAGTATTATTAAATCTTAAATTTAGTGGTGGTAATTAAATACTATTCAGTACTCGAGTTCATTTGCTGCATGGCAGTCACTGGCAGAATTGCTGTTATAAGCTTGATATTTTAACACAAAACACAATGTTTTGAATTGTGTTATTGCTTGTTATATAGCAAATTCTGATCTCCACCATACATTTTTAGGTGAATTAATATAAGTACCTTATCTCAGAGACTCTGGCTGGTAAGAATGAAACTCAGTTAGGGGTGCCCACCCCTGGCTTGCCCTTGGGTACTCATGGTGTGGCACTGCCCTTGTTGGTTTCTACCCCTGCACCAGGTGTAATGAAGAAGGCAGGAGCAGAAATAGAAACTAAGGAGGGTTTTAAAGGGCCTATTAGTGTGTGAAGTGCCCCATACCTGACAACTTTTAAAACTTTTGACTATAAGAGAGAGGAGGAGGAGGGGGCATAAACAAGGAGAGGTATGGCTAGCGAGTAGCCTGAGAGCCACACCTCTCTCTCCTCTAGAACTCTAGCAGAAGCTTCAGAGGCTACCACTAATTTCCTAGGGAGGCTGCTTGCAACCCACTTTATGGACGTCAGCAATGCAAAGCCTCCACACACAAGCTGGAAGGCTGCTCTGTGCAAGGGTTTCCAGCTCACCTTGTCTAGCACTATGATAACAGCTCTTCCCCAGGTGACCATGCGAAGGGAGCCAATAGTGCGACACACACTCACACCATGTGAGGTAGCAGTTCTAGCTTCCACATCTTGCCCTTGCTGCCCCTGGGCACGTAGGAGCAAGTAGGACTAGGAGGCTGTTGAAGGGCTTGGGCTGGGATCAGAGATCAACTCTGTGATTTCATTAGAGGATTGGTGATGTAATTTGCCTAACACTGCGCCTTCTCTAGAGAACTCTGTGCAGCTAATTCGTTAAATATTGGAATCAATGCAAGGCAGAACCACCCTTTTCAGCTTTCTGAGGCCAAAAAACACGAATGCTATTCAGCTGGATAATCTGTTCCTTGGACATTAAAAACGAAACATCATAGAATACACATAAATTGGGTATTATGAAACAGCAAGTCTCTTTCTAAAACTTCTGTCAGATTGCACACTGGGAACTGCAGCTACCATACCGTCACTGTGGCCCGATTGCATCTTTTAGAAGTGAACCATCCGCTGAACACACAAGTGTGCACATTTTAACAGCACAAACTCCTTTGTCGTGAAATCCGGACTGAAATCCGGACAATTAAAAAAAAAATAAAGAGATCACGAACCAACTGAGCCAGCGTCAAGGGAACGCACAGAGGGCTCCTAGAAATGTACACATTAACCTAAGTGGCAAGTGCAAGTGGCAACAACACCAGTGGCCAGTGGAAAACAAAAGGACTCACTCGTGTAAAAAAATAAATACAATAAAAAAACACTAGAACGCCCTGTTTTCTGCTTAAAATATATTTTCCAGCACAAGCCCCAAGTTGGGGCTTGTGCTGAAAAATAAATTTTAAGCAGACTTGCTGACCCCAGGTTCGCCGAAGTTGCAGCCCCCAAGAGTCCAGCAGCACAGCATCACCAGAGACGGACACACACACGAACAACACCTGACGAAAAGAAAACCCATTTATACAGAATCTGACCTGAGATCATGTTTGAGGTCAGTGCTGCACTGCTGGGGTGGCGGCCAATGGGCCGTGGCAGGAGGAACCAAAGGGCTGCCAGTGCCATTGCCATTCCAGCCCTGATCCACACTCAGGAGGCCAGGGCGCTAGAAGTGCGCTATGCACTGAATGCGCAGAACCGGGCCGGGGATTAAACAAAAAGGGATAGGCCAAGGAATTAGTATTTTGTTCTTATATAGTTAAATCATTCTTTTAAAAAAATTTACTTGATGTTAAAATAGATAACGTCCTATCCCTGTCTTTTCTTACTGACATGCTGTGCCTGTTAACCCTAGGGCTGTTTCCTCAAATCATCCTCATCACTGTAATAACGAATGTATATGACGTTGTCATACATTATTAGAAAGTCAAATCACATGCGATGGAGCCGCCTTGTTTGCTATTTCATCCCTGTGCCTCTGCTGCTCCTGCTTGTCAGCTTCACAGGATGCCCCAAAATACCACACAGCACAGAATGTTGGTTCAATTAATATACAGCACTTTCACGTGTAGCTCCGATGCACCGGCCGACTTTGTACAGGCACAAGAAGCATATTTTATCTCATTTAGAGAGCCTTGTCTGAGTCATTGGGGACAGCGCTGCGGGGGGCCTATACCTTTTGTTTAATCCCAGCTCGCCCCTGCCCACAGTGCCAATGCCTTGATGAATCTGATTGCAAATGCAAATGACTTCAGTGACTCCCTGCATAGCTGCCAAGGTTTAAAATTGCTATGTGTGACATGTTCAGAATTTCAGTGTAATTATGAGTGACATTTCAACGACAATGAGTGACACTTTTTCGCGAGCAAAATCAAGTCACAATCCAAGGTGAACAAGACTGGGCGAAGTTTAACTTTTATCCAAATGGGAAATCTGGTAGCCAGTAAGCGGTATGTACATAGATGCCAAGTTTTCAGACTGCTTATGTGTGAGATTTCCATGGTATGTACACCTTAAAGGCTTCACAGAGCACTCCACAGTGTTGCCATTATGTGTGAAGAAATCAGTACTGGCGCTGCGTAGCTCGGTATTAAAAAGGGGATATCGAGGTGCATTTTTGGGAAGTCTCTACTAAATGAAGCTGTGATCAGGTGTGCAAACTGCAGACAGAGTTAAGATAATCGGCATGTGAACCGACAGCCTTCGGACTAAGTGCTCGACATTTGTAGTGCGCATGCAGACATCCCTAGTAGTAAGCCAGTAGTCTATTCATGACCATGCTTCATGAGAAGATGTCACGCAGGTGTCCTCTCTGACACTTTGGGGTGCCTAATTGGCCAGATGTCGACTAAGTCATGGTCAGTTCGGAGGGAGTGCAGTTGCACTGCGGCGCTGGGTGTGTGCTCCAGTTGGACCATGATCTGTCAGGATAGAGATCTAAAATAACATATAAGTCACTCACCTATAACACTGTCGAGTGACCACAGAGGAGACTATGGTTTAACATATTGCGGCAAAGAAGTCTAGGGAGTTAACATTGGGCCATTATACACATGCATTGGTGACCCACTGACTTAGGAGGAAGTGGAACACGTGCAGAATCACACACTTATCTGCCCTTCTTGTCAGACAGGATGAAGGAAACGTGCTGCTGGGTCGCTGGCCGTGCCTTTCCCCAATACTTTCACCAAAGCCAAGGCGGACCTCTCAGAAGGTCAAGTTCATAGGCCTAAGGAGTAGGTACCTACAAAATACCCTTGCTCTACCTTTGGTATAAACAAGTTCATAGGTAGCCTAGCCTGTGGCGTGGCTGAGCAGCAATCGCCAGGCCAGGCCACATGGCAGCACAAGTACAGGTGGCTGCCCCGCCGGGCCACAGGTCCTCGAGGGGCACAAGCAGGTCACTGCGCTGCAGAGCATCAGCAGACCCCACACAACACCATTCCCTCAAATGGTGTGCAGGGTGGTCAAACAGCAACAGCCAGATAACAGCAGGTTGCACAGGCAGCAATCCGCAGTCCTCACTCCTGCCAGCAATTGTCAGCGGTGAAGAGGGAGCAACTTTAAGGTGCCCGCTCCACTGCGGAGCATCTCTGGTGAAATGCCGCTGTTCCTCTCCGCCGCAAATTGGGCTCCAGTCTGGTGCGAAGTATCGGGTCCACCAGGGCTTTAAGTGGGATGAAATAACAGGGGGGGGGGTCGCTCAAAGGGGCATGGCTAATGTAATTAAGGGCGTGGCTTAACACATAAGCTAAAAATCTGTGCTTAGCATTGTGTGACGCCCGACTTGTATTTTGCTGTTCTTTCCGTCATTGCATCCAGATATATGATACAACAAATAACATCATACCTACAAGAAGACAGGACTATTGCCTTTGTCAATGGTTGTTAGTTGCATAAGATAACAAGCATTGGAAATGCAATAGGTCTCGCAGCATTAGAGTTAGTGCTTTTAGAATTGTTTATGGGTTTTTTTTGTAAATCTTTAGCATTTTTGTTTCCTGTAGCCAATGCCAAAGAATTACACAAAAAAAAAGCCATAAACATTTCTAAAAGCTCTAACTCAAATGCTCCGAGACCTATTGCACTGGATGCAATGGAAATGTGTTTCGAGGACGTGCTCGGGGTGTGCATACTGGAAGCAGGGGCAGACAACATGGTAGCCAAGACATATGCAAACAGGCAGGGCGGTACGAAATCTGCTACCCTGAACCTAACAGCAAAGAAGATTGGATCGCATCGCTGCATGTGATGTTTTTGTTCCAAATCCAGTTTTTCATGAAACGACTTGTTTTTTTGGTCACAAATCAATTTGTTTATGAAACAAATTGTTAAGTCCATTTAACATTTCTTGGCGGGATAGTGGTGAAGGTGACTGTCACCTCACATCGAACTCGTTTGCCAAAAGCCGCATGATTTGCCCTGGAGAGATTCAGTTTTCCCAGGCTCGATGAGTGTTTACGAAAACAGATGCACTGTCTCGTGACTTACTCTTCTCTGTCTCAGAGCCCAGCAACTGGCATGAAGTTGTATTTGCATAAAGTATTTGTAGCTACACGTTACCTGGAATTCAAAACACACACATCAACCCAGAAACAGCCATACACTTGTGCACCACATCGTTGTACAGCTGAATAACACCGTGCCAGATAGTCATACACATAGCTAGACTCCACCCGTAGAAACACACACAAGGCCATACAACTCAAAGACATAACACAAACAGCCACAAAAACACCCGCTGCTATTTGAGCAGAGGCCACCAATACGTGAAAGGTGGCGCCATTCCTTTGTAGGCCACAACCCAATTATGTGCTTAGCGCATTTTCTAAAAATAGGCCGACTCCGTTCACGACTCAAGAAACATCCCCAAGACGTTTTTATTTTGATTTCCCTCAATTTGGTGTGTGGGCGACGTGTTGTTAAAAGCTCACTGCAAACCGCCGCGGGCTGTTCTAAAATCCAAGTAAAAAATAAAAAAAGCGCCTGCACCACTTGCATCCACTTCATTCATAAAACAAGCACCCGGAGTCCCGGACCCCCAAAGAAGGTGGCTGCAGAAGGCGGGACCCGCGCTGTCTTTCGTTCCCTCCTTTCCTATTGAGAGGGAATTCAATTCTCGTCTTGTCTCGAACAGACTGCGGGCAGGGGAGGGGGCGGAGCGGGGAGAGGGAACAGACGGAGGGAAGGCCAGATAAGGGGAGGGGGGAGGAGAGTAGGAGGAGGAGAGTAGGGGAGGCACGGCCTAGCGGCCGTGCAATCAAGAAGTGAGGGGGCGGGAGAGTAGGCAAGGCAGGCGGCTGGGGGGAGGGGGGAGGAGAAATGCGACGCGTCATACACATAGCTAGACTCCACCCGTAGAAACACACACAAGGCCATACAACTCAAAGACATAACACAAACAGCCACAAAAACACCCGCTGCTATTTGAGCAGAGGCCACCAATACGTGAAAGGTGGCGCCATTCCTTTGTAGGCCACAACCCAATTATGTGCTTAGCGCATTTTCTAAAAATAGGCCGACTCCGTTCACGACTCAAGAAACATCCCCAAGACGTTTTTATTTTGATTTCCCTCAATTTGGTGTGTGGGCGACGTGTTGTTAAAAGCTCACTGCAAACCGCCGCGGGCTGTTCTAAAATCCAAGTAAAAAATAAAAAAAGCGCCTGCACCACTTGCATCCACTTCATTCATAAAACAAGCATCCGGAGTCCCGGACCCCCAAAGAAGGTGGCTGCAGAAGGCGGGACCCGCGCTGTCTTTCTTTCCCTCCTTTCCTATTGAGAGGGAATTCAATTCTCGTCTTGTCTCGAACAGACTGCGGGCAGGGGAGGGGGCGGAGCGGGGAGAGGGAACAGACGGAGGGAAGGCCAGATAAGGGGAGGGGGGAGGAGAGTAGGAGGAGGAGAGTAGGGGAGGCACGGCCTAGCGGCCGTGCAATCAAGAAGTGAGGGGGCGGGAGAGTAGGCAAGGCAGGCGGCTGGGGGGAGAGGGGAGGAGAAATGCGACGCGACATGGCAGGCAGAGAAAATGGGGAGGGGGCGGATCCGGAGGTGCGTCGTGACACTCGTGAGGGGGAGTGGAGAAGGAGGGGGGAGTAGAGTAGGGGAGGCACGGCCTAACGGCCGTGCAATCAAAAAGTGAGGAGGCGGAGCTGGGGGAGGCTGTGACAGAGAGAGCAGGCAATGCCGGCGGCTGGGGGCTTGTGCACGCGCTTTGAAGCTCATTGCGCATGCGCATTGAGCTTCAATTTCTCGTGCACTGCAAGGAATCGCCACGATTCCTTGCAAGTTGGATAAAGAGTGGATAAGCCCCCATAGTCTCGCAAGCTCGATGCGCATGCGCATCGACAGGCGAGACCTAAAAAAGCAGCAACTATGGCTTCTTGTATATAAAATTGAAAAAGCTTCCACTTAAAGCCCTGGTGACATCAGGACAATGTTGCTGCTCCTGAGTTTCAAAGAGAGAAGAGAAATCCAGAAAGAAAATGACTCTAAAGGATTTCCCTTCCCCTACAACGGTCACCTGGCCTGACCTCATGCCGTAACTTCACCACTAGTGAGAAGTGAGCAGCGTGAGGACGCGCACACTAGTGAGAAGTGAGCAGTGTGAGCAGCACACATTCATGTGCCTGATGTCACAGCAGTCCAGAAAAAAACTGAGCGCCTGTGTCAGGGCACAAAACAGAGCTCGACAGAGACCCGTTTCGAGCCCCCTTTAAAAAACTGCTGGCCCGGCCCACTTAAAGCCCTGCTGGTACCACATTATGGTTGTTTTGTCTTTTTTGGGGTTTAAATTGAATACAATTCAAGTTATGAGCACAAAGGTGTAGCTTTGTATTTTTAACTTTGCTTACCTATTTCTGTGTACTCGTACATCGTTTTTTCTCAGTAACAGGCTTAAATTCATAGTACGGCGACTCATTCGTTATTTCTGTTGCCATGTGTTTTTGCTTGTTATTTTTAAAAAATTCTGGGGCATATTATCAAGGACAGGCGATACATTATCGCCGCTTTTAGTGGCAGGAACCTGCCGATAAAGCGGCGATAATGGCCTTGATAATATACTCTATGAATTCCAATCGAAGCCCGTGTTAGATGTCTTCACATCTAACATGGGCTTCGATTGGAATTCATAGAGCATATTATCAAGCCCATTATCGCCGCTTTATCGGCAGTTTCCTGCCACTAAAAGCGGCGATAATGTATCGCCTGTCCTTGATAATATGCCCCTCTGTTCTTATTAATTTCTATAACGACTGTAGCACTATTCATTCAAGCAAAGACAGTTAACTCCTACCCCCCTCCACTGAGTCGCAGTCACATGATATATGGTACAGTAATGAAATCCATCCGCAAACAGAACACCCCCAAATAAAGAACAGGATGGGTCTCGTATGTACCCCAACATAATTACCAAACACATCCTTGTGTATTACAAGAGGTCACCTCAGCCAGCATCTCTGGTATTTTTACAACAAAACAGTTTTGTAAAATGGAGTGCCTTTTAAATGCCAGGTGGCCCATGCTACTGAAGGCAAAAAAGCAGGAGAAGGCTGTAAAGAACTTAAAGAAGGAGGAAAAGAAGTATAAGTAGAAGCCGCGATAAAAGAATTAAAGACCGAGTAGGATAGTGGAGGTGTCCTCCTGAGGTTTTATTAATTTTACGAATTTACTAATCTGCTCGAAAGCATTCGTACTCACACAGGTGTCAACACTTTTGTTAATAAGAAAATAAATACACTTGACAAAGAATGTACCCATCAGAGAGAAATGTGAATAAAATATATTCCTAAAAATTAGTGTGAAGCTTATGGTGTTTGAACTAGCTTGTCGGGCACTCTGCCACTGCCTTGAAAGGGTCTGTGTGTGGGCCGTGTATGTGTTTGTCCTGTCACGGCCCACAGGGAAAAAAAAGGCCCATTCACTGGCTCTTTCAAACTGACCCATCTGAGAGCGCCAGAGGACCAGATAGCCCTGTTATCCGTATAAAACGCCTGAACTAAAGCAGTCTAAATCGGGTGAGTCACGTGATTTGGCTCTTTCAAGACGTGTACTTCACTATTCTAAATGGAGCTTCTATTTAATTGTATCACAATTTCCTTTTCACACTTTTCGAACTTCCTCGCATGCGTCCCACACACCCTTGGCATTTGTATTGCTTGTCACAGTGATAGTGGACTTTTAAGTCACTGGATACCATAGAAAACCGAGACCCCCTCTTGTGCAATGGTTTCGCCTCCGAGCATGACGTTGCTTCCATGTTAGTAGAGAATGACCTGTCCCAATGTCTGAGCAGTTATTTTAAAATCGCAGATGTAAATGACCCCTCATACTCACCCTGGAGCCTCAAATTGAATTCACCAGCAATATCCATCACTCGCTCTCCTCCCAACTTTTAAGACAGCATCGGTGCGTTTATATGGGCTCCGTCAGGCCACAAAAAAAAATTACAATCACTTGTGGAGTCAAGCGACTCCATAGTATGCTGTGCAGGGGAAGTCGTGTCAGCAGTTCTCAGAATCAGTGCTTTGTCTTCCTGCGAGAGTCGAGAGATAGTAGTTCAAAGTACTACTGTCACACACGGCAGCACCACAGCGAAATTACGGAGCAGGTCAGTGTTGCTGCCCATGCTGCCTGCTGTCATCCTGCCACCAAGGCCGCTCACACTCACCACTCTCAGTCGATGGTGACACAGCACGGCAACCCTGGAACTCCGGAACAAGGCTTCTGTAAAACTGCAGTGCCCCGGCCGGCCACCTTCAAGTTCACCAGGGTTCTCTCACTCCTCTCTCCGACTTCCTCATCGGGCCCTGCAGGATTGAAATTGCAGTCCGACCGGCGGGCGACAACAGGGGGGACTATCAGGCAGGTGCTATATATAATTGAATTATGGGGAGCCTCTCTGCGACTTAAAAAATAAATAAAAAGACTTGTCTTGCACAGTTTGAAATGCTCCTCTCGACCTGTGCTCATGGGTCATGCACGCGCACGTTTTATTACCGAGCTACTATGCGCATGTCACCACCAGCGCGGCAGTAGAGACCCTCCCCCTATTGAACGGCGCGCAGCACAGTTCCATAATTTATTTATGTATTTTTGCACGAGATAACACTCCACGATAGTTGTGCTTTATTTACCCCCACACGGAGCGAGGAAAGACGCAGAGTAGTGACTGACTACTCTTAGTGAACGCTGCGGCGGGGGCCGCACCAAAAATCGGCCCCAGCAAGAAAACCGGCCCCAGCCAAAAAACCGGCCCCCACCCCTGGCAGCCGACCGGGGGATTGCCCGGTGCCCGGCATTGTCAGTCCGGCCCTGATAGTATCCCTACACTATCCAACACTTACCCTACTGTTGCACCCCCTGGAGTTAGAATAGTAGTTTTTACTCCTATACTATCCAATACGTACCTTAAATGCAATGTAATGGTATGCGTTGTTTTGGTATGCATTGTAAAGGTATAATGCGATGTAATGGAATGCGTTGTAAAGGTAGTTTCTAAAAATGCGATGTAGTGTCATGTGATGTAATGGAGTGCGCTGTAAAGGACGATGTGCTGTGAAAACTGCCTTGTAAAGGCATGCGTGGTAAATGTATGCATTGTAATGTTATACATTCATCTGACACTTATGATACTTATCGACATAATTCGTAAAATGCCATTAGCTGTAGGCCATACCCTGAGAGCGTGGCGTAAGGTTGGAGCATTGATTATGGGGGAGATACAAGTCTTGAGGAATGCAAGCAGAAATATATTCAGACTGTACACATCTCTGAGTGTCTGGTACTAAATCTAAGGCAGTGTAGGGGTAGAGGATGGGGGAGTGGAGTCATGTGATTCAGTATGAGAGTTGGCAAAAACCTAAGAGCTGGCGAGGGTAAAACCTGGTGCCAGGGGGAGATTTGGAGGATTTCCGTGTAGGAGGGTGTGCTGTGAATAAGGAGATCAAGCGTATCCCAGATATGTTGGGAGGTGACAGGGCAACATTTGATACTAGATTGGGTTATGTGTGTGCTTCTTGAATAGCTAACCAAGGCCCACCTTATACGGTAAGATATGTTGTTGCCAGCTTTCAAATCGATCAGTATTACTTTGATAGCAATGGTGAGTAAACTGTCAAGGAGGGAAAGATCCATGTCCGAGAGATCAATTGGGGGATCTGCCAGATATGGTCCTAGTAAAATTATTTGAAGGTATAATGAAATAGTCGTTCTGAATTTTTTTTGTAGCTGTAGGGAGATATCGTGCCAGTAGGATTTTAAACCTTGGAGAGATGTTTAAATGAAACCACTACCGCACTCCTCTTTTATGTGTTTTCAAAGTTTATTTGTCATTTATTAAAGCAACATTGGAGAAGTTCAGCAAAATATCTATTTCAAAATATCTAATTCCATTTAGAGCAAATAATTCACCAATTCTGCAAGTGGAATACTTTTCAAGTCCTGGTAATAGGCTTGGCTTTTCTAGTAGAATCACTTCATTTAGAAAATTAGACCTTTCTGGATTTTGTTGACTACATCCAAAGTAAAAATATGTGATGACTTTGAACCAGTGGCAATTGCAATAGGCCATCTGCTTGGGCAAGACTTTGATGTGATGGACCCTTATAGTCTATATCTTGATTCAGATCTTCTCTTCTTAAACACCTCAATAGATTTTTTTAGACTACAAATAGGACTGAAGAGATCCGGCTACCTTTCGGGGTTAGTTAATGCTAGGCTCAGGATGAAGGACTTTTCTAATGAGGTAGGGTGTTTAAATAGTAATTTCTCTTACTTAATACTGCCATCTTATTTTTTTGCACTGAGGCGGAGGCAATATAACTTTGTTGTAACATGCATGTTCAGGTCAAGGATGCTGTAATGTTGGATCACCTCTGGGTTTAATCCACGTCATTGGGGCTTTGGTACGTACAAGCATTCATCGGAAATCATTCACTTACCTGTTACAATGAGACAACGTACATATTGAAAAGTAAGAATGGATTTAGGGATCGCCTAGGAGCCCTGAAATAATTTGTCTTATGCTCTTTATGATGTATTAAAATACATGAACCAATGAAAGATACCTCTACATTGCGTCAGCCTACACATAGAGAGACAGGACTTCTCCCCCAGCAGAGTAACCAAAGTGCTGGCGCGACTTGTGCAGCTTCTGATACTTTCCATTACATCTGGAAGTCACACCAAATGTGAATATTCTGAAAGGTGTCCCTGAACTAAAACCTCATACTACTGGGTCATGGAAGAATCTACATAATAAAGTGGTTCATTGGCTGTCAAATCGCATATGTGCACCTAATGCCAACACTACCATCAAGACCGGGCCTTGAGATCTAACTACCTGAATCTCCTCACCCCTACCCGCTTTCGCAAGGCTATGGTAGGCAGCAGAGCTTACACGGTTAGGACCGCGAAACTGTGGAATGCCATGCCGCTCCCTCTCCACCTGACTGATCCAGAATCTGCCTTCATGGGAGCCCCAAAAACTTCTTTCTGTAACCGCCGTTAAGCTTATGTGTGCCCTGTGTTTATCCAAGTGCCGATACACCTCCGTTGGAGGTAGTAGCTGTGCGCTCTACAAATGCCAAAATAAATAATTGTGGTTATTTTCCATTGTCTACATGTGGTTAAATGTCTTCTCTCTGACCTTCATCATAGACCGCATACTAACATGGGTCTGAGAGAGAAAATTGCTGCTGTACAACTGGGGTTCTTTTACAAGCCTAACCCAGAAGTTTCTGCCCAGCATAACTGCGTAAATTACCCATCAAGTAATCAAACTAGGGAGGATCTACTGGGAGGTAGACATAAATTTGCACCTCTTAGCAGCAGCGATGACCTAGATTAACAGTAAGGACCTACAGTGAGTCAAAAATGACCCCTCCCTATATATTTGGAAAATAAGATGGAACAGAAAATGGTCAAAAGAGAGTGCCAACATATTGCTCCGCAGGTTAAGAAAATATCATATCTTGCAATGTTGCAGGAGTTAACAATAAGTTGGCAAATGCCGAATGGCAGGAGGCATTAAAGCAATCACAAATGATTTGCTTGCAAGAGACATGGCACAAGGGCGCATTTCACATCGAAGGTCATTCCTCTATTACTCCAGCTACTCCATCACCCAGTGGAAGAGCATAAGGGGGGCTAGCAGCACTGGTATCCACCATAATACCATTTAAACTGTTGGAAATGTATACTAGCTCACCTTATTTCAGATCATCTATT
Source organism: Lissotriton helveticus (assembly GCF_964261635.1). Taxonomy (NCBI): domain Eukaryota; kingdom Metazoa; phylum Chordata; class Amphibia; order Caudata; family Salamandridae; genus Lissotriton; species Lissotriton helveticus. The sequence goes on along the minus strand of NC_136072.1, from coordinate 452,392,780 downwards.
TATATTCAAATAAAAGTTTTGGCATTGTATTAAAAAACTACTATAACAATATATTTGACTTTACTGAAAGTGTGGTGGTTACTGCCTTACAGAAGGAGCTTAAATTGTTTACTGGCATTATTAAGGCACCTTATGTGTATATTTGGATCGGGACTTTATCACTACAAAATGTGAAACTGCAAGCAATGAAGTGAATGGCTATACAGATGATTGTGGAAATGGCCAATCTCACTTTTCACACAATGCATATGTCGAGACCCTTAATGAACTGATATATACATACAATTTTGAACTAATGGCTCAATGGGAATGGGAAATGCCACGTTACCTACCTTTCGGGGAGGGGGAGGGGCGTTTTTTGACTCTTGAGCACATCCTAATATGTAAAAGTGGCATGGCAACATTTGACTAATTCATAGTAGTCCCCACTACCTTAAGCGATTATTTACTATTGCTGCTAATTTTTAACATCAAGACCCCACAGAAAGATGGAGAATGGTTAGCGGAGCATATTGTAACTGAAGGTTTTAATGGGATTAGTCTGAAATGGACAGGCATTGATGAATCTGTCCTGTTGAGAAAAATTATCAAAGTTAATAAAGAGGAATTTCTCTCCTGTACTTAATGGGACTTATGTCCCTGTAAGATTCCTTTGGCATTTTGTAAACCTAGAGCTGCAATAGCAGGAAGTTTAAAAACTAGAACCAACAATTTATACAAACAGGTCTGGTTCGATCACCAATGTTCACCTGCCAACCAGAACCTAAAAAGGGCTTTACAGGCATCCCCAAGAAATAGAGAAGTACAATATTTGTGAATAATAGATCAACATATTCTAGAGAAAAGAATGGCCATCTACGTGAAAGGGTATGGGAAGATCTAAAGCAGGCAGCAGAATATAGGGATGATACTCTATTTTGGAGAACAGTAAGTCAGCCGATTCTTTGGATATAACCATCATCCACCCAGATAATATAGATATGAGGAAATAATTGTAATCTCCACCCCCTCCCCCCCCCCCCAATTACTCCCAGCTTCAGTAAAAGAAGGAAATCTAGCCTTCGAAAGATGTGCAAATGGAAAGGCCCCAAGCTCTAACAGAGTCCCTATAGATTCTCATAAAATCACAAATGGCACGTTGGGACCTATCGTAACCCAGGTATGCACAGCAGCTTCAAAAGGTTGCATGCCAGCAACATGGGCTGAAAGTATCATAGTTCTGAGTTTTTAAAAAGGAAATAGAGGAGAAGCGCAGTGCTATAGACGATTTCCCGCCTTGACACATCAGTCAAAATGTTGGGCAGGATATTATTGGAAAAATGAGAGACCTGGGTAATGGAAACTCATGTGCTCAATGATTCACAGCTTGGTTTTAGGATTGAAGTTGGCACCTTGGAGCAATGTACCAAATTACATTTGCTAGTGAGCAAATACACCATAGCTAATAAAGGCCACCTGTTCTTGTGCTTCGCCGACTTAAGTAGCACGTTTGACCTAGTCGCTTGTATGACAGAGGCATGCATGGCTAAAGCATGCATGCCTCTACAACGCTGCCTGAACTACGAATGTGTCTGAACAACGCATTCCATTACCACGCATGCCTTTACCATGCAATTTTTTAGTAAAGGCATGACTGGTAAAGGGTTATGTGTGATAAAGATCACACCCCAGCCTCCCCACACTGAGACCTGAAAACGACCCCAGCCCCCCACCCTGAACCCTAAACACTGCCCCAGCCTCCCTTGTGCCCTTAAAAGTACCCCGATCACCGAAGCCTAAAACCAACCTGACCCCCCCACCCTAAAAACAACCCTGAGACCTAAAAACTACCAACTCCCCAGAGCTCTAAAAATGACCCTGCCACCCCTGAGCACTAACAACAACTCAGAGACATTTAAAAGCATGGGCAACATGGGATCTGGCCCAGGGCCCCAACCTTTCAGGGACCCCCTGATACAGCCACCTCTGTTCTGCAGTCTTGCCCCGATGCCTTTCAATAATTCTTACGCAGATTGTTCCAAATATCGTTTTCCTTTACTTTGTTTTTAAAGTGGGGGATACCTGAGATTCTATAACAGATATTTTGCAGAGAAATATTGTGCTAATGTTCCCCTCAACATCCATAAAAAGGTTTCTTTCGGATCAAAAGAGGACCTCACATCTTCATATGTCACCGAGATTATTTGCAGTAATATTAGTGAGCTGTTGCTGTGTTACAATATTGAAAACACACATAACTATCCCTAAATATTAGATGTAAACATATTTACCCCGTCAGTGACCTGGCCAAGTGGGCGTAAAAGAGCTGAAACTGGACCTTAAATTGAAAGTTATTCCGAACGGGGCCCCAAAATAATTTTGGCACAGGGCCCCCAAAATCTGTAAGATGTCCCTGCAACAACCTGCCCCCCCTGAACCCTGAAAATAACTCTGACCTCCCCAGCCCTAAAAGCTACCCTCAAACCCCTGCGTGGTTAAGGCACATACAAGGTTATGGGGATCGTGGTTCCGCTTTCAGGGAAATGGCACGCATGGCTCAGCCCGTATTGCAAAGGCCGTTACCTGACCTAGTCAATCATGCCAAGGTGTGGGAGACACTGGTACAACTGAGCGCTCCTCCGGACATTATTTCATTTTTATGGTCATCTGACTGCCCATGTTCATTATGGTCCAAATGGAGAATGCACCTCACCTTTTAGAGTTATGAGGGGCATACAACAAGGGTGTGGTTTTGCACCACTTTTATTTTTGCTATATGTGAATGGGGTAGATGGTTACGCGCAACAAATTAAGGCAAATCCCCCTTTTAGTTGGTAGACGCCCAACCACAATCCTCTTGTATGCAGATGACTCGGTTTTACATTCATGCACCACTAACGGCTTACAGCATTTAAAGAATTGATTCGCCACATTAATGGAGGATAAAGACATGAATCTAAACCTAACCAAAACTTATGGTATGGCCTGAGGTAGAGGCAAAATGAAGAAGAAAACTCACTATGTCAAGGGACAGGCATTAACAGAGGTAGATAATTTCTCCTATTTGGGTGTTCAGTTCTCTAAATCTAGCTCTTAGAACCCTCATTTAGACAAGAATACATTGAAATTCATTACATCAGAAGAAATATTAAGGTTTGCACCCACAATTGGAAATAAGCCTATAAAAGAGATGCTGCTCTTGTACAAAAGCAAATGTATTGGCAGTGTAAAGTATGGGGCAGCACTGTCAAAATGGGAAAGTATTACAAACACAGGAGAATAATTTTTTGTGCCGTTCTTTGGCAGTACCACAATCTACGTCCTCACATCATTCATGGTGAACTAGCAGTTCCTCACATTGAAGATACCATTCACATTAACGCAATGATTGCCTAGCTCTTGACGGTAGAGAGAGAATTACCTGGTTTGGTCATGTGAAAAGCCTTTTAATGATCATAGATAAAACATGTTTCCTGGATGACCCTGCAACCATATTATGTTATAGCAAAAAAAAAATAAAGATTCTCCTTATGAGCTTTATGGAGAACAGGAGAAATTCCTGGGAAAGAAGCAAAAGTACTGAACAAAGATATATCGGAGGAATCGCTTGTAATGACATCCCAAACTATTTGTTACTTGTGAATAATGTACAGGAAAGGTTGTATCTCACAAGGCTACAATTAGGTGTTTTACATTATGCTGGTCTATTTCCAAAAATGGGTGTGTGGATTTTTTTTGTTTGCCCAAATGTCCCTGCAAAGGAATATCTGTGCAATCAACTGAACATTTGATTCTGTTTTGAAAATTTGATCAGGGCATTAGGAAACGCTTTTTAAAACAAATATTTTCTAAAACAGAAATTTTTATTTTAAGGATGCCCTGGATTATTTATTTAATTTAAATACAGTAGAATTGTTCTCCATAGTATCAACATTTGTGTTTATGCAATTAAGCGAAGAAAATATTATGGCCATTTGGAAATATTGCACTATGAATCAGATTAATACATTTATTCCTCTTTGCACAGAACTTTGCTGTAATAATCAGTACTTGACATCCATCTGTTTAGTCTATTACTGTAACAAAGATGTATTTGTACACAATGTAATGTTTTTTTAATGTCCTATGTATTTTAACTTTTTTATATTTAATATATAGTATTGTGTTTTTATATGCATATATCTTTCATGGAATAACATTCAGAATAAAGATTATTTTAATTGAATTGTCTTAAGTCTGGGAATAGCCAATCCCAATATGTTGCCTGTGATTTTGGAAGAATGATTAGGTCCATTCCTGGCAAATTCCTTATATTTTTATCTGCTCGCTGAGGTCTTTTTGCATTGTGCTTTGGTCCACAGTGTGACTGAGAATAGGTCATAGGTTAGCAGTAGTTCTAAATGGCAATCAATTTAAACAATTATTTCTAAGCCCGCTCTTGCCACTCCTCTTTACCTTGGTAATGGAACTATTTGCGTCAAAGTTTCGGAAAGATATGCGAGACGCAGGCATCATGGTGGGGATGTTACGAATCTGAATTTCCTCTACGCAGATGCTGTTTTGTTCTACCTGCAGCGTCCAGGGGAGGTCTTAATACAGCTTTTGGCATGATTGGAAACATTTGGGCAGGTGGCGGGTCTGTGCGTTAATCGACTGGGAACCAAAACCGAACCCGGCAAAGTGGTCGGCCAGCCCCCCCAGGGGAGGTTGGGGGCGCGACCAAGCTCTTTGCCGGGGCCGGTTTTCGGCCGATTTTGTTGCAGGGCCGATTATGCAGCCTTGTTGCATAAACGGCCCTGTAACAAAAACGGCCCCCAGGGGCCCAAAACCGGCCCCACCCTTGTGGCCCACCTGGAGATTGCCCGGTGCCTGCAATGGCCAGTCCGGCCCTGGAGTTAATAGAAGGAAGTCGCTATTGTTTACCCTGGGTGCACTCGAGGGGGCGCAAGAGACGGACCTTGTCCAGTTGGAGTTGTGATGGGAGACCACTCTATTCCGGTATCTTGGTGTAATGTTGGAGTACACAATCGAAGATCAGGGACAGCATTGTGTTAAGCCAGCATGTGTTTGGCACTCAATGAGGGAGCACAGTTAGAGGGGGAAAGAAGAGTAGGGACCTAGGGGTTTTCCCAGAATTGTGAAGAGAGGGGTATGAATGGCTACATTTGGAGAGACGAGCTACAGCCAGATTGGAGGTGCCAGATGGATGGAGACTGTATGGAGTGAGAACCAGGAACTGCATTCCTAGTATTCTATCACTGATGATGATGATGATGTAACTGCATAGTAACTGTACCATTTTATGTTAGTGTTTTTGTTTCTATTGTATTGCTCGTTGGTGAAGATGCATATGTATATGCATGTCATTAATGTGATACTTTGTCTTGCCCTGGTACGAGGAAAATGCTGACCAATGACTAATAAAAAGAATATATGTATTGTTTTAACATAATTTCTAATGTGTAAGTAACACTGTGGTCTTTTTAATCTGTGTAAAGTCCGTCATAGGCCTATAGGTTGCTACCCTTGGCTCAAGTTTCTTCCAGGAGTTTCAAGAAACATTTCAATGCCTCCAAATTAAGGTAGCTGGAGATCCTTTGTGTTTTTAAATTTCCTTGAGTTTTTGTTTTGTACACAAATTAATGCAAAAACACTGCAAAAAATGAACAGCCATAAGGTTTTAGACATCACTGTGGCCCTGTACGCTGGATGTCTCCCCAAGTTCCCTCACAGGTTACCCATGCGCATAAACTAAGGTTAAAGCCCACAGGAAAAGTAAAAAAGGGTCAAAGGCCAAGGTTTTGAGACCAACTGGAATATGCAGCCCAACACTAACATGTAAATACAAAATATATTCCAGCGTCTGTATGAGAAGAGAACCAAATGAGAATTCTTAACAAGACTCAAAAGTATAATGTAGCAAGATAACATAAAAGTGTATGTGTGTGGATTCCCATCATTCCCCAAGCCTGGTGATAAGCTTCATCATTTGGGTATCCTTGTGTGTCAAATGACTTTCAAGCATTTTAAATGTTCTCCTAAATACCATGTAAGTGTCGATGAGCCAGAGTGTTGCCGCCAAATGGGAAAAGGAACGACCCCCATTCTAGACTTCCTGATACATTAGGTAATAAATAACCCGTGCCTGAAGGCGTGACCTCCGGTTCCGAGAGGGTAAATATAATTAGACTGTCTTGGAGGATTTTGGGTCCTAGATGATGTAACACTTTATGTGCATGTCTTAGCAGCTTGAATTTGGCCCTTTGTCTCACTGGGAGCCCTCATATCCTCCAATGCTGAGCTATACTTGCTCTTATTGCATACCAATTAGACAGCCGCATTCTGGCCCAGCTGTAGTCGGGGGAAGAGATTGTCTGCCATGCCTACAAAAAGGCCATTCCCATAATCCATCCTACTAATAAGCAGGGCTTGGACAAGGGTTTTTCTACACTCTATGGGGATCCATTGAAAAAGTCTCTTTAGAAACTTTAGGGTAGCAAAGCTTTTCCCGCAGAGTGCACGTACGTGGTCCTACATGGTGAGTGCACTGTCAACAAGAATCCCCACATTTGTTGCCACTTGTTTAGGGGCAGGGGCCTCATCCAATGTAGAGGGCCACCAAGTTGCATTCCAAACTCAATGTGCTCATCCAAACAGCAGAATCTCCAACTTGTCTGCATTCAACTTCAGACAGTGGTCGGACATCCATGCTGCCATATCTGAAAGACAACTTGTAAGTCTGATCCTAGTGACTTCGTGCCATTCCAGAGCAATCATCAATTGGGTATTGTCTGCATAAGAACAGATACTGATGCCCCATTTTTCACAGATTTTTGCTATTGAGGACACGTAGACATTAAAGAGGGTTGGGCTCAATGAAGCTCCCTGTGGCACACCATGCTTAATTGGTAGGGGGCTTGAAGTGAAAGCACCGTATGGTTTGAGTACGATTGTTCAAGAAAGCATGGAGCCACTGAGGAGCTTTAGAGTGTATGCCTTTATCAAACCGTATTTTCAGCAAAAGTTTGTGTGAGACGGTGTCAAAAGTTGCCGACAGGTCCATAGGATCAGGGCGGTGGCTCTACCCTGGTCGACCAGACACCTGATGTTATGTAGCACTGCCAAAAGAGTTGGTTCAGTGCTATTATTAGCTCGGAAGCCAGTTTGAGAGCTATCCAGGAGTTCATTAGACTCTAGGTAGTTGGTTAACTGCCTATTTACCAGTTTTTCCATTACTTTGGATAGGTAAGGAAGCTGAGATATGGGTCAATAGTTTGCCGAGTTTTGAACAACAGTACCCGCTTTTTTAGTAGAGGAACTACTGTAGCTTTTTTCCAAGTCTCTGGGAAAACTGCAGTAAGTAGAGATTGGTTGAGTATTTGAGTAACGTAAGGACATATGGTTGGAGCAATCCGGGAATAAATAAATTAGGGCAAGGGTCTAAAGAGGACCCTGATTTGATTTCAGACATAACTTTTTCCACCTCCATCTCTGTGAAGGGGGCAAAACTGCTAAAACGGACTTGTGAAACGGGATTAGGGTTTAGCATTTTCTGATCTAAGTCGTCTGGTAGTAGCTGTTCATTGAAGGAGGACTAAATTCCCATAATTTTTTCGACAAAGAATCTGCTGATAGCATCACAGCCCTCAAGGGAGGGGGCCAGGGTTTGAGATAAGCTGGCTGGGTTGCAGAGCTCCTTAACTATCTTGTAAAGTTCTTTTGATGAACTGCTAGTCTCATCCACACGTTTTGCAAAATAAGATTTTTGGGCATTTTTTTATGGCATTATTATAGCATCTCATTTCCGTCTTGTATAACTGTCTGTCGATATCTAATCCGGACATTCTCCTCTTATGCTCAAATGTTTTGCACTTTCTTTTCAATATCTTAAGATCTGTTGAGTACCATTTTTCGGATTTTGTTCTCACTTGAGGTCTATTTCCTAATTTAGGGGCGCAGACATCAAGGGTGCTTGACATTTTTGCAAGGAGATTTTCTACACATATCTGTACAGGTGATGAGATAAAGGCATCATGATCTTCGAAATAGAAATGGCACTCAAATGTATCGGGGGTTAGGAGTTCTTTTTGCTCTTGCTGATGACGTTTGGGGACGGGATGGCTTCACCGGGAGGCTGAGGGTGAACGAGATCAGAAAATGATCTGTCCACAATAAAGGTCTTATTTCTGATATATTGGTAGATGTTATATTAGAAAACACCAGATCCAAGGTGTGCCCAGCGGTATGTGTGTATTTATCAGTCTATTGTTTCAACTGCAAGATCTTCATTTCAATGCATAGATGTTTAACCTCATAGTCATTGACATCCTCACAGTGAACTTTGAAATCTCCTATCAAAAGATAATTCTTATGTTTCAAACATGAGGGGAACAACTGAGTGAGGAGCTGTGTGCTAAAGTCAGATTTATATCCAGGAGGGCTGAAAATAATTGCACCCCCAAGTATGTCATGGATACCATTTAATATATGGAATGCTAGGATTTCATGCTTCCCCAGCTGCACCTCTGGCTCAGGTAGGCAAGAAAATCAGTCCTTAAAAAGTATGGCTATACCCCCTCCTTTCCTTCCCGCTATATCCTGTTACAGGATTTTGAAGCCGGCTGGCAAGGCAATAGCAATGTCTGGCGAAGTTCCAGTGTCTAGCCAGGTCTCTGTAATAAAAGCCAAGTTGGTCTTTGTTTCCGCTAGTACATCCCAGATTTCGACCAGTGCTTTGGTACTGATCTAGCATTGAAATATATGCACTTCAGATAGGGGGTCATTCTGGGTAGTGCTGCTCTGTAACCAGTTGTGGGTTGTGTTACTGCACCATTTCCAGCAAAGGCATGAGAAGGGGCCCATCGCGTCCCCAGGAGAGGCTTTAAAGCAATGTGATTTAGTGTGAGCAAATGGTCTGCAACCTCTAAGAGTTTTTCCCTAGAATAGAGGCGCATATGTGTTAAGTTCTGGGTTAAAAGAAGCAGGGGGTCTGGCCCCTGGGCCCGGATGGGTACAGACGGGGGCAGACGGGCTTGCCTTTGGCGCGCCTTCGGTGCACCCGCTGCACACGTTCACTGTGCGGCCGCACAGCGGCCCATTTTTTATGGCTGACCGCGTTAATCATGTGAACTAGACCGCTGACCTGGATCCTGCTGCTTCCGGCCTCAACAGATCCAGAGTCACAGTTAGAGCCCCCCCCCCCCCCCACTATCCGTGAGAGTGGCGTTCAGGTAGGCACTTGCTGGTGGCAATATCTAATTCAATTTCAGTTTTCAGTTTTCAAATTCAATACAGAATTAAAAAAATTGGCAGCAAATTAAAACAGGTATTTGGTAAAAGAGCAAATAAAAGGATTAAAACGCTGTCCTTGAGCGACTCACTCAATTAGGCAATCCTTCGTGTGTAATACGCGGCGGCCCCGTTTTTATGGCTGCCAGCGTTAATCATGTGAACTAGACCTCTGACCTTGGATCCTGCTGCTTCCGGTAACTTCCGGTCACAGCAGATCCAGAGTCACGGTTACAGCCCCCCCACTATCCCCGAGAGCGGCATTCAGGTACGCACTTGCTGGTGGCAATATCTAATTCAATTTCAAATTCAAATTTCAATCTATAGTGGTAACTAGTTTGTCCCAAGTAAAATCTTTACTGAGACTGGCACATTTATAACTGAAAACAAGTATTTACTATGTTAAAGAAATTTTCACCTTCCAAAAATCTATACTTGGTGGAATTTATTAAGAACTTGTGTATCAAACTCCCTTTTAACTTCCATTATTTAACATCCACAGTACTTCCCTCACATGATTTGTTCACTGTGGAGAATAAGAGTGGCTCAGCACTGACCTAGGGTGCTTCTGTACAGCTCTCTTTCTGCCTCTTTCTCAATGAGCTTAATTTAAAAAAGAATTAGTGCCTGTGCCCAAAGCTCTGCTCAGAAGCATGTGGTGGTTGCAATTAATTATCAGCGTACTCAATACCAAAGATGTGTGGCTTTCAATCAACCTGATGCCTCTTTAGTCCACTACCAGACACTCCCTGTCCCTTTATCTCACTCTTGCAGGTCCCCGACTTCTCCCTGAGTGACAGTTTTTCCGTTTTTTAAGTCGAGCCTAGGGGGAGCGCGCATGCGCTGCTCGCTCTGCAAGGCATGCTGTATTGGAGAATACACTTGAAGCCCCGCCCCCTCTCCGCCCATATTTGTCATTGGTTCATGCCATTGCCCTTCATAAATGCTGGCTTTTTATTCATACATAGGCTTGTTAGTCCACCCTTAGTACCGCCCTGTCTTCATTTGTAACCTCCCATGAGGAATGGCCCTTTTGCTTTGGTTGTTACACGGTCTGCGAGCACTATTTTCTTTAATGCTCTTCCCCTATTCCACCGACGACATCGGAGCACCCGCCTGCTTTTTTTTAATAGTAATGTATTATCATTCAAATTACACCGCGGTCCGCTTTATAGCGGGCGCGCTTATTTAATTATTTAATATACAGAGTGGTCCGCTTTCCCTTTAGAGGCTTCGCCTATTTAATTCCCAGCGCAGGCAAGCTTTACTTTAGTGGCTACACTTATTTAATTACCAGCACCGGCCACTTTCACTTTAGCGGCTGCGCTACAGAACCTTTTGGAATTACTTTTTGTTGTTGCTTTGGGTGAAAGCGCCATACGCACTTTCACTTCAATGTTGGCTGTGTGCCTTTCTTTAGATGATGCTCAATGTAACCTGAACATGCGAGCAGCATCTAAAAAAAAGGGGTGTGGCCACCATTATAGTGGTGTCGCATTTGCGAGAGTCTGAGCACTTGGCATTAAAAAATAACAATGCCTTTTATATATGTATTCCTTTTAAAAACACATAAAAAAAGGCATTGTCATTTTCAATGGCAATATCTTAAACGCTCGCAAATGCGAGAGCTATTGCATAGAAAATGCTTGTTTATCTTTGTAATCCTTTTAAAGCAACTGTGTTTCCACTTCTTTCTTTTCTGTTCTCTTTCACCACGTGACTGCAGTGTATTGTTTCTTCATGTCTCTAAATTCTTCATGTCTCTAAATTCTTCATATATGCTTATCAAATGTGTGATACACTAAACCAACATTTCGGCAATTTTGGGACAACAACATGACGGGCAATGAACCAAACAAGTCACAGTCAGAACAGGTCCGCAGCGCCTCCTGTCGATGTCAGTCAGCAACTGAGAATCCCTGCAAAGTAGTTATTTAGCTAAACTGCAGCAAAGTGGGATTGATCAGACGCATCCATTTGTACTAGCTTTTTTTTCTTCTTTAATATTGGATGACATCACCAAACCTTGTTAACTGATTATTTGACAAATGTGCGTAATTTAATTCAGATTTGCACAAATATGTAAATGATCTGATCTTTTAAATGCTGCAAAAGGCCAAACCTAAATTGTGTGCGTGTTTTTGTTTTTTTGCTTTGTGTCTGGCTGCAGTACAATTGCCAGGGTGTGGCCTGAATCCTCAGTAAGTTTGGTGCTCTGGAGTCCCCACTATCATTATCTGAAAGACGACCCTCTCCCTTGATGACTGAAAACCTGCAGACGCACATTTTTTCCATACAGCCTGTCCCATCTGCTTGTTCTTTTGATCAGACCTAATCCACATCCACCCAGCTGGGAATCAGCCCGCTTATAGCTATTTAGTTTCTCATGTGGGCGGTTTGAGAAGATCTGTTTTTTTTTTCCTGCGAGAGAGGAAAAAGAAAATAAACTTGTTTCAACCAGGAAATCTGAAACACAAGAGTCTTGAGAGATGACATACTCTGAAAGTGTTGAGCAGGAAGCAACGAAAGGACCTGGCATAGTGCATGTTTGTTTATTCTGTTAGCTAAATTGTTTTTCCACTGGCAGGCCATGTTTTCCTAAGTCTGTGCCTTTCATGTTGTAGCAGTTCTAAGATTGTCTGTTTTATGAATCCTCCTGCGTTTTTATGGGACGGTTCTCAAAAGCCTAAAACGTGAACCTACATAACTGACAGTGCTTGATTTGTGCCGGTGGTTGGAGGTGGTAGAAACAGGTGTTCATTTTTGGTTACCGGAACCATCAGATTGATTGTGAAAAAGGAAGAAAACAGTAGCGAGGCAATAATGCCAACATTTATTTACATACTACACGTTTGATTTTTTGTGTGTGGTATAGCCCGACATCTTAAAAGCTCTTTGTGGAACTTGAAATGTAAGGTAAGATATGAATTCCTCATAAGACAAGCACTGGCAAAGCCAATAGGTCTCACCTATGCAAGAGCTATTGACAAAGCCAATGTGTTTTATCTGTGTGGTACACCAGTGTGGCTGCTGTTCAGCATGGCTAAAAGTTAGTGGTGTGGAGTGCAGCTCGTAGAGTCGAGTGGAATAGAGAAGAGTGGATTAGAATGGAGTGTTGTGGTGCAAAGTGTCATAGAGTGGAAGGGCTTAGAGTGGAGTAGAGTGTCGTAAAGTGGAGTGGCGTAAAGTGTCGTGGAGTGGCATAGAATAGACTAGAGTGGAGTGGCGTGGACTGTCGTAGAGTGGAATAAAGTGGCATATAGGGAGTTGCGTACAGTGGAGTTGAGTGTTGTGGCGTAGAGTGTAGTAGATTGTCGTAGCGTAGAGTCGCATAGAGTGGGGTAGAATGTCATAGAATGAAGTGGCATAGAGTGTTGTGGAGTAGTGTGACGTATAGTGAAGTGGTATAGAGGGGAGTGTCATGGAGGGAGTAGAGTGTTGTAGAGTGGAGAGTCATTTAATGGAGGACGTAGTGTGTTGTGAAGTGGTGTAGAGTGGAGTAAAGTGGAGTGGAGTAGATTGAGTTTTGTAGAGTGCAGTTGAGTTGTAGAGTGGCATAGAGTGTTGTTGAGTGGAATGTCTTAGAGCACTGTGGAATGGCGTGTAGTATTGTGTCATAGTGTGAAGGAAAGTACAGTGGCGTAAAAGGAATTGCATAGAGTGTCATGGAGTAGAGTGTACTGGCATGGAGTGGAGTAGTATGGAGTGGTGTAAAGTATCAGAGTGGTTTGTGGTAGAGTGGCATGTCGTAGAGTGACATAGAGTGGAGTGGCATGTCATAGAGTGTCTTACAGTGGAGGGATGTGAAGTGACATGTCGTGGAGTGATGTGGCCTAGAGTAGTGTGTTGTACAGTGGAGGGGAATAGAGTGGAGTAGAATGTTGTGGAGTGGTATAGAGTGAAGAGACGTAGTGTGGCACATGCAGGGTTTGGTAGAGCACAGGCATTACAGACAACACATTTTCAATTGTAGTGAACTTTCATTTGCAGAGACATACATTTTTACTGATAAAAGTATTCAGCACTCAAACGATAATATTTGGAAATGTCATCACCTAGTGTATTGATTTGTTTTGATCGTATTCAGATATTTGTTTCCACCACCATTCAGAATTACTAAAAATGGGCTCCGTTTGTGCTTTCCTAAATCTGTTATATTCTGAAATATTTCCACAGTTTATTTACAGACATTTAAATTGTGTTGTGTGCTAGAAAAAGCCTTTCACAGCAAGGTTGTCACATAAGCCCTCTCACTTTGAAGTAGGCGAAAGAAAAGTAAACACCAATTTTCCTTGAAGGCAGAACCTGACATTTGACACTGGCTTTAAATGGACAGCAAATGTGATCAGATAAGAACAAGATTTATAGGCTTTGTTACAGAAAGTGAGCACTCATGGAAGAATACAGTAAATAGGCTATGTTCCACGGTAGAGACAAGCACAAGCTGGACAGCCTAAATTAATAATGTCAGCAAATACAAAGCAACCAAATGTGAGTTACAAAACACAAAGCTAATGGTAAGCAATGGATGGAATGCATTCCAAGGTAAGCTTTCAGAATGTCTCCAAGATGATGTTAGCAAACCAGACAGCTGAGCTGCCTGGTAGGCCTGGACTAAAAAAAGGGGTAGAGGTTTAAGTTTCAAATGACAAATTGGACGCCATGACTAATAGTCCTACATGATACATGACAGTTGTAGAAAGACCAGTGCAGAGAGTCACTTGGCAAGAAGGAAGATGAGCACTGGAGAAAGACTGGGATTGAAGAGCAATTCTCACAGAGATATGACAAGTGAAAGACCCAGATGCCACAAGCTATCAAAACTTTAATGTTCATAAACATTTTTTAAAGCCAACTGCCATTTATAAATGAATGGTTTAGTAGTTTTAATAACTGTTGTCCAGAGTTCAGTTGCTTTTAATGTGATTAACATCTTGTGTTTATCTATTCCTTTTTTTGTTGATAGTCCGCTGTATAGTTACTGTGGCACAGGCTACTGTGTTCTACTTGTCTTTTCATAATACATCCTTTGTTTATATACCTGGATATTTAATTATTTCACGAACTCCTCCTTCCTGAGTTATGCCTTTATATGATGAATGTTTTTATTTTTTAGAGCTAAGAACAGAGACGTTGATATTCTTTTATACTGATCATCCTATGAGTATTGTAAAATGGCTGTCCACCACGGTGTAGTTATACAGTAGTCCGAATCTCCATAGGAAGAGCCTTTTTGTTACATTAGTAACGTTGGCGCTGTTTGACTAATCTTAACTAAACTTTAAAAAAAAAAAAAAAAAAAACGTAATCTACCTTAGCTCCTTCCTGGAAAGTTTTAGGGTTTTCAGGGTGAGCCACCAAGCAAGGGCCAAAAAGGCATGGGGTGTCGCAAAATACTTTTCCCCCATGCAATTTCGAGTGGCAAAATTGAACAGCCATACAGAGAAAACTGCTGAATGGAATTACGCCAACTTTGGCAGAACAGTAGATCTTTGCTCGAAAGCATGCTTCTGTGATTTGGTGTGAATCTGTGAAGACATTTTTGAGAAATTAAACTTAAAAATGTAGTGCAGTGGGGGAACAAACAACAAAATAAAGTATTCTGATTTGCTGGGCCCACAGGACCAAGTTGTCTGATTGGCTGTCCTTAACATGAGGAGAGAGGTTGCAGCAGCCAATACAGGGGTCCTGGAAAAACACTAAGGGGCATATTTACAATAAGTGGCCCATCCCTGCATATCAGCAGGGATGCGCCACTTATTGTGCACCATGCCTCCGCCACCATGGATGTGCCGCATTTATAATGCGGCGCACCATGGGGCAAAAAACGTCTCAGATGCGTGACGCATCTGTGCAGAAAAGTGACGCATTGCTGGAGTTGCGTCGCAAGCGCGACGCAGCTCCAGAAATGCTCTAAGGGGCCCTATCTTGTTAATGCTGCGTCAATCCTTACGCCTTGTAGATTTCACTCAGCCACTTTCAGAAGGCGTTCCTGTGCCGGAACGCCCCCCCCCTCCCCCCTGCGCAGGAACGCCACCTTCTGACGCAGGGCTTTACAACGTGACGCATCTCCCAGATGCGTCACGTTGCAAATACCCCGCATCATGGCGCATCTTTTACGCCGCCGCTCCGTCACAAAAGAGACGCACCGGCGGCTTAAAAGAGGCGCAAGGGGCTTGTAAATCTGCCCCATAGAAGGGTGCAAGTTAGGGATACCGTGACCCCCAAGCCATCTTGTCAGGGCCCACAGTGACGCCTAAGGGGCCAAGATTCTTTAAAAAAATATATTTTTCAAATTTCGCCCAATGGAGGCCAGCGTGGACCTGTATGGACCTGTATGGTCTTGCGGGACTACCATGGGAGTCTGCACAGATCTTCCTGCTCCCACAGGAGTCCTATGGGACCACAAAATATGAGCAATAGTCAGCTGCCTTAGCATTTTGAAGCTGGATGCATCTCTTTGTGGAACCACACTCCTTTGTCAGCAAAACAGCGTTTTTCACACCTAAACTTTAAGTAATGCCAGTCATCCATGTCTGCAAGGACCTCAACGCAGAGATCTACCAGGATATCTTTAAGATGCCGACAAATTATAACCATTTTACACGGATATTTAACTTCATTGCAAACACAAGGAGATGATGGAGGGAACGCTGACACTTTTCAGATACTCACCCCCAGTCACAGATCTGGGTTGAATCCATCATCGTTCTTTAGCTCACTTCGCCACCTCAGTTCAGACCCAGCTATATGTAAATCAGTCTTGACCCTGTTCCTCATGGGAACAATCCAGCCCGAACTGCCAAGCCAGGTCTTCCATGAACCGGAAACAAGCATCCTGGGACCAGTTTTGGAATAACACCCCTCATCAGCCAGGGTAGCTTGTATCCAGTGGCAAAGTGAGCAAGGGACCCACGCCTGGGCATACCCTGCTAACTTAGGGCGAACAAAGCAAACACAAGGAGATGATGGACGGAGAGCTGAAACTTTTCAAACACTCACCCCCAGTCACAGATCTGTGTTGAATCCATCACCTTCCACGTTAATTTCTAACCACATGTGCAACCTCTGTCTTGCAGTTCATCATGATGTGGGAGCAGGCCTACAATTTCACACCAATAGAGATTGATACAAGCAGCAAATAGTTTATTAACTCACAGCAGACAAGTTTCTATATAACCACATCACCTTTTAGGGTTTGATTGGATAGCTCAAATCTTAGCACTGGGTGCACATTATTTCTTGTATACTATCTACAAACCTGAATTTCTTGTATACCATCCTTAAACTTGCATAATTACCTCTTACTTTGTCTTAGAATAGATTTTAATTTGCATTATTTGTTGTCACACTAATCTTCATTTCTGTTCACAAATCTTACACACAAAAGCATTCTTATAATGTACACGGTTCTGGGGATAAATCCTATTATTATTCGTTATGAGACATATAAATATCACATTCAGTTGTGACAGTAGATAAAATCCTAACAAGCATAATAAGATAAATGCAGATAAATCAACACGAGATCACCCTGATACTAATGTGCAATGTAACCATCTTTACAGTCACTGTAAGGACCAATGAGGAAAGTTTTGCCAGTATTTAATTTTCAGTGGGGTGCACGTAACACCCTTGCGTGTTAAAGTTTTTTACCCACTAAATAAAATAAGCCTCAGACCTACACGTAAGGAATATGCACTTGAGGGATAGGGTTATGTAGTATCGAAACCGATAATCTGATGGCTATACATGAGGGTATGGAAGCATTATGTGACAATTACCAGCTAAATACCAGGAAATGTACCTAAATCTCTCACAATAGATGGTGCAACTTCTGCACAGTTGCGCAATAATGTGCTTGATGCAACTCTGCAAAGTAAAGCATACTTTTACCTGCCTCTCTAATCCTTGGTTGGGTATGGTTACAAGTAGTCCCTTGGGATCTAAGGCTGGTGGGGCTTAAGAAACAAAACAAAACATTTGAGCGAAGAATGTAGCCGAATAGTGAAAAATGTTGTTGGACCATTTGGCAGAAACCTCATTGTGATAGCAACAGTGATCTGGAGAAATTGCCCCTTGTGAACCATTAGATATCTCCTCCCAGAACAATTTGCAAAACTGGGTCCCATTCCCCCTCCATTCTAGCCTTGCTGTTATGTTAATCCAATTGTAGCGCACGGTTTGCACTACGGTGCTGAAAATCCACACCTTCCATGCAATCATGAAGATTACACTACAAGGTGTAAATAGTGCGTAGGAAGATCTTGTATGTTTATTAAATATTCTGGGCAGACAGGAACGTTTTATGGAAAGTTCTAAAGTGCCATGTGACGGCATGCGACTGACTACAATAAACAAAATATTGTGGTGTAGAAAAATGAAATATCAGTGGATGTCTGTGCCATTTGTGAGTGGCATTCTGTGCATAATTGACATGACTGAATTCTGTCCTTTTCAAATTTAGGTTGAACACCCTCAGATTGCACAAATGCCATGAGGTTACATAAATTTCCTCTATGTACCAGGAACTCTTGAAATATACATAGGGGCATGCAACTCCTGTAATATCCGTCTGCTAGACCTTTTTCGCATAAAATGAAAGCAATTTCTTAACATTTGCTTAGTCTGTACTCCTTTCTTCGGTTAGCAGGAACAGAGTTAGAACTACAGTAGATGGCTCAGAAGGCAAGAGACCAGAAAGGTTCTACTTCTGATTTGGATTGTCCTTGTTTGACCTTTCCTAAATTGGAATGATTGAGTGCTCCTCACTGAGCCACTTTTATTCTCAGGCATTTCTCTTTTGCTGACCTTCCAAATCTTTATCATCCAGCATCGGACTGGCCTACAGAACAATCGGTGAGTGCAGTGCTTAATTTGAGAGGGTGGGTTCCGGTGCTGGGCACCAGCACTTATTTGTCGACACCAGCACTTATGACCGTCTGCCACATGGCGTCACTATTTGTTTAATTTAGAGATGAGCACAGACAACTGCTGTTTACTAATTCAATATACATTTACCAGCCGCCCAAGCCATTCTTATATCTTTGGGGGCGGGAATACTCTGAATTGTAACACTTGTAGGAGTGTAATGGTTAGTAGTTGTGTTGGTACAGTAATTGGCAGCAGTGTTAGGGACAATACATGCTGCAAGGGCCTCCTGAAGAGGGCTCTGCCACTTTTTTTTAAATTTTAACAAGTTAAGTACTGGCAGTGGCTTATGGGCTGGACTCACGAGTCAGTGTGCAGAGCGTTATTTTTTTGCTGTGTGTCGGCCTGTGTTACAGTCTAATGTGCTGCTTTTTACTGCTGAGTTCCCTAATATTGCCTACAACAAGTTCAAATTCCATTAGTCTTCCACACTTAGCAAAACACTTACACAGCATATCCTCACAAGTTCAAAACTGCCCCAATTTGCAAACATGGGTCACTTTTTCAGCTTAGTAAAGCCTTATTGTGGGCCACTTTTATTTTGGTGCAAGAGCCTGTTTTCTGCCCCAGTCCTGATATCTGTCATCTGTCATCTGAAATATGATTCTGCTTTTGTTCATGGAGATGGCTGCTATTGAAGTGCTGAAAATATTAAATCATAATATTTTCATTGATAATTGTCATTTTGTTCAATATACAAATTCGAGTTTTGGAATGCAATAATTTCACATTTTGAACACTCTAAAACTGTTAACGAATAGGGATTTTATTTAATGCACGTTGTGGGACAGTGGGACTTTTATACTGCACGTTATTCTCTGAGCGAGTTAATTGAACGAATACTAAACATCGATTTTAGAATAATCAGTTCCACATCTATGAAACAGCCTCCTTCAGAGAATCAACCGCAATGGATCGCACACCGCTAGCCCCTCCTCCGGATCGCCCCTAAGGATTCTGGTACATATAGTTCATAAGTGGTTCACCTCAGTAGATGCAAGTAAGTACTTGTTGTTGTGAAGATCTCTAGACCCGAGACATGACCCGGGTTTCGGGATATCTTCCCTCATCAGTGGAGAACGTAGTTGGGGTGGAAAAGAAGGCCGCCAAGCAACCGTCACAGGCCTTGATGCCTAACCGGCACGCAGGTGCGTCATCCAGAAGCTCGTCAGCTTAAAGGCTCAAGGGAGCCCATTTGTAGAATCAACCGCAATGGATCGCACACCGCTAGCCCCTCCTCCGGATCGCCCCTAAGGATTCTGGTACGTATAGTTCATAAGTGGTTCACCTCAGTAGGTGCAAGTAAGTACTTGTTGTTGTGAAGATCTCTAGACCCGAGACATGGCCCGGGTTTCGGGATATCTTCTCATCAGTAGAGAACGTAGTTGGGGTAGAAAAGAAGGTCGCCAAGCAACCGTCACAGGCCTTGATGCAAACATGGGTCACTTTTTCAGATTATTAAAGCCTTATTGTGGGCCACTTTTATTTTGGTTCCCAAACCTGTTTTCTGCCCCAGTCCTGATATCTGTCATCTGAAATATGATTCTGCTTTTGTTCATGGAGATGGCTGCTATTGAAGTGCTGAAAATATTAAATCATAATATTTTCATTGATAATTGTCATTTTGTGCAATATAAAAATTCGAGTCTTGGAATGCAATAATTTCACATTTTGAACACTCTAAAACTGTTAACGAATAGGAATTTTATTCAATGTACGTCGTGGGACAGTGGGACTTTTATTCTGCACGTTATTCTCTGAGCGAGTTAATTGAACGAATACTAAACACCGATTTTAGAATAATCAGTTCCACATCTATGAAACAGCCTCCTTCAGAGCCCCACGACACGAGCCTGCTGCTGGGAAGGGATGGCGTTTTCATGGCCGAGTTCAAACCTAATAGACCCTGTAAAATGATTGTGCTCAGGAGCGCTCTAAAATTAATGTCACTTTATTATGCTCAAGTGCTCTATTTACTGTAGTTATGAAACATGATGGGACAGCGGACACTTTGTTCTAAAGCATCTTTCGCCGAGCACAGGGAACATTTGACGGCGAGTTTGGTTTGTCCATATGACAAATGTACACCAAGAAACAAAGCTGTTCTGTCCGTGCACGTGAACCATGAAATCTGATGTTCGCTCCATGACCAAGCCGTGAAATGTTGTCAGCTTTGATTTTCACTGGCCTTGGTCAGTGGTCACGAGGCACTGTCGGGTCTCGCGGGGGTCCCAAGCCAATGCTAATGGCTCGAGACTTCTCCATAACCTCTCCAGGCGCCTCTCTAGAAAGGGCTGTAATAGTTAATAATGTGCTTCACTCAGCCGTCTTCTGTCCACCCTTCCAGGACCGACGGGGCTCTAATTCCATTTGTACCTGGAATCTTGTCTTTTTATGCGTTCTAGCCAGGGCTACTGTAATTATGCGGCAGCGGGGGTCCAAGTTAAGCAGGCAGAGAAGGCAAATTATGAGGTTTAATGTGGCACATTTTGTGATCGGATTGCTTCACTATTTTGTTATTTTCACATATGTTAACACTGTTTCGGCAAATGCTTTGCCTCATTTGCTAACTTGTTTAACATCCAAATAAAGCACTAAAAATCTGAAAGGTGGCTAGTCGACTTTTGGCAAGAGCCTTCCGCTGCACAGCCGCAGGTATTGCATTACATTGCCGCATTTGTATAGCGCCTACTACTTCGCGTGGGGTGCTGATGTGCTAACCTGAATGAGCAACATGCTACACCATGTAGGCTGTGTGGTTGGAAGTTGATGTTTTTGTTTTCACCCTATGAAGTTTTTCCATGTCATGTGTGATGACCACCGAGGTGCAGTTATCATGTTATGGAACGTTGCGATTAGTAGTGAGGTGGGTTATGAAGTGGAAGAGACAGACGCGCAATTTGATGGTTTGCAGTATGCTGTCAGCTTTGAACAGCTCCCCAGGTTCCTTTACGGTATTTCATAGGATGTTGTCTGATTAGCTGTTTAATGCACTGGGTTGCATCACAAACCGTGATTGCAGGGCGGTCTAACAAATGACTCGATGTGCTCTAGTGCATAACCGGGGATTCCCTTTTAAGGACAGTTACCCTCACACACCAGAGGTGTCATGCTTCATCATAGGGGTACCTCCTCGCGTGAGAGACCTAGTTCTCCCGTGGGCTACAACCCCCTCGCTGCGAGGGAGGAGCTCGGGGATGGTTTTGTGTATTAGGAAGTAGGGTCTACTAGAACCCTATGAGAGTCTGGTGTGCTTCGTTTGTGATGTGACTAATGAGTGGGGAGTTGGCTCCCGCTGGTCCTCAAACCTCCTCTAGACCCCTTGTGTGATACTTAATGCAGTTGGTTGGCCAATCTGAGATTTTGTGTGTAGTTGTGGACCTGAGCTGGGATGGCTGGAAGGTTAGAGAAGTGGCGAGATCTATAAGGATGGGCATTTTTATTATCCCGTATCTGAGTGGGTGTGTGAGATGTAAAGAAGTGGTTGCATTGTATAGATATTTGGGACCTGCAATAAATGAAACCATATTAAAGTCCTCGAAAGTTGCCAAGTAACAAGTGACAGACCTCTTCAGTTACTGCATGCCTGTTCATTTGGTAGTGTTTTGTTTGTCGGCTGTACAGTGCTGGCGATGGACAACCTTCATAGCATATATGTATTATGTGAATTCAATAGGTATGAGTAATAGTTTTTTGCCCACTGCTGGGTATTATGGTTTTAGTGTTATTGTGGGCCATAACTGTTATACATAACTATATAATGATGCGACGAATCATAGGTCAGCCCTTTTCTTTTGCTTACCTGCATAATGAAGCAGTTTACTGGTTGAATTATTTGCAATTCGTGGGTTATAAGCCGAGGATTGTCCTTGTTGCCAATTTGTTTGTCACTTTTCTACAGATTATTCAGCATATGGTGAATTATGTGGCCAACCCACAGTTATAGTCCAAATTGCGTAGCGCTGCTGAATTGCATAGTTCAAGTGACCCTGTTATAACATTGTATTGTACTGTTCTTGCTTTTTTATAGTGCTTCGTATTCCATCCGTAGGTACTGAGACCCATTATTGTGCAGGTGGCACCCTATTCCACAGGGGAGTGTTGGGTGGAAGGGTGTTGTACTTATTCTGGGCCTATGTGCGAAGCGTTTTGGTGTCATACATGAAGAAGTAGATTGGTGCTTTTATCCTTTCTTGAGTCCCAGCATTTAGCTGTGTGAAGAAGGAAAGACGAGGGGAAATTAAATAGTGCACATTGGAAGTTAACTTTTTTGAGGTCAGTTGTTAGGCCCCATATGACTACCGATACTTGAACCTACAGTCGGTGCTAGGAATAGCAATTTAGACCCCGCTCTGTAACTCTAGTAGGTTTTTGAATGTCCCTACCAGGTATTGTGCTTCAGCTTCTACTGCAATAGACACGTGGTTGATGGACAGAATCCACAACAATTCAAAACATTCACCCCCAGTCAAGAGATCTGGGTTAAATCCATCATTCTTTTGCTCACCATGCCACCCCAGTTTAGACCTGTCCAATGCAAATCAGTCTTGACCCTGTGCCTCATGGGAACAGTCCAGCCCGAACTGCTAAGCCAGGTCCTCCCTGGACCGGAAACAAGCATCCTAGGACCTGTTTCAGGGCTTCACCCCTCTTCAGCCAGGATAGCTTGAATCCAGTGGCACAGTGAGCGCGGTACCCACTTCTGGGCATACCCGGCTCACTTAGGGCGAAAAAGCAAAAGACAAATGGTTGATGGACGGAATGCAGAACAAATCAAAACATTCATCCCCAGTCAAGAGATCTGGGTTAAATCCATCATTCTTTTGCTCACCATGCCACTCAGCTTCTACTGCAGCATGGCGTGAATAGGTGGTGTTCCCACTCTGATCTGCAGACACATCACACACATCTGGCATCAGTTAGAGCATTGACAAAAACCTGCTTATTTTTGTACGTTGTTATTGTTTATACAATCTAAAATTACCTCAAGAGAGGCCTTATTTTGGTTCATATTCTAGTGAGGTTAGGCACTTGTCAGGGGTTTCGACAAGCCTTTGAGTTCTTATCGGGAAATTACTTACCACTAAATCGAAACACATACTCAAAGTACAATATAAATATCCCCCTGGGGAAAATCATGGCTCTAATATTTTATTTTACGCATACTTGAGGGATATTTGGCACTGGACAGTCAAACTCTTGAAGGGCTGTCTATTATTAACTCATAATTGTTGTTGTTTCTCAACACACCTTGTGTAGTACTCTGATGCGTTACAACTACGTAATTTAATGGTACTCTGTGTATTACACTTGGATGAATGAAGGGCTGAGTCATCCTCACTGATATTTAAACTTCTGAACTCCACGCTGTGAGCAATGACTCGCGGAGCACGCCGGTCTGCCATTCACGGCTGTGGAGGTCAGTGATGGACACTTGAGTTCATGGCACTATGTTAGTTTTCATAAGAGGTTCTAAAGTTTGAGATGGACATGGTTGAGACCTTAGACCTGCAAAAAGAGACCTTTTTTAGGACACTTCTTGAATAATACTAAGTCTGTATGGTGTCCGTCGTGTGGGTTGTAGCTTCTATGTAAGAATGCAGTTAACCAGTGTAAGAGTGAAACTAAGGAGCTGTATGTCTGACCTGTCCAACACTGCATTTCTTTTCCATGAAACATTTCCATTGTCCAGATCCACTCAGCAGCTAGCTCTGTGTGCTCGTTGGCTGATTTCTAGGCTCTAGTTAAGGTTCCCCATTTTTAATCTGAGAGGAGAGTCTGCCTTACATCTGTAGGCTGACTCATCTAGTCGCTGGCAAGTTGTTGGCTGATTTACTCCATCTCACAGGGTGGGGGCGTACTACTAACACCCCTTGGAGAAAACCCATGCAGTCCACCATCATCAACATTCCTCGCCCCCATAAGTATAATAAGATTGCAGTAATGTAGTAGGTACATCCCTATGATCACTACCTGCTTGAAGTGTTGTGCTTCCTCAATAGCGGACCTGCTTTGTCCCCAGAGCGAATGCCAGCATCCAGAGTGACCATTTAAGGAGGAGTTGTTGATAATATGCTGAGGTTCTGTAATTCTCGAGTCTGACTCCATTTTGTTCTGTGCCACCATTTTGTGTTGCCCTCACGTAGGCCTGTAAAGGTAGCCTGGCGAACAAAGTGGCCTGGCCTTCTTAGTTCATGTATACATTAGCTAGGTTTCTTTTGACTCTGAAATGAACTGTAAGAAACTGACCTCTTCACCTGAAACTGACCTCGCAAAGCCAATTTCCCTGATCGATCTTTGTCTGAGATTGCCAATCAATGTTCAGGACCTCATTAACTTTTTAGTTTCCTTGCACATGCCTTATCTTGTTCAGCATATGTTAATGTTTCTTTTTTATGTTTCTTCATTACATGGGTTATGCTTTCAATTATAGGTTTGTGCGGCTTGTGGCGATTGAATTTGGGACATTCCTAATAATTAACTTTTGGGTTGGGATATTGTAAATTGAGTTTTTGCTATGTGATACTTTGTTTGAAAATGTATCTTATTGGCTAGAATTTTGTGCAGTGGGTGTACATTTATAATGTGAATATTGGGTATAAAAGGAGACATCTCGCCTTAGTAAAATGAGCAGTCTCCTGAGAATTTACACTGTGATGTATTTCTAGGATCACTGTTACTAGCTGCAGCTAATGAACTTGATCTCTGACGCCATCCAGAAGTATTCTGTTCTTTGAATACCAAGACAGGTGAACTCGAAGATCTTAGGCGTGTCCCTGACGCCGCTGGGTTAAACCCCGGTTCTTCAACTGGCGCCTAACGTGGGGCGACTTCAGCGGTACTGGTCCAAGCCTGAAGATTGTGAGGAGCCCCGTGAGGAAATTCTGGAGGACGGCCGCCACTTCATTGACCCCTGTATGTCGACGTGGACTGAAGGTTTTTTCTGCGAGGTTTCCCCTTTCCGACGGCTGTGAAGGACTGCTGCCCTGACTGTCGCCCTGTCTTGGACCCTCTTGTGATGATTTGTAAGGCGAGACGTTAGACGGTCTTCTGGTGGCGTAACAGACATTTTGGTTATGTATAAGTGGGTCGCTCCCACAACTTTGTTTTGTTTCTTGGTTTTGATTCGGCCATTGCAATAGTCGAAACCGAGGGGTTCGTATATTTACGAGTGTATCATTTTTGATAACCCCTTGAAGTTTGAAACAAGACTAGTAAGCTAAAGATGCCTGGTTTTGGTAAAATTAGGAAATGGTTTTGTTGTAGTTGTAATAAGGATTCCCGATTGGAGGACTCGTGTCCGATACCTCCGGTTGGAACTCCAACTTATGAGCTCTATTCAAAGCATGGTGTGGGTCCCATTACCTTTAATGAAGTATGGGTCCGTTATACAAGGAAAGATGGTGTCTTACGATGGCCCCAACATGGTAGTTTTGAATTAGATGTTTTAGATAACCTAGAAGTTGCGCTATTTAAGAAGAAAGCCCGGCCCGCGATGTTTGACTCTTTCCGCCTTTGGCGTAAGGAAGCCAAACAGTGAGACATTAAGCAAGCTAAGAGAGATAGGAAAGAAAGGAATATGTCGGTAATGCAAGCTGCTAGGCAGTTTAAGGAAGATGAAGAAGATCGTGCGATTGAAGTGTCAGATAGACAACATTGCATGGCCATTGACAAATGTTACCCGGCTTTGCCACCTCCCCTTTCAAACGTGACTGAAGACCCTGAAAAGGATCCTTTGATGTCACATTTACTGAGATTACCACCCCCTTATGTGCAGGGTGCAACTGCACCTCCGTTACCTCCAGTTGTTGCACCCCTTGTTGTTGTTCAACCCCCTGCTGTTGTTCAGCCGTCTGTTGCTTCACAGATGGTTCTTCCTCCCGCGGCGCAGCCCCCTACAGGGCCGCCAGCTTTGTCACCAGCCTTGCCTCAAACTCCTTTGCCATACACTCCTTTATCTTCGACTTCTCTTATTTCTGTCCCTACGTCTCTCTTGCCTCAAAACACTTTGTCTCCTGTCCTCATGTCAACTTCTTCTCCTTCTGCTCGGCAACGAAAGACTGAGACTGTCTCTAGTCTTTTGTCTCCTCTCTTTGGGTCACTGACTATGACCCCTGTTTCTGAACGTAAGCAAAGACGCAGTCAGCTTCATGGTCCCGAAGAGTGGGCAGTGTTAGATCTCCTTGCTCGTAGATGGGTTTCGAATGCCTCCAAGTACGGTCCACAAGTATATCTTCCTACAGTGGGAGGCACCAAAACAAAGGTATGTTTTTGATGTCATGTGTACCTTCCTTCGTCAGGAGTTGGGTTCGATTCCACTCTTTCGCCTTAGGGCAGGCTCAGTCAGATTTTTATTATGCTTCCCATTGGGTTACTCATCCCTAAAATCTGGAAATAATTTGTGCCCATGTGATGATATGAGTTTGCAAACTGAAATACACTTTTTCTTCTTTTGTAAATTTTATCAAAAATATTTTAAATGGTTTTTAGCACCGTATTTTAAAAAATATAGACCACTTTCTTTGGAGGAATCAAATTTGATGATGTTAACTTGGAATAATGAAGAGCTGATATTTCGCACTAGCACCTTTCTAAGGGTTATTACTCATGTTCGGAAAACAATGGAGTACCCTTAGTAAATTGTGGATTTTACAGATAATTGATTGTATTTAATAATATGCTCTATTTTCTAACTATGGTAATTTGATTTGGGATTGTGTGAAATGCTTTTATGAATTTGCAAAAATTCGATTAAAGATTTTGAAATGATGAATGATTAATGTTCAGTCTGAATTTGCTAAAGGAACGATAGTGGGTTCCGATGTTGAGGAAGCGGTAGAGACTACTCAATTTTAGGTCTAGACTTCCACCTCAGTTATTGTTCGAACCTGACCCTTCTGTTAGGAGAAAAGTGAAGCAGTATCCTATGAGAGAGGTTCCCCCTGTATGGAGAGAGGCAGTTGTGGCTGATGCCGTTCATGGTATTGTGGCTGCACCGGCTCATTTTCAGCGAGTGTGGGTGCATGTCCCTTGGAAGAGAGCTGAGGTCCTGGCTCTTAAGCAGACCTTGCCAGACCTTCGTAAAAATCCTGCTGGTTATTACAAGGATTTGTCTCAGACAGTTGATGCGTGTGTTATGAATTTAGCTGACATAGATATGTTGATGGGTAATGTAGTTCCTCAACCCTTGTGGGCGAAGATCCGTCACGAGGATCACGCGCCAGAGTTAGGAGATACGTGGGTTAATATTACTGCTGCAGATGGTCGGCAGGTAGGAGGTGCCAAACCTGAACCCTTAGTTGCAGAACTACCTGATAGAATTATTAATTTAATGAAAACTATGATGCCTCCTTTGCGGGTGAATTGGGACAAGTTAGCAGCATGCAAACAAAAGAAAGATGAGTGTGTCTGATTTCTTCACGAGGTTTGAGGAAACATTCATTGATCATAGTGGTCAGGACATGAGTACAGAAGGTGGTCAGAGATTGTTTGTAGAGAAGTTTGTTTTTAAATTACTTCCTGAATTTCCAATAAGTTAAAGGACTCTGAGAGTTCATGGGCTGTTTCTTCTTCGGCCCAGATATTGGCTACTGCACAATACTATGAGAATAGAGATAAAGATGAGAAGGATAAAGTAGAGAAGAAGACTAGAGAATTAAAAACGAAAGTTCTTCTGCAGCAGGCTTATCCGCCTCACCCTAATCAGCGTCAGTTTCAGCAACCCCCACAGTTTCACAAACTGTTGCAGTAGCCTGAGACTTTTGCTTCGCGACTTCCTCTAGGCCCTAATCAGTGTGCTTATTGTAAAGAGGAAGGTCACTTCAAGAATAGTTGCCCGATCTTGCTACAGCGTGCGAATGGTATGTCTGGTCTGAGAGGTCATGGTGGTTACCAACAAGTACCTAGGGGTAGGGGACGTGGTACGTTTTCCCAGAATGAACGTTCCTTTTTCCCTCAGAATTCCATAAATTATTTTGACCAACAGAATGTTCCGACCGTCCAGTCCGCTCAGTACTACACTGATGGTTATTATGTTGGAAGTGAGAGTGCTGGTTTTAATGATAGTTAGGACAGCCATGAACAAAGGGAGGGAGTAGTGTCAGTTCCAGTAGACCAGAGTGGACCTTATGTTGAAGTGATTACATCAGGTGTGGCAGAACCTTTTCTTTTGGATACTGGTGCAGCAAAGAGTTCTATTATGCACTCTAAACTCCCTGGCGCACCTTTGTCTGGCTTGACTAATGTTTCGGTAGGATTTTCTGGCGCCCCAGTTCGTAACCCGGTTTCTTGTCCTTTGCCCCTTTCTATTGGTCCATGTGAATTGGAGGCTCCCCTTATTCTAACGACTGGCTGTGGCGAGAATTTGTTGGGTTTGGACTTGTTGAAAAGATTGCATGCAACATTACATTGTTCTCCTTTAGGAGTACATCTTACAGTGGGTAAGAAAGTGATTTCTCCGATGTATCTGTCTAAGGATTGCCTTCCACTGGAACTGCGTTCTCTCCCTGATACACTTTGGGCTACAGGTCCTAATGATGTTGGTCTTTTGCAGATTCCACCCTACGTTGTTACTCTTAAGTCGAATGCTAAATTATCTCGCATTCCTCAGTACAAAATTTCCAGTGATGGCGAAAGAGCTCTTTTAGCGATTATCTATGATTTGGTTGAGAAAGGTGTGGTTGAAGAAACGAGAGGTAATGTGTGTAATAGTCCTGTTCTGCCTGTCCTTAAGCGTACTGACTCTTCTCAGCCACCTGTGTATCGGTTTGTGATCGACCTTCGAGAGGTCAATAAGATTGTTGTGCCACAGTTTCCTGTTGTCCCAGACATTACTGCTTTATTGACTATGATCCCTGCCTCAGCTGCTTGGTTTTCTGTTGTTGATCTGAAGAACGCTTTCTTCAGTATTCCGATTGCTGAGGAAAGTAGGGATAGTTTTGGCTTCTCTTTAGGAGGCCGCAGTTTCCGGTTTAAACGCGCTCCTCAAGGTTATTGTGAGAGTCCCTCCATTTACAGTCAGGCTTTAAAAACTCAGCTTGATACTTTTGCATTGCCTTCTGGTGCTACTCTTATCCAGTATGTTGATGATCTGGTGGTTGCTGCTGCAGATGATGAAGAGATTTGTAAAGAGGTTACTCTTTCTTTGTTGCAACACCTGTCTGACCTTCATCATAAAGTGTCACCTTCAAAGTTGCAGAATTGCCGACAAGAGGTGACCTACTTAGGTCATCTCTTGTCGAAGGAGGGAAGACGATTGACCCCAGAGCGTATTTAAGCGATTGCCCAAATGACTGTGCCATGCACACAGAGAGGTGCGTGCCTTCTTAGGTATCACCTCGTATTGTAGACAGTGGATTCCGAATTTTTCTTTGCTAGCGAAACCTTTGTTGGCACTTACTCTTAAGGACACATCACACCCTCTTCCTTGGTCTGACGAATGTCAGAAGAGTTTTTCTGAAATGCGTGATGCATTGTGTTCTGCTCCGGTGTTGGGTACCCCCGACTATAGTAAACCTTTTACACTTTATGTACACGAGAGAGAAGGTTGTGCGTGGTCAGTGTTGATGCAACAATTTGGAGGCAAGCAGCGCCCTGGTTTGGTATTGGATGATATATTGATTGTGATGGTTCCACATGCAGTGGATACCCTATTGAACAGAACAAAGACTCAACATCTTACCAGTGCCAGTTTGTCAGGTTATGAGTTGACGCTTTTGGCTAGCCATGTGCACATCAAGCGGTGCAACACATTGAATCCAGCTACATTGTTGCCAATTTTTGTAGAGACAGATGTTCAGGAACAGCATGATTGTTTTCTCCGGACAGAGGAGGAAACGAAGGGTAGAGTTGATCTGAAAGATACTCCTCTTTCGAATCCTGATGGTACCCTATGGGTAGATGGTTCATGCTTTAAGCTTCCGAATGGAGAGACGACTGCAGCATACGCTTTCACAACTTTGCACACGATTGTTGAAACAGCACGTATTGCACAGAATTCAGCACAGGCAGCGGAGTTGATCGCATTGACCAGAGCGTGTGTGTTGTCAAAAGGAAAGAGAGTGAATGTTTTTACTGATAGCCAGTATGCATTTGGCGTGGCTCACAGTTTTGGTCGTTTGTGGAAAGAGAGAGGATTTCTTACTTCCCATGGTATGAAAATTCAGCATGGACAATTAGTGAGTGAACTTCTTGAATCACTTACTTTGCCGACCCAAATTGCGATAGTAAAGTGTAGTGCGCATAAGAAGGTTACGGATGATGTGGGTCGAGGGAATGCATTTGCAGATGAAGTAGCGAGAGAAACAGCGAAAGATGTGACGAGTCGGATGTATGTTGCAGGTCCTGCCAGATGGGTTGTGGAAGGAGGAATGTGTGAAGATGCAACAGAAAGTGTGAAGATGATTCAGGCATAAGCTACTGAGAAAGAATTGAGTATGTGGAGAGAGAGTACAGGAATGTTGTCAGAGCACCGGCGATGGTTGTTGCCGGATGCATATGTTCTCCCGGTGGTTACTACGACTCATGGGTTGGCTCACATTAGTTCAAAAGGGATATGTAAGTTGTTGGCTCCGGTATGGCAGAATGGTGGAATTTCTGAGTGTGCTGAGAATTTGGTTAAACACTGCATGATTTGCTTGATGCATAATCCTGGAAAGGGAACCCCAACTCCAGCGGGTCATTTTGCTCCTCCAACGTATCCGTTTGAGGTGCTGCAGATAGACTACATTCATATGGAAAGATGCAATAACTTGAAGTATGTCCTTGTGGTTGTTTGTGCCTTTTCCAGATGGATAGAGGCCTACCCCCTAAAGGATAATACTGCCTTGTCTACAGCCAAGGTTTTGCTCAAAGAATTTTTTCCCAGATATGGCTTGCCGAGGATGGTATGGAGTGATAATGGAAGTGAATTTGTGGGTCAGATTATGAAGAAAGTATGTGCGGGGCTGGGTATTAAACAGAAATTTCACGCTGCGAATGACCCACAGTTAGCAGGCCTGGTCGAGTGCTATAATGGCACTCTGAAGCTGAAGTTGGCCAAGGTTCAAGCGAGCTCTGGTCTTACATGGCCCGATGCCTTACCATTGGCACGTTTGTCCACGAGAACGACAGTACATTCTCGCGTGGGACTTAGCCCATACGAGATTGTTTTTGGAAGTCCGGCGAATGTCTGGGGTGTGCCGAGGCCTAAGAAGTACAGTGATATCGAGTACCCTATGTTGGTTAACTACTTACATGATTTGACTGCTAAATTGTGTATTCTTCACCAACAGGTACATGACACTTTGCCTTCAGTTTCTGTAGACGCAGGCCACACGATTCAACCTGGCGACTGGATTCTAACCAGGAATTTCCACAGGTCAAAGAACTTGGAACCAAGATGGACTGGTCCATACCAAGTCCTGTTATCGACTCGGACTGCTATTAAGTTGTTCAGCAAGAAAAACTGGGTACATGGTACCCCTTGTAAGAAGATACCTTTGCCCTTACCATACGATAAGTGGGTCCGGGAAGGTGTTGCCGATTCCGAGAGTGAAAGGGTTCCAAGATTTGTACCTTTTAGCGATGCACATCTGGAATGGACTCAGTCAGAACGTGCGGATAATGAAGTCTTGCAAGAAGCTGTGCCGCCGTGTTTGAGATTTGATACTACGCATCCAGAGACACTCTTTCAGGATCAAACTGTGCCTGGTAAAGAACGCTACAATTTAAAGTCTAAAAAGGACAAATAAAATCTGAATTTTTTTGTGAATTACACTCTTTTAGACAAGAGACTATTTTTCTTTTTTCTTTTTTGAGCCACCATCCGGGTTCAGCTGCAGGGTCGCGGTATAAGACTTAAGGGGTGGCTCGCGTATTGACGAAAAGTCTGCGGTTCTAGGGACGTCTAGGACGCCTGGACGCACACTTGAGTGAAGAAGGAAAATTGCCGCGAGCAGCACGTTAGAGGATGGAGTCTGTTGTAACTGAAAGAGATGTTGAGAGAATAGATCTTAAGAAAAGATTTTGTACATTGATATATAGCAAATGTTTTATAATATTGTGCTTCTTGATGTTTTTCGGTATCACATTAGCTTGTATGGGTTGGATTGTTTGTTACACAACAGACATCTGCCCCCACCTCCCAACCTATGCTTACTTTCACTACTGTTTCTTTACACCAGTTTTATACGTTGCCTGAACATGAACAAACAAGGAGATCGGAATTTGTCAACAACTCGTTCATACAGTTGTTGCATCAGCACCAGTTAGTAGTAAATACCACTAATTGTTGGGTTTGTGATCTTATGCCTCATACGACGGATAAAGGTATGCCATATTTGGTTTTGCCTTTTTCTTTTAATGGGTCTGTGTAGGCTTTACAGACCATGTTTATCTATGCAAACGAGGTACACCCCGTACTTTCCCTTAAAGATAGCTCCAGCAATAGTGCCTTGATAAGGGGAATAGTAGCTATGATCCAAGATATTGATGCATATAATGCTATCCCTAAGGATGAGGTGCAGGCTTATGTTGGTTGGAATGTGACTGGATATAGTACCAGCTTGACAGAGAAGGAGAGACGAAAAAGGTCTCCCCCTATTTGGATTGTACCCCATCGAGGCCATTTTTGTTTGCAAGGTACTGGTCGGAATCCGAAAGCTCAGCTAGGTAAGAGTGTGTGTGCTCAAACCTATGTCTATTCATCCCGGACTTCTCCACCGTTTGTGCCAGCTAAAGGCACATATTTTGTTTGTCATGACAGAGCCTACACATGGTTGCCACCTGATTTTTCAGGAACATGTTATGTGGCGTTTTTGCTTCCCCCTACATACACTACTGCATCAGACTATCATA
The DNA here is from genome assembly GCF_964261635.1 of Lissotriton helveticus. Lineage (NCBI taxonomy): Eukaryota > Metazoa > Chordata > Amphibia > Caudata > Salamandridae > Lissotriton > Lissotriton helveticus. The sequence continues at coordinate 452,359,747 of NC_136072.1, read as the reverse complement.
GAACGAGATATGGTAGAGGTGTCTTCGATGAGGAAGATACTGCAGCACACAAAGTAGGAGATTTCTTCAAGGGTTTCCTGCCCTTTTGGGGTCCTATGATCAATAGTATGCATATTCGACAGCTTGTCCGCGTTGTTGAAGCTACTATTAATGAGACAGCAGGTGCTCTTAGTAATGTTACAGCTGAGCTTCAAGCGGACCGCCTTATGACTTTGCAGAATCGTATGGTATTAGACATCATACTTGCAGATCGAGGAGGAGTATGTAAATTGATTGGATCCAGTTGCTGTGTTTACATACCAGATAATGCCCCTACAGTGTACCAAGCCATCTCTAGGTTGCATGAGATCTCGGAGTCTATCCATGTAGACAAAGGAGACTGGTCATTGACGGTATGGTTTTGGGGACTGCTGTCTAAATGGGGATGGAAGATTCTGACATTCCTTGGTATGGTTTTAGCCATACTTTTCTCTTGTTGTCTTTGCATCCAGTGTGGTCCCATCATTTGTAGTCTTTGTGCTACTATGCGTGTATGGAGATTTGTCCCGAGAGAAGTAGAGAATAATAAAATGATGCTACAGCAACACTTTGATGATCTAATGAATATCAATATAGACCTAGATTCAGATTAACATGAGTCTTACGCAATGGTAATGGCAAAAGGAGGGTCTGAGGTTCTGTAATTCTCGAGTCTGACTCCATTTTGTTCTGTGCCACCATTTTGTGTTGCCCTCACGTAGGCCTGTAAAGGTAGCCTGGCGAACAAAGTGGCCTGGCCTTCTTAGTTCATGTATACATTAACTAGCTTTCTTTTGACTCTGAAATGAACTGTAAGAAACTGACCTCTTCACCTCAAACTGACCTCGCAAAGCCAATTTCCCTGATTGATCTTTGTCTGAGATTGACAATCAGTGTTCAGGACATCGTTAACTTTTTAGTTTCCTTGCACATGCCTTATCTTGTTCAGCATCTGTTACTGTTTCTTTTTTATGTTTCTTCATTACATGGGTTATGCTTTCAATTATAGGTTTGTCCGGCTTGTGGAGATTGAATTTGGGACATTCCTAATAATTAACTTTTGGGTTGGGATACTGTAAATTGAGTTTTTGCTATGTGATACTTTGTTTGAAAATGTATCTTATTGGCTAGAATTTTGTGCAGTGGGTGTACATTTATAATGTGAATATTGGGTATAAAAGGAGACGTCTCGCCTTAGTAAAATGAGCAGTCTCCTGAGAATTTACAACGTGATGTATTTCTAGGATCACTGTTACTAGCTGCAGCTAATAAACTTGGTCTCTGACGCCATCCAGAAGTATTATGTGTCTTTGAATACCAAGACAGGTGAACTCGAAGATCTTAGGCGTGCCCCTGACGCCGCTGGGTTAAACCCCGGTTCTTCAATATGTCGGGCTTGGATGTGGAGTCCATATCCATCCAGCACAGCCAGTCAGCCCGACAACGAGCTTGGAAAATTGCACCATTCTGAGTGATTTGCTGCCAAAATATTCAATTAAGGCTTCTTGCACAGCGCAAGGTTGATCCCTGTCCCTCTTCCGTGACCTGAATACATTCTGGTCCGGTTCAGCCAATCCAAACTATAGAAAAGCGAAATATGATAGACTTGCATCTTTCTCTGTGCTCCTCCCAGCTAGGACCAAGCTGGAAGTTTTGATTGTGCCTTGACCTACAGTGCCTGCCTCCTTGAAGTATCTGTTTTCAACTGGGAGCATGCCTGAGAACAAGGAAGACATTGATGTCAGGCAGGGCAATTCTCAAGCTCCTGAGACTGCTCAGGTATCTTAAGAAATTTGGACCAGCAATGCCGCAGTGGAGACTTGGCCAAGCAGTCCAGATGATAGACATGTTTAGGCAGGTGTATTAGTTATCCTGCGTGAGGATCATGCTGTACGTGCACCACCATATTTTTGCACCCTCTGTGTATGTATAATTAGTCACACACTCCAACTTGCATGGCACCACGTTGGGCCCTTTGGTCCACTCCTCTGTGCAGCAAATGAATCTGCATTTCATCAGGCATCCTTTTCTAACTTATGCCTGGCATGACCATGTGGTCTAGCAACTGTTAGCCCATGTATTAATACAGTGATCGGGGAATAAATGTACTCCTTGTCTAAAACTCTACACCAACTGGCAGATTTTGAAATATAGGTCTTTAAATCGCTTCCATGGTTTCCAACTGGAAGATACCAGACACAAAGTACCCCAGAGGCACCTGAGAATCCCAACAGCATAAGGTGAAATTAAAAATATTGGCTTGTTGACTGGCCAACTGAAGAACCAGGTGGTCACTCAAAATGTGTCTTAATTATTCATTTATTTATTTGTAGAGCGCTGATGTATACTTGGAAATGCCACAATGGTGCTACAACATCACAGACTTAAAGAATAAATAAGATAAAGTTGCATCTGAGAGACCATCCCTCAATTACAAAGAGGAAGAAGTGTTTCCAAGTCTTTCTTGAAAAGAATGACACAAATCAAACCAAGATGAAGCACAAGGGCATTCCTCATTTTGGTACAAAGTACCGTGAACTCTCTCTCTCTCTCCACATTACTCTTCTGTAGCGGGGCATCTTCGTCAAACAGCATGAGCACAATCTCTGGGTTCACGCGGAAGTGTAGGGCATTATAAGATCAGAAATGGAGACTGAACTAGTACTTTAGCAGACATAAATTGAATGTGCTGCTTTATTAGCAGGCAGTGAAGGGCACTGCAGGATTCATGCACATGGTCATACTCCTGAAGACCACATGCAAGGTGAACCACTGTGTTCCTTAATCTCGGAAGCCTCCCTCGCTAGACGTTTGGGGGCCTATTATGAGTACCATAGATGTAATTAGAGTGGGACAAGATCATAGTACCAATGACTGTAGCTCTCTTTTACCCCGGAATGAGTGCTAGATTATTTTTCAAAATATATAGTACCTTAAATCAGAGGGACCAAATTTACTGTATCTAAGTGACAAAATTCAAATTTGGATCAAACTAAACATCCGATTATCTGAATCTTGGACTTTTCCCATCTACCTTTATGTAGCACCTTGCCATCAACAATGTAAATGGTTAAGGCAACAATTTTGATAATATACACAAAAATAAATGACAATCAATTTAAAAAGGCCAGAACATTATTTGAGAGCAAAAAACAACGAAATTATTTTTGAAAGTACATATTATGTTTTATTAATAATCAATTCAATAATAAGAAAATTCAATTAGACAAAACCAGTCATGTCTACAGTCATACTCTCATATAATCGTATGTTCTTATGTGTGTCTGTATGGATAAAATTGACGCAAAGATGTATATTGATAAAAAGGAAGGAGCCAGAAATAGGACGATAATCACAATTCAGCCGATGTATAATATGTGTAATACATTTTAGAGTTGCAGCATGTGCGCCCGATACGATGATGCCATCAAGTCATGGATGGGCATGAGGCTCTCTCATAAATGTCCTATGCCATCTCAGGCCTCACTATAAAACCACATTAGGAAGGGAAACGGCCTTTACAACGCTGGCTAAGCCACATGTGCCATTTTCACGCAAGCTGAACAACATTTGCCTGAACCACGCATATACCTTAACCATGCATAGGCGTGGTTAAGGCAGTGAGCGGTCTAGAAGTGCGGATGGGTGGAGAGAGGAACAAGAATGATTGGGAGAGAAAGCTCTGGGAAATGAAATGAGTCTCAGGGTGGAGGGGCAGTTTTTAGGGCAAGGGCAGTTGTAGGGCTTGGGCATGGGGGCTAGGACGTTTTTAAACTGGGGGCTAGTTTTAGGGCTCAGGGTGGGGGGTCAGGGACGTTTTTAGGGCTGGGGTGGGGTTTTAAGGCTCAGGGAGGGGGTACCGGAGTGTGATGTTTACTTTTCATATACCAATCATGCCTTTACAACGAGATTTATTGTAAAAGCATGCGTGGTATCGGAATGTGTGGATAAGACTCATTCATTGTTGCTACCACACTGTTGAGAAGCACGTGATTTAGCCATGCGTGTTTCTGTCATATAACCCATCAGGAGGTGGGTGCCCTTAGCATGTAAGAGTGCCGTAAAACTGAATGATCATATGTTGTACCCCAGAGGCTAGAGATAGATTTTAAATACCCTGATGAGTGGCTGGTCCTACCAGTCAGTTGATCTGAAGATCATGATGGACATTAACAAACACAACTGAGAGATCCACTAGCAAGATACAAAATATCTGCAGAATTGTCATCGTTCCTTGTGACACTAAGTTGATTGTAGGTGGCCACCGGAACCACTTTTGAAATGTCTCATCTGGAAACCCTTCTGAGAGCGACCCATAACCTCTCTCAAGTGTGCTGGATAGCCATTTGACCTATAATTTTGGTGAAAGAGGGCAATGGCATGACTGACTTGTAGTTTATTCAATTTCCAAGATCCATTCTAGTTACTTCAGTAAGGGGGTGCCTATTCCATTTTTAAAGTTCTCCAGGACCACCATGGTTGTGAGCAAGATTTTGATAAGCTCTCATAAAGAAGGAGTGGCAAGGACCAAACCTTGAGAGGAGAAATGGAAAAGAGATTGTTTGGCAAACTGGAGATAATCCTGAGCAAGGTAGAGCCCCTTTGACCAAAGTTATAAAAGGGAGATATTTATTACAAGCACAATACATCTCAGCCAACCCACCCTGGTGGCACAGATAGTTAAATTACTTCATATGGTTTTCAAAGAATTGAGCTAAGTCACCACAGAAGGCTTGGAAGTATCTTATTTTGGAGGCACAATATATGTAAAAGGCATAGCTACCAAAATTCTCCAAAGACAAATTATTTCAGGGTATAGAACAGTTTAGGCTTACTTGGATTGAGTCAAAAATCAACGTTTCAACTCGCCACCTGTCCAAAACTTGTCACTGGACTTCTTCAGGGTTGTGTTACTCTGAGTAAACATCTGTCAGTACAGCTAAAACAAGACACGATGTAAGCAATATCAATTATAAATTGCTAATGAGAACATTGTATGTCAAACAGTATTATTACATCCCTGTATTATCTGCAGCAGTGAATAATGGAATATTTCTTATACTAAAGGGGACTAATTCATCAGGCAGACAAAATAAAGTTTGTGTTTTTACTGTGTGGTTGTATAGAAAAAACTACTCAAAGCAGAGAAACTGAAATCTAGGTGAAGGAAAAACACTGTCGCACCAAAACGATTAACGGTTGAAAGCAGCCAAGTTGACAATTTCAACAATGTATTGACAGGGGCAGAACGTCCTGCCTATAAAAAACATTCAGAAACCCAATTAAGTGGTTTGTCTAGATATTTTGAGTCAATCTAGATATAGCATATGAGAAGTGCCTTTATCATGTGGATAACGTGATAGCAGGAAGAGGAAGTACGAAGAGCAGAGCATCCATTCTGAGTCATCAACATTTCTGCCTGAAATATACATGAAAAGTAATATCTGATGTACATTAATCTTGTTAAAGAAACAAAATTGAGTGTTTGTGTAAAGGGCAAGTAAAAATGTCCTCATTAAACGCAATTCAATTGCTTGAAAAGAGCAATTGCGAATCCTGCAGTGAACTGCTTGGAATCCGACGAATATGTTGTCGCCTACCACGGATATGTCTTCTGTTTTGCATAAAGCACATATTTTTCTGTTTTTATTTCTTTTGGCGGGGTGGGGGTGGGGGATAAACACTTTTTGGTGAAATTGTCTTAAAACCAGGCACCGCAAAAGCCACTAGGGCCGGCTTTAATGTGCTAATGCAAACAAACCATGGCAAGAGCAAAGGCACGTGGACTATTTGTGCTGAGTGTCTGTGCACGGGAAACATCATTTACTACGAAGGCATCCCCACGCATAACGTTTACCACGGTACACTTACCACGCAAACGTTTTTTCAACGTGGGTGCCTTCCACGACCGTCTATACCACGAAAGTACGTTCAGCGTGGGTTGGGGGGAGACGTGGTATTCCGTCCAGTCGTGCTGGGGGGTCTGGGGGAGGGTTGGGAGGGGGGCTAGGGGGGCTGGGGGGGCTGGGGGGGTCTCCCCCCAAAAAAATAACAACAATTAAGGAGCGAGTTAGATTTAAAAAAAAAAACGCTCTGTGGTATTAATGAAGTAAAAGGAAAGAGCCTCCCCCAAAGACGTGCAGTGTACGTCAAAAAAGAAGTCCTTTATTTATTTTGGAAGACGTGTTTTGACGCTTGTTTCCATGGTAGATGGAAGTAAGGGCTGCTGGAGAAAGACGTGCAGGTAAGACGTGGTACAATCCTTCGTTGTAAATTCCAGCGTGGTAAAGCCACTTGCGATGTAAAATTCGCGTGGTTATGCCATGCGTGGAACTTGAAATCGTTGAAAAATCATATATTCTCTGTGCACCCTTACTTTCATGAGCCTCCAATGGCTGTGCATTATGTATTTCCGAAGCTTGTGCTATATGGCACCAGCACCACAAGCTTAGGAAATGTTACAAAAACACACAAAAACAGCACGCCCTTAAACCTAGGGAGAGGATGTGGCCAGAGCTGCCGACTTTGGAACCGGGGAACCTGGTTTGATTCTCGGCTTCATCTCAACATCCTGTGATTCTGTGCGAATCACTTGATCTCCCCGTGCCTAAAAAAAATAATTTGCCACTAAGTAATGTAACTAGTGCTCATGCAATGCACAGAAATATCTTCGGGTCGTGTTTGCACTATCTAAACTGCAAAAAATAAACAAATTATCGCAGACAAGCTGGCAAAGAATGAACACGGTGCATAGATAAATAGGCTGTGCATGTGTGCAAGTCTAGGTGTATAGATTAACGGTAGACCAACGGTAGACCAATGGTGATTTTACACCTTAATGTAAATGTTCACGTGCCTGTTTTTCACCTACAACTGTTTGAACACGTGTGGTGTTATATTGCTTTCAGAATGGTTATCAGGTGTTAGCAATCGGCTGCCTGTTATTCTAAGGAGGGCTTTAAGTGGGCCGGGTCCTGCTGGTGCTGAGACTTGTAGGGTCGGGCCTTAGGCCCTCATGCTGGAAATGACAGGGACGCAGGACACACTGCTTACTCGGTGCAACTGGCCCAGAGCACGTGCGCTCGGCCTCTTTTATTGGTACTGTATCACGTGACCAGTGACATCAGTGGTGGGTGGGTGTTAGGTGTAAATACAGAGTTAGCACTAGAATGCTAACAGATTCTAGGGCACTACATCCCTTCCCAAATTGGTTAAAAATTAAACCAAACGGAAAAAGTCCAAAACCTGTGGGGGGAGGAAAACGCAGAAAATTACATTGGACTTTCGCTTTCAAAATGAGTCTCTTTGGCTGCTTGCAAGCCGCAGGCAGTATAGTTCTTGCGTTCAGGACTAATAGTTCTCGGTGGCACGGTTCGCAGTTGTTCGGCGGGTTCACTATTTGTCGGTGCTGTCTGTCCGGTGTTCTCAGCTCTTCCATTGCTTCGCTCTATAGGTGATGAGAGATAGATGGATGACATGGGTGTCAACAGTCTTCTGGTTTTGTTCTCTCCTCTGGCTTTGTGATGTTTCCGGGCAGGCCTTAGTGTTGACTCTTGGCAGGTGAATAGAGTAGGTGCAAACATCCCTCTCACTAGGATGCCCCTCTCGCCGGTTTTCTTCTGCCACAAGATGTCCGGGAGGACCTCTTTGCCAGGTTTCCACTGGACTGGTGTTTTTGGTCGCGTTGCTCTACCATAGCCTTCGGGCCGTGAGCAGGGCGCTCCACGAGCCTCACCGTCGTGTCCTAGTTCCACCTGAAGGTTGAGTTGTCGACTCTCTTCATTGCTCTCGAGGCTTTCATCCTCTTGGGTCCTGTAGACGTGCTTCTGTAGATCTGTCTCCCGCGTGGGACTTGCTGCCACCAGAGTTCCTTGAGGCCTCTTCTTGGGTTGCCACGGGTCGGTGTGGAGTGGTCAGTTCATCAGCTGGATGTGTGAGCACTCTCGCCATTCGATCTTCCGCCAACCCCAGAGGTAGATGTCTTCAACAGTCTATCTTGCTCCCTTCTGCGTTCGCCATGTGGATGGATGACTCGTAGGTGGTTGTCTTTGGTCTGCTCTGCCGGTGCTCTTACCAGGCTTGTTCTCCATTGCACTCTGGTGTTCCAGTGCCTGTCACCTTTCTTCTTTTCTTAGTGGCGGTGGCCACTCTGTTCTTTCTTCATTCTTCTTAGCTTGACAGTCGTGCCACTCTGATTACGTCTTCCTTCTTTTCTTCTTAGTGGCAGTGGCCACTCTGTTCTTTCTCCTTTCTTCTTGCAGTGACCGGGTGTCACTCTGACTTCTCTTTTCTTCCTTTCTTCGGTGGCGGGGTGCCGCTCCGAACTTTCTTCTTCTCTTCTCCTCTTTTCGCAACGTACCCTGTTCCCCTTTTCTTCATCTTTTCTGGCCAGGCTTCCCCATGCAGCGCGCGCACTCTGCACGTGTCTTCCTGGTCTTGTCCTGGTCCTAGGACACTATCTTCTTGTTACTCACTTCCCAGGGTGAGCGTCGCGACCTTCACATCTTCTTCCTGTTACTTTCGTGAATTTGTGTGGTTGAAGTTCGTGGGTCTAGGTCGTCGGACCGTGCCTTGTCTGAACTTCTTGGACGTCGTGCTGGTCCCTTCTGCCGAGGTCTGGCAGGTAGGATTTGTGGTGCTGAGCTTCTTGGACCTCGTGCTGGTCCCTTCTGCCGAGGTCTGGCAGGTAGGATTTGTGGTGCTGAGCTTCTTGGACCTCGTGCTGGTCCCTTCTGCCGATGTCCGGCAGGTAGGCTTCTTGGTGCGACCATCTGGCTGGTCGACTTCGTGCTTTGTGACCAAGCTGAGTGGTCAGGTTGCTTCTGTGTTGAATCTTCAATGCTGCAGGTTGTCAGCGCAACCATTTTCTTTTCATCGCAGTTGAGTTGCTTTGGTGCGCATCTGGGTGCGCTCTTCATGTCTTCTCTTGTGACTTGCTGCTTTGGGCTAGTGCTGTCCGCACTGCTGCGCATTAGCGTCATGCGCTTTCGCACTTCCTCGTGCTGGGTTCCAGAACCATCGTTGGTTTGTGTGGGGGGTGTTCCTGCTTTCGCCATACTGCTGCAGCGATGGCCTGTGGCCACCAGGCATCGCTGTCTTCTCTTCTGGCGTGGCGTAGATGCTTCTTGGGTGTTCGCTTCTGGAGGGTTGCGTCACCACTCCATTGATCTTCTTCTGTTTGGTGCTGGTTGCGATTCTTGTGAACTTCTTCGCGTGGGCGCACTTGTCGCGCGTTCTCTTGGATATCTTGTGAGGAGTCGCTGCACTCCTGGGGCTTCAGGCGCGATTCTTAAGTTCTGTTGTGTTCTTGTGCTTCCGGCGCGCTCCTGCGCCGTCGCCTTTTATCTCCACAGGCTGTGTGATGGCTTGGTGGCCTTCCAGTGTCCTTGCGTTTTCCACTTTCGGGGAACAATGGCAGCCTGTATTGTTGTGGTGTACTTGCTTTGCTCCCATGGTACTGCTCAGTGTTCTTGGGTTGCCTTGTGCTTGTTGGAGTCTCACGTTGCTGCAGTACCAGGGGTATTTATTAGGTGGCAGTGCTACTTTGCTGGTCTGTTTTGATGAACCTGGAGTGGTTCTTGATGCTGCAGGGGCTCGTGCAGTCTCCTCTTCCTTGTGGCTGGTGCTGGCTTTTTGATGCAGTTAGACGAATGGGGCATGGGGGCCACAGTGAGTGCTTTCACCTTTGCTCCCTTTTTTTTTTTTCTTGCAGGCACTGGGTCCTTTGGGGCAGAGGAGCTGGAGGGCAGCTCGAGGCAATCGCGTGTCCTCACTTTTCCCAGTATGCTGGATGCTGCCTTTGTTCTCCTGCGCCCCGCCGCCGCAGCTTCACTTATTACACGCTGCGCGGCAGGGAAGGGGTGTCAGTGCTATTGTCCGGGCCGCTCTCAGGCCTCAGCCACACACACACGGAGCAGTCGCTTCTTTCTCTCTTAGGAATGGAGCGAGGCAGGCGGTCACCGCTGGACAGCTTCTCTGTTGCGGTGAGTTTTCTATTTTGTTTAGGCTGCGCAGGGGGGGGGCTTGCACTGCTCTTACCGGCTGCGGGCCGGGTGCTGTTTTCTCGCTTCCCTTCCCCCACCGCCGCGGCCACACATCACACGCGGCGCGGGGTGACAGCACTGCACAGCGGGTAGGCTCCGCCGACGACCACACTAACCGCGGGTGGGCTCCGTTGGCACTTCAGCTCATCGCGGGTGGGCTCCGCTTCAACCATTCGGCGCCCGGCAGCTCTCCTTACGCTGCGGGCGCTGTGCGCTAAGGTTTTTCTTTTCACCCCGCCGCCGCACTTCACACACGCGGCGGGGGAGGCAGCAGGCAGGCCGCGGGTGGGCTCCGCGAGCCTTGCTTTATCATCGGGGGCATTGCGGCCGACGCCGCGTCGCAGCAGGCAGGCCGCGGGTGGGCTCCGCGAGCCTTGTCTTAATTGCGGGGCCAGTAGCCAACGCCGCTCACGCCTTAGGGGGCACAGTCAGTGTTTTTAGCGGGTGAGCTCCGCTTTGTATAGCCCTGGGCGGCGCTAGCAGGCAGCCGCCATTATCGCTGTTGTGATCATCGAGGGTGGGCTCCGCTTTTGGTGCTCAACAGTCTGGGCTCACCTTCGGCCGACGGGCCTGTTCTTCAGCGGGTGGGCACCGCGATGGCTCCGCTTGTCTTTTCGGGGCTCCGCCACGGCAGGGCGGACCACGGCAGGCTGGAGAGGTGCGGGTGGGCTCCGGTCACCTCTTTCCTTTTCTTTAGGCCCTGGGCTCGACACACGCCTCGTGGGCCTCTCGGCGGCCGGCTTCCTTCTCAGGGGGTGTGCCTTTGCAGCAGGCAGCTCTCTCTTCCCCTTTTTCTTCGAAATGTTCTATTTAGCTGTGGCACGCTGGGCACAGCTCCGCCCTCGTCGCCATTGTAGGGTCGGGCCTTAGGCCCTCATGCTGGAAATGACTGGGACGCAGGACACACTGCTTACTCGGTGCAACTGGCCCAGAGCACGTGCGCTCGGCCTCTTTTATTGGTACTGTATCACGTGACCAGTGACATCAGTGGTGGGTGGGTGTTAGGTGTAAATACAGAGTTAGCACTAGAATGCTAACGGATTCTAGGGCACTACAAGACTGTTCTCTAGCGAGCTCTCTATGTTTGTCCTTAAAACAGGGGGGGAAAAGTATATCTCAACTCTGCATCACCCTTCACTGCCTTTGATGTAATTTCAGAGATACTCGTTTTAGTTCCTTCACAGTTTCACCATTTCAGAACTGAGGCCTTTTCAATATTATACACAGGGCTCGAGTCGGGGTACACACAGGTACACGGCGTCGCCCCACTCTTTTCACAGGGTGGATGCCGTCCCCCCTGCCCAGAAGCTGGGCCCCACAGAAATATGCTGAACGTGTCCCGGTGTAATTTTCACACACCGGACACCTTCAGCACGTGATGTCATGAGATCATTTGCATATTGTCAGTCCCCCCACTTCTTTTTATAGGACTTGTGCCCTGATTATACAGAACTAACGAAGCCACAGTTGCTGCTTATTTATCTTATGCAACTAATGAGCATTGGCAAAGCCAATAGTCCTGGCTTGTTATAGGTGTAATGTTACATGTTGTATTATATGTCTGGATGAAATGACAGAAGTAGCAAAATACCGGTCCGGCGGAGCAATATGATGCTCACAGATTTTCAGCCTGCGTGTTTTTAAGACACACCCTTAATTACATCGGCCACGCCCCTTTGAGAGACCCCACCCCCTCCCAGTTTTTTCATTCCAGTTTAATCCCTGATTCTAAAATATTTCATAAAGCTGCCTACGCTCTAGTTTTGTTGGAATGTGGTGCTTCCGCCCATTACGTTTTTTAAAACATTTTTGAAAACTTGGCTCCTCACCAATCTAAAAACCTAATGTTGAAAATGCTTAAAAATAACTCATTATTAAAACGGCTCCTTAATGTATATATTCTGCCAATTAGTAGTTTCAAGATCTTTCTGCAGTTAAATTCAATTACCCAAACCTGTGAATTTAAAATGCATAATGCTTATAATTTTGCTATAATCGTTATTTAAAACTATTATTTACCGTGATCATTGTGATTTACCACGGAAAAGCGTTTTCAAAGAATGAAAGAAACCATCAAAACTAATACTTCTACAGGGCAGGGCCCCAGATGTGATTTTGAAATAAACAAGGTATCAACACTTTGCTTTCTACTTTTGGAAACGGCAGCAACACAGTTCGTTTGAGCACAAAAAGGGCCAGTCTAATTCTTGGTGGACTTATTTTTAAGAGACGAAAACATTAAAACATATTTTTAAGTTATCTTCATTTTACGTAAGCCATGCCTCCTTTGTACGTGGACATTAAAGAGGCAGGAGATGCGTTGTCGCCTTGAAACCCGCTCTTCAAATGAGACGTCGGCAATAGAAGAGCGCCTCCTTGTGGTTAGTCGGTGCAGATGTCTCATACACGGGTAACGTGCTGAGATTTAGAATAGAACCTTAGGTTGATTTCTGCGTATCCATTACTGTATGTTTTTTTGTCTGTTTGGCAATTTTGGCCCAATTGTAGTTGCTGAAACAGGACAGCACACTTTTCTCAAGGTTGCGTGATCGAACATCTTTTTAATTTTTTTAAATTTTTTTTATAACTGGCCTGTGCAGTGTTCAGAATCCGTGTCGCAGTCATAACAACAGTGTACGCTATGATTCATGATAATCTGACATCAGAAGGTATTTTCTCTTCTGCATTAATATTTCCTGTTTCAGTAACCTTCTAATGCATACAATTAGCAGAAATACTGGTTAATTTTTCAAGACAGGATTGGAAGTATTGTCTATATTGATTGGTAAACTTGCTTGCAGTGTTTTCGTTGACAGAACGAGCATTTACAGATTTTTACAGTCACGTGAAAAACTGGGGCTCAAATATAGCTCTTGTGAACAATATGTATGCGGTTTTATGTGGCATATCGTTATAACGTACTCATTTTCAGGAAGATCTGGTATTTTCTTTTTATTTCTTACACTAGAAAATGTAATATCCTCTGGATAGTTTCACATATATAGATGCTTTTACTAAGCCATATTGTTTATTTTGGGGGCTAATTCACAATGCTGCATCATTAGCTAATCTGTTAAGTAAGAAATATTGACCTGGTGGAGGGAAGGGCATGAATGATGAATCAGCAGGTCTTTGTTAAATGGCCAGAAATATGAAATATTAATTAACAAGCAGACATGAAGTGGGTACTGATGGCTTTTCGAGTGCGCCGTGAAGCTCATACGCTGGCCCAGAACGCTTTAGGGTTACTTGCCAACTCCAAAAGAGCGAGGAGGTGTCCAGTTAAAAATTTTGACACTCTGCTTTGGAATGATTATGAGTGAATACCCTAAACGAGGCATAGAAAAGTCAGGTCATTTGTGTTTATTGGATATAATTGGAAGCATCCATCAATTTAGAGGCAATGGTGGTGAGGACATATTTCACACAATTATTAGGCTTTGAACCTGTACATATATCCACTGTCATAAATTTTGAAACAAGTAAAAAAAACTCTTTTTTATTTTTTCCTCCTATAATCCGCTCTGCTTTGAGAAAAATAAGTAGTCCCATGAGGCGGAGAGCATACCAGAATCATTTAACGCTGTTATATTTTCTGGTGACTTTCCTGAATTTGAACAGTAACATTTTGTGGCAAGGAAAGCTTATAGTAGAATTGCCGGTGTAGGCCGGGTTCGCAAAGCAGTTTACGTACCGACCTTCCACTTGGGTGTGAAACAGGCTTCATATACACCATTGTAACTTCCAAACAGAATTTTAAAAAAATGTGTAGTTACACTCCTAAATTTAAGTAAGTAAATCTTTATTGCATGATTAATTAAAATCTTTGCAAAATCGTACATTAAAAATGGGGTCACATATACCAATACATTTGTTAAAGAGTTTAAATATACGTTACAGTTAGAACAGTTGATTATAGGTTTTATCAAATTGACTGAGGTAAAAACAAGTAAATAAAAAAGAGTGAAAACAAAAACCTCCTGATTTAATCGTTATGATTATTGTCAATGTCCATAATGCAGTGCCATGCATTGTGCTCCATTAGTATCTGATTATGATTTCCAGTTAGAACCGCGGTTTGAAAGTAGCCGCTTCTGTCATTTGAAACCAGGTCTCTGCGCATAATCTGTTATATTACAGTTAAGTTTAACTTATCTTTTGCAGTATTAACAAATTTCACCAATCTGCATGCTAGTTGAATATCACTTCCGTCAAAGCATGCTTTTAATGCTTGCCTGAGGGTTCGGATCCCTCTCATGTTCCAGGCTGGTTTTAGTAGCAATTTGCCCTCTTTGTCTAAGCCTCTGCAGCTACACAACAAATTGAGGATATCGTTTTTGGCGTCGCCGCCGATATTGCAGTTTGTGGTTGTGTCTGACCTTTGCCAGGGGTGGGAGGTGCTGGTTGACCGGTAAAACACCCATCCTCAATTTCAGATATGATTCCTTTGCAATCTTTGAGAATCCTGTTCCCAGGTATGTTTGCGGTGTGGCCCTTGTGTAAGTCTGAATGACAAACCATCCGTGTGCTCTCTTGGATAGGGTAAATGTGTCTTCTTCCAAAGATAATAATTGTGCTGTTTTGTTTACTAATTGTTTACACGTTCTCTGTGGGCCATTGATCTCCCAGAGCTCCTGTAGGGCTAAATAGTTTATTGCCGAGTGTAGGTAAACCGCAGCTGGATTGTCTTTGTTTTGATTCATCTCTTTCCATAAGTATGAGTTCATAGAACCATTCTCTGCTCCCTTTATTTTGTACCAGCAATTTGCATATGACCCCTTCCGTGCTACTTGCTGTTTTTGGAGGCCAAATTCTAGTCTTAGCTGGGCTGGAGAAATGTATTGGGGGAGGTTAAAAATTAGTCGTGTTGATTTCGACACTGCATTATCCAGAACTGTTTCATCTCTTCCTCTCGTGCATTCACTTCCGTAGGTGATGGTAGGAAGCAATTTTGCTCGAAAGACTTCTAGAAGGGACGATAGATCCGGGCCTGTTATTTTGTGCTTTATTCTTTTTAGTGCTACTGCCAGTGCAGTCCCTCTTGTTCTAATAGTCGATTTGTGTTGTCCAAAGGAACCCTTTCTGTCAAAGGTGATGCCCAGATACTTGTACTCATCGACTACCTCCAACAGTTTGCCCTGAAGTTCCCAGCAACGATGCCCTTGTTTCCTCCTAAATTGATTTGCTCATATGCAAAATTACAGCAGGGTTGAGCTATTTTAAATGGGAGTAAATGAGCTCCAAGGGGAAGGAAGTGGGCATGCCAGGATTAAGATGTTTGGAAGCCTTACCTCGGAGGGTTGGCAAAAATAAACGTGAGAAGTTGTGGATTGTTCACAAAACTATTTATGGCCTATTTGAGCCTTAAATGTAGTTGCCCCCAAATTGGTGAGGGATGTAGAGTGATGAGTTTCTTCACAGGAAAAAAATTAATTCACTGTGAAGAAAATGAAAACAAGCACAGGCAAGGTCAGTAGGTTTGACCTCTTAACCTATTGGCTTTATCAATACTTTTTGCTGATGATGACGTAAGTAAGTGGAGAAGCGTGGCTCAGTGGTTAGAGGCGGCAGACCCGGAAGCTGAGATCGGCCATGGACCAGGGTTCGATTCCCCGCCTCGGCGGGTCTCGGGCTCAAAAATTCCACGGACTCGACAATTCTCGCTCCGGTGCCTACTCGACTCACGGGGTCACACTCTGCGACTCTGGGCAATAGCTTGCTTAATCTCCACTACGGCCCCTCGCGGCGGGATGCCTGGCTTTCACCTTGTGGATACCCTGCTGGGGTATCTCACAGGGGAATACCAGGACGGGTTCCCTAAGCAAGCGCCTTGATACCTTCGGGTGATACGTGCGCTATATAAGTCGCAATACAAGTCCCAGCTCTTCATTCAAAATGTAAACAAGTATTGACAACTCTTGCGGTTAGCGGAAACTTTGTAAAACTTTTATAAAGGTGTGTTCAGGTACTCCGCCCCGTTTTGAGCGACCAACTCAGAAGGGAGCAGATCATTGGGACCAGTGAGGATTAGTAGCATTCACCTCTTTGGTCTGGGGCTCATGGATGACTTTTTCTCGGTCAGGGCACCACAGGTGCCGTGCTAGCCCAGGAGCAGTCCATTCTTTGATGCTGCCAGGCCCAGGAAATAGCAGGGCAGTCCTGTTTCAGTTCTTTCTCCAATGCAGATGTAATTGAAGGCCTTGGTGCCAGGGGTGCCATGTTTATGCCCAGAAAGTGCAGTTGGGGGATTTGGCAGTTACTAGCCAATGAACTACTAGGTTCTTTCCTGCCTGATAACTTCTTGCGATGTGCAGCATTTAGCTAACCCAGAATGCAGTATTCTGCCCACTCTCAAGATGGCAGAATCCCTCTCTCTGTATGTGGAGCTTGGTAGCCCACTCACATAGGTGTGGCTACCTGGGGGCTACACACCCTTGGGAAAACTGGTTTGGCAACTATTTTCCCTGTCTCCAACCTGTCTTCGGAACAAAAGAGCAGCCCCTCTTGTGTATGTCCATCAATTATCCTTCAAAGGCTGTTTTCCCTTTGAAACTCTCATTTTGGGCTCAAACTCTGTTTGGCTTCCTGCCAGTTAGGGATGACTCCTCTTTCAACGCTAGGCCTCTATTTTTTCCTTTCCTGATAGTCATTCACCTTCTCCTCAGGAGGGCAGAAGGCTGTTTTGTGGCCAGAATCTGTGAATGGCCACTCGAAAACTCGGGCAACAGAGTGGCAACATTCTAAAGTTGCCTTTTACTCAAAAGTTACATTAAATTCAACTTGGGCATCAATTCTGGTTTAATGTAACAAATGTTTTGATACCTTGAAGTACCAAATGTAGTAGTCCTATTGAGGAGTTAGCATGGCTGAGTTGTCAGCGTGTAACCCTGTACATTCCAATGGGGCCACTAGCTTTTCCATGATAAAAACAACAACTTGGTCTTTTTACTGGTAGGACATATGACCATATATGTCCTACTTTTTAAAATAGATTGCCATGCATTAGGACGTGATAGGCCTGCTGTTGTGGTGACATATATATCAGAAATGGAGATCTGAACTCTGTCATTAGTTTGAATGGCAAAGTCGAGTTAGCAGTTTAAAACTGCTCTATCAATCTGCAGTGGCAGGCTGGGAGACAGATTTTATTTCATTTTTTACTACACTCAGGGTGGCACAGTAAGTGCAGCAGCTCCTGAGGGACACTTAAACTCACATTTGGTACCAAATTCTAGTTTTTTTTAATTCATTTTTTTTTAGAGTTTTATAAAGTGCAAACTAGACCCGAAAATATCGGGTATCAGAGCGCTTTACATAGCTCCAGTTTTGTTCCATGAGGATACATTAATTTTTGTTAGGCACAGGGAGGTTGTGATTTGCCCAGAATCACAGGATGTTGAGCGTCGTTGCTGAGACTCTAACCCAGTTCCCCAGCTTCAACGTCGGCCACTCTAGCCATAAGGCTACATCCTCTCCCCACAGGGTTGCATAAGTAAGTTAACCTATGCCAGTCCAGTATACACAAGTCAAACTTAAAACACTATTAGGGGCCAGAAAACTAGCCCTGAGGTATGGTTAGTAGGACTCAGTGCACTCTTGAGTCGAAAATCCAGTGGCATCAGTCCAGAAATTTGGGGGTGATCATGCAAAAAGAGGCATCTTCTGATAAGGAAAAGCTGCCCATTCTTCATTTCTTACCAAATACTGCCTACATATGGCAATATCTGCGTTTATTACATCTAGATTGGTTTATTGTAATGTTTTATATTTGGGCATCAAAACAACTTACTTTAGAGACCTGAAGCATTTCAAAACCAAGTTGCCCAGTTAGTCTCCCCGACACGTTACCTTTGTCATGTTACTCCTCTTCTGAGATCTCTTCCTTGGCTCCTTATTCAACGGGCATCACTTTTAAAGTGCTCTATATAGTTCTAGTGTAATATGGCACTTTGCCAAAAGAATACATCATCACCTAGATCTTATACTCCTTTCAGAACTATTTGCTCCTCTTCTTGAAAAGATTGAGGAAATCTTTCTCTGTCTTGGCTCCAAAGCTGTGGAATACTCACCTCTTACATTGCAGAACAACGCAATCCCATTGGATATTTAGATGCAACTTTTTAGTCAATTCCTTGGCTGATCTGCTCATTGAGATGCGAAGAGAAGAGAATATCAGGTGTTAGTGCACTTTCTAAATTATTCATAACATTGCATTTAATCATGACATAAATTCGGTATTGTTCATGGTAAATTGCTTCACTGTGTTTCATTTTGATATAGTTGGTTTACCTCCTTCGCCAAAACTGTTTTTGCTTTTTGGGGATCAGCATTAATGCTTGTATGATATTCCTTAGATCTTATCCATTTTAGTTTTGAGATTAAGATTCCCATGTGTGTCCTCATTTCATATTCGTTCTAGATTTTCCTATTTTTTTTTGTAGTATCTGGATCTGTACTTGTTGGGATTGACATGATCGGCCACCTGGTTTTGATATTTTTTGGGCTATGTGTTCTTAAGGACTTGCAAATGGCCTTTTTATGTTGGAAGTGTTGGTGTGGGTCTCCCTGCCTCCCAATTGCTGCTTAAACCATAACATGCACATTGGGCCAAGCAAGGAAGAGAGAGCCAGATGACATTACTGCAACCTCCAAAACACTGCACCCGACATCCTGTGTTGAGTCTGCCGGCAAACAGATGATCACCAAAGACCAAGGATCACCTGCACTGGAGGGTGGGCTCTTCACTTGTTTAGGAAGGGGGACTGTTTCCTCACTGAACCTTGCAGCCTCTGACCAGTTGAGGTCTGGACAGAGCTCTAACACTACATCGATCGAAGTTGGCGATGTTGCATGTGCACTCCAGAGTGAGGTCCTCACGTATGAGGACACGCTGCCACTACATTCTGGTAACGCTGTTGAACTTGTGCCCTGTAGACATTTGCATTCCCTTGGCTTTAGGAAAAGTGAAAGTTGCACTATGCACCGCAGACACCAGTGTAATGCTTCACACAGTAATCCTGGGGGATTCTAAGCCTGGTATTTCTTTCCTATTTTCCCACTTGTACTTGACATGGAACCCTGTTCCCATAGTCATACTCCTTTATTTGGTATTTTGTTGTGCATAATTGAGTACTTCTCGTTTGTAAAAGAAAATGGAGGACTGGACAGGCCTTATTCTATGCTGTTCGGTAACTGTTCAGCTCCAAGTCTCTACCACCGCCCTGCCTCCTTGAAGAAAAGGAGACCTGATCGCTCTGCTTCTCTGATCGTCAGGTGCTGAAAGGGAGTACCTGGCTTTTCTTTTGCAATGCCATAGTAGGCCAAGACATGAGACTGCAGCTTTAGAAAACATCACAGTTGTGGCTCAGTAACCCTCTTTGCCCATAGCTCCTCCCCCGCAAATGGGCTTCAATGCCCTGCAAGAAAGAGGTAGGAAGAACAGAGGGTTACCTGCTTCCCAGGTCCAATCAGAAGCCTCTGCTTGAAACTCTAAGATGGCTTCTTGCAGGGCCTCTTATAACTTGGATGCAAATTAGGTGAGCTTTGGACAATGCAAGACTTGGGCAAAATTAGCAAAAAAATTACTCTGAGACTCCTGATAGTCCTCAATACTCAAACATTTCAGTAGGTGTCAAAGTGAAGTGCATTCAAAAATTGTCCACATTTTATAACAAATATAATTTTGCTAAAATAATGCCAGGGCATTCATAAGGAGTGTGAAAATAATTGCTATGAAATGCAAGTGTTGAGGCCAGGGCACAGATCAATTAAAGGGTAGCTGCTGAGTGCCGTAAAAGACATCTGCATCCTTGGATTAGTGTCGCTGTCACTTTGCGGGGGACTTTGCAGCTCACACAGCCTGAGCTAGAGCAAAAGAAAACCTCACAAATACCAGGCTGGGTACAGAAAATAACCAGCAGGTTATTCCTCAACACACTGACCTCTGAATTGCTGTCCACCATCTTTACCTTCTGATATGAGGCAAGAAGACATCACTGTGCTGAGCACCTCAGGAGGGCTGGAGCTTCTGATGGCAGAGTAGTAAAGATTTATTTTGGATTGTTGTGGGCTGTCCTGGGAGGACCATGGGTGGATTTAGGAGGAAGGGGTAACTCAGTGCACTGGAATACAACAGGTACCATATTGAATTGTGTGATGTAGGTTATTGTTAGGTAGATTTTGATGGAAAGCCCATCCCTAAAAAGAAACTGGATCACTTGAATCTATTTAGTATGATGGATGTGACACTCACTTCCTTTGCTCTACCTCAGTGCAGCTCATATTATCCCCTTTAGTTCATTAGCCAGAATGCTCACGCCCTCTGCAATACCTCTGTAGTGAGGAGGATTCACATGTCGCTTCCAAGGACTAAACGCAGACAATTCCCATGGCTCTAGCGTTGGAGAGATGTTCTTTTTTTAAACCAAACCCCAATTTGAGAGGGAAGAGCTTTCCTCACAAGCTGAGATTTTTTGCTGTTGTTGTACCATGCATGCAGCTTGCAACATTTCAACTCGTGTTGGTCCGGAACCAGAAAAACCTACCAACCACGGGCATGTCTGAAACGTACAGACCCAGGGGAATCAATGCTGGTGTGAATTGCATGAATCCCAGGATGTCTTCTTAGACAGTTCTTGGCCCAAATACAGCAGATACCCACATCCCCAGAACAATTTGAAAGGAAATAGCGTGATGTGTTCACGTTGCACTTTGGGGATTTCCTGTGTTAAGTAATAAGTCCATTCCCACCAGTGGGATACTGTTTTTCTCTGGAAAAATATGGGAGTCCTGCGTGGTAAGACTTTTAACGATCGCCACAAATTCCAGAAGTTCACCTCGCAGAAATGAGGGGAAATTTGCTATTTCAGTCAAAGTATAAAATTTGGTTAGCATTCTGGGTAAGAGAAAGTGGTGGAATCCAGATAGCAAAAGCACCCTGGACTCCACTGGGTTTCTAGTTTTCAGATGTGCCTGAGGTTGATAGGTTTGCAAGGCCGGATGCCAGCCTGCTGGCTCTGGGTCTAAATGCCAAAGCTACCCACAGCCTCAGAATGTTGGAAATTCCAAGGAGAAATCTTGATTTCTCAACATTGTATTTTGTGTGCTTTTCAGTCATGGGTAATGAGACCATCCACACAAGTGGGGCATCATTTTTATTGAGCGAAGTGCGGAAACATGGAATATTTGAAAACTTTATTTAAATTTTCTCCATGTTTAGCTTCCACTAAGTTGTGCAAGACAGAACTTATTTTGCAAAAAAATATGGATGTAACAATAGATTACTTTTGTAGATCGACTATTGGGCAAAAAATACAGATTAAAATAGTCACCTACTTCTGTTTTTTCCTACTTTCGTCAGCTTTTGATTTCAGCAAGTAGTTTTTTTTGGGGGAGGGGCATGATTTATCTACCAGTGACCCCTCCCCCCTTGTTCTCCCATTTCCCGAATACAGAATTGCATATTCTTACAAAAATGTGCAGCCTTTATAAAAAATAGAAAATATAGACTACCACTTAGAAAGTGGTAAAAAACGGTGGTTAAAAGATATATATGTTTTTATCAAGTCAGCATGTCTCTTTAAGTTAGGGAAATGGCAATTTTAGAACCATAGTCATTTTTTGTTGCTACTCTTTGGAAAAACACAAATTTTCTTTGTCCAATACATATTTCCCAAAAATAATATTTTGACTATTTGTTCAGTTTCCTCCAAGGTAATCCTGGGTACCTTTTGAATTCCCAACATTTCAGAAGAAAATGACACAAATTTGGCAATGGAATAGCGTTAAAGAAATCTGCCAGAGCAAATTCTGGTCATTTTAATCCTATCTGAACAGGAGTAATGACCAACCAGTTGCCTCATTTACCCTTTTGTACCCTACTTGACTCACTTTCAGAAGAGAAGTGTGGGAAATGGATGAATAAAAGAACACTTCCCTGTTTGCAACGTTCACGTATTCCTGCCTGACAGAAGGCCATGGAGAAATAAGTCTCAACCTCTATTTTGAGTCTCTGGATAGAGAACCCTCTCCAAAGCTAATTGCACTAGCATTCAATAACCCATAGAATTAAAAGGGTCCAGACAATGAAGCCCCTTCTGTTCCCTATCCCCCGACTCCTTCTCCCTTACTGCCTTCCTAATTTAATTCACTACTCCTAAATTCCACCCATTTTCATACTTTTTCTACACCTCCAGCTCTCATCTTTCCTCTTGACCACAGATAAAGATGACCACTTTCTCCTGATCTTACTAGAACTCATAGCTGCCTTTGTCACTTCAACCACGATTCCCTTATCCAAACCCTAACATCTTGAATGGGATTAATTGAAATGTCATTCACGGTTTCTCCTCCTACCTATCCAGCCAATACCAGTCATTCACAATGACAGCTACAGGTCCCAGAATATCCCAGTAACCTACAACCTTCCAGCGTGTTCCATCCTCTCCGTTGTTCAGCATCTTCATGAGCCCTTTGGGGTTCTACTCGCAGATAAATCAAAATTCACCAATACGCTGATGAGACACAACTGCTTTTGAAGGGCTCCCATTTCCACACATCCAGTGCCTCAGGCTGCATACTTTTTCATCTAGACTTGAATGTTGTGCATCTCCTCGAAGCTTAACCCTTCCAAAACTGAATTCTATTGGTTGCTAAGAGAAACTAGTAACACCTAGTCCTAAACTAACTCGGCTAGTCCGACCCTAACTCAAGTACATCAACCTGGACGGCATCGAACCCAAATTTCAGGTTATGCCAGGTCTTTTGGTTACATCCTGAACACTAATCTCACCTTCACGGAACATATGGACAGAAAAGTAAGACAGCCTGGTACCAACAAAGCTACTTCAGAACTGCTGATCAAGCCATTGCACTCTTGCATATGGATGGCGAAAATGCCCTGCTCCATGGCCTCCCAGATTCCACAGTGCCCACCGTACATACGCCAACACACTTCATCAAGAACCTAGAATTATATGACCACATCACCCCCCCACACACACACACACACACACACACATACACTGATGGAGCTCAAGTGTCTGCCTTTGACATGCCACAGACCTGCTGTCAGTACACCATCAGAAAGGAGACTAAGAAGGGGAAAATAGAAACAACAAGGCAACAAGCCTTCTCCATCTATGCACCCAGAATCTGGAACATCCCTGCATCCATCAGGGCTAACCTAAATGTACTCTAGTTTAGGAAAGAGCTGAAGTCGCACCCCTTTAAAGAGCACTAATTCATGTTGCTGTAACAGTCTACTTTCACTCTCAGAAACCATCTACATTTCTAATTACACTGACTCTCTCTTTGTCCTGCTTGGACACTGTAAAGTCCTTCAGCTAGGTTTGTGCTTTATGAATAACACATAGATGCATACTTCTTTCCTTTTAGTTCCACCCAACCTTTCCTTACTGCTTCCTGAGTGGGATGTAAAAGAAACAGAAAGCAGACGTTTGTGAATCTTTTCTCCCTTAACTTATTTCCCCTTGTTAGGTATTCTTACAGTTCCATTTTTATGGAAAATCACATTGTTCAATGGATAGTTTTGATTGAGTTTAATATTATACCCACAACAGATTTCCTGGTTGGCTACCTGTTTCCTACAAAGTTCAATGTCCTCTTAAGAAGCTTTCCAAGCTAATACTGTTTATTGAAAGGTGAAGATGACTGCTCCACACTAGTGTTCTGCATTGGATTTCTTGGTGCGGGTGGAGACATTTGCGACCAATACAATCTAATTTTCAACAACTATTTCATATTGTAGCAAGGTGAGGGTGCCATCTAGTCATTATAAGCCAAGAAGGAGCAGATGGAGCACTTCCTGTCTGATGCAACAGTGGGTGAGTTAGCAGCAGCCAGTGGAGCAGCAGTCTTTACCAGACTAAATCCAGCAATAAGGTCATTAAAGCTAGATTCATAACAGCCTGCAGCTACTTCTCTCCTTTTTAGGTTGATGATACCAGAGAGCACACGCTGTCTGGCTGCAAAAACCTCTAGTGGGATTACTAAGAATTTACATGGGATTACAGCCTGCCCATTGTTTATGATTGGTTGGTTTTATTGTCTCATTTGCTTGCTTCTTAGTTGTTGGCTTTTATAGTCCTAGTTTGTCCATTTTGTGTTTGTTACTCCCCTGGAGCATAGCCTCTTTACCATCTCTCTGATAGGTTGATTTATGTCCTTCCACTGCACTGTTCACTTCTACAGAACAACTTTTTTCCCTTTGCTTAAGCACTCCGGGAAAGTGCAGGTGTTTTCCAGATTTCTCCCTTATGTGCTTCTCCCCCGCCAAATACCTGCTCCCATGCTCCATGTTGCTGTGTCCTTCGGGCTGCTGACTCCCTCGTCTTGCATGTTCTCTCTTGTGTGCTTTCCCTGACCAAAATCCATGCCACTTCTGTGTTCTAGGTTGCTTTCTTGCGTCTCCTTTGCTATTGCTGTAACTTGTCTGCTGCTTTTGCCCTCCCACTCCTTTGTGCTTCCTCCAGCCGCACTGCCATTATCCCCCATTCCCACAGTTACATATATATATATATATATATATATCACCAAGAACTCCTCCGTAGGAAGAAGAGAGGCCACACCAGGGGAAAAAGCGAAGGCTTCTTTATTCAGTAGAAAACACACACAGTGGCGAATGCATTTCGGCGTTGAATTTGCCTTCCTCAGCGCCAGGGGTATGTGCACAGTTCAGTCATCAGTTTGACTTTAAATGTCCTGCTGCTGGCCACGTGACTCCGCCCCTCCAGGTAAGTACCAATCGCTGAACACTACCTGCAGGCTGCTTGTGGTGCACTGCCTACAGGACCCAGAATGAACCATTCTTAGCAGTTCTCAGTGTTTTGCGGGGGTGAGTCCTGTGCCAGCCAATTGTTGTGCCCCCGGGTGTCCATCGAACATCAGCTGCCTCCTCCGCTCCCCAAACCGCAGCAACCCCCACACCACAGGATGAAATATCGGCGGGGGCAAGGTAGGAAGTCCTCCACGCCCAACGTGCAATCTAGCCGATTGCAGCACCGCCCACTCTCCTCCCAGGTTCGAAGGTGGGCCCTGGTCATTCCCTTACCAGGGACAATGAAAATTTCGCCAAGGTGAAGACCAGCGTTGCCAAGGCCAACTTGTGCTGCGGGGGTCTCTCAAAGCGCAACTTCTGGTGCACGCGCTCAAATATCACCAAGAACTCCTCCGTAGGAAGAAGAGAGGCTACACCAGGGGAAAAGCGAAGGCTTCTTTATTCGGTAGAAAACACCCACAGTACACACACACACACACACACATATATCTATATACACACACATATCTATATACACACACACATATATTGTGTGTGTGTGTGTGTGTGGGTGTGTGTAGGTGTGTGGAAACATCCTTGAGCAGGGAGCCTCCAACCCTACAGGGCAGCCTCAGCAAACAGCGGGAACATAACAAACTGCCATCAGCACAAAAGAAAATGCAGAGGCACATTTAGAACACAAAGCTCTTTATTCATTTGTGGGGCGGCATCATTAGACTGTCTCTGACACGTTTCGTCTAAACAGCCTTAATCATAGATCAGCACTTGTTGGTAAGGAATGTCCCCATCAGATATATATGGATTCTTGTGCTTCTTGCTCCCAGGACACTTCATTGCCCCTAATGCATCAAAAACGGAGTTTAAACAACTTTAGATTATTTCCTTTAGACTTCAGTGCATCAGTAAATTATTCATTATTATAGATGTGTGTGTATATGTGTGTGTGTGTATATATATGTGTGTGTGTGTGTTTCTTCTGAGAGAGGACCTGGCAGCAAATTGCTTCCCGTCTCACCGCTTAGAAAAAATCACTTTCATGCTGCTTATCATGCCATCGTGTAATTTTGTAGGTGTTCACACGTCTTTGTGCATTGCACTCACACACACAATTATGCAGCTGCTGTGGGCATGTCAGTCAAGATTTTTTTGCTTTTTTAACCACATCCCTGCTAGAGGTTTTCCCCTGCTGTGCTGGACAGCAATAAAAACGGGTGTGGTCATGACGAGCTCAGCTCGTCATGAGCACAGGAGCACTGTACTGCATGACGAGCTCAGCTCGTCATGAGCATGGAAGGGGTTAAATATTTATTTTTGGCAATGGTGAAAAGCATCTTGCTGATGCTGGGTAGTATTACCAAAAGGAGTTGGCAAAGCTAATCAGTCCCAAGACGAAGGTAAGAACTAACTATTGGCTTTGCCAATAACTGTTTGTTTTAGATTCCAGTTATTTACTTCTCTGCTAGAGGGCTCTAGGAAGAAGTCCACAAATGAGAAGTTCTTGTCCTGGTTTCTAGACGCTACCGTGAGAGGCGATTGCTGGTATCTCAGAGAACATCTGACTGGTCGTATATTTTGCTGCATTGCAGCTGGACTTTTCTATGACAGCTGTCCTTCAAAGGCCAATCCTAACTCCAAGCTACTACTTTTGTCTCCTGACCCTCCAAAGCATGACTATGCCTCTAATCAGGAACTGTAGCACTAACGAGGCTAGTTAGAGCATTTCTTAAATCTAACGGAAGTAGCCATAGCAGATAGATGAGTACTGAAAATTGTGAAGTCCAGTTACAGCCTGGAATGCCAGATCCTAACACCATGAGATCCATTTCAGCTGACTCTAAATCTGAAGGATGCATGATGTGTTTTTCCTAGCTCAGATATTTATTTTCTATAAAATCTTTATTTGGATCCGTGTGGTGATAAGTCCAGCGCGCCCCCTAGTGCAAGTTGTTGTAATGACTTGTGATGTAAATGCATTGCGTACTAACAACGCGGTCGTTGTAACAACCCCGTTGTAATTGTATGCGATGCTATAGCATGAGTTGTAACATGCCATATTCGATAAAAACAGCGTGTTAAAATTATTTGTTACAAAATGTTAATGCATTTCTGTTATCTACTAGCTTATTATCACAAAACCAAGTTGCTATTTTTGTCCCATCAGGATATTTATTTTTTGCAGATCAATACTTAAGAATGTTATAAATATAAAATAATCTAAAGATGAAGGAGAAAACAGTGATGTCAAGAGAGGTTGGACATAGGTAGGGAATGCTAATAGGGTGTAAACCTCCATCTAGCTACAATGATATACTCTGATGTACTATGTAACTGAATAAAGCTACGGGCCTCCTTACGAGTTTTGGCGGTGCTGGAGCGGGCGGCAAGCCACCACCCTGCTCCTGCAATGCCAAACCTCACTGCCCCCCACCCACCCGTCAGATTATGAGTAAAATTAGGGTCGGTCAGGCGTAGCGGTCCTGTGGCAGTGCAGTTTAAAGGCTCATATGTGAACCTTAAACTGCACCACTGCGGGACTGTCAGTGCATGTTCTTGCCCTGTGCAGTCCATGCCATGCAGGAATGGGGTGCATGCACACAGGGGGGCACAACATGTGCCCCCCTGCATGCACCCCAGTGCACCGAGGCAACAGGGAGCCTGTAGGGCCCTCTTTCTTTCCTCGCCACCAGCAGTTTCAAGGAGTAAGAACCTCCATGAGACCGCTGGCATTGAGGAAAGTCATAATATGCTTGTTGCTGCTGCAGGGCACTACCAAGCATATTGCAGCCCTCAGACTGCCGCACCACCGCCAGGGATCTATGATCCCCAGCAGTTGCGGCAGTGCCATGGTGGTCTGACCACCCACGTTATAAACCGGCGGGCAGACCGCCGGTGCAGCAGTGGCTGGACCACCACTGCTGCGCCTCATGCACTCCATGTTGCTCTCTGTTTCCCAACTTCTTCTCTCCTCCCTCTTGCGCTCACCTGTGTGCTTCTTTTCATTACCTTCCCGGCCTGAGCCCTATGTGTTGCTGTCACCCAATCACTGTGTTACATTCAATCCTGCCATTCCCCCTGGTGCTTTTACGTCCCCTCCAGCTCTTCCTCCCTGTTGCTTTCACATCCCCTCCTGTGTTGCAAAAGCATTACCCAAGTTACTCCCACATGTTACTTCACCTCCACCGTCTTGCTTCGCCTTTCACCTACAACCTCCCCTGTGTTGCCACCCTTCCTGCTACACTCCCCTGTGTTGCTTCAACTCCCACACTGGCCCGCTTTAACAAAAAAACACTTTTGCATTTTTTTGGTTTTTTTTAGTTACCAATCCAACTCCCATTAGTACCTAAAAGAAAATTTACATCGTTTTGGAGCTGCGTACACACGCGGGGCAGGCGCCTACAAAATGACACAGGCAGCTGGGTCGAAGATTTTTTTTTGTTTTTTGAATTTGCCTTTACACCACAGAATTTTACAAAAAAATGGAGCCTTTGATTACAGTTCTGAACAATTGCGAGGGAGGATTTACATACTTGGATGACTGGTTTAATTCTGCTATTTGCTTTATGACTGAACAAAAGATGCCTGCATAGTGTGTGAGGACCTCTTTCTTCAATGGTTCCTATGCAACAATGGCACATACGTCCAACTGCAGATTACGTCAAAAAATCCCATTAAAACTAGTGTAATATTTATATGATCTTTTTTTCATGTCATCTGAAGTAACTGCGGTTATGGTAATAAAGAAAAGACTATTCTGAGGAAAGGTATTTCATCCTCAGAAGTACAATGTAGCATATCTGAATGGCTGCAACAGCAGCAGTGAAACTCTCATGCTGTGTAAGAGTGTGGTTGATGTGAACATCCTGTCTTACACAGGCTGCTGGGAAGCTATAAGCCAGAGTGTGTGACACATACATATGGGTGTAGAGTAGCAAGAGCCTTGGGGCGCTTTAATTTGTATTTTACAGAGGCTGACAGAAGGCCACGCATAACACAGAAATCACAAATAAAGAAAGGTTTCTAACTCTAGCCACAGAACCTTGTGGCTGGCCGCAAGCCTGGGTATAATGTTTAGTGCCCAGTAACCTCAAAAGGAACATTTAACAGTATGCAGAGGATCAAGGGGTTCTGTTCAGGATTCAATATAAAGTAAGATGTAAAACAAAACAAAAAATCCCACCGCACCCTAACTTAGTGCCTGGCCTGTAGGACAGATGCCAGATCTGACGATAAATAGTGCTTTTTTCTATCAAATGCTGCAAGTAGAAGCATTGTTAAAATGTTACCCGTTCTATCGTGCAGTACCAAAGTGTTTGAAACTAGGAACAGACATGTGGCTCATAGAAGCAGTGATGGTTTGAAATCCCGCAAATATTTTACAAATGTTGTATTATGCTTTGAATGGCTCTGCTTAACTACATGTGGAAACTGATAAAGAAAACTTAACAAGCGGCTGAGAGGAAGGAAGAATAGAATATAAAATCAAGAGGAAACCTTAGAAGCTATAATTAAATCTGAATGAAAGGAGAAAATGGACTTTAGCAGTTCATTCCTCCAAAGAAGCTAAAAAGAGACTATGGGAGAAAGTTACTTTCCAAACACCTTTATTCGCAGAGTGAGTACATCAGTGCGGACAGGGAGACAGATCACGTCAGTTCCCAGCCAACTGAGAGCAGACTTTGTGTATGCTCCTGTTTGGAGGGAGTTTTTTTAAACATTCCCGCCAGGCGGGAGCCAACGCAAGTATCCCTGCTGGTGCGTGCAGGGAACTGCTGTGTCCCAAGGAGGCCCTCGCAAGTGAGCTGGTCCAGGGTCTTTTGAAAGCTATGGGAGGGGCCTTTCCTCTTTTTGTCTTTTTGCAACATGTTGGCCCGGGGTTTGACTCCCTGGGGACTACAATGGCTTGGGGGTGGGGTTATGTAACACCTCCCATAAATAAATACTTGGGCCCTGGGGGATGGGGTCTCCAGGGCCAAAAATGGCCTGGGGAGGGAGGCAGGCTCTCCCCTTCCCTATGTAATGCAATCCAGGGGGTGGGGTCTCTGGGCCAATAATGGCTCATGGGGCGGCGTTCCCCCCCCCCCCCACTTCAATAAACAGTGTTGGCCTGGGGTTGGGCTCCCCAAGGTCTATAATTGAAGAATGCCATTTTGGGGCTTTTTTGAGATCCCATGGGATCACGGCTAAAATTGCCTTTTTTTGTGTGTTGGCTTCAAGGTTTGTCCCACTAGGTTCCCCTACCAAGGGGGCCTCAGTGGGCAGCGTTATCTCTACCCTGCCCACTTATATCACGTTCTAAATCCCAGCAGTTTTGCTGTAGCCCTGCATAAAGAAGTCTATAGAAAATGCATGGGGATTTTGAGTTTTGGGACC
The DNA here is from genome assembly GCF_964261635.1 of Lissotriton helveticus. Taxonomy (NCBI): domain Eukaryota; kingdom Metazoa; phylum Chordata; class Amphibia; order Caudata; family Salamandridae; genus Lissotriton; species Lissotriton helveticus. The sequence continues at coordinate 452,329,519 of NC_136072.1, read as the reverse complement.
CCCTTTTTTTGGCCCCCACTAGACTGATCACCCCCCAAACTTTCAATGCACAAATTAGTGAAAAAGTAGCACCTTTTTGGAAAGTTTTGTGGTGCTCCATCACACTGGGCCAAGTTAATAGCAACAGAAAAAACATTTATCCTATTCAAGAGCTGACTTAACTAGAACTACCCTGTAGCGACCGCCCCTGGGATATGGATATATATATATATATATATATATATATATATATATATATATATATTCCGCACACCCCTTCACAAGGAAGGATTAAGTACGCACTCACAAGGTTCTAATTTTCCCAAATTTTTTGTTTATTTCCACGATTTCCAGCATCTCAGCACAGAAAACCGACGCGTTTCGCTGCACACACGCAGCTTGCTCACGGTTAATCATTAGATATTTTCGAGCCCCTCCTATTTCTACAAGGGAACCGCCAAACCAATTCATACTCAATACCTCACATCCTGTGTCTTAAGTCGGAAGTGACCTGGGAGTTGTAGTCTTTTACCCATATTTTAACTACAAATTTGGGTTGTTATCGTCATAGATGCATTTATACCGTTTGGTTGAACATTTCATTCCTTCCTATCAATATTTACAAAGCCGATTTTCAGACATATATCGATGATATGCTATATCTTTGCAATTGTCTCTTATCACAAATCATCCTATAGTGGCTTATTTACACAATATTCAAAAATTCATCAGTAAACGTTTATGCCCTCCAGTGGGATTTGAATTCATAATTGTTCTCGATTTGCTTGATAACTCTGCCAATTCATATTCCCAATATTTTTTATGTGAGCAATACTTCACTCTATTTCATCATTTATTGGAAACACATAGCATGCCCTCCGGTGGGCTTTTTGACATATATTTCAAGATTAAATCCTACTCAAGAAAAACTTTACTTTATCTGAATTGTCTTATATATTTACATGTAAATGATACCACTCTCATTTATGTCATTGTAGATGCATCCTGTAAACGATCTCATTTTAGTTCCCATCATAACTATTTCACAATCCTTTTGAATTATTGTCCTCTGTTATCCGAACCCATACTTAAAATGAACCAAACACCACACTGTACCAATTCTTTTGCGTCAATGATGTACATATAATTCCTCACTTTGTAGTTAAAATATGGGTAAAAGACTACAACTCCCAGGTCACATCCGACTTAAGACACAGGAAGTGAGGTATTGAGTATGAATTGGTTTGGCGGTTCTCTTGTAGAAATAGGAGGGGCTCGAAAATATCTAATGATTAACCATGAGCAAGCTGCGTGTGTGCAGCGAAACACGTCGGTTTTCTGTGCTGAGATGCTGGAAATAGTGGAAATAAACTAAAAATTTGGGAAAATTAGAACCTTGTGAGTGCGTACTTAATCCTTCCTTGTGAAGGGGTGTGCGGAATAATTGAAGGCTGGGCTCGGCTAAGGAGTACCGCACCGAAGACAGAAGCGCCAGGGGTCTTGCGAAACTTGGAGCCATTTCGGAATATATATATATATATATATATATATATATATATATATATATATATATATATATATATTCAGAAGCAATGCGCCCAGCGCTTTAGGAAGGGCTCACCACGGCACCCCCAAACCATCCGGCTTTTGCTTGCTCCCGAGGACCCCGCAGCTTCCCTCCTCATTGTTTAAAAGAGTCCGACGCGTTTCGGGGCAGACACGCCCCTTCCTCATGGACAATGACACAGAAGCATGATCGGCTCACCTAGGCGATTTAAATGCGTTTTATTTAAATCATGTCCGCCCTAAGTGGGTGTGGTTAACAATGCCTAGTTGCCAGGATTGCTGGTAACTGTAGTTCGAAGGTGAGTCAAATATATATATATATATATTCACAGAAAAAACCATAGGTTATAGACCATATATAGTTAGGAATTAGCATTTACAAAACCTTGAAAATTCACTGAAAAAACCATAGGTCATAGACCATATATAGTTAGGAATTAGCATTTAGAAAACCTTATTTTACTCACACAAAACCATTGAAATTCCATATATAGTTAGTTGCACTAACTATATATCGCGCACCCGCAATCCACTGCTGATGATGTCACATATTACATCATTCATGACATGGTCAGTGACATCACTGATGACATCACTGATGACATCACTGATGACATCTCAAATGACATCACTGATGACATCATGACACACCAATACCAGTTACTACATACGCACTCACTGATTCCTACGTCTACACACACATTCACTCATTCACCCATACAATCACTCATACATACAGTCACTCATTATTACAACACTATCATATGCACTCATACACCTACGCAGACAGTCACACACTGCCACTCATCCATGGAGTTACTCACACACCAAGTCAGTCCTGTAAAGAATCAATCACACTTCCATTTCTTCATCTATACAGTTAAACACAGAACACCATACTTCAGTGACATCACTGATGACATCACTAATGACATCTGAAATGACATCACTGATGACATCTCAAATGACATCACTGATGACATCATGACACACCAATACCAGTTACTACATACGCACTCACTGATTCGTACGTCTACACACACATTCACTCATTCACCCATACAATTACTCATACATACAGTCAGTTATTATTAGAACACTATCATATGCACTCATACACCTAGTCAGTCCTGTGAAGAATCAATCACACTTCGATTTCCTCATCTATAGTTAAACACAGAACACCATACTTTTCACACATATACTAACACATACTTACTCTCTTATACAATCACTGATACAAGTACACATTGATATGCACAGAGTCACACACCTCCCAGCCAGCCACACACACACTCAGTCTTCCATACATCCACTCATTCTTCAATATGTAAAACGTATTTAAACTTTACAAAAACACACAGACACTAGATGATGTCATCAGTGATGTCATTTGAGATGTCATCAGTGATGTCATCAGTGATGTCACTGACCATGTCATGAATGATGTAATATGTGACATCATCAGCAGTGGATTGCGGGTGCGCGATATATAGTTAGTGCAACTAACTATATATGGAATTTCAATGGTTTTGTGTGAGTAAAATAAGGTTTTCTAAATGCTAATTCCTAACTATATATGGTCTATAACCTATGGTTTTTTCAGTGAATTTTCAAGGTTTTGTAAATGCTAATTCCTAACTATATATGGTCTATAACCTATGGTTTTTTCTGTGAATTTCATTGGTTTTTTAACAGCTAATATCTGTAGCTGTAAAATGTATTCTTCTTTAAATCCAAAAATATATTTTATATGTTTATGAAGAATTTTTTTTTTTAATATTTTTTTTTCTTCGTTCCCGCTTCGCGAATCGGGAAGCTTCCCGTTAGCTGACCTTGATGCCGCGAAATAGACCGCGAGCCGGTAAACGTTTCTTTACCGCAAGTGCCGCGTTAGAAAACAACATCGTGACGCCTCCCGTCCGCATGACGTTTCACGTTGTCGCGTGATACGTCATATGACGTGCTACGTTAGCGAACTGGTACGCGAAGCGAGTCGCAAAGCGCAGGTTTCTGGAAGCAAACCGGGAGGCCCTGCAAAGCGCTTAACGTAAACACAGCAAGTCATGTGACTTGGTAATAACACTTTTCATTGGTTCATTTCACTTTTGGTTTCCTAATGATGTAAGACTAGGTCATATAATCTAAAATGAACACTTTTGATTGGTTGAGAACTCTTGTTTTTCCCAAATGATGAAAATCCCTCCTTCTTTCCTCACTCTGACTTTCATCATTGTGAGAGAAAGACCCTTTGTGATCACTGAGCAATGGCTTCTTTAGTAGCTTCAGCTGGTGCTTCCCCACCACCTCCACCACATCCAAGGAAGAGTGGACCACCTGCTCAAGTTATAATTCAACAAGAAGAGGAAGAAGAGGAACAGGACGACGAGCATGAAGAGAGGCACTTTTTGCCTGAGCAGCCCAGGACGTCTCACCGGAAAGAAAACTTCATTTGGCAATTTTTTAAAATTCCCAAAGGTCAGAAAAAAGTAAATGCAAGATACGTAACTTGCCTTATATGTCAAGATAGACTGTCCAGAGGAACCGAGAAAAAATACAGTTTCGGAAACTACACAATGCATCGCCATATGACTAGGTGGCATCCTAACAACTACAGTGCTGCACAGTTTCGGAACGACCTAGATAATCTCCCTATTATGGCCAGAAGATCTGTTGTACCGGAAGTAACGGGACCAGAGGGCAGGGAGATGGTGCCAAATATACAAATGAAATTTGGTGAAGTAAAACACATCTGCGTATTTTGCGATGGATTCATTTCCTACGGAGAAAGAAGCATCACTCTGATCAACAGAGCTATTGACTATCATATGCAAGTTTGTACGAAACGCCCAAAATAATAAATACTTCTTTTTTTGTTTTGTTGCTCCTGTTGAGCCCTTTACAATGAATCGTTTTCATTGCCCCCTCCAAGAAAAACCCCAAAAAATATAAAACTGTTCAGAAAAATTCAAAAAAAGTAAAAAAATGTTCCGAAAAATAATAAAAAAAATATAAAACAACAAAAACAATAAAAAAAAAAGTTCTTTTCAGAACTACCTCCCCGTTATTAAAAAATTGGTACAATATTTGGAACTGTGCCAACCTCTATTTCTCTTAGTTCGCTTCCCAGTTCGCTCGCCGGTACGCGAACCGGAAGCGAACCAAAAACAGTAAGTATAAGGGAAGGAAACAGACACTTATGTTAAAAGAAAGACAGCTATAGGGGAGTAAACTAGAGATACTATTACCCGTAATCCACTGCTGATGATGTCACATATTACATCATTCATGACATGCTCAGTGACATCATCAGCAGAGGATTGCGGGTTTTTTGGCAACGTGCCTTATCCACGGTTTAATAACGCTGCCTTTTGCTTTATATAAGTTTTCAAATTGTATGAAATATATACCAATAGGTCGTTATGAACCTTTAGGTAGTGCTTTTCTTCATGAGGTCTGGTCGCTTCCATACACATACAGATGTTTCAAAGATGATCAAGAAGTTTATCTGAATGGAGAGGAATGCACTGAGACGCCAGATCATTCACTAATGTGTAGGCACATACAGTTACACGGTTCATGCAACAAACACCGACCAAATATGGCTTGCGTGTTGCAAGGCACGCCAGTTCCTGCTATCATCCCCACGTTCAAGTTGTTGGAAAATGGTAGTTATTTGATGCTCAATAATGAAGATTGTTCTGAGTTAATTAAAAGTATTCCTTTTATCGTAACAGTAAGTGAACGGGTTATTTGCTGCAGAAATGTTCTATTTCCTCCCACACATGAACATAGGGAGTTTTCAATCTGGCCACAAATACCAACCTTGGGACAGATTTCAACGGCATGGCAAGAATAAGAGCTCTTTTGTCTCAGAGAGAGGTGGCCTTGAGTTCGGCCCGTGAAACTTTCGTGCTTCACATAGCGAACACCCGTACAGAGGTGCAGACCCTTTTCAATTCAGATTTGCCTTTCAATTTCAGCAAGATGGTTCCGACTATCTTTAACGCATCCTCCACAAAGGCCCTGGCGCACTTTTTTAAAGTTGTTACCAGTGGTCTCGTGACTTCATTTGAGAAAATCTTTGGAGTCATCCCTGCTTCCTTTCATTCTATTTTCTCCACTCTGGTTCGTGGATTGGCATTTTTACTTGCATTACCAGCGGACGCTCTTGTGCTTTTTTACATTTTTAAATATGGATGTCCCTCCTATGCAACCTCCCACCCTGCAGCTGCTGACACTGTTCCGCAATCGCATGCTAGAATATTATGGCACAATGCCGTTGGCGATATTAAGCACGGCATATGGATTATCTTTTCGATTCTCCTACTTCACCTGTGTCCAGCCTGTATTTCACTGCCTGACCTGTGATTTCGATTGGGCCATTGATTTGTGTCTCTGCGGACCGGTTTCTCCTGACGTCGACTTTAATCAGCTGATGACTCCTATCATTACTCACGAGTTGGTTTGTCCTGGCGAAAGGATTATGGCTGTGGCATTGATGCATGGACTACTTGGTCCCTGGAATTTACTGGCGGCAGCACAGTCTTTCTTGGAACAGAGCTTTCTTGAAAACCCACCGAGCTGTCCTCTGATGGTGATAGAGGATCCGGTGCTGGGAGAGCACGTATGTTCTTTTCCGCTTTTAAATTGGATGGCTGAACTGTTTTCGGATGAAGACGGTGACTTCCTATTGGAGGCTGTTGCAGCTTATTTTGCATACACAGTTATGTCATAGACCTTTTTCATGTTTGATATGCTAAGTACTAGCATTTCATTGACAATTCATTGACTTATTTGTCAAGTTTTTATTATTTACCTTGCCTATTGGCTTAAGACTCGATAAAGTACTTGGCTGTTTTATTTTTCTTTAGCATTAAATTTTCCTAGTTTTTAATGCTTTACCTTGCGGACCGTCCACATATAAACTTGCAATCTGCTCTCATGAGATGGCACTTCTATTATCTTATTCAGTTCGTTTCCGGATCATGGGGAGGTGTCATCTAGGTCCTGGATATCTTTACACCGTGTTAAGTTAGCATGGGCTCATTACTGGTTTAAACGCCATTTTTCCTTTTTTGCAACTTCTGCACACGACACTTAGTTGTTGCTTTAGCTTTCCACCTAGTAGTTCATCGTGGTTTACATGAGAATAATATGTTATTGCTCTACTATCTGCTTTGCTTGTTAAACTATATCTGTACAGCGAGTGCTAAAGTTTCAAGAACAACACGATACAGAATTGTTATGAGGTCTGATCTCCACGACTTCATACTCATAACATAAGTGCAACTTCTGCCAATTCTGGGCATGAGGCGGGTTTTATATTGCTTTGCCGAACACACATACACAACAGTTGATGCGGTTCACATGAAGAGAGAGCTGGTGTATGCTGATGTGATTCCTTCAAATCTAAGACACTAAAGTATGGGCACGCCCTAAACCAACACAAAGAGACCTTCTTAGCAAATAATATAATATGTGTATTAGGGAGGGTGAGATATAAGCAGCCGCGGGCCGTGGAGGGAGTTACGGTGAGGCAGGGAGGCGGGGAGGGGGAGAAGCAGGGTGGAGCCCTCTCTACCTTGCCCCTTCCCCTCCCCGCCTCCCTGCCCCACCGTAACTCCCTCCACGGCCCGCGGCTGCTTATAAGTGTTGCTAACTCTTATTCATTTACAGCATGTTAACATACTGTCACCATTCGCTTTTTATGTACTAGTAACTATGCTGGTAATTTTGCTACTGATAATATGTGTACTTGTATTCTCCACCCTGCTTCTCCCCCTCCCCGCCTCCCTGCCTCACCGTAACTCCCTCCACGGCCCGCGGCTGCTTATAAGTGTTGCTAACTCTTATTCATTTACAGCATGTTAACATACTATCACCATTCGCTTTTTATGTACTAGTAACTATGCTGGTAATTTTGCTACTGATAATATGTGTACTTGTATTATCTAAGATACTACGCCTGAGAAGACGGCATTAGTAAATAAACATTTCAAATACACATGTGTTCTTCTTAACTCCATGTTCTGGTTTCTAAGAAATATATAACGACCGACTGTTCATGAGTTCCACGTATCCTGAGGTACTATAAGTTCATATTCTGGATTGTCTAAACATTGAGAGTTTGTTATATCCAATGTGACACTGTACCTAGCTTGCTAAGGAGTTTTTGATTACTAACGTGAGTTTTGGGACACCCTAATTCGCCGAGGTTCCAATCCTCTGTCCACAGTTCTGTGTGAGAACAGAAACCCTGCGACAGGGGCACCCCCGACCCTTGCTGGAGCTTCATCACACTTGCGATACAACTCCAGCAATGCCCCACCTTTACGGCACAGATACATCACGCATCTGTGCTGTTTTTGCCCCATGATGCGCCGCATTGTAAATGCAGCACACCATAGGTGACGGAACAGCGGCACAGAATGACTAACACATCCCTGGTGATGCGCCAGTCATCATAAATGTATCCCTATGCTTCTTATCTTGTTAGAGATGAACCGCCATATGTATCATCAAAGTTTTTTGCATTTCCTAAATAGCGAACTTTAAGGAATAAATAGCGATTCTTTACCATTCCTAGTTTGCGATTAGCTATTTGCTAATTACAAATTACCCATTCATTTCCTTCATTTCCATAGGGCGGTTGGACTCACTTTTAGCTCGAACGGCTGAATGGATTTCCACGAAACTTGGCAAAATTGTAGGGACTGGTAGCCCGATGTGCCTTTGCTATGTCTCAAGATATATGCTCCAGTGGTTTTTACGAAAATTAACTTTGAAAAATATATATTGGGCTACATTGGCCTATATATATGTTGGAGCCCAAATGTAGCCCAATGTAGCCCAATGAAGCCCAATGTAGCCCAATGTAGCCCAAAGATGGCCGCCAGACACACAAAAAAACAAATGTAGCCCAAATATCAGCCAGATGTAGCCCAACTATAGCCCAGTGACAGATTGACCAATCAGCTTCGCAAACCTCCGTTACGCGAAGCGGAGCGCTGTTACAGATATATATCTTTTTTTGAACGTTAATTTCTCAAAATCCACTGGAGCACATATATTGAGACCTAGCAAAGGCACATCGGGCTACCAGTCCCTAATATTTTGCCAAGTTTCGTGCAAATCCATTCAGCCGTTCGATTATTATTATTATTATTTATTTTTTGCCCCGCGGGGCCCTTTTAAAACCTCCACATCAAACCTAGGGGGTCAGCGAGGATCTACTATGCCCCCTTATAGTTATTTCCCCCTTTGTTTTGACCTCCTCTTGTCTCTCGATCCTACCGAGAGACAAGATGGCGGCCGCTACGGACTTTTTGGAATGTTGACAGACGCCGGAGAACCAATCAGCTTCGCTTCACAAAGCTCCGTTGCGCGTAAAGTACGCGTCCTGGGACGCTGCCAGGTCCGCTGTTACAGATATATATCTTTTTTTAAACGTTAATTTCTCAAAATCCACTGGAGCACATATATTGAGACCTACAAAAGGCACATCGGGCTACCAGTCCCTACAATTTTGCCAAGTTTCGTGCAAATCCATTCAGCCGTTCGGGCTAAAAGTGAGGCCAACCGCCCAATGGAAAACTCAATGTTAAAAACACGTTTTGGGACCCCCCTTTTTTCTCGGCCCCCCCTTGACGAACCCCCCCCAAATTTTCAAGGGCTGCTCAGAAACAAAATGTGCCATTTTCCTGAAAATTTCAGCCAATTCCGTCCACAAACGCCAAAGTTATTAGACATAGAATTTTCAAAAATCCCATAGAGAAAAAATCCTAACTATATATACCTACTGGCGACCGCCAGTAGGTAATATATATATATATATATATATATATATATATATATATATATATATATATATATATATATTCGCAAACAACCTTTTTAAATAAAAAAAGGTACTCCGCACACTCCAGGATGCTTAATAAAGTTTTATTTGCAACACAAGATCACAAACTGACACGTTTCGCCGTAAGGCTTGGTCACGGTAAACATTGCACAAGTAAGCTTCCGTTTACATACACAAAATTCATTGAAATCGAAAAAGGACTGACATGATTCTTGTAACATTTTTAAATGGTCGCCATTTTGTAGTGGCTACTACATTAATACATGAACTTGCCAGCTGTATATACATGTTGGTACAATTACACAAATGTTCGTATTAAATCAAAAAGGATCAATAAACTGATAAGTTTAAAGAGACAATATATTAATAATATTTAACAGTTGTCCATAGACCACTATACAATCATGCCCAAATGGGCTTGTTTGGGTCATCTTAAACACAATTATGCCCAAGTGGGCAGGTATACTACTCATATATCATGAATACGTAAATTGAGATGATATTTCATGGTTCAGTGGAACTGTGGTTTTGGGACAATTTTTGAATGACTTCATCTGTTCAGTTACCCCCGAATCGCAGTAATAATGGTAAACAAAAATAAGAAAGAAGTGCTCTAAGTACAGGTGCATAAACAAAAGACTTAAAAAGTATATAATACAACTAAAAACAATTTTATATATAATATTTACAGGAAGTTTCTGAAAACAGTTACTCATCATTGGGTGTAAACTATCCACATTTGATTGACAGTGTTACACCTATTTAATATACAGAATCTTTAAAAAGTCCCAGTATTCAGTTTTTGAGAAAACTTCTTGTATACGCCCCTCATAACTCAAGAAAATTAAAGTGATAACAACCTCACAATCAAAAAAGTGTACAGTGTTAAAAATAAAGCATAAATTCAAAAAAGCAGTTTTGTAAAAAATTGAACAATTTATTACACATAATTCAATTGAATATTTAATAACAGTAATACAGTGCCATTAAATGTTTTAAAAATATGTCCATACACATGAAGAACAATTAAAATTACAAGGTTCAAAAGTTGTCGACGCAGCGTTTCGGTTTTTACGATAGCACCTTCATCAGGACAAGGTTCTATTTTTTTTAAAAACATACAGTTAGAGAACAAGCATTAGTCTTTCAAAAAACTTTCTTTTATATATTCTAGGGCACAGAGATATACTAACATCTTTTAGGTTGTTTCACATAATATTTTTTTACACATCTATAAAATCCTGTTTTAGTTATTGAGTTATGTGAGGTTATACTTTCAGGCTCGAGTAAGAGTGACCTATGTCACTCTAAAGTAGCATTGAAATATAATTATGCATACCTACGATAATTCATTCAGCCTCTCGTCTAACTTTGAGGGTTTTGTAAGATACGTGATGCCTCGAAGGATAAGGGCTCTGTTCTGTAAAGTGTGCCACAGTTTTCTTGCTGGGGGGAAGAAATAAATTGACACAACACATCTATTAATTAGATGGCCAAATTTTTCAATTACGGCTTTTTGCTTCACTTTGAGGGGCCTCATTTTTTTAAAAATGTGCCCATTAGTTCGTTATTACCTTCGGGTGTGTATGTGGTAAGGATGAGATCGGAGGGGGGCCACCGTGTTGCTTAGGTATATATCTATAGAGAAACATATATATACATTAGGATCATTCAGCTCGCTCACTGCTCATTATCCTTCAAGTCATCTGTATTATAAGATCTTACTAACCTATTATCTTAAAAAACAAAACAGATAGTGGCTGGGTAACTTTTGCGCAACAACAACTAATTTAGTATTCTCCTAATAAGATGGCTCAAGGTAACAGGGGAAAGCGGCCACCTGCGTCCCCAAAAGGACTCCTCTCTAAACAGAGAATTCAATGACAAAAGATAGGTTGTCCCCGAGCACATATATGCAACTTCTTATATTGTCTCAAGAGAAAAGATAATGATTCAAAAAGGGGGTGGTGATGGACAGAGTATCTGAGTTAATCAGAACACTCCTACCCAGTCAACAGATCAGGGCTTGATCCATCACTGTTTTTTAGCTCACTGCACCATCCCAGTTCAGAACCTGGCTATATGCAAATTAGTCTGTCCCTGGCCCAGTGCATCATGGGAACAGGGCAGACCAAACTACCAAGCCAATTCTTTACTGGAAAGGAAACAAGCTTCCGGGGACCGGTTTCTGGCATTACAGCCATCTTCGGCCCGGCTTGCTTGAATCCTGATGGTGCAGTGAGCAAGGGACTCATGTCTGAGCATACCCTTCCACGCTTGTGGTGGCCAAAACGATTCAAAAAGGGGGTGGTGATGGACAGAGTATCTGAGTTAATCAGAACACTCCTACCCAGTCACCAGATCAGGGCTTGATCCATCACCGTTTTTTAGCTCACTGCACCATCCCAGTTCAGAACCTGGCTATATGCAAATTAGTCTGTCCCTGGCCCAGTGCATCATGGGAACAGGGCAGACCAAACTATCAAGCCAATTCTTTACTGGAAAGGAAACAAGCTTCCGGGGACCGGTTTCTGGCATTACAGCCATCTTCGGCCCGGCTTGCTTGAATCCTGATGGTGCAGTGAGCAAGGGACTCATGTCTGAGCATACCTTTCCACGCTTGTGGTGGCCAAAACGATTCAAAAAGGGGGTGGTGATGGACAGAGTATCTGAGTTAATCAGAACACTCCTACCCAGTCAACAGATCAGGGCTTGATCCATCACCGTTTTTTAGCTCACTGCACCATCCCAGTTCAGAACCTGGCTATATGCAAATTAGTCTGTCCCTGGCCCAGTGCATCATGGGAACAGGGCAGACCAAACTACCAAGCCAATTCTTTACTGGAAAGGAAACAAGCTTCCGGGGACCGGTTTCTGGCAAGAGAAAAGATAACCACAGTCATATCAATGTTCTTTCAAGGTCCATTGAATCACATTTCTTTAATTTCCATTTCTTTTCTCTTCATACATCAGAATATTCTTCATAGTCTTCATCAAGTTCATACAGAATGTAGCCAATAGATCAAAAAAGACCAATGCCAACACGTGTCTCGTCAAAGAGTACGCCGTCAGAAAGGATTCAGTTTTCATTTTCATTTTTAATGAAAACTGAATCCTTTCTGACGGCGTGAGGAGCACTCTCCTTGATCTAAATTATATATTACCCTACAAGAAGAACTCTGAGATAGGAAAATGGATTGAGTTCTAATTAATATTTGAGGAATAACTGTCTTCTGGAATTGGCCCGTATGATTTCGTAACGGATTTAACTTTCTGCCCTGAAGAAGTCATTTGGGTGATTGTACCCTTTGACGAAACACGGATGCAAAGGAACTGGTACTTACCCTGAAAACAGGGATGTTGAGCCCTCTAGGTAGCGTGACTGGATTCCTTTTAATTCTACCAGTGCTATCCTTTGAGATGCGTTTTTTTGTTCAATTGACCTGCATTTGATTAAAAGTATACATCTCTTAACCATTTGTATTACTCTGAGATTTAAATGTCAGTGGCTCAATTAACATTATGGATTATTGCCTTGGTACTATGTTACACGGTGCATTACTATATTATACATTTTTGTGTGAATCATAATTTTTTTGATGTCTCCCTCTTTTTATTTTGACATTCGAAATTAGCATAGTTAAGCGATTTAATAACTAAAAAGTAGGAAGTAACCCACCCAAAAAAACGTAAATAAGCTATTGCTTTATTGCAAACTACAAGTTTGACAATATTATTAGCGACACCCCGTCTCTTTCACCCATTATTTTACGGACATTAATTACGATTTAATTCAAGAGCTTTATTCATTTGGCTACGTAACAACAGTCACGGATTAAGTAATGAGAATATTAACATTTGCTCTGCTTTATTAACTAAACACTATTAATTTAAGAAGACATCTGCAGGTCTAGATAGAACCACGGACGCCATTTGTACAATCTGACATCTGTTCTCACTTGGGCCAGTGTGCTTTAACACAAAGTGGACGGGAGGATAGGAGTCTTACCTTATTTTCGTACATCGGCCTCCCTGCTCCCCTCACGTCTCCTGGTAACTGCGATTCAGTAGAAATAAGCCCCCAGTTTCGTTTTGGGCTTTTTAAGCAAATTAATGCGGCATTGTTTGGGCGTATTCTCGCGAGAGTCCACCATCTCTTTGACATCATAGAGATGCGCCGCTTACCCGGAGGACTACAGAAGTAGTTTTGATCACAATAAGCTTCCGGGTGTAAAATGTGAAAAACTACCAAAAGCTTTATTTAAACGGAAAGTTCGGACAGTCATTAATGCTTAGGCGTATTCTGTATACCATCCTATTTAGGGACAACACACGCTATACGTATCAACACTGTTAGTGTCCCACGTTATAGTGATTTCGGCAATGTAGATTCGTAGAGTACATTTTGAGGTGTGAACAACTATTCTACATATATTCCTACTATTAGGTCAGGTGATAGTAGCATAACTGAATCCCTGTTTGTTTGTGTCATTAAGCGTATGTATAGGGATTATTTAACCGAAGGTTTGCTTGTCCATTAACATATGTAGTTAATTTCAAATGTTGTAATAACCATACCTGTCCTAGTGTATGTTTAAAGCTTATCCTATGGGGAATATGTCTAATAAAGTTGATAATATACTCAGATCTGACGGTCTACACAGTCCTATAGGATGCGTTTCCAGTCCTCTTTGGTATTAAGTCCATCTCTTACTGAGTTGAATCTGCACATAAAAAATTATTCACGCTTTTTGCGTTTAATGTCAGTATTGCCCCCTCTGCTATTAGGCGTGGTGAGTTCTAAACCACACCATCTCAAATCGTCAATACTGTGCCCTGCTGTTCTGCAGTGCTCAGTAAGAGGGGCACCTTTTTTATTGCAACGAATGGCGGATTTATGTTCATTTATCCTCAACCAAATTTCACGGGAAGTTTCACCGATGTATATATAATCACAGGGGCATTTGATTAGATATACTAAGTTTTTTGATCTACAGTTAATAAATGATTTTATTCAGTGTTTTATTTTGTTGTGTTCCACACAGTCACCTTTCATTATATTAGTACTGTTTGAGCAATTACTGCAGGGGAACGTTCCCAACGGGAGTGGGGTTTTATTAATACTCTGTTGGGACACTTTGTTCTCCTCCCTGTAGGTATGTACTAAGCTGTTTCTGATAGTCGGGTTACGTCTGAAAGCAAACATGGGTTTAGGGACCTTTTCTTTGTTCTTTTTGGTCACCAGATTCCAATTTCGATTTATTATATTTTTCACTTTATTGCTTATTCCACTGTAGTTACTAACAAATACTAATCGTTTGTCAGTTGGCGTTTCTTTAGTCTTTTCTTGAAAGAGGTTCTCTCTGTTAAAATACTTCGCTCTTTTAACCCCTTCCGTGCGGCCGCGATTCCCTCCGTGTGCGGCAGCCGCACGAACAGGGCGGGGCCGTGACGAACCCCAGCCGTCATCAGCACACGAGCACCGTGGAGCGTGACGGCTGGGGTTCGTCAGCAGCATGGAAGGGGTTACATGCCTGTTTTACCATCCGTTTTGGATAGCCTCTGTTCAAAAATTTCGTAGTGAGGATTTCTGCATGTTTTATAAAATCACAATTCTGGGAACAATTACGTTTCAATCTTAAAAATTGTCCGAAGGGAATATTATTTTTTTGGCAGGGTGGGTGATGACTCTTATAATGGAGCATCGTATTTCTATCCGTTTTTTGGGTAAAAAGTTCTACCTGTAAATTGCCTCCTTCGTGTTTTATTATGATGTCCAAAAATTCACATTGATGTTGATCATGGTGCACAGTGAATTTGAGATTGCTATCTCCTAGGTTTAACCAGGAAATAAATTCTTCTAAAATTTCTAACGGTCCAGTCCAAATAAAAAAAACATCATCTATATACCGAGACCAAACTGAAATATTTTCAAAAAAGGGGGGCGATGGGATTGAATATATGTCTCCTCAAATTGTGCTACGTATAGACAAGCCAGACTGGGAGCACAGGTGGCTCCCATGCTGGTGCCTTTGATTTGTTTAAAAAAATCTTTATTGAATAAGAAAATGTTGTTTTTCAACACAACAGTTACACATTCAATGATGAATGATTCATGAGGAGTAGGATCATTACCACTCTGACATAGTAGAGTATTCACCATATCTATAGTGCTGTCTTGAGGTATGTTTGTATATAATGCCTCGATATCGAGGGTTATGAGGTATTGTGTTTCTGGATTAAAGGATAAGTGTTCTATTTTTTTAATGATGGCAGCTGTGTCTTTGATGTACGCTTTCTGTTTAATCACATGTGGTTGAAGGAAGATGTCAGCGTATTTACTAAGTGGTTCTGTTAAAGAACCTATACTTGACACAATGGGCCTCATCGGTGGGTCTGTAGGATTTTTGTGGACTTTTGGAAGTCCATACAATGCTGGGACTGTGGGGTTGTTATTTAATAAAAATCTATACTCCTCATCACAGATGATATCATCTTCTTTAGCGAAGTCTAACATCCTTTTAATCTTACTCTGGAGGTCAGACCACTCTTTCCTGCTCGATTTTTGATAATGTTCTTTATTATCTAGGAGTGAGATCAGTTTATCATCATATTGTGTAGTTGACATCACCACTATGCTTACGCCTTTATCAGCAGGTTTGATAGTTAGCATAGGGCAGTTCTTCAATTTGGTGAGGGATTCTTTTTCCTCTTTGCTCAAATTAAAATTAATCCAGTTTTTTTGATCAAGTAAATCTGAGATACCTTTAGTTACAGCTGTTTCAAAAGCCTCAATCTCTTTGTTTACTTGCCCAATTTGAGGGGTCCAGGTAGATTTGGGCTTGAAGCCGGATTTATTAACCCCTTCCGCGCTAATGACAAAGCCAGCTCGTCATGGGCGTTACCTGCGCTATGCGGATGACGAGCTGGCTTTGTCATAAACAAGCCATTTTTCAAATTCCAGCGCACAGTGGGAAAACGCGGTAGCGCGGTAGGGGTCAAGAGAGGGTGCCCTATCTCTGTCTTCAAAGAATGACTGGAGTCTGACTTTTCTAAAGAAAGTTTGAAGATCCCTTTCTAGGTTAAATCTATCTACAGGTGAAGCAATCGCGTATCCTAATCCTTTCTCGAGAAGTTTAATTTCTATGATGGACAGTTCTGTTTCAGATAGGTTAATTTGTTTAAATGTCCCAGGTTTTCTGGCTCCTGGTATGCGGTCTCTGTTGATACTGAGGTTGAAGGGGATATTTGCCTCTCCCTCTGCCTCTCCCTCTCTGTTCGACAAAATTCTGTCACTGTTCTAAAAAAGAGAGGGAATCTCTATTCGTACTTTTTGTGGTTTCCTTGTCTTTGCTAATATTCCTGTTGTCATTCTGTATTTCTGGTTCGCTGTCAGAGCTGGTATATGAAGTGTCAAAGAATCTGACCTTCTTTTTCTGGAAGTTCTGGCCCTGGTGTTGTTGCCAGGGTGTGCGATATTGGGGTATCTCTCTGGGGCGTTCATAATAATCTTTCTGTAAGTATGGATAAACAAGTTCAGGATTATATTTAGTAACATCTTTTCTATGTTACCTATTTAATACTCATGATTCAACATGAAGTGATTAGCTTGGCGCACATTGTCAACCTAGATGAACTGCCAATTCCTCACTAGAATTCAGGCCTACGGGCGTAAGTGTCTCAAAATCTATTATATATTTAGATTCTAAGACCCTCAATTGATAATCCCTGTCACCTCCCCTTTTCTGTGGCTTCACTACATCTAGGATAACAAAGGCCAACAATTTGTCATTTTGTCCATGAGATGTTTTGAAATGCCTGGCTACCGTGTATTGTTCATTGTTGTTTCTTATTGCCCGTTTATGTTCAAAAATTCTCATTTTAGCTCTTTTTTTGTGCTCCCAATGTAATACTTTTTACACGGACAGATCAAACAATAAACACAAAATTCTGTATTGCAGTCATAATTGCCCCTAATAGAAAAGTCCCTATCACTGTTAGGAACTTTAATAGTAGAACAATTCTTGCTGTAAGTGCACGCTTTACAACGCATACAGCACGAAAAACCTGAATTCAAAGTTGGGTACTCTCTTGGTTTACACATTACCTGGTTTTGGCTGAGTTCATCTTTTAGGGACAATCCTCGTCTGAAGGTTATTTGCGGGGCTTCCCCGTTTGGTCCCGCACACCACACACTAGCGGTATCAAACGTCTTCCCGCCCTTTCCCAACTATGATGGACAGCTCACTCAGGGGACCTCGCCGCCTTTTGGCGCAGTGGCAAAGTTACAGGCACACATGGTCACTGGAGACAAATCTTCTGACCCTTTACGCAGCTGCAGTGTAGGAAAAGTGTGTGGTGTGCGGTGTGTGGTGTGCGGGGCCAAACGAGCGGGGCTGCTGTGCGTGTTCACATGCCTCTTGTGTATAAAGGGTCAGAGAGCGAGCAGGCCAGCAGATGAGGAGAAAGCAGCCGCCTGATCACAGGAACTACACAGGAGTTGCGCTCGAGAAACTCATGGATGCAAAGACCTCCCTCAATTATTACAGCTAATTTTCGACAGCAGATATGGGGTTAAAGCACACTTGCCCAGCCTCGACCGTGCTCACTAATGTTTTGGGCTGATTAAAATGTTACTGAATTTGAGCTTCAACTCGGGCACCTGCTTTATTTATATCTGTAAGTGCTTCCTGTTGAGGTTTAATTTTTGTGAGTGGAGCCTCGTGCCAGAATGAATCCAGCCCTGCATAGTTATCCACGAAGATGCCACTGTTTTGTGCAATACCTCTACTCAACTGGAGTACTTTCTACTGGCTAATCGGTAAGTGAAAGCACTATACATTTACCCAACGAGCTAGCACTTACTGATTAGCCAGTAGAAACAGTAGTCTAGTATATTTGGGCAAATCCGCGAGTTCGCGACTTTTTTTGCGATTTCGCAAGATTTCGCGGACCGCAAATCCGCAAAATTCGCCCATACTTAGCATTTTCAACCCAAAAATGTATTTTGCTTATAGGCAATTTTTTTATATTAACAAAGGCCTGGCAGCCACAGTCAGACCTACTAGCTTAGCCAGTGCTTGGTATTTTAGGGTCGAGCCTGCAAGAGCATGCATTAGTGCATGTGTCTCTTTTGCGAGACACTATTGTATACAGAAAAGGGCTTCGAGCCCACCCATTGCTTACCATTTGTTGGCTTCACGTCCCTCTTGTTTACATGCTCCTTAATTGGCTAGTGCGTGCAAAACGTCATTTCTGTGGAGCAGGGGCCAAGCACAGATTGCTGAAGTTAATCCGTGCCTGTCTGCTTTTCCTGATATGACTGAGGTAGTATTTCTTCCCCCCTCCCACTTCCCCACCTTCTTCTCTTTCCGAAGATCTTGCACTTTTTTTTGCTTTTTATTCTTCCCTTATCGTCCTTGCCTCCGTCCCACCCTCTCACTGTTCAAGTTGCTTTTCTCCTTTTACCCTCCCGCTGCCATCTGACTTCTTCCCTCTCATCCCCACCCTTCCCACTATCTGTGTTGGCTTAAATAAATACAGGTCCACTGGTCCTTGTTAATTAAGAATAGAACTCCCAGTTTTCCGTTTTTATTGATTATTACAGATAAATACAGAGAGGAAAATACATTAAATAGGTCTTCTTTGGAGGATTTTTTCTACGGTCAATCATGAGTTACAGGTCAGTAGATGTACAGATTGAGAGGTAGGAGAGATGAAAACACAGTAGATTTCCTGATTAAGCTTAATTAAGAGCAGAGCTACAATTATTTATGGTATTCTACAATGCAAGTGCTTTCAGATAATGCTATTGTACTGTATACGGTTGAAACCATTTTGACATGCAAATGCAAGTTAACAATTATTAGTTAAATAAATGTGGGAAAATACCCATTGCAGATTCATTTATACATAATACACAATATAAAAATGGATACATGCAGAAAAAATTAGCACAAAATAAATATTGATAAATACAGACGAAAATGTCGAACAAATAAATACCATAAAACCGGGGGCCCTAATTAAGAACCTTTGTTTATAGCTTGCATTC
Organism: Lissotriton helveticus; assembly: GCF_964261635.1. Taxonomy (NCBI): domain Eukaryota; kingdom Metazoa; phylum Chordata; class Amphibia; order Caudata; family Salamandridae; genus Lissotriton; species Lissotriton helveticus. The sequence goes on along the minus strand of NC_136072.1, from coordinate 452,310,059 downwards.
ATATGTTAATGAAAGTGGTTATCTCGAGTCTTGTGGTATTTGGCTTTGCAAGTTGTTTGAGATGGATGTGTTTTCGGATGGCAAACTTATTGCTGTCTTTAGCTGCACTAAACATGCTTATTTTACACACATGCATGCGGCGCATGGAATATACAGTTGGATAGCAGCTCATTTGTGGTTTCCTGTCCTAGAGAACTAGAAGAATGAAAATAAATAACTTTTGCACTAGTCATAAGATAAAAGACCATTTTCCTTTACAAATGCGCCCAGATGTATTAATTAATAGTGCAAAGCACAGACAATTGTCTTATTCTTTGTTGTGTATGGGAAATGTGAAGCCACAGTCCGGCTCCTAACAGTTTAGTACTATTCTTCTGAAAATTTAAGAAAATAAAATGATCAAAGTGCAATGCTCGCGCATTGTCCACGGGCAAGATGGTGCTTTAAATTAAACTCTCGCTGCTGAACTATGCAGTGATCCTTAGAACATGAGTTGGAATCCTAGCAAGTTTTCTACTCCGCTTTCCATATATTCAATGTTGTTTGCAACGAACAGAGATATAAAAACTCCTAATGAAACTCTGTCCAAAACTGTCATTTCTTAAGTGTGAATTGCGTTTAAGGTACATTAACGCAGAAGGCGTAAAAACAAGACGAGTAGAATTTTTTCCAAAACCCCTTAAAACCAAAACATTTTCGAAAATCAGCAGGACTGAAATACTTGTCTGGAAGGGTAAGAATATGCATGACTCAGCAAGATCTGAGAATTTGAATTTGTGCATGGCCTCGGATTGCGGGAATGAAACATTAAATGAAGAACAACATTGAAACGCAACCTTCTCAATCATTTAACTGCAAAGTAATGGAAAAGGCTGCCGCACATGGTCAAAATAAGAAACCTAAATGACGCTGTTCTGTTTGTACGCACCTCTTCCCCCATACCTTTTGGCTACAAAGCAGGCTAAAGTGACTGCTCAATCATAGGGGTAGATGAAAACACCAGCATATCCCTTTTTCAAGCTTATTAATGGGAAGATAAGGTACCTTTTGAGAAGTGTACCTCTCAGAAGACCTTTTGAGAAGCGTAGTAACGTGATGCACTTATGTCCATGTTACAGACAAGGAGAAGAGTGAATCGGCCTTGTTTGAATAAAGCATTATATTATAAAAAAAATTATGCTAATCGTGCTATTTAGATTATTGTGATAACCTAATGATTTATAGAACTAGTTGTGTTCCCTGTGCAGATATTGTTGTATTTGTCTTCTCAATATCCTAGCTTTGGGCCCAGCACGACAATTGCAAAAGATTTGCGGTTTACGGCATCCTAGACCAGCAGCATAGTCTCTTGACTAAAGGAAACGCATTAACCACCACGTTAATCACAGGCTTCTGAGGGACCTCAAGTAAGAGACTGCTCCTCCACTGCTGAGTTTAAGTGGAGGATCATGAGATCTGCATGTACACCGTATTGCCCACAGGGTTAGGGGGTGGCCCAGATTTTCCCTAACTGAGATGTTGAGCGGCCCCCTCAATTCCTTGGTAATGATTTATCTTAAGTAAACTGCTTGAGAGATAACTCTCTTTCTCTGTTCTCCTGTTCTGCATTATGCGATTGACCAACATGCCCTCTTGTTTCCATCCAATGAGCTTTGTGGATAATGTGGTGATTGGTGCTTGTGAGTTCATGGGGTCCTCTTGAGAAGTAAGGTGAATTATTCAGTGGTTAATGGAATAAGGAATCACCTGGTACCTGTTGAGTCATTTTGTTGTGCTATTTTGGAAGAATAAATACTAGTGTTGCGTGTTCTAAAAGAGAGGAGTTAAGTATCCATGTGTGTTGCTTAGGGTATTAGCTTTTACTGTTCTATTTTCAATGTGTGTTCTTTTCTACGCATTGTATGATATGGGTGGGTGCAAAAGATTGACAAAGCCATATAGCTATACTATTTGTTTTTATCAATGCTTTTTTAAGCCATGTTGTAGGGCAGAGCGGCTTCTGTGCAGCATGTTTAAAAGCAACAAAAAAACTATGACATGGCAGGCGTTGACTGCATCATAGCGCGTTTTTTTATCCATGCTGCAGACCAACCGCCCTGCCGCACAACATGACTGAACAAACATGGCAAAGCCAAAAGATCTGACATAGGCGAGACCTATTGTCTTTGCCAATGCCTGTTGTTTCTAGCTGCAGGACTGCTCATCTCCCCCCGCCTCTTTTCACCTTTGGGTTCCTTGCATGTCATCATGCATATTAAGACTTCATAGAGAGGCTGACTTAAGATGCTAACGTCTTAATCAACACACATCCTGCCCCAGACCTCCTCCCCTCTCCCCCGTCCCTGGTGGTAAAGCCCGGGCTCTGCTGCTGATAAGAGCAGTCGGAAGACAAAGGCCGCATCCCGGCTAGCTCACAAGGCTTCTAGCCAGAGGGGAGAAGCTAATACTCCGAGTTACAGGATTCCTGGTGCCAGTCTGCACGAGGAACTAATTGCTTTTTTTTTTTAGGAAAGTACAAACCACACATTCAGAATCCGGCAGTTAAAGCTCATAGGAGCCCCAGGAAACCTCTAGAAACGTGCCCCTGCCCCCAGAGATGCCCCCTGGGTTGTCAAATAATGTTTCATTAAAGCTGCACGCTTTTCAAAGGTCAGATATCAGCGAGCTGCATATTTAAGTAAAGTGAACTCCCCCAAATGGGGTTCCCTTAGTTTCAGTTTAGAATTGAAAAATGAGGAGGTGGTGATGAGCCTTGCTTTGCAAAACTCATGTTACACTTGCAGACTGGGTTACAATAAAGCAAATACATTATTTCAAAAACCTGCGCGAAATTCGTGTTACACCAGCATAATTTCGGTCATTAAGGTACATTTTGTTAGGCCTGTTTCGCGAAATAACTGACATTATGCTATTATGCTATGTATCATAATTACATGCCGTTTGTGGCAAATATTTAGCGTGAGCTCACAGGAACAGTGCAAAGAACCAGACTAAAGCAGTTGGGGTTTGCAGCCCTTGAGTACTTTTGCACTTCTTTGTGCAAAGCGCGTCCTCACATCCAAAATGGACACATGGGCACATTTCGTACTAAATTACAGCTCCAAATGTTGTTTTTGCATTTTGCGTAATTTTTGCCAACATTTCACTTAATTGCTCAAAAAGCAAATCCAGCTACTTTTGCATTTTCCTATTTTTTATATAAATGATAGAATTGAACATTCTCAGGTTTTGCTGCTCTGTCTGCCTTTGACATTAGTTAGTGTATATTTTCAGAATTCGATTTTCAACCATGTCCCATCTTGGAAGAATCTGACCTTACATAAAGTAAGGTGTTACACTTAGTTGTAATACCTTTTAACTATCAAGGCCTGCCAATCTGCCTTGTAAGTACTTTATTGGCATCATTGTTTTATACTGCCTCCTATCGGGAAACCATGGAGGTCATGGGTCTGACTATCCTAGACACCCTAGCCACCCATGAGGCAGGGCATACAATAGATTGCATTGCCACCAACCTAGATGCTTTGACAACTTACCCCCTTAGACCCCAAATATGGACCGACCATATGCTGATTCCTTTTACGTTCCCTCTTGTGTCCTACCGAGAAAACGATTTTAAAAAGGAACACAGCATGGCCACAAGGGATGAATGGAAAACGATATTGTCCCACCCAGAACTGATAACCATAGCCAGGAACTGTAGACCCCAGCTGGTAGTACCTGCTAATCCCATCAGCTTCAGAACATGGATGAATGATCTGAAAGGCACAGTTGGGCAGGAAAAAAATAGAATGAGGCAGGGTAGAAAGAAAACATCTGCACCCTGGTTCGATCGAGCTCTCAAAGACAAACAAGGAGAGCTCAGAAGAGCTGAAAGAAGCTGGCGGAAAAATTATTCTAGCCTAGAACGCAGCAAATACAAAAGGATAAAAAATGCCTATCATGCGCTGATCAAACAAGCAAAAAAAAGGTACTTCTCGCTGGCAATAGAAACAGCCAGCAGCAAACAAAAGGAAATATTCAAAATTGTTAACGGCTTTAACAAACCTAAATGTTTAGCGCAGGATATCCCGCCCTCGCAGGCACTCTGTGATAACATCGCAGATTTCTTTGAGGGAAAAGTACAGGGGCTGACGAAGGACTTTGATGTTCCTATATTAGAGCCCAGAATAGAGGAGGATATAGTGAGGCAAGGAGCCATGCAGCTGAAAACTTTCCTTCCAGTTAGCCTGGAGGAGACCAAAAGAGGAATTCTGGCAACAAAATCTGGATCCCCCTTTGACCCCTGTCCAGTTAGACTCTTACACCTCATTGTGGACATCGCCAATCCAATAATAAATGCCATTGTCAACACCTCACTGTCCACAGCCAAAGTCCCCCTTGAATGGAAACTGGCGGCGGTGAAACCACTGCAAAAAAAACAACTCCCCGACCCCACTACATTGTCGAACCTACGACCCATCTCACTACTTCCGGCCCTGTGTAAAGTTACAGAGTCAATTGTAAATAAACAACTTACTCGTTTCTTGGAAGAGAGTGAGGCATGGCACCCTAACCAGGCAGGTTTCAGGGTCCAACATTCCACCGAATCGGCCCTCCTGTTCACCACAGAAACTATCCGCTCAGCCCTAGACCAAGGTAAGAAGGCCGTCTTGATTTTATTAGACCTATCGGCGGCCTTCGACACGGTCTCACATGCCATCTTATTAGACCGGCTAATAACATCTGGCGTCTCAGGGACAGTGCTTGAGTGGATAAGAAACTTTTTAAGTGACAGGAGGCAAGTGGTGACCCTGGGGGAATTCTGTTCCAGTGAAAAAGCGCTGTTGACGGGAGTCCCGCAGGGTTCGAGCCTGAGCCCGACCCTGTTTAATGTTTATACCGCACCCCTGATAAAATTGATTTCGTCATTTGGCATAGATGCCATAGCCTATGCCGATGACACACAACTTATCCTGGTAATGGATAAGGATAACCAAGCCTGGGAGGAAAATCTCAAAGGTTGCCTAACGGCCACCTTCGAATGGATGCGTCTAAACCATCTGAAATGCAACACAGGCAAAACAGAGATCATGCCTATAGGCCCAAATAATGAGTTCATCCCTCGATTATGGTGGCCAGAAAAAGCTGAAATACCACCTCATATAACCAACGTGGCCCGCAATCTGGGGGTGCATTTTGACTCTGACCTGTCTTTTAGACAACAAGCGGCTAGAGTGGCAGGCATGTGCTTTGGGGTAATAAAGGGACTGAGAAAGTTCTTTGATCTTTTGCCCTTTGAAGCAAGGAAAACAGTTACGGTTGCACTAGTAACATCACGCATCGATTACTGTAATAGCCTCTACGCTGGCACAAATAAAGCTGTCACACACAAACTTCAGATGGTGCAACATGCAGCTGCGAGGTTGGTTTTAAAGTGGCCGAAAAGATCATCTGCAACCAAAGCCCTTAAGGCATTACACTGGCTGCCTATTATAAAAAGGGTCTTGTTTAAAGTACTCTTAATCACTTTTAGAGCTGTCTACAACTCAGGCCCATCCTACCTGAGGAAAAAATTCAGCAGATACTGCCCAACCAGAGCACTGCGTTCTTCAACGGCCAACCTGCTTACTGTCCCAAGTTTCAGACTTAAAACTCGAGGGGGTAAATCCCTGGCGGTTCTGGGAGCAAAAGCCTGGAATACTCTTCCCCCCCAGTTGAGATCACTGGATAAAGAAATAGATTTCCGTAAACACCTAAAAACCTGGATCTTTAATCTACAAGACACGACTGTCCAAAGCCTAGTGTAATTCGGGTCTCGGCCAAGTAAGCATAGGAACTACCTAACATCTGGTGGTCCTTTCTGGGCGCCTAGATGCTCCTTGGAGCGATTGTCGCGCGTTATAAATTGGTATTTACATTACATTACTGTAGCATTTCTGCAGTACTTTCCAACCTCATTTCGAGGCCCCACAGCACTTTTTAGACCACTTGTCAATAGTTCTGATTCTGAGGTGCATGGATCGAAGAAGGGTGGTGGTAGTGGTGTCCTCAATTAGTCTTGAGTCTTGGTGGTGTGTGTGTGGCGTCCGGAGAATGTGCTTCACACTTGACGCAGCGGCATGCGAGCACATCACCATGTGGACACAAAGCGAAGACGTGAGAGCATAGGTTCGCAAGCAGCCTATACAAGCCAGTAAGGACTGTTACCTTGGAGGGACCGTATCTTAATTTGGGAGAACTTTGTAATTCTTCAGAAATGCAAATGATTGTTGGTACTTCTGAATTTCTTAGGCAGTTTAAACCCTAATAAGCCTGTCTGTACTGAGGAGCAGCTACCTCCTATGCAGGTTGAATAGTAAATAGGAACAACCAGCATCAGGGCAATTCCTGATCTGAGGCTTTCCCTTTGGTTATAATGTCTGAGTTTTGATTGTAAGAACTGGGGCCACAGCTTTGCAGGATATAACTTCTGGCTGCTGGTAAGCAAAGCAGGGCTTTGGGGGCAGGTGTGATATGGTTTACTGTCCGAGTCGCAATCCAACACCTGCCACACTTCATGGTTGAGGACATAGACGCCCCTTCCAGTTTCGCGCCGAGGTGACGGTGTCTGCAGTTACCTGACACAGCAGGTAACACAATTACCGGTGAGACTTTGACTGAGTGGTGGTCCACTCCAACCACTGGCTCAGTATACTTTTCTATGGTTTTTTATGCCCCTGCAATACCATAGGAGTCATACTTTTTGACTAATAGTCCTGAAGAAAGCCACTACACCTCTACGGAGGATGTAAGGCTGAAACATGTCGACCATCACTATTCTGTGACCGGTTTAATCCACTCCTGTCATAGATTTTGCTCTTTATCCTAACCCTGGGATTCCCCAATAAAGTATTTTGAATCCTCAGAGTTAGTTTTAATTCACACACACTTCCTGCAAACTCCTTGCACACCCTTCTCCATACCCTGCTCCTCTACAGGTTTAAGTATTCCTCTAATCTTACATCTAAAACACCCTGATCTCCTCCCTCTCAGTGAGGGGGTTGCAGCGCATTTTGTGACCAGGTTCATATTGCGAGGAGGTTACCCTATGAGGAAGCATGCCACCTTCGGGTGGGTGAGGGAAACTGTCCTATAAAAGGGACACTCCAACACTCCTCTGCTATTTTCTACTAGACCCAGGGGCCTTTTTGTGTGTTATAAGTTTGTGAAATATGAGTTGCCCCCTGCCAGTGTAAAAATCTCATCAGGCCCCCTTTTTGTGTATCTACAGTTGTAATATGGTCCCATCTGTTTAAGTGAGTGTGGCTATCTGTCGTGTTCTGCATTCTTTATAGTTTGGGAATTTATTTTCTAGTGAGCTCCATGTGTGAGCCCATCGGCATAATCTAATCTTCACTAATATCACTAGGGCCAGTGATGCCTGCATCTTCTTTGAGAGCCCCAGGCAGCAGTAGATGCGCCATAGAATTCTCATTGTATAGACTGAGTCATCAGGGATTGAAGTGATAGGCTTGGTGACTGGTGTACGCAAAGTTCACAGCTGCCATCTTTAATTTGCTTCAGTTTGTCTTTGCCCACAAGAGGGCCACTGCAGTCCCTTGTGGTACTCCTCAGAATTTTGTAGCAATCATTTTATTTCCTGAGTTTTCATAATTTCTTATTTTTGTAGTCTCTAGAATCCCTCCTTTTTATTCAGCCCACGAGTCTTCTAAGAAAAGAGAGGTGTTCTTGGACAGAAACCTACTTTGAAACATTGGGACTTTATTTTTCAAGACTAACCTATTTTCAGTCAGATTCTGATCCTCTTTTTAACATTGCAAATGTGTCTTCTGTGCCTGTAATTGTTTGCCCTCATGCTGTTTCACTCTGAGGTAATTTAATGAACATTTTATTTGTTCATCTGTCGATTTAATCATTACTAGCCTTGTAATACAATACAGGACTACATTACACATGTAAGAGATGATTAAAATAGAATAGTTTCGCGGTCACCTGTTCTCATTGGTTTCGGACTACAGGAACCTCTAAAAGAAAGAGTAGATAAAGAGAAAGAATAATAAGATCTACAACTTTTTAAAGCATAGTAGAAGAGAGGAAAATTAAAGCAGAATTGAGTAGGCAAGACGGACAACACTTGAGAGGTGGCGAAGAAGCAGAGGCCTGTGGTCTGCCTTCATGGGGAGAGGAGTTGGCCTAACGGCTAGGGCGGTCGACCTCGAATCTGGGGAACTGGGTTCGAGTCTCGGCAACGACGCTGGACATCCTGTGATTGTGCAAATCCCTTAATCTCCCAGTGCCTAACAAAAAATGAATGTTTACACATGTAACACAACTGGTGCTATGTAAAGCGTTCTGATATCCAATACCTTCGGGTCAAGTTTGCGCTATATAGATCTCTATAAAACAAAATGGAAAGTGAGACAGAGGAACCGTCAACCCATCTAGCTCCCAAGGTAGGCCTAAGGGGACAGCACCTGTTGAGCTCATCCACCTGCAATCTATTAGCCCACCATCTTAAGAAAACGCTGCTCCTGAGGCGGAAAGCCGGGAGAGCGCACCGATTTTAAAAATTGTTATTACTTTCTTGTGCTTTTAAAATTTGAAATATCTCACTCACCCAAGCTCTTAGCACCTTAAGCGGCACCTCCGCTGCCTAGAAACCAGCGGGCTGAACGCTAGCCTGCGCCTCGGCCGATCGACAGGCCACGCCCACGCCCACCGCCCACAGCCTAAAAGAGACGCTGTTCACAGCCTCTCCATCTTAAGAAAACGCTGCTCCTGAGGCGGAAAGCCGGGAGAGCGCACCGATTTTAAAAATTGTCATTACTTTCTTGTGCTTTTAAAATTTGAAATATCTCACTCACCCAAGCTCTTAGCACCTTAAGCGGCACCTCCGCTGCCTAGAAACCAGCGGGCTGAACGCTAGCCTGCGCCTCGGCCGATCGACAGGCCACGCCCACACCGGAGGCCACGCCCACCGCCCACAGCCTAAAAGAGACGCTGTTCACAGCCTCTCCATCTTAAGAAAACGCTGCTCCTGAGGCGGAAAGCCGGGAGAGCGCACCGATTTTAAAAATTGTCATTACTTTCTTGTGCTTTTAAAATTTGAAATATCTCACTCACCCAAGCTCTTAGCACCTTAAGCGGCACCTCCGCTGCCTAGAAACCAGCGGGCTGAACGCTAGCCTGCGCCTCGGCCGATCGACAGGCCACGCCCACACCGGAGGCCACGCCCACCGCCCACAGCCTAAAAGAGACGCTGTTCACAGCCTCTCCATCTTAAGAAAACGCTGCTCCTGAGGCGGAAAGCCGGGAGAGCGCACCGATTTTAAAAATTGTCATTACTTTCTTGTGCTTTTAAAATTTGAAATATCTCACTCACCCAAGCTCTTAGCACCTTAAGCGGCACCTCCGCTGCCTAGAAACCAGCGGGCTGAACGCTAGCCTGCGTCTCGGCCGATCGACAGGCCACGCCCACACCGGAGGCCACGCCCACCGCCCACAGCCTAAAAGAGACGCTGTTCACAGCCTCTCCATCTTAAGAAAACGCTGCTCCTGAGGCGGAAAGCCGGGAGAGCGCACCGATTTTAAAAATTGTCATTACTTTCTTGTGCTTTTAAAATTTGAAATATCTCACTCACCCAAGCTCTTAGCACCTTAAGCGGCACCTCCGCTGCCTAGAAACCAGCGGGCTGAACGCTAGCCTGCGCCTCGGCCGATCGACAGGCCACGCCCACACCGGAGGCCACGCCCACCGCCCACAGCCTAAAAGAGACGCTGTTCACAGCCTCTCCATCTTAAGAAAACGCTGCTCCTGAGGCGGAAAGCCGGGAGAGCGCACCGATTTTAAAAATTGTCATTACTTTCTTGTGCTTTTAAAATTTGAAATATCTCACTCACCCAAGCTCTTAGCACCTTAAGCGGCACCTCCGCTGCCTAGAAACCAGCGGGCTGAACGCTAGCCTGCGTCTCGGCCGATCGACAGGCCACGCCCACACCGGAGGCCACGCCCACCGACCATCTACCCACCAACTATAAGTATGTGCCTCCCCTGGAAGCGCAGCGGACGAGCGCAGCGGGCGCGCCGATTGCGCGCCGATTGCGCGCCGAAGGCGCGCCTAAGGCAAGCCCGTCTGCGCCCGTCCGCGACCGACCGGGACCAGGGGCCATACCCCCTACAGGCTCCAGTACACCTGAGGCAGTCATCATTCACTATAATCGTATCGATCTACTAGCCCTGCGTAAACCTACTGAAACAACAAACTGCACCCAAACCGACCCAGGTCTATCCCACGGCCCCATCTCATGCCATTCTTGTCATTGGACCAGCTTGGGTCAATCCTCAACGGATCCTCAAACGATCCCTATCAACCCCCAGTATGAACTAAAATGTCTATATTTTAATGCCAGATCACTACCCAAGCATGCACTCGACATATGGGACACCTTAACCTCCAAAACGCCAGATCTGGTTTTTGTCACCGAAACGTGGCTATCCGATGCCAGTGCCCCGGACCTAGCCAACGCTCTCCCCCCCAATTATAAAATAATAACACAAAACAGACAAAGCAAGAAAAAAGGAGGTGGAGTCGCCGTAATTTTTAGGGACCACTTAACTTGCCTAATGGATATAACTAAAGCGGAGCCTGAACATGAGCTACTACCATTTAGAATTCTCGTTGAGAATCATGTCATGCTAGCGGGCGCAGTCGTCTATAACCCACCTGGACAACAAATTAACCTCAGTGCGAAACTCCTGAATCAAGTACTCCCTTTGTGCCTAAAACACAAAAACTACATGATCATTGGAGACTTTAATGTCCATTACGAAAACCCCAATGCCCCTGGAGTCGCTCAGCTCAAATACGACATGGAAATCCTCCAACTGAAACAACTGGTTGATGGCCCCACGCATATAGCAGGGCACACCCTGGATCTCCTTTTTACGAACATCGAGTCGACCACTCTCAAGGAAACTCTCCCTCTGTCATGGTCTGACCATTTCATGCTCTCATTCTCACTTGAACTTCCTGGCAAACCCGTGAAAATCAGATCCTCCCCCCTCACCTCCAATAGAGCCTGGAAACTAATCAAAGACTCCAATTTTCAAAATCATTTTCACGATACAGATGTCTCCCTACCAGATAACGAACCTATTGGTAACAATGTCATCCGGCTAGAAACTAGCATCCGCCAAACATTGGACAAAATAGCACCCTTGCGAGATGTTAGGAAAAAAACAACCATTAACGAAAAATGGTACACCCCCTCCCTCAAGAGCCTTAAAAGGGAATGCCAAAAAACAGAACACCAATGGAGACAAGCGAAAAACCCCACAACCAGAGCCAACTACATTGCCAAAAGGAAACAATACATCCTTGCCATCCGAGAGGCAAAAAAGGCATTTTTCGTGCAACGAATCAACGAAAATCACAACTCGGCAAAAGAGTTATTTAAAATTGTGAAAGAGCTCAGCAACCCATCCTGCACCTCGCAAAACCTCACCCCTTCAACAGAAGCATGCGAACGGATTAGCTCCTTCTTCTCTGAAATCAACAAAATTTATTCAACCTTCACCCCCTCCCATACCGTCTCCCCCTATGATAATTTTGACGTACGCCCATCTACATCCGACAACGACAACGATCGCCTAGACTTGGGCAACTCCCCTCGCCTATCTAACTTCCAACCACTCTCCGAAGAGGAAGTACTAACAGTCCTTAGAGCAATAAAATCCGGCTCCCCTGCAGATCCCTGCCCACACTTTGTATTCTCTGAAATTGCACCGACTCTATGCCCAATCATCACCAAACTTTTTAATCAATCTCTTGCCTCCGCGTCCTTTCCAGATTGCTGGAAACGCGCATCTGTAACCCCCCTCCTGAAGAAAGCTGGGGCCGATATTCTCAACCCAGAGAATTATAGGCCAATTTCACAACTCCCTTATCTCTCCAAAGCATTGGAGAAAATGGTTAACTTACAGTTATCCAAATATCTCGAGGACAACTCGCTTCTGGACCCCACCCAAACTGGATTCAGATCCAACAATAGCACTGAGGCTACGCTGCTGGCAGTGTCGGACAGTGTCAGATGCATCACTGACCAAGGGGGCTCGGTGTCTCTGATACTGTTGGACCTGTCGGCAGCGTTCGACACAGTGTCGCACAAATGTCTACTGAACATTCTCCGGAGCAAAGGAATACAAGACATAGCGTTGCAATGGATTGAATCCTTCCTGTGCAACCGCACCCAAGCAGTGCATATGGGCCAATTCCATTCTGAACCCCGTCCCATTGGCTGTGGAGTCCCACAAGGGGCTTCCCTAAGCCCCACTCTCTTTAATGCCTACGTATCATCTCTGGCTGATATCGGAAGAAAGTGGGGCATCGGCATTTGCTCATATGCCGACGACACGCAGCTGATGGTGACCTTGGATGAAAGATCGGAAAAATTAGAAACAACTAAAAACAAACTCCACAGCTGCCTCTCCGAAATGGCGGACTGGATGCGTAACCACTGTCTCAAGCTCAATGCCGGAAAATCCGAAATTCTATTGTTCGGAGGAGCCAAACTCTCGTGGAACGATTCTTGGTGGCCACCGTCACTGGGAACAGCCCCCGCCCCGAAACAATATGCCAGGAATCTGGGCATTATGATGGACGACGCACTATCCATGAAGGACCACGTGCGCACACTTTGGGGTAAGGGATTTGCAATCCTGAAACTCCTCGCTAAGATCTTCACATGGATCCCACTTGACTGTCGTCGTACGATCACCCAGGCCCTTCTAGTCAGCCGCCTGGACTATGGCAATGCTCTGTTCGAAGGAATGAACGAGCAGTTGTTCTCCCGCCTTCAGGTTTTGCAAAACCAGGCTGCCAAGCTGGTATGTAACAAAGGCAAACGAGACTCTGCATCGGCATGTCTAAAACAACTCCATTGGCTGCCGATGCGCCAGCGCGCCACATTCAAACTACTTTGTCATGCGCACAAAGCCCTCCATAAAACAGGCCCTACAATCCTGCAAGGGAAAATTGAATTTTATATTCCAAACAGGAACTTAAGATCCATTAACTTAGCCCTAGCAAAACCCAAGCGTATTTACAAAACAAGAACAGGAGGACGAGCCTTCTCGCACCTGGCGGCCAAACGATGGAATGAACTACCGATGGATCTGAGACACACTGTGAAACTTCTTTCATTCCGGCAAAAACTCAAAACACATCTCTTTCCCAAATACTAACCCCCCCTGCTCAAACCTCAGCAGCCCTTTCTTATTCAGCGCCTTGATATCCCCTGGGATGAATGCCGCGCTCTACAAATACCACAAATAAAATAAAAAATAAATGGCCTACTACCCTCAGCCCAGCCAGGGAGGAACATGGGACAAGAGATGCTCAACCAGAAAACTGCACCATTTCACAGGTAGTTTTTAAGTCTCGGCCAGAAGAGATGCAAATCATTGCTGATTATCAATACCAGTGTTCATCATCTTTCTGTTTTAAGCCATAAAAAAGCCAGGTGTCATTGTTCTGGGTTCTTAAGATCTTGAAGAGATTGTTTTCCAGCACTTCATTGAAAAAGGCTTTGCAGTGGTCTACTGAGAGGTGGATATAGCCAACACAAAGTCAGTTTTTGAGGCAGTTGCCAGAGAAGAGAATGACTAGAAGTTTGCTCAAATGTGATTTTTTTTTTCCATATATTTTTTATTGAAGTTCTTAGGGTCATAGAAACAGAGCATACAGAAAGGAATTAAAAACAATTAGGAAAATGAACGAAAATTACAAATACAAAAGCAGAAGAAGCATACTTTTTAGTCTTAGTACATTTGACCATAATTAATCAAAATATGACCTCAAATTTTGTCAAACTTTCTCATCCCTCCTATTCGTTGTGCATACAAAGATTCATTCTTTCTAACTTTCTTCATTTTTTGAAGCCATTCCGGGAACAAAGGGACCTGTATTGACTGCCAATTCTGTAATATCAAGGACCTTGCCACTGCCGTTACTATATACACCAATTTTACCAAGTGGTCTACTAGTTCGAGATCGGAATCATAACCATACAACATTAATTTAACATTGTAAGTAATCCTTATCTTATAGTAGGTTTGAAGAAAAGCGAAAATCTCATTCCAGAATGGCATAATTTTAGGACAATATGCAATTATATGAGACCAATTGGCTGGAGCAAATTGCTGGCATCTAAAACAGTAAGCTGAAGTATTAACATACATTTTGGCGATGACAGCCAGAGTGCGATATAAAAGCCATTTACTAAAAAATAAAATTCTACGCCAGTTAGAACCTCTCAATACACTAAAATTGAGTTTATTTATGGTCTTCCAGGTGTTAAGGGATAAGCCATGGTTCTCTTGTTCCTGCCATTTTTTTATTGCTTTGGAGCTCAAATCCTTCTCGATACTCTGTGCCAGACAACGTTTCCATTCCCCAGGTTTTCTAGCCCGTGGAATCAAAAAAGATCATTCCGTAACTGAGTGGGGGTGCTGATATACCTTAGGTCCAATTGTTCCAACATTTTATAAATCAAAATGTAAGAGCCAATTAACAAAAAATGTCCCTGAATTAATCGTAGCATCTCTCCCTGAGTTATCCACGATCCATCCCTTAAGAAATCTGATAATGTATTAAACACAGCGCGATACCAATATACTACAATTTCTGATCCAATTTTAATCCCTATGTAGGTGAAGACATACATTAAGGGAGTCATTAAATTAAACTGCGGGACAGAGTATCTTTTGAGCATGGCATCCCGTCTTTTGAAAAACCAATTCATAATCTTATATCGAACAAGTTTCCGAGATTTAGGCACTTGGAAAGGGGAGGGGATTTGAGCCTCGCGACAAATTTGATCAACAAAAAAGTTAATAAATAGATCTGGACCATGTATTTCAGTTTTGAATCTATCCAGATATTGTGCAAAGTATGCATTTTAATAGTCTTTAATATTTGGTAACGAAAGACCTCCTTGCTCTGTATCTACATAGAGTGTCCCTATTGCTATACGGGGAGTCTTTTTACCCCATATGAAACCTGAAAACAGAGATTCTACTTTTAAGAAAAAAGTACCAGGCAAAAAACAAGGGATGGTCGAAAATAAGAAATTAAAGAGCGGAAGTACAGACATTTTAATCAGTGCGACACGGCCCAAGATGGATAGTGGCATCAGGTTCCATCTAGCAAACATGGAGCGAACTCTGAAGAAGAGGATCAAAGTTAAGTATATAGAAATCTAGTACTGAGGCGGAAAACAGAACCCCCAAATAACTTTTAGGTCTTGGGTTTATACAGCCAGCTAAATCTGGATGGAATTCTGGGTCTTTGCCCCCGCAAACCAAAATTTTGGTCTTTTTTTTATTAATCCGATAACCACTTAAGGCTTCGAAGTCTGAGATTGCAGGTCTGGTTTAATTAATAACATAATATCGTCGGCGTATAGTTTGATTTTGGCCATCCAGCTTGCAGGCATCTAAAGAGGTGATGACGCCGGTGGCTCTTAAAACTCCTAAACAGTTCCCTTTATTTGAGAAAAAATCCACTATGTCAGTGTTTAACAGTTCAGCCCTGCCTGCTATCGGACTGACTTCTAGCTCTATTTCAGAAATACCAGCTGCTTCAGTCACTATGGCCTTCCCAAAGAATTCGGGCTTAGCGTTGAGTCCTGCTGATACAATTGCAACTAATCTTTTACTTTCTAACGAAGAAAGCTTACCCTCTGCTGTCAAAGGAACATATGTCTCGGCTACCCCTGCAGTGCTACAAACCGATTTTACATCCCTTGGTGTCACCAATTCGCATAGTCCGATTTTAAGGATGGACACTGAGACGGTTGGAGAGTTTCAGATATCAGTTAAGGATATTCTAAACCTGATTTTGGATGAGGTGAGGGAAATGAAGCAATTTAAAAAAACGGAGCTGGCTGTTATTAATCAACGTTTGGTTAAAATCGAAGACTCAATGTCCTCTTTCCCCGCCTGTTTTCAAGAAGCTGAGGCTAGAATTTCTGGTCTGGAAGATCATATGTCTGAAGTTAAGAAGGAGGTCCAAATTATTTCTAAAACTTCTAAACTTGATGATTTGGAAAATTATAATAGGAGGTCGAATCTTAAAATAGTAGGAGTTCCCAAAAAAATTGAGGGCTCAGATATGATGCAATGGGTTACCTCTTTCTTCCTTCATGAGGTTATTCCTGAATTTAAAGGGGACTTAACGATCACTCGTGCCCATCGGGTTCCAGCTCAGCCGTTCCCTAACTCCACACTCCCCGGACCATTCTGGTGAACTTTTCTGATGTTAGAGTTAAAGAACGGTGATGGATTAAACCCAGATCTTTTGACTGGGTGTGCGTGTTTGATTGATTCAAATACCCCGTCCATCACCATCCCCTTTTGTACCGCTTTTGGCCGCCATAAGTGTGGCAGGGTATGCTCAGACGTGAGTCCCTTGCTTACTTTGCCACTGGATTCAAGCAAGCCGGGCTGAAGACGGCTGTAATGCCAGAAACCGGTCCTCGGAAGCTTGTTTCCGGTCCAGGGAAGACATGGCTTGGCAGTTCGGGCTGGACTGTTCCCATGAGGCACAGGGTCAGACTGATTTGCATATAGCCATGTCTGAACTGGGGTGGCAGAGTGGGCTAAAGAACGGTGATGGATTAAACCCAGATATTTTGACTGGGGGTGAGTGTTTGATTGATTCAAATGTCCCGTCCATCACCACCCCCTTTTGTACAGCTTTTGGCCGCCATAAGTGTGGCAGGGTATGCTCAGAAGTGAGTCCCTTGCTCACTTTGCCACTGGATTCAAGCAAGCCGGGCTGAAGACGGCTGGAATGCCAGAAACCGGTCCTCGGAAGCTTGTTTCCGGTCCAGGGAAGACATGGCTTGGCAGTTCGGGCTGGACTGTTCCCATGAGGCACAGGGTCAGACTGATTTGCATATAGCCATGTCTGAACTGGGGTGGCAGAGTGGGCTAAAGAACGGTGATGGATTAAACCCAGATCTTTTGACTGGGTGTGAGTGTTTGATTGATTCAAATGCCCCGTCCATCACCACCCCCTTTTGTACCGTTAGAGTTAAAGAGACAATTCTTTCCAAAGCCTTTAAACAAAGGCAATTTGCCGCTAATGCCACCACTAAATGCCGGATCTTCTCAGACATGTCCGCTGCTGCAGCTAGGAGGAGGAAGGAATTTGTTAAAATCCTTCATCTATTTAAAGACAAAGGTGCCCAAGCCATGATTGCTCAACAATCAAAGCTAAAAGTTCTGGTTAAAGGCAAATTCCATATGCTGACCGATGTGGATGAAGCACAGGCGCTACTTCACAGGATCTCACAAAATTAGCAGGACTTGACTTGACTTATCCTTATTTCTTTTTTTTTTCTTTTGCTCTGTTTCACTTTGTTTTGGAAAAGCCCAGTCTTTCCTTTGAGTTCTTTTGAATTCGTTTTTTGCTATGTCTCGGTCTGGGTCTTCCTTCTTAGCGACTCTATGGCTCAGCCTATAGATTATGTCAGGTTCTTGTGGGCTGGGGGGGGGGTAGGGTCCAGGGTAGGGGTGCCAGGGGTCAAGGGGTGCAATAACAAGGCACCTCTATGATAGGGGTTAGTACCTTGTGGCCAGCGTGGGGAGGTGTAGTAGGAGTAGAGCAGGGCCACAGGGTTGGAATCAAGAGGTTGGGGGGTGGACACGGGTGCTGGGGGTGAAAAAAGGAAAAAATGTAGTCTTTTGTGGGGTTTTTTGTGTGGCTGAGGGGTCTCTTTACCATATATCAGTATTTAGAGGAAATTTACTTGGACAGAAACTGCATATAATTGTTGGAACGTTCATTGCAAACTTCTATAACTTGAAATGTCTATTAATAGGGGGCTTAAAATAATTTCTTTCAATGTTAATGGTCTAAATAATAAGAAGAAAATGAGAGCCATTGAGTCATGGATCAAAACGAAGGGAAACATCCTTAATAACGAAGTTTTCATAACGACTTACCTAAACAACGAATCCTGAACAACGACCAAACATTAACAACGACAATTCTAAACCACGACTTTCCTTAACCACAAGTCTCTCCCCTCTGCTCCTCCTGACCTGACACAATCTTCACCCCCTGGCATTGCCTCTGCAAAGCTTTCAACAGAAAGGCGTGCTCAAAGACACACAGCAGATACAAACTGCCAGCCTGCGTGCCAAGAAGGTCAGGGCGTTCGAAGCAGAGAAATCATTTGGCACGGGAGTGCCTGTCATCAGAGCATAATAGATAAATAGCCTTTGAAGTGCACTGAAATAGAGAGCAAGAGGGCAAAGTCATTTAAATGCATCACATTAAGCATTAGTAAAAACAAAAGTCGATACATACAAATATGAACTAAAATTAGATCTGTGCAGATGAGGAAATGTCCCCAAGATACCACGCGTGTAGAGGATGTTGGCTACACAAACTTTCTTCCCTGCAATCAGAGCCACCCAAAACACTCTCGATAGCTGTCAGTTCCAACCCGCCCTCCTCTCATCTGGTGAGGTGTGAACATTTTGCTTGTGTATCAGTACAAGTTGAAGCCTCCAACCTTCGTTATTTTCACAAACATATATCCCATTGGATGGGCTTTCAGCCTGCACAACTGCTGACAGTTAAACTGTGACGACTTTGTTATTCTTACCATAAATGATCTGGTGTCGTCTAGAGGGGGGCAGAAATAAAGCATTTGGCAAAAATGTGCATATGTCCCGTGCTGCGTTCAAATTGGTGCGATAGGTGCAGGTTCCATTAGTGACAGAACATTCTTAGCAGACCTGCTGACACTGGAAGTAATGAAGCAGGAGTGGTCACTTCTGAGATACTTTAGCTGCTGCAATCCATTCAGTTTGGGGCCAGGGTCAGACAGGCATATTGGGCAATCTGGCAGAGCCAGATGCGTCAGTCTGACAAGTCAGTTTGTGCGTCGGATTTATGGCAGTGTGTGGGCTGCCTACTTCTCATTATTTCTTCTCAGTTGGTCATTTTGCATCACAACCAGAAGTATTGTAATTACAATAGTGCCATATATTGGCCAGTCACAAGATGTTTTTTTTTCGTGGTTCAGGAACTCGTTGAAAAAAATGTAGTGGTTTGGCATTGATCGTTGTTTAGCCTTCGTGGTTAAGGAATTCGTGGTTTAGGCACTCGTTATTTAATCATATAACCTAAAACGGAGAATCCAGCGGTAATAATGCTGCAAGAGACCCATATTCCCGCTGCAAAAATTTATGATTTTTCTATGTTTAAGATGTGGGCCTCATTTCGGGGGTTTTCGTCCTCTATAGTATCTCAACAGGGTGTCGCCCTTTTTTAAATCGGAATTTGGATGCAGAAATTATACAGTCAGAAGAGGGCGGCGCAGGCAGGTGGTGCTGGGTTACATGTTCAGTTAAGAATAGACATAGGCCGATTACCTTTGTCTGTTTCTATGCCCCAGTGGACGATAACCCTCAGATTTATGAGGACTTGTTTCAATCATTGCTTAGGGTGGCAGGGGACATCGTTATTGGGGGGGATTTTAATATTCTTATAGATACAAAGTTAGATTCTACTACGTCTTCCAAAAAACAGCTCAAACCCAAATCACGCAGATCAATTACTAATAATATGACAATACTTGATCTGTGTGACCCATGGCGTTTACAAAATCCACAAAAAAAAGATTTTACCTGCTTGTCGGGTAGGTTTAAATCTTCCTCTCGCATTGATTTTTTCCTGGCCTCCAGGCAAGTAAATTTTTCTTATCAGAGAATTTGTTATAATGGTTTTTCGGATCATGCGATGTTAGCTATTGAGTTTGCCTTGGGAGCAGATATTAGAGCCCCTAAGCGATGGTTATTCAATAAGGCATATTTACAAGACGGTGACTGGGTCACCACTTAAATTGGAGATCACAGATTTTATAGCTCGTAATTCTGGTACAGCCCCTTTGCATATTATTTGGGATTCGTTGAAAGCTTTCATTCGTGGTATGGCGATAAGTAAGGATGCAGCTGATTGGTCCGCCATTAGGAAATCCAGAAATTTACTACAACAGAAAATTCAGACTTTAACTTTGCAACAACAATTTAATCCTTCGAGTTATGTCCAAAATCAATTAAACGAAGCTAAACGTGAACTTAGTTCTATCCTATTCATACAAAGCGAAGAAATATTTCGTAGACAATTGTGGTAAATATTTTAGTAATTTACCTTGATCTGAATTTCTAGACAATATCAATAAGTTCAAAGTATGAAGAGCAGAGTCCGTGGTGGTTCGAATTCAGGGTCTTTATTCAGTAACTCGAGTTAAGGGAGAGCTCCGTCACCTGAGGAGGATCGGAAGAATCTCTAACTTTATTATCTGAACACACAGTATTTATAGCAGGAAAAGAGGAAGGAGCTTCCCTTCAATGAATGCCCGGATCATACGTTAATATAAAACAGAAGTCATGTAGGCCCGGATCATATGTTGCAATAAAACAGAAGTCATGACCATAAAAGGAGGCAGCGTCATGAAAGAGTGAAGACATGGTAGAGGAGATAAGGCTGAGTCATGATTTAGAATGAGAAAGCACAAGAGAGGCGAAGGTGTGAAGAAATAACACTAGGCTGGTTCCTCAGATAAGGGAGAGATGGTCGTGACAGGATGTCTGCTTGTCGTGTTTCAGCATTCGGGGGCTCTTCTTCTCGGAATTGGTTATCGTGGTTTAACAGAATGGGGCCTATTTCTCGGAATTGGCCCGATTATAGGGAAATGGTTACAGATGGGGGGGGTCTTGTTCTCGGCATCGGCTTAACCACAGTATTATTATTATTATTATTATTAATAAAAAAGCTTATAAAGCGCGTAGTCCCCCTGAGGTATCCCAGCGCTGAAAAAATCCCTACAACTGTGGTTCCGGGCGAAGAACAGGGGGGGGGGGGGGGAGTGAAGACAGTAGAATCAGGGAATGCGAACGTGGCATTTAAGGGAACAAGTGAGCTTTCAGCCGTTTCCTGAAGCGAAGGTAGCTCGGTTCTGTTCTCAGGTCACGGGGGAGAGCATTCCAGAGACGAGCGGTGTGGACCGCAAAGCGTCTTCCCCCCGTGCGAGCTTTCTTGAATCTGGGAAGGATGATGAAGTTCTCTTTATCCGATCGGAGAGATCTTGGGGCCTTATATCGTTTTATAAACTTCCTGAGAATCGGGGGGCCTAGGTTCTGCAGTAGTTTGTGCGCCAGGCAAAGAGCTTTGAATATTACTCGTTCCCTCACAGGGAGCCAGTGAAGGAGCTTCAGTGCAGGTTTGGCTGAGGCTCTGGCGGGGGTATCGGTCAGAATTCGTGCGGCGGCGTTTTGTATTCTCTGTAATTTATTCAGAGTTACTTCGGGGGCTCCCAGGTAGACGATGTTGCTATAGTCTAGCCTGGAAAGTATAAGTCCTTGGATGAGCAGTCTCTGCGACGTACGGGGAAGTAGGTGCAGGATCTTTCTCATTGATTTCAGTAACCCGAAGCAAGTACCGGCTACTCTTTTTGCTTGTGTAGTGAATGAGAGGTCGGATTCAATCCATACACCCAGGCTTTTTACTTCCTGTTTTGGGTCAGGGAGGGGGCCCAGACAGGGTGGCCAGATGTTCTGAGGGAGGGTGAGTCCTTTCTGCCCCAGCAGGAGAATATCCGTCTTTGAGCCATTCAGTTTTAGGGCTGAGCTATTCATCGACCTTTGTATCTGCGTCAAACAATTGAATAAATCCGCAGGTTGTTGGCTAGGGTGGGAAAGGGAGACCACTAGCTGAGTGTCGTCCGCGTAGCTAACGATGCTCACTCCGAACGGGGTCACAACCTCCTCCAATGGGGACATATAGATGTTAAACAATGTGGGGCTCAGGGAGGAGCCCTGAGGGACCCCACATTGGAGGGGTGTTTCGGAGGAGCAGGTGTTATTTTCCCAAACTTGAAAGGATCGTTGGGCCAGAAAGGAGGAGAGCCAAGATAGAGCTGTGCCCTCCACTCCTACCCTCTTGAGCCGTTTGATCAGAAGTTGGTGGTTAACGGTATCAAAGGCCGCACTCAGGTCGAGGAGGATCACTGCCACTGATCCCCCTTCGTCCAAGAGTGCTCTGGCCTCCTCCACCGCCGCCAGGAGGGCGATGTCTGTGCCCTGTCCTGGACGGAACCCTGTCTGCGAATTTTTTAACAGCTTGTTAGATTCAAGATACTGGGAGAGTTTCTTGTTCACCAGTTTCTCCGCAATCTTGCTGGTCCCGGGGAGAAGGGAAATTGGTCGATAATTGGCCAGTTCCCCCGGGTCCAATGAAGGTTTTTTTAAGAGTGCTTTGACAGCTGCCGCTTTCCAGCTAGTAGGGACGACTCCTTGTTGTAATGACACATTTATCAAGTGGGTGAGGGGAGGAATGATGATGGAGGCTACTTCCTTGAGGGTGCGTAGCGGGGCAGGGTCCCTGGGAGATCCGCTTTTGATGACTTTTAGCGTATCCTCAACTTCTTTGATGGTTACTTGCCCCCAAGAGGATAAGCGGGGGAAGATTGAAGTGTCGGGGGGTCGTCACTCTCTCCAAGGTTGGTAGAGGGGATGGAGTCGAGGATTTTTTGAATCTTTGTTTGGAAAAAGCTGGCTAGCTGATGACATTTTTCCTGGTCTGCTATGGGGTCCGGGAGGTTGGTCGGGACGGAATCGGGGACTTTGAGAAGTTCTTTCAGGATGGTGAAAGTTTCTTTGCTAGAGCAAACGGCCTTTTCAATTCTTTCCTGAAAGAGTAGGCTTTTTGCTTTGCCGATAGAGGTTTTCTATTTTGCTAGGGAGGTCAGGTAAATATCCTTGTTAGAGATGGACCTTTCCTTCCTCCAAGAGCGTTCTGCTCTTTTACAGTCCTGCCGTAGCGCTTTAAGCACAGGTGTATACCAGGGGGCCGAGGGCATCCGTTTGGTGTGTTTAAGGATAGCGGTTTTAGGAAGAAGTGTGTCTTGAGAAGATGTGATCCAGGAGTTATACTGTTTATCCGCCGTCGTAGGATCGGGAGAGAGCGTCGGGATCGAATTAGCGAGGGCGGTGGCCCATTCAGATGGTAGGAGTTTATGCCAGCGCCTGTCCGTGATTTTAATTTTCGCGGATTGGAGAGTAGCAGAAGGAGACTCCCATGAGATGGGGATTAAAAAGTGATCGGTCCATGGCAGTGGCAAAGGGGGCTTGGTGGTAATGGAGATGACGTTGGGGAGGACAGGATCTAAAAGGTGTCCCTTCTCGTGGGTGGGCTCCTTATTAACCAGACGCATGTTAAATGACAGGCGGTCAAGAAGCAGGTCGGAGGCATTCCGGTCGGTGGGATCTGTGAAGTGGAGGTTAAGATCACCAACGACGAGAAAGTTGGACACTGAGGAGGCTATTTGAGAGACCGCTTCAGTGACTGCATAGGGGAATTTCCCAAGGGGACCCGGGGGGCGATAGATGAGAAGTCCCGAGAGGGCGTGCGCCGGGGATGTTTGGAGAGAAAAATGGCAGCTTTCAGAATCTGCGATGTTAGCGTCATTAGTTCTACAGGTAAGATGTTGCCGGTAGATTATAGCCAGTCCGCCTCCTCTTCCCCTGGGTCTGTGCAGAGTGAGAATGAGGTAGCCTGGGGGAAGGGCGGTGACGATGTCGGAATCCGTACTGTCCGAGAGCCATGTTTCTGTAAGAAACAGTACATCTATGCCTTGATCTTGGATCAGCACATTAATTTCTAGTGCATGTTTGGGGAGGGAGCGACAGTTAAGGAGACCCATGTTCAACTGCGAGTTGGCTGCGGCTTGAGTGACTGGGTCACAGTGCTTGCAGTTAGAGAAGGGTTTCCCTACTTCGTGAATGTAACGACATCCTTGGCTTTTTTCAGGTCGGAGGTTCCGGAGCGCTTCTGCTGAGTATGAGAAGCGGATGAGGGGTACATCCGGCAGAGTCCCAGGGCCTGGGTCCGTCCGGGCCCGGACGGGCACAGACGGGCTTGCCTTAGGCGCTCCCGCTGCGCTCGTCCGCTGCGCTTCCTGTGCATGCACATATTTAACCCAGAGGGGTGTGTGGCCTAAAGTGGGCGTGGTCAGCGTGCACGCCTGGTCTGATGGCGGGCGCTGGGAATGATGAGAAGCGCGACAGCGTTAAGGTCGGCTGTGCGCTGAAGTGAGAGCAGATCCTGGCGGTGGTGCAAGGTTTATAAGCACAGAGTAAGTGACACCACACAATTTATAAAATAAGCTTAGATTTTAAATTTTTTTAAATCAAACACAGTTTCTCGAAATACAATAGTACCTCCAGCTCCCGGCTTTCCGCCTCAGGAACTGGGTAGGGAAATGTGCAGAAGCGCTAGTAATCAGCGCTTTTGTAGCGCGATCGGGGGGCGTGGCCTAAAGTGGGCGTGGTCAGCGTGCACGCCTGGTCTGATGGCGGCCGCTGGGAATGATGAGAAGCGCGACAGCGTTAAGGTCGGCTGTGCACTGAAGTGAGAGCAGATCCTGGCGGTGGTGCAAGGTTTATAAGCACAGAGTAAGTGACACCACACAATTTATAAAATAAGCTTAGATTTTAAAATTTTTTAAATCAAACACAGTTTCTCGAAATACAATAGTACCTCCAGCTCCCGGCTGTCCGCCTCAGGAACTGGGTAGTGCACGGTTTGAGTGAGGCAGTTGGTTCTCGGAGTCGCTTTGACCATAAGGATGAGCGTTTGACTTTTTTGGGGAAGGAGAGCGCGTGTGTGACTACATGAGGCGCATGATCAGCGCGTGATCGGTTTGTGCTCGTTTTTCTCGGGTGCTCGTGTTCTCGTGTGCTCGTGTTTTGGCATGCTGGGCTCGGGGACGTGACGGAAGAGGGTGTATGATGGGACATAACTGTACGATAAATAATCATTTTCCACATTCCCTCCTTGTCCCATAATATACCCTTCGAAAATTCTTTGCTTTTTCTAGTCCACCTCTATACTCATTAGGTCGTTTACTTGTTCCTGTAACATGATTCTTTCTCTTTCTTTCTTTCTGGTCTGGGTTTTGGGAATGCAGGTAGTGATACAGAAACTACAGAGTGCTGGACCGCACTGAATACAGAGGCAGCAGGTGAAGAGAATAGCTAGAGCAAGACCTAGGACTGTAAGCACCTTCCATCCCCATGAGGACAGGAGGCTCCAGAGCCAACCCGTCAGGGACCAGGCACCAGTGTCTGCATCTAGTTTTCTGGAAAGTATATGAAGGCGGGAAATAGCGGCATACACCGAGGGTGCATTATCTGGGATAAATATACAGCAGCTGGACCCGATCAGTTCACATACACCACCACGGTCAGCCAATATGATGTCTAGGACCATACGGTTTTGTAACGTCATGAGTCTGTCGGCAGCCATCTCAGCGGTGATGTTACTTAATGCACCGGCTGTTTCGTTTATGGCTCCCTGGACTACACGAGCCAGTTGTCTTATGTGGCGGCTGTTGATCATAGGCCCCCAGAATGGGATGACTCCTTTAAAGAAATCGCCAGCCTCTTGGCCTGCGGTATCTTCAGCATCTATGGCCCCCCTTCGCCGTCTATTAATTACGGTTGGGGGGGGTCACTGAGATGATAATCTGCTGGGGCGGTGTAGGTAGGGGGAAGGAGAAATGCAATGTAGCATTTTCCAGACCAGCCTTGAGGTAACCAAGTGCGCGCGTGAGATCCACAGATAAAGTAGGTGTTGGGGGCAGTGGCCATCGTTGGGAAATTTGGATCAGGTAGGGTGTAGGTCTTGTTACATTCACTATCTCCCATTTTCTGACCCTTGCCCTTTCCTCTTACGCAGAATAGGCCCTGGTGGGGCACGGCCCATCCTCCCTGGTCTGTCTGTCTTTTCTGGACTGAAAATGTCTCCCTAAAGGAGGTGGTGTCATTAAAGAGGGAGTAACTGGTGTTTTCACTAATGTCTGCTCGTCCCCATGTTGCTGTGAAAATTACCATCCTTGCGACGGCTCTTACTGTTTTTGTTTTTATCTCATTCCAGGTACTAGCGTTTTTGATCGGGGTCTCAGGAATGTTCCTAACAGAGGCAGAAAATATCATAGAGAGTGCACAGGTAGATGCAGCATAGCCAAAAGGGAGAGGAATAAAAGGCATTCCTCAGTGCACAGAATGTGGCATTAAACCACAGACCCAACAATTTGTTTTGTTAATCACCAATTGATGTTGGTGGAGTGTGGAGATGAATGTGTTATTGAAGAACTCTTTTCTTCTGTTCATGAGATGTGGAGGAAGATCTACGTGTGAATGCATAGCAGTATTGTTCAAGGGCGCGGGGGAAGACGGTGGGAAGGCTAGATGAAGGAACCAACCTAGACAAGCCATGATGCAGAAAATAAGAATCATGATAGAAAGGAAAAGGGGAACTTTGTCATGTAACAGTTTCGCACAATGAGTCTTTATCTTCATAATTTCGGCTGCTTAATCTTTGAGAGGAAAAAATGCACCAGTAACCGGACTCTTCCCAGCAACCGCTTCACCAAGCGTCCGTCTTGGGCTTAAATAGCCACTGGCAGGCCGGATTCAGATGCAAATGTCTCAAGTCTGTTTGGGGTAGGATCGCAGCCGCGATTTGTACTCTTCTTGGGGTAAAAGTTCTGGGAGGGGTGAAATAAAGTCTGTCGTTTCAGTGTCTTTAAAGTCTGTTTTTTCAGTGTCTCTGGTCTCAGGATCAGCAACAGTGTCCGGAGTTGGTCCGTAGAAGGGTTTGCAATGCGACACCTGCAACCACCCTTTCCGTCCCTCGACCTTGATGGCGGTCCTCGTCGTCAGCAGCACCAGTTTGGGGGACGTCCACCTTTTCTCCAGAGGGCTGGTTCGATCAAAATTTCTGACGAGCACCCATTGACCAGGCTGAAGGGGGTGCTCATCGGGCGTGGTCTTGTCCGGGAAGGCTGCAGCCACCTGTGAACGGCAAGAGCGTAGTGCAGACATCAAAGAAGCCAAGTAATCTGTCAGTACATTTGCATCAATGTTAATTAGCTTTTTAGGAGATGGGACACCCCAGATATTCGGAGGCCTCCCAAATGTAATTTCATAGGGGGACAGACCCGTCCGGGAATGTGCCACCATTCTCATATAGAAGAGGGCAACCGGAAGAGCTGTAACCCAATCTATTTGTTTGTCAGCGCATATTTTTGCTAATTTTGTTTTTAATGTCTGGTTATGTCGTTCGACTAGGCCTGCTGCTTGGGGATGCCTAACACAGTGAAACTTCCAGGTGTATCCTAGCAGTAAGGAGACAGCTTCCATCAATTTAGAGGAGAATGGTTGTCCGTTGTCAGAGTAAATGACTCTTGGCAACCCGTAGCGAGGGAAGAATTCCCTCACCAATTGCTTGGCAGTCATCTGGGCACCATAGTCTGGGACGGGGTATGCTTCAGTCCATCGAGTTAAGGTACAGACTACTACGAGGACATACTTATATCCCCGACATCTCTCCATCTGTATGTAGTCCATTTGTAGGACTTCGAAGGGGTGATCTGGAGGATGGAACCCTCCTTGTTCAACTGATACACTTTTCCCTGGATTGAACTGACAGCAAATCATACAGGTTTGTACTTTTTGTTTGGCTGCTGCACGCAGATGCTTGTTGTGCCATATCAGATTCAAACTGTCTAACATTCCTTTCTCTCCTAGATGTGCGGGACCATGAGCAGTTTCTATCATTATGGGAACCATTAGGTCAGGGAGAAACCATTTGGATTTGTCCTGTGTTACCCAACCTTGATCTGTGTGTGAATCTCCCTCCTCTTCCCATTTTCTCTTTTCGGTTTCTGTGGCTTGATTTTGGATGTCTACTACATCCTTGGTCGGATCGATAACTGGACAGATAGTACTAATGGTGGTTTCGGTGTTTAGTGTTTCTGTCTGAGCAGTATGTTTAGCTGTGGCGTCGGCCAGAGCATTACCTCTGGTGATAGAGTCTACAACTTTGGTGTGTGCTTTACATTTTAGTATGGCTATTTCTGTGGGTTTGTGTATTGACTCTAGTAGCTGGAGGACAAGGTCTCCATGTTGGATCTTGGTTCCATGAGAGGTCAGGAAACCTCTCTCTTTCCAAAGGATGCCGAAATTATGAACTACCCCGAATGCATATTGTGAGTCGGTGTAGATGTTGACTCGCTTTCCTTTGGACCATCCACATGCTTGGGTGAGAGCTATTAGTTCTGCTGCTTGTGCAGAATGTACGGGTATTCTGGCTGCTAGAAGGACGGTGTTCTCTGTAGTGACAGCATAGGCTGCTGAGAGTTCGCCTGATTGGAGACGCATACAGGAACCGTCTACAAACAGTGTGTGTTCTGGTGTACTTAGAGGGACATCTGTAAGATCAGACCGGGGTTTTGTGACTAGTTCGACCACCTCTAAGCAGTCATGAACCTGGTTGTCAACTGGAACAGTAGGCAGTAGCGTAGCTGGGTTGAGGATATTGCACCTTTTGATGATAATATGGGGTTGGAACAGAGTGACTTCGTAACCTGTGAGGCGAGCTATGGTTAGGTGTTGTGTCTGTGTCCTATTCAAAAGCAATTCTACTGCATGTGGAATTTGTACTTCAAGGGAGTGTCCTAGTACTATGGAATCACTTTGTCGTATTGCTAGAACTGTAGCTGCAACAGATTTTAGGCAGGCCGGCAAACCCTGTGCAACAGGGTCAAGAGTGCTAGAAAAATAAGCACAGGGACGATGTTTGTTGGCTTGTGTTTGTGTGAGTACTGACAGGGCTGTACCTTCCCGTTCTGTGACAAAGAGGACAAGGTTTGGCATAATCAGGTGTAGCTAGGACAGGTGTAGAGCATAATGCCTGTTTGAGGGTGTCAAAAGCAAAAGTGTGCTCAGGTGTCCATGGCAATGGGGAAGAGGTTGTGCTTGTTAGCTGTATCAGGGGTTTGGCCAAGTATGCAAACTGGGGAATCCACTGTCTACAGTAAGACGTGAGACCAATAAAAGCACGGACTTCTTTCTGTGTCTTGGGGACAGGAATGTTAAAAATGAGTTGAATTCTTTCAGGTGTGAGTGCCCTACCCTCCTTTGACAGCAGGTGTCCTAGGTAGGCCACCTGCTGTAAACACAATTGTAATTTCGAGGGTGACACCTTGTGGCCATGTTGTGCAAGGAACATTAGGACAATTCGTGAAGCTTGTTCACATTCTGGTTCGGAGCGTGCGGTGACCAGCAAGTCATCGACATATTGTAACAATGTCGTGTTGTCGGGCAGAACAATGTCATCTAGCTGTCTTTTAAGTGCCTGACTGTAGATACTGGGACTTTCTGTATATCCTTGGGGAGCTCTTGTGAAACAGAAGCTACGACCTCGTAGGGAGAATCCGAACAGGTACTGACTGTCTTGGTGGATGGGTACACTGAAGAAAGCATTCTTCAGGTCTATTACAGTGAAATGTGTAGCCTCAGGATCTATGGCTGTTAACAGAGTACTGATATCCGAGACCACAGGTATTGTGGTACTACGCATTTATTGAGTTCACGTAAGTCAACCACGAGTCTGTAGACTGGTGGCGCACCATCATCAGTTTTCTTTCTGACTGGCAGGACTGGCGAGTTACATGTGTTGGAAGGTACTTCTCTGACTACTCCTTTTGTTATCAAATCATCGATAATAGGAATAAGGGCTTGTTCTGCATCTGGAGGTAATTTGTATTGACGGATACGAGGTAGGACAACGCCTTCTTTCAGTGTCACTAAGTGTGGTGTAATATCCATGAATCCTACATCTGTTGGATCAGTAGCCCAAAGTGTAACAGGAATGTCTCTTAGTCTGACATCTAGTTCTCGTGTGATGAAATGACCTTTAAAATCTCGGAGGAATAGTCAGACTCCTTCTGGGGAACAACATATTATAGCACCTAGTTCTTTTAGTGTCTGGATGCCAAGGAGATTTTCGGGACAGGACTTTGTAAGTACTAAATCGGTGGAAGTTGTAAGAGGACCAACTTTAAGAGAAATTGGTTCAGACACTTTGTTGATGACAGGTGTACCAGAAAAACCCAAGGAAATACTATTTGAGCTAGAGAGGGGTACCTTGGGAACTTCGTTGTGCTGCACTGTCGTCCTACTAGCCCCGGTGTCGATCAGAAATTTTGCTTCCTTACCTAGGAGTTTAGCATGTACATAGGGACCCTCTTGGTCAACCGGGACCGGTATTAGTGGACGATTATCGAGTTCCTCCCAGCTGTTTCATGAGATCGTGGGGAATTCAGGATAGGATGACACTGGGTACTGATAGAGTTGGGTGGTAAGTTTAGCATCAGTTGGAGGAGCAGAAGGACGAGGGGGATAGTTACGAGGTTGTGTCTTCCCAGTGGCAATATTATGTTGTAATACTGGACAGTCACGCACGAAATGTCCTGGCTTTTTACAGTAATTACAAGTAACTTTTTCTTGTGATACTTGGGGTTGTTTAGGGGTCTGTTGGATCGTATTAGTTTGTGCTACTAATACCTTCATTTTAGTTTCTTTTGTTCTCTTCTTTTCTTGTTCTTGTTCGTCCCTAATTCTATTTTGGTGATATTGGAGCATCTGAAGTGCTTGTGAGGGGAAGCTTGCTTGCCAAGTACTTTCTACCTTCAGTACTCTATTTTTGATCGTGGGCAAGGCATTTTCTACGAGTTTGGAAACAAATAATCGACTATAGGCATCTCCACCGGAGGAGAGGCCGCTGTTGATGAGGAAGCATTTCTCTAACGTGGAATAATAGTCCCCTATATCCTCCTCTGGTTTCTGTTTACATGCAGAGATAGCATCCCAATCTTCTTTCTTAGTGGTCAGCAAGTGGGACAGTATTTTAGGGAGACAGCGAGGGAGTTCCTGAACTAGAGGTCCCAAACCTTGTCCGGGATTACGAGTGGTATCTTCTTTTTCTAAGTCTGCCCATGCTACCTTTTTCCCTTCAATCTCCCAATCTTTTCCTTTTAGCTTGTCATACGTTCCTTGAGTTAACAGGACTTTAAGGAGAATATTGAGGTCTTTATAAGTAAAGGAACCCATTTGAAGAATGTCCTTGAGTTCCCTATGGAAACCCGAAGGGTCTTTTTCGTGGGAAGGGACCATATTCTTCATCTCGAGTATTTCTAGTTTTGTCAAAGGAGTGTACACAAATGTTTGTTGCAACTTTCCATCGGAATCTGCAACGGGGTGTACTTCTCGGAGGGGGAACTGTCCTTGGTCATAGGGATGGGGATTTGGATCATAACTGTCTGTAAAACATTGGATATATCGCTGTCGTAGTTCAAGGAAGATATTAAGGAATTCTTGTCCCCTAGCCACCCACCTCCCTTCTAAGCAGTCTCGTAAGAGAGGATGTAATCTTTTTGGTGGGCAACCAATGTCTTCGTACATTATAATGAGGTGTTGAACCATATAGATGCTAGCTAGCCTTTGAGAGGTTAGAGGGATTGATAAAAACATTTGAGCAACTATATCAGAGCCATATATGGAGTATTGAGATACCCAATGGGTGCTTGATCTAGCGAGTTCTTTTTCTTGTGTGGTGAGTGGAGGCTCGTCGTCCATCCAATCATCTAGAGCTTCTTGCGTTCGTTGGAACAACCTATCTGTGGGGGCTGACAATTTCTTAGTTCTAAGTTTGAATTGTCCGTTATTCTGAGAACGAGGGATACGGGAACGTATTGCACCCTGAAAAGCAGTTCCTTCGTCTCTATCCTCGCTCGTACTCTCATTCTCAGTTCCCTGGGTAGAGGCATCTTTTCGATGGGAATCGGAAACCTTGCTTATGAAGAGTGGAATAAAAAGATCTATTTCTTTTATTTTATTGTAATTTCCTGCGACTACTGCTTGGTCTAGTTGTAGTAAATCATCAGGAACTCTTTTTCCTGCACTAGCTATCATTCTAATAAAACAAGTGATCATGAATCGTGAGAGGCATTTTCTATGTGCTATGGGTCTATTTTTTATAGCCTCCTGTAGTGTTTCTAAATTTTCTCCTGTTCGAAGCGCTTCATAAATTTTGTTTAGGAAATTTGTGATATTCGGTACCTCTCGTATACCTTCTAGAGCTTCTCGTAAGCGAAGGGAAATATCGGCTTGTGAACCTTCCCCTGGGGTTGGATCATAATCACATTCTAACAGAGGTAGAACACCACCCGAAGTGTCAGGGATGGGTTCCGTCTGAGTAACTACTCGTCTGGCTGCTACCTGATTCGTATAAGCAGGAGGAGGCTCCATCAAGTAAGTAGTAATAAAATCGTCGGGTACAGAAGGAACCTTAGGGCGTGGAGGTGCCGTAGGGGTACTAGAATCTGAGTTAATCTCGGACCCTGTTTTTGGTGAGAGGACAGGATATATACCCGTTACTGAGGCTGAGACCTCCCTTTTCTTTTGTTCAGAACAAATATCATCATCCTGATCCTGTAACTTTTTCATCTTACTTTCTTCCGACATTCTTTTTGCTTTCTCAACTTTCCCTTGTTCTCTCTGTTCCCTTTGATGTGCTTCTTTTCGCCATATATCAACACTCTCTAACATCGAGGGTCTCGCTTTCTTTTCCCAACATCTTTTCTCAACCGCCATGATACAATTCAAATCCCATGTGCCACTATTTGGCCATCTGATCGCGATGTCTAAATTTTTAGTGTAACCTTCCCAAAGATCCAAATACAAGATGGCACCAATCCCATACTTTGTGTACATAAAATAACCAGGAGTATCCTTCGGGGGGACTGGTACAGACTGTTCCAATAACCCCTTCCGGGTACCCAGTTTACACAGCTTAGAGAACAAAGGCATTGTATCAGATACAGATAAAACTTTACACTTGAAAAAACTCTATATATTCTGAGTATCAGAATACAAACATACCGTTTTCTAGAAACCTAGAACCCGTCTTTACCGTGCTCCGAATAATTCGGAACCCGTCTTTACCCTGCTCTGAAAATTCAGAACCCGTCTTTATACACCCCCAGCAGTACTCACCGAGGTGCAGAGAACTTGAAGACCTTGAAGATCTGGACACTTGATTACGCAGCGCTTGTGGACAGGGACTGGTCGGGTTTCAGACGACCTCGGACTCTGCAATCTTCACAGGTTTCGGGCTCTGGGTCGGAACTTCCGCTGTCGTCCTCACCGCCTCGTATGGATGGCTAGGCCATGGCTCAGCCCCTCTTCGACACGAAGGAGTTCATGCAGGAACACCCTGCAGTGTGCACGTAGAAGTCCGTCGATGTCTTGAAGAGACCGGTCTAGGTCCGCATCACCGGCATGTGGGGAGAAAGGGAAGTCCCTGCTCGGGCGCCAATTTGCTGTGGTAAATATTTTAGTAATTTACCTTGATCGGAATTTCTAGACAATATCAATAAGTTCAAAGTATGAAGAGCAGAGTCCGTGGTGGTTCGAATTCAGGGTCTTTATTCAGTAACTCGAGTTAAGGGAGAGCTCCGTCACCTGAGGAGGATCGGAAGAATCTCTAACTTTATTATCTGAACACACAGTATTTATAGCAGGAAAAGAGGAAGGAGCTTCCCTTCAATGAATGCCCGGATCATACGTTAATATAAAACAGAAGTCATGTAGGCCCGGATCATATGTTGCAATAAAACAGAAGTCATGACCATAAAAGGAGGCAGCGTCATGAAAGAGTGAAGACATGGTAGAGGAGATAAGGCTGAGTCATGATTTAGAAGGAGGAAGCACAAGAGAGGCGAAGGTGTGGAGAAATAACACTAGGCTGGTTCCTTAGATAAGGGAGAGATGGTCGTGACAGGATGTCTGTTTGTCGTGTTTCAGCATTCGGGGGCTCTTCTTCTCGGAATTGGTTATCGTGGTTTAACAGAATGGGGCCTATTTCTCGGAATTGGCCCGATTATAGGGAAATGGTTACAGATGGGGGGGTCTTGTTCTCGGCATCGGCTTAACCACAGTAATGCACGGTTTGAGTGAGGCAGTTGGTTCTCGGAGTCGCTTTGACCATAAGGATGAGCGTTTGACTTTTTTGGGGAAGGAGAGCGCGTGTGTGACTACATGAGGCGCATGATCAGCGCGTAATCGGTTCGTGCTCGTTTTTCTCGGGTGCTCGTGTTCTCGTGTGCTCGTGTTTTGGCATGCTGGGCTCGGGGACGTGACGGAAGAGGGTGTATGATGGGACATAACTGTACGTTAAATAATCATTTTCCACACAATCACAAAAAATCTACGAGGAAAGTAACTTTACAGGCAAACTCTTAGCCTGGTAGGCTAAAGAGCAAGCCGCCGCAAACCAGATCCGTTGTTTAAAATGTCCCGTTAAACATAGGGAGATATCACAGTCCGTGGCAACTGGCTCTATAATGCTCTCTCATTATCAGATCTATAGTGAACATCAAGATATAGACCATCAAAAGCTCTCCAACTTTCTGGGTAGATATGCGATGCCCTTTCTTTCACAAGTAGATCAGGAGACAATGATGAGCCCATTCTCTAAGGCAAAATTGGAAATGGTGGTTAAGGACCTACCGATCGGTAAGGCTTGCGGCCCGGATGGGCTTCCTGCCGAATTCTTCAACGTTTTTTTTAATTCTTTTTCTGATTTATTACTGCAATTGTTAAATTCTATGTTGGATGGTGGGCAGGTTCCAGATTCTTTTCGTGCAGGTACGGTAGTGAGCTTTCTGAAGAAGGGGAAAGATTCTAAAGATCCTAATTCATATAGACCCATTCATTACATTATTGAATTCGGATTATAAAATTACTGCCAAATTACTATCAACTCGTTTTAATACCATTGCTGCTGATCTTATTCACCTCGATCAAAATGGCTTTATAGCAGGTCGTCAGCTAATTACCAACACACACATTTTGATTGAGGCGTTAGATTATTTTCAGATAAGCAGTATTCCCGCTTTAATTGTATTATTAGACGCAGAAAAAGGTTTTGATTTGGTGGTTTGGGCAACACTTTTTATTATTTTAGAGCACTTTAGAATTCCCCCACAAATTATTAGCTTAATTCAAAATGTATACACTGGCGCTAAAGCCAATATAATCATTAACTCTGTCATGGTGGGCTCAGTTTTAGTTCAACGAGGCACCAGGCAAGGTTGCCCTTTGTCACCTATGCCTTGTGCTTTTTTTATTGAGCCACTAGCTGTGGCAATTCGGAACTCTGTGAATGTTGCTCCCCCGATCATCTCAATGGCCAAAATCAAACTATACGCTCAAATGTGATCTTGATGGAGGCAGCTAAGTGAGGAGTGAAAAGCAGGTCACCCTTAACCAGCACATCAAATTTGATTGCTTTCTCCACTGGCCTTGCTGGGTAGCGGGGGGCGCAACATATAATGTGTCTCTGAGAATTGGAGAGGTATTTGGCCTCTCGAACGCAAGACCAGCCATAGTGCACAGCCACTCTTTTTCAACTATCAGATAATTTATCCAACTTGAGGCAGATCTGGATGTTGTCTCTGGAATGTGGTGGGCTTCCAAAATAATATTCAGCAGGGCTGTGTAGCTATTGAAGAGTAGTGTAGATTATAACTATCATCATTGACTGATCGCGGACTGGAAGTCAGCTTGAAGTAGGTGTCCCTACTACTATGTACACCTTTGGGTAGTTATCACTGTGTCCAGTGCTTTTGCCATGCAAGGGAAGACAAAATCGGTTTACAGTTCAGCAATGTGGCATAATATGCTTTTCATTTTATTAAATTAACATTTTGATATAGCGCAACTGTCCTGAAGCAAGGTTTCAGTGCACTTTACAAGTAAAACAACAATGGTGTTTGGGAGCTCCTTGTAAACTGGAGAAGAATGACATTAAGATGTATAGAAAACTCGATAGGCAAAAAAGGCTTGAAAAATACCAAGCTGACAGATTACTGAAAGAGAAATGAATGAAGGTAAACAGTATTGGGTTGATAGATGAAAACACAGGAAAGAAGAATTTGATGAGGAAAAGTCAGACAAAATGGGTTGTGGGGAGGGGGAATTGGGCAAAATGGGGAAGAACAGTGGTGGAGAGAGGGAAAGGATGACGGGCAAACGGGTGAAAATAGAAAAGAAATTGAAGGAAACCGACCCAGTGGGAGGTAGAAATGGAACTGTGAGAGTTCTACTTGTTGGTCATCTTTAGGTAAGAAGTTCCAAAGAGTGAGGGTGGGCTGCACCCGAGAAGGATTGGGCGTCAGCCAGGTGTGGTCTGAACCTCTTAGATACAGATCTAAAAATTGCTTTGCTCCTAAGATTTTTGCTTCTATCGTGGGTAGCCGCTAATAAAGAAATAATCTTTGGGCTTACCCTGAGGTATTTTTTATCTATTAGCTGGATAGCTGGCCTATCGAGTAATACTTATTAAAAATTCCCTCACACTGAGGTTGAGCTCACCCTGATAGTGCTATCTCATCAGGGTGGGACGAGGTTGCGTATGATGAAGCATGCCACAAAAATGTTGCAAAGGTTTCCTCATCCAATATTTATTCTGTTGTACAAATAATTTGTTTGTTGTGGACATTATGGTAGGTTTGTCGCATCTTTTGTTGTTTGGCATTATGTATGGGGAGGATTTGTGATGACTTTTTATCCTCTTACTTGCCGCGTGTTGTACAGCAAAGTTGCAATCGGCACACACAGTTGGTTGATCCCCTGACTCTGGCCTTTCTTCCCGCTTTTCACTAGATTTGGTGTCTTATGTCTCAAGTGCTACCAAAAGCAGACTCATCCTTTCATCATTGCCAGATTAATAAAACGTGTCCTGTTGAGTTGGTAAATAATATTTCTTCAAATCTCATTAGAGAATGCAGTTACTTGCCTTTGATATCTAAATTTTAAATATAGGGAAAAGCGACTTCCTCTTAATGTTTCAATTGCCCCTGTGACGATGTACACACCATTCTAATTACAATTTGAGGTAACCCTGTGGTCACATCTCTTTCTTCCCTTGGCCTATTTTAGGTCTCGCCTGCAGACCCCTTTAGGTGAACCTATTGCCTCCAATGCATCAAAAGAAATACATATAGTGGGCTCTGGGTCAGCCCACTGCTTGTCATGGGCTCTCTTGTCAATCTCATTTGCTGGCTTCATATTTCATGGCTTACCTTCCTCTGCTATTACTCTCTTCTATGGAGCATCGTTTCTGTACCATTCTTTTCATTGGATTACATGTTTCCTTCCACTGCTTAAACTGAAGGAACTGCTGTTTTTGTCTGTTTTGGCACTCCATAGCAGTGCATGTGTTTACTCAGTCTTTCCCTTGTGTGTTGCTTTCCCTTCAAACCCCTTCCATTCTCTGCGTTGATCTCCCCCTCCAACTATTCTGCTGTTTGCTGCCTCAACCCTCCCCATCTAACTTTTTTTAAAAATCTTGTGCCCTAGGTCCTCTCTGGCTTACACGCCCCTCTCATGGCTGGACTGGAAAACCAAAAAGCATCCCTGGCACCAAAACTGCTCAAACCAGCCCCTCGCCCTTCGTTCCCTTGCACAGTCTCTCTCTTTACTATCCATCCATTCTCTCTCTCCTCTCTCTTCTCCCTCTGATCACTTTCTCTCTACCTTCCATCTCTCTCTGTCTCTCGCTCGCGCGGTCTATCTCTCTTGAAGCCTCCCCCTGCCTGCTGCAATTATCCCCGGGGAACTATGGAAAGTGACAGAAGCCCCATAACCAGCCCTGGCCTTTCAAAACCATCCGCCAAGAGCTCCAGATTTCCCCAGTGGAATAAAAGGCCTGTCTGGCCCTGCCTCTCACCCATTTGCTCTTACGACTCTGTGACATTAACTTCCTCCTCCATCCCCACCCACTCCTATGTTGCTCCTCTGCCCCACCTCATCACACTTTTAAAATAGGTTTCTGTTTTTGGAGGGCAATTTGCTACCTGTCTGTTTATTATTTGCTTTTGTTTGTGTGTGGTTTTTTTGTTTACTTTTCCAAGACTGGCATCCGCAATCTCGGAATGTTAATTTAAAAAACAAAATTGCCATCACGTCATGACTTATGGGCACTCGTGCTTGGTGAAATGTGCCACTACACAGCACCTACTGTAACATCTTAACAGTATGTGTGCATGAGTGATGATGCATACACGCATACATATCACTTTTTTTTTGCCAATACTGTTCAGTATTGGCCATAACCGTATTTTTTCTTTCTGAGGATGCTGAACAGTGTTAGCAAAAGCCATTGGTAAACCCAATAAGTCTGCATTGGGAAATCCAAAAGGCAAGGTTGATTAACTTTTTACAGTACTTGTACATTTCTTCCCTCCCATATAATTCTCGTTGCTCGGTCATACCCTCCCTCTTCTTTTGTGCTGCCATGGTTTGAAGCAGCCCATGACAAAGTAAAGCGCTAAGAAGCAAAGACATGATTTCATGTTTGTTTCGTTATATTTAGCCACATGTTAAAAAATGTCTAATTTCCCTACAAGCATGGCCATGATGTTTATTTCAAAATGTACTGAACTATGTACATATATACCCATAAAAGAACCAGACAGCACCTAAGGAAATATCTTAATTTAAGTTCAATAGAAATGTAATTAATATTCATAAATCAGCATTTAAACAAATATTTATTACAAAGCAAGGCATATAATTGGAGTGCTATGTTTGGGTATCTGAGGTTCAGCTGGATGAAGAAACCAGCATTTGGAATGCAATTGGTCTTGCATTTGTGAAAGTTAGAGCTATTGTCGTTGAAAATGGCAAGGTTTTTTTTTACTTTTGTTATTTTGTATGCAGTGGATTATATTTACATAGCGCTATTACCATTCGTATAACTTTGCGGCCATGGAGAACCAGAAAATGGGAAATAGGTTATGAGGGAGGGGAGACAAGAGTAATAGGCTGGCTGAAACCAAAAAAGTAGCCACATCCTGGAAAAGGCAAACACTAATAGGGAATGCAAGATTAAGTACAGCATGTGAAATGTAAGCAGGAACAACATGGTTACCTTGATGTTTTTACACTTGTTATCCAGAAATCAATGTGTGTTTTTGCCTGAAAAGTTAAGGACATGACTACAGGGCCCAGAAGGGACCCATAGCAGTGTCCACAGCTTATAGCCTTACAAAACGAAAGCAGTATGGTTTAAAAAGACCACATCCCTGAACACAGAGCCATGGTACACATTTTATAAACTAAAATAAGAAAAACTGCTGATAAGGATCACATTAAGTTTTCCACTCTGCACATCAGCCAGGTATTGCTGTACCTCCCGGAATTGTGCACTTCCCCACCTATGGAAAACAATGTTGTTCAACGAAAGACGAGAAAACAAAAGTAGCGCTTCACTGGCAAACTCTATAAAGTGGCGGCAAATGAGGGTGGTTGTGAATAAAACCAATCTGGCCACTTGGCAACCACTCTGTCTTCCTTTATTTAGTCTTTTTTTCTTCTTTGTGTTTTGTACCTTTTTTTGCATTCCATCCCGAGGCTGCACTACTTTGGAATAGAAAAATAAGACATTTTCGGCTAAAGTGTTTCTTTATTTATTGGATCTAAAATATGCCCAAATCCATTCCAAATGTCAAACCTTTGCAGTTGCTGAATGGGTGGCTCGGAAACAGGTACACACAATGCTGCTATATGAAAGATCTCTCAACACACCCTGTTTTAAAATTCAACACAAGAGGCTGCAGTGAGGCGCTAACACTCTGTTACAAAACCGACCTGAAAGAGGTCTTTCTGACAGAAGCCTCATACACCAATGTTGTCCGGAAGATACCAAGAGCAGTAAAAGGACTGACCTAGAAAGCCCAGACCTAAATATAGAGAGTACCTAAACAACTGCACAAGCGCTCTGCTATGGAACTACGATGCACGGTGCCAACCACCTGCACACATTAGGCACTCAACCACCTGTGGGCCTGAGTGACTCATATGGACACGGCTGTGAACGCTCTGTAGTCTTTCGCAAACTGCTTCTTTAGCCAATGCCAAGAAAGCTTTGGCTTGCAGAGGGGCGCGTTTACAGTTGGCATTTTGGATAGAAAACTAGGGAAAAAAAGGAATATTGGAGGAGGCTGCCTTTGGTTTATGAGGGAACGCGGTGGGCTTCAACCAAATTACCAAATCAATTAGTGAAATGAACGTGGATAATAATTAAACAATATAAGATGCGACTTAAACAGCTCTCACCCAAAATGTTACACATTTATAAACGTCATTGTGTCCCTTGCGCCAGTACATTTGGACTAAATGTCGATCGAACGCTGAGAGCTTTGTAAAAAGACACCCATTGTCCCAGTGGCGCCACGACCCGCACACAGCAGTGCACAGAGACGCCCCCCTCGCATGCACTCAGCGCCCCCTCTCGACCGAGGGCCCCCGGGTCGCGCAGTCTGAGGCGTCCCTTCACTGCCGCCTCTGATTTACGATCTCCGCCGGCACCTGCCCCCGGGATTTCTGCCACTCTGTCCCTTTCGGATATTTACGATGCGCCCATAAAACGCTACCCGCCGCACAGTCCCCCAAAGCAAGGACGTTTACAGGACAAGCATTCCTTCCCACACGCCGCGACGGGGTCGTTGCCGGCTAATTCTCCTCCCAAGTACATCACGGGCCCAGTTAGAGAATCATTACACGAGAAACTAGTTAATTAGTAACAGTGGAAGGGTAGGTTACAGAAGCCAGGCTCCCTCGCACGTCTGCCGGGAGGGAGCACTGGCTGACTCCAAAGTCACTAACCTGCTGACCGCTTTCCCAGACCTGCCAAATTAATTGTATTTATTTTATTTATTTAATGCGATTTTCTATAGCGCGAACTTTACCCGAAGGTGTCGGAGCGCTTTACATAAGAACCAGTTGCAAAACATAAGGACTTAGTATTACATGCGTTACATAAAAGATACAAACAGAAAAAATTGCAAATGTACAAGATGAAGTCACACAAGGAAGAGATACAAACAGAAAGAAAAATTGCAAATGTACAAGTAGTAAAGTCACTCAAGGAAGAGATACAAATGGATAAACTCTAAGAGTCACATAGGAATGGTAGTGAGGAGTCTGTTATGTTATGTTATGTTATATTATGTTACTGTGGATTTATAGAGCGCATTATCACCCAGGGGTCTCTAAGCGCTATCAGCGGGCATCAGACTGGTTGAAACAAAGTGAGCTGTTCAAAGCGGACCCCAAGCCTCTAAAAACAAAACAGACCCTTCGTAAAGCGGAGGAGACGAAGTTCGGTGGGAAGACGGTTCCATGCCTGATGCGCAACGGTTGAGAAATCTCGCCCGCCCAAGGACGAGCGATTGTACCGAGGGCAGGCCAGGTAAGCAGCATCAGCAGACCGGAGGACCCTACTCGGGCAGTAATTAGTCAAACGGCCCTTGATGTAGCTCGGAGCTGAACCATGTACAGCCTTGTGTACAATACAGAGACTTTTGAATTTGGTTCTCTGTAGAATCGGGAGCCGGTGTAAGTTCTGCAATAAGGGCGTGACCTGTGTATGTCAGGGTTTTTTAAAGATTAATCTCGCCGCATCATTCATTACCACATGAAGCCTGGCCAAAAGATTTTTTGGCAGACCCAAGTATAGGGCATTCCCATAATCAAGCTGTGATAAGATCAGGGCGGAAACTGCCAGTCTAAGGGTGCTGAAAGACAGAAGTGGAGCAAGTTTCCGGAGCTGACGCATTAGACCCACAGTGGTTCCAACCACCGCCGATACTTGCTGTGTCATGGAAAGCAAGGCATCAATCTTAATACCAAGACTTTTTACGGCAGTGGCCGATTGGGGGAAAGGTCCTAGTTCTGTGGGCCAGAACAGATCATTCCATGGGTTGGAAGTTGTAGTGACCGCTAAAACCTCAGTTTTTCCTCGGTTGATTTTTAGCGAATTTGCCGACATCCAATTAATGGTAAACTTGAGAATGTCTTCCATTCTCAGGTGAGCCCCAGGTGAATGGTCGATCTGAATCAGGATTTGGGTGTCGTCGGCATAATTATAAACCCTGCAACTCAACTGATTTAACGCCGCAATTAGAGGCTGCAGGTAGGCATTGAAGAGCAGGGGAGATAGAGCTGAACCCTGGGGTACTCCACAAACCAACGTAGCTGGCTGGGGCACCAGATCTCCTAATTGTACTCTCTGAGACCAATCCGTAAGAAATGAGGATAACCAGGCCAGAGCCGTGCCCTGGATCCCTAGATCACTCATCCGCGTTAGTATTGGTGATGGTCCACAGTATCGAATGCCGCGGAAGTGGGCAGTGAAGGGGCGTGGCCTCGTGCAGAGAACTGCTTCTGTAAAATATGCTTCTGCCCCCTCCATCCTCGATTGCCCCCCTCCAATGGCAAAAAACATACAAAAAACGAACAAAAGGTTGCTGAGGTTGTTGTGGCCGCGTCGCAGCGGTGTATTCGCACTCCTTAATTGACATCGGCTACTCAGAGGCTTCAAAAACAGCTCGCAAGCCACTATTGTGCTGTGGTTTCCAGCTGTTTTTCCTCCCACTGTGACGTCGGTTCCTCGCCGTGTGACCTCATGAGGGTAGCCGATATCGTGTGACACACTGTGGCACAGTGTAAGTTGGCAGCTCTATCCACCGCCCTACCCAGCATTACCTCTGCACCATTGTCCACAATTACACAATTCCGTATTGTACCCTAAAAAGAGTTCAAACTTGCGTTGAAACGCACAAGGCATGGAAACATATTCCGTAAATTGAAGGGGGGGGGTGTAAGCAAATGAAGAAAACCAGGGGTTCAAATTTTTCCTTCGATCACTGCTTCCGGCTCTGCCGAATGCCAGGGTAGCCGAATCAGGGCCGGGCTGGGAACCGAAACCGGCCCAGGAAAACTGCTTGGCCGGCCCCCTGGGGGTGAGGCCGAGCTGTTTGCTAGGGCCGGTTTCGGACGATTTTGTTTCAGGAGGCTGATATTGACAGCTCTCGGTAACAAAAACAGCCCCCAGGAGCCCAAAACTGCCCCCACCCACACAGCCCACTGGGGAAACACCCGGTGCCCGCTACGGCCATTCCAGCCCTACATATGAAAGCTTCTTAGTATTGAACCACCTCATGTCTTTCTTCCACTACCCTACAATCCCTGTTTCTTTAGCTCACTTGAAAGTTACTTTTCATCCCTTCTTTCCCTCTTCGTCACTGTTTTCCAATCTTTCTCTTTCTGCATTATTTCTCCCTTTTGTGCCTTTCTCGCTCCTGCACAGGGTCAGTGTGTGTTGATGGAAAACAGGTCTCGGTTCCTAAAAAATGTTTGCCGGTGCCTGCCACCCACACACTCGAGCACTAAATCTATGCAATGGGAAAACTGATGGCTCCAAGTGAGGTTTTTTTGTTTTTGCAGTTTTATATAGCAGGAACTCTATCCGAAGGTATCAGAGCGCTTTCATTGTGCACCAGCTTCAATAAAGACGGACACATTCATTTCTAGGCATGGGGAGATTAAG
Organism: Lissotriton helveticus; assembly: GCF_964261635.1. NCBI lineage: Eukaryota > Metazoa > Chordata > Amphibia > Caudata > Salamandridae > Lissotriton > Lissotriton helveticus. Next base: position 452,266,695 of record NC_136072.1, on the reverse strand, counting down.
TGATTAGCCCAGAATCACAGAATGTATGAGCCTCCCGCCAGACTCGAACCTGGTTCCCCAGCTTCAAAGTCGGCTGCTCTAGCTGTTAAGCCACACCCTCTCTGTTGTGTTTCTTCTTTAGGAGGTTGGGAAGGAGGCAGAGTGGAGAGAATTCCCCAATATTTTTAGGTCTGACCTAGAAACAGCCTTCTATATACAAAAAATAGTATTAAAAAATACATATATACGCACAGTGAGGGCTTTGGGTTAGTCTTCTTCATCTATTGGTCTGGTAATTTGTCAGTCACTTTTTGCTCCTGCCCACTACAGCTTCACACCAGGGCCAATGGGTCAGCCAGCCTGCTTCAGCTGTTGACTCTTTGACTGTGAGTTGCATCATTTAGCCTGTTCATATGCCCACATTCACCTACATAGAAGTACATTTCCTTGCCAGGGCAAATGGTCCAAAACTTTACGTTGCTGACGCTTTTTTCTGTCCATTTTTTATAGTTTTTCATTGTTTTTGTCTTCCTTGAATTTTTAAACTATGTCTTCAGGCTACAGTATTTCAAAGCCAATTATACATTTTCTTTAGAATAACAAAAATCATATTTTCTTGTGATGTGCATTAACACCTAAAGGGTGTTCTAAGCTCCTCTGCCTGCTAGGAAACACCCACCCAATTGTAGTCTACAGCTTTTTTCATTCAAAATTTCCATCGCAACAATAAGGCCATCATGTTTAGGGAGCATGTTCCTTTATTTTGTTTCCGCCTAGGGAGCATGTTCCTTTTTTTTCCGCCCTAGCTTTGCCTATGCTGGTTTCCAAATGTGGCCGCATGAGTTAATTTATAGCACTCTTGCAACTTTTTAAATGACCAGAGATATGATTTACAAACAGCTGTATATGAATACAAATGGCATTTTCCAGTACCCAGAATCCTTATTTTTCCTCTGTGGCACGTCATGTTGGTACTCATTGGGATTTCTGTGGTGCTCCTTCGTGTGTGGCTAGGTTAATGGTATCTCAGAACAGCCAGTTCTGAAAATAGCATTTGCTCCCTAGCCCACAGTTCTGTTCCCAGAGTCCTATTTGACCAGCCTGCCCCTTATCACTTTTTTACCTCAAGAATCACAAGAATATGTAAGTGAATAGAGTTTGGTGGTCCCTGCCCAGCTAAGTGGCTGCCAGTAAACTTTGAGAGTGGTTTGGCCTAAATAACCACCTCAAAAAAAAGGAATCACACAAGCCTGAGGTCCTTCAAAGAAACTTGGGGGATCTTCACCCCCTACTCAACCGAAGAAGGAAAATGATTTCAAATATTGAAATTTACTGGACAATTTCCCAATAAATGTGCTAAAAAGCCTTAGATTATGAAGGGAGCAATCATTAAATAATGCTATCATGGTATCTCAAGAAAGCTTAAGCCACACGAGGTATTAAACATTCACTCTCCCTAAGAAAACTCAGAAAAACTGGTGCCAAAACTTAATATTTTTCAGCACAATTTCCTAAAAGTGTGTAAAAAATTATTGGTAGTATGGGCAGATTAAAATCCTGCATGCAATTTCACATGCCCTACCAGCATCTTCTACATCCGACTTCCTTTTCTGTTTGCATGTTCTCGCTTTTGATAGAGTTCGAAGACGTATGTTATGACCTTGAATTTGTTAGGAAGGGGCAGGGTGCAACAAGTGTTATCCGCACAGATCTCTCAATCTTAGATTTATACAACAGAGCTAAACCCCTCTTACAGGCTCATTCATACAGGAGGGCCCCTGTAGAGGTAACATAATTCAGGGTTCAGTGGCATAGGGCAGTGGTTCTTAACCTTTTGACTTCTGGGGACCCCCACTTAATCATCATTGGAACCCAGGAACCCCTTTCTTAATCATTACTGGAAGCCAGGGACCCTGGCCTAAAAAAACTAAATTCTAATTCCAACAGCATGGTTGGAGCTATTCTAAATTCAATTGAGGCCACTCATTGCCATGCTATATTTTGTTTGATGCACCTGCACTGCTCCCACGATTCAATCTGAAGATTCTAATTTAATTTTAAGCCTTCAATTTCAAATTCCTTCACATTTACAAAAATACATATATTTTAATTAATTGTACATTTAGCTTCTTTAGCTATGTACACTCTATGTCCACTTTATGAATCTGTTAATATAATTACATGTTCTAACTAATTGTGGACCACCTGAGGGGGCTTCGCTGACCCCTGGGGTCTCTGACCCTCAGGTTGAGAAACCCTGGCATAGAGTGGAGAAGCACAGAGTGGGGTGTAGTGGCATAGATTGGAGTCGTATGTCAAAGAACAGAGTAGAGTAAAACGGCATGGAGGGGCATAGAGGGAGTTTCATAGAGCATCGTAGACTTGAGTTTTGTTTTAGAGTGGCATAGAGTGAACAAAATGTTGTGGAATCGAGTGTCATACAGTGGAGTAGAGTTTAATGGAGTAGAGTGTCGTAGGATGGACTAGAATGGACTCTAGTGAAGTAGCATAAAGTGCATTAGTGCAGAGTAGATTAGAATAGAGTGCATTGGTTGTGAATTAAGTGGCATAAAGTGCATTGACGTAGAGTGATGTGACGTAGAGTAGAGTGGTGCAAAGTAGATTTCAGTGATGTAGAGTAGATTGTTTCAGAGTAGAGGGAAGTCATGTAGGGTAGAGTAGAGAGGTTTATAGAGGCAAATGGTAGAGAGGCGTATACCAGAGAGGTGTAGAGTAGAGAGGTGTGGAATGCAGTGGCATGGAGTATAGTAGTGCAGAATAGATTAGTCTGGTGTGGAGTTATGCAGAGTGTAGTAGCGTAGAGTACACTGGCATAGAGTGGTGTAGAGTTGAGTGGTGCAGAGCAGAGTTCAGGTGTGCAGAGTTACGTGGTGCAGAGAACAGTGCTGCAGAGCACAGTGGTGCAGTATAGAATACAGTGGCATAGAGTGTAGTGACATAGAGCGCAGTGGCTTAGCGTGGAGTAGCATGCAGTGGCGTAGAGTGCAGTGGTCCAGAGTAGAGTGTCATTGAGTTTAGTGGCAGAGAATACAGTTGTGCAGAGTACAGTGTCATAGAGTACAGTGGCATATAGTGGCACATAGAACAGTAGAGTAGAGTAAAGTGGTGCAGAGTAGAATAGAGTGGTGTAGAATGCAGTGACATAGAGTGCAGTAGTGTAGAGTGGCGTAGGGCATAATGGCATGGCTTGCGTGCCATTTATAAAAATGTATATCTTCTATAGACTTCTGTCAGGCTCCCCTGGCTAGTCCAACTTGGACCCTCTCTCGTGCTTGGCCCAGGATTCAAATGGACGAACTCTCTCAATTGCTCACTGAAACTTTACCTGACTCATCTTGTGATGCTGATTCAGCAGTTGAGAATTATACACAATGGCTTGATGCCGCCTCCATCGTCTGCGCCTGCGAAAAAAGGTTACATTCAAGAGGCATCGCACAACTGCGCCTTAGTTTTCTGAGGAGTTAAGGACCTTGAAAGAGACCTGTGGGAGGCAAGAAAGATGTTGGCGAGTAAATTACTGCAGCAGCGAAAAGGACAAATATAAGATCTTCTTTCACTTGATGTGCCTCTCGGGTACTTTTCCTTCAACTTAGAAGAAAGCTGTTTTTTTGCCTCTCATTAAAAAACTTTTCCTCGACCCAAATGATCGCAACAGCTATCGGCCCATCTTTTGTCTCCACTTGCCAGTCAGGATTTTTGAAAAGGTGCCTAACTCACAATTGGGGAATTATATTAACACCAATAACCTCGTGGCCTCTACACAATTCGGCTTTCGTGTTGGTCACAGTACGGAGACCGCACATATTAAGGCTACAGAGGAGATCAGGTTGACTCTCAATCAGGGTGGTGGTGCTGCACTGATCTTGCTTGATCTATCAGCAGCCTTTGATACTGTGAGGAGGATAGGTGTGAATGGAACAGCTTGGGAGCTATTAAACGTCTTCCTATTGTGTCGGGAGCAAGCAGTCAGATTAGGTGGGTTCTCTTCACCTTCATTTACACATTAAAGCCATGCATAATCTTTTGTGTTTTAGGAAGGCGTTAAAATTGTGTTTTTTCTCTACATGATATCCTGCCTCTTTGACTTATTCCTGCATCTGTTAACTCAGCTAGTGCCAAGATGAAGAGTGGCACAGAGTGGAGTGGTGTAGAGCGCAGTGACAAAGTGCAGTGGTGCATAGTAGAGTAATTTGGGGTAAAGTGTATAGAGTAGAGTGGTGTAGAGTAGAGAGCTATCGAGTGAAATGGCGTGGTGCAGAGTAGAGTGAGGTAGTGTGGAGTGATGTAGAGTGGAGTGGAGTGGAGTGGGGTAAAGTGAAGAATGCATGGTGTGGTAGCACACTACCATTACAGACAACACTTCTTCAATTGAAATGACCATTACATTTGCACAGACATATGGTTTTACTGATAAAAGTGTCAGGCCATATTATACCATACTATAAAATAACAGGCCATAATACCACACCATAAAATGACAGATCATGCCATACCATACCATAAAATGACAGACCATACCATATTATACAATGCAATGACAGGCTATGCCATACTATACAATGGCATATCACATCACACCACACCATACCAATGACAGACCATACCATACTGTACTCTACAATACACTGCAGCCAGGCTACTATACAGCATGGCAAAAAAATTGACAAAGCGAATAGATCTTGCAAAGGTAAGACCTATTGGCTTTGCTAATGTTTGTTCGCTTTTTAGTGTTCAGGTAGGTAAGAGTACACACTATAATTTACTACCTGGAAAAAAAACATCCATTGCAAGCTTTTGCAGTTTGCTACCAATACAACGTCTCTGAAGCAATATCTGTTGTTCATGCAGATCATAGGTGCCATGGGAGAAATTAGATCTTAAAACAAAGACCAGAGGCAGTGGCATGGAAACAAGATTGGCACAAAGCTGGCAGAAAAATAAATCATTACATCTGTTTGCCCTCTTGTCCATATTAAGGTCACTCTCACAAATGTTAATATTCACCAAAAGTATCAACGTTTCGGGTCTTGCATCTAGTTTTCAGTACCTGATGACTTGATGTAGTCAGTTACAGTTTGAGGTCCAGTGAAGAAGTATTTCAGGGAAGGAAGACGCAGGCTGCATGGTGACCAAACCTCTACCCGCTCAGGTGATCCTGTTGTTCCTTCTGACCTAGTTTGATTTCCAGTCTGGATGCAAAGGACCTGGCCTGCCCATGCCCTATTCAGTCAAGCTAGCCTCCCTTTCTGGGTGTGGTTACAAGTTTGTTGCATCAGGAAGTCGAGTATTCCTTCCTCCCAATGTCTTTCTAGAGATCAGTTTCCTCACCGAAGCACTAAAGGATTCCACAAGGGAGGTCATCTCCCTGTCCCATTCACTCAATTCGTATCTACATATGGTCTATTGGCTTTAGAATCGTCTTCCTGTGCAGTAGTCGACTCTCCTTATAGATCGATTCAAGCGAAGGTTGGCAATGGGAGGAGCACGCTAACCTACCTATAGAGCCCCAGAACTCACTGGTACCAGGGAAGCTTAAGAAGCAGCACATAAAATGAAATAAGACTACCCTGGTAACATCTACCACCATATCGCTCCTGCTTAACCAGTCCCTTTGGTAAATAGCTCCTGTTACAGATCTGCTACCTCAGAATGAGGAATATGTGACCCCCTTTTTTTCGCTCTCATAGCAGACCCTGGAGGTTGACAATTCTGCCTCTTCTCTCGCCCATCTCGGAGCACTTCACTAATACCTGTGATCCACCTACATCAGAATGCTGTGGTAGATTGATCCAAATAAACCAAAATCTCTGGAAGGGCTAGCTCTATGGAGGAAGTCTATGGTCCTTCTAATCACTCGATCATTACATTGAGAACGAGGGGCAAATTCAAGCTGTTCAGTGCACCTTTGTCGCATTCTGTCACGCCCTCATCATTTCAGATTCGTTTTGTCCACCTGGAGCATGTAAGGACGGAGATGGTTCATACCGTCCCTCAAGGTTCATTCCCATAGGCACTGGTCACTTAAGCAGGTTCCTTGATCTAGGATAACCCAGCCGCAATAGTGATGCAGATTACCTGGGTCCTAAAAGAAAATACCTTTACCATACCTGCCCATATAAACCCTCTGCTGGACAAAAAATGTATTTATATTGCAGAGTATATTTTCTTTTCCTCAAAGCCTTTGCTCCCTCGCCAAAGCCTCAGCTATTCATTGAGACTCAAAACGCCATAGAAGGATTTGAAACTTTAGACCTACCATTTGAAAGTTGATGATAGTCAAATGTAGGACAGATAAAGATAGCTGTGATTGTTACTAGGAAACATCTAGTGCAGACTGTGGTTGTGAATGTGTCCTCCTGTATTGTGAGGATTTGCACTCATACAAGAAAAATGAGTCCAAGAGCCTTTACAAGTCTAACAAAAAGATCTATTAATCTATGGGTGCCTCTCTAGGGCAGCCAACACAATCATTAGCAGCTATGGATTCCACCGGTGGCTATAATGTGATCTCCATGCCTTCATGGTGCCCAAACAAGTCCAGAAGTAGTATACTGCATGTGCAACTTTGTCAAAGAGGCAGCAGAGAAGAAATGGCATAGGCCACATTGACACCACCATATGTTTCATTAACATAATGCCTCTTAGGGAGAAGCAATGCCTGAGTGAAGTCTTGTTGTTTCAAGGATATGGTTCAGGCCAAAGCGATTAGCTTGCCATTCAGGGAGACAAATGTATCATTGTCTCCTTGAATGAGGTGCTCCAGCGATTGAAGACAAGCAGACAGTGAGACGTAAACCTTTATTTGATTATATAAAATACTGATAAAAGGATAATTATTAAAATTCTACAAATGTTTGTTAAACATAGAATTACAACAACGAACAATTGATTTAACATAGTGTCCCACAACAAAGCAAGCCTCCTGGTCCTTTAACATCTGCAAAAAGTAAATATAAGGTCTTCAAATATTAAAGTTATTTACCTTCAATAAAGGTAACAAAAATCCATATGTATACATTACATAAAATTTACAAAAAAATATAAAATGCAACAGTGTCGGCTTGGTAAGACCATCACAGGGACATACAGTAATGCAATCACTACCAAGTTGGCTCAAGGAAAAACAGAGCAAATTGCATATGGAACCAAATCTAAATCTAAATAATAAGGCCTTTCTCCAATGACATATCTGATACAGTAGGGAAGGTTCTTTGCAAATGGCGGTCTGTAAGGCAATATATTGCCCGATTAAAGGTATGGTTAATTCTGAGCTCTCTCTCTAAAGTCATTGAGTCTTTAAAAAGGTCTGCTTTAATCCGGGTTTATCCTGTTTGTTGATGGAACAAGGATTCTCAAAAAGGGTTGACCTTCGCAATTTCCCCAAATAATTTGATTCCCCTCTAGCTGCAAATGCAAAACATTGGCATAGCACCATACACCAGCTTCAAAAGTGGCAATGCGAACACACTACATTGTAGATATAGATCAATAAATGGAGCAAGGGGTTTGCAACCAATTAGAGGGAGTCAGATTAAAAAGTGTGCCAATTGATTGAACACATTTTTGGCCCCTGTAGGCCAGGTTAGAATGCATAGAGTTTGAGGAATCAAAAACCACCGCCAAAAATGGAAAGCTGAATACTTTTATCAGTTTGTTATTGTTAATAGAAAGTGTGCTCATATTTAAACTCTTGAGACCACAAGCCATGGTATGGAACTTGGAATACGTAGTATCCGACACGAGCTCTATCATAAAGTTGGAAAAAGCCACCATTTATTTTGCCTCTTTGGGGTGCGTGCCCATAACATACCATCATCCGCATTTAGTAAGGCAGAAATAAGAGTGCAATTGATCAGTGAGACCTCCTGCCCACATTCCACCATAAAAGAGCTCAATTTATCAATATAGGGAATGGATTATAGAGGGGCTCAAATGCAACTTTGTCCTATTCTGCATTCTAAAATAAAGTAGTCAGTACGCTCGCCATTGGGGCCAAACCTGACTCTAGCAGGCAGATTGCAGTGGATATCAGAGAGAGTATTTACAATGGTCACATCTAAACACATCTACAGTGACAAGGGTCATAATTTACATTGATTCATCCAAGCATATGCTCTTGAGCGGTCATCAAGGCAAGATACAATGGGCAGTGCTTGGCAATCCTATATTTACCAATAATGAGTTGGAGATTTAAGCACTGCTCCAGTGTGCCTTTGCCTTCCCTAAAAACATATTGACAGAAACTAAATATGTTTTGTTTATGTGCCCAAATTCTAATGCTATTAAAAATATCTCTCCCACGCACCTTGACAGATGAGCTAATAAGGGGGATGGGTCTTTAACAAAGTGGTTACCCTTCTTAAAAATAGGTAGAATTAAAGAGGTGGACCAAGAGAGGGGCAAATCAACAGTAATGAAACTGTTGAAGACATTAGTGAACAAGTGGGCCCCAAACTTGATATAAGATTTAAAGAAATTAATGGCTACCCAACTGGGGCCTTGGACTTTGCTGGAAGGACATTCCTTTAGCACTGCACTTCCATCTTGAATCTATATAGCTAAGATGAGGTTTGAATCTAACTGCTAAGTTTGCTTAATGATTATCAACACTGGAATTAGACGGTAAATACTTGAAACATTTGCAGCTCATTAGTCAGCAGGAATGTGAGAGCTACTTCCAGTTCTAATAGAATTGACTGGATGCCAAATTTCTGTAGAACCTTTCAGTTTATTCGCATTAATTAAGGCAAAATAGTTATTCACCTTAATTTCTTCATTCCTGGCTCTGAGAGAGGTTTTAAAACCTGCCCGGCAGGCAGTGACCTCCTCTTTTTTGGGAAAGTGCTTCCCTCAAGCTTCTGTTGGATTGAGAGCAGGCAGCGTCAAACCAACTAGGTGACTCTTACCTTGAAGGTTAAACGGTTTTAAAAGAAAAGCTTTTACCACGGCACATAGACGGGTGAATGTCTGTAAAATATTGCCATTAGCCGCCTAATCAGATAGGCATATATTAAATGCTTTGAGGTGACCACTAACTAGGGACTCTAAATACTTGCATGTATAAGGTAAAGTCCAGGCTAGTCTTCAGTCATCGTTCTTAGTGCTAGTTCTGTACCTTTAACCAGGTGTCTCAGGCGTGTTAGACCCGGAAATGTTAGAATAGCTGTCAAAGGGTTATGGTCCCCTATGCACATGGAAAATGTATCACTTTTAAGTAAGTAATTCATAAGACTCCTGGACAAAAAAAAATCTAATTGATTCTGAAGGAACATCGTCTGCCAAAAGACAGTGAATGTAACAACTGACTTAGAACACATTCATGGTTATTTACTAAATCACATTCCACAGTAAAGTCCCACTTCAATACCTCTGAGATTAGGACGTACAGATGATGCATCAGGAATTGAACTGATTTCCAAGTAGTCAGTTTCATGGGTGCCTACTTATATGTTGGAGTTAAAATTGCCACATGAATTATCAAGTGGGATCCAGTGGTTCAAAACATGTGCATGTGCCCCCCCCACCCCCGTTGGAATGGTGTTGCTGTTTTTTTGACTCTGAGTGAACTGAGGCTTGCTAATCCGTGCCAGTGTTCTAACCCATTGCAAAGTGTATGTCGAATTGGCTACCCCTAATTTGCAGAGACAGACTTACTTATAAGTACCTATTATATGGTACCCACCGCATGTAAGGCAGTTTCTCCTCCCAGGGCTGCAGCCCTGATTGTGCCACCCTGTGTGTGACAAAGTCCAAAATGCCTGCCAGTCCGCCCCTGCAGACTGGAATGGCAGTGTCAAAACTGCTAGTTCTACTCTGCCATTTATACCAGTGGCAAAGCCCCCACTTCCCTTAACAACATATGTAAGTCTTCCGTAAGGAAGGCATACCAAGCCCTAGGGCATCGAGCTGTATAATATTGAGTGGGACATGTATTTTTATTTATGTCTTGACAACAACACTTCCAAATTGTTGTTTTGCTGGGGAAGAGTTAGTAGCCCCATAGGCTAACACTGAGTTACCGGCTGACCATTCAGCTCGACTATCTTCTGAATGGTACTACTGAAATGGTACTGTAAAGTATCTAATGAATCATGGCATTAAACTGGACTTTATGCCCAAGTCAAATTTAAAGTCACTTTTTTTGACAAGCAACTTTTAGAAAGTTGACACTCTGTGACCCAGTTTGACCAGTGCCATCACACAGTCACTGGCCACCAGACAGCTTTCTACTCTCCTAGATAGTAGTGTAAATGACTCCCAGGCTTAGAAACAATAGCAGCCTGTTGCAGAGCGAGGTGTTGCCTTCCCTTCACAGGAAGCCACTCATGTTGTTTGCTCAAAAGGCGAGCTTCAAAGGCGAAGCTGCCTTTGGTGGGTGTGAGAAGTTGGCCTGATATGCAGTGCTCACTATTCTAGTGATCACTATGTATCAGTCCAAACAACCCTTATTGATGATTGGTTGTAAGTCAACCTTATAGACCAGCTATCCTAGTAGCATGGATACCAGCAGTCTAAGGCTAAGACTCTAGAGGGCGTGTTAAGCCAGCTGTTTTACCATCACATTACCCCTTGAACACCAAGTGAAAGGACACCACACAAGTTGTTATGAAAATAAACAGATATTTATTTATAACAAGACTACCCTGAACTCTTTATGAGTCAGGGAGCTAAGCACACAACAAAACTCTTAAGAAAATACTTTAAGTCGCACAATTTACACAAATGCCCGAGGGGCACGAAAAACCATATACTACAAAAGTGGAATGCGAATTACTAGCAGGTAAGTAACGATTCTCAGAGGCTTTGGGATCGCTAGGACTGGACTACTGAACCTTTAGATTACTAGCAGGAGGCCTAGGGAACTCGGGTGCAGAGTGTGCACTCTCACGCGGGATGCGGGACAAAGTCTATGGAAGCTAGCATTCACAAAGTTAGTGTTCTCGGGCGAACCCGACTAGGTAGGTCAAAAACGAAAGTGGATCTGGACCCTTGGATAGTGAGGCTATGCTGAGGCACCGAAATGCCGAAGTTACCTAGCCCAGGGGCTGCAGCTGCATAGGTCTGAAAAGACGTCGGGATTCTCCGTTGACGAACCAGGAGCCTGAAGGAAAGGAGTTGCTGGCAGGCGACCAGTGAAGATTGTTCGGGGGATCCAAGCCTGGATCGAAGAAAGATGACACCTGAAAGCAGAGGGGACCAAGTTCGTGACTACTAGCCAGTAGTCAGGTGGCACCAGGAGGGCACCGGGTGGTAGTCACCTCGACTAGGTGAGTGGGCGACGCTGGGCTCTGTAGTCTCACGGACCAGGAGGCGTTGTCGGCGACCAGGATGGAGGTACGAGCTGTCCCACGATGGATGATGCTCTCGACGTCGCTGGACCCAGGATTGGGGCAACAAGTCTTGGCAAATTCAAGCCCACGCGGTGGACCTAAAATGGCGTCTGGAGTGGACCAGGAGGGTCCGGGGTGCTCCTCTCTTGGAAGGGAGCAAGGGCCAGTCTGGAGCAACCAGACCAGCAACAGTGATGTCGTCGGGCGTCGTTAAGAAGGCCACAAGCCAGCGGGCTAGTAGCCAAACAACGCGATGAGCAGCAAAAAGCAGAAGGGCCCCACGCAGATCGTGGAGATGCTGGGAGGCTGAACTTCGGTGCTGGGGCTGCTCAGGGTCGGGGCTTCTCGGACCCCAAAGCACTCACCAGAGGATCCCTCGGCGGTCGTGCTGGAAAGAAGTCGTGCAGTCTTGAAGATGGCCGGTCCCACGAGGTCTCGTCGCACCCACGGTTCTCAGCTTAGCTGTAGAGGTGGGTAGAGGTCAGAGGTGCCAGGGTAGCCAGTTCTCGTCGAGCTGGGCAGTCAGATTCTGGAGGAAGGACTTGCAGCAGACCGCAGTGTTTTTAAGATGGTGCCTGCGGATGCAGGGTGACTACTCCTTAGTCACAAGGGAGGATCTTGAAGAAGAAATCTTGATGTCCTTTCGTAGAAAGTCGTGTCTTGATTCCAAAGATGATCTGATTTGGAAGGGGGCCAGTTCCTACCTTTATCCTGAAAAAGGGGGCTGGCACGCGACTAAGTCCTGCCCTATGGGTGGGACTAGGAGGGGGGTGGTTACACCCCTCTCCTTTGGCGGGCTTTCCCCAGGCCAGGGGCTGGAATGCCCCTGGAACTGGTTTCAGCCGGCCTATGCACAGTGAGCACCGGGGTGCCACTTGCAGTCACCTTCCTCTAAAGCCCTGCCTACCTAGGATACACAAAATCCTGTCTGGGACGGTGCTGGCACCGCCCCTGACAGGAAACCCTTTGTCCTTGCCTCCTGCTCTGGGAGGACTCCCAGCAGCAGGAGGGCAGACTTGTGTCTCGGTGGCAGCATCCATTTTGTGGAGCTAAGGCTATGTCTGACTTTAACCGGGGTTACAGGTTACATACATGTCGTGTCCCTCTAGAAGGGTGGAATGCTAACCCCGTCGCCAGAATTGGCGAGGGGTTAGTATTCCAATTTGTATGACACCTTACTCGACATGTTTTGATAAAGCGATACCAGAGTTGGCATATAACCGCGAGGATTATAGTGCACTTAAGAGTATATGGTATGCGATATCATGGAAACGGCTAAGGGATGGATCCCGAAAGCCGTAGACAGGCTCAGCTCATGCCAGAGCACCATCTCACACGATTCCAAGCACTCTGCCTTCAGGATTGTTAAGGCCTGCCATAGGAGTGACTGATAGGATATCTGTGTGTCCATTTAGGTTTAGATATAGGAATACTATATCTACAGCAGAGGGTGAGTACACCACTCTGCCCCAGCTGTCAAGCAGCCAGTTGTGTCTGATTTAGTTAGTCAGCCCAGGGGTGGCATAATACATGCTGCAGCCCCTGGGAGACTCCTGGGTGCACCTCAGCCCTGGGTACAGGGACTTGAGAGGGCCCAGTGCCAATTCAGTACCTGGGTACAATTTGGATTAGAGAGAACAGCTAGGCTGTGGGTCTGATTAGCAGGCCCACAGCCAGGGAAAGTCGTAAACCAGTGAAGCAAAAAGCAAAAATCTGGGTGATCATAGGATTGCAGACCCTACTCCCCTACATGACCCCCCCAAACTTTGGGACAATAAACTAACCTTGACCAGGTGAGTCTTCTTGCTCTAAGTGGAAATACCTGGAGAGCCCATCAGCATTGCTGTGATCAGTACCAGGTCTATGCTCCACTGTAAAATCCATCCCCTGTAGGGAAATGGACCACCTAAGCAGTTTGGGGTTTTCACCCTTCATCTGATTTAGCCACAAGAGGGGCTTGTGGTCGGTCTGAATGGTGAAGTGAGTACCAAACAAGTAGGCCCTCAGCTTCTTCAGGGCCCAAACCACAGCAAAGGCCTCCCTCTCAATAGCTGACCAATTTTTCTCTCTGGGGGTCAGCCTCCTGCTAATGAAAGCAATAGGCTGGTCATTACCATCAAAATTCAGCTGAGACAGAACAGCTCCCACACCCAACTCAGAAGCATCTGTTTGGACAATGAATGGCTTGGAGTAATCTGGACTCTTAAGGATAGGTGCTGTGCACATGGCCTGTTTTAGGTCATTGAATGCTTTCTGACAGCTTGCTGTCCACTGAACTTTCTTTGGCATCTTCTTGCTTGTCAGGTCATTAAGAGGGGTCACTATGGACCCATAATTTCTGACAAACTTCCTATAGTACCCAGTCAGGCCCAAGAAAGCTCGAACCTGAGTCTGGGTGATTGGAGGAGTCCAGTCCCTGATGGCCTGTATCTTACTCTCCAGTGGCTGAACCTGGCCTCCACCTACAAGGTGGCCCAGGTATACAACCTGTGTCTGCCCTATCTGGCACTTAGTGGCCTTGATAGTGAGGCCTGCCTTTTGCAGGGCCTCTAACACTTTCCTCAGGTGGACCAGGTGATCCTCCCAGGTGGAGCTAAAGACAGCAATATCGTCAAGATATGCTGCACAGAAGTCATCCAGCCCAGTGAGGACTTGATTCACCAACCTTTGGAAGGTGGCAGGGGCATTCTTCAACCCAAAGGGCATTACCACAAACTGATAATGACCACCAGGGGTAGAAAATGCTGTCTTGGGCCTGGCTTCCTCAGCTAACCTGATTTGCCAATACCCAGCTGTCAGGTCAAATGTGCTTAAGTAGTTGGCAGAAGCCAATCTATCTATAAGTTCATCTGCCCTTGGTATTGGGTGGGCATCAGTCTTAGTGACTGCATTGAGGCCTCGGTAGTCTACGCAAAACCTCATCTCTCTCTTACCACCCTGGGTGTGAGGCTTTGGCACTAGAACTACTGGGCTAGCCCAAGGGCTATCTGAGGGCTCAATGACTTCCAACTCCAACATTTTCTGCACTTCTGTTTTGATGCAGTCTCTGACATGATCAGGCTGCCTGTAGATTTTACTCTTGACAGGCAGACTGTCTCCAGTGTCAACCTCATGGGTACACCAATCAGTTTGGCTGGGTGTCAGAGAGAACATATGTCTGAAGGATTGCAGAACTTGCCTGCAATCCTGTTGCTGATGTTCAGAGAGGCTGCCACAAAAGACAACACCATCTACTGATCCATCATCAGGATTCTGAGTGAGCAGGTCTGGGAGAGGGTCACTCTCTTCCTCCTGTCCCTCATCTGTGGCCATGAGCAAGCTCATGTCCTTCCTGTCGACATATGCCTTGAGCCTGTTCACATGGAGCACCCTGAGGGGGCTCCTGGGGGTTCCAAGGTCCACCAGGTAGGTGACCTCTCCCTTTTGCTCAATGATGGTGTGGGGCCCAGACCATTTGTCTTTGAGGGCTGCTGGTGCCACTGGCTCCACTACCCACACCTTCTGCCCAGGCTGGTATACAGTCAGGACAGCCTTCTGGTCATGCCAAGCTTTTTGGAGTTCTTGGCTGGCCTCTAGGTTTTTGGATGCCTTCTCCATGTATTCAGCCATCCTGGAGCGGAGACCAAGTACATAGTCCACTATGTTGGTTGCAGGCTTTTTGAGAGGTCTCTCCCATCCTTCCTTCACCAAACATAGGGGTCCTCTTACAGGATGCCCATACAGAAGTTCAAAAGGGCTGTAGCCAACCCCCTTCTGTGGGACCTCTCTGTAAGCAAACAAGAGGCAGGGGATCAGGACATCCCATTTTCTCCTAAGAGTTTCAGGTAGTCCATGAATCATCCCTTTGAGGGTCCTGTTGAATCTCTCAACAAGCCCATTGCATTGTGGGTGGTAGGGTGTGGTGAACTTGTAGTTCACACCACACTCCTTCCACATTGCAGTCAGATATCCTGACATGAAGTTTGTACCTCTGTCAGAAACAACCTCCTTAGGGAAGCCCACTCTGGAGAACACTCCAACTAGGGCCCTTGCCACTACAGGTGCTGTAGTGGTCCTAAGTGGAATAGCTTCAGGATACCTGGTGGCATGGTCCACCACCACCAGTATAAACTTGTGCCCTGATGCTGTCTGGGGTTCCATTGGACCAACAATGTCAATCCCCACTCTTTCAAAGGGAACCCCCACCACAGGTAGTGGTATGAGGGGGGCCTTTGTTGTGCCACCTGACTTACCACTGGCTTGGCAAGTGACACAGGAGCGACAAAACTCCTTGGTATTCTCATTCATGTGGGGCCAGTGAAAGTGTGAGACAAGCCTGTCCCAAGTCTTTGTCTGACCTAAGTGACCTGCAAGGGGAATCTCTTGGGCCAAGGTGAGAAGGAAACCTCTCAGGCAAGGGGATGACCAGCCTCCTGGTTGCACCAGGCTTGGGGTCTCTTGACTCAGAGTACAGGAGTCCATCTTACCAGTATACCCTGTGGGCACCTGTGGCATTCCCTGCAGCCTCAGCAGCCGCCTGCTGTCTGAGGGGTTCAAGGGAAGGGCAGTCTAACTGTGCCTTCCCCAGGTCTTCTCTGGAGGGTCCCCCTGAGCCCAGAAACTCAACTTGATCAAGGTCAAGTTCTTTAGGCTCAGTTTCCCTCAGCTCTCTCAGATCAGCCTCCTCAGAGACTTGATCCTCAACCTGGGGCAAGGGGGAAGGCAAAGCCTTAACCCTACTGCTCTTCTTCTTGGAAGGTGTCTGGTCCATTCTTTCAGGATCCAGCACCTGTTCAGTGGGGCATCTTCTGGCCTGTGACCTAGTCACAGCAAGCACATGTGCTGGCAAGCCTAACATTTCCATGTGAGTCCTCTGCTCCACTTCTGACCATAGTGATGACTCCAAATCATTGACCAACAAACAATCAACTGGGAGGTCTGAACTGACTACAACTTTCTTTTGACCCTTCACTCCACCCCAGGAGAAAGCAACAATCGCCATACTATGACTGGTAGTGACGTTGCTGGCATTGGTCACCAGGAAATCTGTACCTGGCATGATCTGTCCAGGGTCCACAAAGTTAGGTGTCACCATGGTGACACTGGCACAAGTGTCCCTATAGGCCTGAGCCATTTTGCCATTGATTAAAGGTGTCTGCCTGTATTTGCCCAAAGTATTGGGACTTACATCAGGGGACATATCCATATCCCCTGTACAGACAAGGACAGCCTGAGTGAGTGTGCCAACTAAGTTGTCAGACTCCTCAGTTCCCAAGGTTAACCCAACTAATCCCTTGGGAGGTGCACTACCACTACTGACTGTACTAGGGGGTGCAGTTGCCTTAGGGGCTGTAGTGGTAGAGGTTTGCCCTCCTCTTTTGGTGCACTCACTAAACCAGTGAGACTTACTTTTACAGTACTGGCACCACCTTTTTGACTGGCCTTCTTGAGTCTTCTTTTTCTGCTGTGAAGCCTGACCCCCACCCTCTTTGGTTTGTTGGGGACCTGTTGAAGACTTCTGGTCATTTTGTTCACTCTTAGTATTACCCTTCTGGTCTGCTTTCTTCTGACCACCCTGGTTCTGGTTCTGGTTCTGCTTGATCCTTGTTCTGACCCATTTGTCTGCCTTCTTTCCCAATTCTTGGGGAGAGGTCAGATCTGAATCAACAAGGTGCTGGTGCAACAACTGGTTCTGACAATTATTTAAAATGTGTTCTCTCATCATCAGATTATACAATCCTGTGTAATCAGTAACCTTGCTACCCAGCAACCAGCCCTCCAAAGCCTTAGTGGCACTATCCACAAAGTCAGACCAGTCCTGAGACTGAGTTTTCTGGGTGTCTCTGAACAGCAACCTGTACTGCTCAGTGGTTAAACCAAACCCATCAATCAGTGTATTTTTCAGGACCTGGTAATCATTAGCATCCTCCACTCTTGTAGTGAGGAGCTTGTCCCTACCTTTACCATCAAAGGAGAGCCACAGTATAGCTGCCCACTGACTTTGGGGAATGCCCTGCACAGTGCAGGCCCTCTCCAAAGCAGCCATCCATTTCTGGATGTCATCCCCTTGCTTAAAGGGGGGCACTATTTTTGTCAGGTGTTTAGTGTCTAAACCCTTCTCTCTATCTCTTGGGAGATTGCTGCCACCAGTGGGAGCTAACCCACTCATCTTCTGCTCTCTTGCAAAGGCAAGCTTCTCTTTGGCCAGGGCAAGTTCTTCCCTTTCAATCCTCAGAGTAGCCTGCCTCATCCTAGCTTCATGCTCCCTTCTCTGAGGGGAGGTCAATCTCCTCTGGGGAGAGTTCCTTCTCCTCTGAGAAGAGGCATTAGAGTGCAGAGACCTATTGGAGTCCCTAGAAAGAGATCTATCTCTCCTAACTCCAAGGTTAGGCCTACTTAGGGTCAGTCCTGGGGGTCCCCCAGATCCTAGCCCAAGCAAGTCTATGTTGGCCCTAGTTAGCCTTCTGACTACCTCAAGACCTTTGTCTACCTCATCCCCAGAGAGTTCCTCAGGCTCCTCCTCCTCAACTGCATTTACAGTGTTGTGGAGGTCTGGATCACCAAGGTGCCCCTCTAAGGCTGGCATATTCCCCTCTCCCTGAGATGCTTTACTAGCATCATAGGTCTCTAAGAGATCCAACAGGAAGGGAGTGGTGGGGTTAGCCCCCTGTTTCAATTTCCTGGAGGTACACAAGTGTCTCAACTCCTGGAAATTGAGAGCTGCATATCTTGAGCTGACCTGTGGAGGGTCAATCACCACAAGAGGGGTCCCTGAGGACTCTCCCTGGGTAGACATGCTTTTCTAGTGAGGTGTAAGTGGTGCACTTTACCTACACTATATGTTTGCCTACTGATCCCTTGCTAGAGTTGTAGTTTAGGGTGTGCTAGGCCCTGGGAGCTACAACAGCTGGTTCAGTAGAACTCAGAGTATTCTAAGCTAAGTTATATGTACCTTTAGTACTTATGTGATCTTTCACAAGATATTCTTAGGATATGTGTGGTAAAACAACAGCAAGCTCAAATCCCAACCGCTGCTCACCAATGTGAGAAGTTAGCCTGATATGCAGTGCTCACTATTCTAGTGATCACTATGTATCAGTCCAAACAACCCTTATTGATGATTGGTTGTAAGTCAACCTTATAGACCAGCTATCCTAGTAGCATGGATACGAGCAATCTAAGGCTAAGACTCTAGAGGGCGTGTTAAGCCAGCTGTTTTACCATCACATTACCCCTTGAACACCAAGTGAAAGGACACCACACAAGTTATGAAAATAAACAGATATTTATTTATAACAAGACTACCCTGAACTCTTTATGAGTCAGGGAGCTAAGCACACAACAAAACTCTTAAGAAAATACTTTAAGTCGCACAATTTACACAAATGCCCGAGGGGCACGAAAAACCATATACTACAAAAGTGGAATGCGAATTACTAGCAGGTAAGTAACGATTCTCAGAGGCTTTGGGATCGCTAGGACTGGACTACTGAACCTTTAGATTACTAGCAGGAGGCCTAGGGAACTCGGGTGCAGAGTGTGCACTCTCACGCGCGATGCGGGACAAAGTCTATGGAAGCTAGCATTCACAAAGTTAGTGTTCTCGGGCGAACCCGACTAGGTAGGTCAAAAACGAAAGTGGATCTGGACCCTTGGATAGTGAGGCTATGCTGAGGCACCGAAATGCCGAAGTTACCTAGCCCAGGGGCTGCAGCTGCATAGGTCTGAAAAGACGTCGGGATTCTCCATTGACGAACCAGGAGCCTGAAGGAAAGGAGTTGCTGGCAGGCGACCAGTGAAGATTGTTCGGGTGATCCAAGCCTGGATCGAAGAAAGATGACACCTGAAAGCAGAGGGGACCAAGTTCGTGACTACTAGCCAGTAGTCAGGTGGCACCAGGAGGGCACCGGGTGGTAGTCACCTCGACTAGGTGAGTGGGCGACGCTGGGCTCTGTAGTCTCACGGACCAGGAGGCGTTGTCGGCGACCAGGATGGAGGTACGAGCTGTCCCACGATGGATGATGCTCTCGACGTCGCTGGACCCAGGATTGGGGCAACAAGTCTTGGCAAATTCAAGCCCACGCGGTGGACCTAAAATGGCGTCTGGAGTGGACCAGGAGGGTCCGGGGTGCTCCTCTCTTGGAAGGGAGCAAGGGCCAGTCTGGAGCAACCAGACCAGCAACAGTGATGTCGTCGGGCGTCGTTAAGAAGGCCACAAGCCAGCGGGCTAGTAGCCAAACAACGCGATGAGCAGCAAAAAGCAGAAGGGCCCCACGCAGATCGTGGAGATGCTGGGAGGCTGAACTTCGGTGCTGGGGCTGCTCAGGGTCGGGGCTTCTCGGACCCCAAAGCACTCACCAGAGGATCCCTCGGCGGTTGTGCTGGAAAGAAGTCGTGCAGTCTTGAAGATGGCCGGTCCCTCGAGGTCTCGTCGCACCCACGGTTCTCAGCTTAGCTGTAGAGGTGGGTAGAGGTCAGAGGTGCCAGGGTAGCTGGTTCTCGTCGAGCTGGGCAGTCAGATTCTGGAGGAAGGACTTGCAGCAGACCGCAGTGTTCTTAAGATGGTGCCTGCGGATGCAGGGTGACTACTCCTTAGTCACAAGGGAGGATCTTGAAGAAGAAATCTTGATGTCCTTTCGTAGAAAGTCGTGTCTTGATTCCAAAGATGATCTGATTTGGAAGGGGGCCAGTTCCTACCTTTATCCTGAAAAAGGGGGCTGGCACGCGACTAAGTCCTGCCCTATGGGTGGGACTAGGAGGGGGGTGGTTACACCCCTCTCCTTTGGCGGGCTTTCCCCAGGCCAGGGGCTGGAGTGCCCCTGGAACTGGTTTCAGCCGGCCTATGCACAGTGAGCACCGGGGTGCCACTTGCAGTCACCTTCCTCTAAAGCCCTGCCTACCTAGGATACACAAAATCCTGTCTGGGACGGTGCTGGCACCGCCCCTGACAGGAAACCCTTTGTCCTTGCCTCCTGCTCTGGGAGGACTCCCAGCAGCAGGAGGGCAGACTTGTGTCTCGGTGGCAGCATCCATTTTGTGGAGCTAAGGCTATGTCTGACTTTAACCGGGGTTACAGGTTACATACATGTCGTGTCCCTCTAGAAGGGTGGAATGCTAACCCCGTCGCCAGAATTGGCGAGGGGTTAGTATTCCAATTCGTATGACACCTTACTCGACATGTTTTGATAAAGCGATACCAGAGTTGGCATATAACCGCGAGGATTATAGTGCACTTAAGAGTATATGGTATGCGATATCATGGAAACGGCTAAGGGATGGATCCCGAAAGCCGTAGACAGGCTCAGCTCATGCCAGAGCACCATCTCACACGATTCCAAGCACTCTGCCTTCAGGATTGTTAAGGCCTGCCATAGGAGTGACTGATAGGATATCTGTGTGTCCATTTAGGTTTAGATATAGGAATACTATATCTACAGCAGAGGGTGAGTACACCACTCTGCCCCAGCTGTCAAGCAGCCAGTTGTGTCTGATTTAGTTAGTCAGCCCAGGGGTGGCATAATACATGCTGCAGCCCCTGGGAGACTCCTGGGTGCACCTCAGCCCTGGGTACAGGGACTTGAGAGGGCCCAGTGCCAATTCAGTACCTGGGTACAATTTGGATTAGAGAGAACAGCTAGGCTGTGGGTCTGATTAGCAGGCCCACAGCCAGGGAAAGTCGTAAACCAGTGAAGCAAAAAGCAAAAATCTGGGTGATCATAGGATTGCAGACCCTACTCTCCTACAGTGGGCAAATGGCTTTCACTCTCCTGAGGGGCAGCCCTTTGTTCAAGTAGACCGGCGTGGAATCACGGTAGTCCATTGGCTAGTGATTGCATCTCCCTCCCCAGGCACTTTCTCGTCATAAAAATGGCGCCAGTGGCACCCTGAACCTCAGATCACAATAGAACTGGAGAAAGTACCAAAGGAGGACTGCCCTGCTGACCCCTGGACTTGGCAAAGAGAGGCTGCACTGTCTGCTGAACTGCAGCTGCCACACCTTGGGCTATCAAAGATAGGACTATGCCTGTGGCTCCTGGCTTGAGAAAACGTCGCACACAAACCCCAGACCAATGAAATGACACCAAGGGTCAATCGGCTGTTCCCCTGGAACCAACACTGGGGCCATCAAAGCTGAAGTAGCCCAACTCCGCAAGTCAGTAGCCACTTCTGAAGAATCACCGCTGACTGTCATTGGATGTCCCAAGAGACCGATCCTCGACAGCCAAAAGTTGCACCTGAGTCTGCCCGACCCCGGAGTGTTTTCCGAGTCTAGATTGGTCACCCAAGAGTGAAACGAGTCTCAACCAAAAGATGTCTCTGGGACTGCTGTGGCCGGAGTCTGGTAGCCCAGCAGCACCTGGCCTTCTACTGGCACAAAAAGGATTTCGAGGGACTCCGACCTCTGTGGCCAAAGTTGCCCCAACTGGCCCGTGGACCAAGCAATAATCCCAACTGCATCCCCATCAACCCAACAGCACCCAGAGCATCTTTCATCCTCTGCATCCACAGCTTCAGGACCACTCCATTTATGTCTTTAATGGTTATGCTGTAAAGTTTGGAACTGGACTGGAAAATGTGTTGGTGGCCAGGTAACTGTTCGTATACTCCATGTTGACCCCCAAGACTTTCTCTCTGTAGGATTTGGTCACCCTAGTCGGTCGGAGTAGATACATTCTGCATCTCCAGAACTCTCCGATGGACTTGCCTTGTCTTTGTCTCTAAAAATTCATAAAAATATGCTCTATTTGTATAAATTGGTTTTGGATTTTGTTAGTGTTGTGTCTTTCTTATTTTGTTTTTGGTACTGTTAAATTCTTTACCCTAGTTCCTTTGTTTAAGCCTTGTAGTTCAAAACCCTAGCTACCCAGGATTGAGCTTAAGGTTTACAAATCAACGTGACTGGACCCAAGAACAGTTTTTGAAAGTGAATTAAATGGTAAGGCCACACAACCAAACCATATAAAATACCCAAATCCTCACAATTACTATAATTAGAATATGAAAATAGTTCATTGTTAAAATTGAATAGATTAAAGTTAGTCATTACAGTATATAATGTCAAGCACCTGTATGACACTACTACTAGCATCAATAGATGTAACCTTAAAATTTATGGCAAGGTTGAACCAAACTAAAAGGCCCCCTTGCTCTTCTGGAGCTGGATGGTACCGCAGGAATCAATGGACAAATTTACCCGTCAGAAACCCTATCAGATACTACCCAGGTCTCCTTCAATAGAATGATGTTGTATGCATTGAGAAAAGATAGTTATTTTTAGAGGCAAGGCCCACAATATCCCAACTGATTAGGCTCCAGCTGCTAGTAGAGAATACCATAGTATCCCCGGAATTAAATCCATATTTGAGCTAGAGTCATTAGTTGGAGATGCCCAAAGACTCTGAGCTTTGTTGTTTGAGCTGTCAATCCATAGTATCAGGATTTTATGGGGTTGAAAACCTGACATGAAAGGATATTGAGATTAGAACTCGCTACCTAGAGGTGGAATTAACAAGTCCTATGTGGTAGTTGTATTGCGACAAAGGGCAGGTGAAAAAAAAAAATAGTGGAAGACCAAAGATACAACTGCGCCCGACATCAAAGTTGCTGAAATGAACAAGCAGATTATTAACATAGATGGGTATTCGGAGTCGAACCGATCCAAGAGACGCTCCGAACCAGAATTATTTGATTAGAATTAAAAATATGAAAATCTAGGTACTTTAAAAACGAGTGGATGACTTTCTTCCTTAGTTATGAGCTATTTTCCCTAGTATTGATGCCTACCAGAGGAACATGATCTAAAATATGAATGCTTTGGTGGATACATTTTATGCTGGGCAATCAGCTCACTCCCTTGACTGCATTTGCTAATCGGCCTTCCAAGAGATACACCTAGAAACAGCAGTGAATCCAGCGGGGCTTGAGGCAACAACTGCATCCACCACCGCCGTCTGTGTCATGGTCAAAGACGGCGCATCAATTGTTGGCTGGCACGTTTTCAACAGCTCAATAGAATTTCTGCGCTCTTTTTGGTTTAATGACACTTCAATCTGGCCCAGCTTTGCAAGAAGGGGTTTTAAACGCTCCTTAACCATTGTTTCTTCTAACCTAAGGTACAGTTGGTCCACAAAGGTGGACTCTGAAGAAGAAAACGTTGGCATATCTCTAAAAGTGTTCACACCCTTATAATGAGTAGTTTGTGCTCTCAGGGCCCATCTTTTGTGTTTAACTGGGGCTCAGTGGGCGGGGATGCACCATTTGTTGCAGGATCAAAGATGGAGCTAAGCTTGCTGGTTGCAGTAGTTTCAAAAATGGTATTGAATATGATGGCAGTCAGTGGTTGACTCCCAGAAACTGTACCATCACAGTGACACCTTCTCTCAGCAAGTTCAATTTTTGTGCTAACGACCCTAAAGGCCCATGCAAGAAAACTATCAATTGTCATCCCATTGGGCGGTACACTTGAATTACCTGCAGCTTTGTTTACCCATTACAAGAGATTCACAGTCAATAATGGAAGATAAAAAGTGGGGGGTTGTCCGACCTGGCCTTTTTCGGGTTCTGATGGGCATAGTTTGGGCCGCTTTTGGCTTGGTCTTCGCCCTAGGCTCGTTCCACACCACAGGAAGTGATAGTGTGCTTTAAATCTTGTTGCTTTGGGCTCCTGCCTCCACCTGGCGGCGTGAATCAAGTGATTATGGGTCTTGCAGCCCTCTGTCCCTACTTCATATGCAAAGTGTCCCAACACTGCATGAAGCAATAGATCACTTTAAAGCGATGTGCCTCGGGCTCCGGCCTTGCGGCATGAATGCAGCCCTCTGCAAAAAGTTGTCAAGCAGTACAAGGCAGGCATGGCCAGGGTCATGTCACTGTGCACCATTCAAGGAACATCTGCCAGGCCTAATGTTCCTTCTAGTTGACCAAAGCTGACCAGTCTTTAAAAGATACAGTTGAATTTTGCACCAACCCTGTAGCTGAACTTTACAATCAAAAAGGAGGTCTTTCCAAAGGAACACAAAACTTAAAACCCCAGCCTGAACTTATGCCAGAAAATTACTCTGACTTGCTTGTAACTTCCACAGACGTCTACCTTTGGAAATACATGCTTCACCAGTGGCAAAGACCTCCCTTCCACCACCATCATGGAAATAAGACCAAACAGGGCTCCAAGATTCGCTTCGTCATTCACACTGTGCGTGCTGTGCGTCCAGGCCAGTCTATCACCAAGAACAGATCTACCTGAGTCAGAATCATAAAACTTCCTGCCAACAGTGGGGAACTTTAACTTCCACTGCTTTCTAGTAAAGGGTTGGCCACTGTTCCATTGTGGGCCTGTACAATCTTAAGCAGTTTCTGTACCCATACATCCTTTAGAAGCTGACTCTGATGCACATACTGGCAGCAGTTCGGTTGTGTTTAGTGGACTTGCAGGCCATTAAACATCCACATCCCTGTGTGCTTGATCTGATGAAAGTACCTCTGTTCACCAAGAGTTTCCATCTTTTTAGTACAAAATGGTGACCATGGACCTTTATGCATCTTCAAATGTTACACAATCTGCAGGCCACGGTGTTGGACTTCCTACATCTGCAGAAGGTCCAGTGTTACCCTGAAATGGACAATTGGGTAGATTGTGAGGTCTTCTACAGAGCAAAGTGTACCCAGTTTGGTGTTGGCCTGTCAGATCCAGTCCCAGTAATCTTTAATTTATTTCAAATTTCTAAAGGAATCCCATGCACCCTCAAGGATAATCCAGTTCATAAGAGCCATCCTAAACACTAGAATATCAAGAACTTTCCTTCATCGAGAAGGTTGACGAATTGTCCACAATGGACACCGTAGATGCCTTCCTCAGCCACAGCTTCCACATGCTTTTGGAACTGTAGTCGAGATGGATACCAGTGGCTCCCCGCAGCAGAATAAGCAAACATCCTGCTTAGTTTAGGTACGGTAGCCGACTATCATTGTCTGAATATTGTCTGCCATATATAAACTGTGCCCCGAGCATTGTTTACTAAATCTGGCCACATCAGAGTTAATAAGAGAAAACCTACACCCAAAGGGATGATGTTTTTGTAAAGCGTATTCAAGGCACAATATTTATAAACCAATGTTTCTGATTATGATACCCGGTCATACTACTTTAGACTAACCTGCCACGGAACTAGGATCAGTTTTTTCTCGTCCACTGGTCCCTTGACTCATTTGTTGTTGGCAAATCAACCTCACTGCACTAGTTCAAGCCCTCTCCAGTGTGGGGCAAGTAGGCGAGACCAGATCTATTTGTGTCACATTACAGACTGTGTTTGATGACCCTTCTCTCACAATCTCTTTCCACTTGCTGCTATCCGGGCAGAATGTTTTATATATCCGTGGCACTTACCACTTATTGTACTACACCCCTGAGCACTGCATCAGTCACACCAGTGGTAACTCAAAGCCCTCTCTATTTACAATTTATGGTAACTAGATGTATTTATTGTATGTATTTGCTAGTTTTATATAGCACAAACTTGACCCTTGCAGGTATCCGTGCGATTTACAAGTTTGCAGAGCGAAGCATAGTGGCAACAATAAAATCATACACGAAGAAAAAAGATACAGGATATAGGTAGCACCCATACTAGGGAGGGTGCGCTTTACAGAGCTCAGTGGTAGGGGAGATACAGGGCTTTAAGTGGGCCGGGTCTCACAGGGTCTGGGCACCGCCAGTTATTTAAAGGGGTGCTCGAAACGGGTCTCTATCGGGCTCTGTTTTGAGCCCTGACCCAGGCGGTCCAGTTTTTTCTGGACTGCAGTGACAGCGGGCACATCGATGTGCGCTGCTCACATTGCTCACTTATCACTAGTGGAGAAGTTATGGCTTGACCTCAGACCAGGTGAGCGTTGTAAACCTTTAAAGGGTCATTTTCTCTCTGGATTTCCCTTCTCTTTTTGAAACTCGGAGTTACTCAGGAGCAGCAACATTTTCGTGGTGTCACCAGGGCTTTAAGTTGAAGCTTTTTCAATATTGTATACAAGCCATAGTTGCTGCTTATTTATCTCATGCAACCAACACCCATTGACAAAGTCAGTAGTCCTGACTTGTAGTTATGATGCTACTTGTATCATATATATGTATGCAATGGCAAACAGAAAAATACAAGTTGGGCGGCACACTATGCTAATCACAGATTTTTGGCTTACGTGTTTTTAAGCCAAGCCCTTTATTACATTGGGCACGCCCCTTTTAGAGAACTCCCCCCCCCTCCCAGTTTGTTATCACACTTAAAGTGCTGAAAACCACTATATACACCTATAGTCTCTCACATGTGTATTATAGATAGAGCCTTAATTTCTCTCTCAACTGTCAGAGTGTTTTCTAAGTGTTTTCTAACTCAGGGCAAGCATCCCTTAAGGATAAGTTCCCTCACTCACCAGAAGGTGACATGCTTCATCATATGGGGCCTCCTTACCAGTGGGAAGACCTAGTCACCGCTGGGAGCTACTACTTCTGGGTTTAAGGAAGGAGCTCAGAGATGTTTTAAGTTTTCAAGGAAGTAGGATGGTAATCCCATATGTGTGTGATGGATTTGTGATGGGGTCTATGCAGCGCTGTATGAAGGAAGGGTGTGAATTAAAACTGTCTAGATAGAATCACCAATTGACTTTATTAACGTGTTCTACCTGACAGGATTAAAAAGCGTAACAGCACAGTGGTATGGATATAAACCACTGTTAAAGGTGGGTCGACATGTTTCAGCCTATTGATCAATTTATATGTATCATCGGCTTTCTTCAGGACCAGATATTATACATTGCTGCTGCAATAAATGTGAAAAATAGGAAAAATAAATTTTTGATACACCACCAGTATTCCTGCTTAATTCTTTTGCTTGTGTCAGGCTATACTCTGGGTATCTGTTGAGAAGAACACAAAATACACAAACACTTAAAGCCTTAGGAAGATAATTCAATAAAAGCCAACATGTCATAGACAAAAAAACTGTTTGATCCGGAGTGACAAGAAACCTGAGGGTAAAGTCGGGAGAGCTAAGTGTAAAACACTGCAGTTGCCAACCAGAGTAGTCATGAATGTGAGTGAATGAAGGAAAAAGGGTATCCGAGCATATAGGGAAGAAATGTGTTCATAAGATTATAATAGTGTTTGTTTTTAGCGTTTTGGTTACACTAGAAACAGGTGCTTCTGTTGACAGTTTTGTATTGAAGTGTATTTCCCAATGAGAATAATATGTTTCTAGATATTTTGCTAAAAAAAAAAGAGAGAAATAGCGTTGTAGTTTGAATCCCACGAGGAAGAGAACTGCACGTGACCTGAAGTTACCGAAGGTTTTTTTAGGCGCGGGGAGATGAAGTGATTGGCCCATGATCACTGGACGTGGAGTCGACGTTGAGACTCGAACCTGGTTACCCAGGTGTAACTCGGTAGCTCTAACCGTTATGCCACATCTCCTCCCACCAGCTGCATAATTAGCAGACCCCCCCCCCCCAAAAAAAATGCAGAGTGCGTCTCAAACTGATCTATAGTTACTAAACAAAAACTACTTTCCAGTGCAACTTTGTCCACATATGATAAACGTTGTTAAAGTGATAAAATACTGCTGCGCGTTCGAATTCGACTTTTCGTATGGCAGACATTCTTTGGTCCTTCACTGCTAATACTAGTGGCCCCGGATATGGGTCAGGATTTGTGCGCGTGGACGAACGTGAGCAACGTGTATGTATATTGTTTCGATGACGTGGAGCTCTGACCAGTCTGAATAATGTAGATTATGATGTTAACCAGTTATTTGCGCATTTCAAATATTCTTCGAACATGGTGACACTCCATTTAATGAGTGGCCACTTGATTGACAGAACCCCCGACCAGGTTTAATAAAACACAACCTGCGGTTTGGGTGATTTTTTAAATAAACCATGACGTTTAAATAAACAGTGGGCATTTTAGGGTTGTAATTGGTCAAAAATAGGATTTTATCGGTGCCACTCCTTTGGGATAATTTTCTGGTCAGTGATACGCAATTTGCCAAGGTTTGTGATTGATTGGATACACCGTGGCTGTGAGGTGGGGCGCCGAGGCTGCAAAGGGCCTAGCCTTCAAGAGGCCGGGGTGAGGTGCTTTATTAAACATCATGATTATTAAAGCTGCCGTGGGTTGGCCTTGAAACACCCTTCTGCTGCAGCCCCCACCTCCACTTATCGGCAGGGCAGGGAGGCTTCGGCATCCAGACTCAAATTCGATCTGCGTCACGCCGATTCAACCCCCTGCTAGGCCTACTGTTGAGAAACACACATTGATGTTACCCTTCGGCCTTATGTAACAGGCTTTTACATAATCAAATCGAACTGTTACAAAACACCTGCTTCTCCACAAAGTTTTTAAATATACATGCAACCTCTCCAGGTTCTCACACAGAATTAGCAAGAGCTTTTGTGATTTTTTTTTCTTAACAAAGCAGAACCGACGACCGTGCAGGAGAAGAACCAGCACTTTTCTTATTGAGCTTTCATTTATCTCTAACATAAAAGCACCAGAAACGTTTTTTTCCATAAATAAGTAAGACAAATGTAATTGTACCTTTTCTTCTAAAAATGTCGAGAAACGTTTTGCCTCGGTTGCTTTTGTTTTTTTGAATTATTACTGTTGGATACATATTGTTGTCTCAAAACATACACATTTTTACATAAAAAGAGCAGTCTGTGTGTCATGCGAGAATCACCTTTTAAGGAGAGAGCTTTCTGTATGGAATACATCAATCAGCCAGGGACATTATCGATTTCAAATACCTGTGCTCAGGCAAAGTCTGCAAACATTTGGATTAAAGTAGCACTAATGTGTTACAAAGTGTGTAATAGTAGCATCCGCTCAGAACTTGGAATAAACTAAAGCAGCTCCTGAGACGTGTTTCGCTATTGTTAGAGCTCACCTACAGAATAGAACTTGTTTGCGATATAACAAGTACTCAGTTTTATTGAAACCAAAACGCTCAAAAGTTTTGGCACTGCATAAGCATATAATACAGAAAAATGTAACATTCTGCAAGGTGCCAATTTTTTACATCAGCCAGATTACTTCAATTCATTTATTAAAAACAAAATGCTTAAAATAACCTTGGCTTGGTGAACACAGGAATGATGTGCCCGGATCACACTGTAAGCCAAGAATCCATTCGTGCCTAGAAGCCTCCACCTGTGCAATTCATTCAAAATTGCCTAGCCTGTGCTTCTCAAAAGCATGTTGGTTGTGTTGTCCTGCCAAAGCTCTGAATAGAAAATACATTGTTACCTAAATTGGTCAAGAAGGGCTGGTTGGGGGGGAGGGTCTTGACATGTATGTATGTATGTATAGGTATTCTTATATAGCGCGTATCTGTCACCCGACGGGCATCCTGGCGCTTAGACTATCCTGATGCAATACACATACAATACATGGTTACATTACCTTGGGAAACAGGTGAGTTTTCAAAGTTTTTTTAAAAGAAATGAAGTTTTCCAAACCTCTCAATCCCAGGGGAAGAGAGTTCCACAGTTTTGCAGCCACGAATCTAAAGGATCTGCCACCCGTCCGGGACCTCAAAATCCTAGGCACAACCACCAGGTGGGAGGAAGCTGAACGAAGCAGTCTAGATGGGGTGTACCAGGAGAAGAGGTCCCGCAAAGGGGGCGGACCCTGCCCATGTAGGGCCCTAAACACCAAGCATAGTGCCTTGAACTCAATGCGCTGCGAGACTGGCAACCAGTGGAGGTCTCTTAGTGCCTTGGTGGAGGAATCCGCGCGGCGGCGTGAAAGGGCCAATTTAGCAGCAAAGTTCTGCAACCGCTGTAATTTTCCGACTAAATTGGCCGGAGCTCCCAGGAGTAGTGCGTTGCAGTAGTCAATTCGACTTAAAATTATGCTCCGCACTACCTCTGGTCTTACCTGGGGCGGGAGTAGGGGCAAGATCTTACGCAGCGAGCAGAGCAGTGCCATACAGGTGGACCCTGTGCGATTCACAGAAGCATCAAGCTGCAGATTAGTACTGAACACTACTCCCAGATTGCGGACTGACTCTACGGGCGCAGTAGCACCCTGAAAATCCAAAGGCCAGAAATCTGGCGGCAGAGGTCTGGGGACGTCACTGGAGAGGGAACTAACAAACTTACAGACACATGATTTGAGTGTGTTTGATTGACACCCCATTGTGCCACTCACTTACAAGTTTAGGTCTGGCGTTAGCTAAGACCTTAAGATTTTACTAACACTAAATGCGAAATATAATTACTTAAAGGCAGGGCCACTGGAATTATGTGGCAAGGTTGAGCAAATTATGCAGGCAAACTTTTTGGCCTAATTTAGCACACTTTGTGATAGTTTTACTTCATTAGATTGTCAGTTTTCACATGTTAATACTGTCTGGGCAAAGGTTTCATATCATTAGGACTAGGTTAAAGCAGCAGTAAGCCACTGAAAGATGACCAGTGAACATTTGGAAAGGCTTTCCTAGTAAGTTTGATCCGGTTGAGCTAGAAACAATTTTTTGGGGTTAAATCTATAAATTATGAAGCAGATAAACGAATGATTATTTGACAAGTGTGGCTAATCCATAACTACGTATAAAACGCCACAGCTCTATGAGTCATGTTTCCATTGGCCTTATTTATATGGGGTTTCAGCTAGCCCTCTTCATCCATTAACCTGTAATTGTATAATTCACATTTTCTCTCGCCTACTCTCCCCTTTCACACGGACCATATCCACACACAAAGCAATTCTCTTATGTGGCAATGTGTGCTTTTTGCTATCAACAATGTTTTAGCATTTAGCCAACTTTTTTTATTAAATAGATTGACAAGGGCCCAACAGCTTCCTCAACAAATAAGTTTTGGCAAAACAAACGTGCATGAACAAAGCTAATAGGCTGGTAGCCAACGTCAAACCTATGGTCTCTACCAATGCTTGTTTTGCTATGAGACTAATGCAGGGGAGAAAATTAACACGTACAAGCGAATAATAGCCCAACAAATAGCTAAGAAGTAGGGTATTATTTAGGGATCGAAAAAGGGGAGTATAAAATAAGCCAAGTTGAGTGTATGATAGTTTGGAGCAGAAAGCTAGTCACACCGAGCGCCCAATAGTTCTGACTTGCCGTTTCATTCCAGAAGATTACGGTCAACAGGTTCTACAAGTGAACGCTCAGAGTCGTGAATACACTTGTTCATTTAACTTTGATGTAGTTTGGAAATGCATGTGGATCAATTAGAACCTCATCAACGAAGATCCTGCTTAAGCATAAACTGTGCCATACTATACACACACGAGGTTTCATTTTGGGAATTAGTACCTTCCTTTTCCTGAACATTACATGACTTGCTAATAAGCAAAGTGATTAAAACCAAGCCCTGTCATAAGGTAATACCTTGGACTGCTGTTATAATTTTTATATTAGTATTAATTGAGTGTGTTTGAGTATCACGGCCTTGGCACTGTAGCGCTTTACGAAGAACATATGACTTTGTGACGTTGCCTATTGGTCATACGTTCATTTCAGAGGTTAGTGAAAGCGAGCATATAGAACATCAGTTCATACTACTACAGTAACCACTTGGAATACTTAATAGGTTCAGAATGGGGGCTGGGTGAGGTCTGAGAACTCGGTGATCCCAACCTCTATATAGTCGGTGCCTTCTGCCGCTTTGCCTTCATGAGTTGCTCAGATATCCAGACCTGAAGGGAACAAGGAGGGTCATATCTAGGGCTCCCGGTTTTATGGTATTTATATTTTTGTAATTTCCGTCTGTATTTATCCATATTTATTTTTTGCTAATTTTACCTGCATCCATATTATTTAAGGTTTTGTGAAAAAATTAAGCTGAAATGTGTTTATTTTTGCATTTATTTATCCAGTTAATGCGCACTCATGCCTCAACACCTGACAGGTTTCAATGATATATACACATTCAGATGGTAGAATATGCACTTGTAGGAAAATATGTAGATTTTAGCACCAAGGTTGTGCAAATCTACTGCTGTTTAAGCCCGTTTACTAAAATCCCTATATTTTTGAAATCCCCTTGCCTCTCAATCTGCACTGCTATTGGCCTGGCAGTCATGATTGACAGCATTTAGAATCACTCAAAAACAAACCAAGTTTCCGTTTTTATCTGCATTTATAAATAAATACAGACAGGAAAATAAATGTTTTTCTGTCTGTATTTATCTGTAAAAATCTGTAAAAATGGAAAAGAGGGAGCCCTAGTCATAACCTATTTCTTAAACATCATGAACAAGTGTCAACCTTCTCGTGGAGGAGGAGATTGCTACAAAGTAGTTGAGCGGGAGTGGGGGGGGGGATCATGTGCATAACGAAACTTGAGACCCCCCTGCAAGGTGCATGGAAGGGCCCCTGCACCGGATTTAATGTGAGTACTGTGCTGTGGGTCCCTCCCTGCTGCTAGGGGCATCCCGCACCGTGGAGGCGCTGCCGGGATCTGTGTTACCCCACTGGGGGGGGGGGGGGGGGAGGGAGGATTTACATGCTTCTTTGCATTCTCCTCCCTTGTCAACAGGGCCAGTAGGATACATAGATTCAAGCCAATGTTGATGTGGGTGCGCCAGAGAAAATACATTTCATATGCCAGATTGGTATCCTCTGAAAATTCTCAGTAGGTTCAATGCATTTGGGCAGAGGTCTGCGCGGAGGCAGCATTGAGTACAGATTTGAGAGAGTCTGAGCCACATGTAGTGAGGGTCGGGTACAAGCTCTCGAGTCGCATGTCAATCAGCCATTCTGGAAGTGAATGATGGTGGTCATTTCCCCTCATAATTTGCTCCAATGTGGTAGGATCTCACTGGAGGTTGACTGAATATCCAGGGTTGACTTGTATTCAAGCAGAGTTTCAAGTGCAGGATGTCAATTCTCAGTATTAATCGGCTTGTCATAAGTGAAGGGTAAGTTTATTCGTATATGTTGCATAAAGTGACCTTGATTGTTGGTATTTATTTCGTTTTTTTTGTGCGTGGGTTTCACCTTGCTTCCAATAAACTCGAGGAAACAGGGACAAACTATCTTATCTGCCTTTCATTTCTCGAGTTTGTGAAAGAGCATGAAGACCTGTTTTATGATTAAAAACAAGAAATGAAATTGAAATGAAATTAAATTAAATTTGTACTTGTAAAGCGCACTTATACCCCAACTGGGGTGTCCTGTCGCTGTAACGCATACCGCTGTGGAACCTTTCCTGGCTTTTCCCTGTGAAATGTCCACTCCTGGGCACCCCCAAGGTGAAGCTGTTGGGGCCATTGTGGAGATTAGGCAAGCTTTTGCCCAGAGTTGCAGAGTGGGACCCATGATTAGAATAGGCACCGAGGCGAGAATTATCAGGTCCGAGGAAATTGAGCCCAAGTCCCGCCAAGGCGGGAATTGAACCCTGGTCCCGGGCCAGATCTCTGCCTCAGGGTCTGCCGCTCTAACCATTGAGCCACACTTCTCCTCTTATCAGCTGTTTGTCTCTGCTTCTCTCTGTGTCCATATTCACTGAAGGTCTAGATCACTATAAAAAGATTTTATTAAGGACCTTTTAAAATAAGATACAATTAAAATCTTTTTAGATGGTGCACATCCGTGCACTGCAAGGATTTAAATGCTTTCTCCAGTCACTGAATAGACCGGGGAATCCAAAATCCAGTCTCACGGATCTGATTTAGGAGTTGTGCTAATTGGCTTAAAGTGAACAACACACAAATTAAAAAGGCTTGGTTCTGCAAAAGTTTGCAAAATTCTCTTCTGCTTAATTCCAAAACTTTTGTTTTTGCCAACTGCATGAATACTGCAAATCCTACTTTTTGCAGGAAAAATCCCCTCATTTGTTGCCAATAAATTCTGGATAAGTTGTGTGAAATTGCAGAGTGAGCCCTTCCTCTCGACTACATGGAGATAATCTTAATTTTGCACAACCCACTTTCGAGAAATCCTGTCGATCTTCAAGTGTGTGACCAGTCATGCTACACTGTTGGCATTTTTCTGCTCATGCTCTCCGCACCGAACAAAACCTAGTTGGTCTATTGGCTCTGTCTCTTGCTCATCGTTTATTTCAAAGTGTATTTTGCAAACTGATCACTATATGGAGAAAAATGATCCCAATATAACTCTGCAGAGTTTGCCATCTTAATGCAAATCATTAGTAGAAGAGTTTCTACTGCATATGCATTCTTGTAGGATGGAAAGGCAAAGCCCTGTTTCAGCTTCTTTTCAGGTGCTGCACTTGTTTAATTGAGGACACGCTTTTCCCTACTGTTTTTTTGTGTATTTCAAAAGGTTATGAGTGCATAGGCTCTGCTGACTTACTTTCATGGATGCCCTAAAACTATTCAAGGTATGTATGACGTTACAACGCATGCTTTTACCACACATGCTGTTACAACGCAGTTTTTACAATGCATACCATTACAACGCATAGCGCTTTGGGGTGCTGGATAGTGAATAGTTTAATTTACTATTCCAACTCCAGTCCCTGTGGACACTAGGGAAGGTGTTGGATAGTAAATTAAATCTATTCCCTATCCTAGAGCGCCCCCCAGCGCAATGCGTTGTAATGGTTTTCGTTGTAAAACCTGCGTTGTAATAGCACTGCGTGGTAAAAGTTGCGTTGTAAAGGATGTTTCCCCTATTCAAGCCGATAAAACAGTAAGTTCCTACCAATCAATTCATAATATCTACCCAAATCTCTATGCTGCCCTGCATCGATTACAGGAAACTTGGTCTTCACTGGATATGTAGTTGTGCATAATGGGCTGGCAGACCAATGGCAGAGACTGTACATTTTTTTAACACCTTCATTCAGTAGCCAGTTTTTATTATGCAAATTCCTGAACATGAAGAAACCTACCTAATGGGACAGTAAACCCTTAAATACAACACAGTACATTAGAGATGTTTTACTCTTAATGCTAGGTGTCTCTATGCAGAAGCAGGCCTGCTCTAGCAGACAAGTAAAGGAGCTTGCTTATGCCTCTATTTAGCATTGTATAAGTATGTGAAAACAAAGTCCTCTATAAGAGCAAACCTTGTCACCTCAGGGATTGAGGACAATCCCACATCACTCTCTACACAAACTGAGTCTGAAATACCTCCTGTTAGTCCAGCACCCAGCCTCATCAGGCTCTAAGGCCCCGAGTCAGACTTTGGAGGAGAATCCCAAACCCTGTGCAAATTCAGGCTTGCACAGGGATCGAAACTTAAAGTTTTGATGTCAACACTACAATGTTCCAAGTTAGCTGGGCTGATTTAGGCAGGTCCAGCCTGCTGGAATTTATCTGGTAAAAATGTTTGGGGAAAAAGGGCAAAACATGCTGAATTCTGTGCAATGCTGCTCCTGCATGTAATGCCTTATCTCCCAGTTGAAAAGTAGGAATGGAAGGTATTTACCTGGTGTGGCTGGTAACTACTGTTACGGCCAACTCTTGCTCCGATCATCCATACAAGTCCATCTTATTTTGACACCCATATACTTTCTTTATGCTACTTCATTCATTCTCACTTAAATATGTCTTCATCCTAAGATATGTTTCTTATTTGTATATTATTAAATGCATAGCTGATTCACTACGTGGGTATGAATCATTAAATGATATATAAAAACATAGCAGACTGCTTTCTAGGATTTGCTTAACAGACCGCACGAGGTCTCTGGTTACAAACAACCTATTGTGGGCTTACCAATAACTTGTAGTTGGCTTACAGAATGCTCATTGGTTACCACTGGTGAACTTTGTCACTCTCACGTGCTTGCTTCTTATTCTATGGCTTGCCTTCCTATTCTTATGTTTGTCCCTCCCCTGGAACATAACCTCTTTAGCGTTCTCTTGATTGGCTGACTTGTCCTTCCATTGCTAATTTTTATGGAACTATTTTTTTTATTGATCTTTTTGGTTATGCACTTCATGAGTGCATGTGTTTTCCAGCTCTCTCCCTTGTGTGACTGACCCCTGCAATATGCTCACCCCACCCCACACCCTGTGCTTATCTCTCTCTCTCTCTCTCTCTCTCTCTCTCTCTCTCTCTCTCTCTCTCTCACACTCTCACCCACCCACGTATTACATTCTCCCTCATGTGCAGCTTTCGCCCCCATCCACTACCCCACCTGCCACTCCCTTTGTTTCCCTTCTTGCCGTCCTTTATTTTGCGCCTTTGGACTAAAAAAATGTATTTTTAAAAAACACAATTGGGTCGAATTTAGCTTGGTTCAGTAGACTTTAAAAAAAAGGTGAATGTGTCATTCTCTATACAAGTGCATGCGGGGCAATGCATCCACACACATACAGAATGACGTGACCCACAAATGCAGTCATGTCACCAATCCTTTATCTTTTTTAGGTCGAGGGACTGTTGCACTGCGAAGCAGTCGGGGCGGAGTCACGAATAATTTGTTTTGGCGTTAGGGGGCTTGGAACCCGCCCTCTTCATTGGCTGGCTTTCTAAACGGAGGCCAGCCATTGGAGGAGAAGGGAGTCACTCCAATAAAGCCCTGTCTCTTTTGGATTCGGGGGCGTGTTTTTGGTGTTCTTTCGCCCTGTGACGTCATCCGTCACTCAGAACGCCAAAAACACGCCCCCGAATCCGAAATTTTCGGATGTTTGCGGCCGCCATTGTTGCCTGGCCGCCGTCGAGTCTTCCAGTGAGTGCTTGTTCCTTGTTCTCCTTCCCTCGCACTCCCCTCGTCGTCCCTCTCCCTCCCGCTGCCGAGTCTTCCAGTGAGTGCGTGTTCCTTGTTCTCCTTCCCTCCCACTCCCCTCGTCGTCTCTCTCCCTCCCTGCCGCCGCCTAGTCTTCCAGTGAGTGCTTGTTCCTTGTTCTCCTTCCCTCCCACTCCCCTCGTCGTCTCTCTCCCTCCCTGCCGCCGCTGAGTCTTTCAGTGAGTGCTTGTTCCTTGTTCTCCTTCCCTCCCACTCCCCTCGTCGTCTCTCTCCCTCCCTGCCGCCGCCGAGTCTTCCAGTGAGTGCTTGTTCCTTGTTCTCCTTCTCTCCCACTCCCCTCGTCGTCTCTCTCCCTCCCTCTTTCTCTCTGGGAGGAATTCGCTGCTGATAATATCGCTGCTCTGTGATTTCACTCTGCTTTAGCCGCGGGGTCCAGGTGAGGCTGTTCTGCACATACCACGGTGGAGTGATCCCGACAGGTGAGCGTGGGGGGCGGAGCAGGCGTGGGATGCTGGTTGGACCCCCTCCCCTTATCCCCTCTCGTGCTTCGACGTGAACTCTGTTCGCTGGAACAGGGGGGCTGTGTGGTGAAGGCGATTGCGTAATAATCCTGTTCCAGGTCTCCCAAGTCCCGGGCATGCCAGCCGCTAATTGTTTGGTTGAGCTTAATGGTGAATAGCTTAAGGCTGATGTCAGGACCTCGGGCATTATCTGGATTGACACAGTGATGTCATGCATGAGTTTGCATGCCAAGGACTGCCGTTGTAGAGTTCGGCAAAGTGGTGATGTGCAAGACATTGTGTTCCCAGAGTCGCTACGTTTGGGTTATGTACCATGATGAGATGCAAGATTTAGGGTGGTCATTGTGTGTATCATCATAGAGGTAATATGCAGGAGTTCGGGTATCCACAGTGGCAGTCTGTGGTTTAGGGCACTGGTGATATGCAGGAGTTTGGGTATCCGCTGTGGCCAGTGTTTTGTTTAGGGCAATGGTGAAAGTCAGGAGTTCAGGTGTCCGCAGTGGCCCGTTGTGGTGTAGAGCAAGTTTGGGTGTCCAAAGTTGTCCGTGTCCGTGTGTGGTTTAGGGCAGTGGTGATATGCAGAAGTTTGGCTGTCCGCAGTGGCCAATGCTTGATTTAGTGAAGTGGTGATATGCAGGCCTTCGGGTGTTCGCATGGGCCAGTGCTTGGTTAGCGAAGTGGTGATATGCAGGAGTTTGGATGTCCGCAGGGGCAGTGCTTGATTTAGCGCAGTGGTGATATGCAGGAGTTTGGATGTCCACAATGGCCAGTGCTTGATTTAGCGCAGTGGGAATATGCAGTAGTTTGGATGGCCACAGGAGCAGTGCTTGATTTAGTGCAGTAGTGATATGCAGAAGTTTGGGTGTCCGCAGGGGCAGTGCTTTATTTAGCGCAGAGGTGATATGCAGGAATTTGGGCGTCCGCAGTGGCCAATGCTTTATTTAGCGCAGAGGTGATATGTAGGAGTTTGGGTGTCCGCAGTGGCCAGTGATTGATTTAGCGCAGTGGTGATATGCAGGAGTTTGGGTATCCGCAGTGGCCAGTGCTTGATTTAGCGCAGTGGTGATATGCAGGAGTTCGGGTGTCCGCAGTGGCCAGTTCTTGATTTAGCGCAGTGGTGATATGCAGGAGTTCGGGTGTCCACAGTGGCCCCTGTGTGTTTAAGTGCAGCAATGAGATGCAGCAGTTGGGTGTACGCAGTGGCCACTTGATGTGGTTCCACCCCCTCACAGTTTTAACATTGCTTCAGCTGCAATAACCAGTAGCAGGCTTTTTTTTTCTTTTGCCTTTCACGCGGACTGTTACATTTTCACATGTGACTGCAATTATTTAATACACTGGTGCTTGATACTTTCAGGGAGATAACTCTCGAGGGTGGGCAGGGACAAAAAGGATTTGTTTTGAAACTTTTAGCGTTCTGCCCCTGAGGAATCAATGGGCGCATTGTTGTGGCTCTCTGTGTGTGTGTGGGTAGGGCTCTGTGTGTGTGGGTAGGGCTCTGTGTGTGCGGGTAGGGCTCTGAGTGTGGGTAGGGCTCTGTGTGTGTGGGGGTGGCTCTGTGTGTGTGTGGGTGACTTTCTGTGTGTGTGTGTGTGTGTGTGGGGGGGGCTTTCTGTATGTGTGGCTCTTTGCCCACGAATAATCTCTACTACTCTCTAATGCTCACCTATTGCCATTTTAAATGACAATACCATTTATTTATGTTTAAAAAAATATAAAAAATGTCATGAGCAATGCCAATAGCTCTACCTTTAATAATGCCGAGACCATTGCATTGTAAATGCTTGTTTCTTTTCTTACCGATGCCACATTGCATCAGCAAACCGCATTGGCAAAGCCAATCGGTCCATGAGACGAGATCTGTTGGCTTTGCCAGTGCTTGTCACTAGTTTCCTAATACAGTGATGTCCAATTAGACCCTGATTCTGAGAGGCTAAGGGCACATGACATCTCTGGTAAAAATGTAGGCACAAATAGAGCACTCATTAATTACTGACTGCGCAGGATGCTGTAATTAGTTGGACAGCAAGCTAAAGTCCTCAAAATGGTGGATACATTGTGCTTGGTTTCCTCTTTCCAAGATGCAAAAATGGAATTCTGCACTCTGCGCCCTCACGGTTTTCACCAGGTTACCCCTGATTAAACTTGACCCACAATTACCAGTGTATAGAGGCAGTTCCAGAGGAAGGTAATACAAGGATCTGTCTCCAATGCCACTATCAAGGAGTCGCCAAGTGTCCCTAGCCATTGGCAAATATCGTCCTGAGGACAAAGACTTCAGCAAAAAGTTCCTTTGCAAAGAGCAGCAAAAATTACGGCACCAGCAGCGACTGTGTCTCATCTGAAATACAGTTCTGAGATCCTAGCCTACTTAAGACTGCTCTGGATAGAGCAAAGGTGTCTCGAGGTCGGTCATAATGTTTATGCAAATTAGTGAACTAGATCAAGATTTGGCAGTGGCTGTTTCACTCACAGAATCGTAAGAATTCAAAACACATGTTCCATCGATATAATCAAAAACGCTGTTTAGGTTATGATATAGAATATCAGGGCAGACTTGGGCACTGGAGCAACTCGTAGCTTCTTGTTTGAAATCTAATTTGCATACCTTTTCAGAGTGGCATGCAGTTGCCGCCGAGATAATTTTTTAAAATAGTGCACACTCAGAAATGAATTTCCCCAGTGCATTTGGGCAAATTAAGGGTAGATCTATGGTGTCCAAGGCTCGTAACAAAATGAGAGTGCTAGAGACTGAGCTGCTTGCTCCGAAGAAAGCCTCCAGATCCCCTATATACAAGTCTCGCGCTGTTTCAGTCACCCCCACATACGCAGTAGGCTTATGCCATACTGCAGGAGGTTTATTTTCCCTTGCCCGTAGGCAGCCGGGCCAGGATTTGCCTAGGGTGCATAGCCACCTATACAAGTCCATGTGAGATAGCTAGAGAGCAGCCGCGGCCCGTGCAGGTAAGAGCAGTGGGCCAGTTGGGAAGGGGCGGGGGTATTTCGACAGACGACCATGAGGGAAAATTATTTATTTATTGAATTTTCTCTCGTGGTAGTTTGTCGACTCCCCCCACCCCCGCGGCACCACCACTCTTACCTGCACGGACCCCATGCTTCGGGTTGCTTCTGTGTCAATAAAGTGGTGAAGAAGGAGATGTCTCGGTTGTATATGGAGCGATGGCCTCCCAACCACAACATGGAGCATGTATGATTTGGAAACACCCCTATGGTTGGAGGTCAT
Source organism: Lissotriton helveticus (assembly GCF_964261635.1). Lineage (NCBI taxonomy): Eukaryota > Metazoa > Chordata > Amphibia > Caudata > Salamandridae > Lissotriton > Lissotriton helveticus. The sequence continues at coordinate 452,225,950 of NC_136072.1, read as the reverse complement.
ACATTCAATTATGCCCCTAGCCCATCTTCCTTCTCGGCTTATGGGTGCCACTGGCACCTGATTTTGTGGTTGATGCTTTTTCTTCTCCACCTGGCCTACAATTGTTAACTGGCTCCTTCGTGAGGTAGGCGGCATGGAAGTCAGGCACCTTAAAATATCTCAATTTTGCCAGGGAAAGGGCACGCCCTGGAATTTATTAACCAATGATGCGCTATGACACGTGGCTTTTTATTGGGTCACTGTGCCTTGACATTGGTACATATCTATACTGGATTGCTAAATTTTCAGAATGCTGGTATGCAATGACTGAATTTATATTAAGTTAGATGACCAAGTTCCTCAGAAGCCTAAGTTGTAGAGAAACACTTTGCATAAATGCCCAAGCAGATTTATTTAAATTTGTCTCCAGCTTTTCAGCGAGGTCTTTGTACTACATGCTCATAGAAGGATGTGTGTGCACTATGCTGGCCTGGTACACTACACACAACAGCAGTGGCATCGTGAACTCCTGCTGTCACAGCTTAAGCAGGGGTGGTGTTGACAATTAGTTATTTATGACCCTGTCCTGGTGCAGCTCTGAGGTAAAAGCTATTAAAAAATCAAAAGTAAAGGAAAACGATAAATAACACCGTGATAAGGAGTTAACCACGGCAAAGACATTAAGAGAAAAAGAGAGGGAATGATTTGGAAAGCAGAGCAAAAGGAAGGACATATAAAAATAAGGAAGGAACTGGAGATGAAAAGATAAAAGCAAGGTTGAAAGGAGTGGAAGGGAAAAACAAGATTTACATGGGTGGGTGAAAGGAAGTGTCTGTAATGACAGGCTGGATGAATGGGTGGATAGATGAATAGACGTCTGGATGGAAGGGTGAAAGGATGAATTGGCAGATTGACAAAAATGAATGGATGAATGAATGGGTAAAAGTATGGAGGAGTGGTTGGAAATGTGAGTAGAAGGATGGCTGCAAGACTGCAATGATGAGAGGGTAGATGGATGGATGGAATTGTGAAAGGATGAATGTATGGGTGGAAACATGAAAAGATGGATAGATGGATGAATGCATTGCAGGCTTAAAGGGTGGAGAAATAGATGGGCAGAAGGCTGGATTAAGGGACCTCGTCCAGAGTGGGTGGAGTTTACTGGCATTGCTCACCTGATGGCCTTCGAAGGATGGATCAAAGTGGGGAGTATTTTAATTTTCTGTCTACTCCCTTGCACAACAGAAAACTATGGATCCGCAGGTAAGGAACGTACTGTTCCACACAACAAGTCCAGAGCCTGTGCTCGTGGGCATCTCAGTTGCTCGTCTTTTGGCTTTGATTTTAACTGCAGAATGATGCTTGTACTGAACTTCAGCAGTTACCAGCAAACATTAAGGATTGTTAAAGTCTACAATTGTAAACTGTTGTGGCAAATGAGCATTCCTAATAGGTGTCTAATTCCCACTGTTCTCTTGCTCTGCAGTTCGTCATGTACATTGGTCAAGTGTCCAAGGACCTTCTGAAGTGGCCTCGGCCGAAGTCGCCTCCAGTGGTAAAGCTAGAAACCAGAGTTGACGCAGAGTACGGCATGCCATCCACCCATGCCATGGCAGCTACCGCCATTTCATTCACTTTCCTCCTCTCAACTATGGACCGGTATAAGGTAAGAAGGAAAACACATTAAGGCGTAATACAAGCATTGAACTATGACCACTAAATAAACGGATTAACTATTAACATGCATTCTAAACCAGAAAAGTGTTTATAAGTTGGTTTGAGCAAGCTCTGGGTGTTGTGTAAGACACAGATGGAGAAGATTGCTAAGAACACGTAATCACTTGAGAGCAACATACATGCCACAGGCTGCTGAAACATTATTGTAGAATAATTAAATTATTGGCCAAATTAAATGAACAGATGCCCCTGTATGTACCGTATTTCTCACGAACCATTCGATTCTGCTCCTTATTCACGTGAAGAAGCCGGTCTACCAGACACTCTAGGAAAAACATGCTGACATGGAACAAAATTCTGGATTCTGGAAATGCATTGAAGATCACCTTGGTGGTTGATTAATGACCATCCGATGCTGCTGTTACAGACCAGATCTGTCCAGGGATTCAATACTTGAAAAAGTGCCTGAACTGGAGAAAGTCTACGTACTCTCAGTTGACTAGCACCATATTTGAACTGCTTGTTCTGTGTTGAAACTCCTGTGCCAGCTTTTCCCAAAATATCACCATATCCCACAAGTATTGATGTGAATTTTATAAAGCATGTTAGAAGATTTCTTGTTGATATGCTACATAAGCCTTATGGAGACCGCGTTCATCTGTCAAATTACTGTTCCATAAAATTATCCCTTTCACTTGAAAGTCTCATAAAAGTTAGCGAAAGGTCACTTGCAACTATATATGGGACTGACATTAAAATCTTACTTTCAAACTGGAAAAGGCACTTAAGGTACAACAAACAACTTTGGGCATTAAATAAAGCAGCCTAAGTGCCAATTTATTGCTCCAATGTTAGCTCGGTGGGCTGCATCTTCAACCTGGCTAAAAGTATTGGTAAAAAACCTGTAGCCCCTTTATTGAAAGTTTATAAGAGGAAATGCCTCCCGATCTTTACTTATGGTGCCGGAATCTGGGGTTATGCGAATACCAGCAACCTCCAGGTGGAACAAAACAGGGTGCTCAGGAGACTCTTGGAAGTCCCACCTGCATGTTTCACCTTCATAGTCCAAGAGAAGCTTGGGATGGAGTATGCTGAGAATACTATCAAGCTCGCTCCTTTGGTGTTCCATCTGGGTCAATCCCCGTGCTGGGTTAAATTAAGAAATTATTAATGACTGCCTTACATGTGAGAAATCCTTGAAAATCCCCCAGTTTGATTATATCCAAACCGAATGAACAAAATTGGGTAGGGTGTCTCTCTTCATCAACCCTTCCTACATACGGAAGACTGATATTGTGTGGGTCAAACCTGATTTCTAAACCAGGTCAAGAACACTAGGAGAGCGCCTCAAGTTTAACAAACGGTCTGTTAGAGACTATGCATAGGTCCACCTTTCCCCCTCCCTGGAGCCTAACCTTGAGTGGATTATTAATTCACGGGTTAGGTGTCTGCTTACTAGGATCAGGTTGGGATTCGTGAGGTGGTATCCTGACTTACCTCTTGGCCAATTTGATCCCACAAAAGTCATATGTTCACGTGACAAATCTTCCCCACAAAGCCTTTTACATTTCACCTTCTGTAAATGTTTTATCGATCGTACAAAAATGTTTTAAATCCCCTTATACTGAAGAAAAGGGATCAGAATGTCCGGACTAGCCATTGGGTAATACAACAACTGGATTCCCCATCTAACTGCATTAATATTGGTCTGCTCTCTTTTGAAATCTGCTGTTAGCAGAAGGAAAGTATTAATGTTTTAGTTGGATGGACTAACTCTTGATTGAAAGCCATATGCTTCCAAATTAATTTCCTTATGTGATTTAGGCACTTTAAACTACACTTTATTTGTACTTTTCTGCAATGCTAGACTATTGCTTCTGCGTGATTGAATGCTTATTTTGTGATCAATTTGTGTATTTATGGAGTTCTATTTGTTGCTGAATTTGATAAGAATTGGTTTATTTTTAACTTCTTTTTATGTATCTTTTTAAAAGTATCGGATCATGACGTTCGTCCTGTATACTCTTAAGGTCACATCTGTGTCCAAAATAAAGTTTTTTGACGTGACTACTGCTCCCATGCTGTAAGATTTGCAAGCTAAATTTAATCTTCTGAATCATACAATATTGTTCATGAGACTGCCAGTGATGGCGGTCTTTGAACCAATACTCAAATTAGATTGTGTTGTACTTCGTCACAGGAAAGCTAGAGCAATTGAAGCATAATCCTGTTGATATCTTGGTATTTTCTTATCCAGTGCCCTTTTCCCCAATTACGTATATATATTTTATGGTGTCTTAGATATATATGCAGTGGGTCTGATTCACCAGATATTTTTGTATATAAGTAATTATTAAGTGAGCATATCACCATTTATAGCTATAAACTCTGCATCAAAGATTCAAAAAGGGTGAACTTATTGGCATAAATGGATATACTAACTCTTAAATTAAAAAATGCCCAATATTGTCGAAGTTTACATGAGTATATATGCTCATATGGTCCAGTTGCTGGATGTCCTGGGTGGGACAGCTGAAAAAGGTGGCGAAGCAAAACAGTGCCATAACTTTGGGGTATTCCCAATGTTTTTAAGACTCTGAAGAATGTTTGCGCTTTACACCTGTTTAACTGTAAGAGTTAGAAATTTCAGACTAGGAAATAGAGGGAACATAACAAACATTGATAGAGGTAAAAGGGTAGTGGTTTCTACACACAGAGAAATAATTTCCTAATTTATAAGCCAAACAAAAATTTTAAAATTACCAATGTGTAATAGTTGTGCATGCAATTATGTAAACAAGCCATTTTCTGTGTGTACATATTTACACATGTAAGTACACATAGAGAGCTTTTATTGTTGCCACATCCGAGGAGAATTCCTAGAATTCATTGAGAATGGCAAGAAGATTTTAAATGTATTGAAAAATGTTCTTATAAGGCTCTGTGGTTAAATGACCAACTTTCTTTGTGAGTACAGTAGATGGACAAAAGTGGCTCCAAGGGTGAGTTATTTATTTTCTCTAATTTTAGATTATTGAAAGGTGAATCTGATGACAGAAACCTCCCAGAATTTTTACAAATGTTACAAGTTTTCACTTTGTATTTACAAATATACATGCATAACAAGATTGTCACAGGTGGGTAATCAATATTGATGCAGTGTAAGAGAAAATATCCTAGTAAGAATTGTCAGTTGGGGGGGGTCAGACTTTGCAGGTGCATAACCAACCTAAAATACACTAAATTCTATGTCTATGACGTATGATATTGTACAGTGGAGATATTCTTGACTGATCGAAATGAATTTAGAAGTGCAAATTAATTAGGTCAATGCACTATTTCGTTCTCCTATAGTTTAGTATTATCTTCACCCAGACAAAAAAAAACTTTAAAAGTATATGCACATAACTTATAAAAATCTAAAATGAAATGAAAGCCAAATTAAAATTCTGCTTAATGTGCAGTTCAAACAGCCCCCAAGGTTGGCTCATAATTACATTGTTATTGTTATTTATATGCTGATATGACTCATTCCATTATGAATGTGATCAAAGTGCAGAATAGCCACACATCTGGTTTTAATTCAGTTGGTTCTTAGTTTCAGTTCAAGTTTATTACAATCATCATCAATGAAAACTATAATATAATTACATAAACCACATTTACTAAATTATTGATTAATACTCCTCAGGCAGTGTAATATAAAATATACATGCATATACCTTAAAAATGTCATCAGCTTAATTAGGACCCAAAAAAACGTATGCAGGTGCTATATCAGATGCACTCCTCCAACTAATTAATTCCAGTGCATCTGTCCTATCATTTATAACATGTCATAGAAATAGTAGGCAAAGTGCCTTCCAACAAGAGTTAAGGAATAGGGGACAGTTTGGTATTAATGACCAGATCCGTTGTTGTATTCATGCAGCAAACACATTTGCCACCTTTACGAAACTCATCTATGTAATTTGACATCTGGGGTTAAGACCACAGCTAGATTTTTAAATCCCTTGGCAAAGATTATTTACATGTGACTTATTAAAAAAGGCATATATTGAATCATAAAATAAATAACCCAAAGTCCTCTCAGATAAAACTGAGACTTTGATATTTAGCAACAGTTTCTCCTGGTACTATATATAGTGAATGTAAAATCTTACTACACCCAACAAGTTTGGTGCATAATGTTGACATTGTTTGAGACACACGGGGAGCTATTCACATAGGTAAACTTACACGAGTAAATCTACATGTGTAAGTTTACTCTTACACTTTGTATAAATCTACTACTTTTAGGTAGTCACCATTTATGAGCGTGAATTTACTGCAAAGTGTAGACTTGCATGTCTTCACCCCTGAAAACAGGAGGTGGAGACAAATTTCCAAGTGTAAAGTTACTGCTTTTAACTTTTCACACATAGGTGGAGATCTCCGCCACTGGAGTGACAAGCTTCATATGGTAAAGTATAGGGCAAAGTTAAAAATAAATAAGAAAACCTTAATTCAATTTTAAATATTAATTTAAAGTAATGTATATATTTATTTTAAATGTAGAACAAAATAAAAAACACTACACCAGTAATAGCTTCATTTTGAAATATTGAAATCATGTAAATATATTAAACTAAATTAAAAATAATTCATTAAAACTGCATAAAGTAAAATGTTATTTATTAAATATAAAAAAATACTAATTTATGTATTAAATATCTTTGAACTAATATAGTTACCTTAAAAAGTGACATTCATTTTCTAAACTAAAAGGCAATTAAAATATTTTGAAATAGAATACTATTTATCTTTCATTTATATACTTAATTTTACATTTAAATTACATTTATAAAGATTTCCAAAAAGTATTAATACATTTATTTATTTTATCATTATTTCATTTTGGGTTTTATTTTATGTCCCTACCTCCATTATTTTCCATGAGCAAATGCAATTGCAGTGATTGGCATGCTTGGTGCTAGACTTTCTCTTGATCTGAGCTGCATTTACGACTGATTTGGGTCTTTTTAACTGTAGTAGCCATTGAAGTGCAGTTTGTGAATAGGAATGGGCTTACTCTTTTTTGGTTGTGTGCATGTCCTGCCCTAAATCCCTCATTACACCTCCATAAACCCTCCCATTTAGTTATGAATATTCCCTACTTTTCAGTCACTGCATCAGTGTCCTCTCACATTTACAACAAGAACATATATTTACATGTGTGGAGAGATCTTCAGTCAAGACCAAGTTCTCCTCACCTAAAAGTGAAGAGAAGCAGAGGCGTTTCTGCATGTAGGTTTGCAAAGAGCATTTTATAGTATGTGAGTATTACTACTGTAGTACTACTAAATACAGTTTGTGAATAGGCCCAAAAGTTTTCACTTGAAGATTATAGCAATAAACTTCATCTTTTTTTTTTATATCCTTCAGGTAACTAGCAAAATCATTCTCTTTATTCCAGTCCACTTTTCAAAAAATAGTTGTCCAATCCTTGATTCTTTCTCACCTGGACTACTGCACTCAATATATATCAATCTGCTTGAATATGCTTATTGCAGGGTTACCGTGCTTCCAGAATGTGCCTGCACACTTGGTTTTGGGGCTAAAGTGGCATATGGAGACTTCATGCCATTTCAACTCTAAACACTGCGTTCCATTTGTAAAATGATCCTTATTTGATGTGTGATGCCATAAGGCTGAACATGGAACTTGTCCAAAATGTATGAAGCTCTTCACTTGCTCTGTGTTGACCTGTGCTGACAGGCACCAGGCCTTAAATTGCCATGCTAATATTTGTCACAACAGGTTCTGCAAACAATTAAAAACCCATCATTCACCCTCCTTGCACAGTGTCCGGACCCCCCCCCCCCCTCCATAATCAATTACGTTTACGAATGTATTTTAATTGAGTTGGATTCAACTCTTTTTGAACTGAAATGAAATACATTTTCATGGCTCAAACGATGAACGGTCTCATCCAAAATACGAAATTTTCTCGAATTCTGCATTAAATTCTTTAGATAAAATAGTTCTGCTGAAAAGAACAAGCTGGACACTGCTTTCGAAACAAGTATCGACTTTGTGATCGCAGTGTACGGACATGAAATAAAGTTAATTCGGTACAATGTGTCCAGAATTCAAAATCTGTGTAAGAATGAATGTTCACGAGCCTGATTCATAACACAGGCCCTGGCGTGGAACACAAACATGGAGCAATTACAGTTAACATTTTGTTTTCTTCTTTTAACAGTATCCGTTTGACTTGGGACTCGCTGTGGCAGTTTTCACTTCCAGCCTGGTGTCTCTCAGTAGATTGTATACAGGAATGCACACAGTCTTGGTAAGATTTCAACAAGTGTGTGTGTGTTTAACGAAGTGTGGTTGACAAGACAGTCCTCCATTTAAGTTGTGCCTATTAAACACCAGTTCAGTCCTACAACAAATGAAGCTGTACTATAAGACCTAGACTGAGACATGAGGCAGTTACCAGTGGTTAATTTGTGAAAAATGAAGTGCCGGGGCTCTTGTCAGGAGGCAACTTTGACTAGCCCGTTTCTCCTGTTAGTGCTGCCTAACACAGAACCAATAAACCATACAAGTGGGGTAGGATAAGGCATAATGGCCAGAGCTGCCGACTTCGGACCTGGGGAACAAGGTTCGAGTTTCGGAGTCAGCTCAGCATTCTGTGCAAATCACTTAATCACCATGTGCTCACCAAAAATGAATGTGTCCTTAACTGGTGCTCAAGCGCCGGTGTTGATGATTAAGTGCTGGTGCTTAGCACTGGAAACCAAGGGCTCAAATTAAGCACAGGTAGTTACTGTCATAACCATAACGGTAATGTTCCTGCTACCGAGGTAGTAGTATTAGTAATACTTCTTCCCAACTACCAGCCTTAAAAATACTTTGTAACATCAACCATATTTCTCACGCCTCAGCTACAGAGATATGAAAATGAACACATCTAACTCCACCTTTGAAATTGTGACCCATTTTTATTGTGGTGAATTAAGTTGGAAGCTCTTTTTCTGTAACTAGACATCTAATCGGACAATTGGTCATTGCCAATTAAACGATTTCTGAACAGGTTTGCTAAACTGTCTTTGTCCCATCATGTGGAATGCTGTTTCAGATGGAAAAGCGAAAATTTAACTGAGTAACTTGCGAACGACACTGAACGGTGGGGGGTGCAGTTGAGAGAAAAATGAAGACCACCACAGCCCTACTGGGAACAGCAACCAGCCCTTCGCTGATTGCTTGTCGGCAAGTCCCCGGCGCGGGAGGTGGGGCGGGGGAGGCTAGTGAGAAGCACCCCTCCCACTTTTGTTACAGTGGGCCGATATTGCAGCAGTGCTGCAAAACCGGCCTCCAGTAACAAAGCTGGCCCCACGGCTCCAAAACTGGCCCCCCACCTCTCCGACCCACCGGGGAAATGCCCGGTGACCGCTACAGCCAGTCCGGCCCCGGAGAGCACCCTGGGCTGAGTGGGGAGGGGGTAAATGCAGGTGAGTCTAAACAGCAGTCCAATATTACATCCAGCATAACCAGTGCTTAATTTGTAATGGAGTGAATGCAACTGCCCAAAGCTCTGCTCAGAAGCCCACGGCAGACGCTTTTAAATGTTAGGATGCCAAATAGCAAGGCTGGAAGTCTTGAATCCACCCCAAGCCTCTTTAATCCACTACTGGACACTCACTGCCTCTTTATCTCACTCTTTCAGGGTCTCACTTTCTTCTCTATGATGTTATTTCCGTATTTGTCTTGCTCCGTCTGTCCAATTCATGTGTTTTCCTTCCCATGCTGGTGGTAAATGGTCTATGAGGAAAGAGAGGCCTGTCCTCGAAATGAATGGCAGCATTGCCCACCACCACCCCCCAGGCACCCACCCGCTCAAATTAAGCGCTGTGCATAGCTAGCATATCGGACTTTCGCTGTGGTGAGATTTGTGGGGCTCTCCTTCTAAGGTAAGTTTGAAAGCTGGGTTAAATGCCCATTTCATAGCCCTGTTCTTTGTACGCATTGCCTAAAAAAAACATAGGATTTACAGAGAGGTTAGAAAAGGGACTTCTGAAATATTGCCGGTCCTCCCTCCCTGTCTCTCATTCATATTCACCGTATTTTCTGGCGTATAAGACTACTTTTTAACCCTTGAAAATCTTCTTGAAAGTTGGGGGTCGTCTTATAAGCCGGGTGTCGTAATTGCCAGTGTCCCAGTGTCAAGTGAAATGAGCGTGTGTTGATCTGTAAATTGTGTCCTTCGAGTAATGTGCAACGTTACAGTGCACAGCATTAGTACAGTGTACAATTGAATTCTGTTTTCCTTACAAATTGGATAAATTCACTCCCTGCATAGAGGAGCTGGGATTATTAATCTATACTACTATTATAAAGAGAGAACTGGGAACCTTTGAGGCGGGTAAACTCAAGAAGTACAGCACCAATCATAACACCCAATACACCATTGTAAAAGGTAGTTTTAGCAGATGGACATAGGCTATACATCTGGGCCCCATATACATTATAAAGGTAAAAGAACATAGGGGGTAAAGTAGTCCCTTCTGGGCGTTGTAAACTACAGTGGGCGTGCCGTGGGCGTCATTGGGGGGCCTGGCGTGTGCCGTCTCATCGACCTCATACTTCGCCACCTTCACTGGGCGTCATTGGGGGGCGTGGCGTATGCCGTCTCATCGACCTCAAACTTCAACACCTTCACTACAGTGGGCGGGTCGAGGGCGCCATCATCAACCAATGTGGGCGTATCGTGGGCAGCGAACTACAAATGAGGCGCCGCCGCTTTATGCACAACTTTACACCTATCCACGTGAAAATGCAAGACACAAATCAGGCACAACGTTCTGCATATATCCCGGTAAATCTCCGCGTACTAACATTAGCATAAAAAGGGGTGCGGCAACAACAACAATCGTGTGACAACAAACGTTTCTCATCATTGGACGCATCAGCAATGTGGGCGTACCGTGGCTGTCAATCATATGGCCGTGTCAATGTACTCATGTTCTCATGTCATCGTGTTCTCACGATTGGACGCGTCCGCGTAGGGAGAGGGGCTTGCAATACAAGGAAGTAAAGAAAAAAATAGGCGGATTCCGGTAAACATTGAGGATCTGCCCAGATGTTCAACTTTAACTCTTTTGCAAAACACTTGCAGGATTACTCCTAACGGCTCCGTCTCACGGCTACACCGAGGTAGGCAGAGTACAAACAAAAAAAGGAATAATCGATAGCATTCAAACAAGCGGAAGCAAACAAACGTTCACGCACGACAAATATTGAACATCATCACGCACGCACATTGACGAAGGCAAAAATTACAAATCAGCACACACAACGAAGGAAGTAAACATACGGCCAACGCAGAGGCACTCAAACAGGCACTCGAGAACGTACATTGATGCCACACTACTACAATAATTCTTCATGCACACACAACGAAGGAACTACATAGACGGCAAACGTGCAGGCACTCTACCCAGTCCTACTTTTTCAACCCCGGACAACGTCGGGACGGGCTTCTAGTTGATTTTTAAAGAACCAAGGGACCAACGCGGCCTTTTTTTCGCATATTGGGTGAGTGAATCACAACACAATAGAGGTTGGATAGGCCTTTTGAACATATTTGAGGTTGGATGGGTCATTAATTTCAATAGCCATTGAGCCATTGAAGAGGGGTAGTCTTATACGGCGAGTATAGCCCAAACCCTATATTTAGTAGGGGGATCGTCTTATATGCCCAGTCGTCTTATATGCCGGAAAATACGGTACTTCCTACGGACCACTGCCTCCGGTTCCTTGCTGATGGTACTTTTCTCTTCACTTAGTTTATTTTGTCCTCATCTAGTCTCAGTCGCCAGATCTCCTCTCCGGTGCTAACCTTCTCTGCTCCTCATTAAATGTGTTGTCTTCTATTGATAGGGAATACACCAAATTACAATTGATAAAAACACGATTTAGTGGTCGGTGCATATGCCCAAAATATGCACATTGCATTGTCAAAGTCAACAGGTCCCAAAGGTGCGAGATAGTGGCTTTGCTATTGCTTGTGCTTCTCTATGGCACCAGAGGAGGGACACAATAACTCCTGGCTGTATGAGGAGAGCAACACTACCTTGATTTCCCTTCAGTTGTTACCCTGAGAGTCACTTGACCAGCTCCTGTGTTATTGGCTCATTAACTCCCAGCCGGGTTGTTTATTGCAATTCTGTTGCAGTTCTGTGGTATGCACATTTTGACCCAATTTAGCCAGTTTATCCATTTCTAAAACTTTACAATTTTGTTTGAATGGGCCGGCAATAAACGTGTTATATATTTGTAGATTTATGTAGTGCAGCTTATCAGCCGTGAAGGTAACAAGGGCACTGTCCATGGGCACAGGGAGATTAGGTGATTTGCCCAGAATCACCTGATGTTGAGCTGACGCCAAGACTCGAACCCGGATTCCCAGCTCCCGTGTCAGCTGGTATGGCTGATGCGCCACATCCTCTCCCATGTTGGGTTTTTTATTTAGACGAGTACAGAAATGTTTTTTTTTTAATTGCTAGCCTTGACTGTTAATATAATCCTGAAATGGCTTTTGCAGCATGGTCTATGTTTTGTTTGTCTCCAATGATGCGCATGGCAAAGTAAGCCTACTTTCTTTGCAAGGTTTGTCCTTCAGTTGAAAATAAAGGCCACATTAGCTGCTCGTCGAGGCAATTTGCACGTGACTGGCACCCATCCTTGATCAGAAAAGGTTTTATTTCTGAGGTTATTTCACAGAGTAGGAAGGTTAAAAGTTTGAAAGGGTTATAAGTCAAGAACCATAATCTCAGCATAGCCATTTTACAATGCATATCATCTCCAACAAATTTCACTATGCATGTCTCTGTTTTTCAACAAGTAGCATTTGAAACGATAAACCTGATTAAATATTGCTAATTCATCAAACTCAGTGGTGCTAGACCAAAATACGCAGGTAACCTAGTAAAAGCACTACACAGCATCTATATTTGTCATCTTCAGGTGCACACCCTAATTAAAATGATAACGACATTGTGGAGATGCAGATTACAGGGGCACTTTACTGAATGCATTGACTTTTCAGTATCTTATTTCCGCAAAGTTTTTTTTAGGTTGAAGCCATCTGGTTTGTTAAAGACATCTTGGGGACATTCATAAAGCTTCACCGGGAATGCATTCTGAATGTTGCTTACCGCTGGCTTTGTGGTTTGTAACAGACATTTTCTGGCTTTCTATTTGCTGGCTTTATTTGTTTTGGCCTGTCCAATGTAAGTTCATCACTCCTAAGGAGCAAAGCCTTCTCACACTATCTCTTCTTGTATTCTTCTACGAGTGCTCCTTTTTGTAAACAGGCCTGGACATCTTGTACTTATAGTATCACATTTGCTGTGCATTCAGAGACAGAGGTCGAATGTCAGGCTGTGTCTTCAGAGTAAGCTTGGTGTTTACTTTTCTTTTTTTGACTTCAAAGTGAAAGGATTTATGTGTCACTCTTGCAGGATACTGGGGAAGGGAACGGTTTTTTTTCTAGTACACAACCACATTTAAATGAGCTGTACAAGTATTTCAGAATATATCCGAATTTGGAAAGCACAATTGAAGCCAATTTTTTGTTGCTTCTGAATGGTGTTGGAACAAATACTTTATTATGATCAAAACAAATCAACGCACCATTTCCACACATTATGGTTTGTACACTTTATAGTTTTATTTAAAAAATCATGTTGGTCGAAATGTAATGGCCATTTCAATTAAAAATGTGCTGTCTGTAATGGCAGTGTGCTATCACACCATGTATACACCACGATACGCCACTCTGCACCACTCCACGAGAATGCATTCTATTTTTTACTGCTCCACTTTGTACCACTCCATGCCACTGTACTCTGTGCCGCTGCACTCTGCACCACTTGACTCTTAGACACTGCACTCTACACCATTCCACTCTATGCCTCTCTATTCTGCACCACTTTACTCTATGCCAATGCACTCTCTGCCACTCTACTCTAAATCACTGCACTCCACACCACTCCAGCCTAGGCCACTCTACTCTGCACAGCTCCAATCTACACCACGCTGCAAAACTGGACTCAAAGTCAATCCACCCTAGGCCACTCTGATCTATTCTGCACCTCTGCATTCTATGTCACTGCACTGTACACTACTTTACTAAATGCCATTACACACTATGCCATTGTACTCTACCTTGCACCACTCCACTCTGTCACTTCACTCTACTCTGAAGCAATCTACTCTAAACCACTGCACTCTACGTCATTGCACTCTACACCACACCACTCTACTCTGCACCACTGCTCTCTATGCCATTGCACTATACGTCACTACACTGTATGGCACCACTGCACTTTACAACACTCTACACTGTATGGCACCACTGCACTCTCCATCGCTGAACACTACACCACTCTACTGCACTCTATGCCTATGCACTCTGCATCACTCCCCTTTGACACTGCACTCTACACTACTCCACTCCGCACCACTGCACTCTACTCTCCACCACTGCACTCTACTCTGCACCACTGCTCTATATGCCACTGTACTCTACTATGCACCACTCCAATCTACATCACTGCATTCTATGACGCTGCATTGTATGCCACTAAATTCTTGCCGCTGCACTGTACAACACAGCACTCTACGCCACTATACTTTGCAAAACTCTATGCCAATGCATTCTTCACCAGTCCGTTCTATGCCACTCAAAATAACTGCACTGTAATCTTTTCTGCACCACTCTATGCCACTGCATTCCATGCTGCATCACTATACTCAACACCACTGCACTCTACTCAACACCACTCTACTCAACCCCACTCTATACCATTGAACTCTACGACACTCTACTGTGCAGCACTGCACTCTACGTTACTCTACTCTGCACTACTGCATTCTGTCCCAAAGCACTGTATTCCACTGCACTCTACTCTGCACCACTGCACTGTATGCCACTCAACACTAAACCACTGATCTCTATGCCACTGCGCTCTACTATGCAACACTCTAATCTTCGCCACTGCATTCTACTGCCCTGAATTATATGCTGCTGAATTCTATGTAGCTGCACTCTCCGCCACTATACTCTGCAACAGTCTATGCCAATGTACTTTACACCAGTCCAATCTAATCTAAGCCACTCCATTGTATGCCACTCTATGCCACTCCACTCAATGCCACTTAAATACACAACACTTTCTGCCAATCCACCCTACAACACTCTACTCTTCACCATTTCACTACAACACTCTGAGCCACTCTCCTCTACACAACTAACTTTGGCCATGCTGAACAGCAACCACGCTGGTGTACAACATGGCTAAAACACATTGGTAAAGCCAATAGCACTTGCATAGGCTAGAACTATTGGCGTTGCCAATGCTTGTGTTCTCACTGGTCAAAATATTTTTCCTCATGGAGAAATTCCTTCCACTACACACCTATAAAGTTTGAGGATTGCCTATTCTTCTTCCAACCCTGGATGAGGAGGTAATCCAGCCTCTTTTGCAGGAGTAAACCATATCTAGAGTGAGAAGGGGCGAGAGAGGAGTCTGCGATTGCCGACTAACTCACAAGTTCTGGGGTGATCACACGCTCTCATTGAAAACCATACCTCACCCCTGTAATGGGGTTTACTTTTGAATAACTGTACACGGTGATGGCGAGTAAAGGGAGGTATGAATTTTTTGGTTTAGAGCAAGCATAAACTGTGCCATTTTTGGACGTCAAAGTAGGTTCACAGCTTAGGTGAATCTGGGAACCAGTCCCTACAATTATAAATAACAGTAAAAAGAACTAAAAGGAAATAGTTGAAAAAAATAACAAAGTCTCAAGAAAAATCAGACCAGCAGCTATCCAGATCTCTTGTACAGATATTGATATGTGCATCTTGGAGACGCATATACAGAGTACAGAGGCGACCTGGAGGCAGAAGAATGTTTAAAGGGAGCACTGATGCACAGGCTCTGGTAGAACCCTTCACTTGGAAGGTTCACCCTCTTTAGGGCTGGGCTTTCAATGCCATGTCATCCTTGACCTTCCCTGCATGGGTCTACCATGCGAAATTGGCAGTACTGGTTAGAGAAAAATCTGCGCATCTCAGGCACTCAGAAGACTCTGAGGGCTGGATCACACAACAGTTTTGGCTGGTGGTATTTCAAGTCATTGGTGGCAAGTTAAAGTAATTCTTGGTGCAAACAACTCTTACCACTGTACTATAAAATCAGGTTTCTGTGGATGGTAATGTAGGACAAAAATGTTTGTGAATATTTGTTTTGGTGGTGTGGTCTGTTGTGTTTTTTGGTTTTCATGCTGCTGTGTTTTTGTGCTGAATTATTACAATGTGATGTATTGTTGTACTGTGCTAGTTGTTCTGTTGCCCTCTCATTTGCCTGTCTTATCATGTTGAGTCCACAGTCTTTCTGTGTTTTGTATGTCTGTTATTGTCGTATGTAATTTTGTTTTCCATAGCTATGCCAACAAGTTCTGTTACATTTCTAGCCACAAGCAGCACAACCCTTCAAAGTTCATGCGACAACTATTTACCAATGTCTAAAGTGCTAAAACATCTGCTTTGGTTCTTCGACTATGCAAGACACCAGCCTGCCAAAAACTGAGGCAGAGACCTATGTTAAATTAGCACTTCTGGCGTTCATTTTGTGATTTAAATCTCAATGTCAGATATTGATTTTACATTTTTCATGTTCTTTCGACTTTATTAAATGTAAAACATGCCAGCCATGCCATCATGTCACCATGGCATTGCAAAGTGGCTGGCTGGGCGAGAGCAATGTCATCAAAAGAGACTCTTACTCTGTTGGCAAAGGCACCTTTTGCAGAAAATTATCTTTCGAGCAGAGGAGAAAGCTTAATATTGGCAGGTACACCTTAGGGCTTGGCTCCAAGCTTTAAGTAAGCCATTCAATGATATGCTCAGGATCACACAGTATGATGAAATATGGAAGCGAGGATTCAAAAACAATTTTCCTGCCTCTGATTTCTACCATAGCCATTAGACCAAGATGGAAAACAGAGGTTCCAGAGGAGCTAGAAAGCTTCGTCACCATCAAGTTTTGATAAAATTATAGCTGGTTTGAAAATCTCAAGTAAAGTGGAACTTGAGCCCTACTAAGAATGAATAGACGTATCAGCTAGAAAGCCAAGAAATAGAATTTTTTTAAATGAAAAGAACTAGAAGTAGCAAAACCTGAATGCTAACCCAGCAACAAACATTGTCAACACCAAATCTGCAAACTGACTCACCCCAAATAATAAAATCTATGAACATTTGCTCAAATTAGCTGTCCCCGCACACGGTGTTTGAACCCCTTGCTGTAAAGTTTTCGAGTTCCTGCTAGCTTTGACTTGATAAAGCACGTCCTTTAAAAAAAAAATTTAAAAATAGGTGCAAGAAAATCAATCCCTTAGAACAGGACAACCGAGAAGCGAAGTCTTGACTCAGCAATCAGAAAATGTAAAGGCATGACAGTGCATAGTCGGTGCAGGTGGTTGCTGATATGGCCTGTGAGGGACACTGGCACTCCTGTTTTGGGGACCGGAATTTATAGCTTTCACGCTGAACTAGAAAGAGAGAGGTGCAGCAGAGGGGGAAAGTGCTGATGTGAAATGTAGTAAAACATATACAAAGGGAGAAAGCAGGGATGAAAAGGAAACATGTGACAGTGAGATAAAAACACCGGAAGTGGAGGGTGGTGCAAGAAAGAGGCATGAGGTGGACTCAACACTAGAGCGCTTTAGTATTCGACAACCGTGGCATTCAGCAGGGCTGTTTGTAGGCTCTTCAGAATCACTTAAAGTCCCCTCCCCTAATTTCTGTTTTAATAAATGTTATACTATGTTTCAGAGCAAACTCTCCCATACAGACAGGGTGGTGCTAAAATCCTATCGAGCATGGAGACAGCCTTTATGCTGAACCCTCCCCCCCGTCCGTCCCCCCCCCCCTCCCCGCCCCCGTCCCTAATGGCGGTGCAGTCCTGCACGGAAAGGCGCCGCGTGCATTAGAGCACCAGGTCCTGGTCTGATTGGATGCGGCCTGCTCTAAGAGCAGCAACCTTTGACCTCTGCTGCACTGAGAGTTCAGGAAAAGATCACAGAAACCATCTGTAACCTGAGATGGTCACCAAGGACCTCCAGCAACCTCTAATGGGTAACTAATAACAGCATGAGGGGGGAGGGAATACTGAAAGGATTGCTTGATGCCTTCTTGCAGTGTGAGGAAATCAATTTTCAGCTGAAGTTTTTCTTTTTATTTTATTAAGAGGAAAGACTGAGGTGACTTGCATCAGCTCCCAAAAGTCCAAAAACCTGTTGTTTTGAAGCCCACTCATCGCCTAACTGCACACGTAACCACAATAAATGCCAGTGACGTTAGGAGTTGGGTTCCTGAGGGTGCTACTATGAAGAGAAGTGACAGGTGACATATTGTAATTGTATTTATATAGTGCTTACCACCCGTGACGACGGGTTGAAGTGCTTTTCGCCGAGTAGCATGCTACTCCGGAACCCACAAAGGATTACTGGTGGATTAGTATAGGGAAATATGAGTTCATTTGAGCGGTGGATATGTGAGTCTGTTAGTTGGATTGAAAAGTATGATGAGGGGATGGAAGAGGTAAGAGTCTAGAAAGTGTTTATTGGGAGATCATAGCAGTATGATGAGGTTTGGGATGAGTCAAAGGAGGGATAGGTGAGGGAAGAAATATGGATTGTTTAGGAAATCTTAATATTAAAATTAAGTTTGCAGTGATCCAAGGAGGGGTAGAGGAGGGAAGAGTCTAGAAAGGGCTATCCTGCAGATCATAGTAGTAGAAAGAGGTTTGGGATGAGCCAGAGAGTGGAGGTAGAGGATATATTGAGAGAGGTATAGGGTGAAATATAGGGTAGTGCATTGGAGACATAGCTAAACACATTTCCAAAGACTATATCTTCCATAGGCCTACTGGCCAATGCTCGTTTCAATTTAACTTTATGCTTCGCTTGTATTACGGCAAGAGCATCGGCTATTTTTACTTCACTCTCAATAGTGCCATTTTAGAAGTGCCATATTGGAAGTGCACTCTCTAGTCTTTGCCAGTTGCGATATGTCATCCACCCACTCCCTATGTTAGACTGGGAGCAGAGAGAAGTGCCACTAGCGCGCTAACGGCAAACCTGTCTGCGTCCCTCTATGCCCAGACAATGTCCAGGGCCGGGGACACTGCCCAGTCTTTTTTCCACAGCCGGTAAGCAGGGATTCAATACTACTGTTAAATGGTTTGCACCTGTGTTGCATTGAACCTATTAGTTTGAACCTCCTCACTGATGCCTCCGAATATCTAAGGTGCAGCACATACCTTTCATCTTTACCCCTTCCTCCCTTATCTTCTAGAATTTCTAATTGAGCGGTTTAACATACCTGTCAGAATCCCACTATAACATGCATTCTAATCAATGTCTGATGGTCAAACATGTGACTAAGGGAAGGAGTCTGGAAGACTTATTTTGATTCTGCATTTATAGCAGAAACCTACTTAAAGTGGACTCGCCCCCTGATCTTACAATCCTCCGGGTTGTCTTTTCAAATTAGGCAGTAGACCCATGAAATTATTTACAAAAATGAATGTTTAGTCTCCTCATGGACTATGAAGTTGCTTTCCTTTGCAGAATATTTTTCATTCAAAATTTTAATTAATAAAAATGAATCCTATAAAATAGTATTAATTTACAGACTCTCTGGCCCTGTGAGGAACATTGCTGCTTCAAAACTGTAGTCTATCCCTCTAGTCTAGAAACTAACCATTTTATCTTGCTTTAAAATTTTATTCTCCGTGTGGACAGGGAATCTGACAAGAAAGCAACAGAGCTGCTATTTATTCAGCCTTCGATTTGCTGTAACTTGTACAAGGACCAAGTAAAAATTTTATTGTATGAATAATTAAAATCTTACAATTAGAACAAGTTTTAATAAACACCCAATAAAACATTTCAAATGAGTATAAACTACTTAATAATCTTAATCAGAATTTTTTTTCTCCAGATAATACCACAGAATTATTAATTGAATCCATCATTTTTAAAACCTATAGGAAAGACTTGATATAGATAATAGCAATATTAATTTCATTACTAAAGAGCACATTTTCTTATATAATACAGAATTCATCCCTAGCTATCCAAACTTTTCAGATTTACTAGACTCTACTCTCTGACATCAAATTTCTTTTTTGCAAGTATCAAAAATTTGGTAAAATTAGCACCAACTCACTCAGTGGGCCGTATTGTTGCCCACATCTAGGCCTGTCAAACTTAAGTCAACTCTCTCTACTTTAGAATGGACATAGATGGACCACAAAGCAATTTTTTGGTCAATCAAGGAGAGAGGCTAAAACAAAAACCAATGAGTCGTCCAACATTTCTGATCACTCATGGTCTAAATTGGGACCGCCTAAATTGATCACCTGCTTAGAGCATACTGTGCCTGAGCCTCCAGGTAGTATAGACAACTATGTCAATTAGATATGCTACCCTTCTTGTGACATCCTTTAGTACCCTTCCTAAAAAGTTATTTGTTTCCCAACGTTCTACTACATCTGCTCCTTGGTATACAACAGACCTGACTCTGGCCATGAGGAAAAGAAAAAAAGAAAATATACCAGAGTTCTCCTGGCAGCTCACTTACAATTCTTCAGATAAATGCATTTGTAAGCAAGACTTTAATACTTACAAAATCCTTTTAAGCAATGCCCAAACTAAATAATATCAAGAACAGATTCTTGCAAAAAAAAAATCCCACTAAAGAAATGTTCGTAGGCTACAATTCCTTGGCCCACTCTAAAGTGATGATTTACCAGATTGTCCCTTCACAAACCCTTTGTTCTGACTTAACTAACTTCTTCCAAAAGAAGATAGCTCGTCTTTTGGCCTCCTTTTCCTCTGTTCCAGATACTCTACTGATTCTCGACACATTGGTATCTTTCTTGCGCCTTAAAGCCATATCATTATCTTGGTCTGAATTTTCTGCAGTAACTGTGGATTTTATTCGAAGTTTAATTCAAGTTGTTCGGACTCTCTTCTGCATTCCAGATCTGAAGAAAACCATGGCCCTGTGGTGGTACATGTCCTTACTTCAAACTAGTGCGAGAGATGGTAAAGAGGGTATGCTCCAGGGGGAGGGACAAACACAAAATGGAGAAGCGGGCCAAGGAAAGCCGCCGAATAAGAAGCAAGCTGTGAGGGTGACAATAAAGCCTGCCAAAGACAAGCAATGAGCGGGTTGAAATCCCCTGTCAGTTCTTGCTAGGCCCCCACTAGGTCATTTGCAGCCAGACCGCTTGTGCTGCCTGTTAGGCTTGACCTAAAAAAGGCATGAAAGAAGGAAAAGGCACATGTATACCATAACTTAGGAGTCTCCAGGTGTAACATTGAAATGGAAAGTAACTTTACAAATATGCACGCCTCCCAACACATTGCATCTGTTAGTACCTTTCAGAGACCCCCAAGCATACAAATGATTACTCCAACCTATATATCATCCAATAGACATACCTTGCATTCAATGGCCAAAAAATAACTACTTTGGGTATGTTCTAGCAGATGAACACCAAAGGCCCACTTTCCGATCTCGGTTACACCAGATACCCAGATCAGCATAAGCACAAGCCATCATTGCTGATGAGCAGAAGGCTGCACATGTACATTTAGGTGCCACTCAGGTGAATTTGTAACTTGTTTAGATGGACATTGGCATGGAACATTAAAAGCTAATCTCTTACTTTTAATTCTATGGTGGACCTGAAGTGCTGTAAATCTTCATCGTTTTATATGTGGCTCGAGAGGCCTGTTGTGACAACAAACTGCACATGCCGGAATCCATCACTTAGGTCAACAAGAAATAAAATGCGGATCCACAGGTACAACACACTATGAAAAGCCATATGTGGATCAAACTCCTTTTACTTTCATATTGACCAACACGAACCATTCATAATCCCGACATCTAAAATACAAATGTCCACTAACTACACACAGTTGCACACGACAAAACAATTCACAAGCGAACAGTGTAAACCTTCAACTGTAAGTCAAGGTGCACAGTTCAAGAAAGTACAGTGGGGTACACTGATTCTGATAACATATTCCTTGCAGATGTGAGGGTTCATGTTTAAATATTTACACATATAGCCACTGGACCTTTTGGTTATTAGATCGAGCCTGGGCATCGCATGTGCTGCTCTGCGAGGCATGCTGTATTGAGATATGGACTTAAAGCCCCGCCCACTCTCCGCCCTTATTTTTCATTGGTTTGTATGATTGTCCATTGTAAACTGTGGCTTTTCATTGGTCAATAGGCTTAGTAGTCTCTCCTTAGTACTGCCTTGTCTCATTTCGTAACCTCCCATGAAAACCTCATAGGAGAACACCCCCTATTATGTGTATTGTTGCTCAGCAGGCTTTAATTGCAGCCTCCAAGCACTATTTTTTTTTTAAATAACTTTGTCCTGCCTGCACACAATCCAATAGGTTTCACATTTGCGAAAGTTTAAGCTATTGGCCTTGTAAATGACAATGCCTTTTATTTATCTGGTTTTAAAACAACACATAAATAAAAGGCATTGTCATTTACAATGCCAATAGCTGAAACTCTTGTAAATGCAAGACCTATTCCACGGCAAATGCTTGTTTTTAAAGGCAATGATGTTGACCTGTTATTGTCCTCAACACCAGGTGTAGAGGACAGATGCCGAACAGACCGGTATTTTGCATGCCAACTGGCAGTCTGATGACCATATCATTTGAGGACTGGGTATTGGGGCCCTCAGAGTAACTTTTTAGTCGCACCACCGTGACGTAGGGGACACTTTGAAGGTCACGCCCTTGCCCACTTCTTGTGTACACTGGAGATGTGGTTCCACTGGCAGCGACCCCATTACTCACAAGCATCAACATTTGTAAAGATCTCCTATTTGAAATGCTTGTAGAGCTTTGCCTTGTGGTGTGCAGGTACACAGGGCCTCAAGTAGGCATTGTGTTGCATGGGAGATCAGTGGTGCTGAAGGGAATGGAAATGTGGGTTCAGGCTGTGCAGTGATCAGCGCCTCCCTAGCTCAGCAAGCTCAGTCATCCTCGTGGCACCCCTCTTCTCGTGAGTATCGTCCTTTCCCCGCAAGGGAGCAAACATGTCTTCCTGTGGTCCCAGCCTATGTCTACACAAGCTTACAGTGCTCCTTGAAGTAAAAGGTGAACTCTGGATGAGACAAAGGGGTCAACTCTTGACCAGTACAGCCACAGTTGACCAGTCAAATTCAGAGTTAGTCTCAACATTTTGGTGGGACCAGTCATGACTGCATGCACTGGCCACATGGAAGCAGTCACTCTCGGAAAGGTATTGGCTTCCAGACCATCTGAGATATGAGATCCTGTTACTGGGCTCTTCCCTTTCTGACTCTACAGGGCATTGGATGCAGGGAATGGACAAGCTACTGATCTATTTGTGTAAGCTGGGCGCTCCTTGGCCCTGCCTTTGGACACATCATTGTTTAGGTTTTGCTCCTGTCCTAGAACAGGCAGACCTGCTTGAATTGGCATGTCCGGGCCCAGGGAGTACAGAAAGACCTTCCTACTATGATTCACATGATGTGAACTCAAAGCCAGACAGAGGGACTTGGCTATACAAAAAGTTTTTCTGTGGGGAACCAAGGAAGCAGTGCAGAGGAGCAGTGCTTAATTTGCAATAGTTTGAGTAGCGGTGCCCAAAGCGTGGGTCGGTAGCCCACAGCTGGCGAAATTAAATGTAAAGCATGTCAATTGCCAGGGAAATGTCCATTACAACGCGGGCAGAGCCATGCGTGCCATTTCCCAGCAAGCGAAACCACACTTGCCTTAACCATGCATATGCCTTAACCACGCATATGCGTGGTTAATGCAGTGCGCGGTCTAGATGTCCGGGTGGGCAAGAACAGGAAGCGGCGGGACAGAAATCTTGATGCGGACATGTAAGAGGAGCTGGGCTGGCTTTGTGGGGGTGATGGGGAGTTTTAGGGGTGGGGTAGTTTTTACGACTCAAGTGGGGTCTAAGTTATTTCTAGGGCAGGGGCCAGATTTTTGGGCTCGGGGAGAGGGGGTCAGGATAGTTTTAGGGTTTAGGGGTGGGGTCGTTTTTAGGGCCCAGTGGGGTCGGGTTGCTTATAGGGCAGGGGCCAGGGTTTTAGGGCTCAGGGTAGTGGGAGTTGGGGTGTGATCTTTACCACACACCCCTTTACCAAGAAATTCCCTGTAAAGGCATGCGTGGTAAAGGAATGCGTTTTTCAGACTCATTCGTTGTTAGGGCTGCATAGTACAGGAACGTATGGTTTAGCCATGCGTCCCTTTGTCTTGCATCCAATTACCAAGCCAGCACAATCTTCAATCCACTTTATACCTCTCAAATCCACTTCCAGACACTCCCTGCCCCTTTATCTCACTCTTGCAGTTAGTTCCCTGCTTTCTCCTTTGAGATGTTTTTTCCGTCTTTTCCTTCTTCCTGCTCTGTCCTTCATGCGTTTTCTTCATGCGAAATAAGTGCTGGTCCCCAGAAACTGAGTGCCGATTGGCCCCACCTGCCGATTGGCCCCACCTGTTGCAGGTGGGACCCCTCGGCACTCAGTTTCTGGGGACCGGCTCAAATTAAGCACTGCAGAGGAAGCATGTAGGTAGGCAGCAGTACTGATTACAACTAAACTATTAAACCCTGTTGAGCACCTTACATCTTGACGAGCAGCACACACCAGAAAAACGTAATCCAAGTTTTCCCAAACTCTCAAATTATTAAGCAGTTTTATGAACGCTCCATGCGATGATAGGGAATCAGGAGAACCTTGCCATGGCACACTGCACAGGTGCACCAGGGAGTGCCTGCAGGCAGTGTCCCAGCTAAGTTGCACCCTTCACTCAGTAGTGTCATGTCGGGTCACCGCGGCTTTAGCCACCTATGTTAAAAGAAGTACAGCTTTGGGTATAGCCAAAACAATCTAGCACACGGGTGGTTAGAAACATACTAAAGTCAAGTACAGTAATTGTCAGGTGACTAGTGGCGTGGGTCTCCTGCACATGAAAATACATTGGAATTGTCCAAATGAGTAAGAGGTTGTCGTAAGGACACAGCACCAGGGACTTGCAACCCTTCAACCCTAACCACTAGTATCTGTAGTAGACGTATTTAGTTACTACACTTTTTATGTAATTTTAGAGTTTTTCTGTTTATTTCTTCTCCTTGAGTGAATCTTCAACTTGTATATATGCAAATCTAACCTATAGTATCTGTAGTAGACGTATGTACTTACTACTGTTCTTTTGCGAATTTAGAGTTGTTCGGTCTGTATCTTTTATGTAACTCATGTACTCCGAAGTCCTTATGTAGTGTAACTGGTCCTTTTGTAAAGCGCTCTGACACCTTTGGGTAAAGTTTGCGCTATATAAAATCACATTAAATTAAAAAAAAATAATAATAAAGTGGATGCTTTTTATGTATGTTGTATGTTCAACAGTGTGCTACTTAAGTAACTTTTCAGTTGGCTGACTATTAGGGTAAGTTAGGTACTCTGGAAACTGGCACGAAAATGATTGGTATTTGCATGGAACAGCGTGTTGTAACCCTATTGATAGTCATCACTTACGCATGCAGAGGTTTGGAAAATTGCAAATAGTTGTATTCCACTGTGTGTTGTCCAGCGAGTACATTTTCAAATATTTGTAGCTCCTTCCTGCATACCTTTTGCATTTTTTTGTGCTTAACTGGCATATTCCACTTACTTAACACCCTACTTTACGTGGGTGAATTATATCGCACTGTATATATTCATAACATCATGAGATTTGCATTTTACCTCCCATCTGACACTCAATGTTTTTTATCAGTACACCCCAAAGAACTAACACCTCGTAATAGTTCTATGTTACTTATGTGTACGTTGGCCTATAATTTTGGCATAAGGTGCCCATGCATAACTTCTTCGCGCTTCTGTAGACATGGCTTGCTTATGTTACTCGAATGTATGAATGATTGCCTTTCCCAGGAAGCGGTCAGTCCTACGCGGCCTGTGCTTCTTGTATCGGGCCCTATGTCCATGCAGGCGGTGCTCTCCATTCCTTCCCGCTTGTAAAAGCCCCGAAAACGACTGTCTGACCTCAATTTGAAAGGTACAATGTATCTTGCTTCC
This sequence comes from Lissotriton helveticus, assembly GCF_964261635.1. NCBI lineage: Eukaryota > Metazoa > Chordata > Amphibia > Caudata > Salamandridae > Lissotriton > Lissotriton helveticus. Next base: position 452,200,073 of record NC_136072.1, on the reverse strand, counting down.
ACCATCCTACATTTCCCCTTTCTCTCACTCCATTTTTTTTTTTTGCAGTTGCAGGATGTTGAGCTGACGCCAGGACTCGAACCTGGTTCCCCATCCTCAAAGTCGGCAGCTCTGGCCTTTAGGCTTTTTCGTGCACCTGCTCCCTTTTGTGCACCTGCGCCATATCTGGTCTACGTCATTCTTTATTTAATTCGCGTCTTTCTTGGCTCAAAGTCTGATGATAAAAAATCTATAACGGCCCACAAAAATGAATGCCATTCTATTACCTGCAGAAATGTAGTATTGGCGCCCTCCCCTGCAGTGCGTCGTTTGAGGTGACGCTACCTTACGTCACCAGAGGAAAGCGCCACGAGGCAATCGCGCCAGCGAGGTGTGGTTTCATCCTTTAATCCGGTGGGAGCAGCGGCGTGGTTGTAATCTCACCGTCCCGGGCGCACCGCTGAGCGCAGGGAGGTAATGAGAGGTTTATGCCCCCTTCTGGGTTTCGGTTTCGGGGAGGACATTAGAATCCCACCCTCTTCTCTGATTCGGCCCCTCACGGTTTTCTCGCCTTGCCAGGTCGCCGCCCTGTTAAGTTTGTGGTATTAGTTCCACAGTTTGCGGTGGGCCTACACTGATCAGCTTTTCTTTACACCAAAGAAACCAATGGATGATTACAGACGGTATTTGACTTCGATACTATGACACGGGGCACATCCCTTTAATTCCTTTTAACACCATCTTGAGCTGTGTCCTTTTTTTTTAAAACACAATAACGCCCAAACAATCTAACGCGTGCCTTTCTTATCTTGGCATTACTTGGGACAGAAGCCTAAACTTGGAATGGAAAATCACGTATGACTCGCTTGCAAGGTTACTTGCGATTTAGCTGCCACCAGCGAAATTGTTGGTAATTTTGTATTTTACCTTTTATCTGCCAAAACATTTTATGCGGTTACGCTTTTTGATTTTTTTTTTTTTAAATTAGGGATGCGGTATGGCATTAAACAACTATATATTTGCAAAATTAATAAAGTGGTGTGTGTTTTCTGCAGAAAGGGAGGAAAATACTCTAATGAATCTAAGCATAACAGACCTTGTTTCACGTTCTTTCAAATTCACAACTTCAGTTTCGTAAAGGTTGTGGAAAATATACAAATCTCGTTTGCTGGCAGGTTTGCACCAACTCCAAGAGTGAGATGGGCCACCACCATCAAAGTCGTTTGCAGGTGTTTCACTAAGAATGTAAGCAAGCCCAACTGCAGGCTAGAGCCGACTGTGTGGCTACAGCCAGGGTCAGACCCAGCAGTAGCCGCCACAGCAGGGTTTGTGAAGTCCAGAGGGAGGTCTGTTAGGATGGTCTTCAGCTGTGTCAAAGGGGGAAAGCAAGTAGAGGTTACTGAGTTGACTTGGCCAGATAGATGGAGTGTTGAACCAAAATCTCAAACTTAAGTGCGTAGTTGAGGACACTGGGCAGTACATGGGCCTACGTTAAAGTCCTTTTGGTGAAAGGATGTCTCTAACAAAATGAATCACAGTTCTACCAAAAAGCCACCCCTGTAGTCCGGGGCGGCTCCTTCGCTAAGGCGGAGAAGTGCTGTCCCACTGCTCACTGAGCAGTTCAAAATGGAAAAATAAAATGATAGTAACGCAATGTTATTTTTATTTTAGTTAACTGTGCTGGCTGAGTTGGTTGGGGGTGGGGCTGGACTGGCCAGAGCAGGGGAGGAGTGGTGGCACTCTCTAAGTGCACATGATGGTTTGACCGTTTGTCTTGGGCCGGCAAAACAGTCATGCGCATTTTGTATGTTCTCCACCAGGGTGTAATGTACAGCCTGGGTGGAGAACATGCGCAGCCTCCCAGCACCTGTCTGAGCGCTGAACCATGGTGCTCAGACCAATCACATTGCTGCTGTAAGGCAGAGTTGTGATTGGCTAGGGTATTCTGGGAGGCTATGTGCTTCCTGCTGTTAGAGGGCGAAGGAGAGGCAGCGTCCGGCGGCCCCCAGGTAAGTGCTTTTATTCTTTTTTTTTTTGTTGTTGTTTTGTTCCCCCCCCCCCCCCCCCTCTGCTCCCTCATTCGTTCCTCTCCTGCCCCACCACCTCCGTTTGGTAGCAGCTGCTACTGCCTCTAGTGCTTACATGTTGATTGGATTACATGAATTTGGAAGCAGTAATGTAATTTATAAGTTAGTTCATTTTTGATAAGTGTTTGTGAAAGACCCTGTATGGACCATAGCAAAGACGTACACATTGCTTACAATTAGTGCTTTATTGTCACTCCTATTTGGTTGCTTCTTATTCAGTGGTTTTCATTCTTCTTCTTGTGTTTGTCCCTTTCCTGTACCATACCTTGTTCACCTTGGTTTCTGATTGGCTGACTTGGAAGCTTCCACTGCTCACACTTACGGAAGCACACTTTTTTTAGGTCTCACCTGGCGAAAGCAGCGCATGTGCTGCCCTCGCCATGGAGAGCACCATTTGGAATCAATTCTCCCTCACTTCCATACACGCGTCCGCATGGACAAAGATGGCTGCTCTCACCATCTGTCCAATGCAGACAGCATGCACGTGTCGATACGGACTGTGGACAGTCCGACTCCATCTTGCCTAAATAGCGCGTTCACCACGCTGCCGCTCTCTCTCCCACCCCCTCGCGCGTTCACCACGCTGCCGGCTCACACCCCCATGCCCCTCTCTATTGCAGCAGGACTGCTCGTTGTGCTTGTTATGTATGTTAACTATGTCTAGGCAAAGGGACCGTCTCATTACTACTAGTTTAACACACAAACACAACAGTAAGCAACTGAAAGGTGACCACTCAACCTTTGTGCACAGCCTTACACTGTTTGGCAACATAAATTCATGAGTTTTAGCAACATATGATCCGTTTGAGCTAGAAATTCTTTTTTTGTCAAAACGTCAGATTATGCAGTAGATGATGGATAATGTGGCAAATGCTGTAAATCCATAAATGTTTCAAAAGGGGGTGAGGATGGACAGAGTATCTGAGTTAATCAGAACACTCCTACCCAGTCAACAGATCAGGGCTTGATCCATCACCGTTATTTAGCTCACTGCACCATCCCAGTTCAGAACCTGGCTATAAGCAAATTAGTCTGTCCCTGGCCCAGTGCATCATGGGAACAGGGCAGACCAAACTACCAAGCCAATTCTTCACTGGAAAGGAAACAAGCTTCTGGGGACCGGTTTCTGGCATTACAGCCGTCTTCGGCCCGGCTTGCTTGAATCCTGATGGTGCAGTGAGCAAGGGACTCATGTCTGAGCATACCCTTCCACACTTGTGGTGGCCAAAATATTTCAAAAGGGGGTGGTGATGGACAGAGTATCTGAGTTAATCAGAACACTCCTACCCAGTCAACAGATCAGGGCTTGATCCATCACCGTTTTTTAGCTCGCTGCACCATCCCAGTTCAGAACCTGGCTATATGCAAATTAGTCTGTCCCTGGCCCAGTGCATCATGGGAACAGGGCAGACCAAACTACCAAGCCAATTCTTCACTGGAAAGGAAACAAGCTTCCGGGGACCGGTTTCTGGCATTACAGCCGTCTTCGGCCCGGCTTGCTTGAATCCTGATGGTGCAGTGAGCAAGGGACTCATGTCTGAGCATACCCTTCCACACTTGTGGTGGCCAAAATATTTCAAAAGGGGGTGGTGATGGACCGAGTATCTGAGTTAATCAGAACACTCCTACCCAGTCAACAGATCAGGGCTTGATCCATCACCGTTTTTTAGCTCACTGCACCATCCCAGTTCAGAACCTGGCTATATGCAAATTAGTCTGTACCTGGCCCAGTGCATCATGGGAACAGGGCAGACCAAACAACCAAGCCAATTCTTCACTGGAAAGGAAACAAGCTTCCGGGGAAGCTTGTTTGGCAACATAAATTCATGAGTTTTTGCAACATTTGATCCGTTTGAGCTAGAATTTTTTTTTTTTGTCAAAACGTCAGATTATGCAGTAGATGATGGATAATGTGGCAAATGCTGTAAATCCATAAATGCGCAAAAAGTGCAGCAGCTGCAAAAATCACATCATTTCACTGCCCCAGATTATTATACATGTAATGTGTGGCATCATAGTATTCAACATTCTCACCTGTATTTAAAAAAGACACATCTGACACGTGATTTCTTACCATACCTTTACTACACGCAAGGGATGCAGAGATCGAGGCAGGGTGAGTAGAGCAGACAGGGGGATCTGGTCGGAGTAGAAGGGACGTCATCAAACATCTCAGGACTGCTCCTGACTGTAAAATGCCTGCTCGATGTGTGCGCCTTTGGGCCAATAGAGTTTAAATGTCTAGTGTACATTTTGGAATAAAAATGTGCGAGAAACTATATGCAGAAGTTTTGTGAATGCCCACAAATCTACACGTTTCTGGGAGTTCAGCCATTTTTGTAGGTGTATACACATTGGAACACCGATAACCCACCCATGTGTGGTGGTTATTTTATGTGTGAGTAAATATATTTACAAGTGCAGATGCACATTTCGCGAGTATTAAAGTTGAAGAGGTATCATAAATGGTGCTGTTTGCGAATTGAACCAGTATGTAGGTGTGCAGAAAGGTTTGTGAAACTGGCCGATAAGGTTTGGCAGTCACTGTAACACAAGTGGTCTTTGTGAGGGAAGCACTGTACGACCTCTAACCTCCCCATGTGTACTCCTAAAGATTACCATTTGGTGGAAGTGTAAATTTGATAAAGATGGATGCAATGCCAGGACTGCATGCTTTCCAGGAAGACATCTGGACCATTTATTATCAAGGTTAAGGTGCCCTGCAGATGGCATGCAAACCCTGTAGCGTAAATCTATTTAAAGCGCTTCTTGACGTCTACAAAAACTTTTCTAAAATAGAATGGTATACCATATTAAACACACACCAAGTATTTCAATCATTATAAAAATCATATTGGGAAAACATCATCATGGACATCAATTCGCCAAAATGACAGGGGTAGTAGAAGTGACTTCACATGCCCTTTGACCATCACTTTCACTCATACATATACACATTTACACATACACACGTATTCAGACATACACACTCACACACTGCCTACACATACACACACACTTACATAGACACACTAAAAACTGCAAACACGCACACAACATACTTCCATTTAAAAGCATTTTCAGGTCGAGCCTGGACACCGCGTGCGTTGCTCTGCGAGGTACGCTGTATTCAAGTATGGACTTGAAGCCTCGCCCACTCTCTGCCCATATTTGTCATTGGCTTGTCTCATTTTCCTTTGTGAATGCTGGCTTCTGATTCATAAATAGGCTTGTTAGTGTCACCTTAGTAGCGCCTTGTCTTCATTTGTAACCTTTCATGAGGACTGGCCCTTTTACTTCTGTTGTTACAGGGTTCATCTTATTTAGTCTGTAAGCACTTTTTTCTTTAATTAGTTTCTCCAACTGCAGGCACGACATGCTTTCCTGCAAGATTCAGCATGCCATTTGTGCTTTCAATTTCCAAGCAGCTTGGTACAATGGCGGCCGCTTCTTTCAAATGAAATGCGTCTCGCATTTACAAGAGTTTGCGCTAGTGGCATTCTAAGTGCAAATGCCTTTTATTTATGTGTTAATTATCAAAACAGGTAAATAAACTACATTGTAATTTACAATGCCAATTGCTTAAACTCTCGCAAATGCGAGGCCTATTGCATATAGGGATAATAAAAGTGGCATGGCAACATTTGACGCATTCATAGTACTCCCCAGTACCTTAAGCAATTAAGGTACTGGGGATGCTAATTTTTAACATCAAGACCCAACACAAAGATGGAGAACGGTTAGCTGAGCATATTGTAACTGAAGGTTTTAATGGGATTAGTCTGAAATGGTCAGGCATTGATGAAACTTTCATGTTGGGAAAAATTATCAAAGTTAGTAAAGAGGAATTTCTCCCCTGTACTTAATGGGACTTATGTCCCTGTAAAATACCAATGGAATTTTCGCAAACTTAGAGCTGCAATAGCAGGAAGTTTAAAAACTAGAACCAAAACCAACAATTTATATAAACAGGGCTAGTTCGATCACCAATGTTCACATGCCAACCAGAACCTAAAAAGGGCTTCACAGGCATCCCCAAGAAATAGAGTAGTACAATATTTGTGAATAATAGATAAACATATTCTAGAGAAAGAAAGGCCATCTACGTGAAAGGGTATGGGAAGATCTAAAGCAGGCAGCAGAATATAGGAATAATACTCTATTTTGGGGAACAGTAAATCAGCCATTTCTTGTGGATATAACCGCCCCCATGGTTGAGTCCCATGTCCATTACACAGACTGGTTAGCCCATTTTGGTAGGATCGTCAACCCGGATAATATAGATGTGAGGAAATAATTGTATTGGAGTCTGGAGGTACAGTGAGCCTTCATATTCAATGAAGTTTTTGGTCAGTGCTAGCCTGCAGCACTCAAGTATAAAGTGTCTTGGTGTTTTGTGCTCCCAATTGTCTTTGAATAGTATGCCTTTGACGGTTTACAAGGTGGCATCTTGTGGTAGGCTGGTATATAGGCTTCCAATGTCCAACCCTACTAAAAGGTTGCTAGTAGGATCATAGTCTTAGTCCTTTAGTAGGTTCAACAAATCTCTAGTGTCTTTCAAGTAGGTGTGATGGGAGTGCATTGCACGATGAGCAGCAGAAAGTATTCAGCAAACTTGGACAATGGTTCCAAAACTAAACCAATCCCGACACTATGGGGGAAATTTTATTCTCATGCATTTTAGGTAATGAATAAAAGTATGGTGTTCTTGGTTCTTTTGTAAATAGGCACTCTACCTGTTTTTTCAAAATCCAGCAGTTGACTTCAACTTCCACAAATCATATTTTCTATAGTTCTCCATAGTCTAGCTGTAGGTTCTACAGCCAGGGGTCTGTAGTATCTGACGTCAGCAAGTAGCTTGGTACATGGGCTGTGGTAACCAGCTTTTTAAAGTAGGACAATCCCGCCACCGTTATCAGCTGGTTTAATTACCAGGTCCTGATTGTCTGTGAGTTTCTTTAGCGCTGTCTGGTGATGTTGTGGAAGAATTTGAAATTAGAGTTTTGAATAGTCTATTTCCTTGAATAAGTCCTGTTCAAAGACGAGGATCTCCAGATGTACCATTGTGTTGAAGGGGCAAAATGTGGATTTTTCTCAGTGTGGCATTTATCTCCATATTAGGGTTGTTCCTTTTCTCTGAAGAAGGCATTGAGTTTAATTCTCCTGAACAATTCTGCTACCTGGCTGTGAAGCTTGAACTTATTGAGGAGGGGGGTGGAGACAAAACCTAGTCCCTTGTTTAAGACCAATAGCTGGGCTTCTATTAGCCCAGTCAATCAGATTGAACATTAGCTACTGCTAGTCCCTGCTGTTTGATCTCGTGGTCTGTATGCCTTGTTCTGTGTCCTCCCATCTCACTACTTTTTTTCTTTCTTCCTCCTTGTGAATTCTGGCCCCTGTGGAAAAAGGAGAAATAACACATGGGGGGAATCTTGGGGTTGGGAAGCATCATGTACGGGTCTATTCATCCTCCGAGCTGCAGTGGAAAGGGTTATAAAAATAGGACTGCTTGCTCTTTATAGTTCAGTCATTGCCAGGCTGGTTGCCATCCTGGACTGCTTCTTCTACGTTTGTTCTAGTTTTCATCTCCACTATTCTATCCTGTGGTGTCCGTAGAGCTGCCTCCTGAGTAGTTGTAATCTGCCTGTCCTGGTTCCTGGCTCTTCGGGTGGATTGTAATCGCTCTTGGTATATGGATAGACCTTTTCCTGTTAAAACCGTTTGCGGTCTTTACTAAGTTTTCGTATCTTCGTTTGAGTCAAAAAATCTTTCTTGCCTGCCATTTCTTTTTTTTTTTTTATATTTCTTCCAGTCATCTCTTAAAAGCTGTCACCTGGACCGTTGTCTTCAGTTTTGTCTCACTAATTTGTATTTTTATGGTCATACCTTATGAAAGTCTCTTGTTGTAAACTCTGTCCCTGAGGCAACAGATGTCAACATGAAGTTATAAATGTAGAATTGGAAATGGATAACAGTGAATAACAGGGTTCCGAGAGACCTCAAATAGACGGGAGTAAAGCTTGAGCTGCCCTTGAGGTCACAGAGAACCTAGAGTAGCTCAGAATAGGAGTGAATACCCAGATGTAGAATCTGGTATTCACACTAGCAGCTCTCAGCAAGAGCCATACAGAACACTTATTATTGCTATATTTTACTACTAAACAAGCAGTCACAAGTGCATTTACCTTGCAGGCACTATGGTCATGATTTGAATGGTGCAGCAAGTGCAGTGGCACAAGGGCCATTTAGAATCTGGTATTTACACTAGCGGCTCTCAGCGAGAGCTATACAGAATACCTCTATTCCCCTGTTTTGCACCATTTTTTTCAACAATAATTTAGAGCATAAACAAAGCTTCTGTCTTTGGATAGAAAAATATAAGCACCGAACACCCCAAACCAAATGATTATATTGGAATGTTGTTTGCCATGTTGGAGGTGCAGAAGCAGCTGTGCGTACCCCTATCACCATCTTAGAAAATGTGCTGGTTATTGCCCATTGCTAAAGTAGCATCCATTTGTCCATCTGGCCAAAAGCTCAGAAATTTCTATGACGCACAATTTTTATTAATGACGATTGAGGTTCGAAGTGAGGCGCGATGCACCGTCCGATGCCGCGGTCCATGCAGGTAACTGCGGTGGGGTGATGGGGACGGGTAAGGGGGGATTTCGAGGGACAATACAGAGGAACAATAAATAATTAATTTGTCCTCCGCATGGTCCCTCGAAATCCCCCCTTACCCGTCCCCACCCCTATTACCTGCACGGACCGTGGCTGGCCGTCCGTTTAATGTCCCTGGGGAAACTAAGCTCCAGAAGTCCAAAATCCCATGCTGCAACGTGAATTAAAGAAATACTACCACAAAAGAATTAAAGTGCAAAACCCCCTGGCCGGAAGAGAGCTTCATGCTCATGTGAGGGTTTTTTAGCTCCACAAATTAAGCAAACTCTACCACATGATACTGAACGTCGATAACTGATGTCCTTGTGTTGGCTCTGTTAAACTGCCCTGATGGGCACCGTTTGCTGTGCAGTAATTCTGCGCCAATACTGATTCACTTGGCTAATGTATTTAGCGACTCATGCTATATGCGGGTTAGTATATATACTCTCGACTCATTTACCATAGAACTCCTCAGAAACAGAGTTTTGAAACCATTCCTTATTTGCTGCTCTACCCAGACCTGCCCTCCGAACTTTAATCTTAGACTAATTAAATCAGTGCTCTGTAGAGCAGAATTAGTGCCTCTTTTTAGTTTCTCAAATGCATACGTTTAATGAAAGTGGACCGAAAAATACACACCACACACACTGTTTTCCTTATGTTTGTTTCATTTATTTTAAATACAAGAAATGTAGAGTTATTGGGTTACAGTTTCTTCTTGCTGATTTATGTAGAAATAAAAAAAATCCCTTTACCAGAAACCATTTTAACAAATGTTGTTTTTGCTCCTTATATATTGGGACGTCACCGTTGCTCCTTATCTATGGGGACAGGGTCAACTGCATTCTCAGATACGCCCACATACCTGGGTAGGTGAGGTCCCGTGCATCCTCTCACCGTCCCCAAATGACAAGTTTAGATTTTCTTGGTAATGTTTTCGACATTAAAGGTTTCTTGGTTATGGTTTAGTGATTTTCACATAATGCCTTCTTTACACAGCCCTTGGTGGTTCTTCTCCACAGACTTTCCCCAGCAATACCATCATTTAACCATCATGATTGATATCTTTTACCTGTGTAGGCGTGTATTTTGGAAAACAAATAATTAATTAAAAAACACATCCACGCAAAGGCATGGCAAACCAGACCAAGAAAAGTGTGGAACTGAGAAATAAGCTTTTACACAGTGCCAGGATACCCTCCGGGTGATGGTGTGCTTTATACTTACTCATAACATTACACAAGGAGAAGGATCACATTGGATATGCAATGCAGTCCTTTACCTACACATCGCAAACCGAAACGTGTTAGCCCCAAATTAAATGCAGTCTTAGGTATTAGACTGACTCAAAGAATAATCACTACAAAAATATCATCTATTTTCTTCAATTACCTCCTTGACGTCAGCATTAGAACCCAATTATGGGTTCCGGAGTAGCGTGCTACTCGCCAAAAAAGCACTTCAACACCTAATCACAAGTAGCAAACGCTACAGAAATGCAAATCTTTTCTCCTCTTTTATCCCTCCGCTATCCTTCTCAATCCAAATACCTGACTAACATTTCCACCACTCAAATGACTTTCTAATGCTACTATACTAATTCATCACTAATCCTTTATGGGTTCCGGAGTAGCATGCTACTTGCCAAAAAAAAGCGCTATGATGCTTCGTCAGGGTAGTAAGTGCCATATAAATGCAATTATAATACAATACAATGTCGGCCTTTAGATTTGACTATGTCAGTGCCATTTGTGAGAAAAGCAAGTCTAACTTGTGCTTTTACATTACACTCCCTCATTTTTTAAAGTCAGTCTTGATTGTGCAATGGTCTGCTTTACCTGTTGTTACACATTCTTTAAAACAGCATTTCTTTTTTTTTTGGTAACTTTTTTTTATTATCATAAAAAAAACATAGAAAAAAACCATCAAGGCAATATAACAGTAGTACATCAATCGGGCGAGTGCTCAAGGAGGATGGGAGAGACACAGGAGTTGTTGTATACAGATGAGGGGCCGGAGGCAGGAAATGCAAAATCAAGAACAAAACACGCTACACTACATCAGGAATGTCGGGTCAGGGAGGCTGGGGGGGACTAGAGATCTCTGTGAGAGGGGGCGTACATATATCTCCCCGGTACGAGTTCCATTGATTCCAAATTTTCCCCCATTTTCTGGGTCTGCCTCTCGCCACATATACAGTCTTCTCTCTAAACATGCACCAGTCCATGTTCTCTTTCCAGGCCGTCACTGTGGGGGGCCTCTGGGACCCCCATAGCTGTGCAATGTCTCTCTTAGCAATTATATTACCAAGGGTCGTCCATCGTAGCTGCGACACATCATAGTCATTTGGCCCCCATACATTCAACAAACATCGTCGGGCTTCTGGCAACATCACAACACCTGTTACTTCATTCATCACCTCATGTATACGGTTCCAGAAAAGCACCATCTCAGGACATTCCCAAATTATGTGGAGAACGGTACCAAGCAGACCACAACCACGCCTACATAAGCCATCCGTTGAATAGCCCATATGGATCAGGCGGGGGCCGGTAAAATAAATCCGATGGAGGATTTTAAGCTGGACCAGGCGGAGACGGACCGGGATTGCGACCTCCTTGGGAGAGGAGATCGCAGATTGCCAGTCCTCGTCGTCTAATTCAATACCATCCGCAATCCAGGTCGCCCTGAGGTGTTCGAGCAAGCTCAAGCGATCATTGATCATCTTTTTGTAGATCAAAGAGATAGTGCTATCCGGCACGTGACCATCTAATATACGATCTTCGAGGGGGGAGGATTCCGGAACGTCGCTACCCACGGGAAAAACCGAATTCAACGCGTGGCGAACTTGAGCATAGCTGAAGAATTCCCTATCGCCTAGCTGATATTCCGCCTGTAGTTCTGCGAAAGTCTTTACCCTGCCCTTAACCCAGAGATCACGCACTTCACTGATGCCAATCATATCCCATTTCTCGAATCCTTTCGTTCTCCACAGGCAACCCAGTTTCGCAGAAGCATAAAGCGGAGTCGCGCGGGTCAATCGATCCCTCCAGCCCATAGCCGCGGTCGCACTATGCCACACTCGTACGGCTATCTCGGTGGGACCCGAAAGCTGTAAGCGAGAGGATCCAGAATAGAGCGCCCTGTTGTAGTCTCCCCCCGGTAACAGCCATCTATCCATTTCAAATGCTGGATTCAACGCCAGGCCATACATCCCATGGTTACTTGCAGCAAGCTGGGAAGCCCAATAATACCGCCTGATATCCGGAAGTGCTATACCGCCGTCATACCAGGGAAGCGTTAACTTTGGAAGAGCGATACGCGAATGCCCGCCCCATATCAATTGCCTCTGTAAAGATTCTACCTCTCGGAAGTACCTCGACGGAATCACATCAAATGTATTCTGGAGTGCATATAAAAACCTCGGCAAGGACATCATTTTAAAAAGAGCCGCTCGCCCTAGTGGAGACAACGGTAATTTACGCCAACTCACTACGTCCGATCGTAAACGTTGAAGCGGAGGAAGTAGATTACGCTTGTAGTGGACCGCAGGGTCCAATGATATAAAAACTCCCAGATATTTAAATCCAGACTGCGACACCTGGATAGGACATCCACGCGGCAGGAGGGGGACGCCACCAGCGAGCACATATATATGGGACTTGGTCCAGTTAATGACAAGGCCTGAGTTTTTCCGGAACGAGTTAAGCACGTCGAACAATACATTTAGCGATTTTTGAGACGATGTGAGGTACAGCAAAATATCGTCCGCATATAGCGATATGCGGTCCTCAAAGTTCGGAGTCCAATGTTTACCTCTTATCGAGGGCTCCCACCGTAGCCAGGCAGCGAGAGGTTCCAAAGCGAGGGCAAAGAGAAGCGGAGACAAAGGCCGACCCTGCCGCGTGCCTCTCCCAAGAACAAAGGGCCCGGGGACCCGGCCATTTACCACTACCTGTGCCAGTGGTGTCTCATACAGAAGTTTTACCCAACTAATAAAGCCAGCGCCAAAACCAAACGTTGCAAGTGCAGCCCAAAGATACGGCCATTCGATTGTATCAAAGGCCATCGTGGCATCCAGGGACACCAAGATGGCCAGTTCACGCAGTGACGTTGCCCTCGCGAGAACACCATGCAAGCGCCGCAAATTCAATGCTGTGTTACGATTTGGGATAAAGCCCGACTGATCTGGGTGGATCAGCTCACTGACTACTTTTATCAGGCGGTTTGCGAGCAGCTTGGCAAGAATCTTAGGCTCAGCATTCAGGAGTGAGATAGGCCTATAGGACGCACAGCGGTCCCGTGGCTTCCCCTCCTTGTGGATCACCACGATGGTCGCAAGATGCTGATCACGAGGAAGGGAGCCAGTTTCCTGCGCTGCCAAAAACATATCTCGGAGATATGGCGTTAGCGTGTCAGGGCGCAGCTTATACAGTTCGATGGGAAGACCATTAGGGCCCAGAGCCTTTCCGGAACGAATAGAGCACACTGCGAGAGCTACCTCGTCAATTGAGGGTGCAGCATCCAACCAGTCCCTATCGGACTCAGACAAACAAGGCAACGCGATATCTCTTAGCAACAAATGAGAATCCTCCTCGGGCCTGTCGGATACCGGAGAATAAACTTCTCGGAAATAATCAGCAAAACATTCAACAATGTCAACCGGGTCAGTCACTCGCATACCATCAGATCTCTCAATCACTGGAATCACACGGCTTGCCCTCTCCTTTCTATCCAGCCAAGCAATCAATTTCCCTGCCTTATCACCCACATCATACAGTCGTCCCTGCTGTTCCCTACTCATCATCTTAGCTGCGTCGGTAACCAAATTCTTATATTTGAGTTGCTTGAGACTGTGGACGTGAAGCGTGTCTCTGGTAACATTACGCTCCAAGGCACTCTCCAACTCGGTAATTTCAGTCTCAAGACGGACAACTGCCTCATTTCTACTTTTCTTAGCACACCCAATTAACGACAATGCTTGTCCCCGGATGACCGTCTTAAACACTTCCCACTGTGAGACAGGCGAAGACACAGACCCCACGTTCTCAGCAAAGTACAGATCCAGTGACTTAATCAGTTCAGTACGGGTTTTGGGGTTGTGAAGATACCATGGATTAATCGGGGCCACCCTCCCTTCAGCGCCTATATTCATATTTAACTGAAACCATAGAGGGGAGTGGTCCGATATACCCCGAGCTAGATGTCTAATCTCCCCAATTGACGAAGAGTGGGCCACCGGCATCAGGATATAATCCAATCTAGAGAGACTACCATGAGCGCCTGAGTGGAAAGTGTACTGCGCCTGCTCTGGATGCATCAGCCTCCAACAATCCACGAGCCCCAACGCTTCTAAAAAATTCACCCAACCAAGATTGTGCACTCGTGAGGTCTCTGGGGGGATAGCGATCCTCCCTCCCGGAGACAACTGAATTAAAGTCACCACCCAGTATCAGGACACCATCTGGGAGACCGAAAACAACTCGTCCGAAGTCTGCAAATGTAGTGGTTTGTAAGCCAGGTGGGACGTACACCGATATCAGTGAGATAGTTTTCCCCTCCCATCTGCCTGTGAGTGCAACATATCGCCCCCTAGCGTCCAGAACTATGTCATCGATTTCCAGGGGAAGAGAGGTCCTGACCAAGATACTCACCCCTCTAGAACTAGAGGTGAACCCAGAATGAGCAGCGAGCCGATATCCCCGCCTGTTCAGAGCGTAGCAAGCATTTCCAATCAAATGAGTCTCTTGTAGCAGCACGACATCAGGGGAAAGGCGTCACAACATCTGCAAGACCACCCCCCTCTTTATCCGGTCGCCCAACCCATTCACATTCCAGCACAGTAGTTTCAACCCCCTACCCCCCATCCGAACCCACGATGATCTCCCATCTCATAACGAGCACCATACCAAAGTCCAAAGTTGTAACAGTTCGTTGCCTTGAAGAAAAAGGAAAATGAAATACTCCCAACATACTTCCCCCCCTCCCCCCGCAATACCCCAGCGCAACTCCCCCCACCCTGCACCCCTGCATAGACTCAAAAGCCACCCCAACTTGCAGTGTGCCTGTCGCCCTAGCAAAAATCTAATCTACACAAAGAAACCCAGAGGAGGAACGGGTCTCTCTTTCCCCGCCGCCTCCGGGGATGCACTGAAAAGCAGACGATCACAGAAGTCAGCAAGCCACAGTTGTCCATTGTGGTCATTGTTCGGGACTCGGGCGCCATTGTTCATTCTTGTTCCAATAGTCCCCCTTCAGCACCACCTGGTTGTTCCCTGCGATCGCGACGGGTAGGCAACGTATCTAGCCAGTCACTCACTCCCTCCAGGCGATCAAAAAAGAGTGTCCGATGCTCATATTCCACACGCAGCCGGGCCGGGAACAGCATTGCATACTTCAAGTCCATATCCCTGAGACGCCTTTTCACCCCCTGAAATCCCATTCTTTGCTTCTGGACGGACTGGGAAAAATCCGGATAAAAGTTCACCGTGGTGTTTTCGAACTGCGTAGGACCACCCGTCCGCGCAGCCTGCAAAATGGCGTCCCGGTCTCTGAAGTAAAAAATTCTGGCGATGATCGGCCGCGGGGGGAAACCCGGCTTCGCTTGTCCTCCCGGCACTCTGTGTGCGTGTTCCACCGCAAAGAATTTACTCAGTCCCTTGGGTTTGAGGTGATTGAGGATGAGGTCTTCGACACGAAGATCAGTGGACAGTGATCCAGAGTCCTCCGAGACCCCAATAATACACACGTTATTGCGTCTTGCACGGCCCTCAAAATCCTCCAGACGACGAGCAAAGAAATCGTTGGCGGATCTCGAGTTGCGTACTTCCGTTTGCAAGTCAGACATGTCCGTCGTGAGGCTGGAGGTCTTCAAATCTAGAGATTTGACCTTCTCATTTGTCTTCGCCAAATCCGTTCTGATAAGACTAACTTTGATGGCTACTCTGTCTAGCTTCAGGGTCAGGGCCTCGTATTGCTGGCCGATAGATGTCTTGATGCCAGCAATGGTGCCCATGATGTCTTGTAACGTTAGATCCACCGACACAGTAGGGTCATCAGTCTCCTCTTCCCGGACCTTTGGTGTGCCACCGCGGGATCCTTTAGGATGAGTGTAACGGTCCATAACATTCGTCTGGGTTGCACCTCCTCGGAAGGTGGTCTTGACTTTCCGTTTGTCACCCTCGGGCTTGCCTGTCATGGCAGGCTGGGTGCCCTGGAGGGGCGCCTGAGATCTGGTCCAAATGGCTCCTCAGAGTTCACCCACAGGGAGCACCAAAGGCTGAGAAAAGCCAATATGAGTCCACAGTCAAGCACTCGCTGGCCCCAGGCCCAGGTGATGAGCACGGGAGCCAGCTGCGCCCAGTGTTTGTCTCGGTGAGGAGGAACGCCAGGCAGCAAAAACGAAACCGAAAGTTAATTCGGGCCGTGATCTGGACCCCTTTAGCCGGTGTTGTTGAATTACAGCCCGGGTACAGCCACGACTCAAGGCCCAGGTAGCTTCACGGGGTAGGCCACAAAAGTGCAGGATGGCGTAGCTCAGGAACCCGAAGTCCAAATCAATTCCTGAAAGCAGCTAGTACATCAGCTGGGCTGCGTCTTCAATAACCCATCTTTGGAATCAGGATATTATTCAGGATAGATGCGGGAGGCGGCGAGGGTCTCGGGAGCCCTGTGCTCACGCGGCCATCTCGGATGCGCGCGAAGCTCCTCCAAAACAGCATTTCTTAACCTAAGTTCCATAATTGCATACAAAATTAAATAATATTATCAAGTTAATAAAGTGTGTGTATGTATATGTTAATATTCTCACCCCCCCAAAAAAAAAGTTTAAAAAAACGTAAAACCACTGAAATATACCTGTTTTAGTTCAGTAAGCTAGCTCTAACTTGAACCCCTTCAGGTGCAGTTTATGACCTCCCATCTTATATCACTCATGACAAGTTAAATGTCATCATTCATGACATCACAGATAAAATCGCAAATGACATCTAATTTTCTTTTTACAACTTTTTATTAATCTTTATAAACATTTTGTTTTTATTTATTCTTTTTTTTTTTTTCCAATCTTTATTTCGACCATTAGGTCATAAAAGATGCACGATACAGAAAGAAAAAGCACATGTAAGCACATCATAACAGATAAAACATTGGATACATATATTAAAAGGCTCCTATACAGGATTAAACATCTTTAGAGAAGATAAAAATGCCTAGACGCTACCCAACATCTTTAAAAAGCGATTACGCGTATACCAGACATTGATAAAAAACTTTGAAAGTGCAAAAACAGTTGGGCCAGTAACATCAGATTTTAAAATCCTGTACATTGGTGCATATTCCCTGCCACCCATATTCCTTATCAACGGAAGGAGCCAGTACTTTCTAGCTGCCTTATAGGCTGGACAGAAAAAAACCACATGCAGGTCATTTTCCTCCTTGTCCACACATACAGGACAGTGCTTTACAGGGGAAGCCGATGACCACAAGCTTGTAAAAGATCGGAGGGGCAATGTGCCATACCTCCACTGGAGGAACAGTTTCCTGGCAAGTATGGGGTAGATAGGGTCCAGTGCCTTTTCAAACCTATAAAGGTCCTTACTTTGCAAGAACACAGCTGATAGAGACCCATCTGGCTGGGCAGCTTTGGCCCCTGCCAATTTGCGTTCATGGTACAAATTCGACAGAGACCTCTTAGAGATGTTGGATGCTGCCGTTGCCGGGTCTGTCCATAGATCAGGGAGCCCCAATTCCATACAGGTGGCTTGAATATTTTTGACCCAAGGGACACTAAGCACCTTGGGGTGGTTCAGTAGTTCGACCAGTTCTGCCCTATAATCTACGAGATCGTTGCTACTCCATAGCCTACGCCAAAAGGCTATGGGTCTCAGGCCTATCTCGTCAGCTAGTGGTCGTAACCCTAAGTCAAGCCTCAGGGGAAGAAGCGGTGTACTCGGGGGGAGTGCGGCTACCTGTCTTATGAACTTATTTTCTGTTACTGACAGGGTGCGGCAGGGCATATGACCCCACAGTTCAGCCCCGTACATAATCGCTCCCCTCGCCTGGGCCTTATATATCTGGATTAGAGACCCCAATGGACGGTACGTCGAGCCAGTCATTATTCGGGCAATGCCCCCAGTGGTTTGTATGAGTTTGAGATTTGCCCTACTCTGGTGGGATCCCCAAGTCATGGTTTCGTTCAGGGTCACACCAAGATATTCAAAGGTGGCTACTCTCTCAAGCCGCACGGCTCCCAGTTGTGGGTTCTGGCGCAGTTTCTGGTTTGGGTTCAAGACCATGAATTTGGTTTTTGTGGCATTGATTTCTAGCCCTCTGTCAAGGCAGAATGCCATGAAGGAATCAAGTATCCTTTGTATACCCATAGGGGTTTTTGAAAGCAGCAGGGTGTCATCCGCAAACATGATTGCGGGCACCCTGCAGCCATTTAGTTTGGGGGCGTCGGTGTAATCGGTGGCATTGAGATGGGCGATTACCCCGTTGACAAAAAGGCAAAACAGGGTCGGTGCCAACACACAGCCCTGTCTTACCCCTCGGCCAACGGGGAATCTATCAGTCAGTTCCCCCGACCTCCCACACCTAACTCGGGCGTAGTTACCATGATGGAGCCTCTGTAAGATTGACAGGATGTCTGGGGGGACGCCCATCTCTGTCAAGACGCTCCAAAGTTCCCCCCTGGGGACCAGGTCGAAGGCGGCCCGTAGGTCCACAAAAATTGTGTACAAACTGCCGCCGTCGAACTTTGCTGTCTTCCAATAGATTAGATTCATTCTAAAAACCTGGTCCACTGTGGATACCCCCTTCCTGAACCCCGCCTGATAGGGACTGAGGGCTCCCACCTCCTCTATCCAATCCTGAAGCCTGTTCAGCAAGACCCTACCGAACAGCTTCTGCGGTACGTCGATCAGACTGATCGGTCTGTAGTTGGCTGGGAGGAGAGGGGAGCCCTTTTTGAAGATAGGGACCACCTCTGCCCCCAGCCAAGTACTAGGGATTTCCATCCCACCAAGAACACTGTTAAAAAGGGCAGCAAGGTAAGGTGCCCAGACAGCGGGCTCCTGTTTGAACAGGTCCCCCGGTAAGCTGTCCAGTCCCGGCGCCTTCCCAGAAGCCAGGCCTGAGATAGCAGCAGTGACCTCGCCCAGCGTTATTGGCTCCCCTTGATAGCCCGGCCCATCCGCCTCAATAGCTGCAGGAAGTTCTCCCGGCTCAGAGCTATAAAGGGACTGAAAATGAGCCTGCCAGACCCCAGGTGCTATATTAGGCTCTAGTGCCGATTGTATATTCCCTGACCCCCCGTTCACTATCCTCCAAAACAAACGTTGGTTTTGGAGCGCTAAAGCCTTTGTGAGTTCTTCCCACTGATTTTCCTCCCATTCTGTTTTAGCCTGGGCAAGAAGCTTTTTATAGGCTCGCCTGCTTTGTTTCAGGCGTTCCCCTCCTGTACCCTCCTTAATTACTCCGAGAAGTTCAGTTTTAGCCCGTCTGCATGCTAGATTGTACCACAATGCTTTGCCTCGGGGCCTCTCCCTTGGCTTTCGTGAGCTACTGGTAAAATGGAGTGCCGCAATTTTTGTAAGGTCCTCATGGGCATTGAACAATCTACTCTGGGAGTCTATATTATTTTCCTCAATGTCAGAGCTCCCCGCGGTTTCCAAAATAGGGACAATCTCAGCATATAGTAGGGGGAGTTTATCCTTAGTTGTAACCATGTGCTCCCACCTGATTCTTCTCCTGCTGTTATCCAGGAGAAGCGCGGGTTTATTCCCTTCCACTATAGGCCCTAGGGCTTGGGGGCCTGGATGCACCAGGTCAAGCTCAAGGGCGTTGTGGTCACTCTCGATCCTTTCCATCACCCTAAAATCCCGGATTGTAGTCCACCTCACTAGTTGGACCAGGACATAGTCCAAGCGAGACTCTCTCCCCCGCCTATTATAGGTGGTTTTACTAGGTATATCGGATTTCATTCGCCCATTACAGGCTCTGATTCCGAACCTTAGGGTGAGAGCAGTAATTTGTAGTGCTAGTGGAGTCCAAGCTTTCGCGGGAGATGCTTCCACCGCGGCAACTGCCCACCTGGCATCTTCTTCCAATGAAAGCCCTTCCAAAAGGCCGGGTAATGGCTCAAAATGGGAATTAAAGTCCCCACCCACCACATAATATGAATCATTCGACAGTTCAGATAAAAAGTTCGAAAGTTCATCAATGGTCGGTGATTCCTTTGCCATTCCCGTCGGCCTGGAATAGATATTAACCAGCACAAGTTTAGCTTTGTTTGGCCATAGTAGTGAGACCACAAGGATGTCTTCGGAATTAAACGGCCAACGTGTGGCCACACAGCCCAAATGAGAAGCCACCCACGTCGTAAGCCCCCCAGACGGATGACCTTTACCTTCCCACCTTGCTGGAATGGAGAATGATGTATAACCTTGGTGCCCGTAGTCCTCTCTGGCCCAAGTTTCCTGGAACATACAAACGTCACCCGTCTCAATGTAATTTACCCAATCTGGCTCGCCCAGTTTGTTGGCCAGACCCGCAATGTTCCAACAAATTAACTTCAAATGTTATGGGGTATCGGTGGCCAAGCCATGGGGGTTGGGGAGGGGAGTTCCAGGCGCCACTTCCGTCGGGAGGCCTGAGACAGGGGCAGCAATAGGGACAGATGGCTCAGAGTGACTGAGCAAACCGTTATCCACAAGCAGAAGGTCCCGTTCACTTCCCTCAGCTGTATCTTCATTATCCACGGGTAGATAGAAAGGGCCACAGATGTCATTATCAGGAGCCACTAGATCATCCGATAAGCCAGAGATTATACTAGTAGCCACGATAGAAGGTACCGAAAGTCCGCAGGCGCCATTATCCCGGGTAACTGGCTTATGTACAGCAAGTCAGTCGACCCCGTCCAGGCCACTCAAGCAATTGAAACGATTAAAATGGAAATACGGTGTGTCTGGCAGTTGGGGATGTGGGCGTTGTATATGGTCCTTGTGACTGCGTCTATGATCCACCCTTGTCCATTCATCATGCAGTGGGACCTTATGCATGCGAATAGGAGGGAAGAAGAAGGAAACTGGAAGGGTCTGAATGGTGGAATCCAGTGATCTATTTACTCCTTCACAAATGTGCAGCACAGTGCCCGGATCTTTAAAAGTTACCAGAATACAGTCCCCTATTATTGATTTTCTGGTCTTCCCTGACCACGGGACCCTTCTAACCATAATAATCTCATTATTAAAATGAGATGGTAAGGGTCGGTTCCAATTAAGCCATTTGATAACCTTTTTCTTAAGGGATAAATAATCTTCCTTTTCCCCTGATCTTAAATGGGGGGCGCCTGCTAAGACTACTGTTAGGCTATTGGCTTCTGGCGGGAGATCTGGTCTCCGTGCTCTTGGGGCTGGCCCGACCGGAGAATATGGCGTGGCTTTACCGTTTTCCTGGCCTCTTCCCTTAGACTCTTCCTGGGATCTTTGAGGGGGGTAGTCTAATAATTGTGGTAGTCCATTAGCTTGGTTGTTGTGCTGTGCCTGAAATTTAATAGCCATAAGTGGCTGAGGGGGGGGGGCAGATGGCACACTCTGGGGTGGGGCTTTGTTGGCAGATGTTAGAACTCCTGCTTCTAAAGGATCCCCTACAGAGAGATGGGTTCCCACTAGCTTAGTTTGCTTACTTACTAAGGTGTTCAGGGTAGTAAGGGATGTTTCTAATGAAGTGAGCCTAATCTCCACTTTTTTCAAACTATCGCTAATGGGGCTGCAAGAGGGAGCGGAATAGAGTTTCAATGCTCCCTACAGATGTTAATGGGGGGATTTTGTTCGATGCATTGGCCTCTAAATCCTTGTTGGTAGCAACTATAATGGGGCTTTGAACCTTTGTAAGAGGAATAGTAGGCACTTTCTCGACCGCCTTCCCAGGTAGGAGTGGGTTAGTATATTTCTTGCCAAAATCAAGATGAGATAGTTTGGGTTTCCCCCCTCCCCCTATTGATTTCCTAATGCGTTTACTAGGCGGAGGCCTATGCACCTCGACCACAACAATAGGTTTTGACTTACTCTTCTTGGCCATTTGCATAGGAGGGGATTGGGTTACCAGGTTGACTGGGATAACAGATTGTGTTGGGACAACTGGGTCTGGTTGCTTTCCAGGTGCCGTCCCTGAGGTACAGGGAATTTCCCTGAGTAAGAGGGGAAAATCCTCAAGGGTCAGGGGATTTGGGGTGTCAGGAAGCGTACCTTCCTCTTGAGAGATAGGGTAGGGGATAATATCAGTCAAAGATCTGTTTTTCATAGATTCTATGGAGCGCCTACGCTCCGCCCTACGTTTCTCTAGTGAGGTTTCTTTGCCCGCCTCTCCCTTGGCAGATTTAAAATAGTTGTCCAACGTCCCTATACTGGAAGCCCCCTCCCTTGATGGGGTTTCACATGGTGATGGCGAGGGCATTACTTAATTCGTAAATGTGACAGGGATTAAGGGAATGGGCCCGGCCCGGCCTCTATCGGCCCCGGACGGCCACAGACGGTCCCGCCCTTGTCCCGGGCTTCTCCCGGCGCCCTCCCGCGCGCTCCCGCGCAGCGGGCCTACTGCCTCCTTTTTAAAAGATGCACCGGGGGGGCGTGGCCGGCAGGGAGAGGAGCCCAGCTGGAAACGGGCGCGCGGGGACTCCTGGTCCGTGGAGTCCTCCGCTCTACCCTCGCAGCCCTGCCGGTCTACTAGTATGGAAGTTGCCCCTGGAATCAGCAGCCGCTGCAAACCACGAAGCGGGACCCGCGGAGCGGGTCCGGCGAGGCGTGGCGGCTCACAGGAGGCTGGGTCCGAGGTGGGTGAGTGATGAGCGCTGAGCGCGGCGTTTGCACAAGGAATCCGCCGAAGGTGCACTTCTCAACCCCTTAAGACTTGCGGTGATGGGGGCGGGGCCGGCAGGGAGAGGAGCCCAGCTGGAAACGGGCGCGCGGGGACTCCTGGTCCGTGGAGTCCTCCGCTCTACCCTCGCAGCCCTGCCGGTCTACTAGTATGGAAGTTGCCCCTGGAATCAGCAGCCGCCGCAAACCACGAAGCGGGACCCGCGGAGCGGGTCCGGCGAGGCGTGGCGGCTCACAGGAGGCTGGGTCCGAGGTGGGTGAGTGATGAGCGCTGAGCGCGGCGTTTGCACAAGGAATCCGCCGAAGGTGCACTTCTCAACCCCTTAAGACTTGCGGTGATGGGGGCGGGGCCGGCAGGGAGAGGAGCCCAGCTGGAAACGGGCGCGCGGGGACTCCTGGTCCGTGGAGTCCTCCGCTCTACCCTCGCAGCCCTGCCGGTCTACTAGTATGGAAGTTGCCCCTGGAATCAGCAGCCGCTGCAAACCACGAAGCGGGACCCGCGGAGCGGGTCCGGCGAGGCGTGGCGGCTCACAGGAGGCTGGGTCCGAGGTGGGTGAGTGATGAGCGCTGAGCGCGGCGTTTGCACAAGGAATCCGCCGAAGGTGCACTTCTCAACCCCTTAAGACTTGCGGTGATGGGGGCGGGGCCGGCAGGGAGAGGAGCCCAGCTGGAAACGGGCGCGCGGGGACTCCTGGTCCGTGGAGTCCTCCGCTCTACCCTCGCAGCCCTGCCGGTCTACTAGTATGGAAGTTGCCCCTGGAATCAGCAGCCGCTGCAAACCACGGAGCGGGTCCGGCGAGGCGTGGCGGCTCACAGGAGGCTGGGTCCGAGGTGGGTGAGTGATGAGCGCTGAGCGCGGCGTTTGCACAAGGAATTTATTTATTCAGTTCTTCCCACAAGTCTTTGTGTTCTGTGTAGATGGTCTTCCTTTGAAAATATTTGTTTAGTTATTTCCCCGGAGGCCACTGTTTTGAAGCAGTGCCATCACTATGTTGCAAAATGCTGCATTTTCTTGTTGCTTTCATTTGCCACATTGTTGGTGCAGTATTTCCAGTAGGACAGTGTGTTGTTCTTCAGTTACTTGGGCTCTCCTACAAGGAGGGAGTGAATGGGACGAGCTCCGGATCAATGGATCACTTTCTGTGGAAATCCCCGCCCGGAGCGACCCCACTGCAACCCCCCCCTTCTCACTGAAGCCAGCTGCCCCCGGGATCCTGAAAAAATCATCGGAAGGGGCAGCTTGACCAGCCTGACCGCTTGACCGTCTTGAAGGACCAGAAGGACCCCTGCTCGCTCGAAACAGCTACACTCACCTGGCTCCTGCGCCGGAGCTTCGCCCCGCAACCCCTCCAGGTGGAACGCCCTCGCAAACAGTGAATGCCCCCCCCCCCTCACTTACTGGGTCTGAGGTAGCGGAGAGCCATCCAATGGCGGCTCCGCCGGATCTGTGATCCCGGGTCAGCGGGAGCGACACCGAGCGACGCGCGGATGTGCCCGTTGGCAAGGACATCAACAGGATGCCTCCTCCTCACCCAATCTCCGCAGAATGGCATCGTCGAGAGGCGGAAGGCCCCGCTCCGGGTAGCGGACCTCACACAGGTCCCGACGCTCTTCACCGGCAGGGCTGCCTGCACCCAAGATGGCCGACCGCCCACAAGTCCATCATCTACAAAACTCCAGGTGAGCCCAAATTGGAAAATAAGGGCCCCACACCTCCAGACCGCCGCCACAGCCAGTGAACCCTAGCATCATTCCCAGGTGAGCCTCCACGCAAGTGCCTATTCAGTTTCTCTCTCTAAGGGTTGCCTGACTTTAACATGGCCGCCACCCGGACATCTTTCATGCAGAGTAATCAGACTTGTTCTCCCCGTTTTTAAGCCTACTCCTGACTCGTCCTAAATACCTGAGCAGGGCACTGCCCGTTATGGACTCATAGTCTTCTTGCTCTGCCGATTTCTAGTCTTTAGCCCTGGCGAGCTAAGATCACTCTGATCAGCTAAATTAGGCAGGGAAACCGGTCCTACTAATGCCTTAACCTAAGGTTTCAATTTTCGCACAGTTAAAGGATCTCAGAGCCTTAACCAAAATAGCAGCAGACTACTCACTTCTTGCAAACGCCGGCCCCCCCAGAGACTAGCTCACCTCAAACCCCTTGAGCAGCAACACCGATCGCGTCAGACAACACTGGTTTATATACTATCACCTGACCTCTCTCTCCAAGGGCCACCTGTCGCCTACATAAACTCATCGCCACGCCTAATTTCAGCTAGCTCAGCACGCCCCGCGGCATGCTGACCACCGCTCTTTCCAGAACTGCTTCTGACCCCTAATGCCCATCCTAGATCCACGGCGCTAACCCCCTTTATCACTGGATAACCCTCCCCCACCCCCCACGTGAACTCCGACCACACCTAACGTGACCCGATACGCAATTCCCCCAGCATATGCCGCGTTACACCCCTACCTCCCCACCGGAAGGGCACCCCCTTACCTCTGCACCGATCCTATCAACCCTCCACCCCTCTGTCCTCCCCCCTTCCTACCCCAGAGGTCTCGCCTCCCCACTGCCCAGCTAGGATGCCCCCGGCCGCACAACTGGTCACTCATTTCTGCCCCTCTCCTAACCACCTATCCCCTCAATGGCTGAACACCTTCGCTATAACATTCCCACGCACCCTCTCCTTCAAAGCTAAAAAACGCTTCAAACAGAATATAATTAGGCAACACCCCGAAACGCTAGTTGTTAACTCCTACCACTGCACAACTAGAGGTCAGAAGAAAATGGACTTCATTTTCCACACCAACAGACCTGACGTATGGGCCACCATCTTCAACTCATCCCTCCCCGTCTCCAAAACCACCTTCACTGATCATAACCGTAAACTAACTATCGCCCCCCTGAACCATCAATCGCTGACCGGAGACATCTCCATCACCATTTATGAGAATGGCACCATTCTAATTCAGGCGAAAGACGAGAACCTCGAGTTCTTCGACTCGCTTCCCCTCACTTAAGATGGCTACTACCCACTACCCACACAAAACTACCCCCTCCACACCTATTGGCTCCTCACAAACTCTCAATCTACGAAACATTTCCTTGCCACCCCAGCATCCCTTCACTACTCTACTTAGTCACTCCACCAATCAGATGCCACCATAATCCACAGCCCCCCTATTTCTCAACTCCCATCCTCCACCCTTCACACCCAACCTCCTATCATTCAGCTCCCCCCACACCCCCTAAGAACCCCCAACTCCCCTCCCCCCGGCTCCCGAAACACCCCTTTCTCTCAGTCCTCCGCCCTCAAAGATCCACCCCAGCGTCCCCACCCTTCCCTGCTCTTCCAATCTGCCATTCCCACATCATCAACAGCCCCAGCTCCCCCTTTCTCCCTACCCTCGTCCTCCTCCCATCGCTCCCAAACGTCCAGCATTCCGCCGCCCCCTCATCCCCAAAGGACCCCCACCCACCCATTCCCTAGCCCCCAAAGCACCACTAACTCTCAGCCCCCCCCCTAGTGACCCTAGACCAGTCCCTAGCACCCAAAACACCTCCAACTCTCTGCCTCCACCCCGCAGGGATTCCAGACACCTTAACAACTCCGTTTCTCAGTCCCCCACCCCGCCTCTCCCCACTCCACTAGTTCAGACTGCCCCCGCTAATGAAGAATACCCTCAGCCCCTTCTGGTCAACAACCCCCTTCACGCTCTAGCCCTCCCTCAACTGATATATAGACCAGACAACTCCGATACTCAACCCCCCAACCCACCAACCCACCCCCCTATAGTTCTCACCACCCCCCTCATAGAAGACAACTTCCACCCCGAAGGGATCGCCACTCCCCGCCCATAACAGCCTACTCACAACCGAACCCCAAACCTGATCTAGCCTCCTCCCCTCCTATTAACCCCCCGAGTAGAAACTCGCCCCAAAGCCCCTCACATCCAGGGCTCAGTTCCGCCTACCTTCCCCTCACCCGAGCTGTCGCGCCGCCTCGACCTTATTGAAGCACAAATCACGACCCTGATCCTAGGCCTGAAGGAAACCCTATCTGCCCTTGGGAATCTCCAGCTACCCTCCCCTCCCTCCGCTCCACTCCACATCCCTCCGCCTCTCCCTAGGAATGACTATCCCCCCACCAACCGGGCTCATCCCCACCCAGATTCCCTGCCTCCTCCCACTAAAGACCTGACGAAGTCGCGAGCAATCAACCCCAGAAGAAATTTAACCTCCCTCTCCCCCCAGGAAGTGAGCGCACTCGTCGCTTCATACGAACTCCACCCGAACCAGCCAACCCAGGCCCCACTACTGAACTCGACTCTCACCTCCTCGATCCAAGTCATCACCGGAGTGGGTAGGAACCCGCCCCCTGTAGAGCCCCTAGACCCCCATTGTTTCTTTCAGCCATTCCCAGAGCCAAGCCTGACAATTTGAATCCAAAAGAAGACCCCCCCTTGAACTGTATGCTTATTAACAGTTGGTCCGCAGTCAAACATGCAACGGAAATAGCTGAATCCATCCTCTCTCATGACCTAGATGTAGCCTTCATCACGGAAACATGGCTAAACACCCTATCCCACCCCATTCTGGACATGCTGGTGCCACCCGGTTTCTCAATTATCTGCAAAGACAGGCCCATACACAAAGGTGGCGGCATAGCTATTATCCACAAAAGTGACCTCCACATCTCTGAAGCCCCCTCCTGCCTGTACAGCTCCTTCGAATGCCTGTCGGTCAACCTCAAATCTCACGGTCATAGTTAACGTCAATGCCATCTCCTCTACCGTCCCCCAGGCAACTCCAACGAATTTAGAGCTCAGTTGTCAGATCTGATCACCCAATCTGCACTCAACAGCGACAACAGCTTAATTATGGGCGACCTCAACCTAAGATGGAACGACTCCAATAACCAGCTGATTCAATCTCTCAACACCCTTCTGCAAGACAACGATTTGACCCAACACTGCTCAGAGGAAATGCACTACAGAGGAGCGACCCTGGATGCCATCATTGTGAACAAAAATGCAGTCTCGATTGATCACATCATCCCAGTGGACTGGTCAGACCACCACATCATTCTCTTTCATATCTTCCAGCCGGCCCTATCCCTCCCACCCACTCAAGCCCTCCCTAAGTGGGTCAGGAACACTTCCAGAGTCCCCCGAGACAAGCTAGAGAAAGGACTCAGCACTCTCATCCCGAACACGACGGAGTCCCTCTCAACCTCGGAACTCACCTCGCTCTACCATTCCAACCATGAGCTCGCCCTGGATCAGCTGGCACCTCTGAAACTAAAAAAACCCAGAAGCATTCCCTCTAGGTCATGGTTCTCTACTGACATTAATGATGAAAGAAGACACCTAAGATCCTTGGAAAGAACCTGGAGACACAACCCCACCTCCATCCATCGGGCCCAACTCAAGGCAGCACGCAAAAACTACTATACCCACATCAAAAGCAAAAAATCTTCCTTCTTCTGCTCTGCATTAGATAATACCAAAAACCGCCCCAAAGAACTCTTCAACATCATTAGGAACCAAACCTCCATTCCGAAGTCTGACAACCTAAGGACGTCCAAAACCCAGTGCGACAACTTTGCAAGCTTTTTCAATTAAAAAATCGCCAAAATTGATCGTTTCTTCAGCTCGTGTCCTGCAAACAACCCCATCCCCCCAGTAACCCCGTCTATCCGCTGGTCTTCCTTCCAGCCGGTCAAAGAAGAAATGATAAGCAATCTTATCGCCGCTGCGAAACCCTCAACTCACTCCCTCGATCAACTTCCCTCGAGACTAACCAAGGTTTTGAAGCTCACTCTGTTGTAGTTCTATCTAGGACCCTAAATTCGATAGTCCTGACTTATGCACTTATGTGGTTATAATCAATAATATCCTTATAAAGGCATAAGAATCATATCCATATTTAGTCATAGCCCATGCTGTCCAAATTAAGCAAGGCTACTTCCTCAGGCTCCTAGCAAGTACAACGAGTTCTGTAAACAAACCAAACCTCCAGCAACCTGGGAATTCCCCATTGCTTTTGTTTTGATTTCGTCCTAGAACTCCTGTGAGCACTCTAAGAATGGCCAGTTCTTAGTGACATCTTTATTGACGTCTTATGTCCAACCTTACGTCAAAACCCGGCACCTTTCAGGTAAAAATATACCAACGCTGCCTTAAGCAAACACACGGTGGTGGTTTTGGAGCAGAGCAGCTATCTACTTGCCCGAGAGCCCAGCTTATGCTAGAGCCGACGGACGCTGCCCCTCCTCTTTGACGCACTAAGAGAGACGCTGTCTTTTCTCCTGCTGAGAAATCCAGCTCCGGTGTTTCCAGATACCTTCGCGGGTTACTGGGATATCGAGTCCTGAGAGAGAGATACAAGACCTCCTGCTTTCTAATACCCAGGTACGGAGCTGACTAAAACCTTAGAGAGAATTCTTGATTCAGATTCTTGGCAAAACCAACGTAACTTAAACTGCTACTTACTTACTCCTTCCCACGTATTAGGCTTAGGTCAGGTACACCGGGGTAGGCATATTTAGAAGCACCAGTTGAGTACGTTAGTCAATGTATATAAGTATGTATATATTTTATCTATTTTAAAGTATCTTATGGCTAAGAAACCATATCAATGCATTTACAGTATTATTTCTTAATCCTCCTTTTACTGTACGCACTTTACTTTACTATGAGTATTGCAATTGTGTCAATTAATTTCTCTTGTATGAGAAAGAAGACTGCTCAATAAATAACACCTTTTATTGAAAACGTCTGTCTCTCTTTTCTCTGCACTCTGGTGAAACTAAGTATGCACACTTGACTGAGTGAAATAGCTGTCTATTGTTTTCACACGACTCTAGAGATACACTCTTATTCTGAGGGAGCAAAGTTGTCATGTTATATGGTTGTCAGAAGCTAATCCCTTCTTGTCTATCCAGGGAGGTTAAACTCCTCCTCGCTTATTCGAGAAAGTTTCTAGTGACCTCTGAGCTAGCTGGCAAAAACTTAAGTCTAATATAGTCAGTAGAGACCTAGTCGACCTCAGTCCTACGTCTACACTGCTGAATATATTATTCCAATGCGCAGAGCCTATTGGGAATATAGGAACTACACTACAACTCTAGCCCCAATCTGGGGCAAGATCATCAATAGCTCCTTGAGCGAGGGCTACATCCCTGACTGCCTTAAACTAGGACAAGTCACACCACTATTGAGAAAACCTGGCCTTGACCTCATGGACATGAACAACTTCAGGCCAGTCTCGAACCTTCCGTTCCTAGCCAAAATTCTGTAAAGATGTGTGCTTTCACAATTAAACCAACATCTAGAGAATTCTAATCTACTGGATCCTCTCCAATCAGGGTTCAGGAAAGGCTGCAGTACTGAAACCGCAATCCTCAATGTTCTTGATGATCTACACATGTCACTAGACTCCAACCATTGTAGCCTTCTCATTCTCCTTGACCTCTCGGCTGCGTTCGACACAGTAGACCATACCCTCCTACTTAATGTCCTCCGAGAGAGAGCGGGCATCGAAAAGACAGTCCTAAAATGGTTCTCCTCCTTTCTTAACAATCACACTCAAAGAATAAAGATCAACAGCTTCGAATCAGACCCCCTCCACCTCAGCAGAGGAGTCCCTCAAGGATCAGTACTCTCCCTGCAACTCTTCAACATCTACATGGAACCCCTCACCTCACTTCTAAGGAAATCCAACATCCCCTTCCACCTTTACGCGGATGACACTCAACTCTATTTGGAAACCACTTTGATCGCAGACATTCACAGATTAAATGCTACACTCATGGAGGTCCAACACTGGCTCTCAGCCAACCACCTCAAACTGAATGAAGAGAAAACGGAAGTACTCCTAATCTCGAACAAAGATGAAAACCCACTAATAGTGGAATGGCTCAAAGCCTTAAATGCCCTCAATGTCTCTATAACACCAGCGGACTCCGCAAAATCCCTAGGAATCACTCTCGACCCCAAACTGGCCATGAATAAACACATCTCTAAAACCGCCAAAAGCGCGTTCATGAACCTGAAACTTCTCTATAAAATTAAACCCTTCCTCCCCCCCAAAGATCTGAAACAGGCCACGCAGGCACTTGTGCTCTCCAGAATCGACTATGGCATCGCTGTACTGACTGGAACAGCCAAGTCTCACCTGGGACCTCTCACCTCCACCCTCAACGCAGCAGCAAGAATGGTCACAGGAACAAAGAAATATGACCACATCTCTCCGGCACTCAAAGAGCTGAAATGGCTCCCAATTGACCAACGAGCTAACTTCCGCACAGCCTGCCTCACACATAAAGCCCTGCATACAGGCAAACCCGAAAACCTGGCCACCAAACTCAAAAGGGCGGGTCAATCCAGAAACCTCAGAAGCTCCAACACACTATTACTCATACCTTTGAAATCACAGAAACGCAATACCTCAAATAAATCCTTTGCGGGGAATGCTCCCAGGATCTGGAACGCCATCCCCCCCCATATCAGAATGACCGCCTCCTTCCCACAATTCAAATCACTACTCAAAGCCCTCTTCCTTGAACGCTCCGGTGCTTAACAAGAACCCCACGCCTGATGGTGAAGCCCAATATTTCTCTGAATCCAGAGCAGATTGACTCGCTCTTGAACTCCGTCACATATTGCGCTCAAGTTGCTGTTTACAGACTCTATTTCCTACCTGTTGTTCCTGATTCATGTTTTTCCATGTTTTTCTATGTTCATTTTACCTGTTGCATATCTCTTATTTGCTGTGAAGCGCTCTGATACCCCCGGGTCCAGCCAGCGCTATACAAAACTTCAATAAATAAAAATAAAAAAAAATCTCTGCATGAGCTATGCTGTTGTGATGCATAGCCCTCATGTGCTTCCGCATCTCTGGGTTTGCATGGAACATTGTCCAGCTTTGTGTCTGTGCTGCACTTAGTTGCACAAAGTGCACACAACCTCCTGTACACACATTGTTTTGGCCAGCTGCAAGTTAAAAAAAAAATGCCACGGCAACTGATTCCATCTCAGGCATCGGTTGCAGTGGTGCTGCAGAAGTAAATGGAATGACAATGTCCTAATCCTCTGATACTGCACCAGTGATGGGCCTGGAGGGAGGTGTGCTTAGTATCTTTGTGTCCAGATTTGTCTGAGCCCATGATGGGCTGTGATTCAATTGCCACCAAACTGCCTATCTTAAATACCAGTTTGGCAATTGGCTCAGGAAAATCATTTGAGGTTAATTCTAAAGGCTGTGGGCTTATTTTTTGAGTATTGTTATTTGAATGTCCAAACAGACGGTCGCTTTCAGAAGAATAATCTTTATTTCGACCTAGGACATTGACCATAAAAGGACATTCAAAACAATAAACATATGACAATACAGAATAAAAGTTAAAACCACAATAAGCAGATAACAAGACAAGATCCACGTCCACATGGTAAAATACATAAAATCGAAACAATCAGTTAAAACATCAAGGAATTATGATGGGTAACAGCAGACTTTAATAACAAGCCCATTCTAAAACAGATGCCTGTGACCGGCAGTGACTGAAGATAATAAAGCGCAGCTCTACATTTTTTATCTTAGCTCTCCGTAGAGCCGGAATGAGTAAGCTCCTTGTCAGTTCTCTGTAAATCCTACAGAAAAACAGTAAGTGCAATAATGTTTGGTCAGATGATTCATCGCAAGGACACAAACAGATAGAAATATCATGCTGACCAAGAGGGAAACAGTTTCCATCAAACATAGCCCAGGCAAAATCTAGTGAGGTGTGGCCGTTCCCACTCTAAGTATGGATAGGAACTAGGAACAGTTTTAATAATCACATAAAATCTATAGGAATTCCAGGAGGATAGGGCCCGGTCCCTTAACCTGAATCGTTCCAACAGTAAATTTTCCTTAATCCATCTCTTATCCTCCTTCGTGATGGATGTAGGATCGATGAAAGATTGGGTCTGCCAAGACTGTGGAGGTTAGTTTGAATGTATTGTAACCATGACAATGAAAGACCCTAGACACCTGCCAAACTATCTTCAATTACAGCTCTACACAATGATGCTTGGGCATTAGACCAAATTGAACACCAGAGTAATAGCAGAGCTAACTTAATATGATCTTCAACAAAGTCTATGCCAAGCTCTTCATGCACCTTTATATTTCTCCTGATGGGGGAACCCCATAAAACGTAGGCAGCACCCTTTTCTTCTAGCTTCAGGTTACTTGAATTTGCACAACCTCAAATGCCTGCACCATGTGTCAAAACAGGAACACATCTGTTTTTATAAATCTCAATAAGCGCATAAATGGGCTTGTTCCCTATACATGGTGAAACGTAAAAAATCCACCCAGTGGCACATATAAAACTCAAACACCGATTTGCCAAGCATGGTCCAGCTAAGCGTTTCCTAAAAAATGATACTTAAATAGGGGAAGGATCTCACTCGCTCTTCTCGATGGGCCTTAATATAAATAGTATGGGTCTTCACAGTCCTGGGGCCACTAACCATTATGATTGTTTTATACCTATTAGTTTCCAGGTTGAGTTCCTCTATGAAATCAACATAATGGTCAATGAGAGTCTTCAACCTGTTGGAAGTTTCTGGCCAGTAGGACAGCATCATCTGCATAGAGTAATACCGGCACTATCCTGCTCTTAATTTTAGGGACATCAGTGCCTAACCTACTAAGGCTGTCTATAGCTTACTGATGTACAGTAGGAAGGGGATTGGTGTCAGCACCCCTGCCAGACCCCTCTCTGCAGACTGAGTCAGAACATTCCCCATTTTTCCCATACCGAATCCTGTCCCAAAGATTCAAGGGCAGCTCTATCGGGAACTGTGCTAACCCCTTTTCCACACCCATTACAGTCAAGAGATCCCACAACTTGGATCTGTTAACGCTATCAAAAGCGCTAAACAGATCCATAAAAGTGAGGTGAATAGCACTTTGCCTAAGCAGCTTGTATTTACAAACTATGAGGTGGAGATTAATACATTATTCGGCGGTCCCTAGACTAGGGTGGAATCCAAGCTGCCCCTCAGTCAGGACATAACTCTCATTAATCCAAAATGCCAGCGCTTAGTGTATATTCTGGCCAACAAATTTAACAGAAGAGTCTAAAAGGGAAATGACCCGATAACAAGCTGGATCTTGTCTATTCCCTTTCCTAAATACAGTGACTTTAATAGCGACTCTCCAAAACTTTGGGAGCCCACCCTGACAGGAGGATTTAAAAAGATTTACAAGGAGGGGGGCCCAAAACTTAATATTGACCTTGAACAGGTCCATTGGGATGAAGTCTGGACAAGGAGCTTTATTGGCTAGGCTATGCTGTATGGCTGCAATAACTCTTCCAGAGAGAAGGAAATGTCCACAGGGAAGTTGGATTGGGCAGGAAACATCTCACTAAAGGCATTACCCTTCGCAGCGTAAATGGGTTGGAAGTGGCTTAACCAGTCCTCCGGAGCAATGTTGCACTTCAGGGCTTGCTTGGGTGCATCAGCCAGAGAAGAATTGTTGACCAGGTTCCAGAAGGCCCTACAGTCTTTCAAGTTACAGGCTTCCACCAACTTATACTAGGGCATATTTCTTACTTCAGCTTTCCTCGTCTTCAATTTCCGTGATTAATCTCTTCTACAGCTAACTATTTCCTCCCTGTTCCTATGGATTTTCCCTAAGGCTTGAGGCAATTTCCTACTTGGCATCCCACAGGATTTATCAAACCAGGAGGCCAAGCATTGGTCATTGGCCCTAGCCTTCTTTGTAAGGATCGCTTTGATTGAATTTTACAAGGTTACAAATGAGTCGATAACCAAGCAACTGTCAATCTGCAAAGCGAGACAATTGAGAATATGAATCTGGTTATCTGCCACTAATTTACAAAACACTAGTATGGTATTTGTGTGCCTCCATACTAGTCTGCTCAAATTGTCCTTCATTTTTATCAGGGAATTACCCACCAAAGTGCCCCATTGGGCCAACTCAGGTTAACCGCTATATGTAGAGGATTAGGGTCAGCAAATACATTAGAAATAACACCTCTTTCGATCACTATAGTAGACATGTCTCTGGACACAAAGACATAATCAATAATGGAGCACTGTCCTTCCCCGGTGAATGTGGCAAAATTGGATACATATTTGATCAAGAAAATCAAAAGCATTACACAAATTGTTATTAACTAAGATAGGGAAGAGAAGTAAACCTCTAGCATCACGATCGCTGCTAAAAGGTTGACGTAACCAAGCCAAAGACTGGGACTCGATAAAAGCTGATGTATCACCCCGCTTGGCATTACTTTCTCCCACTACCAATAGATTAAAACTCCCCCAGGACAAAGCGCACTAGAGATCAAGAAATTAATACAAGAAGACAAAGAAACAGAGTTCCTATTACCCTTATCTGAAAAATCGACGTTTTAAAGATAGCCCACCTTTCAAAGGCCGTTTCAGGTCAAAAGGCCTGGGATCCCAAATTGGCTATGACCCCTGCTATGTTACAGGTAAGCACCCTAAGATAGTGCTGCCCAGTCAGCACTTTAAAAGGGAATAGGTTGCCTTGTTCACCACCCTGGAAATGCCTAGGCAAGCCCATGGTAGCTGGAATATTCTCCAATTGCTTTAATGGAGACTCCATTGTGCTCTGTAGGAGAATGGGAGGTGGGGTAGCTGATGATAAACGGGTACAGTGGCATACATCCATGAGTCAATCAAGCTTAGGCAAGGTGGAGAGTGGCACTGTTAGAAATGGTGGTCTCTAGTTGGAAGTGGCTTGCACCCTGTCCAAGTACGGCCCCTTCCTTCTAGTCAGGGTAAGGGAGTTACACACCCAAGATAACCCCTACTCACCCCCCTTGGTAGCTTGGCTCGACAGGCTCATCTCAAAGGCAATGTGTAAAGCATTTGTACATAAAAACACAGTAACACAGTGAAAACACTACAAATGGACACCACACCAGTTCAGAAAAGTAACCAATCTGTATCTAAACAAAACGAGACCAAAACGACAAAAATCCAAAATACATATCACAAAATATCACTTTTAATAGTTTTGAGCAATTCTGGCCATGGGACTCTATGGATGCTTTGATTTTAGCACACAGTACTGTTGAAGGGTCAAAATCCAAGACTGAAACAGCTGCAGAGTAGAAAAGAGTCTGAAAACACAGCAGTGTGTTGGTTCAGGAGTCCCAGGGGAATGGATGCGTCCGTTCTGCTGCACACAGAAGCAGTGTTGCGTCGATACCTTACTGCGAAGAGTAGCGATGTGTCGATTTCCAGGGGCGACTCCTTTCGGCAGGGCGATGCGTTGGAAACTGTGGTGCACAGGTGTGATGTGTGAAAAAATCCAGGTGCTCTGTCGATTTCCACAGCCGCAGACAGGTGATGCGTCAACTCTTTCAGCCGCACAGCAGGGCCTGCTTCAAAGTCAAAGCTGGGGTCTCGGACATCGGAGACTCAGTGCTCTGGACTCTGGCTGCAGCGATTCTTCAAGCCGGAAACAGGCGATGCGTCAGTTTTTCAACCGCACAGCAAGCTTTCGTCGGTAAAAACGGCACTGGAAGGGCGATGCTTGGATTTTCGTGTTTTGAAGCAGTGGAACTACCTCCAAGGGTCCAGAACTGCAATTGGCACCACTTGGCAGGTCAGAACTCCCAGCAGAGGAGTTCAGAGATGCTGTAGATTAAGTCTTTGATGGCCTTGAAACTTCCAACAGGAGGCAAGCACACACTTATAAAATATTACAAGACCACTCCAATGATAACCTATGGGAGAGCTAGTCTTTGCAATAGTGAAAAGCGAAATTGGCAGTATTTCACTATCGGGACATGTAAAACACATCAGTACATGTCCTATATTTCACATACCCTGCCCCTGGGGGTACCTTGGGCCTACCCTAAGTGTGCCTTACATGTACTAAAAGGGAAGGTTTGGGTCTGGCAAGAGGCTGCACTTGCCAGGTCGACATGGCAGTTTAACACTGCACTCATAGACGCTGCAATGACAGGGCTGGGACAGGTTTACAGGGCTACTCTTGTGGGTGGCACAACCACTCCTACAGGCCTAGTAGTAGCATTTGATTTAGACGCCCTGGCCACACCCTGTGCATTTTACTATTGACTTACCAGTAACACAAATATGTAAATCATGGCTAATCAATCATCACAATTTACACATGCACTTTAGCACTGATCCCCAGTGGTAAAATGCCCAGAGTACACAAACCAGCAAAACCGAAGTCCAGCTGTGGCGGGGTATCAGTAACAGGCAGTAGGCCAGGTCTTTTTAGGTATGGCTTTATTTTGCTAAATACTCTTTTATGTCTACTGGTTAGTCTTTGTTTCGCAAAGCTGGAGGGATCCGGTTTGGCTGATAGGTAGTAGGCTGCTCAATACGGAAGTTGGCTGGGACGGCAGACTCCTGTCTGTTGTTCACCCTTGTCCAGAGGTCCAGTAGGCTTCCAAGGAGGTCTGATACAACAAGGAAATAAAGAAAATAAAGAAAAGGAATCAGGACTCTCGTCCTATTAAAAACCGTTTATACCGGGACCCGGGTAGTGAGGGAGACACCACACTCTAGTGCTCAGAGTGCCGACACACGAGTACTATGGGCAAACAGTGATTCAGTGCTCGTGACGGGAAGGGGTTATTTACAAGGACTGTGAGGGTGGCGGAGTAGTAAGCCTATTGGTTGGTGCGGTCTCTTCCCACCCACCCCGAGACCTTACTCCGTACCTGGTCCAGCCACGCTTCTCCCCTGGGAGCGTGGCACGGCGGTTCGCGGGGTCGTTGGCCGCCTGGTTTTGTTGGGGCTACAAGGGAGCCCAGCCTTTGTCCTTCCTCGTCTTCTTCCGATATCAGGTCTCTGGAAACCACGCTCCGCTCCGGCTCTTCCTTCCTGGTGACGCTGCACTCCGGCTTCCTCCAACTTCCGGATCTTAATGGCATAGACGTCATGACGTCATGACGTCATTTGGGGGCGGGGATTCATCCGTCAGGAATCCCCAGTTAAAGGCGCCGGCTTCTTGTTCTTCTCGATCTCTCAATAAAGTCTGTGACGGCGTTGTCCATTCCTCCTGCTGAAAGGGGATAAGAGGAGGAAAAAGAGGTACAGTGGACCACCAGTCTCCGTTTGTTGTCATCTCCTCACTGGGTTGTCACACACCTCCTCCCCCCCTGGATTCTCCCATTCAGGGAGAGGAAAGGCCCGAGACAAGTAATCCGCATTTCCGTTATCCTTCCCCTTTTTATGTTGTACTTTGAAGGCAAAGGGTTGGAGAGATAAAAACCAGCGAAGTACTCACGGGTTTTGGGCTTTGTTTTGGCTCATCCATTGCAACGGGGCATGGTCAGTGTACAGGATGAATGGTTTCCCTTCTAGATAATAGCGCAGCTTGTCAATGGCCCATTTAATGGCCAGGCACACTCTTTCTATCCTGGGATATTTGCACTCCCTGGGGAACAATTTCCGGCTGATATATAAGACAGGATGTTCCAGCCCATCTCCTCCCACCTGGGACAATACGGCCCCCAGCCCTGAATTGGAGGCGTCAGTGGCCAATATGAAAGGTTTGCTAAAATCGGGTGATATAAGGACCGCTTTAGTAGTTATGTTATGTTAAGGAGAGATTTATTTAGCGCTCAGCTCCTCCGTGGAGTGTCCCGGCGCTTAAAACCCTCGGCGGTACAGGAGACGGGGAGCAAAAGAGCACCTACTGAACAAAGAGCAGAGTTTTAAGATCCTTCCTAAAAGCTAAAAGATTACCATTGGTCCTAAGAGACAGAGGCAGAGCGTTCCATAACTGAGGAGCCAGGCGTTTGAAAGAGAGTAGTGATGATCCCTTTCAGCTCCTAAAAGCTCTTAGCATGTCTGGGGTCGGGTTTTGGAGTATTTGTGGTCGGACCTCTTTGCGGAGGAGGTTGGTCAAGGGAGTTGCCAGGTCCGCAAACTGGGGGATGAATCTACGATAATATCCTACCAGTCCCAAGAATGCCCTTAGTTCCCTCTTGGTGGTAGGAAAAGGTGTTTCGGCTATGGCTTTGACTTTTTCAGTTTGAGGGGCAATTGCACCGTCCCCTAACACAAACCCAAGGTATTTCACCCTCTGAAACGCCACACAAGATTTTTTTGCGTTGATGTGGAGGCCTGCCTGTTTGAGGACCTGCAGGATGATTTTCAGGTGTTCTAAGTGTTCAGCCCAACTGCTCCTATAGACCACAATATCATCCAGGTACGCCGAACTGAACGAGGGGTATGGTTGAAGAATAGTGTTTGTCAATCTCTGAAACGTGGCAGGTGACCCATGGAGTCCAAATGGAAGAACGTTAAATTAAAATAATCCTTCATCCGTAGAAAAGGCTGTTTTCCTTTGGTCTTTGTCACGGAGGGGCACCTACCAATACCCCTTTGTAAGGTCAAAGGTCGTGATGTATGTGGCGTCGCCAAGTTTTTCTATTAACTAGTCTACCCTGGGAATAGGGTAGGCATCAAATATGGAGATGGCATTGAGGGCTCTAAAATCCATGCAGAAGCGCGTTGTCCCATCCGGCTTCGGGACCATTACAATTGTGGACGCCCAGTTACTGTTGGATGGGCAGATTACTCCTAGCCACCACATCTCTTTTACTTCTCCTCGCACGGCCTCTCTTCTGGCAGCTGGTATCGGATATGGCTTTTGCTTTACTACTTTTCCTGGTATTGTTTCTATTTTATGTTCAGCTAGGTCTGTTTTTCCTGGTTGGTCCGAGAAGATGTCGGAGAAAGGGAATAAAGTGTGCCTTAGCTCTTTCTTCATGTCCTCTGTAATGTCCTCATTGATTACTAGATTTTCTAGTGTCGAGTCCTGGCTGGAAGATGCGTAAGCAAAAAATGTGCGGCCTTGGGGACCGAGCCATTTTTTAAGCATGTTTATGTGGTAACATTGGACTTTGGACAGAGAAACTTGTCACTCGGTATGGGCTTAGCCACTCACTTTGGAATTTATAGGTGGAGGAGGGGAGAAGTGCTAGCACCCAGTCTCCAACGGATAGTCTTCTCAACTTCTTCCCTCGATCGTAATATTTATTTTGTTGGGTTCTACTTTTCCCAAGATTGGAGTGGGCTAGGTCTCTCAATTTCCCCAGCTTCGACCTCAGTTGTTGCGTATATTCCAATAGAGATTTTTGGTCATTTTCTTCTTCTGTTTCTCATACGTCTTTGGTCATTTCTAGTAATGACCTGGGCTGTCATCCTTACAGCATTACAAATGCTGAACAACCCAGGCTGCTTTGTAACTGAGAGCGCAGGACATACAAAGCCAGGGGTGGGAGCCGGTCCCAGTCACGTCCCTCAACGGTGAGCATTTTCTTTAGCGTGGTCTTCAGGGAATGGTTGTATCTCTCGACGAGGAAGTCTGTCTGGGGGTGGTACACTGATGTACAGAGGTGGTGTAAGTCCAAAGAGCAACATACTTCTTTTATCAGTCGAGAGACGAATGGGGTCCCCTGATCGGTCAACACTTCTTTGGTGAAACCCACCCTGGAGAACAGCTTTACAAACTTCTCCGCTATGTTCTTAGTGGTCGGAGCTCGGAGAGGGAAGGCCTCTGGGAATCTAGTGGCGTAGTCCACAATAACAAGTGCATACAGGTGCCCTCTTGAGGATTTGGATAGGGGTCCTATCAAGTCCATGCCGACTCGTTCAAAGGGGGTTCCAATGACGGGTATCGGTTGTAGGGGGGCTGCCTGAGGTCGGTGCATGTTCTTCTTTTGGCAAATCTCACAGATTTGACAGTATTTCTGGATGTCCCTGTAGATACCTGGCCAGAAGAAGTGCTGCAACACACACTCTGTGGTTTTCTCCGTTCCGGAGTGTCCTGCTGTAAGGTGCGCGTGGGAGAAAAACAGAATTTGTTCCCTGAAGGGCACTGGAACTATCAGTTGGGCGGGTTCTCCTGGTCCCCCTTCTCAGTGTAGGAGTTCGTTCTTGATGAGAAAACGGGGATAAGTGAGGGTCGGATTGCTCTGGTTAACATTCGCGGACTCCCAGGGATTGAATAGAGTGGTGTCGTTGGTTTGGGCAAAGC
This sequence comes from Lissotriton helveticus, assembly GCF_964261635.1. NCBI lineage: Eukaryota > Metazoa > Chordata > Amphibia > Caudata > Salamandridae > Lissotriton > Lissotriton helveticus. Next base: position 452,159,397 of record NC_136072.1, on the reverse strand, counting down.
GGAAGCTACGGTCTATCAGCCAAGGCTTTGGGGACACTAAGGCCCAGATGCATCAAGCAAAAAACAAGTCGTAAAAGGGCAGATTCTCAGAATCTGCCACTTTGCGACCGGTATTTTTGCATTTGGGATGCATCATCCCAAATGCAAGAATCTGAATTAAGGAATCTCTAAATTGAGATTCCTTAAATTGCGATTGCATTTAAGGAATCCCAAATTGAGATTCCTTAAATGCAATGCATCAAACTAAAAAAAATAGCAAATTCGCAAATAGGAGTAGCAAATTACCATGAAGTTGAACTTCATGGTAATTTGCAAAAACATTGAAAAATGCACTAAGGTGCATTTTTCAAAGTTCCATTTTACACACACACATGCCCTTAGGGCATGTGTGTGTGCAAGATATACCTATATGCAGATTTCAGGGGTGCAACAGGGTGTCCTTTGGACACCGCTGCACCCTTGAAATTGCATTCTCTATTTGCGATTCGCTAATTGCGAATCGCAAATGACTTCCCATTCATTCCTATGGGCCTCTAGGCCCATAGGAATGAATGGGGAGGTATTCCTTAATTGCGATTCGCAATTTGCGAGTCACAATTAAGGAATTTTAAGAAATCTCTATTTTTAAAGCGAATTCTTGATGCATGGCATTTTGCAATTCTGTCAGGACCCGAACCCTGGGTTCCATCCTCTACTACCCAACCACGATGCACACTGGATAAGGTGCTGATGGAGATGCTTGGGCAAAGAAGGTGCGGACCTGGAGACTTAAGATGGCCGCCGCTGTTGCCATGGCAGATGCCCAGTAGGCGCGCTAGTCTCCCAGGCCCCCAGCTGCAGTGAACCCTATGTGAAGCGCGAGCGCTGGGAGGTATGCGCACTTCACTGAAAGAATCTGACCAGAGAAATTCGTTACGTGAATATGCTGAGAGTCCTGACGTAATGGTGAAGGTTTAGTAACGGAGTTCCTGTCTTGCCGCAACATCGATGTGGATGTAAATTCAGTTCGGAACTCGGCGCGTAATCCAAGCACGAGTTGCCGAGTATATTTGAAGAGCGTCTTGTGAAGATTTGCCGCTTGCGAGCGAACGCCTGAGGAGAAGGGTGTCGAACGTCGAGCGGAGAAAGGAGCAGTGAGGATTTTGTAACTTGAGGACTTCGGAAGAGGAAAGGGCTGAGTGACAAGTTCTGAGGAGAGGAGTTTATACACTGGAATACAGACTTACAAAGATAAAAGCTAAGTGAAAAATAATAGACTTTAGAGCCGATTGTTACTGTTTGAAAGGGAATCCAGTCAAAAAGCATTCCTGTACAGAAAAAACAGAAAGATACGAAGTGGTTAAATATGGACAGTACTCAGTCTTGCAAGAGAAATGTAAATGCTATGTAAATATGTAAATACGCACCAAGGAGCTATGAAGTGTTGAATAACTCTGCCAACCTGAATGAGACAATAAAAAGGCAAGGTTAGAAACCAGAAAAGGCTTCTTCAGAATACAGAGAATATCAGAACCCCCAATTAGAAAAAGACTCCACTAATAGTGAAGTAAGTGCACTTACAATGAATAATAGATACAATTAGTTAAGAATCACTAGAGAAGGAAATAAATATACATATGTAAATTTGTTTCTTCTTTCACACTAGTGTCAACTAATAGAGGAGAACAGGATCACTACACATATAAAGAAGAGGAGCTAAGGTCCAGCAGCATAAGGGTGGGTGAGAGAAAATAACAGAGTAGATTCCAATAGAGAGTAGGAGGTTAGGATTATAATGATGTTATTGTTTTTAGGTTTCCATCTAACAAGACAGCACCGAAGGTAGCTGACTGAGGAAGCCAACGCAGGACCAGTCTCTTCTCTGTTTGTTATTTTATCCAATTCCCCGTCCCTTAAGGTAATGATGGGAGGTTCTGTGTAAAGACCTACCAGCATTGCTGAGAGGGACTTGGGTTCTAGCATCTCTGTTCCTGTGCAGTAGTTGGTAAGCCAAGAGCAAGTTTTGAGTTCTGACAAATTCCTTATTAGCGAATCCTTATTTTTCGCTAATAAGGAATCGCAAAATGGATGCTTGATGCATCTGAGGGTAAGGCTGGTACAGGGCTCCCTTGGTTTCCCACCTGTCTTCCTATTTTATCGCGGAAGAGTGAAAGAAAGTCAGGATTATTAACCCCCAGTATGATGTCTTCGGGCAGGGACTCTACCACCCCCACTCTAACCGTACAAGGGTCCCTGTCTTAAGGGCACCATAGTTACAAGGGCCAGGGGGTAGGGTTTCACGTCTCCGTGAACGCAACAAATTTGAACTTACGTGTCAGGAACATACTGTGTAGGGAGGATAAGGCTCTTCTGCACCACTGACTGCTTGCACCCTGAATCTAAAAGGGCTTTTACCATTCTTCCATTCACCTGTACACTTACGTAAAAAGATGTCCCCATCTCTGCCAAATACAGTACTGCTTTTGGGAGGTACCCCACTTCCATTGGCTCCTCTCCTGGTTTTTTTCTGGGGCAAAGAATGAAATGAAATGAAATTAAATGAAATGAAAAATTAAATGAAAATTTGATTTATAAAGCGCTACAGTTGCCCTGAGGCGCAAAGACGGGCAATGTGCCCCAGTTGCCACATTCAAAGCACTGGGGCCCTCTGAACGTGGGGGTCTCCATTCTGATGTTTTTAATCTTTGGTGGAGTGTCCAACAGGGGTTTCGGCTTTTTCTCAGGTTTGGCAGGTAGACTAGTTTTGTGAGCTCTATCTGATTCCCACCCTGTAGTCTGAGGTTGGGCTCTGGAATAATTTGTGGCCATTTCGATGGCTTGTTCGGCTGAGAGGTTAGAATGCTGCTTCAACCACCTCTGTGTCCTGTAAGGGAGAGCTTCCATGAATTGTTCTAGGTAGACCTTCGTCATGATCTCGTCCTTGGTGCTGGTGGCCGGTTTTAGCCACTTGTCGGCAGCCATCTTGAGGCGAAAGAAGAGAGTTTTGGGATTCTTCCCTGGTAAACCTCATTCTTTTCTGAACCTAACTCTGTAGGCTTCTGCATTGAGCCCTAGATGATCTAGAATCATCTCCTTGATCCCCTGGTATGGGGTGTCTCCTGTAGGGTTGGGGACTTGGTAGGCGAACTGGGCTTCGCCTGTCAGTAATGGGGCCAAAAAGAAGGGCCAAATATTTCTTCGGGCCTGCCACATCCCTTGGCGGCCCTTTCAAAATTCAACAAGAAGGCGTCCGGGTCTTCTCCGGGGATGTATTTTTGAAGTGCTATCCCTGAGGGATTGGGAACCGAAGCCCGCCTTTCCACAAGGATTGGGGTGCCAGGGTCATGTGCCACTTTGTGCATGCTTTCTATATGGACAGTGATCGTATTCTGGAACACTTCACGATCTGCCTGAGCTGACAAGAGTTGTCTTTCAATAGCCCACTGAAGCTTCTCCTGGCCTTTAATTAGATGTTGAATAAGGGGGTCCATCATTGGTTGGCTGACGGACTGGGAGATGGATCCCACTTCTGACACCAGTTGTGGCGGGGTATCAGTAACGGACAGTAGGCCAGGTCTTTTTAGGTACGGCTTTATTTTGCCAAACACTCTTTTATGTCTACTGGTTAGTCTTTGTTTCGCAAAGCTGGAGGGATCTGTTTAGGCTGATAGGTAGTGGGCTGCTCAATACAGAAGTTGGCTGGGACAGCAGACTCCTGTCTGTTGTTAACCCTTGTCCAGAGGTCCAATAGGCCGCCGAGGAGGTCCGGTACAACAAGGAAATAAAGAAAATAAAGAAAAGGAATCAGGACTCTTGTCCTATTAAAAGCCGTTTAAACCGGGGCCTGAGTAGTGAGGGAGACACCATACTCTAGTGCTCAGAGTGCCAACACACGAGTAGTACGGGCAAACAGTGATTCAGTGCTCGTGACGGGAAGGGGTTATTTACAATGACTGTGAGGGTGGCGGAGTAGTAAGCCTATTGGTTGGTGCAGTCTCTTCCCACCCACTCCGTACCTGGTCGAGCCACGCTCCTCCCCTGGGAGCGTGGCACGGCTGTTCGCGGGGTCGTTGGCCTCCTAGCTTCGTTGGGGCTACAAGGGAGCCCAGCCTTTGACCTTCCCCATCTTCTTCCAATATCAGGTCTCTGGAAACCACGCTCAGCTCCGGCTCTTCCTCCCTGGTGACGCTGCACACCGGCTTCCTCCAACTTCCGGATCTTAACGGCATAGACGTCATGACGTCATTTGGGGGCGGGGCAGGAATCCCTAGTTAAAGCCGCAGGCTTCTTGTTCTTCTCGATCTCTCAATAAAGTCTGTGATGGCGTCGTCCATTCCTCCTGCTGAAAGGGGGTAAGAAGAGGAAAAAGAGGTACAGTGGACCACCAGTCTCCGTTTATTGTCATCTCCTCACTGGGTTGTTCCACCCACCTTGTCACACCAGCATACTATCAAAAATACAGGGGGTAGAGTCAAAAGGGCTGGGAAAACCATGCCAAGGATGCCAGGTCTAACAGGCGCAAAACAAATTGAAACCGTGAGCCCCAGGTGCTGCACCCTATTGGTTTGAGCTATCCGCCACCTCAGCACTGGAGCCAGATTGCTATAAAAGTATGAGAGGGGCAACTGATAGAGCGCGCAGGCTACCTGATTATAATATTTTTACCATATGCACATTTGGGCCCATAAATTCAAATTACCATATTCATTAATCCGGTAACCTACACTCTACTACCAGTAAACCAGTTCCTTCCTATTTCTTTCCAATGTACCCGACTTACCAATCTTCGTTACGGGTACCTAGGATCACAATGGATCAGGGAGCTAGCTGAAAAAGATAAGCAGTCACTAAAAATACTATAACAATTATAATATTTGCACTCTTATATAATAACCACAGACTCAGGAAGTTTTGAAAACCTTTATCTAGTTCTCGTCAAAGTCAGAAAGCAGGAAATTCACAGCGAGTAAACTATCAATAACCAAAATCATAAAAAGCGTATATCCATGTAAGAATAAAATAAGGCCAACCATTTAGAAGTCTAAAGGGAAGGGGAAACGGGGAACATACTAAAATGAAATCACAGAATCTTTATTTAGAAAGGTGTTTCTAAAGGACGGAAAATAAAGAGCATGCTAGAAGGTCACATTTATCACTGTTAATGAAATGGATAAGAGAAAAAGAACTCAATTTGAATTGACGATAATTGGAATATTCATACAACTAAGGGAAAGGTAAAAATTGGAACATGCTAATAATTCAGGAATGACTTCTTTGGTTCAGTAAAGGGAGGGTAAAGAGAAGGAACATCTATTTATTCAGAGACAGTACTTTAATATTCAACCTATAAGGAAGGGAAAATAGGAACATACAATAAAGGCACTTTCACGACTTCAGTATTTTTGTCACAAAGGAAGGGTAAAGAAAAGGAACATATGCAATTGCTATTTTAGCAAGATTTCAGGAAAGGATAAGGGAGAAAGGACGCAAGTGTATTTCGCTCACAGATTTATATTTACCTAGAACGGTGTGGAGACCAACCCTGGCCACGGGTCAGTTAAGTACAGAAGAAACCCCAAGGAATGCAGTCGCCAGTAGGCCAGCAGGTGCAGAATGGAAATCCAGGACAGGAAAACCAGATTAGGATCAGGACAGGAACACCAAAGTTGGGACCAGCACCCGCAGTTCAGTTGCAACGCCTGCGCTACACCTTCTCTGCAGCTATCAGTCAAAACCCCGATTGGGTTCTCGAATTCCCCAGCAATGTGCTTCGCCAGCACTTTAAGGTTCTCAAAACCCAGAACGGGTCTGTGAGTCTGTCTGACAGAGTGCTCCGCAGCACCTCTGTTTCTCGATCAGCTATTGAGTGCGTTGGGACAGTGACAGGTCAGCTATTCGGACAAGTCGGACAATTTCTCTAGCTAAACCTAGGCTAGTTATACTGTTTTAGGGTCAGTGTTCCACCCCCCAAATGTTGCAAGTGTAAGGATCCCCAATTTCGATTGGACAAGACAGAGGACAGGTCATCACATTTCCTAGGATTTGACTTTGTCAAGCCCATTATTTGCATTTTCAAGACCACCCCTTGAATTTCAGGTTCCCATGACATGTCTTTTACACGTAACAATGGTGAATCTATTAATTTATACATTGTAATACATTTGGTACAATTCAGCTTCTTCTACTAGGTGAAGGTGCCTCTTCCCAGGCGCATTCTGCCTTGGACTTCTGTGTTGGCGTGGGTTCAATGTCACAGAGTTCATCCTCTGGCTGAAGACTGTCATGCGCAGAAGGGATTTTCAACATGGAGTATTCCCGTCCCTCATGCCCAAGGATTTACGATACATAGAAAGTAAATAGAAACAGTTTTAAAACACAGAAAAAATGAATGCACTGTATACCATGAATCCCTATACTACTCCCATTACTTTATAATAACTATAGCATTAGGATAATGCAGAACGAACAGCTTAGCAAAAGCAGCAATGCAAGCTTCAGGCATGTGAGAACATAAAGTAGCCATCTTAGTTATACTGCGCAACTGCAAAAGGTTTCCCACCAGAACTGCAAGTACGTCATGTCACATGGGTATGACCGACGCATGCGCAGAAGAAATTCCCGCGAGGCAGCAGCCATCTTAGTAGCAAGCGTATTACGATTAGAAAACACATAGGCAAGCGTCACTGGGACACCCCGTGCAAAGTGAAAATATGCAAATTTAGTAAAACAAACATGTTGGTTACATTATTAACGTTATTCGAGGTTCATGAGTTCAAGCAAGGCGCTGTACGTGCGAATCCTTGCTCCATCACAACAACTGGATAGAATAAGGTCCATTTAGACCGGAGACACTAACCCTTCCACAATCCTGGGCTTCTGGAAATTCACAATGAAACAATCCCCCTTAAAACATTTAAGTCGCAAGCCCACCCACCCAATTCTTTGCACTATTAGCATGTCTCTAGCAGGTCAGACAGGTAGATTAGTTTTAGTGTTCATCCATTGGGAGACCTTGTTTCTCAGTTCATTCGTCATTTCAACAGTACCCAGAAGTAACACAGGAGCGGTGGCCAACACAATCACATATGGACTTGAAGCCGGTGGGAGGTGTAATGTAGAAGGTCCATCCCTACACGGTGGTACCCAGGTGTGAGCTGCCCAATGGAACAGTTGTACAATACTTGTAAACAACAAGGGTTCCCTGTTAGAACAAATAACATTCAACCCCTAGGTCAGGGAATAAATCTGAGAAAAACAATACCTAGGCAGTATTTCAATATATCAGACAATATTATAAAGACCAACATAATAGTCGAGCGAGTTACTTCCAGCTTAAATAACCATTAGCGCAGTCTTACTTCGAGCCGTTATTTTCTTAGATTGGTAATCAGTGCTTTATAGATAATCTTTTGTAGCAGATCATGATGGATCACCTACTACAAATAGTAAATGTAGGAACAGTTGAGTAGGTCACTTCGTTTCTGAAGTAACTAGCAGAGTAGTATTTTTTCGAGCTTCATTACCTGGAGCCACGTCATGAGCAGCTTAATGAGACACACAGGTGTCTATTTAAATATGCGCGCGCATTTGACTCGACCCTCACTTTCATCACGGAACTTGACGGAGTCAGACATCCGCCTCCATGTGGTTTCCATCCACGAAACTATAGGTATGTACGCTTCAGACGCCGGCTCCATACATGTTTCTCGCTTTCATTGAGCAGTCGACTGCTTCGGTCTTTATTAAATGCACCAGTTATTTAATAAGACTATTCCGCTTTACACGAGAAGTTCGGCATGCCGATTTCAACTTAGCAGCCAAATGCTTTGGTCTTTATTAAATGACCAGTTACTTAAAATATTATTGCGCTCCCCATGAGAAGTTCAGCATGCTTATTTAATTTAGGTAAATTAAATGCTACGTGTGCAGGACACGAGGTTAATATATTATTATTCTGTTAATTGGCAGGAACTCCGTGAGAAGCATTTAGCGTCTTCATGTGTCTTTATCGCCATTGTGCGAGCGCATTGAAATTTAAAGAGCCTACTCTGGAGGTATGTTATTTTTCAGTTATAGTAGAGACTTAGCTAGGATGCCTGTTATCGATCGTGAGTAAGCAAGTGTTTGATTTATTTAGGCTTGGAATTGAGCACGGTGATTCAGCAACTCCCTGAATAACAGACCCCACATTAATAAACGTTTGTGATTCTAAAAACCACCCGGTAAGAACGTAGAGGGTAGCATTAGCTAATTTATCGCTCTTCCCCCCGGCTAATTTCCTAAAATCTGTATCTCACTTATCATATTTCAGATAATTTTTAGCCTGAGAGTTTGAATCAGTCCGTGGAGGCGCCGAAATTTACAAGCTCCGTGTACAGGTAAGGAGTTTACATAGGAGTATTCAGGTTCCGAGAAGCCTTTTCTGTACATATATAATAAGGTTTTTTTCATTTTATATAGGAAGTTCGTGTTTCTGGGCAATAGAGGCCGAATCTGTCAGAGTGCTGAGGCCTTTGTACATCGGTCTACTATAACACAAACTGCAAACTTAGCAGATTAGGTTAGTTACATTGTCTTTGAATTTAATCACCATTTAGCCATGATAAAACGAGTATCAGCTATGAGATGTGGGATTAATAAAAATTATTTTGTTATTAATGATTATAGAATTGTGCACGATTTGAAGCAGCAATTCTATTTTAACCACCAAATGGATCCCCATAGTGTGAAGTGCTAACCACTGTGGAGGGAATCGCTGTCTTATTTCACTTTGTTAGGTAAGTGGAACCATTTCCATAGATATCTATCCTTGCAATTAAAAACGACCCTTCATACCCATAAAAATATCTAAAATGAGATTCGAGTAATTACTAGAAGTGTCCGTATATGTTTAAATAAAATAAGAGACCCCTAAGGGCTTGGACTTTCAAACAGTAAAGCCAGTACACATGTAGTAGGGAACCAATAGACCCTCTTCTGTTTATCTCACTCTATTTTTCACTTCTTTTTCTGTCACTCTATTCTCCCTGTGCCTATGTGGTCTAGATGGATCTAATTGGGAGACATTACTGTATTCATTGTTTATTAGAGGCCAAGATTAGTATGTGCATCATAACGATTAGAACATTTATACCTAGTAATCGATCGACATAGTCATAGCTAGTCTTGCACCAGAAACAAACATCTAACTTTTATGGTTGATATACGTTTAATAATTTTCATCAGAATACGAGCGTATGTAATATCCATTACATGGTTCAGTCATGCAGTCTAGCTATCTAAAGACCCAGGTCGATAAGTGCAAAGCCAAAACAGAGGCAATGTTGTGCAAAGAATTCACTAGTCAATAGTGGCCACCAGAATATTGGCGGTGGTAACAGCAACATATTGTATCATCTATAATATCTATGTCTGAAAGTTATTTAAAGATCTAAGTAATGTTCCTAGTATTAGAAAGCTACAATAGAGGTTACGTTATGTGATATCATGTACGTTATGCTAATTATGTCATCATTAGTTCTGTTCACATTATATTAATTTAGGACCCGCCTGGCGGAACATGTGTTTCTAGGTTAGAAATTGAATTATGTATATACGTGATTTTTTAATATGCTTGCACTGTGTAGCTAAAATTATAATGTATGACTATACTTTGTATATTGATCATTGTTTTTATTTTCAGAAAGTTGTAAACTGTCTTGAGAAAGGCGCTGGCCGCCGAAACGCGTCGACACACAACTGATTCATTTATGTTCACGTATTTTTTATGTATATATACTTTCTAAGGATGGTATATTTTTAATTATTGTTGCAAGATACATGTATAATTTTTTATGTGACTGTAATAAATTTTTGTTACTACTTAGAAACTGTTCTGCAGCCAGTGTTGGTCTTTATAATATTGTCTGATATATTGAAATACTGCCTAGGTATTGTTTTTCTCACAATGGAACAGTTGTTACATCCCCCTGGAAACTAGCCAGAGCAGCCCCTGATTACTCCAGAGTTTCAAGCCTTCCAGTAGCCGGATGGCAGCCACCACTCGAATTATAGTAGAAGTAATTAGGCAGCCAGAGTCAGTGGCATGGGGAACAATACTGCCTTGCGATACCTGCCCAGGATCAACACTCCTTTCTACTTTAACAGCCTTGACTTCCACACGTCGTGACTGGGTTGATTCAATAGACACCAGCCAGGAAATAACTGTGTCTACCTTGTTGCTCAAGACAGCATCTGACTCCACTTTAAGCCGATTAACCAGTCCCCCACATTGTTCAAAACCTGCCAAAAAGAAGCCTCAGATGGTATGTGTGGATTGACCTGGGTATGTTTCTCTTTCGAGGTAACAGTTCTCCCACATTTGCACACTGGACTAGAACTCTGGGGCTGACTTGCCCCCTGTGTCAAATCAGCATCAGGTGGCCCATTTGCAGTCAAAGTGCTGGTACATGGCCGGGTGGGGGGATAGCCCAACAGAGGGGTAAACTCCGATTCAGGCTGGCTGGCAGGCACCCAGGAGCCTTCCCTAGGTGTTGCATCCAAACTCAATCCGCGCAGTAGAGCGCCCTTCCCCATCAGGCAAAGTGTGCACTCAGCCAACACAATTTCTTTAGAAACTACCCCAACTACACAGGCTAAGAAGCCGACAATGGTAGAGACTCTGGCAGCTACCGGAGAGGGTAGTGGTTGGCTGGAGACAGCCTTTCTTTCCCCCATGTTGGGATCAATAAAACAGTGAATGGCTACAGGACCCAGGAATAATATAGTTAGTTCGAAAAAGCAAAGTACTTACCGCGGATCAAGACAAAACCAAGGGGGGTGCCCCAGCCTCATCCTCATGGACACAAATAACCAAGATCTATCGTAGTGGTTAGTAAAATGTCTGCGCTTTCAGGTGTTACTGTACCGTCGGGCCTAAAAATTGGTACCGCTGTATCTGTGACTCACAGTAAACTACATCTCGTTAGCCAATGTCATCATAGTGATGTATTGTATTTGTAAGAGCTCTTTAGAAATTACTGGTATTGTGAGTGACACTTGAATCTCTGACATCCTTAGCACTCTGCTCAGTTTTTCTTGTAGGTCTCCCAATTTTGGGGAGATTTACTACAACTGTTAAAATGGCATCTGGAAAAGAAAATGCATAACCCGGGGAATCCCAGGGACAATAGCAGGTACAGAGGACCTCTTCACAGTCCAATGTCTGTGGCTTATTCTCGATTCCTCCAGGTGAGAAGACCCAGCCAAGGTGTATTGTTATGTTTTGTGTACTTTTAAAGCACACAACTCACCCTGGAGGGTATCCTAACCTCTTCCAGAGAAACTTTTCCAAGGGTACTGAAATAAAAATATTAATTTGGCACAACTGGGATGAGAAATCATCTAAACGCTTGAAACATGATGCCATTTCACGCGGTGAAGAAAAGGCGATAAGCATACGAGGGAACCGCACCATCCTCTGTTCCACTTCAAAATCTCCAACCTGGCGATTCTCTTTCTGCTGAAGTTGTTCGCACCCGCATCCAGGGCATCAACTTTCTACATGCAGATATTGCATTATAGTGCATTAAATGCAAACAATTCATATCTGTTTGCAAACGAAGTGTAACAGCGAGATACCAGCTGTCGGCTGCTCACTAAGCAAACTGCAAAAAATATTTTTTAATTCAAGTTTAGATTTCCTTTTATTTTTAGTTGAACCCTGAACATTTTAAAAAAATGAAAAAATTAATCTTAAAAAACAAAACAATTAGTTGTTGTTGATCTTTCTTGGTTAAAAAAAATTACTTTTCTCATGTCTATGTCAATGTTAAATTGTTCACTTTATTTCATTGTGCAGATTTCATATTCTTTAGCACAATTTTGTGCAGCATCCTGCCCAGATAAACTAACACATTGTGCAGGTTTTTTTTGCGCTAATACTTATTTACTATTGTTGGTATATAGGGCTCTGTGCCACAAACTTATGTGATCTTGAAGCCGTCATAAATGTGGAGCAAATTCTAAAGCTCTCCACATTCTTTCAACTTTGTGTGTGGTGTGTGCTACATCCCACAGACAAAGTGGGAAAGCATAGTTTTTGTACTAGAAGGTTCCCCCTACAGTGCTAAACCTATGATTTATAGAACACACAGAATATACTGGTAAGCTGCAAGGTTCTGTGCATTGGCATATAACAGTCTAAGTTGCACCAGGCGTGGCTTGGCAGCCGATGGAGGTAGACGTGTGAGCGCTGAGCTCCGCCGTGGCCTCCTCCATTAATCCTGGCGCTGGTGATCTTGATGGCCTTGGAGCCCCGAGTTTGCCCGCATCTCCTCCTGTGTGCCTGAGGACCTGGCCGGTGACAGTGGAGACGGATCCCCGACTGCGCGGAACCCGCGCTGCGCCCGGTGTTCGGTGGGCGGCGCCGGCCATCTTGCGGCCTTGACGCTCGGCCGCATCCCCGGCCTCGAGTGATCCGGGGGCCGGCCCGCAGCGGTTCCTGACCGGCCACCACGGGACCCGGAGCCCTAGATTTTTGAGCCCGCCGCGGCGGCGGGGCTCGGACTACTTCACTGCGGAGCATCGGCGGGGGCACAGCGGGGGCATCTGCAGGTGAGCGGACCTGATACTGCCCCGGCCCGGGGGGGCCTGCTGCTGGCCGGACAGGGAGCGTGTGGCTGTGCTTGGACTTGGGCCTCTCTCAGCGCGGCCTACCAGGGTCGCAACTGCCCGGCGCTGCCCCTTGCCAGCCTGACTTTGGGTGTTCCCATTGTGCGCCAGCTGTGGAGCGCGGGCTTGGGGTGCAGACCAGCCCTGCGCGACCCGGGATTGGGCTGGGACCGGACCCTGTGCAACCGGCCTGAGTGGGGGTGGTCCTGCGCTGATCCCTGGCCTTCTGCTATCGAGGGGCTCTGCTGCCACCGGGAAGCCTGGTGACCTGGCTCTGAAGACCCCCCGGGGGACCTGTTTCTAGGCGCCCGGGCGTGCCTTTTCCTGCCCCTGCATCATTGGCACCCTGGAGACCCGCCCCTGTCGCCAATCTGGGCTGGTGGCCTTGTACATTGCTTGCAGACTTGGAGGAGCGGTGCACTCAGAGGGGCTCCTTGTGCTCGGTGGGCTGCGAGGCGACGAGCGGGGCCCGGGAGCCATCGAAGAGCTGCTGGTTTCGGGGGCCGGCGAAACCAGGGGACGTGCCATGCGGCGAGCGACCCAGAGGATTGCGGCCTGGTGAGTTGGACGCAGGAGTAGACGCCGACCCTGTTGCTGCGAGGGCGAGACGTGACCACCCCCATGGGGAAGCGCCCCCTAAAGCCCCCACCGGAAGCTGCTGGGGGGCCGGTGGATGATCGGGGCCCCACTCTGGATCCCATCCCGGCGGCGGGCCTACCGCAAAGCCAACTGGAGCAGATCCTGAAGGCCATCGCTGACACCAGGGAGGCCCTGCATCATGACATCGGGCAGGTGTCCACGAGCCTGGGCCTCTTGCGTGCAGACCACGGCAAGTTGGCGGATCGGGTCAAGGAGACCGAGACCCGGATTGCTGAGCTGGAACCTTCGTCGAAAGCGGCGGACGCCTTGCTGTGGGAGCTGCAGCAGAGGGTGCACATTCTGGAGCAGCGGGCGGAGGATGCAGAAGGGCGCAACCGCCGCAACAACGTTCATGTGGTGGGCCTACCGGAGAGTTTGAAGGGGCCGACATGTTGGGCTATCTGGAGGCCTGGCTGCGAGATGTGGTTGTTCCGGAAGGGCTCTCGCCGTTCTACACTCTAGAGCGTGCTCACCGCGTGCCGGCTCGTCCTCCAGCCGAGGGCCGGCCTCCCCGCCCGGTGGTGGCGCGGTTGCTGCATTACAGAGACCGAGACCTCATTCTGCAGAGGGCGCGAGCTCTGGGACCCTATCGAGTGGACAATGCCCAGGTATCCATATATCCTGATTACTCCTTGGAAGTCCAGAGGCAGCGGTCGACTTTTCTGGCGGTCAAGAAGGCGCTTCGGGAGGAGGGCATCCGCTACTCTCTCCTGTTCCCAGCCCGCCTACGGATCATGCTAGATGGCAAGTCTTCCTTCTACGACACTCCCGACGACGTTTGGAACTGGCTGGAGCTCTACAAGACCGGCGCGGATGCTCTTCATGCGACCGGGGAGCAGCGGCGGGCGCCACCACGACCCAGGTGGGGCAGGAGACGCAAGAAACGACCACCAAAAGTTCGGACACCCACGGTCTCACAAACTGAGCTGGAGCGCAGAGATGCCCTCCAGGCGGTCTCTGACATCTCCCGAACATTGGACTCCGCGACAGCTATGGGGTCGGGGTCTCGAGGTGGCACCGACGAGGGGTCCTCGGAGGAGTCGGTGATTGGAGACCCCGCGCCACCCCATGTCACGCCTGGAACTGCAGATGGTTTGCTGGACGAATGAGGCTGATGTTCCCCCGGCAGTGGTATCGTATAGCCTGATGTGTTCCTGACCGGGGTTTGGGGCTGTGGCGGCATTGACCTGTTGGGCCTGAACCTGGAGTTGGGCGGCCAGCCTCTGAGGTGATGGTCGCCTTCCTTGTGGAGGAGATGCGGGACACTTGGGGCATGAGGGGGAGGCCTACCTGGCTTGATAGAGTGAGCTGCTTGCGGTCTGCTGAGAAAGGTGACAAGCCACCCCCTCTTCTCCCACACCTACTGTGGGACTCTGGTAGTTGCCAGAGACTGTTACTGTTGGGACTTGCTCATTTGGATGGGTTTCTGCTGTTGGGGACCTATTCTGGGGAGGGGTGGGACATGGGGTTGTTGGGGACTGTCGGGGGTTTATTTCTTGGGGAGTGGCCAGTGTGCGTGCGAAAGTTGCTTTCTTTGGGGTTGTGCTAGTCGTAGGGAATGGGGACCCTCCTTTAACTGAAATGTGTGACCTGGAATGTGAGGGGCCTGAATTCCATGCTGAAACGCCACAGGGTTCATGCCCATCTTGTCCGCAGGGGGGTTCAGGTTGCCTTCCTGCAGGAAACCCACATTGATCTAACTGAGGGGCGGGCTCTGCAGCGCAGATGGCGGGGGCATCTGTTTTACACCACCTACTCGGCCTTTGCGCGGGGGGCTTTGATATGGGTCCGGGCGGGGGTTCCTTTCCAGCCTCTGGTGACGATAGTTGATCCCGAGGGGAGGTTTGTTGCTGTGCAGGGCCGCCTAGATGGGAGGGACGTGACGCTCTGAAGCGTCTACGCCCCTAACGTAGACCAGCCTGCCTTCTTTGCGCGACTGTCTGGGAAGCTGGCGACTGTCCTGGCTGGTACGGTCCTGCTTGGGGGGGATTTTAACTCAGTGCTGGACGTGGAACTGGATCGCTCTCACCCGCCCCTAGCGCAGGCAGCGGCTCACAAGTTGGCGCAGAGTAGGAGAGCGTGGCAGGGTAGCTGGGGCCTTGTCGATGCGTGGAGGACCCACCACTCAACGGAAAGGGATTTCTCCTTTTACTCCCCCCCCCACACGATCTGCATGTTCGTCTAGACAGCATTCTGTGTTCACTGGACATCCAGAGCCTGGTCCGCCACAGTGAGTACTTGACTAGGACGGTGTCTGACCACAACCCTTGCCTGGTGACGATACAGTGGATGAGGCGACGCCAAGCTATCCCGACGTGGCGGTTGAATCCGCTGACGCTGGAGGACCCAGCGTTTAAGGCCAGTGTACGTAGCGGGGTGGAGGGATACTTTGACACCAATGTGGGCACGGCCTCCAGCCGGGCACTGGAATGGGACGCCTTTAAGGCGGTAGTCCGGGGCGTCTGTATTTCGGCTACTGCGGGTGTCCGTAAAACCCTGCTGCAGGATATAGAGCACAATGAGGACCGTTTGCGCGCTGAGGAGAGGCGCAGCCACACGGACCCTGAAGCTCATGGAGCGGTCTCCGAGGCTCGAGAGGTAGTGGCGGCAGCGCTGGAAAAACTGCGCTGCTTTGATTATAAGGAGTTCCTGGTCCGGGCTCACGCCGAACGCGACAAAGTGGGTTCGCTACTGGCGTGGTTGGCCAGCCCTGGAACCCGAGGCTCCCCTATAGTGGCGCTCGCCACTCCGGAGGGGCGCATGGTCTACACGCAATTGGACATTAACAACCAATTCCATCGGTATTACGAACGTCTTTATGGGAGTAGGATGCCGGTCCCCCCGGCGGAGCTAGAGGAGTTCCTGATGGCGGCGCAGCTGCCCAGGCTCGATCCGGAGCATGCGAAACAGTTGGGCGGCGATATCTCCGTGGGAGAAATCAGGGTGGCCATCAAACACATGGCCCGCCGCAAGACTCCGGGTACGGATGGGCTCCCGATCGAATTTTATGTGGCCTATGCGGATGTGCTGGTTCCGCGACTGCAGGAGGTTTATCGAGAGGCCTGGAACTCGGGGTGCTTGCCGGCGTCTACGCGCGAAGCCTTAGTGATACCCTTACTGAAGCGAGACGGTGATGCGAGCTGCCGTTCGGCGTACCGCCCGCTCTCCATGCTCACCACGGATTACAAGATCCTGAGCCGGATCCTCGCGACCCGGCTCCTCACCCACATGCGCTCCTTGGTGCATAGCGACCAGGCGGGCTTTATTCCTCAACGCACCACTGCCACTTGTGTGCGCCGGTTGCTGCGGATCATGGGAGGGGAGGCCGCCGACTTTCCGAGTGCCGCAGTCCTCTCCATTGACATCGAGAAAGCATTTGATAGCGTCGAGTGGCCGTACCTGCTCCGTGTCCTAGAGGCCTTTGGACTGGGTGAACGCTTTGTGAAATGGACTGCTTTGCTGTATGCCGCGGCTACGGCCCGTGTCAAAACGGGGTCCACCATTTCAGCCTCTTACGCGGTGGGTAGGGGGACCCGACAGGGGTGCTCTCTATCCCCCTTGTTATTTGCACTGGCCAAAGAGCCACTAGCTGCGCACGCCCGGCTGGGCCGAGCGTATGCAGGGCTCCCGCTGAGAACCGACACCCACTACATCTCTCTCTATGCGGACGACTGTCTGTTGTTTCTAGCGGACACGGACGACTCCCTGCGCGGGGCCGAACGGCTCCTGGCGGATTTTGGTCATCTTTCAGGGCTGAGAGTCAACTGGGGGAAGTCTTGCCTCTTCCCGCTGACTCCGGGGGCCGGTGACGCCCAACCGGAGGGTGCCTTGCGATGGGAACACCATTGCCTCCCCTATCTGGGCACTTTAATCTACCACTCCCCTGCGGTCCTCCTAGACGGTAACGTCAACAGGGCAATTCGGAATCTACAGGGTTGCATGGGTTTCTGGCGGACGCTGCCGCTCTCAGTCGCGGGACGAGTCGCGTTGCTGAAGATGGTGGCACTTCCCCGACTGTTGTACCTGTTTCTCACCCTGCCGGTCTGGATTCCTGCATCTGTTTTCACCAGACTCCGCTCCCTAACGACGGGGTTCATCTGGGGTTCGGGTAGACGACGGGTTGCGCTGACCACGTTGATGCGCCCCAGAGCGGACGGGGGCCTTGCTGCCCCGGATTTTGAGTGGTACTACCTGGCGGCTCAACTGCAGTGGCTCACCCAGGCGGTGGCTTTGGAGTTCCGCGGCCCGGACGATGTGTCGGGCAAATTGTTCCCGAGACACTTCCTCTCCTTTATAGTCTTGGGCCAGAAACTGGACCTGACTCAGCTCACTTTGGAGGAACGGACAATTCGCAGCTGTTGGCTTCGGGCTCACAAGCGCTCCGGTGCCGTTCGCCCTTACGCCCCGGAAATTCCGCTCGGGATGTGCACAGCCTTCCCGCATGGCGGGGACTGGTCAGCACTGGCGATTTGGGAGGAGCTTGGCCTGCTGATGGTCGGCGATCTTTACAAGGATGGCTCGCTGATTCCGTTTCAGGAGCTGCGAGACTCTTACGATCTGCCGAGGGGTGGGTATTTGCTACACGCTGCATTAGTGGCTGGTATTCGCCGCTACTGGAAGTGTGGGCTCACCGAGCCGCAGACATCGGAGTGCTGTCAGTATGTGGTGACGGCCGCTGGCACCTACAAGGCTGTCACGTGCCTTTATCGACGGCTGTCGGCTGCTGCCCTGCGACCCCTGGATGGGCTGCGAGCCAAGTGGGAGGGGGACATGGGGCGGTCTATTCCTGACACGCCGTGGCCACAGCTACTGCGCAGGGCATGGAAGGGCACGAGGAACGCCAGGTTCCAGTTGGTCCAGTTTTTTACCCTGCACCGGGCGTACCTAACACCGACGAAGATCTCGCAATACTTCGAGGGTGCTTCCTCGCTTTGTCCCCGATGTGGGACTGCGGATGCGGACTTCGCCCACATGTTTTGGACTTGCATCAAGCTGACGGGTTACTGGGAGGCGGTAATGTCCTGCCTGAATGCTGTCACGGACCGGCAGATCGCTCCTGACATGGGTACATGCCTCTTACTGTGGTTCCCTCACACCCCTCGCACTCGAGTTACCAGCAAATTCTGCGACCTGGGTTTGATATTAGCTAAACGGGAAATCTCCATGCACTGGAAATCTACTCAAGGCCCCAGCTACACGCGGTGGAAGACCACTCTGGAGCGCTGGGCGAAAGCGGAGAGCACATTGCGGCTGCGACAGGCTAGGAGCCTAGATAATGACAAGGCGCTGGAGGTGGCCAGGGCGTGGGAGGCCTTGGTGGTAGCGCTCCAACAGCCAGATGGAGACCAGAGTGAGGATGAGGGAGGGACTCCAGGGTGAGGGCACTGGAACCGGGCTTTCTCACACATACCAAGGCGCACACACTACTTACTATTACTGATGGCAACCATGGGGGTCTTGACAACCCGTTGAATGACACCACTTACCCTTTACTGAGGTCCCTGTCCAGGACGGGTGGGGATAACAAGTTGATGACTGGAAAGGAAGAAAGCGGCACACTGGCTACGGGGGGGGAATGCAGGGTGGGGTGGGCACGTTGGGGACGGTTCTATAAAAAAGGTATCTTGCTTGAGCTGAGCTGATCTACCGCGTCGTTCACTGATGCCTGAGTTGATTTTATGCTGTATTGTGTCCTCAGCACTTGATTGCCAATAAAAAATGTTTTTACAAAAAAAAACAGTCTAAGTTGCACCACTGCAGGAAAACCGTGCCAAATGTATAAGATTTGGCACTGTACTACTCTCTGCCTCTGACAGAAAGCAGTTTGCCAAGTTTGCTTAATCTGTTGTGTTGTGTTGAAAGTTAGTGAATCTGTCCCATGCTGCACTGTGTTGTGACAAGGTCAAACAGAAAGAAAACACCACAACTAAAAATATATGGTACACTTTTTTTTCGTTTGTTTTGTCTCCCCTAGCTCTGCTGCTCTATTCAGAATGCTTAGCAGTTGTGTTATAAGAATTGACGTGAGCATAGGTTTGACGATAGCAAAAATGTATTCAGTAAAATATGTGGGTTGTGTTATTATAGATGCAAAGTAGGAGATGCAAGTCTGCCAAATAAATGTGATCTATTATCTTTCATAATTCTTATAAGTAATTTTGGCTTCCGAGCAGTAGTTTCTTCACTATTCTCTTTCCATAGATTTGCATTTGTTCTTGCCAGCCTTAAGCTGTTAGAAAACCAGGGAGGGGAAGGGGTTGTCCAGCTCTACTTAAAAAATCCTATGGGAGTGATTTGAAAATATTGGAGATGAAATCCAATGAGATTAGGATCCTGCATCTAGAGTTAAGTCCCGTGAGAGTTTGAGATAGAAAATCCGGTGGTAAACTAGACTAGGGTCTAGAGAAGGAGTTACCCTGGGCCAGATGCGTCTTGTGTGCATGGTATGAGTAATAACTGAGGCCTGAGTATGGGGAAAGGAGCGGCATGAGAAAGGTGTAGCAAAATGATTACACCATAAGAAGGGATTAGAAGTCACAGTGATGTTATTGTTACCATCACTAGGGATTTATAAATCAGTCAGTCTCTGCCAGTTCAGGGTTAGCCAATTCGGCAAACACTTTGTAATGGGTTCGAACACTGGCACTGGGGTCTGGTTAGCAAGCCTCAGTGCACTCTCTGAGTCGAAAAACCAGCAGCATCAAACCACAAATGTGGGGATTAACACACAAAAAGAGGCATTTCCTTACTTACCTTTCGTTAAATCAGAGAAAGTTGTAGAGCAGTGCTCTCGCTGTATGGACAGAAAGCTGAAATACAGTAAATGATTCTGCTAATACTTTTATTTGGCTATGTATTTTAAGTCTTCCTATAGGGTAGTTTTTGGCACTGCAGAGTACTTCACGCATTCTTGCTCAGGGCACAGTGCAAGTGCATTTTGGAAGAATTACTTTTCAAAGTTGAAGAATGTTGTTACATGGGAGATCAGTAAACTGCATCATTTACATTTTACTCAGTTCATGGTCCCATGACTGCAGATAAGAAAGGATGAATCACTTTATGTTGACATTGACAAGCTGAAATTACCTGTTTCTTTAGTTCTGGCTAGAGAGAGCTTTAGATGTTTTGAAAGCCTATCCTGTCCAAGAAAAATAATGGGAAAAATATATACATATGTACTGAGGCTTTTGGTCTGCCCTCTTCATCCATTGGTCTGTGTAATTGTGGTTTGCATTTTGCTTCCTCCCACCACACCATACAACATGGGTCTAGGGTTCAGCCCACCTCATGCACTGCTGACTCTCCTGCATTGTCACAGCATTTCACCTCATTATATGAGAACAGCTGCCTGAAAAGGTGTCAACTTCACTGGGTTGGTCTGGACTACTGCTTTATTTTTTTACATTTTTGACAAATTGTTTTTGCATATTGCATATGTTTGGAAAATATTTAGAAAACATGTAAGATAGCGCACTCTAGCCAGGGCCACATCTACTGGTTTTGCCAATGCTTGTTCAGTTTGCAGCTAGCCTTCAGATGGCGTGACGCAATCCCTCAAGTGAGTGCAGTTTCTTCAAGTTGGAATGACACTTCCTGTTTCATTGTCTGCCTTGTCAGTCACTGGCGTAAGCTTTGAATAACACACCACATAGACTGCACCGCGCCTTCTCTTGTTTGCTTTGTGTGTCTGGGAATGCGCACATGAGCTGAGGCCAAATCCTTAAATGGATGCCAATATTCATTGTACAGTATAAATGGAATCAACGTTGTTTTGGTAAAAACCACTCTGCAGCCAGGTGTGTAAGTCTAGTAGTCATGAAGCAGAAATCTGAGTGACTGGAAGAACTGGCCGTATCACATTAAGCGAGCACTGGGAGAGCTAAGTTAAGACACAGGCGCGATCACAACACATTTTTGACTAGCGCCTTATCATGTCCTTGATGGTAAGTTAAGGCAGTGCTTGTTCCAAACACCGGTTACCATGGTAACATGAAAACTGGATTCTGGAGATGCTAATATCTGACAAGAGCATTAGTACATATTTATTGTGTGGTGTTTTGTGGCGGTGATGATGCATTCTGTTTTTTTAATACTGCTGTGTATTTGCGCATCAAGATTGCAATGTGATTTGATTGTACTATACTGCAGTTGTTGTGTTGCTTTCTATTTTGACAGTGTTGTTGTGAGGTGCCCTGGAATGTTATATTGTTTTGAGTATGGTATTGCATCACCTTCTATTGCTTACTTTAGATGCCAATAAATGCTGCAATAGTTTTCACCAAAAGCAGCACATATCTTGAAAGTTCCCCCGACAACAAGCAACCATTCTCACTGTCTAAGGGGGTAAAATAGCTCTGCTCTAGCTTTTCAACTGCTTAAGACACAAATCAACACACAAATGTGGCAGAGAGGGTGTCGACAAAGCGCACGCAGTGATGGCCTTATGTGGTACCGCCCATAGTCTCTGAGACTTGATGTGAACCAATCAAGGGCAAGATAATGTGCTATCCAGCTCCTTACACAATCAAAAAAAGAATTCTTATTTCAAAAAATGTGCTCTAGAAAGCGGATGAGATGAGGAATATAGTAAAGGCAGACCACCCTAGTTTAACATGGAAAAAATTGTCATATTAATTTTATCTGTAGCAAAAGGTGAAATGCTGAGATTAAGAGTCAGTGTGAGAATATGACATGTATTCACAATGAAGGATCCTTAATAGCATGCTTAATTTCAACAGTCACGTGCAGTATTAAAATCCTAGCCCTGACAGTGTGTAGAAAACCTTTTAGCACTGAACTACTTACCTCTGAGCATAAAGAGGCAGGGCCCTATGCTATCATGAGCTCTTTCTAGCACAGAGACAAAAAAAATTGACAAAGTCACCGCCAAGTTCTTAAATAAAATTAATTGGTAGGATTATTCTTTGAGAGCCTATTGTTCCAACTGAATGACACCCGCTAAGCTGATGCTCAAGCAATGACTGACGCACAAATTCTAAACACATGACATTAGTTCTGTCTTTTGCTGGTTCACTAAATAACTTGACACTTCTACAAAATCGTCTAAAGCAACTTGAATAGCGGGAAAAGATCTCGCAAGGTCTTGTGTGTAAATCGTTAAGTTATCCGCATATAGTGCCACTTTTTATTCCAAGTCAAAATATTGAAATGGAATAATCTCCTGATTTTCGCAGAGCTTTTTTGCTAGCAGCTCAATATACAGATTAAAAAGTAGTGGGGATAAGGGGCACCCTTGCCGAGCTCCTCTTTTAATCTGAAATTGTTTTGTCAACTTCTCATTCACTATGATCATAGCGGACAGATTCTTATAGATGGTCTTAATTGCCGCAAGGAAGTTATATCCTAATCCATATTTTTCGACCACTGCGTATAGAGAAGGCCATCTTACTCTGTCAAAGGCCTTAGAGGCGTCACATTTAATTATGATGAGAGGGTAGTTTTCCGCTGTTATGTCTATGACACGCCCTTCGTTTTAAAGTTGCTATGTCTATAGCACCTACTAAATTGTTTGTCAACTCATATAGCTGTCTACCTTTTATTAAAACCTTTTTGATCTACTTGCACCAATCCACCAATCACCTTTTCTAATCTTTTAGCTATAATTTGTGTATATATTTTGTAGTCACTATTTAGTAGATATATTGGCCTATATAACTTGCATACTTTAGGATCTTTCTTGGGTGTCAAGATTATACTAATGTTGCTTCGTTCCATGACCTCAGGTGAGCATTACCATCAACATATATTGCCGGCAATTACCTAGCGGAACCAGACTGAGTTCTTCTTTTAGGGCTATATATAATTAATTGGGTATACAATCCGGACCAGAAGCTTTCTCCTTTTTTAGCCCTCCCTGTGTTCTTTTAACTTCCGCCATGCTTATTCCTTGGTCTTGTTCTTCAATTCTGCTTGTAGGGCTGGCAATTCCTCTTCTTTTAGCAAATTATTTACCAGTTCTACTGTAATATAATTATCATTTTTATATAAATCCTGAAAGAAGTCAACAGATGCCTACTCTAAAACCGGATGTACGACATTACAACGCATGCTTTTACATCGCATGCTTTTACAACGCGAGTTTTACAACGCATACCATTACAACGCATAGTGCTTTGGGGCGCTGGATAGTGAATTATTTAATTTACTATTCCAACTCCAGTCCCCGTGGATAGTAGGGAAGGTGTTGGATAGTAAATTAAATATATTCCCTATCCTAGAGCGCCCCCCAGCGCAATGCGTTGTAATGGTTTGCGTTGTAAAAGTTGCGATGTAAAAGCATCGCGTTGTAAAAGTTGCGTTGTAAGTGATGTTTCCCTCTAAAACCTGATCTTCTCCATAACATTCACAAGTCTCTTTGCTTGTAGTTTCTTGAATCTCATTCTATCCTTATCTTCCATGCCTGTGTTTTCCCGCCGCCTTCTCTATACTCATAATGGGCTAATTTACTAGCCTCCCACTTTTTCCACGTAATTCAGTCCAAGTAACCTACCATCTCTTCTCTGGTCTTTAATCCTATTACCGAAATCTACTTGTTATTTCACTGTGTTACAGATATTCAGTCTTCTTTGCAAACTCTCAATATTTAACTCCCCCAAATAAAGGCTTTATATGTATCCCATATTATGTGTATGGAAGCAAAACCTTTGTTTATTTAAAAAGTTTCTATTGTGTCGTCCTTGAGTTGGCTTACTATAGTTGGGTTGTTTAACAGAGTTCGATCCACAGTCCTCCTTTTGGGAGCTGGCTCTTTATCTAATAAGAGTACTAACTTCACTGCTTAATGGTCAGATAGATGTTCTGGCTGATGTTCCACTTCCTTAACTGTCTGCCTCAACCCTGTGCTTATTAGGAAGAAGTAAATTCGGGAAGAATGACTGTATTTTTAATTATATGTAAACTCCTTTTTCTGGCCAGTCCTCTGCCTCCAACTATCTATTAAGCCCATATCATTCATTATGCTTTGCACACATTCTTTCATCTTTGGAGAGTTGACCATTGCTCTGGTCATTGCTTTGTCTAAAGATGGATTTAGCAGTACAGTAAAACCACCTCCTATCACCATATTAGTTCGAACCTCTGCTAATCGGCCATATGGTTCTCCAAGTGGTCCTGGGTCATCAATATTTGGGCCGTAATATCCTATAAAGGTGTACCTAGTTCCCGGTACTTTAACATTGACCATCAGCCATCTCCAATTAGGATCTGTAGTATAGTTTTCCACCTTAGCTTGCGCTGAATTTTTTATCAGAATGACAACTCCTTCACATTACATCTCTGATTTGTACATGTAAACTGACCGACCCATTTTTGTCTTCTTAAAATCTTTTCCCATTCACCCTGAGGTAGGCACGTTTCCTGCAATATTATAATCGCATTGCCTGTTTTAGATATTTTAAAATTCTCCTCCTCCTATCATGTCCCCGAAGCCCATTAACGTGCCAGGTCAGAATCCTTAGATTTACTTTGTCATCTTGTTAGTTGAATCCTTAACCTGATGGCTTTTTTTAGTCACTTTGCAACTTTCTTTCTCAAATGAGGAATTCTTTTTTTTAAATGATCCCAAATGCTCCACCCGGTGACAGAATCTATAAGTTTTAAAAGCTCTTGTGCCCCCCTTCCTGTCACTTCCCAACCTCCCACCCTCCCTGGGGAACCCTTCATATAGTTCAACTGGCTATCTCCAGATACCCCTGGGCATCCTCTCCCCTACAGCTACTAATGCTTGCCTTTTATGTGTTGCAGTAGGTTCTTGACCTCAGCTGGATCTTTTATAATGTGCATTTTAATTTCACATATTATCCTGAGGGTTGCAGGAAACTTCAACTGAGCCATGGCCCCTAGGGATCTAAGTTCCTGTATGTATTTTTTTTAATTTCCATTGCCTGTCTTGTGTCACTCTAGAGATGTCAGACCTAATACATAAAGAGACTTCCACTTTTAAAGTTGTTTGCCTTCAAGGTTTTGATCAGAATCTGCTCCTTTAAGGTGTACCTTTTGAAATTAAGTAGTACTTTCTTGGGTTTTTCACTCCTTGGAGTTTTTTCGAAAGGGATCTCGATCTATCGTCTGTATATCAGCTTCAAAAACTTCTAATGCTACGGAAGGAATAAACTCATTGATTAGTTTACACACAAAACCTTTCAAATCTTCACCTTCAAGGTTTTCCGGAATAATAAATATTCCTACATTTATTCCTCCGAGCGATATTTTCTAAAGATCCAACTTTGTCACACAACTCTTTCTCTTGCTTGTAGTACTTGAAACTCTCTGTGGGTTATTTCCACCTCCTTATTTCGATTTTCTATGGAAACTTCCATATTGGATAATCTCTCTATGAGATGAATTATCCTAGTTTCTAAACTGTCAAAGGCACCTTGCAATTTGGCCTGATTTTGTTCTGAAATGGCAAATTTGCATTTAATTTCATCTGACAATATAACTAAGAGTGACTCCATGCTGGGATTGTTCTACAGCAGCCTGCACATGTCCTTCCGTTCTGGGAGGCACTACATGAGTCGACGCATCTACTACGCTCTCTGTTGTCTCCAGTAATTTCATGCAATAGCATGTTAAACCTGTTTATTAGAACCACCCCTTCCCTTCAGTCAACTTATGTTGCTTTTCCGTGCTATTGGTGTCCATTGGCAGGACCACAGAATTGGACTGGTTGATGATGCTTATCCCCTCTTTCCTGGCTTGTCTTTTAAAAATGATCACAGTGAAGGCATAATCCTAACCTTCCCCCAGCTATAAGCTGAGATCCTTGATTTAACTTGTTACTTGTACTATTCAAGGGTAGTCCTAGGGAGAAGATAGGTGTGCCCACTCTTTTGAAGTCACCAGTAACAAGACAAACTGGGAGAGATACTATATAATTTGATTGTATTAAGTTTCCACTCCCTCACCTTCTATCATAGGACTCTCAAAGTTAATGCCTCTGTTCCTTAATGAGTATCTGTTTTTACAACTACGGTTCCTTACCGGCTCAACCCCCACAGGAACTGCTTTCTCCCGATGGTCCGGTTTCCTCCTTTGAATTTTCTTTTCCAGCATTGAGGATATGTTGATTTCATGGGGTTTCCCCTTATTTCCCTGTGACTGGCTCATAGAATCCTCCTCTGCCTTGCCTTCTGCTCTCTGCTTCTGCCTTATTGGGAGAGTAGTATGTGGCCCAGAGGGCAGCCTCCAGTCCATACTGATGCTGACTGGAGACCCCCAGAAGCCCTGCAGTGCAAGGACTCTGCAGAGTTCCTGTGAAGATCTTGAGCCACATGCAGCCAGGAGCCTAACCTGCCTGCTGTCGCCCATCAGTCTCAGCCGTCGTAGGCACCCCGAGATGCCTCGCTCATTTGGTGACAAGCAGCACACAAGAACTCTGCACTGCACCCAGGAACACGTAAAAAAAAAAGCACTGGATCCACTCACGGTAGGCTCTATATTCGATAACTAACATCTGTCTTATAGCCAGGGCCGGACTGGCTACCGGGCAGTTGTGTGTGCTGCCGAGCATGGGGATGATTTCTCCGTGGTATGGGCTCATTTCGTTGATGGGGACCTGCGTGCACTTTGAAATAAAAAAAGCAAAACGAATTACATTTTACACACACAGGTCCCCATCAACGAAATCATCCCCCTGCTCGGCAGCACACACAACTGCCCGGTAGCCAGTCCGGCCCTGCTTATAGCATCAGCGAGAGGAGCTCACTGCTAACCACTATGTTCCCCACCGATTGGGACATTCATTGGCAGCATACTCAGACACACTCTCTCATTTTGTTTTAAAGGTAGCAACAATAATTTTGATCTGTAGTGAAGACTTCACCAAGGGCTGTTTGCAGGCTATACCCTCCAACACTGGAAGCCAGACTCCCCATTATTTGAGAGAGTGATTTCAATCTCTGATCAAATGATACAGGCTGCCTTTTGGTGTCTCCAAACCATATAGGTGTATCCCCTAATTCCATGCACTTCTAGTTATCTGTTTGTTGTTGTGATTTAGGAAATATAATAATAATAATAATAATAAAGGGGCTTGTAAAGCGCATGGTGATGCCATCCCGGCGTGTCCCCGCGCTGTGGAGAAGGTCAGGGCCAGGAGAGGAAGTTATAGAGAAAACAGATGGGTTTTCAGACGTTTTCTAAACATGGTCTCAGTGTCCGCTTGTCTGATGCTCATGGGGAGAGAGTTCCATTCTTTGGCAGCCACTACATGTATATATGTAACGGTCTGGCATTCTTTTCTTGTGAGGTTTGTCTCTTCCATAGACAAGATAAATAGTTTTATTTTTCGAACTGTGTAGTCATTTTTTCAGACGTTGATTAATCAAGGTGTTTACGCTTGAACCGACAAGTAATAGACCGAGGGATTTTTGATAGTAACACACAAAAGGATAGAAGCTACATTATTCAAGTAAACCTAGACGACAGTGGCATGGACTCTGCTAACAGAGCCTATAAACCCAACACAGATTGTCTATATTGCTGCACTGGTTATACCACGGCGGTTATACACAACCCTCATTGGTGGAAAGAGATACTCAGTTACAAGTATGGGCACATGTAGAATATGAGGAATGACTTGGAACATAGATGACTGTCCATTTTTCGTTAAGGATTTAGGAGCATAAGGCTGTGGGATAGGTTGGGATTTCATGTTGAGTGGGAGAGTGTCAGTGGTTCTGTGGCTGGTTGTAAGATTGCTAGTTCTTTGAGACCGTTGCAGAGCACAGAGTATTTATGGAAGGGTGCGAGAATGCTAATTCTCAGAGATTGTATAAGGGCGACAGTGTTACCTTGCATATGAACATGAATACCTTGTAACTCCTTATCTTATTTCTTCCTTTGCAGGATGTAATCGTTGGTGCACTGGTCTCTGGCGGTTTTGTGGCCCTCACCTATCCCCTCTGGGACATAATGGACCACATCCTCCTGGAAACCCCATTCTGCCCACTATTAGTTACTGTGGTGCCGTTTGTCATGTGTTACAACTATCCCAAACTTGATCATTACAGCCCGACTAGAGCGGACACAACAATCATAATGGGAGTCTTCACTGGATCAAGCATTGGATTCTGGATGAACCACCAACACGCAAATGACTATGGACCCTTTGGATCGCTTCCACTCAGCTCTTCTTCTTTCACAATGCTAGCAATAGTAACAGTAAGGTTCCTAGTGGGTCTCTGTGTTCTAATCCTTACACGGCAAGTTGTAAAAACCATCTCACTCCACGTTCTGTGTTTCTGGTACAAAGCTTCTGTCACTGACCCAGAAGCCAGGCAGCAGCTGGAAATTGAAGTGCCCTACAAGTTTGTAACATATTCCTCAATTGGCATTGCTGCTATTAGAGCTGTGCCGTTGGTTTACCATTTTTTTGGAATATAAAATTGGCAGATTGCTGTTCTAAGACACGTAACCATACCATCTTTCCAGTCACCAGTGAAAGATATATTTATGTTAAATTAATATAATTAGAATATTAGTTTGCTACTGGAGATCCTGTGAAGTACATTGGATTTTTATGAATTCTTTCAACTTGTAGATCCCATTTTAGCAGGTAGAAGGAAATCACGGTGCTGATTTGTCATTGATCAGAGATATTATTGGTATCAGCCTGATTGATCTGATGTGCAGAGTCCAATTTTGACTAATCAGGGCAGTGTCCATGGAGGTAGAAACATGAAAAAGCGTAGCATCTGCTTTTTTTCCAGGGCCTCACCTTTCCTCAAAGAAAAGGTGAAGAACCTGGTACCAATAAAAAACAAACTACAACTAGTCCAGAAATAAAAAATTGGGAAAACACATAACTGTTAAATGAAGGTAAAACATCTACATGTTTTGGTAAATTGAATCCATTAAAGTATGATTGCTAACTTGATATATTGATAAGTAACAGTCCTTGCTCATCGAGTTAAAAAAATATGGAAAATTATACTCATTTACAAAGTCAGATCTTGATTTATCTATGGTGGCAAAGAACTTTGAAGACTTTTTTTTTTTAATTGTCTTTTTTTGTGCTGTTGTGGTACATGGAGTTTTTATGCCTCTTTGGCTAGTCCCTTTACAATGATCTGAAATGTAGTCCTCCACAGGTGGCACCATGGTATCTTAGGGGGATTGCATGCAAGAGGATACCAGCACTGGTCAACTCTTTGGGTACATGGATTTTTATTTAAAGATGCTCAGGATTTGGTATAAATGTGTTACAATAGAACCAAAGTGCACTGTTACATTTGCATACATTAGTTTTTCTACAGTGTATGTGCACATTGGTGCAGATATATTGAATTTCACCCAGGAAAGTGTTTCAGCTCTTTACACTTTATTTCTGTTGGAGAATATCTTTTGCTACCATTACATTGCAGCTGACTGCAACATTAAAATTAATTCTTCAGAGCCATCTGCTCACGCTCAAAGGTGCCTACTGGATATGATACACAGTGCAACTTTCAAACACGACTATGGGAATGCTGTGTAGGAATTATAGGGTCAACTTTACTATTAACAACAACATTAACTGAATTCTGGTTTTATCCTCCCAGTCCATTAGAGAGCCACACATTTATTAAAAATAATTAACAGCTATTCTTAATCTTTCTGTGTGATGGGCATGGCCATTGTTGAAACGCCCAGTGAGTTTTATATCTTCTCTATTGCCCATACACCTAGGGAGCCGGCTGCCTTATAGTCAAAGGTGGTCAGTTGCCACGCCATTCTTGATGTTTGCTATACAACTGGGATGCCAAGTAGGAGGTATTCTCCTCACATCATTAAGTAGTAACTCTTCAACTCAAGCACACCCTTACTCATGAAATTAAACATGGTTTGTGTTGGGGGTTTACAAGGTGTGTCCAGTAGAGCTGGGTTCTTGCCAGATTTCCACATTATCCATGTGACAAATTTGTGTACAATGCTTTTACATGATAAGCAGTTAATCTTACAATGGATTCACCCTGCGGAACCAATCTTGTATACTGTTGATTTACATGGACCACTGTCCACTTTCCAGTTCTTTAACTGCCACATGTTTTGTAAACATGTTTCCCATACCCATGTTGCCTAGATATAGTTTGTGGACATTGTTGGTTGGTGCTTAGAGCTACATTATGTGCTTGATCGTGATTAACAATGTGTAAGAAAATGATCACTTACTGCAGTGTACTGTAGATTCTCATAATTACAGTCCAGATCACCAATGCCTGCTTGAGATTCTCTCCTACACCTTAAGCAAGTGTGAATTTTGTATCTCTTAGGTTTTTTCAACCAGGGACTAAGTAGATCAGAACTGCAGTGTACCTACAATCCTGTAAATATATGAAATGTGATTAGGTAGTCTACTAGAAACCAACCATAGTTCTTGTTGCTGTCTTAACCTCTTGCACATTTTTAGACTTCATTTATCTCTTTCCAATAGGCACCTTTTTGTATTTCAGTCTCACCTTTGATCTAGGCCCAGGATAACATGAGAAGAGAGAGAGTTCAAAAAGGACCCTTCTTCAACCCTTCATAGCACTAGAAGTAGCAGTGACTGTAAACTAAACAAGAAGATACTAGTCTGCTATTGGTTTAAATCAATCTGGTAAAACAACTTGAATATTACATAACTCAGATGATTGCCTACAACTTTCTAGTACAGTCTGAACCCCTACTTTTTTCAAAACTAATCTAGAACTGCATTATATAAAAAGCAATCATAATATAGAAATGTGGCATTGTTGGTCTCGCACCACGTCGGTATCCAGTTGCACCTCTATTGCAAAAAAGTAATTTTTTTTGTCACTGGCATGATATCACTTTTCTCCATCTTTGTTTGGCTTGATTGCTATGAAGGGTGCTCTTTAAAGCTCACATTCTGTAAAGCCATTCTTTAACCACTAATGGGTTTCTTTACATAGTGATATTTAGTTTATCCTTTTCCATATCTTCGCTGAAACAATCCCATTGTTTTTATATAGAACAACTACCTACAATAAACATTAGTGCTTCTTGACAGGAACAGTTACTATGCACACCACTACCCATGCTAACTGGTTGGATCTGTTTATAGCCCTGCAGTGTCTAGTCCAGTAGACATTTTGTTGCACCACTGGTCAGAATAAACCCTATCTCTCAAAGAATTAGATCAGTAAATAAAACTGCAAAGACAAAGCAAATGAGATTAACCTTTTTTATTCTGAAAAGTAACACTCCAGTTCAATAATAACTTTTGGATAATAAACATTTGCCACTATTAAAAGGTTCTCATTTGATGGAGCATATCAACGATGGTCTCCTCTCTGATAGGAGAAAAGGGAACAGGTGTTTAATTTCAGTTGGACCTACGTATAAACTGAAGCCACTGCATTTACTTAGGTGGGGTGAAGGGATTAAAAAAATATTTGAAAGCTTACTGATCAGTATCCAATGTAAAGACAGTATTCACAAGCCATTCTTGATGAGGTATATTCAGGAAACTATTCATAATCTTGCAAATAATGAGTTTTGGGCTATTTTACTAGATTATATCCAAGGAAGAGATGCATAATGAATGTGTAGAGGCTTCCAAAAGGCCTAAACAATAAACTATTGAAGCCTTCAGATGATTGGTTTGAAAATGGGTAAGATGATTCTGGGCAAATGGTTTGTTAGTACACATGATACAAGCTTCCTCATCCCGTTTTTACTAAGCATTGTTTTTGCTAAAGGTTTCATTGAATAAGTAGCTTTTAAATTCCTGAATAATTAACTTTGAATTAAAATACTTTGAATACACTTTACAAGGATTCTGAAGGACAGAATTGAAGGTGTTGTGTAGGACACAAGTCTGTAGCATAAAAGTATGTTCACAGTTAAAAAGTATGTGAATTATTAATTTAATCACAGGGCTTGCTTTGTTTTAAAGACATTTCTTGGGGTAAATGAGTAGAAACCATAAAACAAATTTAGCATGGTTTATTTTTTTTACCATTAAATAACAAAAGCAGGCATCTTTGTCTCTGCTGCTCATAAGTAATAAATGTGAAATAAATGTACAGCACGAAATACATTATACAATGTCATTCTCTAAGAATTTATTTGTATGTATTGTAGTTTTTATCTATATTAGAATTGCAACAAGTATTCATTTATTTATTGTCTGTCAAATAAAAATGAGTTGAGAATTGTGGTGATAGAATAAACCATACTTATGCCAATTTAATAACATGAAATTCAAGTTTAAGTGATGTATTAATGTGGCCAGAACATCAGGAGAGTACATAGTACAATAGCGGATTGCTACCTGTTTTTATTTTATTATATATTATACAGTGAATTAAGAAACTATTTTTGTTACAGGAGATCCGTCATAATTTATTGAAATAATATCACATTTGATATCATGTTCTGGCTTGTCAGAGCACGTTATTTTCCAAAACGTGTAATGGCATTATTTTATGCACTAAATTCCAAGTACAAACATCTATAATTGCTCTGTTGCAATGCATGTCACTGCTTTGGAATATTTATAATATTGCTGTCGATTAATTGGATTGATGTGAAAGGCTAATGTCGGGACTTACTGCATTTTTGGTAAAGATGTATGTCAAAATTGGATAGGCTGAGTGATAGTGAGTTATAAAAAATGTTAAATATGGAGAGAGTCTCTTGTTACCTTGACTGGCATGTACATAACTATTTTCATAACAGATGTTTGTCTGATTGTGCTGAACCATATTTACTTTACTTAGTAAATATTGCTTTGTTTAAGGTCATGAAGCTACAATGGTAAACTGAACAACTGTATTATATTCCATATCCACTTTTTGGTATATTTCTGAAAAATTGTACATCTTGTACAGTGGGAAAATATGTATTCATGCGTTCAAATAAATATATACAATTTGTTTCATGCTCATTTCTTGCTGGCAAAGCATCTTGTGCTTTCACTGTAATATAACACTATAAAAAGATAGATCTATTTGAGAATAGGATGGTAGTGATTGCGTAAAATACTATTCCTAAAGTAAATAGCAGCAAAAGTGTACGGTGACCCTGCTCCTCCTTGCTGTAACTGATCCCAACCATCCCAGATGACTCGCTTCCTTTGGTCCACACCTCTTCCACACCAGGTCCTTTTGCTGTTGGATGTAGCCATTATGGGAAGTCCTTACCCTGTTCTAAAATGAACATTTTGTAATGAGTCTTACTCAATGGGGTACTCTGTTTTGTAGGATGCCACATAAGGTTGCTCTTTTATAAAAGCTTTACACCCAAACTCAAAACTCAGTGGTGAGCTACAACATACAAGCTGGTTTTTTGTGGGATTTCAAAACAAAATATGTGGCCACCATGTTGTGTCAGGCTACACCACATATGGCTGGCATTTTTTAACGCCTTAACCGTGGCGGTTTTTCCGCCGCGGTGCGGGCGTTATATTAGGTGGGCGGGGCTCCGTCGGTAGTTGGCCGACGGCAGCACTATGGAGGTAGTGCTCCCGTCGGCCGTTGGCCGACGGCAGAAGGCAAGAGGTTAAAAGGCCTCACCTGAACCTGCCCCTTTGTAGTACCTCACCAATGTAAAATGTCATTTTGAGGGAACCCATTTTCCATCCCTCAAGGCCACCTTTTTGAGGTGAGCTGCATAAGCACATGACATCACCATTCATTGAGAAGATGCACCTGATTCCCAAAGACTTACATTTTGTCAGAAACCTCAACACCACACAAGGTCGCCAGATTGTAAAAGGCCTCAACATCACCAAAAATGTTGATATTTGGAAAAGATGCACACTATTAATTCACATGATGCAGTACTTCATGAGGCAATCCAGGGATTGTGTGAGGGGATCCTAGGCGTCTCTCGTTCTTCCCCATATTAAAGGGGTGGTAGGGTGAGTGCCCACAAAGTGATCTGATGTTAGGCCTAAACCAGCATTATTAGTTGCACTCTACCCATAGGTGATGCACTCTATTGTAGTCTGAACAAAAATATAACCAATCTTTAGTCAAATGAACTGGGTACAAGCTGAAGGAACACACCAACTTGAAATGGATTAATGGCATACAAATTATAATTAACTGAGGCCAACCTCCTGCAATTCAAAAAGAAGGAATTGCATACCAACAGTGCAACAGCAAATCCCCCAAAGAACAGAACATTTTCATCTGTTTATTCTTGATGAACCCTGCAAGGCTTCACTTAATTAGGATAATAGACATATTAGAAATTGGTAGTCCTTCCTCCTACCATTGCATTATTAGATCTTTTGTGCACTCTGTTAAATTTAACCCAAAGAGTTCACTTCTATTTCAGTATGAAAAGTTACAACAAATGCTGTTAGAATATAACTTTGGGGGACTGTTGAGAAGCAGCACTGTATTATGAATTGATGACTGAAGAACTAATTTCAAACAGAGCGCAGCAAAGTTTGGCAACGTAGGGAACCGTAGAATCTAATTTCCACCATTTCAGCTAAACTTTTACCAGTCTCAGTGTTCACGGGCGCAGAATGAAATAATACTTGACCGTAAACTCTACAGTAAATTTTACAAGAAAATTAATTAACACAAAACTAAAGGTGAAATATGAATATAACTAAAAGGCATTGGAACAAGTAAATATATGCCAAATATAACAACATTTGTTTTATATTTTCCTTGGACATGAAACTCTGTCTGGCACCCTGCAAGAAACAACCATACACCAGCACTTCTTTAGAGCGCCAGAGCAACACCAACATCAGGAGGGAGGGTTGGAGGTAACTGGCAACATGATGTTAAAAAAAAGTGCTATAACGTGGGGCGCTGGCAACGTCCTAGTGCTTTTTTTTCTTCTGCAGGGCAGGAGGCAGCACAGAGAACGGGAGGGCGAGGAGTGGGAGGGAAGAGGCAACATGGAATATTTTGTGGGCTGGGGCGGGGTTGGGTGGGGAAAAAGCAAGACAGACAAGAGGGTATGGGAGGGGAAGAACCAATACCGACAAGGGGTGTAGGAGGAGAAGGAACACAGACAACCGGGGTGGGAGGGGGCAGGACGTCAATGGGGGGGAAGCAACACTACAATGACGACTGGGAGGAAGATATAACCAGGATGAAGAAGGAAGAAGAAATTAAAAAAAATACCTCAACCACAATGCGAGCAGCGGACGGACACTAATCAAGATGATGCAATCAATAGTTAGTCCACGGTCCAGATGAAAAAAGAGGAAATGAAGTTGGCACATGCTGGCCACTGCAGAAGCAGCAAATAAGAGTGACGATTAAGCCAACAAATGGCAAGCAATTGGTGGGCTCCAAGCCCCTTGTTGTATACAATATCTCTTGCAAACGACCGCGCATGCGCTTTCTCTTAGGTGAGGCGTGAAAGCAAAGACAGGCATACAAGCGCCGTTAACACTCAGAGCTGTTAGCACTGGATTGAGTATATGACAGCATATTTACTATCATAATAGCTAAATGTAATACTTCTAAAATGTATGCATGCCATTATGTTCCTGGTAAGTGCAGCATAGACTAAAATAAAAAACAAAAGATCATATTATGATCTCAGAAACAGAGGGCCTGTCTGCTTTTAACAGCATAATACCATTATAATATATTCTTTTTTCTTATAAAAGACTTGTCCTATTCAGAGAACCACAGATATGCAATTAGATTATATGCGAATACATAGCATTATAATGAATAGCATGTTGTCTTTCCTGTCTAGGTCTGCACTGTCAGACAATGATTTGGTGATGTAATTACCATCAGCTTCACTTTCCAAACACACACATTAACTCTATTAGTTAAAACCAAATTCTCTTCATGTTCCATGTAAATTATCCTCATTAATTTATGTCTAAAAGGATGAGGTTTGGAAGAGCATTCTTATGTGTCCTCACACAGGAGAGGCAGCGCCTTGCAACAATGGACCCAACATATGTTTTACTTAAATTAAATTGAATAAATAATAGCACAAAATACAATGTTTGTTCAATTCATATCTTTAGCATTAAGGAAAAGCTTTGTGTTCTGTTTGCAACAATCCAGGTGTGTCACATCTGGGGTAGCAACCAAATTGGACCAACGCCAAATGTAATAAACAGAGCAAAGAGGGGCATTGATGTACATTTAAGAGGGAGTGACTGATCCATGTTATCTAGCATAACAAAAACACGTTACATATCACATGTAGAGGGTTTGATTCAAGAAGATCTGATTTGCAACATGTTCCTCTGCTAACCACAGAAACCCTGGGCAAGCTGTGGCAATATCTTTCAGTAAAGTCCGTAGGCATAACTCTTCTCCGCTTGTAAATCTGAGGAAAATATTAAGTATAGACTGGTACAAAAACAGGAGGATTCGAAAACCACATGAAGCCAGAAATTCGGGGTGCGAAGCATGTATAATACTTCGGATTCTGTAATCCGTCTATAAATGCCAATCTCTAATTTGTTTATAATCGGCAACTTGTGATGCACCCAGAATGTTGAGAGCTCTATTGAAGACAAGGGAGTAGCCCCAGGCTCATAATGGCTGGTATATGCTCAGGGCTTCAACATTCTAATGTTGGTCTGCATGCTTCTACCTTTTTAATTTAGAACACACTACCCTTAGTTGGTGGAATGTTCAAGTAGCCTTATAGCCCTTCTGCCTCAACATATATAATGATTGTTCAAGGTCTTCCCGCCTCAGGTTTAGGGCCTTTAACAACCAGTATATTCTTTAGCAGTGGGCTATAAGGCTACATTACAGTTGAGTTCTGATGTCACAATGCCTTCTGCCAGCATTCAAGGTCACAATGCATAGTTGAAGCAGCTGTTTAAAATGAATGTAGCTTTTCTTTCTTCTGCTCTAGGTAGTTAGAGAAAAGTTAGAATCTTTCTGCATTTATCGACACATTCCAAGATATAATCCGCGTAAAAAAAAGTATACTTCTGTTGAACTGTTTCTAATGTCTGTGTGCAACAAATTAACAGTATTGTGATGTTTAATTTTGCAATAGAGGTTTTATTTTTATTCTTGATGTTAGCAAACAGGCTTGCTCTTTCATGTGAGAGAGCTACGCACCAAGGTTTTAAGTGGTTTGTGGCAAAGGTGAAGGTGTGTCCATGTATTATATGGGATAAAGTACCCCCTGGCGTACATGATAAGGACATTGCAAGTCACCTCGGAGGTCCATAACCTTATAAAGGAACTCGGCCTATGGCTTCATTCCTCTATATGGTTATGGAACTTCTCGGTGACAAGCAATATCCTTATAGTGTACAACAGATGATACTTTACCCCTTATATCATTCAATGCCCTGACCTTCCTTGTGTACCGCTGCTTCAGCCTCCTACTGGAAAGTATATCGGCATCACCCCCTCACAACAGCATGAACATCAGCTAGGAGCCTGAGAAGTGTCTTCCCAGAGGACATCTGCAGCCATCAACCACAGTAGGGGAGAGAAAGCAGCCAGAAGAAAGCCAGCTCTGTATCTCTTGGAGTTATTTACATGTGAACAAATGCACCTCTTCACAACAGATAGCCAGGCACTTGCCTGGGGGGAGCAGAAGATGTGACTTTATGGTCAGGGCTGCCGACTTTGGAACTGGGGAACCATGTTTGAGGCCCATGTCGGCTCAACATCCTATGATTCTGGGCACAATACTTAATCTCCTCATACCTCAAAAATGTGACATTATGTAATGTAACTAGTGCTCAATCTAAATCACTCCAATGTCTATGAGGCAAATTCTCACCATATACAAAATTAAAAAACAATAGCACATGAAATAAAGCAATAGGGGTTTGGATCGGGGGCACAGGAGCACACCGTGATGGAGAACGACTTTGGGGCTGGGTGAAGATCAAATTGGGGACAGCTGTTTAAAAAACATGCATTATCATACAGTGCTCTAGGCAAAAAGAAAAGAGTTCTCAAAAAGCAAGCAGTCATGGAAGAATAGAAGGAGCCAATCAGAGAGGCGTTTAAAAGGCTACCTACACTCCATGGGAGGGGCAAAAGACAGGTGAACAAGCTAAAACAAATAAAGCCAGGGCACAGAAAGCAGGCTAATCTGTGTGACAAAAGAAAAAAATAATGGATGGAATACATTCCTAGGACAGCTTTCAGCATGTTCCCAATATAACTGTGCAACCAGACAACTGTGCTTTCTGGTAGGTTTTGACGTAAAGTCCAGAAACACATTTCGAGGCTCATGCAAACACTTCAAGCTAATTCCCTCGCATGCCACCTTGGACCCTTCTTTCATCATCAAGTGAAATGTAAAGTTGCACGAATATGGCGTCCCCCCATGGACCCACCAATTCAGTCCATGCCTCGGAATTACTGGTTCCCCGCTACGATTTCCTCCTATTCTTCTGGCCCCTTTCTTTGCCCATCTAATTTCACACTCCCTCTTGTCCCAGTGTTAATCTCAATCTAGCTGCTGCCCCATGCCTCTAGCCTACTTTACACTATTGTTGTGCCACTACTTCACTTCATTTTCCCCAAATAGGTGAGTCCGCTATCTCGTATACCTCCCAGTCATTGCTTTCTCACGGAGGCCAGGCTTTGGGGTTGAATAGGTTCCAGAATCATCATGCCCACTCAGCTAGATGCTTGACTAATACTTGACTAATATGTTGTCTTTTCTAGTGAGCTTCAGGAAAATCTCTTCCACTTCCTCTCAATCTGTCCCCCACCCACATCTCTAGTTCTGGTTTCCTGTGCCTAATCCATTGAATCGTTATGTGCCTTTTTGTTAAAACCAGTTGTAGAAGCAGAATTTATATTGCAGCTTGCCCACTTTGGGTTTGGAAATGATTCCTAATTAACATTGGTTCAAATTATGGGCATGGCTGCCCCGTTATAGGGAGCAGCATGGACAATAGTTGCATTTATAATGCATGTAGAAATGGGCAGGATCTTGTCATGGGCAGAATCCTGGTGCCTCCTCTAAGCAGCGCAGGCAGTCTGGTAGGTGTTATGTTACTTGACAGAGGTCAGATATAGTCCGGGTAGATAATAAATTGAACCAGTTTAAATGTGGCATTGCTTGATACTACCTTTACCTGGAGGTGGTCTCATTCGTTATTTATCAGTTAGGATTTTAGGACAATCCTTAGAGATTGTGGAATGTTTGAATTAATCTCAGCCACTGTAAGTACTTAGGGCTGTGTCCCAGGCCATTGTTTTTTGCCCACCATGCAGCCTCAGACAGGACCCAGCCATATGTGAATCAGCCTTGGTCCTGCTCCAATAGAAACAGGACAGGTCCCTTCTGAATCAGAACACAAACAACCCCGCCTAGGTTTAGAATATTTGGGCCTCTTCAGTATGGTAAAACCTGTCTCTATTGGCACAGTGAGCAAAGAACCTACCTATGGGCATACCAGCCATATTTTCGGCCGTCACATTCAGGAATACAAATATTAGGCAGGTATCTGTTTAGCGTAGTACAATGGGAGAAAGTGGTTCCGATTATCTTCATGCATTCCTCCCATCATCTTTTGTATGTTCGATGTAATGCCCTAAGAGGCCATGGGTATGCCCCGACGTGGGTCTCTTGCTCGCTGTGCCACAGGATCCAAACTATACCTCACTGATGAGGCTGAAACAAGTCTGGGGTTGATTATGTTCTCTTCTGGAGACGGCCTGGCAGTTCAGGATGCACTATCCCCATAGGAAGCAGGGTCAGTACGTATTTGCTTAGGATGGATCCTTGTCTAGAGTACCACAGTGTGCCAATAAATGACGGGTTGGAATGCTACTCCAAGTGATTGCCACTTGTTTAGACTTTTTATGAGCATTCCTCCCATTACCTTTTGTTTATTTGATGTAACACAACCCTTATCTGGTAAAGGCAAACTGATTGAGAAAGCTTTTCAAACCCCTAATAACACGTCCAATGTTACTTCTATAGTGATCCATTGCTCAGCACACCACTCTATTGTCAAGTATTTGAAGCCAAATATGGCTCCCAACAGATTTCAAAATCATGAAGCTCATTTTGGTTCAGTCCAATCAGCCCACCCAAGGGGAAGAGTTTGGACTCCGCTTTATTCAAGCACAGTCCATAGACCTTTGTAATACAGGATGACTTTTGCAGAATGCGGAGTAACAACAGTGCAGCATCCTAAATGTATACCCGAGTGATGTCTGCATACATCGAAACCACATTCATCATGTTGCCTATTTGTACACCCAGTCCCTGGGCTTACAGTAGAGAATGACGTATTGGCTCTACTTTGTATAGACCAGCTGTCAGATATCACTTGACCTGTCTTGACTCTGGCTCTGAGGTCAATGTACAGTGAATTAATCCACCCCAAAAACACAGGCCTAAATTCTGTGTGCTTCAACATGCTTCACATATAGGACTAGCTTAGTGTATCATTGGGCTTTTCTATATCCAGAATGGAAGCATGTGTGGGTTATTCTCGCTCTTCAGACTAAACATGATATGGGTGAACCTCAATGTTTAACATCATGCTCCTGTGTGGCTCAAAGCCACGTTGGTTACCACAAAACAGTGTTTCTACTACTCCTAGGCGCCTGTTGGCCAATGTCTTACTTTGGACTATCATGTCACTATTAAGCCATGATAAGTCTGTGGGTGATCCACTCCTGTGGGTCTCGCTACAATTTTGATATCATTAATATGATCATTTTGTGCATGGAGGCCAAAATAAATCCCTGTGACCAGTGCGTCCTGAAATATCTCCAATCATTTGTCTGCTAGCACGTGGACAAAAGTCTGGTACTGGTCAATCAGTAAACAATCCCCACCTGAAGTTTTCCCTTTTCTTAATGTCTGAATTGATGCCAAAATATTTTCTCTGGCTAGGGGAAACTTCAGGGGATCAAAGTGTTCCTCAGTCAATCTTATGTTCTTGATCAAATTGGACCAAGTATTTCTGCTTTCTTCATATTGTTGCCCAAACAAGCTGGATAACAGTCCATGTAAGAGTTTTTTTTATACCTGTTTGGGTGTATATAATTGCCCATTCTCCTTTAATAGTTCCAATAGTGCAGTATTATTATTTGTTTTACCTCTTTTATATCCATACAAGCAATGGCCCCATCTTCTCTGCCCAATATAACTTTTTCTGATATGTTCTAATTGCATAATTATTTTTCAGATCCCAACTCTCACAAAGGTGTACCACATTGTATATCAACTCAAAAGTATTGAGGGCGAAATATTGTGAGGTCAAGAATATCGGGAGACAATATCAAAGATACAAATATTATTTTTTGTATATTTACTTATTTCAAAATAATGTAAATAAAAAACATAACTTTAAAACTGTTGTGAATAATATCTATTTTCCTTTTGTGAGATTATAATTGTTTACTTTAATGAATTATTTTGTATAATAGTGACGTAGAACCTAGTTTTATTTGTAAAGTTTTGTTTATAGCATTTTATTAAAACATGTATTCTTATTTTTTGGGCAGGTTGGGTTTGTAGGTGGGAATAGTTTTTCAATATTTATGTTTCTTTAAATGTTAATTGTTTCATCATGTTGCTTAAATGTTTATTTAATCTTAATAAATTATTGTTTTTATGGTATTAATTATTTTTGTATAATTGTAATCATTGTTGCTTTTTTAAATATGTCATTGTATTAGCAGGCTATTTGGCTTGTAGGGCAATAGAGTGAAAAATGTTTTGATAGTATACATTTTGAATTGTTTATTGACTAATTGTTACATAAATATTTATTTTGCAATCGTATTTTTTTTACTATGATGTGAATTTCATTGGTTGTTGGTTTTGTATTAAACTCTGACTGGACAATTTAAAGATTTATGTGTGATCACTTTATTTTAATGTAATTGATTCTTTATTTTATTAATGACTTTTCTAATTCATGTAATCTATTTGAAATTCGTTTTTTCATTTGTATTTTACAATTAATTTCCTATGATATTATATCAGTAATTATTGTTTAAGTATTTTATAATTATTTATATATCTTAAAATAGTTTGTTATGGTAATAGTATATATGATGTTTTAGGTCAAACATTCTCCCAAATATGGTTATGTTTAGTGTGAGAATAGTAAATGTGAGGACTTGCGAGTCCAATAATTTCCTGAATGTGGCTAAATTAGGTGTTGAAATAGTAAATCTGAAACCTTTCACATCTACCCAGAGTACACCACCTTTAGAGGAGAGGACAGTATATCTGACCCCTCAAGAGTCCAACACTTTCCTGAGTGCTGCTAGGATGGAGTGGGAAAAGTAAAATATATATATATTTTTTAAATTTCTTTTTTTATTAAACTTACAGATGTACATCACAATATCACATTTGAATGACAAGCAAGTATCATTTACGTTCTTCAAGGGCTCCGCTACCAACAGCTTCCAATGTAGGCAGTTTTTATTGGATCCAGATATCTCAAGTAACGTATATTATCTGGCAGTTCCTATCCCGCTATACCTTGCACTCCTTGTATTACTTATTACGTTTAACATTTCAATTCAACAGGTCCTTCTATATTCTGCCCATTTAGCCCATACTTTCC
This sequence comes from Lissotriton helveticus, assembly GCF_964261635.1. Classification (NCBI taxonomy): domain Eukaryota; kingdom Metazoa; phylum Chordata; class Amphibia; order Caudata; family Salamandridae; genus Lissotriton; species Lissotriton helveticus. The sequence goes on along the minus strand of NC_136072.1, from coordinate 452,116,643 downwards.
CCCATTTCATATGGCATCCCCTGCTTTGGTAAATCACCTTCTCTGCAGTGCTACACCAGTCAAGGTCTTTTTCCCAGTCGGTGACCTTGGGAGGGAGTGATGACCCCCAATTCCTTGCTATATTGCTCTTTGCTATTGCCGCTGCTAATGACAGCCACTGCTTGGTGTATTTTGACCATTTGGTTTCCCCCTTACACACAGGATAAGCCATCTTGCATCTAGAGGGAATAGCTGTTCCGTTACTGCAGTCATCACTTTTGTAACTTGGCTTCAGTATCTCTGTAGCACGGGCAGCTCCACAGCACATGAAATAATGTACCCTCTTCCCCACTTCCCCTCATACAGCTGTCCGAGTCGCCTGTGCCCATGCGGAGTAGCTTCATCTGGGTCATGTAAGATCTATGTAGGACTCAAAGCTGTATGAGGTGTAATCCCGCTCTTATGGCCACTTCTCTAGGGCTCTGTATGTCTTCCTCCCAATCATCATCCTCTATGATCCCGATATCCCCTTCCCATGCCTCCTGTAGTTTCTTAAGTGGGTCAGGGGTATTATTTATGATTTTTATTCCATATGAGGAGATGGTTTTCCCCACGACTGGGTCTTATAGTATTCCATCTTCCAGTGGTGTGTACTTGGGTCATTGCTCTCCCGTCATAATGTGTGCCTTTAAGGTGTGTTCCAGGTGTAGATATCGATATTGCTCAGTATTTGGCATTTGGTAGTCAGCTTGATTATCCTGGAAGTCCACCATTCTCTGCCCCTTCCAGACATCCCCCAGATATTCAATGCACAGTAGGGTCCATGCACGGAATCCCTTCAGTCCACGCACCTCACTTGGGACGTCACTATTCCACAGGGACGTTCGCTCTGTTAGTTTGTCCTCCCATCCCAGGAACCTAGTCCCCTCCCTCCAAACTCTGATAGTTACTTGGGTGTATTTTGGTGGACTATTTGTGAGCTCTTATTATATAGCGCATCTAAGTATCCTTTCTGTCCCATTGCCTGACGGTCTACCCGGTAGGCCGGTTCCTGTCTGCCCGCAAATACCCAACCATTGAGCAAGACTCATTGCCCAGCCCAGTAATATTTCTGAATGTCTGGGACTGCTATGACTCCCTTGTATACTCCCCTTTGCAATTTATGCAGTGCAATTCTGGAGTGTCCCCAGTCCCACAGTAGCTGCCTCACTTAATCTACTTTACAAACGAATTTAGCTAGTATGCTGCATGGCGTGTTTTGCAGGACATATGGTAGTCGTGGCAGCACCATCATTTTTAGGAGAGCAGCCCCAACAAGTAGTGAAATTGGTAACTTTGTTCAGTGTACAACATCTTGCTGTAGTCTATATAATTGAGGAAATAGGTTATCATTTAAGAAGTCTGCCACATTACGTGATAATACTATACCCAAGTATTTGAATTTGGCCCTGATTAATATCATGTTTCCACTGGGTGGCATAATCGGCACATCTCCTGCTAAAATGAATGCAAAGGATTTATCCCCGTTTATCTGGCAGCCAGAGTAGCTTCCAAACATTTGGAATATGTGAAGTGTGCAGGGTTTTGTTGCATATATGAGTATGTAATACCCATATAATGAGATTGTTCCTCCCATTTGCCCCCCACCGATATTCCTCTTATTAATGAGGCTCTTCTGACCCATGCTGCTAAGGGTTCAAGCGCGAGCACAAAAAGCATGGTTGAGAGCGGGAATCCCTTCTTTGTATTAAACACAAAAAAGGTCACAAGTCCAAATGAGCAGTACAAAATGTGACAAAGTGTAGTCAACCTAATGCTTAAGCGGGATCCCTTTTAAGGACGGTTCCCCTCACACACCAGTGTAGTGTAGTTCCTATTATCCCAATAGGCTCTGCGCATTGGAATAATATCTTCAATAGTATAGACCTAGGGCAGAGGTTAACTAGGTCTTCTACTGACGATATTAGACTTAAAGTTTTGTGTTTGCCAGCTAGCTCAGAGTTCACTAGAAACTTTCTCGAATAGGCAAGGAGGATTTTAACCTCCCTGGATAGACAAGAAGGGATTTAGTTTCTGACAACCATAGAACATGACAACTTTGCTCTCCCCTAATCAAGAGTGTATCTCTAGAGTCGTGTGAAAACAATAGACAACTTATTTTACTCAGTCAGTACGTGCATTCTTAGTTTCACCAGTTTGTAGAGAAATAAGAGATGGGCGTGGTTCAATAAAAGATGTTATTTATTGATCAGTCTCTTTTCTCATACAAGAGAAATGAATCGCTATTATTGCAATACTTGTAGTTAAGTAAAGTGCATACAGTAGAGACAGAATTATAAAATAATACTGTAAAAGCATTGATATGGTTTCTGAGCCATATGATACTTTAAAATGGATAAAATAGATACATACATATATACATTTGACTAATCGTACTCAACTGGTGCTTCTAACCACGCCTACCGCAATGTACCTGACCTAAGCCTAATACGTGGGCGGGAGTAGATAAGTAGCAGTTTAAGTTAAGTTTGTTTTGCCAAGGGACTGACTCGAGAATTCTCTGCAAGGGGTTATTCAGTTCTGTACCTGAGATCTAGAATGATGGAGGGCTGGTATCTCTTATCCCAGGTCTTGATATTCCAGCTGCCTGCGAGGGCTGCTTGGTAGCGCCGGAGCTGGATTTCTCGGCAGGAGAAAGGCAGCGTCTCGTTCTCAGCGCGTCAGGAAGGCGGGGCAGCGTCTGTGGGCTTCGCTCTCTGCTGGGCTCCTCAGCACGTCTCGCTGCTCCGATCTCGTCACCACCGCATGTGTTTGCTTAAGGCAATGTCGGTAATATTTATACCTGAAAGGTGCCGAGATTGACGTAAGGATGGACATATATACGTCAATAAGGATGTCATATGAACGGGCTCGTTCGCACATTCTTTTGCTGAAGTTCTCGGTGAAATCAAAACAATGGCTATGGGAATTTCCCAGGTCGCTGTAGGTTTGATTTGTTTTGAGAACTCCGTATGCCTTATCAGGGGCTGGAGGAATATCGCTTGTCTAATTAGATGGCATGCGTTATGACCTAATCAGATAACGCGCTTCTGTGCCGTGGTGTGGCTTAATCAGATAACGGTTTTTGCACCGTTGGATGGCTGCTAGTTAATTATTACCCAAACCAGGGTCAGGAATAGGGGAATCGATACAGTACCTATAGGAATACATCACACCCACTCCACGTAGACTATGTCCATATTTACAAATCTAGGCATAGTGAATATCAGTAGCGTTTGTGTATACCGTACCACCCCAAAATACATTTATATGCATTCCGAAAATTGGATTTTATAAAATATATGAAACACAATCACATATACTGTCACGTATACTATATGCACAAGCTGTCTAATAATGCTAAACATATAACGCATATTTCTAAATTCAGCATCAATAAACGCGAAAATTACACATGAAAGGGCTCTAAATACAGGAAAAAAAAAATGCGAGACCATTTCATCACAATCATAAATTTATGTATAACAGTGCTAGCATAGCGAATGTCTTGTGACTACCTAAAAATAGAAATTTAGTTCTCTAAGAATAACGTCTACTTTAAGCAGAAGATAAGTGTCCCAAAAATCGTAAATATTTTGGAATTGGGGAAAAGTTCTTGCAGTCTGAAAAAATTATGAGAGAATTTTTCATATCGCTTTTCTTTAAAAAGTTGAAGGCCAAATTCAGCATTTAGGGAACTCCGAGTGCCAATTTGCTCAAAGTTATTCCTGCTGTTCTGGTGAAAACATCATATCATTTAGACTGTTGAAAAAACTGTCAACAGCTTCTTGCGTAAGTTCCACTAATTCGAAAAAAGTTGTTACCATGCATTCATGAGCTTGAGCATGATTGCCTCCATTGATGTTTTGATCAGCATAGCTGACTGAAGGTCGTACCTGATCGATGCTGCTTTCATCTTGTACTTCACTACCCCTCAATCGTAGTGGTGAAGACTCCACGAATGCCGTCATCAGGATTGGTAGCCGCTGGGGACAGCACAATGCATGAGCCGTTACCGGACCCAACAAGGTATCTGCGTCCATTGGCACATCCGATTGTAGTGCCAGACAGGTGTCCAACACGCATTCTTCGCCGCATAGCAAGCATCTTAATACAGGCATAACACAACTTTGCCACATTGGTCTAAATGAAAGAAACCAAGTCATGTTCAGGTCTCTAAGCCGGGATAGTCCAAGGATTTTAGTTACCCGGTCCCGGTAGCCAATGGCTAGGATCATTTCTTCCCTTGTCGCAGGTGTTTTGTCTGTGACATGGTTTGCCATAGTGAAATAACAGGATCAAAAATAGAATACCCGCTACTAGTCCTAAAAGGAGAGGAAGTCCGCCAAAAATGGAATGGACAAAGTCTGGAAAAATACCCAGGATGGCTTTGAATGGAGTTAAAGCACCCGAAAACACTGCTTTAAATACACTGGAGATACCAGTGGTATCAGAAATATTTAAGATTTCGTTCAGTATTTCTGCGAAATGTATGGGGGAATTAGTTGATAACAATGAATGAATCTCTTCTGTTGTCCTTGCAACTTGGAGATCATACGTTTCTTTTGATGACGTGAGCCTCGTCGGCGTCTGTAGGAGCACAGTCTTCATTCTGCTTAAAGTATCTATTAGAATAGAAGCAATTTTCAAATCGGGCCATAACCTTGCCTCCCTGTCTGCAGAGTCGCTGGGGAACAATACATGTTCACAGCACATGACCTTCCTAGTCACAGTTATGACATAAGGTTTTCCGGGCAGCAAACTACAACATCTGCGATCTACTATTAGAATGTAACTCCCGTTCGAGAGTCTCCTAAAGAATGGTTCTATTCGTGTTGCAGGTGTGCCTAGCTGGTAACATGAAAGGTTATTTGAAGTCCCTTCACAGGCTCCGTGCAAACTAATACCCTGACACAGAAGTGTACCGCTCAGTGATCTTGCACAATTATCGCCACTGACAAACACTTTCTGGCCTTTATTGCTGACACATTTGTGTGTATAGGGCAAGTTCCATATTGACTTAATGTATCCTTTACCCAACCTTTCATACTGGCCTGCCGGTATATATTTTTGGCAGAATTGAAACTGGAAAGTAGTTATCGGAATATTTAATATTCCATGTATTATCCATTCAATGACAGGTCGTTCTGACATTGTCAATGGTAATCTCTCAAGTTTTTCAATGCTCAGAATTGTATAGTCAGCACCCTTCTGTGCCAAACTGATTTGTTTATCAGTGAGATTAAAGATATTAAATAATGACGTTGTGTTGATTAAACACCAAGGCACATAGCCAGAACGCAAATTTTGTAACGTCCAGCCAAGCTGTACAATAGAACGCAATTGGGACTGACCGTGTTGTAACATCAGTAAGTCTTGCGATATTATATCGATTGCTGAAGACACAATGCTGTCCAGAGAATATATTCTGGAGGACAGAGTCATTAACCCATTGTCCACCACAGAAAGTGATTTTTCCAAATTAATACGGTCAATTTCCCGTATTTTTTCTGCTGTCTCAATTTGAGTTACTTTCCAAACTTCGTTATAAGCTGCATATATAGAGGCCGCTATGAAACGTTGTTGACGCTGTTTGTGTGGTCCCAAAATGAAATCACGCAAGTCAGCACCTTCTGTAAGTAAAGTTAGGTGTTGCTTAATTTCAGCCAGTGTGGACGTTTGTAGCCATTGAAGGCAGAGCTTGCCCACGCTGTAGGTTGTTACTATCCCTGGATGTTGTCTTTGGGAATATCTAGGGTCTGGCCTAGTCAATGTGAACCCCTGTTCTTTGTTCAGGAATCTGTCTTGACAGTTATTTGTATCTGTGGGCCAGATCAACCATTTTTTCCATTCAGGATGTGTTCTGTTTTGGTTTAATATATGGTTTACGTCTATCTCAACATCTATAGAGCTATTACTGTTCACTGTTGGCTTTGGAATAGACGGTTTGTTCAAATCTTTGATTTTGGCTAAGCCGAGACAGGTAGTTTGTTGAATAGTGTCGTTCAAAAATATAATTTGTTCTGGGATCATGCAGGCTCTAAACAATGATTCTATACCTTGTACTTGCCAATCTCTTGTACCCCAAACAGTTTTTGCTTCAATATTATTGTTCCAGAAATCAAACCCAAATGTATTCATTTGTTCAAAGAATGAATCGGAATATATCAATTTTGTGTTTGTAAGCATGGTCTTCATACCTGTCTTATTTGACAATTTGAAATAAAATGTTTCTGCATTACTTGTGTTAAACCCTGAAAAGTATGAATATTTATCATAAAATGTTTTTGAGCTATCTTTTGGAGGAGTAGCACAATGTTCCCATTGGTTATAATTTAAAACATTTCTAGGTTGAGCAGATTTATGTAGATAATGGTTACCATAATGGTTGTAGCAGAACATCTGATCATAATTGGACGAACCCTGCAAATAATCATGTTCTGTGAATTTAGCAGACATAACAAGATCAGACATCATATCATTGATACTTTCAAAGTCCCAATCATCTGCAAATGAGCTTGGTTTCACAAAGTCACTCAATGAGATCTTGAATTGGTGTGGATACTTCAGGATTTCAACCGGACCATAGATTTCATAATCAGTTTTGTCCCATGCTACACCGCCTGGTATAGGATTGGCTGTGAAGTTTACTGAAGAAAGTTCTCTTTTCTCGATGTGTGAAGATGTGTGTGGTTTAAGGACCAAGTTGATTTTCTGGCTTGCTGTGTCCATTTTAGCATATTTCCCCTCAATGAAATGTCCCAAACATAGTACTAGGATGAGCCAAAGAATGAGGATAAATGCACCAAAGGCCACCCAAAATTCAATCCATGGAGAGATCAGATAGGTTTCTTTCAGCTGTTGAAAAAGTTCCTTAGCTTTGTCTTTAAAAGTTTTTGTTGATGGCTGTTTCTTTGCTTCACTCAGGTCTTCAGATGAATCATCGAAGTTGATGAAGTAGCCGGATGCTGTTCTGTCAATTGTTCCAATTGTTTTTGGTATTTGTTTTGTTTCATTAGCAAAGTCTGCAGTTACATCATCATAGGTTGTTATTTCTTGAAGAAAAGTTTTAATTTGGGTTTTAAGAGGTTCAAGTTCCATTGCTTTGTTGCATAGTCCTTGTTGATTCACTGTAGATTTCCCAAATGTGATCAGTCTTCCATTTTGAGCCTCTGTATTCGTAGCAAACATTGGTGTTCTGCTACTTCTTGGGAGTCCACTTGGCCTACTGTTTGTTATCGGCCACATGATTGTGGTTTAACCAGGTCGATGGATACAACTCGGTTCTCCTTTTTACCAGCAAGGGGCGGTAGTACTACTGATCTTGTCCCGTTGACAGACAAGACAGGAACTGCTTTTCTGTAAGAAGGCCCAAATTCCTTCTTTACCGCGATCTTTTCTCTGACTAGATCCCCGACTTTTGGAATCCAGACAGGCCTTGCTGGGACAGGTGGTTTCTCTTCAGTGGTTGTTGGCTGTTGTTTCAGTTTTATGTTGCTCAGGTCTTTTCTTGTTTCATTTAAGTCCTGCAAAATAGCCAAACGATCTTTGATATCAAAGCTTTTGTCTTTAACCACTGAAGTCTGACTATCAAGATCTTGGATTATCATTCTAGTCCCGAACAATAGTTCGTACGGACTGAACCCTTTCAGAGAATTCCTTGGCAGGTTATTTAGACTACGTTGGACATTTATTAGATGTTTGACCCACCCAGCTCCCGAACCTAATACCTTTGCTGTTATAGATTGCTTTATGTAACGGTTTTTTCTTTCTACGATTCCGTTTCCCTCTGGATGAAATGGACAAGAGTACCGCAATGCAATGCCCATGCTGGTCATGGCCTCCTTATAAGCCCGCGAGCTAAAAGCAGGACCCTGGTCAGAATGTAGCATGCCAATTGCGTATGTGCCGATAAAGACTCGCAAATCTTTTATAACAGTTCTGGCGTCAGCCGATCGCTGGGGCCACATCCATATGAATCTCGTGCATGAATCCACTGCGACCAAGATATATTTATAGTTACCATCCCTTTGTAAGGGACCACAGTGGTCCAGGTAAACACATGCTAATGGTTTATCTGAGATTAGAAGGGGCGTCTGTGCTGGTCGTTTCACTGTTGATACTTTCATTCGTTGACATGTTTCACATTCTAGAACATAGTTCCTTGTTTGTCTTCTCATTTGTGGCCACCAATATCTCTGTTTTAATAATGATACTGTGGCTGAAACGCCAGCATGTACAGAAGCGATTCCTTCGTGTGCCGCTATAATGAGCCCTAACCTATGTTCCATGTTTGGAATTGCCCTATCCCCCACTCCAGGGATTCGAGCAAACGGAACATTATTTGCATCAGTTATGTATGAGTACTTTACTGGAAAGCCTTTCGGGAGTGTTTCTATCGCATCTTTTTCTGTAGCGCAGACAGCCTGTAATATTTCGCTGTCTATTTTTGTTTTTGACTGAGTGATAGCAGCTACGGAAGCCGTTTGCACTGCTGCCTTCGCTGCTTCGTCAGCCAATGAATTCCCTGCAACGTGAACGCCATCACGTTGATGACTCAGTGTATGTATCACGTGAGTCTTTTGTAGTTTTTTTTGAAAAAGAACTATTTGTTCCCAAAGCATTTTATGTTTGATTGTGCCACCTTTTGCATCTTTAAAACCATTCTGAACCCAGATCTGCAAGTATTCATTGTAAGATTGGACGCAGTAGTACGAATCGCACACAATAAGTGTGGGGAATTCTCGATCGGTATTTTCAAGCGCCATCTTGAATGCCAGTAGTTCTGCTCTTTGAGCTGTACAGTCTCCTAGAGATTGCGTTTTAGTGACCACAGGTTCAAATTTTCCTTCGTGCCAGCGACCTTTAACAATCTCGCACACAGCACTGTAGGCTTGCTTACCCCCCACTGCGGGTTGTGCTGATCCGTCTGTATATATTATACAGCCGTAGTCTTCTAGAGGCAGAATTTCGGTTGGCGGAGGACATTCGAATTCATATTGGAGAAATTCTTGTGTTTTTAAATTGGGATCAAATTCGTATACCACGTCTGTTGCAGCAAGAGAGTTAGCCCACTGTATCCATCTTGGATGGAGTGCTTTAGCATTCGGAATGCTTGCCTTGGTTACCGCCTCTAGAGCTGGTATCGGTGTCACGATGATTATTCGTTTACCCTGTGCTAGGGCCCGCTCCTTTGCTACAGCAGTCTGTACCGCGGTCAGAATTTTTTCCGTTGGGCTAAATTTCATTTCAGCTTTTGTGTACAAATGTGATTTGTATGCTATTGGTACCTTCTCTCCCTCATTAGAGGTCAGGTATGTGAATCCGCATCTTCCTGGGATGACTCGAATCACAAGGTTTCGTGTGTTGTCACGTGTTTGTAATTTTGTTTTAACTAACATATCTGTTTGTAATGATCTCAAAATTTCTGTGTGTTTTTGAGTCCAATTGATTCTTTTAAAATTTGGTTTTATTAGATCATAGAGAGGTTTAATTCTCTCTGCATAATTTATAATGTAAGTTCTTCCGAAATTCAGGAAGCCTAGAATTGATTGTAGGTTTTTAGTGTTCTGGGTGCTTGGATTACAGCACATTTCTCTAGGAAATTGTCAGCCAGGCTTTTGCCTTCACTTGATAGTTCATATCCTAAAAACAGGACTGTTAGATGGGCAATTCTTGACTTTTTAAAGTTGAATTTGTAACCCTCTGCTGCGAACCCAAGTATTATGGTGTTCACTCTCTTCAAGTGAGTATCCAAGTCATCGTCTGTTAGATAGATGTCGTCGACATAAGATAATGCTTCGTCATCATATGTTTGTAGTAATTCTGTTACTCTCGCTGAGAATAATCCTGGGCTGTTCTTGAACCCCTGGGGCAAACGACAGAAATTCTTTTGCGTGCCATTTATTGAGAACGCCGTCAAATATCTGCTCTCTGGTGCTATATTTTGACAAAAGAAACCATTAGAAATGTCTAAGGTTGTTTTGTATTTTTTGCGCACTATGTTATTCATTAGTGCAGCACTGTGCGAGTTTTGTACTGCAAATGTTTTGCAACATGAGTTAAGGTGTCTGTAGTCCAAAACAAGACGATATGAATTGTCTGGCTTGGAGACAGGAAACAAAGGGTTGTTCATTTGTGAGGTGCAAGTTTCAATCACCCCCTGGTATTCAAGTTGATCTAGGATCTCTTTTACCTGTTTTTTTAGCTTCTTGCTTAATCGGGTACTGCCTCTGGGCAGTAGGTTGTGATTTTAACTGGATTTTGTGAGGAGGAGAGTCCTCATCCCATCCCACATGATTTTTATATAAGGCAGGGGCTTGAGCTACTGCCCACTTTCTTGCAAGTGTATATTTTTTATGAATTGGAATATGGTTTGAGAAGGCAGGCATAATTATTTCTTCGCCATGTGGGCACTCCCTGACAAACTCTGGAGGCCAGTCTTGTTCAGCTAGAAGGATGTCATAGCCCTTGGACAAATTATCCCAAAATAGTCCCCTTATTTTTCTAGTCTTATCCCCCTCTATACGCAATGTTATTTCATATATTTTATGAGGTTTGCTAACTCTGGTATCTGCAGTTTCCACCTGAATGTATTCATTCATGTCCACTGTCTCCAGATGATTCATAAGGACTTTGCGAGCTATGCTCACTTCTGCTGCGCTGTCTAGCATTGTCTGAGCCCATTCTCCGTTTTTCAGCTGTGTCCTCAGTATTCTCGGCATTGTTGATTACTTTAATACTGGCTACCTTCTTTTTTGGAAATTGTAATTTTTTATTCAGATGAGCAGGTTCTTTGTCTTTGGACTTGACGTGCTCTTTCCTTTGTTCTGATCGTCCTCTTCTTTCCGATTTCTGCGAGGAAGTCTGAAAAGATTGAGAGGGACGTGTATCAGTATCTTGATATCTATCAGGTTTTTTTATATTATCCCTATTTCTAAGGTTGTATTTTTTCACAGAGGGCTCCCGTTGGGGAGACTTGCGTCCTTGGTCGGGAGATCTTTCTCTCCGCCAAGGAGACCTTCCTCTGGACTGGAATCTTTTTTCTTTAGGATTGGATTGTTTATTTCCATCCCAGCTCTTTTTTTGATTGTTTAAATTATTTTTTATAAATACCTTTTCAGGACTTTCAACTAGTTGGGGTTTCACTGGTATTCCACCCAAACTATCTCTTCCTAGTTCTTCATAGGATTTTTCTATGATTCTGGCAATTTCAGATGGTTGGTCTGCTATATTTGTCTCTTTTAACCTCTGGCGAATCGCCACATTTGCTGCTTCTCCTTTTATGTTGGCTAATAATATTGCCGAGACCTGCTTGAAATCTTTCAGTAATTTCATACCGAGAGTTAAGGCGGGTTCTGGACCGTATTCATCTTGAATCTGTTTTAGCACATCTGGTATTACTGACATGGATGGTACACCATGTGTTTTTGTGTAAATGGAAGCAAAGACTGTTCCCCAAGTGTCACAGTCCTCCACATGTGGTGCGATTCCCATTGGAAGACAGATAGTCAGAATCCTATGTTTCTCAACAGGGGTGGTATCTGGAAACACCGCCTCTATTTGAGTTATTTTTTGTGCTAGCCAGAAAGGAATTTGTTCCCGTTTTGCGGGTACCTTACCTAGACAGGACTGTATGTTCTGTGGTGTAATTTTATTTGTGTTCCCCTGATGACTGGTCAGCTGTGGAATTTTAATTGCTGGTTGGATTGTTGAAGTCCGTATTACATATTGGACTAATTGTCTATGTATTTTTATTAATTGTTTTAGCTGTGTTAAAAGCTCTGGTGCAGGCATTTCTTCAATGTCTGGATGTGGTGTATATCCGGCTAGGACCGGCCACGTTGCTCCTGGTCTACCTAGTGGACCGAGCCTGGTGATGTGATTATTATGTTTTAGGGCGCCATTAAACAAGAGCAGATGCTCTTGGAATTTGAGTGGTATTTCCACTTCCTCGAAAGGAGTGTACTCATTAGGAGGTTCCTCTATTTTGTAATAGTGGAAGTCCTTTGTTACAGCGTTTGCTGCTGGAAAGTTTATCCATGAATAGAATACCTCTGTCTGCCGATATTCGTGTGCCTCAATTACGAATATGACTGTACCACCTCTTGGTGTCAGTCCATTTTCTATAAGTTTTAAAGTTATAGATTTTCTTATGTTGACCGGGATGAGTATTATATCCGGGTCATTTTGTAGCAGAGTATTATCAGCTGCTATTAGTTCAGCTGCTAGTCTAGCTGTCTCTCTTTCTTCTTCAGTGTCTGACATTTTATTGTCAAGAAGATTATTTTATTTATTTGCAGATCAGGTTTCTATGGAAACAAAAATTAGATGCACAATATTTTGGAACAGTGTATCCTTCAACGTTGAATAAACCAAGAACCATACATAGGAGTCTCCTCCTGCGAGGTTTGGCGGATATGACCTTTCACCCACTCCAGACGTCTTTGGAGTATTATGGGAAAAAAAGGGGTCTGTGTGAAAAAGCACGACTGAGTTACTCTAATGTCTTGCGTTAGTTTTATCGCCTATCCAAATGTTGGGCGCCATGTAGTGTAGTTCCTATTATCCCAATAGGCTCTGCGCATTGGAATAATATCTTCAATAGTATAGACCTAGGGCAGAGGTTAACTAGGTCTTCTACCGACGATATTAGACTTAAAGTTTTGTGTTTGCCAGCTAGCTCAGAGTTCACTAGAAACTTTCTCGAATAGGCAAGGAGGATTTTAACCTCCCTGGATAGACAAGAAGGGATTTAGTTTCTGACAACCATAGAACATGACAACTTTGCTCTCCCCTAATCAAGAGTGTATCTCTAGAGTCGTGTGAAAACAATAGACAACTTATTTTACTCAGTCAGTACGTGCATTCTTAGTTTCACCAGTTTGTAGAGAAATAAGAGATGGGCGTGGTTCAATAAAAGATGTTATTTATTGATCAGTCTCTTTTCTCATACAAGAGAAATGAATCGCTATTATTGCAATACTTGTAGTTAAGTAAAGTGCATACAGTAGAGACAGAATTATAAAATAATACTGTAAAAGCATTGATATGGTTTCTGAGCCATATGATACTTTAAAATGGATAAAATAGATACATACATATATACATTTGACTAATCGTACTCAACTGGTGCTTCTAACCACGCCTACCCCAATGTACCTGACCTAAGCCTAATACGTGGGCGGGAGTAGATAAGTAGCAGTTTAAGTTAAGTTTGTTTTGCCAAGGGACTGACTCGAGAATTCTCTGCAAGGGGTTATTCAGTTCTGTACCTGAGATCTAGAATGATGATGGGCTGGTATCTCTTATCCCAGGTCTTGATATTCCAGCTGCCTGCGAGGGCTGCTTGGAAGCGCCGGAGCTGGATTTCTCGGCAGGAGAAAGGCAGCGTCTCGTTCTCAGCGCGTCAGGAAGGCGGGGCAGCGTCTGTGGGCTTCGCTCTCTGCTGGGCTCCTCAGCACGTCTCGCTGCTCCGATCTCGTCACCACCGCCTGTGTTTGCTTAAGGCAATGTCGGTAATATTTATACCTGAAAGGTGCCGAGATTGACGTAAGGATGGACATATATACGTCAATAAGGATGTCATATGAACGGGCTCGTTCGCACATTCTTTTGCTGAAGTTCTTGGTGAAATCAAAACAATGGCTATGGGAATTTCCCAGGTCGCTGTAGGTTTGATTTGTTTTGAGAACTCCGTATGCCTTATCAGGGGCTGGAGGAATATCGCTTGTCTAATTAGATGGCATGCGTTATGACCTAATCAGATAACGCGCTTCTGTGCCGTGGTGTGGCTTAATCAGATAACGGTTTTTGCACCGTTGGATGGCTGCTAGTTAATTATTAACCAAACCAGGGTCAGGAATAGGGGAATCGATACAGTACCTATAGGAATACATCACACCAGAAGTGTCATGCTTCATCCTAGGGGTGCCTCCTTGCGTGTAAGACCCAGTCTTTACGCAGGCTACAACCCCCTCACTATGAGGGAGGAGCTCAGGGATGTTTTTCAATATAGATGAGGTGGGTTGGACTAAAACCCTATGTGAGCGTGGTGTGCTTGATAAGTGCAGTGCTAAAGTGAGTGTGTTTAACTGGCTACAAGGTTTGCTCTGTAGCAACTTTATTCCGCTACCTTGTGTCAGGGTTAAAAACAACAAATAGCTGAAAACACAGCTGCCACCATTAGAGGCTTCTGAATCAGAATATGACCAACATGTTTCGGCCTAAGACCCTATACAACTGTCATGGCCTTCATCAGGGTTGAGTATGCAGCTACTGCAAAGTGAGGTACATGCACATGTGAAAGAATGTGCAGTAACGACTGTGTATTTAAACTGAACCAGTGGTCCTGTTGTTCAGTATGTTCACTGTTGGAACCTGTTGGTAGGACAAAAAAAACAATGTGCGCTATTTACAATGAGGCATGTGCAAATAAGGACAGTGCATGAAAAACAAGGTTGAATGAAAACAAGAGTGTATCTGCTCAAATGGTCAAAACACTGGGCGGCATGTAACTACTTTAGTATACATGAGCATTACTATAAGGATTTGTGACTCACCATCATTGGTCAAAAGATTCACCACATCTGTCCTTGCCTATTAGCCAAAGGGTACATGCGCCAATCCGACCTGATAGAAAAGGTGGTGGCGTTAGAAATTGGTAAGAAATTGAAGAATGCTTTTCAAGAAAAGGAAAGGTATTATGTGCTTTAAAGAAGCAACTGGGAGTGCGAACAAGCTTGTCCAGTTTGTACGAAATACAAAGTATTCTCAAACAGAAGTATTGTGGCGTTTGACCCAATCCATCAGTGTTGATATTATGGAAATTGTTTTGAAATTAATTTATTAACAGAGACAGCAAATAATTAAACAAAGACACCCTGATTAGCACTATGCTTGGAACGAGGCTATTCACTGTAGTAATTATGATATGAAACGTAGAACCATCACTGTCCGCAGTGATAACTAGGACTGGTGCTTCTGGGTACAAAAATGACAAGCACGGGTAGAGCCTCGTGAGTGAGCGTGTTATCAAAATGCGCAGCGCCGGGGCGTGGCTTCGCGGGCGAAGATGGTGGACGCAGCTTGCTAGAGCTCCTACCAGCCCGGTCCTGATCCGACGATTTATCCTGGCCCCCGGACCCGCACTGTAGCCCACAATTGCTGCTGTGGTGGTGAGCGGCGGGGGGCACCTTTCGGTGCGGCGATTTGTGCTCCCGGACTCTCGGCGGTGGAGCTGGCGGCTGTGGCGGCCTGAGGCCTAGTCCCGGCGTGGGCAGCCGGGGCCTCGATTTTGGTGACCCCCGGTCGGGGACATCCGGAGCTGACCGGCCGCTACGGCTGTTGGGCCCCTGCCTTGGGGCTTTGATCGATAGCGGAGTGGAGAGTGGGGCCTTGGCCAGGCCCTCACGCACAGGTGTGGCTGCTGGCGCTGCGGAGGCTCTAGAGGAGGACTGCGGCCTACATCGCGATCCGGAGACCGGGGCCTCGAGTTTGGAGGTCCCCGGCAGTTTATAGTGGTGCGCAGAGGAGGCCCGCGCAGTGCAGCGGAGGGACCGACGGCTCTGTGGCCCACCGGGGCGAGATCCTACCCAGTCTGCACGGCTTGGTGCTCCTTGATCCGAGTGTGCCCGTGAGCAGTGGCGGCGGAGGCAGGACGTGCACAGTGAGTGTCCCCGGGGCCCCCGTGTGAGCGGCCGAGTGGCGGTGGACCGGCTGGTGTGCCAGTGCTTGCCCGGATTCTTGGCCAGTGGACCCCCTGATCCGAGTGAGCCCGCGAGTAGTGGCGGCGGAGGCACGTAGTGAACAGTGAGTGTCCCTGGGGCCCCCGTGTGAGCTGCCGAGTGGCGGTGGAGCTGCTGGTGTGCCGGTAGACCGCCCCGGGACTCTGGGCGGTGGTGTGGGGGAGCCGACGGCCCGCTGGCAGCTGAGGGGCCTGGACTTGTGCCACAGAGACGGGGAGGCAAAGCTGGACCGGCGCCACATTATATCCCCCACCATACGGCCGGACTTGCCTGGAGGCCGGAGGCGTCCTTGGTCATTAGTAGACGACTGCGGGTTGGACTCGTGTGCCTTGGGGCAGTGGAGCCCATAGGGTGGAGTGGCCCTAGTTGATCCTGGTGGCGCAGTAGGCCCTTTCTGAGACGTTTCGCGCCTGGACTGTTGGGAGCTGCCCCCCCATACATCCCCGACATGACCAGAGGTGGAGGGGGCAGTGGGTCCGCCAAAAAAGGGCCCATTGATAAATTCACCGGACCGAGTGGGGGGCCCGGGGCGTCTGGCGGTGGCCAGGGCGCAGGGCCGGACAACACGGCGCTTATGGCGGCGATCACCCAATCCAGGGATATGCTGGACACCAAGATAGGAGCGGTGGGGGCCGATGTGACTCTGCTCCGTCAGGATCTTCGCAACGCGGTGACTCGCATCACGGAGGCCGAGTCCAGAATCTCATGTGTAGAGGACGACGTGGGGACCCTAAAGCAAAAAGTGGCAGCGATGGAGAACATTCAAAGAGGCCTGGCACTCCGGGTGGAGGACGCCGAAGGGCGGGCGCGCAGGAATAACCTTCGCTTTGTTGGTTTTCCGGAGGGCTGCGAGAAGGGGAACATGGAACACTTCTTATCCCAGTGGCTGGAGAGCTGGCTCCCCCCGGATGTTTTGTCGCAATGTTTTGTGATAGAACGGGCGCACAGGGCTCTAACACAGAAGCCGCCTGCTGGGGAGCGGCCCCGGCCGGTGATCGCCAGGATTCTGAACTTTCATGATAAAGACACCATCCTACGGGAGGCGAGGGCTAAGGATCAGCTCACGTTCGAGAACCAGAAGATCATGATCTTTCCGGACTATACAAAAATGGTACAACAACGCCACTCCTTCATTGCGGCCAAGGCGAAACTGAGGGGCCTGAAGCTCCAGTATTCCTTACTCTATCCGGCCCGCCTGCGGGTGGTGTTTCAGTCACGGACCCACTTCTTTGATACCCCAGAGGAGGTCTTCAGATGGACCGACGAGACAGTGAGGGTCCGGCCACATGCCCCGCCGGGCTTGAACCCGGGTTCGTCGCGGGGCTCGTCACAGGAGCGAGGCGACCAAACTGTCCGGAGCAAGCGGCACAGGAGATCTAGGTCGCGGAAGCGCTCCTCCTCTCGCAGTGCAGCACAGGATGGGACAACTGCCGACTCTGACCACTCCGGAAAGGAACATTGACGGACGCTGGGGTGTGAGATTATCTGCTGGCGTCTTGGCCCCCTGCCGGGGGTACTCGGAGGGCTGCCCTCCGCTGATCAGACAGCCGAGGACTGAGCACATGTTGACTGTTTGCTTGGCCTCTCCACGATTGTTAGAGGCTACGGGGTGGGGTTCGGGGAGATTATATGCAGGGGCTTCTTGTCTCCTACGAGGGAGGGAGTTGGAGGGGGGGGTTCTTCCTAGTTGAGTGGGTAGTTGGGATCCATTGGTATGGTTGGCCTTGGGCGCTCTGTTTTGGGCCCGATGTTACCCATGCCGCGACAGATACTTCAGTGTTCTATGAGGTATGGGGGGGGTGGTGGAGGGAGGGGGATGGGGGTTGAGGGGGGCGTTCCAGGGGAGGATGGGTGGGGGGGTGGGGGTGGGGGGTGGGGGGGTTGCACGTGATTTCTACTGCTTCATTTCTGATTGTGTGGTTTACCCGGGCCTGTTACTGGTTGCTCTGGTTTGGTGTTCCCTGGGATTATGGCTGATGCATCCCCTCCGGGACCCCCTAGGGCATCCATGCATATATTGAGTTGGAATGTCAGAGGGATGCTGGATAAAATCAAGCGGGGGCAATTCTACGTTGGGACAAGAGAGAAGCTGCAGACGTCCTATTGCTACGAGAGACCCATATGATGGGGACGAAAGTGCTTAGTTTACAGCGCTTTGGCTACCACCAGGTCTATCACGCTGGGTTTACCAGGGGCTCCAGGGGGGTCGCCATATTGGTCCACCGCAGACTGGCTTATGTGCATGAGAGGCAGTGGCTTGACCCGCAGGGTCGGTTCGTCTTTGTGAAGGGAATGGTGGGTTCAGAATCTGTTGTGTTTGGGAGTATATATGCGCCTCCCCCATTGCAGTGGTCCCTGGCTGAGAGGCTGTTTGAGGTGTGGGCGGAGATCCCGGAGTCCCTGGCTGTACTAGGAGGTGATTGGAATGATGTTATGGATGTGAGTATGGACCGTCGGAGACCGCAGGAGACTCAGACTATGATTGCCCCCACCTGGCTGAGTGCAATGTGGACGGGCTGGGTTGGATTGATGTGTGGCGACACTTGCATGCTAAAGTTCGTGAGTATACCTACGTTTCAGCTGTGCATGGCTCCTTCTCGCGCCTGGATTGTATATTTGTGCCCGGAGCGTTCCTGAGCAGAGTGCGTGGGGCGGACATTTTGCCCCGGGGGCTATCTGACCACTCCCCAGTGGCTGTGGATGTTGAGCTGTGCAGGAAGAGACAACCCTTTAGGTGGCGGATGTCTTCATAGCATCTCCAGCAGGCTGACTATGTGCAGTATATGCGGGGGGCGATCGCCCATTATTGGCAAGAAAACCTGGGGGCGGATGTGGACCTGACGGTGGTCTGGGAGGCCATGAAGCCCACGTTGCGGGGAGTTGACATCGCGTGGTGTGCGGCGGCACGTCGCCGACGTAAGGAAGCCATAGTAGCTGCCGCGGCACACGTGGAGGTCCTTGAGAGGCGGTGTCAAGGTGGGGGAGACGATGTGGTGGTGCGGCTACTCTTGCAGGCACAGCAGTCCTACGCGTCCGTTTTGCTGGATGAGGCCCGGCAGGCGTGGCTGGCCACGCGAAGTAGGGTTTATCAATGGGGAGACAAGACACTGACGCTGCCGGGACTCACGGATGATGCCGGGGTCACATTGACGGATCCAGTAGAGCTGGCGGCTAGCTTTGCTCGATATTACGCGGGGCAATACGCACCACGGGACTGTCTTCCGGCTGCTGAAGTGGATACATTTATTGCTGATTTGCCCCCGAAAACCGTCTCTGATGATACGCGAGCGGCACTGGACCTCCTTCTTACAGCGGAGGAATTGGGTGATGCGCTAGGTCAGCTCAATCCCGGGAAGGCCCCTGGGCCGAGTGGCTTCCCGTGCGAGTTTTATAAGAAATTCCACCTCCAATTAGGGTCCCACTATAGAGCCGTTTTAGAAGCGGCGCGGGAGCTGGGGAGGTTGCCAGCCGACTGGCGCCATGCAGAAGTAGTGGTGTTTCAAAAACCGGGTAGGCCGCCGGATCGCCATTACTCCTACCGCCCTATCTCCTTGCTTAACATCGAATCTAAGCTGCTGGCTAAGGCACTGGCGAACCGTCTACTCCCTTACGTGGCGGAACTGGTCCACCCGGATCAGGCGCGCTTTATGCCGCGCAGGGCAACGCGACACAATATTCGGCGGGCGCAGACGGCAGTGGACGTGATGGGGGCCACGGGAGAGAGGGCAGCCCTACTACGGGCAGATATTGACAGGGCATTTGACTCCGTAAGCTGGGCCTACCTGTTTGCGATCCTGCCCCATCTTAACCTGGGACCGGTCTCTATTTCCTATCTCAAGCTGCTATACACCGACATCACGGCGTCCGTGCGAGTCTCTGGGGCGGTCTCCGAGAAGTTCCCAATCGGTCGGGGGACCCGCCAAGGTTGCCCGCTCTCCCCGTACCTGTTTGCCCTGGCTATGGAGCCCTTGGCCTCCTGGGTGCGAATTGACGCACAGCTGCGCGGGGGACTCACGGACAGGATCGCACTCTATGCGGACGACGTCCTCTTTTTCCTCACGGACTTGGATAGATCGGGCCCTCGGGTGTTAGAAATTATGCGCATATTTGGCGCAGTGTCGGGTCTTTATCTCAACCCTCGGAAGTCCACCCTGTGGGTGTTGGGAGACGGGGCGTATGCGGGCTCTTGGGCATCGGCTTTGCAGGTAGCAGTTGGAGGCTTGCTGTATCTTGGCGTGTTCCTGTCAGAGTCTATGGCGATCTCTTGGGAGCGCAACATCCTGCCGGTGTGGGAAAAGGTCCAGTCGGACATTAAAACGTGGTCCCGCATGCCCCTCACCATTTATGGCAGGTCTGCGATCTTCAAAATGGTTGCACTCCCGCGCCTCCTGTACTAGCTGCAGAATCATCCGCACCTGGTCGCACCCCAGTGGTTCCGGCAAGTTAATTCAGTGCTGGGACGCTTCTTGTGGGCGGGAGGTGCAGCCAGGGTGGCATTGCATACCTGCTTTCTGTCCACCTACTGTGGTGGCCTCGCAACGTCCGATGTACTGTCATACTACCATGCCTCCCACTTGTTGGTGTTGAATGACTGGTGGTACGGAGATAGGGAGGATCCGGCTTACGCATTAGAGCGCTCCTTGATGGGAGCTAACACCTTGCATACACTCTTGTACTCAGCCGCACTGAGGAGGCAGTTGCCTCGTGCCACGCAAGTGGTCTTTGTGATATGGCGACAGGCGCTGCGTCGCATGGGCTGGTGGGGCAGGTTGACAGCGGAGACTCCTCTGTGGCGTAATGGGCGGCTCCCTGCTTTGGCCGCGCTGGCAGGGTTTGGCGGATGGGATTCTATAGGAATCTCTTCGCTGGGAAACGTTGTGTCCGGAGTAGCCCTCAAATCGTTTCAGGAGCTGAGGGACGAGTTCCAAATGCCCAATACCCAATTTTTCAAATATCTGCAGTTACGCCACGCGCTTGAGCCCAGCCTGGTGGGCCTGGACTCGCTACCGGAGTTTAGCCCCCTGGAAGCGAATGTCTTTATGGGGGATCTTGGAGACAAGAAGGTCTCACGTATTTACCAAACCCTTGTCACCCATTGTTCCTCTACTCTACACACACTGAAGGAAGCCTGGGAAGGGGACGTTGGACCCCTGGATGAGGATGACTGGAGGGAAGCCTTGGAGTCCCCGCGAGGGACTGCTATCGCGGTGCGCCTCAGGCTGATCCAATTTAAATATTTGCATAGGGCCTATTACACGAGGGAGCGACTGTGGAAGGCGGGCTTGATTGGATCCCCAGAGTGCTTGCGGTGCGGAGCTGAGCTAGGTACCCTGTTGCATACACTATGGTCGTGTGTGGGCCTGACCAGATTCTGGAGGGGTGTATGGAGCTGCCTTTCGGAGGTGCTGGGCTGGGATCTTCCCCGTACCCCTAGACTGGGCCTGTTACATATACTGAAGGGCGTGGGGGGGAATACTTACAAGCGCCACCTTTTGTTGTTAGGTCATATAGTGGCGAAACGGGACTTGGCACAAGCATGGAAGAGGGACCGTGCCCGCCCGTTGAATGCGTGGAAAGCAGGGATGGACTACTTTATGGGACTAGAGCGCCCTGTGTTTGAGGCCAGGGGATGCCCCCGGAAACATTAAAAAATTTGGAAGCGCTGGGCGGAGTATCGGGGTCTGACTCTGGTGCCTCCAGTGGAACCTGAGGATGGTCTAGATGTGGACAATGGAGTATAGGCCTGTGGGACCACGAGTTTCCTGGCTGGACACTAATTTTCTTGGAGGCTTATTGAGATCACGCGCGCATGGTTAGGGAAGGATAAGGGGTGGGTAGGTGGGCCATGGGGTGGGCGTGGGAGGTGGGGGGGCTGTTTGGGGTTGTTTCTTTGATTGGGTTTCGGTGCGACTCGTACCAATGTTGACATTTGGCAGGCCCTCCTGACTGTGGAGCACTGCGTACATGCCTTACCTGATCAATCAAAATAAAAAAAATTGTTGTGGAAAATGGGCAGCGCCAGAGTCCCAAGTTGTGGAACTATTCCACTGGATTTAATGGGCTGAATTAAGTGCAAGTCTCTCTATGGGCCACAATTACTCTGCTTGATGGAGCGCATAACAGAGGGGGGGGGGTTGTTAGTAAGGCCATATGCGAGAATGGGCCGGAGAGCTCAACGTGTAAAGGTGACTCATGAAAAGTGCGTGGGTGAGCAGAAAGGCAAAGGCCATGCAAAATACATGTGAAACCCTTGTCATTGAGACAGTCCACCCAACCCCGTGGGCTGTCATGCATGGCCACAACTCGGCACTATGTGTAAGCGCTTGGCTGGGCAGAGTAGGGAGGACAGTGTGAGCAGAGTTGCGGCCACTTGCCATTGCCAAATTAAAGCCTCAATAGGAGAGGGAGGGATGCAAATGCTACAGCGCTGGCCGTGGAGGTGCTCAGCGCTGTTTGGATGCTGGAGAAGCCCAAAACCTACCACCAAATGTTGCGTCGAGAACAAAGACACACATCCTCAGGGCAGGAGATGCTGCCCTAGAAAACAACGCATTTTAAATATCGCTGGGTGAAAGCACACCAGGTGGAAGGTGCTTGGAGTAATGGAAATGCTTCCGGGGCAAGCTTTGGTCAGAAGTGTATGCCTGCTGGGAAATGTAGTCCGGTAGCCGTGGAGCGCCACCTGAAGCGACAGACCAACGAAAGATGGAACAAAAGTGTTGGCAAGACGCTCATATGTGAAATGCTAGCGAGCTCAAATCAGGAAGGTGCCTTTTACCCTTGTGTAGTGTCACTTTCTTTGATATCACACCATTCACTCTCACTCGGGCCAGGGGACTTGTGTATAGTAACCCCACCCAGGTGCAGAATTTGGGTCCTAGGCCAAGGTGTTCCAGTGTTGTAAAGAGAGAGTGCCAATCCATGCTGTTGAACGCCATACGTGCATATAGGGAAAGCAGCACTGCGTTTTCAGTTGATTCGTTCTCAGTCCCATGTAGGACCCAGTATAGGCTCCGTAGATTAAATTTGGTGCTCTCCTGCAGTATAAACGCTGATTGATCGGGGTGTACTAGTGCCGGTATTACTGTAGCCAATCTAGCCGCTAAGACCTAGGCCAATATTTTAACCTCCACATTCAGTAGTGAAATTGGTCGATAAGAGGAGCAGTCTTCATGCAGTTTGCCCTTCTTTGGGATAACCACTATTGTGGCTAGTCTTCGGTCTTCCGGTAGTTTGCCCTGCTCCAGCGAGTCAGTGAACATGTCTAGCATGTGTGTGGCCACTAACGTCGCCAATCCTTTGTACAATTCTATCGGGAGACAGTTGGGACCTGGCGCCTTCCCCGACTGCAA
This sequence comes from Lissotriton helveticus, assembly GCF_964261635.1. Taxonomy (NCBI): domain Eukaryota; kingdom Metazoa; phylum Chordata; class Amphibia; order Caudata; family Salamandridae; genus Lissotriton; species Lissotriton helveticus. The sequence goes on along the minus strand of NC_136072.1, from coordinate 452,093,527 downwards.
TGCCTTGATCGCATCACAGATTTCGACTGCAGTTATGTCTGTGTCCAGGTCTCCACGTTCCTCCTGGGTTATTGTGGGGAGGTTTGCATCTTTTAGGAATTCTACACAGTCTATTTCAGTTCTGGCTGAGGAGGATTGATATATCTGCTCCTAGTAGTTTGGAATGCTTCTGGTATGGCCTCGTTCGTCACACATGTATCGGCTTCGGGGGGGTCTGAGTTTCTCACCTTATGCCTTTTTTCCAGCCATGCCATCAGTTTGGTGGCTGTGTCTCCTATATCCTACAGTTGAAAATCATGGGCGAAATGATAGCCTTGAGGGACCCCAGCTTTTGTGGAGTATGTATGTGTGTGTGTATATTGTCTGTGAATGGTATAAACGTGTGCAAATCATTTGGGGCATGATTAAAAATCCAATCCATCATCCAGCTGTGCTTTTGGTGAGATCAAGTAGGCTGTATGCAGTTGAATAAGTTATTCATTATTTTGCTTACCTAATAACATTATTTTATGTGGTCATGGATTTCTATTTCTTGGAATGTTCTTGAGGCACTTATTTGCCTGGCTGTTCTTTGTGTTCTGCTTATTAGTCCTTTGAGGTTGGCTATTGCAGGTAATTGTCATGTTGCTTCCTTGGGAACTTCATGTGTTGTAACTTTTAATAGTATTCCTCTAGATGTGGAGGAACTCACATTGGTTTCATAACTGCTTGAATAGCATTTCTAACTTGCACCTCTTTAATATTTGGAGGATGGTTGTGTTCTCTTACATTCTGTACTATATCATTTATTGTGGCTGCTCTGCCACAACAGCAGTTGAAGTAATATTTTGTACATTCCCAATGCTTTTTCATTAGTACTACTTCTCGTGTTATAGGTGTAGCCCTATGTAACCCAAAAGGGCTTTCCTTTCTACAAAGTTATGTGTTGCAGTTTCTGATATTTTGGGTTTTGTGTACTTCAATAATATTGAGAAAGTTGCTTTCCCGCCCCCTCCTGACTAGGTGAGGATCGGATATACGATGAGAGTTGCAGTTGCTGTGACTGGGTGTGCAGCTGGTGGATGTATGCTGCCCCCATCCTCACGGCCCCTCTAGTATTACAAGATTGTAAATGCTTTTTTTCTTGATTTTTAGATGTAGAGTGCATACCTGCGACTGTGCCGTGTGAGCCCTCTCTGCCCCCCCCCCCCCCGAGTTGCACACTGAGAATGGACAAGGATATATGTTTACTTTGATTGTAATATATGGTGAACTCAAAATACTGCTATATTCATGCTGCATTTGTCAAAGTTCTGGTTTGTTGAACCGGTTTATTTTCTTATACTTGATGCACTTTTTAGGCAAAATATATTATCATATTGTAATTAGATTTATAGCTCTTGTACATGTTTAAGATTATACATTTTATAATCTCATTTTATATTTTCTTCCCTTTTTTCCCTATTAGCTATAAATTGTCTAAAAAAAAAATTTTATAGTGCTTTTTATTGTTTTTTTCTGGTGTGGATATTTTTTTAAAAAATATTTCTTTTTATTAAAATCTTAAAACATAAACAATAAACAATAAAAAAAAAAGGCAATACAATTGTTACAAATGGTGAAGCGTCCTGCGGGAAGGAAAGCACACAACTTTGGTACAGTCAACAATACAGGATGGGGGAGAGCAAGGGGAAATTGCAAGTCAGGAGGCATTTTAGCTGAAACAGTAGTAGGAATGTCGGGTCAGGGGGAAGGTGGAGTGGTCTCGACATGTGTGAAGGGAGGTGTACATATTTCACCTCGATAGGGGTTCCACTGGCCCCAGACTTTCCCCCATTTTCGGGGCCTGCCATTTGCCACGTATGTTGTTTTCTCTCTAAACATACACCAGTCCATGTTTCCTTCCATACCAGAACAGTGGGTGGCCACTGAGAACCCCACAATTGCGCAATATCTCTCTTGGCAATCATATTCCCGAGGGTCACCCACTGAGTCTGAGCCACATCATAGTCAGTCGGCTACCAAACATTCAACAAACATCTCCTAGCTTCAGGCAACAACGCAACACCTGTGACCTCTTCCATAACCGAATGCACTTGGTTCCAATAACGCACAACCGCCGGGCACTCCCAGAGTATGTGAAGAAAAGTGCCCAGTAGACCGCATCCACGCCTACACATCCCGTCTGAGGAATACCCCATACTAATAAGGCGAAGACCAGTCACATAGATCCGGTGGAGGGTTTTAAGCTGCACAAACCGGAGACGAGCCGGAATTGCAACCTCCTTCGGTGAAGATACCGCCGACTGCCAGTCTTCATCATCCAACTCCAGACCATCGCCGGTCCTGGCCTCTCTGAGACGGTCTAAGAGGTCAACCCGATTATTTATCAACTTTTTATAGATCAGCGAAATTGTACTGTCGGGGACGTGCCCGTCCAGTACCCGGTCTTCAAGTGGGGATGCCTCCGGAATAGTAGTACCCGACGGAAAGACCGAGGTCAACGCATGGCGAATCTGCACATAACGGAAAAACTCCCTATCACTCAACTCGTATTCCGCCTTCAACTCCTCAAAAGTCTTGACCCTGTCCTTGACCCAGACATCATTCACTCTGCAAATACCAATCACGTCCCACCTATCAAAGCCTTTCGTCTTCCACAGGGAGCCAAGCCTCTCGGATGCGTAAAGTGGAGTCCCTCGAGTCAATCTATCCTCCCATCCCATTGCAGCATTTGCACGATACCATGCTTGCACCGCTATCTTAGTTGGACCCGTGAGCATCTTCCCGGCAGATTTTGTATAGAGCGCCCTGTTGTAATCCCCGCCAGGCAACAGCCACTTGTCCATTTCGAACGCGGGGTTCGACGCAGAACCATACGTGCCATGATTGATTGCCCCCAGCTGGGAGGCCCAATAATAGCGCCTAATATCTGGGAGTGCGATTCCACCATCGTACCAGGGGAGTGTCAGCTTGGCAAGGGCAATGCGGGATCGCCCGCCCCATATCAGTTGTCTCTGTAGACTTTCCACCTCTCGAAAGTAGCTCGCTGGGATAACGTCAAATGTATTTTGTAACGCATATAAGAACCAGGGCAGTGACATCATCTTAAATAATGCTGCTCGTCCGAGGAGGGACAACGGAAGCTTGCGCCAGGCCCAAACATCAGTCCTTAGGCGTTGAAGCGGGGGGAGCAAGTTACGTTCATAGCGGACCACAGGATCTAGGGCAATAAAAAAAAACAAGTATTTGAATCCCGCCTGCACCACCTGTATGGGACAACCACGCGGCAAGGGAGGAGATTCACCCGAGAGGACATATACACAAGACTTAGACCAGTTAATTATGAGGCTGGAATTCTTCCCGAAAGAATTTAAAACATCAAACAACACTATCGGCGACTTCCGAGGTGACATGAGGTACAACAGGATATCATCCGCGCAAAGTGGCACTCGGTCCTCAAAATCCGGGGTCCACCGAATACCTTTCATCGATGGCTCCCACCTCAGCCAGGCTGCCAAGGGTTCCAAGGCGAGGGCAAAAAGAAGCGGAGACAACGGACACCCCTGGCGCGTACCCCTTCCGAGGGTAAACGGCCCAGAAACTCGACCATTCACGACTACCTGGGCCAATGGTTCCTCGTACAGCAATCACACCCAGCCGATAAAAACCGGGCTAAAACCAAACTTCGCAAGGGCCGCCCATAGGTACAGCCATTCTAGCGTATCGAACGCCATTGTGGCATCCAAGGAGGCCAATATGGCCGGCTCACGTAGCGACGCAGCCCTCGCAAGGGCGCCATGTAAGCGCCGCAGATTCAATGCCGTGTTACGGTGTGGAATGAAACCGGATTGATCTGGATGGATCAGGATGCCAATTACAATTATCAAGCGGTTTGCGAGCACTTTCACTAGGATCTTGGGCTCAGCATTTAAGAGCGAAATTGGTCTGTACGATACACAACGATCTCGTGGTTTCCCCTCCTTATGAATCACGACAATAGATGCAAGCCGTTGATCAGAAGGGAGGGAGCCCACCTCTAACGACTCCAAAAACATAGACCGAAGATACGGCGCTAATTTATCAGGGCGCAGTTTGTATAGCTCGATGGGGAGTCCTTTAGGGCCCATGGCCTTTCCAGATCGCACGGAGCGAATAGCAGTCGCCACCTCCTCGACAGAAAGCGTCGCATCCATCGATTCCCTGTCTAACTCCGACAAGCGAGGCAGCACAATGTCTCTTAACAGCAAATGCGAGTCCTGCTCCGGCCTGTCGGAGACAGGGGAATATACAGTTTGAAAATGTTCCGCAAAACACTCCACAATCTCAAAAGGATCAGTCACTCTCACTCCATCCACTCTCTCAATCAAAGGGACCGCACGACTCGCCCTCTCCTTCTTGTCTAGCCAGGCAATCAACTTTCCCGCCTTATCTCCCACATCATACAAACGTCCTTGCTGCTCTCTACTCATCACTTTGGCGGCGTCCGTTACCAGTGCCCTATAGTCAAGTTGCTTGAGACTGAGGAGGTGGAGCTTGTCGTGAGTGACACCAAGCTCCAATTCCCCTTCCAAGTCAGTTATTTCGGTCTCAAGTCGGACCACAGCCTCGTATTTACGTTTCTTAGCGCCATTGATTAATGATAGCGCCTGGCCACGAATAACAGTCTTGAAGGCTTCCCACAGCAAGATAGAAGATGACACAGATCCCACATTTTATGACATTGTTCTACATTCTGTCCATCAACTGTGTTTTTTGCAATTTTCACCCCGAGTGGGCTGGGTATGCTCAGACGTGAGTCCCAGGCTCTCCACACCACTAGAGTCAAGCTATCCAGGCTGATGAAGGCTGATAGCCAGAAACCGGTCCTTGGATGCTTGATTCCGGTCTGGGAAAGACATGGCTTGGTAGTTCGGACTGGACTGTTCCCATGAGGCACATGGTCAGAGCTGATTTGCATATAGCCAGTGTCTAACCCAGGGTGGTGTGGAGTGCAAAAAAACGATGGATTTAGGCCCAGATCCTTGTACTGGGGTGAATGTATGACACTGTTCTACATTCTGTCCATCAACTGTGTTTTTTGCAATTTTCACCCGAGTGGGCTGGGTATGCTCAGACGTGAGTCCCAGGCTCTCCACACCACTGGAGTCAAGCTATCCAGGCTGATGAAGGCTGATAGCCAGAAACCGGTCCTTGGATGCTTGATTCCGGTCTGGGAAAGACATGGCTTGGTAGTTCGGACTGGACTGTTCCCATGAGGCACAGGGTCAGAGCTGATTTGCATATAGCCAGTGTCTAACCCAGGGTGGTGTGGAGTGCAAAAAAACGATGGATTTAGGCCCAGATCCTTGTACTGGGGTGAATGTATGACATTGTTCTACATTCTGTCCATCAACTGTGTTTTTTGCAGGAGACAGGGGAATATACAGTTTGAAAGTGTTCCGCAAAACACTCCACAATCTCAAAAGGATCAGTCACTCTCACTCCATCCACTCTCTCAATCAAAGGGACCGCACGACTCACCCTCTCCTTCTTGTCTAGCCAGGCAATCAACTTTCCCGCCTTATCTCCCACATCATACAAACGTCCTTGCTGCTCTCTACTCATCACTTTGGCGGCGTCCGTTACCAGTGCCCTATAGTCAAGTTGCTTGAGACTGAGGAGCTGGAGCTTGTCCTGAGTGACACCAAGCTCCAATTCCCCTTCCAAGTCAGTTATTTCAGTCTCAAGTTGGACAACAGCCTCGTATTTACGTTTCTTAGCGCCATTGATTAATGATAGCGCCTGGCCACGAATAACAGTCTTGAAGGCTTCCCACAGCAAGATAGAAGATGACACAGATCCCACATTTTCCGTGAAGTATCGATCCAGTGAGTTGATCAATTTCGCACGGGTCCTACGATCGCGGAGATACCAGGGGTTAATCGGGGCTACCCGGCCCTCAGTTCCCTGCCTCGCTTCCATCACAAGCCATAACGGGGAGTGGTCTGAAATACCCCTAGCCAAATGTCTAATCTCCCTGACAGAAGAGGCCTGTGTTGCGGGCATCAGAATGTAATCGAGTCTCGAGAGACTACTGTGTGCACCAGAGTGAAACGTGTATTGTAACTGTCCAGGGTGAAGAAGCCTCCAGCAATCTATTAATCCCAACGTATCCAAGAAGCCACCCAGCCAGGACCGTGATCTTACGAGTTCCCTGGGGAAGGTAGCGATCGTCATCTCCGGAAACAACCGAGTTGAAATCACCACCCACCACTAGGATACCCTCCGGAAGCTCCAAAATCACTCTCCCCAAGTCGGCAAAGGTCATAGTCTGAAGGCCAGGCGGGACATAGACAGAAAGCAGATTGATAGTCCCCCCCTCCCACCTTCCAGTAATGGCGGCGTACCGCCCCTATCATCAAGGATGATATCATCCACCTCCAGAGGGAGGGAATTCCTGACCAGTATGCCCGCCCCCTAGAGCCAGTGGTGAATCCAGAATGTGCCAGAAGACGGTATCCTCGCCGATTCATAGCAGGGCATGTGTTTCCTATCAGATGTGTCTCCTGCAGTAGTACAACATCGGGGGAGAGGCGTCTCAACAGTTGTAACACCACACCCCTCTTTATCCTATCCCCCCAACCCATTAACATTCCAGCATAGTAAATTCAATCCCCTACCCCCATCCCAGGAATAATTGCTGCATCCACCCCACAACGAACGTGACATCCAAATCCAGAAGTCAATCAATACATTGCCTTGAAATAAACGGAACACCAACAACTTCCCCCCTCCACCCCCCAACAAATACCCGAAACCCGACCCACCACCCTGGACCCCTGCGTTAGACTCAAAAGCCACCCCAACTTGCAGTGTGCCTGTCGCCCTAACATATAACTAATCTACGAAAAGAAACCCCGGAGGAGGAAGAGACCCACCCCCCCGCCACCCCGGGTAATCACCACTATCAAGCCAGTTTAAGAGTCAGCAAACCACAGCTGAATGATCCGTATGTAATCCAGGAAACCAGGTCCATTTCTCATTCCTGCTCCATCGGGCCACCTTCAGCTCCGCCAGAATGTTCAGAGTGTTCCTGCTGCCTGGGCAGCGCGTCGAGCCAGTCACTAGCGGCCTCAGGGTGATCAAAGAAAAACGTCCGATCTCCATATTCCACACGCAGCCGAGCTGGAAAGAGCATTGAGTATTTCATGTCCCTGTCCCTCAATCGTTTCTTCACCCCCTGGAACCCCATCCTTTGCTTCTGCACGAGCTGGGTGAAATCCGGGTAGAAGCTCACCGTGGTATTTTCGAATTTCGTGGGGCCACCCAGCCGCGACACCTGCAGGATAGCATCTCTATCTCGAAAGTTGAAGATCCTGGCGATTATGGGTCGTGGGGTAGCACCCAGCTTAGGCTTTCCTCCCGACACCCTGTGAGCACGTTCAACAGCAAAGAAGTTGCTTAAGCCTTTAGGTGCAAGATGGTTTACGATGAGGTCCTCAACGAGGAGATCCACAGTTGAGCTTTCTGGTTTTTCAGGGACCCCAACAATACGAACGTTGTTTCATCTTGCCCGACCTTCAAAATCCTCCAGTCGGCGAGAAAAGAAATCGTTGGAAGATCGTAGATTGCGGACCTCCGTTTGTAGATCGGAGACATCAGTCGTGAGGCTGGAGGTCTTCAAATCCAATGATTTAACTTTTTCATTGGTCTTAGCTAAATCCACCCTGATCAGGTTGACATCGATTGCCACAGTGTCAAGTTTTAGGGCCAGAGTCTCATATTGTTGGCCAATAGAGGTCTTCATGCTGGCAATGGCGCCCATGACATCACGTAAGGTCAAATCGTCTCAGGCCGTCGAGTCATCTCCCGCATCTCCCAGGGACTTACTCACACCACCGGGGGATCCCTTAGGATGCATGTATCGGTCCATAACATTCGATTGACGGGTACCCCCACGGTAGACGGACTTGGTCTTTCGCTTCTCGATCTTCGGTTTGCCGGCCATCTTAGAAGTTGCGCCCCAGAGGGGTCCTCGAGACCTGGTGAAAATGGCTCCGTTCAGTTTACCCAAAGGGGTCCGCTAGAAGAGCAGGTTACAACTTGCCATACGACGACCAGTGACATGCGATCACGATACTGGAGCGAAGTTGCGGAGTTGATTACGCCATGGGTGGCAGGAGCGAGACCGAGGCGGGAGAGGGTCCAAGGCCAAAAGCGAAACCGAAAGCTAAGAGCTGGGTAGAGAGCAGGATCAGGCAGGCCGATGTTGTTCAATTACTGTCCGGGCAGGCCATTGACTCAAGCCCGGGGAAGTTCCGTGGAGCAGGCCACAAAAGTTCAGAGAATCATAAGATCGGTTCCCGGAGTCCAAAGCGATTTCTGAAAACAGCTATTATATCAGCTGGGTTGCATCTTCAATGACCCGTCGTCATAACCAGGATAGTATTCAGGATAAATGCAGGAGGTGGCGAAGGTCCGGGAGCCCTGTGCTGATCACGGTTGCGCGCGAAGCTCCTCCGTCTGGTGTGGATATTTGAAGATTTCTTTTTATGTATTTTTACATTTATATTATTAATGTAGGTATTTGTAATAATTTAGTATTTCGAATTTTTAGATCTGGTTTTTATTTATATTTTAAATGTTAGTCTTACATTTTCTTTTTGCCTTTTCAATCAATGTGATTTTGTATTGATTTTGCTTGTTCTTTCATTTTAACAGTTATATGCTTTTTTAGTCTTCTGTATTGTGGACCTATAAAATAAAATGACATTAAGCAATTTGATGTATTATAAAATAGTTTTTGATGCAATTTGCGTTAATTCTTTTCAATTATTTTTATATGTTTGTTTTGTCGAGTTTGAAATGTTTTCTCTCATCTTTTGAGCATTTGCTCCCCATAGCTTTTAACTCCGCCAGAGTAATGCTCTTCAGGTGTGGTTGCTTTCAGTTTAGAAGTCTGGTTTATTTTGCTAATTTTGCTGTTCTCTATTTGTACTCTCTTTTAAATTGGGAGTTTTCTATTTAACTGCTTTTATTTTAAGCTTCATTGGATAAAGGTTTAATTATGATTTCTTTTCTTTATCGGAAGAAGCCTAGTAATATTTTTATGCATTTTGCTCCATTTATTAATTTAATATATACCATTGTCAAATATAAAATGCAATTTGTATTTGGTGTTTTATTTAGCAATATACTGCTGTTCAATATTTGTAATTCCGATGTTTAGGTTAGGTCTTATTTGGTGTATTGTGTTGTTGGTGTTTTGTATATTTTTTAATTCAGTATTCTTTAACTATGTTTTCATATATCATAGGAATTGCTTGATAATGTATTGTATATAGAGGCTTCAAAAAATCGATAATAGGGTTTTTAATAATTTTACAACAGTATATTGGTACCATAATATTTTTTGGGTCAATAATTGTCCTACAAACTTTGCCATGTTTCCTCTTGAGTACCACCATTTCAGTCTCTCTCTTTCATTGGGGTCAATTTCCTTTTCCAAATGATCCAATTCCCTCTAGGGGTATTATTTTGTATCACAAATCTTAGTCATTTGCACTCAGGTGGCCAGCTGGATGCGGTGTTCCAGCTGATCTTAAAAACCTATCAAATATTTCCCTGATGTTACATCTCAACGGACATTCCTGTAGAGCCTCGACTTTCAAACACCTGGTTGGTACTAGTGCCCTGCCTTACTGCACCAACATTACAGCTCGTAACTGGGAACAATACATGACAAATATACGGTGATGTTCTAGTTCATACATTTGACAATCCTTACGTGCGTCTAGGATATAATCCAATTGACTGTATGTACCATGAGTGCCTGAGCATTAAGAGTTGGTTTGAAGCTCCGTCAAAAATCATATAATCTTATTTCTCTGTCAATGCTTTCAGCAGTTTAACTTCAACCAGGGGATTGGTGTCTGTTGAAAATGTTATCAAAACATTTGCGCATGAATGACCCCATGCATTGTGCAGTTGATTGAGCTGCTTCTGGCTTTGGTGTGCAAAAGGTAGGCTTGGTAAGCGCGAGTTAGTCTTGATGAATATAAAACAAATATTCATAGCAATTGGATTAATATGAAGGATCTTTCATACTCTGACACATCCTTTCACTCCAGGACAGCATCGGTCTCTTTTTCCATGTGCCACATAGTTCTCCTAACATCTCAGCCATCATCGAGCATATCCTCTCTGACTCCGTTTATGGATAGTGGACAAGGGAGAAATTCACAGCAAGCTTCAACAGTGTCTGGTGAACAGCCTAGTGAGCAGTGATTTTACATCACAATTTATTTTTATAAAGAGACATAATATGATTTTTAGGGGTGTGTATGGAAGGTAGAACCCAACAGTTAGTCTGTAAATCTCATACATGGTTGCTTTGACATATGTCAACAGGTATCTGTAAGTTATTTTGGTGGCATATCCAAAAGCTTACAGAAAGAACCAGTGTTGAACTGGCCTATCAGGCAGTCTAGAACTACCAGCTAGTCCAGCTAGATAGCACTAGTCTGCTTTTCTTTGGTCCTATGGGCTGTGGCAGGACCATAAAAAACAACCCACACATACTAGCCCTTTCAAGCTAGGCCATCTAGCAGTACCAGGTTGTAGAAAGGCCAGTCCAGCACTGGAAAGAATTTTAAAGGGGAAGGGTTAACTGTTTTGCTAATGTGATGTGTCTTGAGCACAGCCCATTAAATCTGTCACTCCAAAGTATTAGCTCGCTCTGGGTTATCATCCTTAAGGTTCTCTTCTCAGCATGCCCTCTAAGCACATATTCATCTGCATACTACCAATAACTGTCACATTTTATTATCAGTACGAGTAACCATATGCAATGATGTTTGGGGTGTATGACTGTGTGCTGGAATATTTTCCAATATGTTCTTGATAAAGTAGCTATTGCCACAGTTTGATAACCAACAATCAGATTTTATGCCTAAAGACACCGAAAATGATTACCCATGTATTTAGAAAGGGAACATGCCTGTCATAAAAAATTGACATTTTGAAATCCTTTTTAAAACCCTACTACTTTGTTTTGAAGCAACTTGTAAGAGAACAGTTGGCAGACACAAGCTACCACCTTTTATGCATTGTCTTAGTCTGCTCTATAGTTACAGACAATTTAAATATTTTACCATCTCATTCTGCAATGCCACAAAGCTCTTCAAACTTTCAGAACTGACCTTTGCATTGTTACTTATATTGAGTTACGTACCTTTTACCTTTATGCAGATGCTTCCCATTGATGTTCGGTAAGAGTAAGGCTGGCGTCTGGAGCAACAAACCTTAGAACCTGCTGGCCAGGATGCAACTCGCCATTCAAACCCCCAGATGGTTGCCCAGAGGGTTATTGTTCTCACCAATGAATTAAAAAAAAATATATACAAATTTCATAGAGTGGTAGAAAACAGGGCTGACATTTCTGACATTTTCCCAGTGGGCTGCAGGCAAGGGGACTGCTTTCATTGCAGGTTGGGATACCATGACCCAACAAGGCCTCAATTGCTTCATTCTATCCCCTCTTGCAGTGTTGGGCTGGTTTGAACATTTTTGCTAAGAGCGATTATCATTTCTAGCCAGCCCTAATAGAGACAAGAATCCTTGAGTAATTCAGGGAAGCTGTAAAATTACAAATTCAAGAAAAAGATGTGCAAGGCAAGAGTACTCTCATTTGGGTTCAGATTCAAGATGCTGAGCCAGGGTAATCCTTAAGAACCTGGAAAGAGGTTTAACAATCCAACGAAAATGCCTCTAAGGATTAGGACCTAGAGAATATGTATGACATGGAGAACTAAAAGGAGAAAATTGCTAAATCCGTCGCTCTTCTCAAGCAACACCCAAACCTGATACAGATCCCAAAGATTCAAAGTTAACCAATCACTGTCCAAGCCCATCCCAGTCACTTTAGGAGTACCACAAGGATCATCCCTCTCGCCTACACTTTTCAACCTTTTCATGGAACCGCTCACCTAAAATCTCAGCTCCGCTAATGTCCACTATCACAAGTACGCAGACGATACACAAATATATTTTAAAATCCATTCATTAGAGAACATCAAAACTCAACCTAATGCTACAGAAAACCAAGACCTGGCTTGCCGAAAACCATCTGACACTAATCACTCTCAAAACGGAATTCTCCTTATCGCTCCCCCTAACCAATCGACCATCATTCAAGACTGGCTGAAACACCTAACAGCACTAATTGCCAACCCCTCATCATCGACTCAGCGAAATCATTGGGAGTTACTCTTGATAAAAATCTAAACATGCAGAAACACGTCAGCACCTCAACAAAAGGAGCACACTTTCAGATGAACACCTTGAGAAGACTCAAACCCTTCCTTCCTGCAAATGACTTCAAACAGGCAGTTCAAGCACTAGTAATTCCAAGAGTGGAATATGGAAGTGCGTCTCTCTGCGGTCTCCCCAGATCAACGACTGCCCCCCCTAAGAGACTCATTCAGCACAGCAGCTAGACTCATCACTGGCTCAAAAAGATACTGTCACATCTCCCCTGACCTTAGAGCCCTCAACTGGCTACCTTTCGAAGCCAGTAAAAATCTAAAAATCGCATGTATAACATACAAGGCCACACATCACAACCTGGCACATAAACTGGTATTCTCTTGTGGTAATAGATCCTCCAGGAACTCCAATAACCTTCTACTGAAACCACAACGATTTGCCAAGAAGAAAACGTATAACCGGCCCTTCTCGGGTATGGCGCCCAGGATTTGGAATGCACTGCCCACAGAAACCAGACTTAAACGGTCTTTTATCCCCTTCAAAAAAGAAGTGAAATCTATTCTCCTATCCAAATGCACTTAAACTTTGTATATAACCTATATTATGATAGTGTGCTTTCACTGAACTGTTTGTCTCCCACATATGCCTGTAAAGCTCTCTGATACCCGCAATGGTCTTGTTCGCGCTCTATAAAACCTTCCAATAAATACAAAAAATAAAAATAAAATGCCTGTAAGGAGTCTCACTGCTAGTAAACTGACACAGTGGAACATGGAAGTGAAGAAAGCAGGGGTGAAATGTTTACTTTGCTCGACTCTGGAAGTAAGGCAACTGGCAGAAGAGAAGGAGCAAGGGTTTTAACTGACCTGACAAAAAATTGACAAGGATCCAGCTCTCCTGGAAACTGAGATAACATGGTGATAGGATCTTAAAACTGGGAAAAACCCAGGCACCACCTTAGAAAAGATATGTTAGGAATCTATGTCAGTGGTGGGATAGCTAATTGGTTATAGGGATTTGATCACAACTGCATCGTAATTAGGCTTTACTGTTTTCTGTTTCTATTTTAGGTGAATTCTTGTGTTTTGATAAATTGTGAGGAATCAGTGGCTATCAGTGTGTTTTCTTCTTTTTGTTTCAGAAAATTATATGCATGGTTTGGTGTTTTCAAGTGCTTATAAAGAAAGCTGATTTAATTTCCTTCTTTCCCTTATTTATTTCTCTGATCGTGTATTCCTAAATTGTTTTCTTCTAGCTCCCCTTTGTGTACCCTTTCAATGAATTCGCTCTTTCAAGTTATTTTTCATTTTTTCTTATTTGACTGTCTAATTTCTAAGTGCCGAAATTCCTCTTTCTGGCAGTGATCAATTATTGCAAGCCAGTGTCCCTCTGCCCCGTTCTTCGCCTTGAGATACTAACTCATGTATTTGTACTATCTGATCTTGCCCTGCTCATGCACTACCTAGTCATAGAGGATATACTCGTTAAGAAATTATTATATGCTTTCTCTTCGCTATCCGGACTTTGGTTCTAGCTAACTGTGCAGCTGTATGAACATGCAGCTAAGGCAGTAGAGAAGCGTTATCATCTTCAGGATCCCTTGGATCATTTACATGGCCAGTTTGAAAAAGTAATGACATTCATTTTATATTTTGGGCCTTGACTGTGGTATTTTGTTTGTTTGATCACCTCTGAGCATTGATTTTCTTCAGGCATTTGTTTTTTCAAAGCTGTGTCACTGTGTTCCTTTCCGACATTTGTGACAGTTACACAAGGCACTTAGGTCATTTTTCCATATTGGATTATAGAATGAGTGCAGCTCAATATGTTTCCATGAAATACAGTCATAGTGGTATGTACAGGTGATTTTGCCAAGTGTCAAAGCTTGTTTCAGCACCATAGGGCCCAAGCTTCCACTGACATTGAAGTTGTAGGAATGAAAGTTGAATCTGTTGACCCTGGGGCTCTATGACAAAGCATAGGTTCAGAAGATGTCCATGCGCCACTTTTTGCTGAAACGTCACCATCTGCAGCGCATGCTAGGAAACCACTAGCTGTACTGTCTATAGCTTATAAACAAAAGACATACATTTTCCGAGTTAATATATGCACTAAAAGCAGTTCAGTTTCACCAAATCCTGCTCATGGACCTCTTTGCATGGCCCATAGGCACTGAACATGTTAATGATCCTTCTTTGTGAAGCGATCATTTAGCTCCTAGAGGCATGCTTTTTAGTTAGCACTATGTAAGCCTGAGAATAGTAGTGTTGGTAGTAGTTTTATGGAAGGACATTGACTTCGAAGAACTCTGTTTGCACTATGTTGTTTGTTGCCACAATGCTGATAACTGAGCTTTTACAAAGCAAAGTTCTATTCAGCTATGAATGAAAGAGACAGGAATCATGGAGGTGCTACTTGCCCTGAACTGAGGCACTGCTGAGATTCCATCTGTTAACCACATGGGTGCTCATGACGAGCTCAGCTCGTCATGAGGCACGGTGGCCGCGTGCTCATGACGAGCTGAGCTCGTCATAACGGCCGCAACGCTCGCACAAGGGGCTAATTCCCCCGCTGTGCTGAGCGTTACACAGAAACGGGTGTGGCCGTGACGAGCTCAGCTCGTCATGAGCACACGGCCACAATGCTACATGACGAGCTGAGCTCGTCACGAGCACCGGGGCGCTGTGCACGCCCCCTCCCCACAGCACAACGGGGGAATTACTCCCGATGCGAAGGGGTTAACCTGCTGCCCTGTCTGCAGTGAACACCGAGCTTAAGGCATATGATACGAGCATTGCATCCAAAAAGGGAGCAGAAGTAGGTCCTAGTGTTCCTGGGTCCTTTCAGATGTCCACAAGGGAATATTAAGTGGCTTATCATGGCCATCATAGAAAAGTGCTTAACGGTATGGGCTGCATTTATACGGTTCGATACCAGAGGGTGCATTAGGAGTAAAAGTGCAACAAAATCCAGTGTTTTCCAGTTTCTACTAAAATGCTAATTTTCCCTTTGATGGTGTTTTATCGGTTATAATTGGTTTTAACCGGAAAACCTAAACCTAATCAAATAGAAAATGACTACTGAGGGCTTACATTTTGGAGTAGTTTCTCCATTCTACCACTAGAAACTGAATATAACAGACAGTACACATACATAAAGGAAAACATGATCTAAAATTCTGAGCTGACTCTAGAAAAGTATGGGAGGAAATACAAGGACAGCCCAGTCTCAGCAGAACTGTGTAACCTGTACTGAAGCCATAAAATGGTTTTGAAATTGGCAGCAGCATTATAACTTATCAGGATTTGAACAACTTGATTCCACATCCTGTGTAATTGCTTGGCAGATATACATCTGCAAACCAGACTATTGGCTTTGGTGACACCAGTGGGAAGGGTGATGCTACTATCGCCAGAGAGAGCAGCGGTTTGACTCTCACTGAATGTCAGTGAGCTGAGAACTTTCCAAATTGGCTGCTGTTGACACTAAAGTGCAGTCACTTATGCAGGGGAAGTTGAACCGACGGCTATGCTACAATGGATAGCCAGTATTTCAGAGTAATTCTGCCACACTGGCCCTGGAATTGTGGTCCATGGATTACAGTAGACTGTTGGCTAAAGCCCTTTGTAGGTAGCCCAAGGGAACTAAGAGGATTTCTTTCTTTATTTTATTTTTTATTTACTTGTGTTTTATATAGTGCTGGCTAGACCTGTAGGCATCAGAGCGCTTTACATGAGGAAGGTTACAAGTTACACATTGTTACAGAAGATAAATAAGTTACAAGTTACA
The DNA here is from genome assembly GCF_964261635.1 of Lissotriton helveticus. NCBI lineage: Eukaryota > Metazoa > Chordata > Amphibia > Caudata > Salamandridae > Lissotriton > Lissotriton helveticus. Next base: position 452,077,510 of record NC_136072.1, on the reverse strand, counting down.
TCAGTTGGTTCATGACGTGTAGAAGGGTAAGGGGTAATGTAAAAGGGTAACGGCGAGGGAGATAAAGCGGAGAGATGAAGGAAAGTCTGGCCAATGTCCGGCTGGGTAGGTGACGGCCGAGGGGGAAGTCCACAGCCCATCTCCATAGCTATCAGGTAGCTCCACCAGGCATCAGCCAAATAGCTAGGTCTCTACAGAAAAACATTTAAAGATCATAGAAGACGGATGAAGGATGAATTAGGATAGGTCTTCAGTGGTGTTGTCACAACTCAGTAAGTGCTTGCTCCTATGGGAAAGAACTTTGTTTCAGAGGACATTCACACATTTGTTCCAGGGGGAGTAGGTGAGCTTGCTGAGGTGCAAGCTGCAGAAGGCTGTATTCAGTCACATTTTTGTAAGTTGCCAGTACAAGAGATTCACAGTTCACCCCATTCAAAAATGGAGTCATGCTGTGTCTTTGTATACAAGGAACCCATAACACTCAGGTTATATGCCATTGTTGCATGCTCTGCACTTCGACCTGGAGGCTGCGATTAGATATAATCAAGATGGAGATATTACAACACACTTTAAGGTTCATCTGGGTGTAAGGCAGGGCTGCATACTGGCACCAGTATTATTTACCCTCTACATTAATTATTTGGGGGGACACCCTCTGCGCAGCCTGCTTGGATACCTCACGTGCAGGTACTTGTAGCTTTCTGGGTTTGTTGTATGCTGACGATGCTGTCCTACTATCTAGGACAGCGGTAGGCTTACAAAAATGTTAAATGCTTTTGTCAGCTGTATGGAGGGGTTGGATTTACGTACCAACTTAAGTAAATCGCATATTTTGGTGGCAGGAAGAGGTGGTAAGGGGAGGAGAACCTATGGCCTGGAAGAGGCTGAGATCTCTACAGTCAATACTTTCCCATATTGGGGGGGGGGGGGGGGCTTTTTTGATGAGGGGTTCTTGGTTCCCCTCTTCAGAGCTAAAGGAATGCCTTTGTCTGGTCAGTGGTCTCCGTGTTTGGTTTTGCAAGCTGTTTAGGGGGAAAACCAATCAAGGCTCTCATCAAATTCATCAGTCAAAATGTATCTCCCCGGTTTCGTATGGGAGTGATGTTTAGGGCTATAAAAAATGCCCATGATCTCCGAACAATTGAAAATACATTTTTAAGATGCCTCTTGGTAGCGCCCCAAGCTACTGTTTCCTTTGGGGTCCATGAGGAGCTGGGGTGGGCTACATTTTTGACCTACTGTCCATCTGTTCCTTATTAAGATGGACTGCTTGGACTGATCCCGAATTGGAGCTTAACAGGGTCATCCTGAGGGACTGTATGAGTTTGGAAATGTCACACTCATCCCATAGTTGAAATATATATGAACTACGTGCAGAGAGCTGGGGGGCCACGAGTTGTAAGACCATCCAGAAAATGTAAGTAAAGTAGATATGTCCTGGGTAAAAAAAACATTTCTGCTCAGGCTGACACGGAAAGTGGGGAATTAGTTAAGCCTTCAGTTCGAGCACATGCTATTATTTCTACATACATGTATATTGAACCTTATCTTACTTTTGTCACTAACTTGCAACATCGCTTCTTGCTGACCTGCTTCAGGCTGAATCAATTGCTTTGGCTTTTAGCTGACCCTATAGTCTGGAACACTGTTGATAATATAAGTCCATGTTGCTTTGACATTTTTTCATCTCAGGATACTATTTTGTGATCTTTTTCATGACCCCCGTAGGCAATTTTTTCTTCCACTTCTGAAAGGGCAACTGTTCACACTGGCTAGACCAGCTTTTATTATTTTTTTTATTTTTTTTTTACAAATGTTACCCAATGAATATGTTTGTTTTAATGTAGCAAGATTAGTGCGTTCAGGTGCAGAAAAAGAAGGGGGTGAGCGATTTATTTTTATTTATTTTGTACTTGGGGTAACTTTATGAAGTGTACTAGTCATGCTATTGTTTTTTTGTATATTATGTTCTTATATGAATTGCATTTTAAACAAACCAGTGCTATAAGTATTGTTAATACGAATTTTATTTTTAGATTGTCTGTATGCTTTTTGGCTGTTAGGTGAGTGTAACTGTTCTGATATATTTTTCACACTTTTTATGTATTTTATTCATACTGCATGTACCTTTATGGTTTTTATTAATTAATTAAATATTACTATGATGATGATGACTATTTATGAACCAGTGTACTACACATTAGGTCTTAGTAGTAATGGCCCTTTACTGTAAGTTTGCTTATACAATTTTGATAGACAAGCAGGAATTATTAAAACGTTGACATGATCTAAAGGCCACACTGGATGGGTACCAGCACAGACAGAAAAGCATACCAGCATTGTAAGAAACTGGCTCTATATATACTGCACCAAAGTGAGGTACTGTGTGTATAGAGTCCAAGAGTTTCCAGAGGTTTGCAAAGGCTAAAGTTAGATAGAACCTTACCCTCTAAAGGGGTAGCTTGGTCGAGCAGTAAGGCAGTATCAGAGGACAGTGTAAAGCATTTGATGTACACACTCAGTCAGCAAATGAATTCACACACTCAAGAACTGAACTCTAGGCCAATTGTTTTGTATAAAAAAATATACTGTTGTTTTATTTCTAGAACCAAGCAAGCCTGGTACAGGTAAGCATAAGAATACTTTTCAGTAGTAAATTACTTGTATGAACACAGTTCAAAATTGCAGTGTAACTTGTACTGGTTTTGGTTACAGTTTTGAGTAAGCAGTTTGCAGCACATTGCAGGTGAATGGACTTTTTAAGTAAAATGCAGTTAATTGCTTTTCAGATTACTTTTGCTAACACAGGACTGGATCCTAGATTCAGCCCTGGGACATTTCCTGAAAACAGGCAAGTAAATGCGTTTTGGTTAAAGGTAAGATTTTTAAAGTATATTATTGCCTTTCAAAAGTTGACACTTTGAAACTTTTTCACATAGAATCACCACTGTTATCCTATGGGAGGAAATTCCCTTAGCAGGTAAGTTATGTTATCAATACTTTTTCTTACTCGGTGCTGGATCCTAGATTCAGTACTGGGACATTTCCTGAAAACTGTTGAAAAAATGCGTTTTTGTTATTTGACCTATTTTTAAGGAATATTTCTAGTTTTCAATAGTCGACACTTAGAAACTTTTTGGGAGAAAAAGTGTCAATGTTATCCTGCGAAGAAAAATTAGTTATCAGTTTCGAGGTAAGTAATCGATCTTTTGAGTTAGGGTTCTGCGGTTAGACTCAGGGGTCTCCCAGGGTCAGTGATGCACTGTTGTTGCACCCTCAGCGGCACTAAGGCGGCCGGGAACAGAGTGTTTGAGGCCCAATGTTATCCTATGGAGGATAGGGGGACTCCGGTTGGTGGCTGTTGGCAAGCAGGCCACAGGGTAGCGGGAGCAAAGCTCCTAGGGTTAAGCTCAGGGCAAGTTGGGGACCAAGTTAGCACCAAAGGGGGACCCTCAGCGATGCTAGGGCAGCCGGGTGCAGGGTGCTGTTTTGAGGCCCAATGTTATCCTACGGAGGATAGGGGGACTCCGGTTGGTGGCTGCTGGCAAGCAGGCCACAGGGTTGTGGAAGCAAAGCTCCTAGGGTTAAGCTCAGGGCAAGTTGGGGACCAACTTAGCACCAAAGGGGCACTCTCAGCGGTGCTAGGGCAGCAGGGTGCAGGGTGCTGTTTTGAGGTCGGCTGCCCTGTTGATTCCAATGGAGATTCTCCAGGACAAAAACACTGCAGGCTCGGGGACGAGGATCTTCCAGGAGTGACTGCCACTTCGAGGGGTAAGTTGGGATGTAGAGTTGGGATGTAGAAGGATGGTTAGGCACTGCTGGGTTGGGCACCCAGGGCCGTGGGGCGTCGGGTGCAGGGATGCCTTTGGACATCGGATTTTCTTTCTCGCTCTGGTCGTTGTAGGGGGGGGTCCTCTGGATTGAGGCTGCAGGCGTCTTGTGGAGGCTTGAGGCAGGTCAGGGGTCACGATCGCCGGGGGAACCTCCTCATGGTGTTTGTTCACTCAAACACGGGCCGGGCTCAGCGGGTGCAGAGTGTGCTGGATTCGCGGCTTCTGGCTGGCACCAGAAGCTGCAGTTTAAACACGTCTGGTGTTCACGGGAGAAACAGCTTGGAAAGTGAATGCAGGCAGGTCCTCCGGGGTTTTTGAGGTTGCTGGCCGCTGGACACGCCGGGGTTTTGCAGGAGCAGGTTCGAGGGGAGACAGGCCTTTAGGGCTGGGGACAAGTCAGTGGGCATCGTCCTCTTGCTAGCTCTGCACGGATTCTCGTCCTTCTTTTCTTGTGGTTGCTGGATCTAAGGAAGGAAGGTTAAGGGTGCCCCTAAATACTAATGTTAGGGGCGTTACAGGTAGGTAAAGGGCAGGGACCACTGGGTCCCTTCCCTGGGGTGGGTACACCCCCTATTCTGCCACTCTCCAGTGGGAGGGGGCAGGAGCCTGTCCCTGGTTGGCTGGGTCCCCCATCCTCAAGATGGTGGGGACTCAAGGTTGTGCTTCACCTCGCCTCCCCCACCTTAGGGGTGGAGTTGGCAGAGGGGGGCACACTTCTCTTCCTCACTTGTTTTTCTCGCTGGTTCTCCCGCCTAAAGTGGGGGGTAGAACCAGTGGGGACCAGTTGCTGAGTACAGCAAGTGGTCTGGAGAGGCTCACAAAGGTGGAATGCCTTTGAAGCTTTTCCTTCGTGAACCCTGCCCATCCTGGGGAAGGAGGCTTGGCACCTCGTCCCAGGATGTGCATTTTTTCAGGTCCCCGAGAGCAGCAAGCTCTCGACCCAGGGGTCCAGAAACATGTCTGGTGGTGGCAGCCTGGGCAACCACTCAGTCAGGTCACTAGGAGTTGGTCGAGTTTCAGGGGGCATCTCTAAGATGCCCTCTGTCGTGCATTTTACATTAAATCCCACACTGGCATCATCAGTGTGGGTTTAATGTGCTGAGATGTTTGATACCAAGTGCAGCCATTATGGTGCTGTGGAGTTCATAATGACAAACTCCCAGCACCATATACTCTTAATGGCTGCACTGCACTTACAGTAGGGGTACAGGGCTCATGCACCTGTACCCTCACCACTGGCATAGGGCACCCAGCTAGAGGGGTAACTGAGGTATATCAGGGCAGTGTTTTGTGGGCATGGCACACAGGGATGTGTGCCATGTTGACTCTTCACTTTGTTTTGCACCACGACATGCAGCCTGCCAAGGCAGTGTGTGAGTGTCAGGGTACAGGGCCTCCAAGGGTGGCACAATAAGTGTTGCAGCCCTTAGAGGTCTTCCCTGGTCACAGTGCCCTAGGTACCTGTGGTACCACTTACCAAGGGCTGACCTGTGGCCAGAGATGGCAATTGGGTTAGTTTTTGGGGGAAGAAAACAGGCCCTGGGAACCTGATTGTCAAGGACCCAGGGCACACCAAGGAAAAGTGCATCAGAAATCTGGCAAAAAGAGTGGGGTTACTGCAACAGAAACCCACTTTCTTACAAGCATAGACAGAACAGTTGATTAAGTAATTCAACCAATATAACTTGTGTTGTTAGTGTCATGTTCATTTCTTTAAATAGATTTTACAAAACTTTTCACATTCAAAATGTGTTTGCCTTTTAGGTTGCATGGTCATTTTTAGATCTCACCTAGAGTTGCAGTGCGCATGTGCTCGCTCTGCGAAGCATATTGTAGTAGGGTATGTTTTAGAAGTGGAGTGGAAGCCCATCCCATCTTTTTCATTGGTTGGCTCATCGTCCTTGGTAAATGCTGGCTTCCGAATTAAAATGAGGCTTCTGAGTCCCTCCTTGTTAGCGCCCTGTCTCCTTTTGGGACATCAGGACTGGATCTTTTACTTGTGGTGTTACACGGTCTCCATAAGTCTTCTTATTGTTATTTGCAGCTTAGTCCTCTTTCACTTTAGGGACCACGCTTGTTTATTTAATTGATTTACCGTTTGGGCCCCTTTCACTTTTTCGGTTGCGCTTGTTTATTTATTTAATTATTTGGAGCGCAGTCCGCTGACTTTAGCGGCCGCGCTTGGTTTATTTACTTGTTTTATTAGTAATGGTGGCCACGCATGATATTTTACAAATGTGCGGCTTGTCCAACTTGCAACTTTTCAGAAACATTACACGGCACGCTTTAACTATAGCAAGCGCGAGCTTTCAATTCTTTTTTGGGGGCAGCGTGGCTATAGCGGTAGCGTGCCTATCTTGCCTTTTAAAGGCACAGGCATACGGTGTGCGTGCAATGAGTGCAAAGCTTGTTCCCGGTCCAGGGAAGGCATGGCTTGGCAGTTCGGGTTGGACTGTTCCCATGAGGCATAGGGTCAGACTGATTTGCATATGGCCATGTCTGAACTGGGGTGGCAGAGTGGGCTAAAGAACAGTGATGGATTAAACCCAGATCTGTTGACTGGGTGTGAGTGTCTGATTGGTTTAGATGCTCCGTCCATCACCACCCCCTTTTGTACCGATATTTGGGATGGGGCACCAGTTGCCATCTACTTTCTGAGAATAACAAAGTAATTTAAGCAATTGTCAGGATGGGAATGGCATGGAGCCAGTCGTCATCAAGCCATGCTTAACAATGCCATCCCTACTAGTAGGTCAATAAAAAGTCAGAGCAGAGACTCTGCTACAATCACCCACCATCCAATCATCAAGCACTGAATTAGCACAGAATCTGTAGTTTAGTCAGGCTTAATGCCAGACATAAAGTCACACATGATTGGCCTTTATCATCCCTATAATAGCTTCATTGTTGGGTTATGTAGTTTTGTTTTAGTTTGCATAATGTGAATGTCAAGTTGCAAGCTCACCCCTGATTTTTGTCTTCCTCTGCTGTACCCTTTTTTTTGCATTTCATTTTTCCCCTTCTAATCTGTTGTAAAGTGCCTGTGCTCTCTCTTTTAAACCTGGTAAAATTAGCCTACACCCGATTAGTACATTTAGTTTAGTTGTAAGTCCCTAGGATATGTTACTACATATATGTAAGGCATGTAAACTAAATGCTACTAGTGTGCTGCAGCACTCATTGGCCTCCGACTAAAGTAGCCATTTAAAATGTGTCTCAGGCCTGTCCACTACAGTCTATAGTTCAGTTTTAAACTGCCATTTCAAAGTGCCAGGCCAGGCCTGAATTGCCAGGCCAGATTCTACCTGGACTAGGAAACAAGCATCCACAACCGGTTTCGGGGTTTCACCTTGAATTTCCCAGGCATCAAGTTTGTACAGAAACTTGCTGAGCAGCACCCCTTGCGCACGACCTCAGGTGGCTCCATTCGGCTCCAAGTGACGTTGTTAGCCTCTGGTATGATGTTGCGGTGCCTATATAGGCACCACCCAGGTGCGCAAACATCAGTTCTTTTCTTTCCGTGGCAGTTAAGCCGGGAAGAGCTACACCTCTGCTGTTTTTTGGCAGACTTGTTCTTAACTTTTTTGAATTTTGTTTTTTGTTTGACTTCGTGTGCGAGGGATGTCTTCAAGAAGGACAGGTTTCAAGCCATGCTGGACTTCTTCCTGCATGATGTCGGTCACCGATCCCCATCGCATATGTCTTTGGTGTCTCGAGGGCAACCATGATACGAAGTCGTGTTTGGACTGTCGGGTCAAGTCCTTGAGTGAGCGGGCGATGAAACTACTCTCAGCCCAGGCAGTCGACACCGTCCAGCGCAGGTTACGGGACCACTCCTGGAGCCCTAAGTCCTCTTCCTCCCACTCGAGGCTCCTCAGGACACTCAGGGAAGAGGCATAAGAAGAAGTCCAAGCAGAATTAATCTTCACCTCAACTGGAGAGGTAAGGAGCACTCTCTCTAGGCACGGTTCCCCGGAGCCAGAGTCGACTTCGCGCCTCCCCCCCTCCCTTTCCGGGAGCCGTAGAGACTCTCGCTCAATTAAGAGTTTTACGAGGCCATGCATTGCGTATTTGAGCAAAACGACCCTGTTGGTGAGCCCTCTGGCTCAGTGGGGTTGGAAGGGACCCAATTGGGTTCAATGCTGTCGGCTCTGGCCATGGCACCAGTGGGGCCTCAGGGATCCAATCCTGGATCTGGTTTGATGCCGGTCGAGCCATCACGACTTTCCCAGGCGTCGGATCCGAAGTCAGTGCCTAAGACGTTGCCGATGCCCATCGGTGGCGCAAGCCTCATCCCCATACCCTTCACGGAGCCGGAAAGACGTTGATCGATGCCGATTCCGACGTCAATACAACCCAGCGGTTCTATGTTGTCACCGGAGGGGTTTGGGGACCCTCTTGAAACTCAGGAAGCCTCTGAGGAGAATTTGGATTGGTATGGGGAACTTGGGTAGGCCAGTGGACTGGATACTTCCCCAGATTCTGGCATGCTCTCTCCGCCAACAGTGGCTACGGAGGAGGGGCATCCTATGCCATGGTGGTTAAGAGGGCAGCCGAGGTCCTTGGACTGGAGCTGCCCTTGGTGCAGGCCAGGACTAATCTCCTGACTAAGGTGCTTCTACCTGGTGCTTCCACCTCAGAACCCCTTTTGTCCTTTAATGAGGCACTTATGGACGTCCGTCTAGGAACATGGTCCAAACCTATCACAGGGGCTACTGTGAATAGACAGATTGCATGGTGCCATCGCCCAGCTGTGGTTGACCCTAAGTTCCTCAGCCAACACCCCACCATAGAGAGCTTGGTGGTGCAGGGCTTTACGCCCCAAGGCGCATTACCTTCCACTCTTCTGGATAGGGAATCCAAGAGGCTGGATTCATTTGGGAAGAAGTTGTTTTCTTCCTCCAGCCTGGCATTGTGGTCAGTGCATGCTTATTGATCCATTAACCCCATTCCTTTGGGAGACGGTTGCGCAATTGCGTTGCGGTTCGGCGAGGGGTTATTCGTTTCCAAGCTGCCACAAGTCCTGGAGGAGGCCCTGGCTGTGCTCTCCCAAGCTGTCAAAGATGGGAAAGATGCAGCAAAACTTACCATACGGTGTGGGCTAGATATGACCGGTTTGCTGGGTAGATCAATTTCAACGACGGTGGTCTTGTAGCGCCATGCCTGGCTTTGAACAACTGGCTTCTCAGGCAATGTCCAAGACAATTTGATGGACATGCCCTTTCATGGAACCCGCCTTTTTGGGGAAAAGGCAGACTCGGCCCTGGTCAGATTCAAGGACTCTCGAGATATGGCCAGATCCTTAAGCCTCTCCTCCACCCCCTGTGGCCAGTCTTCCTTTCACCCCTTTTGTGGCAACAAAAGGGATTTACAGCCCCATCAGCCCTATGCCAGCCGCTGTCCTGCACAGACTGCCCAAGCAGTAGGAGGACGTGGTTCACTCCCATCCCAGAATGGAGACCAGAAGTCGTTGACCACACTGTCATAGCCAATTTGGCTTCCGTACTTGTCATAGCACTGAAACTGCCTTAATCAAGACTACGGAAGAGATTCATGCTGCTTTAGATGGCGGGGGATCAGCAGCCCTGATCCTCCTTGATTTTTCCAGGGCATTTGATACCGTGGACCATACTTTACTTTACTGACAGAACAGCTGAAAGCTATTGGCTTGGGAGGCAAGGCCCTGTTGATCCTAACATCTTTTTTATCAGATAGGTCTCAGATAGTGCAACTAGGCGATTTTAAATCCCCACCTTTTACATTGCTGTGTGGGGTGCCTCAGGGCTCTTCTCCCCACACTTTTTAATATTAATGTGTCGGAACCTGCACCCCTGATTAGAAGTTTCAACATGATTCCGACCTCGTACGCAGATGATACTCAACTGGTTATTTCAAACATTGATAAGGAGGTCGATCCTGCCAACAATTTGCACGAATGCATGATTTCCTTGAGTCCCTGGATGAGCAAACACTGTTTGAAGCTCAACTCGAGTAAAACCGAGGTCGTGCTTTTTGGGAAACTGGTCCCTCTCTGGTCCCCAGTATCGTGGCCATGCGTCCTAAGTCCCCCTCCTACGCCAGTAGTGAAAGCTAAAAACTTGGGGGTCATAATCGATGAGAAGCTGAATTTTAAATCCCAAGTCTCTAAGGTGGTGTCCTCTGCATTCCTCACCATTCGAACAATGCGCACAATCCTTCCATTGTTCCGGAAAGCGCAAGAAAAATGGTTTTAACCTCTATTGTGTTGATCAAACTAGATTATTGTAATGCCTTATATTAATTTACAGTCTAGTCAACTTAGAAGACTGCAGTCAGCACAGAATGCTGCTGCCAGAGTGGTACTTAATATCCCCAAATACCAATCCATTAGGGCTGGAATACAAAAGCTGTACTGGCTGCCAGTAGCTCATCGCGTAAAATGTAAAGCCTTGTGTTTAGCACATAAGGCTTTACAGAGAGTTAGCCCACGTTTTCTTTGGCAGATTTTTAATTGGTATTCCCCCTCTAGGCAACTGCATCCGGCTACTGCCTTCTTAATGCCTACCTACAGAATCAAGACAACCAACTGGGGTGGCAGGAGTTTCAGTCATAGCACCATTAGTCTCTGGAATTCGGAATTCTCTCCCACTTACTCTTTGAAAGATGCCTTCTTTGATGGAGTTTAGGAAAAACCTTAAAACGTGGATATTTAAGAACTAAGCTTTTTGTGCAGTATGCGGTCCACAAGCGCCTAGACACCTAAGGGTAGTAGTGCGCTATAGAAATTATGATAACATTAACTGCCCCCATCACCTGCAGCCTCCAAGCACTCCTAGGCTGATTCTGCAGGACCACACTACTCCTGTTGGTGGGCGAATTTGTCGTCATCTCCCCCACTGGAGATCCATAACATTGGACAAGTGGGTCTTGCAGATAGTCCAGGAGGGCTATTCTCTACCTTTTCTTTCTTTTCCTCCTCCAATTCTGCCAATTGTTGCAGTAGCACATGGCGGTGGTGTTGTCTGTGAACACCTGCACTATCTTCCCCGTTGACCCAATCACAGTTCGTCAACCACCACTGCAGATATCTCGGAGTTTCTTCCGTAATCTGGACCACGTCAATGAGATTTCCCCAATGCTGCGACCACTGGAACTTCAGGCCCCACAGCAGAGTATGCATTCTCCACCTTGCATGCTTTATCAACAGGATGCATGAGGCCCAAAATGTCCAGACGACAACATAGAACCTCTGGGTTCAATCGGCATAGAGCAATGCCGTTCCAACTCCGTGTCGTCAGGGATAAGGATGGGGCTGGCACCACCGGTGGGCGCCGGTGGAACCGACTTCGGGATGGTTGCAATGGCACGACTGGCGTCATCCCTTATTAGAACCCTGAGGCCCTACCAGTGCCTGAGCCTACGGCGTTGAATCCAATGGGGCCCTTTCCAACCTAATGGGATCAGAGAGCTCACCGGATGGGTCGATCCGCTCAAATACGTGGCCTCCTGAAACTCTTTTTTTTAGCGGGGTCGCTCCGGCTCCCAGAAAGGGAAGGAGGTGCAAAGTTGACAGACCTCCTGTTCTTCGATCAGGACGGGGACCTCTGCGCCGCAAGGAGCTTCATAGCCTGCTCTCGCAAGGCCTTCAGACCCAAAGCCCGACAGTCCGAGCACGGCTTCAAGTTGTGGTTGAGCTTGAGATACCAGAGATAGACGAGGTGGGGGTGGGTAACCGACATCATACGGTGTCAGGCACCACACAGGAAAAACCTGTCTTTCTCAAAGACATCCTCGTACATGATGGAAAAAAAATCAAAAGTCGAAAAAAGGCCTGTCAAAAAGAGAGAGGGGTAGCTCTTCCCAGATCGGCGCTTAACTGGCTCGGAAAGAAAAGAACTGATGTCCAAATGCCTGGGTCATGCCTATGTAGGTGACAGCGATGTCATAAAGGACGCTAACGACATCACGCAGAGACCAATGGAGAACCTGACGCACGAACATGTGGTATTGCTCGAGCAACAGTTTCCGGATCCAGCCTAATGCCTTGGAAATTCAAAGGTAAGGAATCTGCAGCTAGAAATATCTATCAGATCCTCACAATATCGATGTGCTGAAACACTTCTGTTTAAATCTTCCAGATGCAGCTGGTGCTTGGGGATAATATAAAGGTGAGTAATCTGCAGCAGAAGAATCCATCAGAATTTCAGCCACAACTGCTGCAGATCTAACTTGATTCTGGCCTGTTGTGCAATACTTGATTTGGCTGAATCTAGGAAACATTTAAGGAGGCCAATGGACCCCTTCCTGCCACTCCTGCTTTCTCTAGCTAATGCCCACACAGGAACACACAAGGCTTCTTCTCTTAGGCAGTCCCTCCTCTAGTAGGGTCAAGCTCACTCCTTACCTCTCCCAGCAAGCAGACAGGCTTCTAGACTATAGGAAGACACTCAGCGCCTCCAGCAGAAAGGACAGACTTCGGGTGTTAGACAGTCCCCCGGAGGTTAGGGGACATCATTCAGATACCAGCCCTGGTCACACAGCAATATTTAGAGTACTGAGTGGAGCATTCCCTTCCTTGGTCATGAAGACCTTGAAACTGAAACACAGTGGGGTGGTTTGAATTCTAATTTTATATACATTTTCCAGACAGGATGTAAATCCACTGTCTAAGATTTCAGAACCTGTTTGGGGTATTTATCTTTCAAATGTTATTTTCAAGTTGCTCATCAAACACAGTGATGGCAGCCAAATGGTGCACAATCACACTTCCTTCTGCCCATCACTTTCCTGAAGCATTAATCAGGGAGACAAAAGGTCGGATCTTGTTGATAAATGTCCTCACCTTGGGGTAGCAGGAATTGCAGTCCTGCGCCTCATCCCTGCCATCAACCAAATGGCAGTTCTCAGGAAGGACTGCTCGAAGCAGTTGTTTGCCACCAAGGACTTCTTCTAATTTCTCGAGAGCCATGTAGCCATATTTTTGTTCTGCACTTGAGTGGTCTCCACCTCTTAGCCACGGAGAAATACAGGCAAAGCACTTCAACCGTCTGGTGCAATCTGTCCTTCTCTGCAATCTTCCGCAATGCTAAAACAGGACCATCCAAAATGGATCCTATTGGCTCCAGTACTTAGAATGACACACACACAGCAACATAAATATGCCATACATATGCAAAATGTACACGCACATTTGTCAAACACACAGAATCTCATCCCAAGATTCTAGGTTTCACAGAACATTACACAAGAGGGATTAGATTGCTCGTCAAAACACAGAGAAAAAATGTGTGTTCACACTAGAAGCGCAAAACAAAGTCTACACTAAGGCACACTTAGTGCATACTTCCTGATCACAAGACAGGTCCTCAACCTCACATTGTCAATGATAGGCCTAGTCCTCTCCGCACGTTAGGTTAGGGTGATGCCAGGGTCAAAATAGAAGTCTGGATACCAGTTTCACATGCAGCCAGGCACTCAGGAGAGTGATACACACCTAGGGTATGGTGAAACTGAATATAGACAATGTGAGATTATGCTCACTTCACACAGCCAACTCTAGTTAATTCTTTGTTTGTATTAATGCTCTCACTTTAAAACAACTGGGTTCAGCTATGAACATTGCGGATTGGGATAAATGCTAGAGTTGCTATCTCGTGGATTGGTAACCTATATTTGCCATGCAGCAAGTAGAAATTCAGAGCATACCAGGATAATTTTATTTTTAAAAATGTGCATTTGGCATCAAAAAAGTCATGTTTATTAAGCAACTAATCAATGCACATTGCATATAGTTTGCTTATGTGCAAAGAAACCAAATTGTTTTCTTCTAAAAAGGTACCATATTGTTGTATGTTGTCAGACAATGAGAACTTGTTAATTTGTATAATTCACAAACTATTTGAGTCTTATAATGAAAAGTGGAATTTTTAGTGAACTTGTTAGCAAGTTCTTGTTTAATGTTTGCACCTGTATTGGCATTCTGGACACATTTCTGGAAGCAGCAGGAGAATTTGTTGTGGCATACCAGCAGAAAATGTACGTGGATTGCAGGGCGTATTTACATTTTAATTCTTTGATACTGTGCAGGTTATGGTGGGATCAAATCCTGGCAATGTTGGTGCTCAATTCGCAGAACTTTTTGGGTGTGGCTTGAAAGCACAGTTGTCTCCAGACATTATGTCATTAACCATATGTTCGTAGCCAGGAGTACATATTTTGATTGGGTAGAAGTTGTGTGCTTCCACAAAAAGGAAATACTTGATGAGCAGATCCCCGTCTGGTTGATGGTTCTTTTTTTAATAGTGCTAGAAATGTGAAGTTTCCTTTGTTTCACAAGCCAGCACTATATAAAAAAATGTAAATAAAAGATATTGACTTGTAAAGCGTATGCAAAAAAAAGTTAATTAGTAGTATAAAAGCAAATCAAAACTGTATGAATGTTGGCATTCTAAAGGACTCCTTTTGCTACAATGGTACACTACGCATTCAAATGAGAATCCATATTTGGTTACTCACTCACCAGATCGACTCTTCCCTAACAAGATTCAGGTTTAATTTCAAGACAGAAAGGGGGATATATTTACAAGAAAATGCAGAAGATCGGTGTTACGCCAAATTTGGCAACGCCGTGCTCCAACATTTTCAAAACGACGCAGGGATGTGTGGTATTTACAATAATATGGCACCCCCCTGTGTTTCCGCTGGTGCTAATAAAAATGGTGCCTTTAGCACCAGTGCAGAAACCCTTTCGCCATGTTGCAAGTGTGTCTGCCCCACAGGGGCAATTGTTCATGTGCTGAATAATTTCTCCTTTGTATCGCCATTCTAAGCCCAGGTATTACCAGGCCATAGTTTTTGGAGCTGCCCCAGCCTTGTAAATCTGGGGCAGCCTCAAAAAGCAATGGGTGTTGGAGTGGAACACCCACAGAAACACCCATTGCCCGCCCCTTTGCCGCAGAAGATTGCGGCGGAAAGGGGCATATTTACAAGATGGCGTTAAGTGGCTTAGCGCCACCTTGTAAATATGGGGAATGGCACAACGCCATCGGCGTGTCAAAACAATAGACGTTCCGGTGACGTTAGGGGCTTGTAAATATGCTCCTAAATATTCTTCCTGAACCAATACAAGAAAAACTATGGGAAAGACCTATTAACCAATTGCTACCATCAATCAAAATGTGTTTACTTAAGTTTTAAAATAAACCATGGAACAAGATGGTTCTGTAACACACTCTCAGAGCTGGTTCTCTACCAATAAACATGTCCTCACAGTAATTTTCGAAATTTTCAACAGGGAAGGCTGAGATGTAAACCTATTACAAAGTTGTTGTCGGTTTAAAGGCCAATATCTTGCACAGATGACTTGTTTATGAGTTAGTCTAGTGGCTTCATGTTAAAATTATTATTCCCAGGCCGGGTGTCTATTATATTAATTAATGCATCCAAATAGACGAAATAATGACAAGGAAAAGCAGACAGGCAATGTATTTTATTAAATGTTAGCGCAGGCGGCGAGTCCTTCAGATCAGAGCTCAACTGAATGAGGAAAGGAGCGGAGATTCGGCTGCAGGGCCATCTGCTCGTTTTAAAGGAAGGGCTCGATGTTAATTTCCAGGGCAGAGCATGGCATGGTAAGCTCGAACTTTGTAATAACATCAGGGTGGAGCACTCCCAGCTTCCCGATGCTTCTGCTGCCAGCAAAGACCTCAGCGCATCGTCCAGGAAAGAAGGCTGGATCTGCAAAGATTAAGAAAAAACAGAAAAATCAACATTTCACCCAAGATTAACTCGTATTTTTGTTACTATATTGGATCAATGTACCACCATCATTTTCTGCCCACATTAATTTTCTCTTATGAGAAGTTTTCCATCTGCATTAAGGCATTGAAATGTTATATCAACATAACTCTGCCTCCATAGTTCTTTTCCAGGTAGCCAGATGGCAATGTAACATCAAAGGTGCAAGGAATTCACTCTAAAATAAATAAATACATATGACAGTATGTGCTCAGCCGGGGTGCAAAGACCTGGCTAACCCACACACATTGGCCATTCCTTTTTAGTAAACGTTAAGCTGTCTATTTATACACTGAGGGCCAGATTTATCATTGTATTGTGTTGCCCATCACACATGTCTTTGCAAGGGTAACGCAACGCAGATTTCCCACGCAATGCCGCAGTGCGTGGCCCTGCGTGGCTTGGTAAATCTGGAGTAATGCAAGGCAGCACAAGTCATGGTTTTATTTTACTCTGCCTTGGGAAGGTGGTTCCATGGGTGGAGCGTGGGTGTTTCCACGCTTCTACTCATGGATTTTGGCGCATTCCCAGATTTGCCAAGACTGGTAAACCCGCCAATGCACCTAAATGCTACACCTTCCCTGGGGAAGTGCGGCAAGGAGAAATCGCTTTATTTCTCCTTGTTGTTTTTCCTCTATGTAAGTGTCCTGCATTCCTGCCCTTTTCCTTTCACGCAACGCATACAGTTGTCTTGCTACACTGCATGAAATATTGATAAATCTTGTCCTAAATGTTGGGATAGAAATGGTAAAGATTAACACATGGATAGGACTTGTAAACCAGAGGGCAACAGTACCCACAAGTTTAATGTTGGCTGAATTGGATCACGTTCCTAAGAGGGGCGGACAACATAACGGCGGTTAACTCACCACGCTCCACCAAAAAAGGCGAGATGTGGCTCCCCCTAGACAACTACGTGGCCACGCACAAACCACCTTAGACAGACACTACTAGCCTCCCCACAGCCCATACATTGGTGTGTGACATATGAACGACCACGCCACACTTTCCTGCCCGCTCTTCCATTTTTCTCTTTCCCCTATCCTTTTTCTTCTCTCCTTTACTTTCCTCGCGCGAGGGCGGTACGCGGAACGACCGTGGGCCAATGTTAGCCAGTACCACGCCAGACAACGAATGTAACATACACCTAACTATGTAAACCTTATGCCCACTGTAACCTTATGGCGCATAAGACACCAGTACTGCCTTCGCTTCACATGTTCTGTTAAAATCTCCTTAATGGGGGGGGCGTGGCTAGCAGCCGAGCATGGCGGCAGCTTAATAGAGGAGCTCCGCGAGTGAGGCGATATCCCCCATATATCCGCCACATTGATCCGTCCAATTTTTCACTCCGGTGGGGCTGACCAGGTCTGGGACCGGGCGGAATCCCGCAGAGGCGTCTAGAGAGCAAACGAGCACCCGAGACAGAAGCGAGACAGAAGAAGGATACTCCGGTGCGGTGAGGCCTGTGCGAGACAGAAAGCAGCGGCCTGCCCTAAGACCGAAGCCCGGGCGGAAGTGAGGTGGCGGCGGGACTCGGGCGCAGGAAGTGATCGGCGACCGGGACCTTGGAGCGCCATTGCAGAAGGAGGCAGCGGCGGTGCACTAGCTATCGGCGACAGGCACGAAGGGAGCATCGGCGCCACGCCAGGAGCCTGGGGAAGCCCCGTTCTACGGCCGAGACGCCCGGGAAGCCAGTGCACCCAGAGACGGAGGAAAGCGAGCCGGGCGACCGGCAGACAAAGCGCAGATAAAAGTAAGGGGCAGCACTGGGACCCCCCCCCCCGTGGGACACGAGGAGGAAGGAGGCAGAGAAGCGGCGAGTCCAGAAGGGGCCCCCCTAGCGAGAATCGAGATCCGGGGTCGGCCGGGGGCTGCGATAGTCTGCTCGAATCGCACATGGCCATCCCCAACCACAGGCATACGCCCAGTCGGAACCCCCAGTAGCGGCCAGCCCAATCGACGGCCGAAAGTGCGAGGAAGTGCGTGGGGGCTGCCACGAGGGACGGGGGCAGTTGGGATTGCACAGTGGCCACTCCAATAGCCTGTGCGCTGGGACAGAGCAGGAACTTGCTGAGGAGACACCACACACCCCGCAGACAGGACTGAAAGTCAGTGCAGCCTAAGGTGGCGGAAGGGTCGCAGCGACACCCAGAAGCGGGAGAAACGCCGGAATCCTGACGCCCCCCCCCCCCCGTGAAGTGATCCTGGCCTAAGGTGGCCGCGAGACAACTACGGCCGAATAGACTCCCGGAGGCTGAGGGGGGATACATCGCCCGCACCTGGCGCACGGAGCCTGAAGACACGGCGACCCCACGCACCAGGAGTGGGGCGGACTCGGGAAGGATCATGACAGGGAGAGGCCCCAAAAACAACCCTGTGCAGGCGAGACTGGACAAATTCGCCTACGATAAAAACACATCACCGCAAGGGGACTCCCGTACTTCGACGGGCGGGTCCCGGGAGGGGGAAGGCACGAAGAAGCCGACGCTGGAAGATGTGATGCGTGCCCTGGCGCAGGTCCAAACCACAGTGGGCTCTACTGCAACGGAAGTCACCCTGATTAGGGCCGACCTCCACAAGATGACAGAGAGTAAAACAAGTGGAGGTGGTAACGAAATCCCTGGTGGAAGACGTCTCTGAATTACAAATTGCAATGGAGAAAATGGCGGCTGAAAACAAATTCCTCAGAGCCAAGATGGACGATCAGGAAGGGCGCTCGAGGAGGAACAACGTCCGCATTCTGGGAGTGCCGGAATCGGAGGGGAAGGGGGCGACGGACATTTATGTCGAGGATTTGATCAAGACACACCTGCAGCCGAAGGGCCTCTCACACTTCTTTTCGGCGGAGAGGGCCCACAGAGTGCCGGGTGGAACGCCCAAGCCGGGGGCGGCCCCTAGGCCTATCCTGGCGAGACTCTTCAACTTCCGAGACCGGGACGCCATCTTGCAGGCGGCGAGGGTTTCCCCACCCGTCCGTATTCAGAACTCGACTATCGCCTTCTTCCCGGACTACACTGTGGAGGTGGCTCGCAGAAGGAAGACTTTCCTAGAGGTCAAGAAGGCGTTGAGGGCGAAGGAATTGCCCTACTCTATGATCTTCCCGGCGCGTCTCCGAGTGGAAGCGGAGGGCAAGGCCTGGTTCTTTGAGACGCCGGAGGCAGCACAAGACTGGTTGGAGGGCTGGAGAACCACGAACCAATCTCATCGCACGAAGAGACAGGACCGGACACACAGAAACGATAGGCCCCCTGAATCGCAGACATTCGGAAGGGACCGAGGGAATACTTCACCGACGCTGGAGAGTCAGGGCGCTGAAGGAGGGGTGGAATGCGGACTCTACGAGAGACGCTGTTTAACTGTCCGTTAAGATGATAACTGGCGGGAGGACAAGCCTGGGCACTGGGCCTGGGGGACTCACAGGAGGGCAGGGATGTCGCCTGCTCCGGAAGATTCTCCACCCCAGCGCGCAAGTACACTGTTCAAGGGATGGGTTAAGCACTCTGCTAAGTTGGGGAGGCGGGCGGTTGCAAGTCCGTTAAGCAGGGAGGCAGGGAGGGGGGGGGGGGTTGGGGCTGTTTACATGTTATAGTAGTTCCACGAGCAAGGTCTAACGCTTCACCGGTACGGAGGTACTGCCTGGGTCTGACGCTATGCGGGCGCACCCCGAGACGGGGACCCGAATACCACAATTTACTTTGCAAATCACATAATGCAGGACGCACAAACACGGGCAGCTGAGGAGGGGACGCTGCGAGCCCGGGTAACGCCGCTCAAGCTCATGTCATGGAATGTGCGAGGGCTGGGGGACAAGATCAAAAGGGGGTTGGTGCTGAATGCGGTCAAGAGGTTGGGGCCAGCCTTGGTGCTCCTCCAGGAGACGCATCTTACAGGGTCAGTGACGAAAGCGCTTGACAGAAAGGGATACAAGATGGTGGTGCATTCAGAGTTCTCCACAGGTTCGAGGGGTACGGGCATTCTGTTGAAAAAGTCAGCACAGTTTATTACACTTAGCACCAAGGTGGATGCGCTGGGGTGTTTCGCGGCGCTCCAGGGCCAATGGGAGGGGAGACTCCTGAATGTGGTATCCGTGTACGTCCCTCCAGCACTACACTCGACCATACTTCCAGAGCTGGGCAAATTCCTGTTAGATCTGCCTGAGGGAGACACGATAATAGGGGGAGACTTCAACGCAATACTTGATCCCACTGCAGATAGGGTGCCGGCATTGACACACACGGGCGGTCCCTCTCAGTTGCAGAGGTTCATGACAGCACTGGGACTGATCGACATATGGCGATACTTACACCCTGCTGCGAAACAGTACACTTACCATTCCACGGTGCACAATAGTCTGACACGAATTGACTACTTCATGGCGCTGGGAGGGGGTCTACAAAATATTGACACTGCTGAGATACACCCTAGAGGGATATCTGACCACTCACCAATCACTCTCGAGCTCTCCACGCAGGAACGGAAACGTAAAAGAATATACCCAATACACGCATCATACCTCCGCATTCCTAAGGTTAGTAAGATACTTAAAACGACGACGTCCCACTACTTTAGGGAGAACACTGAGTCAGTGGAGTCAGCGGCTACCCTATGGGAGGCTTACAAGACGGTGTTGCGGGGCCAGGCCATTGCCACTATAGCAGGACACATAAGGGAGAAACATCATGAAAGGTCGGAATTGGAACTGGCACTGCATGCGGCGACGGCGACACACGAGGCAGATCCCACGCCAGAGGCCGCCCAGACAGTCCTACTAAACCAACAAAAGCTTAGGGAACATATTTAGGCTACAAACGTTGTCCCAGATCGCAGACACGGCCCATAGAATATACGACATAGGGGACAAGGCAGGAAGAATGTTGGCATGGCTAGACAAGAGGGGAGGCAGTGCCAGGGGAATCCAGCGTATTCGCGATAAACAGGGGCGGCTTTGCACGTGCCCTGAAGAAATAGTGGAGACATTAGCTGACTACTTTGAAGGGGTATATACGCCAGAATGTGCGGTGACAACAGCAATGGCGAGAGCAGCACTAGAGAATATCCCCATACCCACGCTCTCACCGGAGGAAGGGGCTGAACTAGAGGCGGATATCACGATGGAGGAGATCCAAAGGGCGATCCACGCAGTCAAGCCGGGAAAAGCGACCGGGCCGAATGGTGTCCCGATAGAATGGTTCCAGTCAGCAGCGGATGGGCTAAGTGGACCCCTGCTAGCTATGTATCATGACAGCCGGGAAAAGGCCATACTTCCGGTGGATCAGAGGGTGGCGACTATAGTTGCAATCCCCAAGCCCGGTAAGGAGCCGGAGGAGTGCGGGTCATATCGCCCCATCTCCCTGCTCAACGCCGAGCTTAAGATCTTGGCTAAACTCCTCGCCACTCGGTTGATGGCCTTCCTGCCCCACCTAATACACCCAGACCAGTCGGGCTTTATGCCTCACAGGAATACTGCCCTCAACCTCCGTAGGGTACATAATGTACTGGCTAAGGCTGACACGCTGACGACAAGGCGGTGATCCTGGCGTTGGACGCTAAAATGGCGTTCGATATGGTGGAGTGGGAGTACCTGTTCGAAGTCCTAGAGCGTATGGGTTTCGGCCCGAAATTCGTGGCCTGGATTCGTCTGCTGTATACCGAACCATTAGCACACGTGGTCGCCAACGGCCATATCTCCCGGACGTTCCATTTAGGGCGAGGCACCCGTCAAGGCTGCCCGCTCTCGCCATTGCTTTTTGCAATTGCATTGGAACCCCTAGCATCCCAGATACGATCCACCCCATTGCTGAAGGGGATTGTCTGGACTGAGGGATGGGAAGACCGACTGTCACTGTACGCAGATGACATGTTGGTGTATTTATCGGAACCAGAACGGGGGGTACCGGCACTACTGAAACTTTGTGACGAGCAGGGGAAGGTGTCGGGGTACACTCTGAACTGGAGCAAGTCGGAAATGTATGTACTGCGGGGCCCGTCCCCCGAGCTGGGAGACACGTGCCCTCTCAAAATGGCGGGATCTTCATTCCGATACCTGGGGGTCCATGTTACGAGGGACCCAGCGGAATTCTTCCACAAGAATCTGTCGCCACCACTTGAGCGCCTAAAACAGGATGTTAGATTCTGGGCGGCGCTACCGCTGACACTGTTGGGTAGAGCGGCACTCTACAAGATGATGTCGCTGCCCCGGTTCCTGTACATCCTGGAGAATACTCCATACCCGGTCCACAATAGATATTTCGGGAAGGTGTCCGCTGTGGTTGCTGGTCTACTGTGGAACAACCGCCCGGCAAGGATAGCTCAGGCTAAACTACATAGGGGGTGGTATGATGGAGGGATAGCGCTACCAAACCTGCAACTCTATTATTGGGCCGCCCAATTGAAATCCATAAATCAGTGGCTGCATGTGCCACAGGACGACCCGGCATACCGGGCGGACAGACAGCAGTTGGGTACCAGCACTATCCTAGCCCCACTCTATGACCTGAGGAAGGTGCGTACACTCGTCGGGCCCACGAAGCTCGCGGTGACGCTGTGGCATAAGGCACAGGCGCAACTGGGATGGAAAGGGACAATCACGAGACTGACCCCTCTATGGGACGCGAGGGCCCTGGGTAACCTGAGGAGTAGTAAGGGATTTGCTTCATGGGACAACATAGGTCTGTCCACGGTGGGAGACTTGTGGGACAGGGGTACAGTAATCCCTTTTGACCAACTGCGACAGCAATATGAGATGGGACCCACGGAACAGTATCGATATATACAAGTGAGACATGCTTTGCTAACTGCCATTCCCGGCGGTACGACACTCCCAGAGGCGTCACCCTTGGAGGACAGGCTGCTTACAGACTACATGCAAGAGCGAGCAACCTCCCTCACATACCGTAAACTAGTAAATAACCTGGCGGACCCGACCATAGCGCTAAAAGCCAAATGGGTGGAGGAGGTAGGGGACATGGACGAAGCGGAATGGAATGAGGCGTTGGCGGCACCCAAAGAAGTGGGCATATCGGCGAGATTTCGCCTTGTGCAACTCAAGATCTTGCACAGGGTGTACTATACACGTACGTTGCTCTACACAATCCACAGAACGCAAAACCCATATTGCCTGCGTGGGTGCGGGGAGGAAGGGACGCTGTTCCACACCTTATGGGATTGCTCCCGCATTCAAGAGTTCTGGAGGCAGGTCATGAGGACTATTTCACAAACCTTGGAGGTGTCCCTGACTCCCGAACCTCGTAAATGCCTCCTCAACATATGGGAACCCACTGACCTCACCAGACACGGGCGGCAATGGGCCACATTGGGTATGGTAATAGCCAAGAGGGACATAGCGCAGAAGTGGGGGGCGGAGTCCACCCCGACGCTACCACAATTGTGTGCGAGCATGGACAGGGTCATGCTAGTGGAAAGAACAGTGTACACAGTCAGGGCGTGCCCGCGTAAGTGGAACAAGATATGGCTCCCGTGAAACACATTTAGGGGGGATCTATGTGACCCACTGGAAGAGGAAGACTCACTGACATCAGACGAGGAAGGCGAAGAAGACTCGCCGGAGTAACAGGAAGGGAGTCCGGACACCTACCGCAGGAGGGAGGCTAAATGCAGAGCGGGGAGGAGTGGGGAGGGACACATGGCAGCAGTGGCACAGGGGAGGACACCGACCACGGAGGGTGGGTTCAGAACGGACCGCAGACACTGGGTATGCGTCCAATGATACGCGAGAGATCACTCAGGACCACACAGGGGTGCAGTACACAATGTTAGAAACACTGGGGACCGAAAGTTGTAACTACTAGTTGGTTTGACTGTTCAAAGTTTTAACAGAAAATTAGACCTCTAAGATTCGCGTTGAGATATAGACGCACCCGCAGGGGTGACAGTGAACTGCCGCCGCGCCCCAGGGATGGCGACTAAAAGGCTGTGTATCAAGACGAACAACAAGTATGACAATATGATGGCGGCCGGCCCCGGGGTTGTTGGCCAGAAGCTGTGTAAAGTGATTGTTTGAACAATAAAGGTCTTTGAAAAAAAAAAAAAAATCTCCTTAATAAAATCTTTTGAAATAAAAAAAAAATTTAAATATATATATATATATTTTTTTTTAAGTGATCCTCAAAATGAAACGTCCTTACATGTTGAGGTTTTTCATTCAAAACAGATCATTGCTGTGAAGAAAACTACATTTCTAAGGAACAGATCTTGATCACGTGACTTGCACAGCCTGGGCACACACAAAAGAAACTCGACAAACCTCCGAGATGACCTGAAACTTGAAAGCTTCCCATCCCACCTCATTATGTGTTAGTAAATAGAGCTTTCTGTCATCCGAGGGCTGAGCAAGAATGTCACGCCTGATTACACGCCGCATTACCAGTAACCCGAGCTGCATTCCTTATCTGTGCAGGCCTTTCAAGGAGTCTCATGTATACTGTACAAACCGCAGCAAAGGCCGTCCCAGAGGAAGTCTGTAATCACTCCCCACTTCAAAACAAACACTCGGCCCTTTCCCCTTCTTTGTTTGGAGAGTGATTTTACAGTAGCGAACACAGGGCACTTTGTAAACACACCACGCTTTTCCTTTGGGGTGTCCCACCTCTACAAGGGTTCGCTTTAAAATAACAACCTATAACTTTCCCTCCTCGCTGAAGATAAAACTGCGCGCGAGGACGTGCCCTCAAATTCGAACATGTCTGCACCCTGGCAATGCTACTTTATTTAACCGAAGTTCCTGCGAGTTGGAACACACAAAAAACTAAGATTCGCCAAAGCAGACGGTCACTGAACCTCAGAATGCAACCGAAAAGGAGGCATTTAATGCACGGTCGATGAATCTTTAGAGGCCTCTCCAAACCTTCAATCATTTCAGCATGTCGCCTTCTCTGGATATCTAGACTGTTAACACACATCTAGGTTTTGTAAAACAGAATCATATTTTCAATCGTGTAAATTAGTATTTTAAAACATATCAGGGGAGTCATATCATACCAATTCATAGGCATACTTTCTGGGAGTTATAGTTTTGTATCAATCACGAAATACATTTTTTTTTAAAACACCATATAAAAAAATACAACAATGCACACTATGAATCATGTTTGCTGTTGGGTGGAGTTTAGATATTGGGGTGTTCGCCAATTCCTTCTGTGGCCTGTTGGCGTTCTACATTCTCGGGCCAGACTAAAGTCTCCGACTATGAGATTACCTGAAGGAAGGACACCATAGAAAGAATGGTAGGAGATAGGCTGCCTTCCAATGGTACATGTCAGTGGAGGTGACGTGATTTATTAGATGACTGTTTTTCCTCCCATGGTGTTTTTGGGTTGGGGTGGGAGGCCGATCTAACCCCTAAATTATAATCCATGCAAGTTGAATGAGTTTTGTCATGGGTCACACTTCAAGGAGCTCCTCCGGATGGAGGGGGATGTCTTATGGCCCTCTACCTAGCTCCGATCAGTTATGATATTGTCATGCAGCCAATAAGTCATCCTACTGATATAAGCGGTTGGGTACCACTCCCCACTGTGCAGCATTTACGAGTCGTCGTCTTCTTTCCTGGGGGGGTACAGCTCTTTGCTTGGGTCTATGTGGCTAACAATGGATTCTTACTTCCCGGTTAACCACTATGCATCCTCTATTTACATTATGTGAACAAAATCTTGATAGGAGTATGGTCTGCCAGGCTCGCCTAGTCACCCCATTCCATCTCAAGTTCTACCTGGTTGGGTTTTTAATTAATTACTTATTGACCGAGCACCTGCACCGCATGCCTAAGAAGGTTTTTTCCAAATGTGGCTAGCATTTCCATACCACACCCTTTTTGCTTGGGAAGTAGTTTCACGTGTTCATTGCCATCTCTCTGAAAATGTCCTCCCTGCTTTACATAGGCAGGGATTCACAGGTACTGAGTACCAGCACTTCTTTCATTTCAAAAGAAGAGCATCTGCGCTTCAAGCAGAAGATGCAATACTTTTACCAGGAGAGTACCAAGACTGCTGAAAAAGAGTTTCTGCACTTTCATATTTCCACCTCAAGCCCCATGATGACTGGCATCTCTTTGAATAAAGATGTTTTGCCACACTCATGCAGCTAAAATCCCTACCTTACAGAAATAAAGTGCAGACCTGCAGAGATTTAACAGTGTATGTAAGTAATATGCTTATAGAGCGCACCAATGCTGAGGCGTCTTGGCGCTATAGCAGGACACTGAATTAGCATCAGGAGGAGTGTCTCAGCAGTACATGTGGAGCTCTCAAGTGATCTTACCATGAGAGGTTCCTCTTCGTCCAATATTCTGCATTTCAGTGCACAGGTAAAGGCAGATTCGGTTCCACTCAGGTAGGACAGAATGACAAGGCACCAGATCAAGTTTCAATCTGAGTACAGATTTTTTATTTTCTTTAGAAGCAGCAAGAGGGTCACACGGTAAATTCTAAACTAATCCCAAGGCATTCATGGATCCCTCGAGCATTACATCGCACCACAGTCACAGTTTGCCTGCATTACACTGCATTCCCATGATGAGGTACAGTTAAAAGGTAGAGTGTCATGCCATCCTTGACAAGTTCTTCTCACCTACCACCCTCATCACCAGATAGGACATTGCTACTGGCCATATAAGCTCGGTTGAAGGCACCTTTGTTGAGAGGGTAGTAGTAAATCTACAAAATATAGCCCTGACATAATACTAGTTGCCATGAAGTAGACCGTCTATACAACAGACACTGAAACGAAGAAATAAAACTGCCCGACAGAATAAGTGCTTGGCAAACGTGTGCAGTGATGCTCATAGTTTCCTTACACAACTCTTGAAATAATAGTGCAGCGAATCAATTTTCATGGCTGTTTGAAGTGTCTTTCATTATCGTACCAGACAAGGTGGAGTCAACAAGTTTCAATTAAAACACTAAGAAAGCATTCGCAGGGATTGACGTCATCCAAAAGGAAAGCAGAGTGGAAACAGTACTCCACAAACTGATGAAGGATTTGACATTTGGGGAACTCTGCAGTTGAAAACAACTGCAGATATAGGGTGGTAAACTCAAATAACAACATGTTTTTGCAAGGCGCATGTTCACACCTTACGGCATCTTAGCACTGAATAACAGGTGTTAATTGTGGCCCACCTCAATGATACTCACTCTACCGACCTCAGAACAGTGAAAGACTGAGTGGGCCCATAAAGATCTGAACCTTTGTGCAAGAGGTTAAACCCTGGGGTGGAGGAGTTATTCCTCTGAGCCACCAGGCTGGAACATTCACAGGATGGAAGATCACTGGCAGGAAAAATGTCTCAAACCTAAGAGATCCAAGATGCACATGGATCTGCACAGAAAAGCAGACTGTGGAAATATCAGGGCCTGGTTTGAGAAATGTATTTATTTTTTATTATTTAAATTTACAGAATGTAGCTGTGACCTGAAACGTATCCTGGTGCTTGACGAGCAGTAGGCCAAATCGGCCACACTCAAAAGGATAGACACCCACTCTTTAACAAGCCATGGCTTTAAAGCCTTCCTCAAGGCCAGTAGATCAGTGGCAGCTCTCAGTGAGTGAGGGGAGTGTTCCGCTGCCTCGCAGCCAGCACTGACAAGGTACAGCCTCCTGCCCTGGATCTCTGAAACTTGGGAGACCACTACAAAGTTGGCCTTTGATGATCGCAGAGATGTGTTGCCCGTTCCAGCATGGCCACTATTGGGAATGCACTGTTCTAAATATAAACATGCGACCTTGGTGTCCTTAGAACTCAACAGTGAATGTTTCGCACTGAATAAATTGAAGACAAGGAGCTGGGTCAGCCGAAACGTTCTCAACAACCAAGGGTGGTGAATTTTCCTGTGGAGACCTCGTTCTGCCTGAAACTGTTCTACAAACTACTTAGTTTTCTGACAAAACAGAACTATGTTGGAGGAGAGCTTGGCATCCACAGAAGATGTATTTCTTTGTGGAGTGATCTTGAATTGAGACTGTATAGGGTCCTAACTTCTCAAACCAGGAGGCTAGTTCGAGATGGGATGAGGATTCTTATAATATGGTCCATGTGAATAAAGTCCGGGAACATTCTGACCCATACACTGTGAGCCATTTATAATTTGCACAGAAGCTTGCTATGAAGAACCATATAAGGATTATAGTTAACAAAGTCTTTGGAAAAGCATGTTAGATTAGTGGTAACAACATTATCTGAGCAAAATGAGAAGCAACAACCATTGTCGGCCTGATACCGACTCAACAGTCAAGGATTTGTTAAACACAAAGGCTCCCAATTTTGGCAGTGACATTAAAGTATATGTGTTTTCTGGAACATAATAGTTGCTGTGAAAAAGGAAACACTGGGTGTGACATACCAAGGAAATTCAGTCCATAATATCAATGTCTTCTCAAAGTATCTCATTCTAACAGCAGCAACGTTTAATCTGACAGTGCAAAGGGCCATACTGCACAAGCTACATCTACATGAGGATTCTTTACAGGCTAATGGGGTTGCCAAGAGTTCATTTAATTAAAGCTTTTGTGGTATTTGCTTAGTAACCTTTAGTGGTATCTTTCGGGATCAGGCAGTAGGGCCATTTCGGTGACACTGGGGTTAATTTTATGGCAAGACCGGAGGCTCCTATTATGCTTACTTATCTTGCATTTTAATAAACAGCAGCCAAGATAAGTGTAAAACTACAGTTCCCAGAGGGCCAGGCGACAACTGGGCCATGGGAACGAGAAAAAACGAGATAACAGTAACCAATCAGAGTACACCTAATAGATAAGAGTCCACACTGACTGCGCAGCTTCCTCTTTTCTTGCTGCTCGCAGTCAGATAAGTGTTCTCTTATCTATGCTCGCTATATTTTATATTAATTTATGCATATTTGTGTTTACAGCTTAATATTTCTGCTCCTGTGTTCACGCGCTGTTGCGTTGCTCTGCTAGCGCTTTGTGCGCTTCCTTTTATTTACAGTTGTTCCGCTTCCTCACGCTTGTTTACTCCCCCGTCCCCGCCCCCTCAGTGGTCTCTCCCGCTCCGCGGTCTTCGCGCTTGTTCGCGAACGTTCTCACCGCTTGGAGCTCGCCTGCCTCACCGGCGCCGGAGCCCGTTTTTATTTCTTCCCGCTTCCCTCGTTGCTTCCTCGGCCGCTCTCACTCGCTCTCACAGAGCCGGCTGCTCGACTGCCTCCAGCCCAGTTTCCTCGCTCATTTCTGCCCGCCCCTGCCCTTCCCCTGTTCACGCCCCCTGTACTTTCTCAGGCATTAACCCTTCCCTAACCCTGCTGGCTGCAATGGAACATGAGAGCTCTTCTGAGGAAAACTCCTCTTCTGTGGATAATGGGTCTCTCAAGCAGGACCTTCACAGGTTTATTAACACCTCAGTTGAACAGGCAATGGAAGTGTCTATGAAAAGACTATCAAAAAATATGGAAAATTCCATGGTCAGCATGTTGTCCAAGGTTTTGGCCCATTCTGCGGGGGATAGCAGAAAACGCAAGGTGGATCACTCTGCTTCTGTGCATAAGTCAAAAAAGTCAGCTATGGTTAGCGAGTCTCCCTCGCTTATGGACGAGGACTCAGTGCCTCACAGGCCTCCTACTAAGGAGGGGTTTGTCGGTTCCGAAGGAAAAAAGAAGCAAAAATCTAAGCACACAGAGTCCCCTATAAAGAAATTAATGATTTCCACCATCTTGGACACAGATGATGATATGCCTGATGCTGACGACCTATTTGATATCTTTGACGTCACTGACCCCCCCCCCCCCTAAACTTCCCAAATGTGATTCTTTTAACTTCGAACCTGTTTTTGACTCGGAGGGTCTCCCTATGTTTGACCCGTCCTCCATTCGTCATCCAAATTCGACTGAATGGCTACCCTCTCACCATGTTGGAGAATATATTTCCGCCCGCCTTCGTCTCCCTCTTGAGGCGACTGTGCGTTCCAGGTTGAAGTCTGAATGTCCCAAACCAGCCCTTCCAGATAAGATCACCCTTGTTCCTACCATCGATCAACCTCTCCTTACCTTCTTCTCTAAATTTGGCAAGGACCCTCGTCGTGGGGTAGACAAGGCATGGCCCACTTGTCAAGACAAGTTATTGGACATTGTGGGTCCCTTAGCCCGCATCTTCGACATGGCAGAGTCTGCCCGTCTTGATGGTTCAGATCTTTCAGCCGAAGACATTTCCATGTGGGTGCAACGTGCTTTTTGCCTTCTGGGCAACGCCAATGCTGCCATTACCCACGAAAGACGTAAGGGCCTTTTGATCAAATTGGATCCCAAACTGGCCAACCTTGCTCCTATGGACCCCGGCTCTAAGGCGAATGGTCTTCTCTTTGGGGAGAATTTGGTGCGCGACATCAGTCGGTTTGTCTCTACCTTCGCTTCCCTTGACAAGGCTCAGCAATCTATCAAAAAGACTTTTGCTCCTCGGGTTTTTGGCCGGGCCGGACGAGGCAGGGGTCGCTCTTCCGGCCGTCCCTACAATCAAGGCTCCAAGAATTCTTACGACAACACCCAAGAATACAAGCCGCGCTTCTACCCACAACGAGGCCGTGGTTTCCGCGGCCGAGGACGTCAAGGTTATCGCAACTCCAACTCCAATCAACCAGGTAAGCCCGTCTTCTTTCCCTCCTGTAGGGGGTCGATTGAAACTGTTTCTACCAAAATGGCAATCCATAAGTGCAGACCCGTGGGTCCTTTCCACGGTTCAAGGCTATCTTATAGAATTTTACTCTCCTCCTGTCCAGATCTTTTTCCCTCCGCCTCCCGTGTTCTCTCTGCACATGGCAAATCTCATTTCCACCGAGATAAGCTCTCTCTTACAAAAACAAGCCATTCAAATTTTTCCTCACGACTCTACAGGCTTTTTAAGCTCCATTTTTCTGGTTCAAAAGAAGAACAAGAAGTTACGCACTGTCATAAACCTAAAATGGTTCTACCACTTTGTGGTGTATCGTCATTTCAAAATGGAGACGATCCTTCATCTGAGGGACACCCTTCGCCCCCGCGATTGGATGGTTCGTTTGGATCTCCAAGACGCCTATCTCACAGTTCCAATTCACCAGTCTCACTGGAAGTTTCTCCAATTCCAATGGTCCGGTATGACCTACTGTTTCACATCTCTTCCTTTTGGTCTCTCCTCGGCACCATGGTGCTTCACGAAACTACTGAAGCCCGTGGTCGCTTTTCTTCGCTCTCTTGGTATCCGGCTCATAATCTACTTGGACGATATCCTTCTTCTGAATTCGGACAAGCAGGGTCTTCTTTCAGATCTTCAGACCACTCAGAGTCTTCTTTTGGACTTAGGTTTTCTGGTAAACCTCGAGAAATCCTCTCTGGTCCCTTCTCAGAACATGGAATTTCTGGGCTTCCTAGTGGATTCGGTGGCGGCGTCTTTACGCCTTCCCCTTTCCAAAATTTCCAAAATCAAAGCGGAAATCGCCTCGGTGTTACATCTTTCTGTCATCTCGCTCAGGTCTCTGGCCCGGATTGTCGGTCTTCTTTCTTCTTCTATTCAGGCGATATTTCCGGGCCCTCTGCACTACCGGGCCCTTCAGCGCTTGAAGATCAGACACCTTCGCCAAGGCCTCGCTTACTCAGACGTCATCGCTCTAGACCAAGAGTCCCGCACAGAATTGCAATGGTGGATAGACCATTTAGATGCGTGGAACGGGCGCACTATCTTCGCCACATCCCCAGATCTTGTGTTGGAATCCGATGCCAGTCTATCGGGCTGGGGCGCCCGATGTGGTCCAATCTCGACTGGAGGAGCATGGTCAAGAGAGGAGTCCAGACTGCACATAAATTGTTTAGAGATGCTTGCTGGCTCCTTTGCAATCAAAAGTCTTTCCAAAGACAGGATCCGCTGTTCCATACTCTTACGCATGGACAATGTTTCTGCGGTTCGTTACATAAATCATCTCGGCGGCACAAAGTCCAAACCCCTGGCGGACTTAGCCAGAAGTCTGTGGGAATATTGTCTAGCCCATCATCTCTCCTTGACAGCGGAGTACCTTCCGGGCAACCTCAATTCAGTGGCCGATTGGCACTCGCGGTTCCTGCGCGACTCCAGCGACTGGAGGCTTTGTCCCTCCGTCTTTCATTCTCTTTCAACTTTATGGGGTCCCTTTTCTATCGATCTCTTTGCTTCTCGCCTCAATTCTCAATTGCCCCAGTTTTACAGCTGGAGACCAGACCCCTTGGCTCTTGCCACGGATGCCTTCCTCCAAGTTTGGTCTCGTCAACTCCATTATGCCTTTCCTCCTTTCCTCATGATCAACAGAGTGCTGGCGCAGATTCGTCGCCAGGAATCCTCGCTGGTACTGGTGGTTCCTTTCTGGCAATCCCAAATTTGGTTCCCTGTTCTTCTGGAGTTGGCGATGGATTTTCCTGTACTTCTGCCATCCTTCGACGATCTTCTTCTCAACCCTCTCGGCGAGCGTCACAGCTTGATCCTGGACCACTCTCTCACTCTGTCGGCCTGGAAAGTTTCCGGCCTCCCCCTTCTAACATCCTCATTTCACAAGAGGCTGCTCACTTTATCAACCAGGCCTGGGCCCCGGGCACTTCCAAAGCCTACAAATCCGCCTGGTCTCTTTGGGCAAGCTGGTGTCTGGAAAGGTCTCTCGATCCCTTTTCAACCTCTTTAAGTTCTGTTATCAACTTCTTAGCTTCTCAGGCCAGTGCTGGGAAGGCCTATCGAACCATTAACCTCTATCGTTCTGCTATCTCCCTTCATCATACCCACATTGATGACAAGCCCGTTGGGGCTCATCCTCTGATTTGTCGCCTCCTCAAGGGCGTTCGATGCTCCAAACCACCGTTGGCTAAGTATACTTTTTTGTGGGATGTTTCTGTTGTACTTAAATTGTTCTTGAATTGGCCCTCTAATTCTGCTTTGTCTCTCAAAATGTTGTCAGCCAAACTTACAATGTTGCTTTGCTTGGTGTCTATCAAAAGAGTTTCTGACGTCCGAGCCTTGGATGTTTCTTCTCGCCTTTTTTCCCCTACAGGTGTGCTGTTCCAGATTCGCAGACGCACAAAGACTAACTTAGACTCTGTTTTTTATCCCTATTTTCCCGATCAACCCCAACTTTGTGTGGGACAGTGTTTAAAAATGTATGAACAAAAGACCGCTGATCTCAGAACGCCCTCTTGTTCCCAACTTCTCATTTCCTTTCGTAAACCTCACCTTCCTGTTTCCTCCCCTACCCTGGCCAGGTGGGTTCGCTGGGTTATGTCCCTTGCCGGTATTGATGTCTCTGTTTTCGGAGCACATTCGGCTCGGGGAGCCATGGCTTCTAAAGCCTTTTGGTCTGGCTCCCGTTTAGAGGACATACTGAGATCAGCAGATTGGTCCAATGACAGTATTTTCCGCATGTTTTATTGTAAGCCTATTCATTCTGTTGCTTCTGATGTTATTAATTTGCTTTGAACAAGCATAATAGGAGCCTCCGGTCTTGCCATAAAATGTAGATTTTCCTAGTTATTATGACGGAAAGTCTTAATTTTATTAAAGACACGGAGGCGAGTATTATCCCGCCGCTACACTACTAACATGTGTTCTCCCTCCCTGCAGCGAATCCGGCCTTGCCACCTGCTTCATAGAAGATCTTCTCTCCAGCGGCTCCGTTCATCTCCTGCTTGGATGTCTCCTCTGGTTCTTCCATCCCCTTCGGATCCTTTTCCTGGACTTTGGCGATGGATTCCTCTGATTAAGGACTTCTGCTCCTGGACTTTGGCGTTCTTTCTGGTTATGGCTATTTTTCCTTTATTCTCTATTGTTATCTGACTGTCTCTCAGCGAAAAGAGGAAGCTGCGCAGTCAGTGTGGACTCTTATCTATTAGGTGTACTCTGATTGGTTACTGTTATCTCGTTTTTTCTCGTTCCCATGGCCCAGTTGTCGCCTGGCCCTCTGGGAACTGTAGTTTTACACTTATCTTGGCTGCTGTTTATTAAAATGCAAGATAAGTAAGCATAATACTCGCCTCCGTGTCTTTAATAAAATTAAGACTTTCCGTCATAATAACTAGGAAAATCTACATTCTTGGACCAATCATCCACCGTCGCACCTGATCTTTAACACATTTTCAGGCCCAGTGGCCATCAAAGGGCTTGTCATCCTCACCCTGCTCCTCAGTGCAAACACCCTTCACAGTGTCTTTCTCATTCCTTTTCCAAGGGAGAGTACAGTAATATTGTAGGCCTAGAGAAGGGTAAGTTTAAGTGTGCTTACTCACAGCAGTAATTTACTGGAACATTGGAAGTCTGTGCGCAGAAGGGTAACTGAGAAGCCGCCATAATGCTGCAGGGAGGGGCTATCTTCAGCACAGCATGCGGCTTCTGCTTTTCTGGTACGTTCATCTCAATAAGTCAGACTGACTGCGGACGCACTCTTTCAAAATGTTAAACTTTTTTTTAAATTCCTGTCCTAACTCAATGTATTTTTTTATTTAAAGTTTTGCCCTCGTTCAAAGGCGTTACCATGCGACATTTATATTATTTTAATAGTCGTTATAGAACACACAACATTTGCAGACCAATCACATCCAAGTAGAAAAAGAAAAGTGGGCAACCAATTTAATATGTACCGCCACCTACTGGAAGCACAAGAGGCGTTGACATTTCAGGTTTTGATATAAATTATTATATTTATTTGAGAGGTTCTGATATAGCGCTGCTTTACCTTGAAGAGTGGCAACAGCGCTTTACACCAAAGAGTTCATAAAGAGGAGAAAAACGTGTACTTCGAGCAACAACAATAGTTATATGAAAGCAAACGCCCAGCTCTGTCCGCACCAACGTGGCTTTGACAAAGCCGTTAATAAGTTTAATATTTTAACGTCTCTTTCCGTCATGCTATTTTAGCGATACAAAAGCGTGAATGAAATCCTTTTTGACGGTCTTTTTAATGCGTGGCAATTAGATCCGTAAACCTAAAAAACGGTCTTGGTTTTAAATAAACGACAGCGTTGTGATAACAGAAAATGTAGCTTGTATGAGCCCTGGAAATGTGGAAAGAAATGTGAATCCACGCCATGTGGCTCGCCACCCCTGTTCAATCGAGAGCCGCCATTTGAGCACATGGTCAAATGTGCAGAAGCGGCGGCGACTCCTTCCAGAGTTCATAAATGTAAATAGCTAATTGCAGGGTGTGCTGTAATATAAAAGAATACATTACACCTAGTTTCCTCTTCTCGGACCAGCGCACGGAAAATTCAGCCCACACGTGCAACGTGAAAATGTCCTTTTAGGCGTTTAGCTGCTGCGCGCGGATGACTACCACGGCCAGCACAATGGAAGTGCAAGTCTTATTGAGTGCCTGTAATTGGACGGCTAATTTCAAACTTAAGTGTCAAGAGATCTTGCAATTTCCGAGTTCCGGTGAATGCATACCGCGGGGATTTCACTTTTCAGATTTGTAAAAGCGCTTACTTTTCACTTCATGAGAAATATTTACGGTATCTAAGAGTCCTTAAACCTAATCCGGTGAGCTCCTTGGCTCGCTTCCCACATCAAACGAAAGAAAAGCCCTTACAAACGTTTTACAGATCAGCAGGCCTTGGAAGTGCACAGGTGCTAATCTGGGCACACCTGCAGATATGTCATTCAGCCCCGACAAAGCAACTGGGGGGAGGGCCAGAGAGGGATGGAAAGGGGTGGGGGACAAGACACTTTGTTGTCACCCTTGGCGTGAGAAGAGTGTCTCTCTAAATTCTGGCTACTGCCAGTGAATCATATCAGATGCTTCCAACAGTACCAACAAGTTAAACAAGACACAAACCATGTCTGCTAAGTTTATACAAACAGTAAATTAACTCCAGCCTTTCGCCCAGGGCGCTCTTGTGTGGGGTTCAAGTAAAGAGGTGACAGGTAAAGATTTCTATGCAGTCAGATCTGGCAGGATGCAAGTCTCTGCACCTCAGGGAACGGGATTCAAGTGTTTGGGTTTATTTTCCTTGCATGTCTGCCTCTGCATTGAGTATCATGTGTCCCCCCCCCTTACTGGAGTCATTTAAGGTGCCAGGTGCCTTATTCACAAACATGGCTCTCTGTCCCATCAACCGCTTCATGACGGGGTGCTCTTGCAGGCGATAGGGTCTCATGGATACATATCTATTTCCTTCCGCGCCACAAAAAGGGACAATCCACCATCTAGGTTTTATCAACAAGCATCACAAGCTAAAACAAAGCAAATTTTCATGTCATATGCATTTGGGGGCACGGTCAATATGCTGGTCACCATATACGTTTCACCTAGTAAGGCTAATCAGTTCTATTACATTCGAATAATGAATGTATACTTAAGTGCACAGTAATAAGAGAGTAATGAACTGGGCTACGAGAAGAAAGGTGTTGTTTGGCAAGAATGTCTCGTAATAGGATGGAGCGGGATAGAAATAAAATTTAATATGCACCACATACACCAGAGTACAGATTGCGTGAGTAGAACACACTAAGACGTGTAAAGCAGGGGTACAGAGGACCTTGTAGGACGGGGAGTGGAATCTCGTCTGCTGTTTTAGTAGCCCATCCCAACTTATGCAAGTATATATCAATTAAGGAGTGCAGCATTCCTCTCTGTTGTAGTTCTGGATTTGGAATAACATTTACCCAATTCCATGGCTACAGGACATCTGCTTCGTCCACTGACCTCCCCAACACTAGACTCTCAGCCTCTGAGTTAATTAAAAATGTTCGGCGGTAAGCTTGCAGGTGGTTTGTGCCTGCCATTTTAGTGTGATAGCGCACTCAGCCAATAGAAAAGCCAGATTCATAAAAACGGCAGCCATCTTGTTTGTCTTACTGCCCTAAGGAGCCCGAGCGCATATTCTTTCCTGGTATTGAGGCCATAATACTGCGCTACTGTTGAAGGAATGTCTCGAATGTCATGCCAGTGTTGTGCTAGTGAGGAACATCAGAGATGCATGGATATTGGCAATGCTTATCAGTATATTAGCTGATCCGAGCCAGACACACTGCTGTGGAGATGTACCAGGAGAAGGAAAGTGTGCTGGTGCAATCATAACATTGAAGTCTGCCTTCAGCTCTCTGTGCCTTCTGGATTGCAATGCTGTCCCACCTCGACCATTAAACTCACCCTACACCAAACCTTGCAACAGCTCAAAATAACACAGTCTTCAAAATTTGCTGCAGGGTACCTAACACTTTAGCGCCTGGTAAATATATGGGACAAATA
Source organism: Lissotriton helveticus (assembly GCF_964261635.1). Taxonomy (NCBI): domain Eukaryota; kingdom Metazoa; phylum Chordata; class Amphibia; order Caudata; family Salamandridae; genus Lissotriton; species Lissotriton helveticus. The sequence continues at coordinate 452,040,709 of NC_136072.1, read as the reverse complement.
ATGTGACATCATATTTACCAAGGGCTTTGGTTCCTCAAGTTGCAATCTATTGTCATTATCCCTCAAAGAAGAGAGGAACTCAAAGAAGACATCATTCATGAACTGCCATACTCTTCCCTACAAACTCCCTTCCATTATCAACTCAGAGGAATACTTGGTGACACAACTTGAAGGGTCACCTATAATCTGATTTAACATGTTTTTATACCATTTGTCATGTGTTTAAATGTGTTAAACTAAATGTGCTAACAGACAGAATGCCTGACTTAAGATAATCCCAGATAAAACTGAGATCCTAACTGTGAAGATGATATAAAAAAAAATAAAGGTGTGGTAGGGGAGTTCAGAAACCCTAGCACACCTTATTATTGCTCAAGGGTACAAACAAGATGTAATTTACCACGGTGTAAATGGACAAAGCGAGGGGACAGATTGACTAGCTACACTTTTACCAATGTTGCGGTTTATATTTTTATTTTACGGCCATGAACCAACAACCCCTTACTCATTTTCCCATCAACACATTTGGAGTAAGGAATCATACTTTACCCACCACTTCTACTTGTTCAACTGCGGTGCCTCCAACTCAAGCAGGACAAAGGTGGGAAAACATGGCGCGCTGGCAACTTGTGCCCATCCTATGCAATGTTTAAGTGACCTATTCTACTCAGTCCTGGTTCCATATGGTGCTTGGACGGCATGGCAATGTGATATGGAGTGCGGAAGGGACAGAGATCCATATGCAAGAATTTACAAGGAGAAATAACATTCTACATTGTTCAACTACAGATAAGCGTCAGCTTTATTAGTTTTTATCTTAATTGGGAACAGCAGTCATTCAGAGATGAAACGTTACTGTACAACAGCAGAAATGTACAGAGGGTTCTCCGAGTGTAATGGCAACAAAGAAACCAACAGGAATAATATTTGAGTAGAATTGAGTGTGTTGTAGGGATTAACAAAGTATATATAACCACGGTGTACTATATTATTCCAAGACCACACAGTTGCCTTCTTATGAACGTGGAACTGTCTATTAGCCACATAATTAATTCTCTTTTAGCCTAACCCTTCGACAGGCAGTCTTGAATTATTTTTTTCATGTACAAACTTAAGGCATACCTGGTCACCCAATGCAACAAGCAATTTATAAAATGTAGTTTGGCTTCTTGCTTTCACACTCCTATATCATAACTGCACCGCAATAGCTTGAAAAGGAATCCACGTTTTATTTTTTGCAGCAACCAGCATTTAATGCCAAAATAAAATGCTTAACAGGGCAAGCAGTCTTTTCTCTCACCCTCATTATCAGGTACTGCCTTTGTGTAAGGACTGCAAGGTCCCAGGGACACAGCAAGGGTACTAGAGTTGTACTAGACACTCCTAAACCAGCAAGGAAAATGAGCCGTTATTCCCTTGGGCGGATAAAAAATAAATATATATATATATATATATATATCAAATTAAAAGACCCAACATTTGGAAAGCCTCCACGCTGCGCGAGGCTTTCCAAATTTTGGGTCTTTTCATTTGGAATATATATATATATATATAACTTCAGAAAGGCTCTGTTTTTGCTGATTGTAGCGTTATACGATTGTCAACATTAACATTATAATGGCCGAATTAATCACCACCAGAGGGGAGAGACATACATAGCCATACATATAATAATGTGTGAGTAAAGAGAGCTCATTATACCAACTGCTGGGATTCTATTTAAAACTTTTAAGTCAAAAGCACTAAATGTTTTGAACTGGAACCACAGGTACCAGAATGCCAAGTGCCCTGTTTTGGTTAAATTTTAAAAAAATGGTTTGTTTTGACAGGAAGTCATGTGACCTTTTTCAAAAAAATAAGTATGTCGGGTAATATGCGAAAATTCAACCGTGACCAAGGTCTCATGGAGATCGAAACGCGTTGGTTTGAAACTGTGGATTGACCCATAGAATGAATTACAAGGATTATAAGAATTAAAAAAGCAGGGAAAACCTTTTCGTCAGTGCACTCCGTGTGTCTTTTTCAAGCGGGAGGATTCATGTGGATATATATATATATATATATATAAGCATTGGGCTTGGTATGATTTTCATCCCCGCCCCCGCCCAGAAGACACCAGAATGATGAAGGTTGAAACGGTTCAGGGGACTGGAGGAGATGGCTTATTCCTGGGGCAGCAGGTTGCCAGGATCCCTTACCAACACAGCGCTATTCCACCCTTCGCAGCATCAGCCAGGCAAGATTCCAAGACATTGCATCCTGGGACTGGTAGTTGCGCTGCACATAGCGACTAGCCAAGGACATCTGCGATAGGATGTAACCTGTATGGGTGGAGCAGCGCTCAACTAATCAGGTGGAGCATGACATTACATCAGTGAGCATTGCCGCCACCCGACTAACATTCACCCGTGGCGCTGATGAAGGCTATGAGAAGCCGAAATGCATTCGCCCAATGGCGGGTGATGTGGATTATCCTTACCTGTTGCAAATGGAATAAGTGTTGTTTCCACTGGTTCCTCTGGTGTGGCCTCTTCACTTTCGCCGATGGAGGAGGTGTTTGGTTATATATATATATATATACATATACACATATATACATATACATATATACATATACATATATATATATATATATATATATATATATATACACAGATACTTTCTGTCTCTCCCGAACGGCAACACAGAAACAACGGACCACCAGGCAGTGTGGATTTTCGCAGGTAGGTTAATTATCCCTCCTTCTCGCTCAGCATGACGCGTTTCGGGTAATGAGTACCCTATATATATATATATAGATTATCCTTGTTCGCCCCAAGATCTGGACGCCGGCGCTCTTTTTTCAGGCGCGGTGCATTGTCCTCCGGCAGAGCCACGCCAGTAAGCATAAATCAGTTTCTCCTCAGCAATAAAGGTCGCACAAGCTCAGGGTTGAGATTTTGATGGCGGTTTATTTAGCGCAAGATTCTTTCTGCCATGCCCAACGCGTTTCGGTCCTCCTACTTGGGCTGAGGCGAAACTGATATTATCAACAGAAGAGGCTCGATTTTCGCTGCAATGGTGCAGTGCTCTTTACTGCGGTGCGATTCTCCTTCGGCTGAGCCCAGCTGATATTTATCAACAAACAAAATCCCTCCTTCGCAGAAAGGACACTCGGAGCGCACTCACCGGAAGGTTTTCTCAGCCTTTATTAATACCGAAATCACAACAATCATAAAGACGGGTTAATCCACAGCCTTAAACCAACGCATTTCGGTCTCCATGAGACCTTGGTCATGGTTAGATCGCCAATAGTTTTCCCGGCAAACTTATTTGAAAATAAATCACATGACTTTCTAGTGCACCATGAGTAAACTACAAAAGGGTATTCTGGCCCTTGTAGTTTTATCTAAGAAATCTGTGAATAGACATTTTGGACAAGTCCAGTTTATGATCTCAGTTAATCCAATTGCTATAAACCATTAACGTTAATGTTATACCCCTCTAGTGGGGTTTACTGCGTCCGGTAATTTTAAATATTACAATTTGATGAGATCAAAGTTGTCGAGTTGAGTAGTTACTTTGTGCAACTTGACCAAAGTTTATGATTTTTGTGATTTTGGATTAATAAAGGCTGAGAAAGTGCGCTCCGAGTGTCCTTTCTGCGAAGGAGGGATTTTGTTTGTTGATATATATATATACACATACATACATACATACACATATATATCCGAGGAACATGCCGGTAAAAAAATTAATGTGGTATCTGTATCGAAAATATTACCGCTCTTTATCCACTTCTCTAGCTACTATTACCAACGGAAGTATTACAAAGTACAAGAGTCAAAGTTGTAAAATTACTGCCTAAGAAAAAAAAGGTGAAAAACATATAACTGCTTTTAAAGGCAGCCATATATCGGTAACTAATAATGAATTGTATATCTCTTTCATTCAACTGCGCTACAAATCACAGTGAATGCTAGGAGTGCATGCTAGCAATAGAACAAATATTGGTTTGAAAAACACTTTATGATTATAATCAATGCCATCGCTCAAGGAGGCCCACAGTGTGCTCAATGCATCCTTTTGTTCTAGAAGCACCACTGAAAGTAATGCTCTCTCTAATGTTCCCAAAAAGTAGCAAAGCTCAAGTTACCATTAAAAAGTGGTGTGAAGGCCAGGGGAACATCGCAATTTCACCCGCATTTTCCGGCTGCTGTAATTCCTCACAGGTATCCCCCGAGGGGAGGGAAGGTTACAACCCTGAGGTCAGGTCAATGAGCTGTGAGGTGTTTGTGCAACAGAAGGTGCTTAAGTGACCAGGGTTTGCACATATGGCACTGAAAGTAAACATGGCTGCCTTGAGAGATCTTCCAGGGGGACTGGTCTGAGGAGAAAGACATGGTGAGGACTTCCCAGGCCGGGCTCTCAAAAATGGACCAGGCTTCCAGTCCACAGCATGAAGTCTACTGTGCTCTACTGCACTGCCATGGAAAGGAGGAAAAAATTGAAAGCGCGCAGTCTCAAAATATCATCAGGGAGGAGAGAAGACTGGACAGACTGCTCAATTTATGAGACTACTATTTAACTAGAAATGTTTCTTTATGAAATAGAAAAACATTAAAAAGCTACAATTGTACTAGTAAATTTCAAGGAAAACGCTTGAAAAAACGCCAATATGTGGTAAAAAAGGGGTCCCTTCTTCAAGCCTTCCATAATATGATATGTTGTATTGTTATCACCTATTGACTATAATCAATGAGTTAACATTACTAGCCTTAGAGAATATCATGCTCTGTTAAGAAATTATTTAGCTGATTGTATTTATGTCACACTGTCCCATTGCATGAAATGAATTTCAGTCAGATGCACCCCTAAAGACGACTGTCAACAACTGTATGGATAGTCTCCCAATGATATTTCAGCTTTTTTGCTCACTGTATAATAAATAAATATTTTTGCTATTCTGAATATAAAATAGGAGTTCTCGTCTATGTTTGCATTAAACTATTTATCTAAGTATTTTTGATTCAGTTACTATTGCGTAGCTATATGCGGCAACTCGAATGTACTAGTTCTTCCTCAAGACAAACTTCGAAGTTAAAAACGCTAATACGTGCAGACAGAACTGAATACAGATAAGGATACATTTATAATTAAAATGTGCATGTCTTCCTTGCTTTCATGTTAAAATTCACAGCCTACCCGGCTCAAAAGGCACACGGCAACACTGCGTTTTCCTGACACAACAGCATTGCTGCTCCAAGTAATTATTGTGAGCCTTTTCACGTGCAGCTCTCTGCAACACACACAAAAGATGCTCACACCACACAATCATTTAAGATCATAAACCCTTCATTTCTGGATTATAAAACGTGTGGCTAGCATACTATCAGACTGGTCAAACAACAAGGGCACTATGGTACAAACCACACAAACATGAGCACAAAAGAAACATGAAAATACACCACAGTACACAGAGAATGGTTACTAGTCTAAGCCCACACTGCTGCTCGTAGAGGTTTGGTCTTCTAGGAGAGAGAAACAGGATGTTAACCTAGAACTGTTCAAATACAGTCCAGGTTCAGAAGTCTGTGGTGCTTACTACTAGACTCAATGCTAAACAGGAGCTCCCAATTGCCATAGGTTTTTGCCAGGTGCATACCGAAAAATGCTTAGAGCAGCTAAAAATTAGCACAGAAAAGAAGAAATCCATGATATACAGGTGAGCAACTGTTCCACTTGATGGATTTCCTCTATCTTTCAGAAAGAATCAATTATGTGTGTCGATCAGTGCTATAGAAAGGCAGTGGGTCTGGATTAAACCACTTAATTCGTAAAATTAGGAATTTAATTGTAGCATGGCTTGCACCTATCAGAGCATCTTAAAATTGTACAGCCGTCTATACAGAGGCTCTGCGGATCTCAACAGACAACAATTTATGGAACAAGAATTGGCAAAGCCAATAGGTCATGTCTAAGAGCGACCTACTGGCTACGACAATGTTCTCTTCAAGTAAAAAAAAGTGCTTTGAGATGGGTTGTGCCAGACGCATCATTTTTTTTTTTTTAAATTGATGCAGACATCACAGGGAGGGTGAGCAAAAGAATAGTGTAGGGAAAAAGCAATATGACAGGGTCAGCTGTGTGTAGCTTTTTTTTAATTGCAGATGGCTGTACGTTTTTAGGTCTCGCCTAGACGAAAGCAAAAGCGAAGCTTTTGCTGTCTAGGGAGACAACTTATGTCGCCACTTTCCGGGCTTTCCGGGGAATGTAGACAGCAGACTGACGAGCTTGTCCTCCTGGAGATTGTAGCTCGTGAGCGCGCACGTCGCGTCGCCGTCCCTGCTATTCCCATGCACAGAAAGGCTCCCGCACGCATGCGCATATACACACACTGCATGCATACACACACACACACACACACACGCACCCCCCCTTTAACAGACACACGCGCAGACAGACACACGCACGCACAGACACACTACAACAGACACACGCGCACACCCCACCCCCACTCACCCCTCCTCCTCCGTAACACACTCACCTGTTCTGGCGGTGCTCGGCGTGCCTCTCGGGCGGCGGTTGCGCTTTGCGGGGCACTCTCACCACATGAGAGCCCCGCCTTCTTCATGCGCCCGGCCGCTCTTCACCCGGTCCCCCATCTCGGGACCGGGACTCGATCAGGAGCCCTCGGGGCTCCTCGGACAGTGGCTTCTCTCTCGCGCCGCGATGGGGGCGGGACTTCCGGTTGGGGCCGCGCGGCGGCCCGGCGGGAAGCGGGAACTTGTTTAACTGTAGTTGAGAAATATTTTTTTTAACTTATTCTGTTCGTCATATAGAAGATGTACTTTAAGGTCACAGCGGAGTGGGGTAAGGTCGTTTTCTAAGTAACTGCTCTGTGAGGTCCCCGGCAATGCGCTGTGCACTGTGGAGTTCGAGGCACAATGTTAGACAGTGACATCACAAATTATTGTGTATTTGTTAGTTTGACGTCACATTAATGTTGGCATATTAATATCCAGGTTTGCCTTTGCTTGTATGGTGGATGTGTGTGATCAGCACGTTTTGTGAGGGGGCGGTTAGTGCAGGAAACTGTCTGGGTACTGTGCAGTATGATGTTACAGGCTTTGTGTAGTGATGTGCCTTGCACAAGTGTCCCTGGTGCAGTATGATGTTACAGGCTTTGTGTAGTGATGTGCCTTGCACAAGTGTCCCTGGTGCAGTATGATGTTACAGGCTTTGTGTAGTGATGTGCCTAGCACAAGTGTCCCAGGTGCAGTATGTTGTTACAGGTTTTGGGTAGTGATGTGCCTTCCACAGTGTCCCAGGTGCAGTATGATGTATGTTATAGGCTTTGTGTACCTTGCATCAGTGGCCCAGGTTCATTTTCTGATGTGACAATAAAGTTTAGATACATTTATCAGTTTTAAAAAGCTCTGTTTGTTGTCTTTCATAACTCTGCAACATAGCTTAAACCCATTGGCAAAGCCAATAGCTCTGGCAAAACACATATAAGGTCCCAAAGGCGAGACCTATTGGCTATGCCAATGTTTGTTTAAAGTGCCGCCTGTGTCATATGACCTTTTTTCTTTGTTATGGGGGGGGGCAACACGGAGTTGGGAACGGGCAAGCGCCAACATGGAGGGAGAGGTAGCGGACGGAAAGGTGCATAGAACAACACAGAGAGCAGGAGGGGGCAAGTAACAACAAGGGGCGGTAAGACAATCAACTACCCGGAAGACAGGGCAAGCAACATTACAGAGGGCGGGTAGGAGTTGGAAAGCAACAACATGGAGGAAAGAAGTAGGGGCTAGCAACAACATGGAACAGGGAGGGTGAGGACGTTCAGGGAACAAATGGAAATGACTATTTGAAAAGTACATCTAAAGAGAGCAAGAAGAAGAATTTGTCATGGGTTGTATGTAAAAAGAAGCATATGCCTTAGACATATGCAAGGTAGTGTTACAACAAAAAGAAAAAGTTCACTCACACAAGGCAAGAATTGGAAGGACAGAAGTACTTTAACCATGGCTCCAATGGAGGGTCAAACAGAAGAAAAGAAGTGAAGCTGGAATGCGATGACCAAAGAGAATCAAGCACATGACTGATGATTAAGCCAACCAACTTGTAAGCAATGGGCGGACTCGAAGCCCACTGTAAACTAACAAAATGTCTTGCAAGCAACACCACATGTGCTGTCTAAGGTGAGACCTAAAAATGGTATTTAAGTGAGCTGTGAGGCCCCGTGGTACCAGGTATTTGTCTAGTAAGCAGAAGAGTACTTCGTGACTTTGAGAATGAAATGTGGCTCCAGTAAACACAGTGGACCCACTGCAAGCATGTATTTATTTAGTTGTATTGTACAGCACCACCTTGTGACATGAAAACCACTTCATAGCACTATTCAAAGTACAAGTTGACATTTTCAGGACTTTTCCTACTGGATCAGGGAATCCTGTTTTTTATTTGTTGACTGACTGCAAAGGAGAAAATATTGTCCATCGTGTGACCCTGTCCTCTAAAATCAAGGGGAGGGGGCCTGTGACTTTCTAGGAGGCATAGAAAGTCTCTCTCTTTTCAAGATTGATTTTATATAATGTCAGATTTGGTTAGTTTCACATGAACCAAGGTAATTTTAAGCAGTGGTTACAAGCAGCACCTGCCTAAACTGGGTCGGTTACAACATACGTTCCAGAAAATCTGCCACAAAGAGCACCCTGGTATAGGAGGTGTTGCATATAGGAGCAGGCCCAGCAGCAGGGAGAGGAGAGAGAGAGAGAGCGAGAGAGAGAGAGAGAGAGAGAGAGAGAGAGAGGGGGGGGGGGTGGAGAGGAGGAGAGAGAGAGAGACAGAGAGAGAGAAAGAGAGAGATATTTGCATTGTGCAGTATTGTGGGTTTTTGTAAGCTTCGCAGCATAGGCCCATAATTGGCAGGCATACTTCTTTCCCCACATCAAATGCCATACAAAATGTTTTTCTTAATCCCAAATGTGGGCTTTGGAAATCTACCGGCTTAAGGGGGATTGCGTGATCCTAGCTCAGATGTTCCTAGCCTTTCTGTTGGGTACTCATTCTTACGACCCCTGGGGGTGGAGGAGAGGAGTTTGTGCCAGGGAACCAGGTTATGTCATGATTGCCCATCTCTGTGAAACGCATCAAGGGAATCCCGACTGGGGTGCCTCTGGCATGGTTATCATGTCCGCATAAGAGCTAGAGCTGGCTTCTCAGTCCGGGAGCGGACTACCTTAATTTTGACAGGTCCCTTGGTTTCCACCAGGACTATACAGAGAGGGAAAGACCCGTTTGTTGGAGGGCGAACCATGAGTCAACTTAATATCTCAAAATGGATGATTCCACTTCAAAAATGTTATTGTCCACTTTGCACTGTAAATGTATTATGCATATGTTGATCTGTCATGTCAAAAATGTAACTAATAATTTGTTACTGTAATAAATATGACCTGAGATGTACAAAAAAATTACAGTCGCAGGCCCCTTTCATTGTTGGGTCTTTAATCTGAGGCCCTTCCCACTTGGGGAGGGCCCATCCGATAAATGCTGCCTACATTTACACAGATTTCTGCCCTGTTTTTCTGCTGTATCTTGGCGCACAAATAAAGTTCTTCGTTAGGTGCACAGCTGTGCCACGGGGGTGGCATCCTTATTTCTACAGATGTGGGCCTACCCGCATAGCACACCTGCTCTCTTTCATGAGATGTATAACCATGTTCATTAGCAGAAGAATAGGATGCAATCTGCCATCAGGATGGCATTGCAGCACCTTTCTGCAGGCCAGGCAAGACTACCAATGAGTGTAGGCAAAAGTAACCCACGTGGACAGCATTGTGATGCCCCACTGTCCCAGAAATACACCCTGGATGTAGGGGGCAATGTTTTATGCAATTCCCCGAATACAAAAAAACTTGAATACAATCTATTTTCCTAAAACATGAAAAGCATTCCAATGGAAATCTCGCGGTGCTGCTGTTGCCTTTAGCTATATAACAGATTTTAGTGCCTTTGTGACCAAAAACACTGGTTAATCCTCACACGTTACCTAAGCTAATAAAGGCCTAACTCGAGCAGGTCACCACCCCCCCTCTCTGTAAGCCAATAATCATTAGGGGACCCTGGAGTGAAGTGCTGGAGTGCCAGTGACTTGTCGGTATTTACATATGAATTTACTGTCATCAAAAAAGCGGCCAAGTCAGCGGAATTAAAGTGACAGGACCCTTAGATCGACATCCTAAAGTAAAGGGGCTGGTGACTCCCCCTCCTCCTAAGCATGCCCCACAGCAGCCTGCGCAGGCCTCGGGGACATCATACCCTCCGGATCCCTCATTAGGGAGCAGCAGGGGCCGGGGCCAGCTGTGAGGAACCTGCCTCACCGGCGGCTCTCTCCGGGGGTCGCCCCGACCGCGGCGTGCTGGGCAGTAATGTGCTGGGAATGCGAGGAGGCTCCGCATGTGTCGAGGGCTAAATGGCCGATGCTCGAGGCCAAACGTTTGCCGCTTTTAAGGGCTTAAAGGCACAGGAAACGTACAAAAAAATAGAGGAAGAGTTTTGTGGATTACGTCGAGAAAATGTGCTGCTACGTACGATCTTCAAGGAATAAACGAGCACAATTTTGTTTACTTTTTAGTCTAAGGGACAGACAATCAGTAAAAAGACGCAGAAGCTTCTGCAGAAAATTTAAATGCAAAAAGGCAAGCGGAAAATTGGAGAAATGATAGGAATCACCCGACGAAAAAAATGCTCAAGCGTTACGTGTAAAATGTCAGAAAGCGCATACTGGATTTAGGAATACTCAAAATGTATCAATATTCAGTGCAACAGGTGCTTTAATGTAGTAAGAGAAGACAATGCTCCGGCCTCGAGGGGACGGGCTCCGTCAGAATAGAGAACGCAGATTTTTCCTCTACTCCCTCCTCCAAAACAGATATATATATCACTGCTCAAATTGTCCTGCACAGAGGGAGCACTGTTTCAGTCAGTGCCCGCGTCGAGACCAGGACAGGGTCTCGCAATTATTTCTCACAAAAGTAATCTCACGGCACTCCTCCTGGTAAATTCAAAGTTGTTTTATTTCACAAACGTGTCTTTCGCCTTTCACGTTTGTGAAATAAAACAACTTTGAACTTACCAAGAGGAGTGCCGTGAGGTTACTTTTGTGATATATATATATATATATATATATATATATATATATATATATATATATATATATATATATACACGGGTGAGTAGTGCGCTATACAAGTATCAATTTACATTTAGATATAGATATAGCTATATTGATTTTCTCGGCACGCACTCCCTTCAGAATGGTGAAAAAACACCTCACGTGGCTCAGAGTGATTTATTCATAGTCAGCTAACCCAATATAGATATATACATTTATTTATCTATCTATCTATCTAGCTAGCTATGAAATACTACCTTCTGCAAAAAAAACTTTTCGAATGTTAAACGATGAATGATAGGATGCCTGGACTTTCATTGAAGGTTTTCATAGCACACTGTGGGTGTGCAAATGGCTTCTACCACAGAACAGACGCCCTGCAAAGCATAGCAAAGGGCTGTACATTTTCCGACCGATAGGTGGCGGATGTTGGTGAGCGGGCAGTGGCTGAGGAGATTCGTTTAAGGAGGTGTTGACGTGATGAAAGGGCGCATGAGAACACGGAGGTGTGAGTGGGATTATTGGATCAGTTCATGCACACAGAGGGGGAACATTCCGCCTCCACATTGGAGGCCGAAAGGTCTGCGGACACGTTTGAGGCATGACCTGCTGCGGTTTGGGGGACTGGGACGGGATGGCATAATGGGCTTGTACTGGGTATGCCAAGCGCGAATATCATGAAGCGCGCCCTTAGGACCCGGGCACCCCGGGCCACGCCCCCGGTCACGTGATCTGGGGCGACCGGTCGCCCAATCGGCACTCGGTCGCCCAAGTACTTCCGGGTCAGGCACACGTATGTCCGGCTGGGGGGGCAGGGGGCGGAGACCTTTGCCCTATTTAGGGTCAGGAACCCTGGCTTCTGTCTCTCTTTGCCCTCTGCCACCCCAGCTGACGACCTCGCCGGGCGACTCCTTTTTCCACCCCCTACCTTTTTACTTGTAATTTAAATTTAAATTGTCCCTTCGTCCCTTCGGCGCTCGCACCCCCCGTTGGATTGTCGAGGGAGTGCGAGGAGCGGCTTGGAGGCGGCGCTGGTGTTCCGGAGCCCGGCGGCGAGGCTCGGCGGCTGTGGAGAAAGTCGGCGGGAGATCGGCGCGCTGCGACGGAGAGACGCCCATTATTGCCAGGTAAGGGGCCGGGAGTTCTGGGGGGCCTGCTTGCAGCCGCTGATTGCGGGAGGGGGTTCGCGGGTTTTTTGGTGGGCTTACTTCCGGTGGTTGGTGGCTGCCGGTGGGGCTCCTGGGGTCCGGGTACCTTGTGGCAACGTGGGCGGCTCGGCTGGGGAGCGGGGGTTGGTATTTGCACGGGAGCTGGGTCAGGTGCGCAGGGCAGCAGTGGGGGACTTAATTGGAGCGCCCACTTCAAGGAGTCAGTTTCCCGCGCAATTTGCGTTGTTTTGAAAGCGGCTGTGTGGGGAAATTAGTTATCTAAGGCATCTCGGAAGCACAGTTTCCCGCGCAATCCCGCATTGTGATAAGCAGAGAGCGATGCCTCCCAAGAAGGTCAGCCATAAACGAAAGGGGAAGGACCCCGAAATTGCACAACTATTGAAGCTAATGCTGGCGAAGCTAGGTGAGGATCAGGAGAGCGCAAGCGATAGCGATGTCTCCCGGGAGGAGCCTGAGCAGGAGGTCATTAGCGAGCGACCGCGTAGGGAGGGGGTGCCACCAAGGGCTGCTTTTCCCCCCTTAGTGAAGAAGCCCAGGGCTCAGCAGAAGCGTAAGGGGAGTGCATCACGTAAGAAGTCTCATGGCAGGGTAGCTGGGGGCGAGAGACCAGTCGGTCCCGCCCCTCTTCCGTTTGAGGAGATACCTGCTACTGCATTGGAAGATTTGATTCCTACCCCCCTCATACCAGTCTTACCAGGTGGGGACCTACCGCTAGGAGCGGGACCTACGGGGGGAACTCCAATACCTGCAGTAACGCCAGCTGACCCAGTGAGTTCAGCATTGGCAGAGATTAAGGACGCACTAAAAGCATTGGCCCCGGTGAATCCGCACCAGGCTGTGATGGGAGTACCACCCCCTCAGCCAGTGGTAGCGGCAGCAGGCGCGCAGGACCCGATGGCGGGGCTCTTAGCATCTGTAGCTAGTCTAGTGGGACAACTAGCACCCCCGGCGGCGGGGCAGACTCCCAGCACAGTGGCAGCAGCCCCGTGGGCACCAGGGCAGACAGTGGAACAGGGGGCGCTGTTAGAAATCCAGAGGCAATTGGCACTTGTAGTTGAGGCGCGGAGTGCGAAGCCCAGTGCGACTACAGGAGCGACACCAGCTATAGCGACAATGCCTATTGGAGGTAAGGCATGCGAGGTGGCGGCCAAGGCCGGGGAAGCAGGGTTAGTGGCGGGGGTGTGTCACGGGAATGTGTTATCTCAACCTGGAATGTTAGCCACGCATGTGTCCACGGAAATGAAAGAAAAAATCTGGAAAGGGGCGTATGTGGATATATTTGCGCTCATCAGACCTACTAGGAGGGACCTGGAGTTCAGGGAGAGGGAAGGAAAAGAGGGCTCCTCCAAAGACAGGAGGCCGAGGGTTGAGGAGTCTCTTACTAATTGGCTCTTTGGCTTTCATGTGTACACGACGGTCTTGTTGGAGAAAAGGCCGGAGTTGGCGATTCCATTGGTTTTCTACACAAATAAGATTGTGAAAGCGCATGCGACTCATGGGGGAACAGCATGGTTGGATTATGATAGGGAATTCCGGTGGGCTAAAGAGGAGAACCCGAGTATTGGCTGGGACCAGGTGGAAATTAATGCCTGGCTTGAGAACGTTAATGGTGGGGGGCACCACACCAAGCAGCCTTTTCGGACTTCACAGGGTGGCCCAGGGGAGAAGAAGGGGGCTTGCTGGGCATTCAATAGGAAGTCATGCAATTATCCCACAGGCCAGTGTAAATTCAGACATGTCTGCTCCTATTGTGGTCACTCCTCGCATCCAGAGTCTAAATGTAATAAAAAGTTCAAAGAACGCGGGGGGGCTGGGAACAAGGAACGCAAGCCTCCCCAGCAATAGGCTTCCTTCTCCTGTAGACATAGGGAAATTGATTTATTGGCTCAATCAGTACCCAGATAGGGCAGCAGCCAAGGTTTTGTTCAATGGTTTTTCTGTAGGTTTCCGCATTCCCGCCCTAGGCGTTCCTCCTGTTGACCGATGCAACAATCTCATGTCAGCTAGAATGCACCCAACAATAGTAGCAGCAAAGGTAGAGAAGGAAGTGGCCTTGGGTAGGGTGGCTGGCCCTTTCCCCGCTCCTCCAATGGCAGGTTATGTTTGCTCCCCCCTAGGAGTAGTACCTAAAAAGGATCCTGGGCAGTTTAGGATGATACACAACCTCTCAGCTCCAAAAGGTTTCTCTGTGAATGACTGCATTGACCCAGCCTTGTGTTCTGTGACATACTCATCCTTTGATGCTGCTGTGCAGCTGGTGAGGGAACTGGGGCCGGGGGCTATGTTAGCAAAAACTGATATCGAGTCTGCCTTCCGTCTGTTGCCGGTGCATCCCGAGGATTACAAACTGTTGGGTTTCCAGTTTCAGCAGCAATTCTACTTTGATAAGTGCATGCCCATGGGTTGTGCTGTGTCTTGCAAGTATTTTGAGACCTTTAGTTCCATGCTGCAATGGGTTTTTTCGCACAGGACAGGTTGTGTCAATGTGGTGCACTATCTAGATGATTTCATGGTGATGGGTCCGGCGGAGTCAGGGGAGTGCGCTAGAGCACTCAATGAACTGGTGTTGATGTTCCGGGAGTTCGGGGTCCCCCTGGCCCCCGAAAAAACAGTGGGCCCGGCCACGTGCATGTCCTTTCTGGGGATAGAAATTGACACGGTAGCGGGGGAGTGCAGGCTGCCTGTGGACAAAGTTCAGGCCTTTTCCCGAGCGATTGACGCCACTCTGGCGGGACCTAAGGTTACTCTTCACCAGCTCCAGGTACTTGTTGGCCAGCTCAATTTTGCCCTAAGAATCATTCCCATGGGGCGCCCTTTCTCTAGATCCATAGCCAGGTCAATGGGTGGGTTAACGCACAAACACCACCGTGTTCGGCTGAGGGCAGAGGTGAAAGAAGATCTTAAGGTTTGGCGCAGCTTTCTCAGCGAGTTCAATGGCAGGGTGGTGTGGCCTGCCCCTCCTGTGTCCAGCTCGGAACTCGGCCTGTTTACTGATTCGGCCGGCAGCATCGGTTTCGGGGCCATTTTAGGCCCTGCCTGGTGTGGAGCAGAGTGGCCAGCAGAGTGGCACAGGACAGGACTGACTAAAAACATAGCATTCCTAGAACTCTTTCCTATTGTTGTAGCTGTGACAATTTGGGCCGACCGCTTTAGGGACAGGGCAGTAGTATTCTGGTCGGACAACATGGCTGTGGTGGAAGCTATCAACAGGCAGGGGGCCTCCTGTGTGCATGTGCTGAGACTGCTGAAACAACTGGTGTTGGTATGCTTGAGGCTGAACTTGACTTTCAAGGCGGCACATATACCGGGAGTTGACAACAATGCTGCTGATGCTTTGTCTCGTTCCAAGTTGCAGGAATTCCGGAGGTTTCACCCGCAGGCAGAGGAGCGAATGACGGAGTTCCCACCATCACTGTGGACAATTGGTGCCCCGCATTAGCGGGGCTGGTAGGTGCTTCCATGAACGATCGCACCAAAAAATCTTACCAAAGGCATTTTAATTCCTACAGGTCTTTTGTGGAGGAGGCTGGGTTGCCTCAATTGTTTGCCCCAGATGCTATTCATGGGTACCTACAGACATTAAGGGATCAGGGCAGGGCTGTCTCTTTCGTTAAAGCTAACTTGTCAGCAATAGGCTTCTTTGCTAAACTGGCAGGAGTTCGAGACCCGGGTGGCTCTTTTTTAGTCAGAAAAGCTGTGGCGGGCTGGGCTAGACTTGAGGGACCTAGGCGGGATTCTCGTAGGCCCTTGACCATCCCGACCTTATGTGCTATGGTGGACCTTTTGCCCTTGGTCTGTGATTCCCCCTTCGAAGGCACCCTGTTGGGGGCGGCCTTCACTTTAACCTTTTATGGGGCATTCCGTCTGGGTGAAGTGGTAGGGTCCTCTAGAGTAGACCAGGAAGGGGGCCTTCAACACAGGGACATTTGCCTATCACCGAGTAGTTTGGCGGTGACTTTAAGGAGATCTAAGACCGACCAATTGGGAAAAGGGGTCACCATTCGTCTGGGTCCTGCGCCAGGGGTCTCGGCCTGTCCGGTAACCCGGATGAGAGCGTATCTGGCCCTGCGCCCAGTAGGGAGCGGGCAGGCCTTGTTTGTTCATGAGAACGGGGACTGTTTGTCCCAGTTTCAGTTTAAGGCGGTCCTGGGATTGGTGCTAGCGCGACTGGGTCTGGGAGATGCAGGATACTCTTCTCATTCATTTAGGATTGGCGCAGCTACCTTGGCCGCAGGGGCGGGCCTGCAGAGCGATGCGATTAAAAGGGTGGGGCGCTGGTCGTCCGATTGCTATCGCAGATATGTGAGGCCTGAACTGTTGTGATGATTGATCAATGATTGACTGTGACTTGTGCCTGACTTTTCCATTTCTCTCCTCTGAATTAGTATGCCCGCAAAACTGGTGTGGGTGTTGGGGCACTCGTTCGTGCGTCGCGCTACGGTGCGTTTACATCAACGGCGAGTGGTGAAACCGGCAGACTTGGGCGGGACCGAATTCCTGTGGCGAGGCATCGGGGGCATGCGAATTCGTCACCTGAGGCGGCTCGTGGAGGAGTTAAGAGATCAAGAAGGGCACAAGTCCCCAGACTGGATTATCCTTCACTTGGGGGGGAATGATATGGTTGATCGTGGTCGATTGGCAGTCAAAGAGGCGTTGCTGACAGAGTTTGCGTGGTTAGGAAAGATCTTCCCATTGGCCAGGATTGCTTGGTCAGCAATGATAACGCGCAGGACATGGGGCCCAGGAGTCCGCGCAAGGTCCTTGAACGTGTCAGTAAGGCGACTCAACGGGGAGATGGCAAGGTTGTGCTCAGTCAAGGGCCGCTTGTGTCACATTCCGCACCGGATGATCTCGGGAGAGGCTATGTACCACAACGACGGGGTGCATTTGTCGGACTTGGGCACAGACACATGGATAAAAGGACTTTGGTCATTTATACAGAGCGCAGGTGGGGAGGGTGGCAGACCTGAGGGCCTTGGCCACCCTTGTGGCGGAAGAGAGACCTGCGATCAGTGACATTGACTAACACAAGGGACTGCCTTACGGACTCCATAGGCCAGCACTGAGGGGGGAGACGGTAAGCTCTTCGCTGGGAAGATGTGACCACCGGCTGGGGAGGCTAGGGCGACAGATCACGAGCCTCCTGGGTCCCTGGGCAGTCCGGTGGTCGGGGAGTGGGCCCTGGAATTGGCGGACAAGGATCAGAGGGTGGGGCCCACTTCTCTTTGACGCAGGCGCGGTGCACCTGGCGTGGTAGGCTCAGTGCGAGATGCGAGCCAGAAGGCCCCTTGGTGCTGGGGGGCGATGAGAGAATTTGCATTTATGATTTTTGCAGTTATGAAGATGAATATTAAAAGTGTCTGTGATGATGATGATTATGCATGTTACTTTGCTTTTGTCATGTTTATGATATGTTGAAATTAAACATGGCCTTTTATAACCCACTCAATGCTTTGAAGGATTCAATTGTGGGTTAGTATGTCAACTAGGGGGGGCGGGGCCATGCTGGGGGGATCCGGGTCCTATGCCAAGCGCGAATATCATGAAGCGCGCCCTTAGGACCCGGGCACCCCGGGCCACGCCCCCGGTCACGTGATCTGGGGCGACCGGTCGCCCAATCGGCACTCGGTCGCCCAAGTACTTCCGGGTCAGGCACACGTATGTCCGGCTGGGGGGGCAGGGGGCGGAGACCTTTGCCCTATTTAGGGTCAGGAACCCTGGCTTCTGTCTCTCTTTGCCCTCTGCCACCCCAGCTGACGACCTCGCCGGGCGACTCCTTTTTCCACCCCCTACCTTTTTACTTGTAATTTAAATTCCCACCCACCATCCCTGTTGCTTAAGAGTTGGAGGGGGTGGTTTTTTGGCGGAAGAGAGACCTGCGATCAGTGACATTGACTAACACAAGGGACTGCCTTACGGACTCCATAGGCCAGCACTGAGGGGGGAGACGGTAAGCTCTTCGCTGGGAAGATGTGACCACCGGCTGGGGAGGCTAGGGCGACAGATCACGAGCCTCCTGGGTCCCTGGGCAGTCCGGTGGTCGGGGAGTGGGCCCTGGAATTGGCGGACAAGGATCAGAGGGTGGGGCCCACTTCTCTTTGACGCAGGCGCGGTGCACCTGGCGTGGTAGGCTCAGTGCGAGATGCGAGCCAGAAGGCCCCTTGGTGCTGGGGGGCGATGAGAGAATTTGCATTTATGATTTTTGCAGTTATGAAGATGAATATTAAAAGTGTCTGTGATGATGATGATTATGCATGTTACTTTGCTTTTGTCATGTTTATGATATGTTGAAATTAAACATGGCCTTTTATAACCCACTCAATGCTTTGAAGGATTCAATTGTGGGTTAGTATGTCAACTAGGGGGGGCGGGGCCATGCTGGGGGGATCCGGGTCCTATGCGGGACTTCTCGTCTTTGTGATGTTTCACTCACACTACTGTGAAACGCTAACCTTTACTGTGACGTGTTGGATTGTGGATAGGCTAATCTCTGTTCTTCAGAAATCTAACATTGAGGAGTTTGTCGATTCAGCCATTTACAAATGTTGATAATAGTTCTGAAGTGTTTAGAGAATATCTGTCTATCGCCTAATGATTGTTTGTCAGCCTCCACTTTCACGACCAAAAATGAATGTTGTGAATGGATTGTGGACAAATGTTTGGTACCTGTTGGTGCCGTTTCGTTGTTTATGCTGAAACCATTCAAAATAAAAATAACACATATAAGTACATTTTCACTGGTGAATAGGATACTGGTCTAGAACATGGACCCGGTAATGCCCAGTTTCCGCTAACTCACGCCGAGTCCAGTGATCCTTTCCTTGTACGGTGCTGGCACATTCTGACCACTAATATTTCGCTATTTTGCAATTCTAACAACACATTTAGGATTGCCTGGATAAAACTTTTAACTACTGGTTTAATTCCTGTACACGGTAAGCCACAAAAGAAAGTTGGCCAGCTAAACTTTGCAAAGTGTCTGCCACTGAGCAGCACCCAGCTGTGGCACTTTTTTTTTTAGTAACTTTTGATCCATTTGAAATAGAATCCATTATTATGTAGTAAACGCTGCTGCCTCAGAATCGAGTGGCCATGGTTAAAAACAACTGGAGTTCCGGAAGAAATATAAAAAATCCACAATGAAATAAGGAATGTTAATAACCATTATTTGTCTGCAATAGAATTATTCAAGAAAAGAGCAAGTGAAGACACTAAAACACACTGACAGTCTCCAGGAGTGCAAGGTCGAAACGAGTGAGGCGCTTTAAATCAGACCTTGAGAGGAGAAACAAACTATGCTTCAGGAAACTTCCGAAAATGACAACTTTCATTTTGGTCGTGAAAGTGGACGTTGACAAAGCAATCAGAAGGCGACAGACAGATATTCTCACAACACCTTAGAACTATTATCAAAATGTGTACATGGCTGACGCGACAAACGCCTCCATGTTAGATTTCTAAAGAACAGAGAGTATCATTGGATTGCCTATTGCGCATGAAGAGGTAAGATCAGCGGATAAAGCCATGCAAGAAGCATCAAGCCCTGGACCAGATGGATTCCCAAAGTCATTTTATAAGGAATGCTGGCCTCGCTTCATATAACCTTTTCAAAGGGTTTGCAACCAGATTGCCACCAAGGGGAGTATGTCATCATCTAGGACTGGGGCAACGATATCTATTACCCCCCAAACTGTGAAAAATTGCGAGGACTGCAAATCCTACAGCCCTATCTAAATTGTCAATGTGCATGCATACATTTACACGCAGAGTATCCCCAAAATATGCAATCTATAATGCCCAAACTTATCCGCCTGAGCAGGCTGGTTTTATTTAAAAAAAATAAATAGGGGATAATGCCAAAGCTGCACTACATATGAATGATAAAATATAGAAATAGGGAAGGTGAGCTTTTGCTGATCTCTGCTGAAGCAGAAAAAGCCTTTGATTGAGTTGGTTGGTTCTTCATCTAAAAAACAATGACAATATAGAGAGGACTAGCTTAAAATTCCAAAAACAGCACAAGCTGGATAGTCCAACCCGATGGCTCATATCAGAATCAATGGTCTTAACTCAGGAAAAAAATCTATATCGAAGGGGCAACAAGGTAGGGATGCTCACTTACACCTCCTCTTTTTGTGCTATATTTCCAGCTCTAAGCACAAATGAATAGACAAGACAAAAAGCTAAAGGAACTTACACTGGCGACTGATGAATTTAAAATATATTACTTTTTCTGCCAATGATATTATCTACACGATCAACATCAGAAATCTGCTTCCAACCATACTCTTAATTCTCCAAAATTATAGTCTAATTGAATGATTCAAAGTTAACTACATCCTAGACTTTATCCATTAGTATCCCCTCATAAACTCCTGCCTGGTTAAAACTACACCCCCCTAAAGAAAGGTACCAAGTCAATACCTGGGGTTAGATATTGCAACAAACTTCCCAGACACTTCTGGAGCACATTTCCATCTATTATTAAAAGCGATAAAGTCAGATGCTTTGAGGTGGCACAACAAGGCCCTTACGTAACTGAGCTCGAAATCTTGCTGCAGTTAAAATGATACATTTATAAAAAATTCTCTTCTGGTGCCAGACAAGATCATTGATGGTGTCCCATCATTTTTTTATACAGTTCCAACGCCTTTGCGTGAACTTTATAGGCAAGAGTAAGAGGTCAAAGATCTCTCATAAAATTGGATATCTCCTTAATAGTGAATGGGACCTGGGAATCCCTTCCATCAAATAGTATTACCAGGCAGCACACCTTTGACATATTCTAGCATGGTTTAAAGCGGAAACTGACAGGCATTGTTTTGTAGATCATAATCTAGCTGACAGACCGCTCTGAGGGATACTATGGTTGCACCCTAAAGACAGAGAACGCTATACGTACTTATCGTCAGTAATAATAGCTCAACTAATAATTTGGGATGAGATGGACCCAAAATTAACCTCAGCTCTCTGCCAGCCCCATTCACCCACTCCTAGGCAACCACGTCTTCTCACCATAAATGGAGAAATTAACTATTAAAGCAAATAGATCAGCTAGGCATTCCAAATTGGGAGATATGTTCCAGAAAGTTATTACATAATTTGAGACAATAAAAAAATCAACACATTCACTATTTCCAAATCAGACACTGGGTTCTTAACCCAGAAAGTAAAACTGCATCCACCTGCTCCCCATCATCATTTGAAGAATTACTACAAAGAACAACCAACGAGAATGTAGATAGAATAGTGTGCCATTGGTTTTCTGTATATTATTGGCCAACCTCCTCTTCTCATTTAATCTACAGTGCGAGGAACGCAGCATATTCTATTGAAAAGATGCAACAGGAAGGGAGCCTCTCACATACAGGGTCTACAGACATATCAGAAAATACTCTATAAAAGCACCCCCCCCCCCCAATCCATTGAGATAGCATGCCACTGACCGGTTTAATCAGACAAATGTTGGTGAAATTGAAACGAAAATCGGACCATAACACACATACCGTGGTTCTGTGAAAAGCAGCACCCCTTTTGGGAAGGAATTCTCAAAGGAATATATGAAGTCTGGGGAATTGTAATACCACCAAACCCAGGAAGTGTATTGTTGGGCTGGTTGCACAAAATCAAGAAAAGTACACCCAGAAGACAGCAACTGCTGCTAATCAATATGCTTCTGGCAGCAAAACAAATTATTATTTCGAAATGGGACACCTCCTCTAGTCCACATTTACAGCACTTGTGCCACAGTTGGAGGTTTAAATTAGACATGGAAAAAAATTCCTTTGCCACCCAAGGAGAAGAGAAATGCTTCACTAGAAATTGGTCACCTATCCTGTGCTATTACCAGAAAGACTTGTAGCGAACGCAGATGCCAGAGGACCCCAAGAGCATAACACATTATTTCAACAGCCGATCCTGCAGAAAAATCTGACCCGGGACAACTAAATTCAATTTAAGGAGCCACTTTCCTCACAGGTGTATAATGTATATAAGGTACCATACCATATATCCAAGGACCCAGGAGGGGGAGGAAATATCTGCTGGGCCTTATTACTGAAATATGTTTTACATATGTTAATCTTATGAAATTATGAACAAGAAGTGTTTGAAACCTAAATGTGGAAGATAGTATCTGTAGATATTTCTGTAGGCAGGAAATCTGCAGGAAGTAGTATTTTTTTGATGCACAAAATTACATACAACGCAAAACTGCATTAAGAATCCTTCCATATACACATAATTACGTTACACACCAATGTATGCTACTACATTTTGTAGATATGCAGTAAAAACAGTTTAGGATTTATGTCTAAACGAGGAAGCAGAATAAGAGGAATTGAACAAAATAAGTAAACTGAAGTGAAAACAGAAATTTATCTATAAGAATGTGTTGAAGGAATTGCAATTGTAATTATAATAAGGAATATGCTACTTACCAGTATGCATCTGTTCTTGGCATGTAGGGCTGCTGATATTCATATCTGTGCATAGATCGCCGCCTAGTGTTGGGTCCGGATGATTGCACATTGTTGTCCTGGAAGAGTCTTCGAAGTATCACGAGATAGGTGGCTCCTCCCTTGGACCACAGTGCACATGGGCATCCTCTCCATCCCCAGATTGTTTTTCGCCATTGTGGCAGAGATGGAGTATAGTACAGCAAGAGATGTCCATGCAAAGAGTGAATGCTGCAGCTGCGACAGGCACCGGGGAGGAGGGTGGGAGATATGAATATCAGCAGCCCTACATGCCAAGAACAGATGCATACTGGTAAGTAGCTTATTCCGTTCGAGGCATGTGGGCTGCTGAAGTCATATCTGTGCATAGAATGTATAGCAGTATCTCCCTTAGCGGTGGCTACCTGTGTTAGCTGCAGCAGTCTGGAAAAGAGTTTTGAGAACAGCCTGTCCTACAGCAGCTTGCTGTTTTGAATGTACATCTACACAATAGTGTTTTGTAAATGTATGTGTGGTTGACCATGTGGCTGCTCTGCAAATTTCGTGTAAAGGAATATTTCCTAGGAAAGCCATGGATGCCCCTAGCTTACGTGTGGAATGCGCTGTAGGGGGGACTGTTAAGGTGCGCTTTGCCTTTATATAACATATTTGTATGCACTTAACTATCCAACTGGCTATGCCTGATTTTGAGATAGGGTTACCCTTGTGTTGTGGTGAGAAGGCAACAAACAATTGTTTTGTTTTGCGAAATGTTTTAGTTCCGTCTATGTAATATAGCAGAGCTCTTTTGACATCAAGGGTATGCAAGGCCCTTTCAGCTACTGTTTGTGGGTTCTGAAAGAACACTGGCAGTTCAATAGTTTGGTTTAAATGGAAATGGGATACCACCTTTGGCATGAACTTAGGGTTTGTTCTAAGAACTACTCTATTTGCATGTACCTGAATGAATGGCTCTTGAATAGTTAGGGCTTGCAGCTCACTAACTCTTCGAAGCGAAGTAATGGCAATAAGGAAAGCCACTTTCCAAGTAAGAAATTGTAGTTCGCATGAGTGCAGTGGTTCAAAGGGTGGTCCCATTAGTCTGGTTAAAACAACGTTTAGATTCCAGACTGGTGATGGTGGGTGTCTTGGAGGAATTACGCGTTTAAGTCCTTCCATAAACGCTTTAATTGCTGGCACCCTGAATAGTGAAAGGTGTTGCCTGTTTTGCAAATATGCTGCTAACGCAGCTAGGTGTATTCTGATGGACGAGAAAGCTAAATTGCACCGTTGGAGGTGCAATAGGTAGCAAATGATGTTTTGAGTGGAAGCATCAAGCGGGTTAATGTCAATGTTATTACAGTAAATGACGAAACGTTTCCACTTTGCTGCATAGCATGCTCTGGTAGTGGGTTTCCTTGCCTCTTTGATAATATTCATGCAGTCTGGGGGCAAGTTGAGGTATCCAAATTCTAGGATTTCAGGAGCCAGATCGCTAGGTTCAGCTGTTGGGGATCTGGGTGTTGGATTTCGCCATGGTTCTGCGTTAGAAGACTGGGTGTTAGTTGTAGTGTTTGATGAGGCACCACTGACAGTTCTAGGAACGTCGTGTACCATGGTTGTCTAGCCCACTTGGGAGCAACTAGGATTAGCGTCAGCGAATGTTGGCGCATTTTGCGTGCCACCAGCGTTATTAGTGGAGCTGGGGGAAAAGCGTACGCAAATTTGCCTGACCAGTTCATCCATATCGCATTGCCTTGCGACTGCGGATGTGGGAACCTGGCGGCAAAGTACTGGCATTTTGCGTTTTCACTTGTGGCAAACAGATCTATTTCCGGGTGTCCCCACTTCCGGAAAAATGGTTGGAGCACTTTAGGGTGAATTTCCCATTCGTGCATCTGTTGGCTGTGCCTGCTTAAGAGGTCCACCACTTGGTTGTCCTTGCCTGGGAGGTGTCCTGCTATGAGAAAGATCTTCCTCTGAATGGCCCAATTCCACATTGCTTGAGCTAGGTGTGATAGCTGTGGTGAGTGTGTTCCTCCCTGTTTCTGAATGTAATACGTAGCTGTCATGTTGTCTGTCCGGATCAACACAGCTTTGTTGCATAAGTGTTTCGCAAAAGCTTTTAGGGCTAGAAAGATGGCCATCAATTCTAGGAGATTGATATGCATTTTCATTTGCTGTACAGTCCAGAGTCCCTGCACTGTGTAGTGTAGGACATGGGCTCCCCATCCTAGTAGGGATGCGTCCGCTGTTAACACTATTTGTGGGACAGGCTCTTGGAACAGTCGACCTTTGCAAAGGTTTTGTGGATTCCACCAATGCAGAGAGTTGTATGCACGAATGGTCACCAACACTAGGTCTTTTAGTTGCCCGTGAGCCTGGTTCCACTGCCTTACTAGGCATTCTTGTAGCGGACGCATATGTAGTCTTGCGTGAGGGACTATGAATATGCACGAGGCCATCATGCCTATTAGCTGCATAAACACTCGAGCTAATAGTGAGCGTTGGGGTCTGAACTTTTGTATTAGCGTCTGCATTCCCTGGACCCGTGCTGTGTTGGGATATGCTTTTGCTGACAGTGTATCTATTGTCGCTCCCAGGTACTGTTGGACGTGGGAGGGTTGTAGGTGTGACTTTGGGTAGTTTAGTGAAAATCCTAAACTGTGCAGTAGGTGTATGGTTTTTGACATGTTGTCGGCACATTGCTGGGCTGTTGGCGCGTGTATTAGCCAGTCGTCCAGATAAGGGTAGACGTGTATGTGTTGCCTTCTGAGATGTGCCGCCACTGTAGCTAGACATTTGGTGAACACTCTTGGAGCTGTTGTCACCCCAAAGGGCAGGACTTTGAATTGGTAGTGTTGCCCTTGAATGGTATATGAAAGTATGCATCTTTGAGGTCTAAAGTTGCAAGGAAGTCTCCCTGTTGAAGCAATGGTAAGACTTGCTGGAGAGTGAGCATGTGAAAATGCTCTGACAGAATGTAGAGGTTGAGGGGCCTGAAGTCCAATATTGGTCTGAGAGACCCATCCTTCTTTGGAATTAGGAAGTATAGGGAGTATACTCCTGTTCCCTGATGTTGAAGTGGGACTGGTTCTAAAGGTGGTGATAAATAATACTGTGAAAGAGGATTGGTGGAGCAATTGGAGCCAATGTAGTTATCTAGGGGACTTAAGCGAGTGCGATTTGGTGGGAAGTGAAGTAGTCGGGGGACTGAGCGACATAGATAGGAGAGAGGGTCGCAGACTGCCCTAAGTCTCTTAACGTGGAACATAAACGGGCTAGGCAATGATTTAAAAAGGGAACAGTTAAAGCTTCGTATAAACGAAGTAGCAATTGCCTGCCTACAAGAGACTTGGGCATGCGGCGAAACCCCCATCTTCGAGGGATATTATCAACTAAATCGTCCGGCAACGAGACAAAGATTTGGTCGCCCCTCGGGGGGGAATAATGACGCTTATCTCAACGAAGATACTAAGATATGTGACAATATTAAATGTAAAGAGTAAATGGTTATTGGCATGTAGAATTAACCATCTCTGTCTGGATAAGTCATATGCAAAGATAATTGTTGTAAATGTATATATACAATGGGACAAGGCAGAGGACTATGCAAGAGAGATGGGAAACTTCAAGCAGGACGTAGATCATATTTTCGAAAGGTACACTTCAGACAAATTGTTAATTTTAGGGGATTTTAACCATAAACTATACCCAGGGAAGACCGATCGTTGGTGCACAGAACTACTAGACGCCTATGGAATAACATATGCAAAGTTTCCAACATGTGACCCCTCAAAGCTGGATTGGGAATTGGTCAATTACTTGGGGGAAAAGGGACTCTTCTGCCTAAATGGCAGATTTAAATCAGACTGCCCGGCAAAGAAGACTTTTAAAAAAGGTCGGCAAAACTCTCCAATCGACTATGTCTTTATGCCAGCATGGAACTTCCACCTAGTGCAGGACTTTAATGTACTGAATGGTGAAGGTAGTGACCACAATTTGCTTTTGGTAAGCTTAAAATGGGGAAGGCTGGAACCAAGGGAAAAGGTGATTCACCAAGAATTAGATTATCCAAAAAGGGCAACAACCAGAGTAACTGAAGATTATGTGGAAAAGCTAAAATCAATCCAACAAAAGATAGAAATGGTAAATCTAGAAAACTCAAATCTAAAATGGTACGAGGAGAAAATTGCCCAATTAGTTGAATGTCTTAGAATAGAACTAAAAAAGAATAAAAGTAAAGGCCAAACAAACCGTGACAGCTGCTTGAAATGGTTCTCAATGGACTGCCAAATTAAAAAAAGAGAAATAAGGGCAGAAGCTAGAAAACAGAGAAAAGAATTTAACCTAGAGAGGAAAAAACATATAATCTATCTAAAAAGAGAGCTTAAGAAGATGGCCCTAGATGCAAAAATGGAGTACAAAGAGAAATGCTGGGGAGAGCTGCTAGAATCAATTGAAAATAAAAATTTGAGACAATTTTGGAAATTGATAAAAGCAGCATCGTCTCCACCTGCAGGAGAAATGATATGCGTAGTAAGTGAGGCAGCCTGGGACAAATATATAAGGGAATTGTATGAAGCAAGATTAGTCTCAGGAGTAAGAGCTCTACCAGGGTGGCAGGAAATCTCAGACGAATTTAAATCAGATTTCACAGAAGACCACATTGGAGAAATAAGACAAGAAGCTGAACCTAACTAGAGCAGCAGGGCCGGATAACCTCCCAGCTATAATCCTAAAATCCCAAACAAAATGGTGGGCACAGTTTTTTGCAAACCTCTTCCAATTAATCCTAACAGAGGGAAAAATGCCATCAAACTGGAAGGGGGCAATAATCAGGCCTATCCATAAAAAGGGTAGCTCAGGGGAACCGAAAAATTACAGATTGATAAATCTCCTGGACATGGGGCAAAAGTCTTCTCAAAACTTGTCCTTAACAGACTGAATGCCTGGGTGGAAGAGTACTCAATAATACCAATTGAACAGGGAGGGTTTAGAGCAGGTCATTCAACAATAGATCACTGCTTCTCCCTATGGGCAATGGCGAGGAAGTCGACGGAACAGAATGGAAAACTCTGTTGCTGCTTCGTCGACTTCCGAGCCGCATTTGACTCGGTAGACCGGGACTGCCTCTGGGAAATACTAACTAAAAAAAATATCCCAAGAGATTTGTTGACGGTATTAAAAGAATTGCACCGGGAAAATTGGGCCCAAGTCATCAGGGATACTGAGGGGACATTAACGCCAAAAATCCCCATTGGAAATGGCCTGCGGCAAGGCTGCGTACTGGCCCCCCAGTTATTCTCCATCTTTCTAGCCGAATTACCGAAATACCTTGAAGTAAAGGGTAGCGCCAGTCCAAGAATGGACGGCAAAAAGGTGTCGTGTCTGCTATATGCAGATGATCTAGTGATAGTGGATCAAACAGAAATTAGCCTCCAAAGGAAACTGAATTCTTTTAATGAATATTGCAAAAAGTTGTTTTTAAAGGTAAACCTAGACAAAACAAAAGTCTTATGCTTTGTGGAAAAAAGCGATTAAGTTTAATTGGTTTTTAGGGGATCTTAAATTGGAATCCGTAAATGAATACAGATATCTAGGTGTGTGGTTCAATAAGAAATTAAATTGGCAAACACACCTTGAAGCCCAAAAAACGAAGTCACAAACTTCAATTGCTGGTTTAAAAATGTTTAACCGGGATTATGGGGATAAGTCTCATCGGCCATTATTGAAAGCATTTAATGCGATGATCCCACCACAAGTCCTCTATGGAGCGGAGGTCCTTTATTTGAGCGGTAAGGGAGCCTGGGACATAGAGGAAGGAAAATGCATGAAAAAGCTCTTATCCCTACCCCAATCGGCAATGGTCCAAGCCATAAGAACAGAGCTAGGAACAACAGCTTGGGGAGTTCAGACGCAATGTGCAGTAATTCGGTTCTGGAAACGCCTAGAAAACGACCAAAAAATTGCACATTGGTGCCGGAACGAAATACAACAAAGTGACCTAAAATGGGCCAAATTGTGTAAGAAGAGAATGTTACAGGCCTGCGAAGATATAAAAGTGGATATGTCTAGTGAGGCGCTAACTATAGAGTGCTCAAAACAAGAATTACGTACTAATGGACAAATGTCTACAAGAAGTATGGATAGAGAATATCTAGGGAAAAAAATATCAGTGGATTTCATGATGAAGGCATGGGCAAAGGAATCCTGGTTCCCTTATTTGGATCTATTGCCTAACACGTGGTTTAGACAAGAGATCCTAAGATTACGTATTGGGATCAACCCATGGTTATCAAATAAAGAATCTAAGACCAAAATGTTGGACCCTAATGGGCACTGTAAATGCAGGCTGGGCACAAAAGGGGACATAGTGCACTTTCTGTTAGACTGTTTAAATCATTTAGAACAGCGTAAACTTTGGCTGCGCCCAATATTTACAAAATATGATATAAAGAACAGGAGACAAGCACTTGAGCTA
Organism: Lissotriton helveticus; assembly: GCF_964261635.1. NCBI lineage: Eukaryota > Metazoa > Chordata > Amphibia > Caudata > Salamandridae > Lissotriton > Lissotriton helveticus. The sequence continues at coordinate 452,011,456 of NC_136072.1, read as the reverse complement.
ATAACAGAACTTCCAAACATTGATATCGCAATTGCACTTGGGAAATTTTTAAAAAGTGTACATAGGGTTATAATAAATCAGTAAATATTAATGTTTTAAATAGAATTGACTAGAGAAAATTGGTTTTATGAGTTTTATAAGAGAAACTATTGGAATTGCTGAAAAAATGTGTACCTGCTATCAATTGATATCTGTCTGGGGGAAGTCCATTTACACTGATTTTAAAGGATTGAAATCTAATGATAATTTTGTATGAATATTGATGATTGCTGCTATTTTATTGTAAGTAAGCACTGTGTATGGTTTTAAGATTATGATCTAAATAAACTAAACTTTTGACCTTGACCGTGACTGGTTCTATGGCCCCCTTTTGTAGCATGCTGATGACCTCTTGCTGAAGTAAGGTTATATGTTCCTGTGACATAGGACGGTGCACGGGTGGTATGTTGGGTGGAGTTGAGGTGAGCTCTAGGCAATAGCCATGTTGGATAAATTGCCTGACCCACTTGTCTGTGGTGATATTTAACCAGACTAGTTGAAATTGTTGTATTCTTCCCCCGACTGGTGTTATGTGGTCTGGGGGGAGTGTCAGGAAGTCACTGCTTTGTGTTAGTGGAGGATCTATTTGCATTGCCTCCACGACCTCTGCCTTTGGTATTGTTTCCTCTATAACCACCCCTGCCTGTATTTTTGTTATACGTGGATTGTGTGTTAGTTTTGTAGTTGGAGGATTGCTGTGATGTTCCTCGCGCTCCTCCTCTATAATTGGAGCGACGAAAGGAGCCCCGGTGTTGTTGGGACTGGAGTGCTCCCATAGATTTTGCAGTTTCTGCATCCTTTTTCATTTTGTCCAGAATTGAATCAACTTCTGGACCAAATAAAAAGTCTGGGTTAATTGGCTGTCGTAGTGCGCCCTATCATATCTGGCCAGCAAGGCCTGTGTATTGGCTATTCTCCAGGAGTTTGCTGCCTGCTACTCTTTTGCCTGATGCCTCAAATATCTTAGATTCCTTGTCTGGATATGCAGCCTCACCAGTAGTCTGTGAGTTTGCACGCTTACGTGCGTTTGATACCACTAAGGAATCTAGGGGTAGCTGTCCTTTGATGTATGTAGTATCTATAGGTGCAGCTCTGTATTTTTTCTCAATTCTTGGGTTTATGACCCGAGCCCTAGCAGTGTCCTTAAAAATGTCACCTGCGTGTTTTAACACCCCTTTTAGCATTGGGAGTGTTTTAACGTGTCTTTCAGATGTTGTGAGTGTATCAAAGAGGAAATCTTCCTCAATAGCATCAGAGTGCATATCTACATTGTGGTAGGTTGCTGCTCTATCGAACAGAGAATTAAATGCAACTGTATCCTCTGTGGGTGATGGCTTAGAAGGGTATACTGCAGGGTCTGTGATGGGCAGAGTCCCTTCATTGTCTGGTTCCCCTCCTGTACCCCATGGCTGTGTGTCTGGGTCTGTATTTGGGTTTTGTGGATACCCAAAACCTACATCTGCGTCCTGATCTTCATCAGGGTTGTAGTCAGAGCGTGTTGGTGAGGTTGGGGTATAAGGAGTAGTAGGCATAGCAGGAGTGATAGGTTCAAAGAGGATAGGAGAGGTAGCACAGTCTCTTTTTCTTTAAGGGGATTTTGGCAATGTCTTCTGTTGGTAGAGACCTTTTCTTTTTAGTATACACAGTCACTTTACCAGTTATTGGATCAATGTAGATTTTGACTGGTTCTCTGCTGAGGGATCTGGGTGAAGAAGCTCAACTTCAACAGTCCTTGGTTTTTCTGTTACAACCTTTGATTTTTGTTTCTTTGGGTCGATGGTTTTTGGTACCTCAACCGTTTTAGGTGGTTGTATCGCCTTCGGTTGTTTTTCAACGGGTTTTGTTGGTTGAACGACCTTTGCTGGCTTCACAACTATTTTCGGACCGAGCGGTGTCGTCGGTTCGAGAGACCCTTTATGTTGTTTTGGAGCCTGCTGTTTCGGTTCGACGCCGTCTTTCGGTTCAGTGGATTTCGGCTCGACCGTTTTCTTTTCGTCCACCTTTGGTTTCGGTTTGACGGTAGTTTTGGGCGTGGGCTTTGTTTTGTCGTCGACTGGTTTGTTCCCCTTGTCGATACCTGAGGCTGATTTGCTCGATTCGACGTGCTTTTTGGGGGTCGATTCAACGTGCTTTTGTTTTTGCGTCGATTCGACGTGTTTTGCCTTTGAGGTCGACTCGACGGCCTTTGCTTTGGAGCTCGACTCGACTGCTTTTGTCTTCGATGTCGACTCGATGGGTTTTGATTTCGAGGGTACTGTGGCCTTCGGGTCGATGCCTTTAGGCTTCGATACCTTCGGGTCGACGTAATTCGGTCCGAAGACTGTATTGTCGACAAGTTTCGGTTTTGATGGAACCGATGTTGTGTGACGTGTCTCAGAGGGCTCTTTCGATAAGTTCTTAGCCGGGCGGTATGGCGGGGCTGTAGAACGAGGTTGTTGGTCTCGGCTAAGGCCTGCTGGCGATGCCTTGATCTGAGTCTCTGATAGAGGTGTAGTGTCTATATGGGGCGGTGTACTCACGGTTCGCCCCTCGCCGTCATCGGAGTCGTCTTCAACTGCTACGATGTCTTGATCATATTCTTTGAGATCGACGATTAGTTCTCCCTCTTCGGGGTAATATTCGGAGCCAGGCTCAGAGTATTGTCCGTCGTCTCGATCTGAGTCGTCGGCGCTTGCGAGATCGTCTTCATCCCCGAAGATGTTATCGGGCTCCCGCGCCGATCGTTGCATTTCTTGCCTCGCCGCCCGTCTATTCCGAATAGTCTTTTTTGATCGGAATTGGGCACAGGCCAGGCAACTATCTTCGTTGTGATCTGGAGATAGGCATTTGTTGCACACTGGAAGTTTGTCTGTGTGCGGAAACTTCGAGTTGCACTGAGGGCAGAACTTGAATGGACTTCGTTCCATCGACGGTCGGTCCACGTGGTGTCGAGAAGGCCTCACTGCCTGATTCGACGACTGGAGTGCAACCGAGTTATAAAAAGTGTATCGGCACCGAGCGCTTAACAATACCGACGTTATCCGAAGGCCTTTTAGCCTTTTGAGAAGTTTTCTTGATTCCGAACTTGGAGAGTAGGAAAGTACATCCGAACCTAATGGCGGAGGAAAACAATCTGGGGATGGAGAGGATGCCCATGCGCACTGTGGTCCAAGGGAGGAGCCACCTATCTCGTGATACTTCGAAGACTCTTCCAGGACAACAATGTGCAATCATCCGGACCCAACACTAGGTGGCGATCTATGCACAGATATGAATTCAGCAGCCCACATGCCTCGAACAAATGCCATTCTTTCATATAGAATGGTTGCACACATTTCTTGGAACAGAAAATGGAGACATATCAATTTATTGAAGAATAAAAACATTTAAAAAAAAGTTCATCATGAAAAGATTTCATAACTGCTGACAATATATCAAAAATGAGAGATACATCTAAAAGCCTCTTTCCTATTGATCCTCATTCAATGTAGAGTACATCAATCCTTTTTTTCAACAAAATTATCGTGAAGCAAGAATTGAATCCACAATGTTTGTCGACGCATTTCAGTGGATCACAATAATTAAAAACACTTTCTGAAGGACACACAATTAGATACCATCCACATATAATTAATGTTGTTAGCATATAGAATATATGTTGATGTATTGTTATGACATGTACATAATCTTTTTAATCAAATTAAAAAAAAATGTACTTTCGAATATCTCGTATTTTTGCACAGTTTTCACAGTGTGTTCATGAACTGCTTGATGTGGATGCCTTGTGAAGTTTTAGCTTTTTTTGTTTTTGTGTGCGACAATCTAGACGTGGGCCGTGTCATGGAAAGTCAGAAGTGCTGAGCCCAGTTCATCATGTGCCATGGACAGCTTTGCCTTCCCTTCCTTTATGGCCTTTGAGCGCATGACAGTGCACTTATTCCACAAGCACACCTCATGATGGTGTGAAGTTGGCATTGGTCTATGGCAGGAGAGGCAGTGCTTAAATCTTTGCATCTTATATGATGACCTGACATCCTGCCTAGCACTGTAAGCTGCTCCAGGTCTCAGTCGAAAGGCACACAAAAAGGGCAAATGATGTCAGGGCACCAGGTGGTGCTATATGACTCAAGGGATGCAATGTCTGGGGTGCCATACAACACCAGATGGAGTCAAATGCAGCCTACTGGCACGGGAGAGCAATTACAAAGTTTCTTGATTGAGTCTGGTGCCTGAGGATATTTCACAGGTGAGGAAAGTGCAGGTAGAAGAATCCATCAGAAAAACATTTTCCGTCTACACTCAAATGATTTTGCTATTGTGCGGTGCGACCATGTAGGCAAGGTGACAATTCCTTTTATTCTCTAATTAACAACTTGGGATTCAAACTTGAGAAATTGAAGGCTGACTGCAAAATCTGGCCAGATTTGAGTCAGACACTAGAGTCAGAAGAGAATCGACTTCCAGCACCAGTGACATCAGGACAGCGTCAATAAAGGAGGGACTGGCGCAGGACTTGAAGCCAGTATAAAAGGCGGCACAAGAGTTTGTGTGAAACCCAAAGTGCACCAGGTTTAAGGAGCTCAGGCTCCACAGAGGATGGATCTGCCGGGGCAACCAAACAGCAGGTCCCTTCAGATCTTTTGGGCCTGAAGGGATGCCAGACGGAGCCAGAAGAATGCAAAAAATATGAAGCCTGGCCTTGACCTGGTGTGGCGTTGCAGATGTACCAGGAAATTCGGGCTGCAGCAGGACCAGTTGTGGAATCGGCTCTTTGATCAGAGAGATCAGTAGCGAGATCTATAGAGACCTTGATCCTCTCCCTAATTATCTTTAGACAAAGTGGCGGGACGGGGACAAGTTCTGCTTTGACCTCTTACAATAGTTATTCGACTTGGGCTTTGACTTACTGGACAACATCAACTGTAAAGATCTGTCACGAGACCGCCTCGAGAGGTGTAACTGTTACACGCCCTCGATTTAAAGTGGACCTTATGTGATGTCTGTGACTTCTTTCTGTGTTCAGCAACATACAGCTGCGCTTCACGGTCAAAGATAGTCTTTGGGTGTATAATGGCTCATTCTTCGCATGAATTGGAGCTGTACCCTTATCCCAAACACGAAAGGGAAACAATGTGCATGTAAGACACCGACATCTGTTCCCAATAGTCACAGAACAGTTTGAACCCTGTAGTCTTCAGTGGAGACATTGTTCGCTTGCACCACTAAATCAGTGAGGAGATCATTCCCTTGAACACTGGAACAGCAATTTGGAAGAATTTGTCACCTGAGGAAATGGAGAACAGAACTCCAGATCCGCATTCGGAAACACAGACGTTGGTCTGAAGGGGTGGCGCTTTAATGTCTCGTCTTTATCATGTGCAGGGCAGAACAAGGCCGACGTGGAGGAGCACAATGCTACCTAGTGGCGATAGGGAGCACTGCAGTAAAAACGTTTGGATTCAGTCTAGCTAGTGGGGAATAATCTAAAGGTGAAGATTCTTCAGTTAGAAGTATTAATCAAAAATAGCTGTTTGGATATGTTTGGGTTCTAAAGGTTGGCATCATAATATATCAAATGCATTCAGACTAGCTTACATGTTACATGCAACAGTCCTATACTATGAAGATTCATAGAGCGCATGGCAACACGGAGGCATTCCAGTGCTAGGTGGGGCGACATTACTTAGACAACCGATGTGGAGGGATTTGTAGTCAAAAATAGTCAGTAGAGATGTTGCAAACCCACTCTGACAGACATCGCTACAGCTTAATGGAATGGTGGTCATTGCTAAGCTGATCATAAAGGATGCTACTAATCTTAGTAACAAAGACACCATGCCTTGGCTAAATGAAAGATCAACTTCTATTGCCCTGGGTGTTCGAGATTTGACCTCCCCCTCGGCTCAGTCTAGTTCCGAGGTACCGACAGACAGAGCGGGGCCTCGTCCCCTGAGCAGTTGCCAGGAGAGGTGAGGAGTACTCCCACATATAGCTGGGAATTAATTTAAAGGTTCCTGTATGATAAGCTTACCTGAGGGAAGCTACAGGATACTGGTAGGCTGTATTGTACCAATTCATTCTGTTTGGTTTCTTTGCACAAAATACTTTTGCAGCAGCGCTATTGGTCCTGACGAAAGCCTAGTGGCTGAAACATGTGGACCTCCCTTTCCATCGCAATTGACAGTTATTCTTTAAAACTGCCAGCGTACTGTTTTTAAGTTTGGCACTGGCATAATGCTTATTAAAGTTTCAGATGTTATCCGAGTAGCCAATTTTATTATATTCACTGTATAATTTTCACTTTTTGCACTGCAAACCCTCAGCACCTCATATCAAGACTTGCAAGTGGCTGTACCGATCTTTGGGGTACAAGACTGGCTGAGTTTTGATACTCAATTTGGTGGGTTGCATGAGTATAGCGACCCCCATAAATCCCAGATGACGAAGAGTAGCCACTTGTGTGGGCTGATGGGATTCTTTTTCAATATATGTTGTTGTTTTCTTTCTTTGGCGTAGACATCTGAGAGTTTCTGCGCTCGTATTGTCTTTTGTTGGTTATACCAGTAGTTTCTTGCTTTGTTGTTTAGTGATAGAGTGGGGATTGAATATTATTTGGTCTCTAAAGATTTCCCTAGGACCCTATTTTTAAAGTTTTGTAGTGTGTGTTCGAGATTTGTATAAAAAGTCCACAGCTGATGGTCAAAGAGTACAAGAGTGGAGTAACACTGACTTTTCAGGTTCACCAAGTAGTTGCCAAGAGCCCTGAAAACTGGAACTATTGCTAATGGCCCTGAACTCTAATGAACTGACAAATATGCACGTTATTATTCACGACTAAGACCACCCTTGCTACCATGGTCTGCAAATAAGCTTAGTTGGCCATGCACTAACACGAAGAATTGCATTTTTACATGTGATGGCCAGAAACTGGGGACAACCAGGCGAGGGATCGTTTTGTTACTTTGCTTCAAATTATGCAGACCTCCATACTTTTATACTCCTACCCTCCCAGAACCATCTGTATACTATAATGTCCATATTATTCCCAATACAGGTAATGCGAATTAGATGAGGTGTCAGCATCTTTCACATTTGTAATTATAAAGCTGTTTGAAGTGACTGATTCCTTGTTTTTTTAGTACTTGACACAATGCAACACTGTATAATGTTTGCTTCTGTTATACATTATGTCATTTTAATGGACTTCTGTAATATATTTGAGTTACATTTTATTTCTGCCTCTACAACAATTCATACTCCGCAATATTCTGAACCTACATCAAGTACAGATATCAACCCAACAAAGTGTGCTTAAAGTGGGATGCCAGAGTGTAATATAACTTCCATTGAATTAAGTTTATTTGGGGATAGTTACAAGAATGCTATCTATAGTTGAATCCTTAGTATTTAACATGAACACTTGGGAACCATGGGCGTTTGTCATTAGAACTCCGTAAAAAGTTAAGCATGGCAATTAGAAAGCCATGTTTATAGCATAAGATTTTAAATTACACAGATATCAGTGAAATTGAAAACACTTGGATATGGCGATCCCAGCCCACACGAAAAATGCTCTCTACCAAGTTAGTAAGGCATGGCAATAAATGATCCAAAGTGATCACATCCTCGTGTGATCGACTTTCCATGAGTGGCAAACAATCCCAGGACACACACATGATTAGATTCCAAGTACGTAACAACCTTCATTTTACACCAGTCCTAGTTTTCCACCAGCCTCTTGTAATGCTAAAAAGTCATAAATAAAATAATGCATACATATACATAAACAGAGGGGGTTTGAGTAGGCCCTCTGCATCCATTGGTCTGCTCAAATGTCATTCACATTTTGCATCTGTCCACCATAGCATACATGGGCAATGGGTCAGCCCACTACAACCACTATCTCCTCTGCCTGGCGAGTGACATCATTATGCTGGGTCACAAGTGCACATCCATCTTAGAAGAAATGCAACTGAGAACCCAGAGCTGGTGGGCCGATACTTGGCAAAAAGCATTTTACGTTCCATTCTTTATTTTCCTTGGATTTTGTTTTCACCATGGTGTGTTAAAACTCTTGTCTTCAGGGTACAGTAATTCAATGCTAACTGTATATTGTTCTTTTTGCCAATAAATATCTGGTCAAGTATATTAAAACTATACCAGTTTTAAGAACATCTGCTTGCTAGAAAACGCCCATACTGGTCTACTACAACTACATGGAGAAAAACAAAAATCCTAATAAAAAAAAAAATTCAGTCATACAGCTACCACGTTTAGGCCGAACCAAGTTAACAAATACCTTTTGTTTTCTAAAAAAAAGTATATACTATACATGCTTACTACAGAGGGTTTCATTCAGTCTCGTTAAAATTCTAGGTTGCTGAAGAGCAAAAACTCACACCTCTACTTCATCCCCTCTTACACACAACATACACTCTACTCACAAACACATCACCCCTTTTACTTTACAATTTTCACTCACAAACAATAATATACTAACAAATCCATCTCATAAAACAAATACATTAGCATCGCCTTCCACTACTCCTCAAAAACAAAACATATCTCGCACACCAGCACAACAAAATCTCTCAATCACAGCACCTCATAATACTTACCATCAAACTACAAACATACACCCACCTTTCAAATTACACAAATAAACAAACTCCAATACCAAGCTTTCGCTCTTCCACCCCACCCAACACATATACATCACAGCAACTCTCTTTTAACCGCCTGTCTTCCATTGGACAATTTACAACCTTACTACATGACCCACATACTGCACCACCACCCCTAACTCGTACAGCTTCCGTCCTAAACAGACACAAACAAAATAAGCAACGTGCCACACATCACAACTTTGCTTCTCCATGTCTACTGCACATGGTTACACTACAAAAATAACACAGCCCACCAACTCTCTCCCAAACACCGTCTCCACCACCTACGCACTCAGAACCACCAAAATGCCTTCTTAGCCTACTCGATGAAGAACACTCTATAGAAAAGCTACAGGATTGCTATCCTCATAAACCCAACACCAATACCAACACTAAAAGCTGCAAACCCACAAAATACTGCTCACTCCTCTACAAAACAAAGTCACACTATCTCCGAAGCACATTCTCTAAACTGTCGACTAATAAATACTGGATGGCTCTCTAAGAACAAACATCACATCCACGACCTTCTCACTGACGCAAAGCTGGAAATACTACCCATTACTGAATAATGGTTGGGAGATGATGTGGCTCCAGTCCTGCATGAAGTCATTCCTCTAGGCTATAAAAACGATCACCCAAAATCATATAGGCAAAAAAAGAAGGTGGCCTAGCTGTTGTGTTCAGGCAAATATTACATATCACTAAAGCTGATGATGTCTCCATAAAAAATTGTGAGACCCCTTTCACCAGATGCAATCCTACACCGTTTTCCTCCTGTAACTTCTTGCTCCTTTACAGACCTCCACCTAGCAAGGCAACTTTCTCAGACGCACTTCTAGACACAGTTTCAAACCAAATAACACTACTCCAAACTATGCGTTCTGGGTGACCTCAACATTTGGTTTGACAAACCAAATATGCCCCATTTGAAAACAATCATCGTTGGCCTAGAAGCACTGAGCCTGCATCAGATCGCCCACAAACCCACACACATCGCTGGACACATCCTAGATGTAATTTTTGCTAATACAGAATTACTTTCAAACATGGACTCCAGTCACATGGTCAGATCACCATTTGCTTCCCTTCCAACATAAAACAACACTAAGCGACGCACCTAAAATCACCTTACATGCATCCACCTATCGGCCGTGGGACAAACTCAATTTGGAACACTTGGAAACACAATAAAAATGCAGTAGAGATCTAGAAACAATACATTCTGTTCAACATATATATGAGTGGAAGCTTTTGTTATCCTGATACCACTAAAAACTACACAACAGAACAAAAGAAAACAAGCGCCTTGGAGAAATACATAGATAAAAGAGATCAAACAGCAAATTAGAAAGCTGCAATGTACATGGCTCAAAACAAACACCAACCAAGACAAACTTTGCCTACAGAAAACGAACAGATTGTACAAGTCAGCTATCAAAAAAGCAAAGAAAAAATACTATTCAGACATAATTCAAAAGGTCAAACGTGCAAATAAAGAATTCTATATAATTCTCAATGAATTTTGTAAACCAAATTGCCGAGAAACCATCACTCAAGAGTTCACAGACAAACTGCCAAATCATTACACGGACAAAGTAGACATGTTGGACTCTTATTTAAAACTGAGACTAAGCATCAGCACTAACCCTTTTACTAAGCTATAATTCAAGAATACTCTAACCCAGCCTCTCAGTTCCTTTCAACACATTTCACACAATGAATGAATTTATGGACCTGGTCAAAGCAAGCAGGCCTGCCAGCAGCCCTTCTGACCCATGTCCACCGTAAACCTTCAAGACAATTCTATTTACAGCCCCTGCTGCCACTGCAGTAAGGAGAATCATCAACAACTCCTTAACTACCAGAATATTTTCAGAAGAACTAACAGTCTTACATACGCCCATTACTGAAGAAAACAAACTTGGACCAGTTGAACCCTGACACCTACAGACCATTTTCAAATGGACCTTTCCTGGGCAAACTGATAGAAAGAGCTGCTTTCGCCCAGATGTCACAATTCATTGAAGAGAATGCCACACTTTCAGACTTCCAAACAGAATTCCGTCAAGGAAGAGACACAGAATCTGCCCTCCTTGACATCTGGGATGACCTGAAGAACATAGTTGACTGCAATGGGGTTGCTACGCTACTTCTCTTGGACCTCTCGGCTGCCTTGGACATGGTTGACCATGACACTCTGATACAAAGACTCCACAAAGTGGCATAGAAGGGACTGCTCTAGACTGGATCGCATCCTACCTTTTCAACAGAACTAATGCAATCCATACACCACCTTTCTCGTCCAAACCGTACTTCACAAAAATAGGGTCCCGCACGGCTCTATTATCTCACCGATGCTTTTCAACATCTACATGAAGTCATTACTGGCACTGATCAATCAATTTCACATTTCACGTCACATGCTATAACTATGCAGATGACACGCAAATACTCCTTCAACTGCAATGCCCCAAAGACATTGAAAACTCGCCAATTTTCATTGGTCTCTTCTGTGGATCAATGGATAACGTGGAGCCATCTCAAACTGAAAGCTTCCAAAACGGAAAAACCCATGTGTGGCAACTGGAAACATTATGACCCACTCGCCATGTGGCCTTATGATCTAGGAACACCGTCTAAAATATCAAAGGAAGTAAGAAACCTCGGAATGACCATGGACTCCAAGCTATTGATGAATGCCCAAGTGGACAAACTAGCAAGATCAAGATTTGTTACTATAAAAACTCTGCGATGAATCTTCTCTCGATTGGGATTTCACACTAGGTCCAGGCTACCATTTCCCTTGTTTTGTCCAAACTCGATAAAGTCAATAGCCTCTACCATGGATCACCTTTAACGACCATGAAAAGACTACAACAGATTCAGAACTCTGCTTCCAGATGACTCTTACATACAACACCACAAGACCACATCTTCCCTGCCATGAAAGCCCTGCATTGGTTACCGATTGCCAGAAGATCCACGTTCAAGCTGCTTTGTATCACCCACAAAGCGATACATGGCACGGGACCGCTCTTCATCAGGAATAAACTCACAAAACATATTCAACAAAGGAACCTCCGCTCTCCAGTGGCACCTTGCCTCAAAATCCCAAGATACAAGAAAAAAGCAACGGGTGGCGCATCATTCTCTGTTCAAGCAGCCAAACTATGGAACCTTTTACTGCCCAACGTAAGATCCTCAGATAACCACCACCTTATCTTCAGAAAACTACTCAAGAATTTGCTCTTCCCCACATAACCACAATATGCAAACAAATAGAAATATAGAGCAGATCTCTCTGTATATATGCATTTATTTGTACTACCGATATGTATCTATATATGTATATTGCTTTTCATAAACATGTAGAGTACGTATGTTTAAAAAAATGATTATATATAGATATTGATTAGTTCTGCTTAGCTAATGTACATATCAGGGATAATTACATTATTCTATGTTTTTAACATGTATATAAGTGTCGGCATAAATAAGTAAAACTTTTTATCATAACTATTTATCTACAAGTGCTTCACTATTGATCTACAAAAAAAATATATATATATATGTACATATCTTCTTAGAACAAGAATTCCATAGCACTCCAGAAGTCGTAGTTTTGATTGCTTTTATTAAAGCATAGTGAACACCACCATCACCACCACCAATGTTTCAGCCAAGAGATGGCCTTTATCAGGCCATCTCTTGGCTGAAACGTTGGTGGTGGTGATGGTGGTGTTCAATATGCTTTAATAAAAGCAATCAAAACTACGACTTCTGGAGTGCTTTGGAATTTTTGTTCTAAGAGGTATGGTCTAACCTCGACATAAGCACCAGTGGAATCAAGTGTGCACCTATTGCTGACTTTGTTTTGCAAAAAAAAAAAAAAAAAAAGATATGTGATCAAGGCACCTCGGTGCCGAAACGTGTAATGGCCGACAGAGTTTGATCCAATAAAGGAGATTCTGTGCACTGAACTGTGATCCGTGTCCCATTCTTGTGACATGCACAGGCCGGCTGGCAGTGGAGTTTTCGTGATAGATAGATAGATAGATAGATAGATAGATAGATAGATAGATAGATAGATAGATAGATAGATAATTTAAAGTACAACACTTGAAAGCCAGAGTTTATTTAATGCATCTTTAATCTACATATACTACCTTCCTTTATGCATCTATATACCCTCTATGTACTTATGTATCTATAACTATTACTTTAGGATCTATATTTTACTTTTACTTAGTCCGGAGTAGCGTGCTACTTGCCAAAAAAGCACTTCAACCTCCCACCCATCAGGGGTAGGAAGCGCTGTATAAATGCAAATCTTTGTAGCTCTTCTACTCTTTCGCTAACCTTCTCAATCCAAACAACTGACTAACACATACACCACTCAAATTACTTTCATATTTCACTATACTAATCCACCACTAACACTGAATGTTTTCCAGAGTAGCGTGCTACGTGCCGAAAAAAGCACTTCAAACACCCCCCCATCAGGGGTAGCAAGCGCCATACAAATGTAAAACGTTTTCCCTCTTCTATCCCTTCACTATCCTTCTGAATTCAAATAACTGCCTATCATATCCATCACTCAAATTATTTTCACTATACTAATTCACCACTAATCATTTATGGGTACCGGTGTAGCGTTCTACTAGCCGAAAAAGCGCTTAGACGACTCGTCAGGTGTAGTATATAAATGCAATTACAATATATTATTTTAAGACACCACTGCATGGGGGCAGCCCGCTTTATCCACTGACTTACTAGACTGTGAGCGACAATATTTTGCTCTTGCACAATGTGCACATCCGCACGATGCCTTCATGGAAAAACCATTCACAAGCAAAATAAGAACTGATAAAGCCAAAATGTCGTCATCCAACGCCAGATTTATTGCCTGCAAATTCTTTTTTTTCTGATTTTGCATTTGTTTGCAAATAAATAACCAGATTTCCACAGCCAGACCAACTGACTTTGCCACAGCCCGTTTACATATAGCGACTTCTCCTTAACCCTGTTAACGCCTGTTTTGATGTCAAGCAAAACCTATTATAAAGGAAAATGCCTCGGGCCTACTCGAGGTCCACTCGTTGTGTGGAGTACACTGAAACCCTACGAATGTGTTTATGCTACAAACAAAAGTTGACATGGTTTCAACTAATGTAAAAATTACTACTTCATTGCAACAATCGTAACAACCCAAAATATTTTTTACGTATAGGGTATAATCGTTAATTCAACATGGCTGAGAAAAACAACTTAAAAAGGAGGAACTCATTATTATTTAGAGAATGTGCGCTGTCCACCGTTTACATTTGCTGTTATTACCAAACAGGTTTGACACCGCTGAAAAAGCATCATGCATTCTTGGTCGATTTCCCAATTATTTTAATGGTATTTGGAGTCAACCGAAACAAGAACAATAATTTAAAAAAGAAAACGAACAGCACACTGTATAAACAGCATGCAGGTCAACAACCTCAAAGCATATTCCACCACTTTCAGCAGGAAGTGTTTGAATGGCGAGGAGTTTATATCACACTCTGTGGCCCGGGTGGGATGGACTCGGGCAGGTCTTTCCAAGTAGGTTAAAAAGGGCCGGATCCAAGCCTGGTTATTAAGTTATTTATGGAAAATACTCTGGCATACTATTAAGCCATGTACCTAAATATTACTTTTTCCTACAGTTATTCGGTATCTTGAAAGTGTGGTATGGCCCCAGCCCTCCTAGACGTACACTGGACAAACCACCCTCCTAGCTTTCATATTTCAGGTTACCAGCTCTGTACAGAGGATACAGTGGACTACATTTTAGTAAAACCGCAGTATGTTGTTTTTCAGGGCAATTCAACCAGCTTTGACCCATGTTATCATGTTCTAGAAATAGAACTTAAATATGAGCGTGCAATAAGGTTCTCCAGACACTAAATAATACAATGAAAAAAGCACATAACTTTAAATGACTCGTACTAACATCCCATTTAGCGCTTTCGTATTCATGTCTGGTGGATATTTCTAACCATAGATTCCTTGCCATAAGAATAACATCAGGTGCCAGACTGAATCTGGAGATTTGATTTTTCTAGCAATTTCCTCGCACTCCAGTAGGTGGTGTTTTGCTGCACTGACTCTGACCCGCCCTGGAAGTGACGCTGGAACTACATATAATCACTACTCCAAGCCCTGATGTCAGCTCCTTTCTGTCCATGCTTTTTAGTACGGATCTAGAGTTCAATCCCTCACTCTTCTCTTGAAGAAAAAAAAGTATTTGTCAAATTTTTAACAATGTGCAAGGGACATGTCACTCCCTAAAACAACAGGGTTTAAACCCTGTAGGGAGTTTCTTAAGCAAATGTCTGTGACTGACCCTCACGAGGTAGGTCTGGTGTTTCGGATCCTCACACGGCTCCACGTCTTGTGGGTAAGGTTTCAGGATTAGTCCGTAGACAATCCGGAAACACAAAGCTAAACTCTATGCCACAGAACATCGTCAAAGCAAGGAAATGCTGCCCCGATCAAATCTGTGGACACGGACCGTCTCTCACTGTCGAGGCCGTTCTCTCAAATGATAGCCTTCCCACTCTAAATCTTCAGCGAAATCCAAGTCCAAAAAAAGCACAAGTAGTATAAGTAGGACCCTCCTGCGTCACACCACTCATTCTGAGAAGTTGCAGAGGCGCCCAGGTGCCACTCAGTCTCAAACGTCTACTGAGGAACCAACCTCCCAACTCATTCTGAAATCCACACAAGTTCCTGGGGTCATCAGGGACGCTGCCATAGATCAACACCTTAAAGGAGGCCATGTTGCGCATCTTTGACATCCTGTTGGTTTTCTTTGCTGCGATTCGGGCCCTAGGATACAAGAGAGCCTCCAGTCGGGTTACCACCAGCTGATCCATCCCTATGCTTAATGTGCCTCTTAACCCCGAAGAAGGGTCAGGCGGCTTCCGTGGCAGAGGCATGCCTGAGCTCCATCTCTGGCATCACTGTCCACACCTGCTCCCCAGTGTTGGCAACCAACCCCAACACCATCTACGCCAGAGGAGGAACCAATTATGCTATTGGATTCAGAACCGAATCCAACACTAGATAAGCTGAAGTTGCATCCTCTCCAAACTCAACAGGAGGGACAACGTCTCAGCATTGGGCAGGGCTCCAAAATTACCATCAAAAAGACAATCTATTCAGAATCTCTGTGTCTCGCATTCAGGCCATAATCAACATGGTCCTGAGGAGAATCACAATGACATAGAGGAACATCAGTTTTAAGATGACAACTTTTATATGGACCTTCAGGAGGCCAATGGGCTAGATACTTCCAGAGATACCAGGTTTCATTCTCCAAAGAGGAATCAGCCTCTTTTGCAGTGGTCATTCGACATGAGGCGTTAGTACTGAACCTTCAATTACCTTCTGTGGAAACTAAAACAAAAGTACTCGCAGAAGATCTGCAGCCTGGGCAGACTTCTTTCGAACCACTTTTACCATTCAATGCAGCACAAACTGACACATTAATGGATACCTGGAACAATCGCTGTTCCTGCCAAACGGTAAATAGTCAAGTAGTCATAGACCCGTTCCAGAAGACCTGATATTCCTGAAGCAACATCTTACACCTGAAAGATTAGTGGTCCAAGCATTCATGAGCAGACTTAACCAAAATTCATTCCCTAACACACGTCCAGATAAAGAGTCGAAACGTATGGAGGCTTTTGAGAAATGTTTTCCTTCGCCAGCCCAGTCTTAAGATCAGGCAATGCCAGCTGCCTCCTTGGACGCTAATCACAGGCATTGTAGGACAGGGACAGCAAGCTCTTGCCAGCTGTCCTAGAGGACTATAGACCTAACCTGGTGCAAATTATCCAAGATGGCCAGGATGCAGCAAAGTATATAATCCGATCAGGAATGGACACTACCAACTGCTTGGGAAGGGTGGTTGGCACCAGAGTGGTGCTTCAGTGCCATACCTGCATGAAATCCACAGGTTTTTTCAGGTTTTTCAGGTGACATCAAGGCATCCCTGATGGACATGCTATTAGATGACACTCGTCTGTTTGGCAATAAAACTAAACTCTGCTCTAGCACAAGCACTTTAAAGAAAGAAGGGCAACAGCACACACATTTCTTTTCTGCAACCTTGTAGCAGTCGCCTCAATAGTTCTGCCCCTTTTGAGGCATTTCAAACACAGACAACAGAAGGGCCCCTCTTCAAAACAGAAACCCTATTTGACCCACCCCGGAATTTCTTAAGGTCAGTGTAGGGGATCAAGCGCACTGTCCAATCCTACACTTGACAGTTGTGATTGATTAATCGTAGCTGGATTGGGAAGGTCATCTGGGAGAGGTGGAGATCAGAGAACTCTGGTGGAGAATTGGCTACACATTAACTTGATGGAGTTGTAGTCGATTTGCTCGACACTAAAGGCCTTTCATCCAATCCATTGAGAGGCTGGTTCAGATACTCACGGATTACACTACTGTTATGTTGTGCTGCAACAAGCAAGATAAGGTGGGGGTTGGATCCTAAACCTGGAGGATCTGCACCTCTAGAACTGGACATCAGGGCATTTTCGTGGTAGTCAACCATCTGGTGGGATCTTTAAACGCCAGGATGGATAAACTCAAGCAGCCGTGCCTAGTGGATCACAATTAGAAGTTGTACTCCAAGGTGGTGCAGTGTAACTTCCAGCAATAATGAGAATCCCGGCTCAATTTTTTTTGCTACCACGGAGAACGTACAATGTCCACGTTTTTGTGCATTGGAAATCACAAAGCATCTCTCTTTCTGAGACACTTTCCGCCTTGAGTGGAGCTTGGGACTCCTGGATTACTGCCCACTTTTACCTCTCCTGCCTACAGTTCTGAAGAAGATCATGAACGATTGTGCCCAAGTCATCTTACCAACTTCAGATTGGGCCAAGAGAGTGTGGTACCCAAGACTTCTGGACATGAGCATCTGTTCCCCCAATCGGGCTGCCGCGTTCGGAGGATCTTTTGTCGCAGCGAGGCAGGGTTCTCCACCTGGGCCTGAGTAATCTACACCACCCTGTGTGACAATGGAGTGGCAATAGATGGCTGCTTTCAACCTCCCTCTCGAGGTAGTCTATTTCATCTGGTCAGATAGGCGTCCATCCTTATAAACCATCTATGCTGGATGTTGGAAGAAGTTTGTGGTTTGGTGTAATTCTCGTCGGATAGAACCATCGCAAGCCACATTGTTGTATGTGTTGCTGTTTTTTCTATCTTTACCCCATCAAGGACGTGCTGTGGCAACTGTTAGAGGTTATTTATTGGCCCTGTCAGACTTTTTTCATTCACAACACCAACCATTGTTTTTTTTAAATTGCCTGTTGTGATGCGTTTTTCTGAAAGCGTTAGTCCACATATTTACACCCGAACCATTTGTGATGATACAGAGGGACCATAACCTGGTTCTGGTAAACCTGATATGTACCCCATATGAACCAAAGCACAGCTGTGCCCTGCATCTTTTGACTCTGAACACAGTCTCTCACTGTGATAATATCAGTTTGTTGCATGCGTGAGTTGTCAGCGCTGTCCGTACAGTAACCATTTGCCACCTTTTTTTTTTTTAGACCAGCTAGTGTTGCGGACTAGGGCGGCATTCCTGTCGAAGGTTGTGATGCCATTCCATGTCAAACAATCATCACCCTTGAAATATTCTTTGCTCCACTTTATTTCTCAAAAGAGGAAGAAAGACTTAATTGTTTGGAGCTTTTACATCGATTACATTAAGGACCATCGGGTGTACAATCAGCTCTTTATGGGGTTCAAGGTTGAAAAGAAGAATAAAGACTTGCAGAAAAGAATACATTTCCCGTTAGATAGTCCTCTGCATCATAATCTGCTACATACAGACTAAGAAGCAGCTCCCAGAGGGCTCATTCCCACAGGGTCAAGGTTGCTACCACTGCCATGGCACGCGGAGCACCTCTCTTGGACATATCTCATGCCGCAACGCGGGTGTCAGTTCACATGCTCACAAAGCACTTATGCCTTGATAGCCAGGACTACCTGGAGGGACTCCTTGCACATTCGGTCCTGCAGGACTTTTTGTTCTGAGCTATTCCACAGACCCACCACCTTGGGTGGTACTGCTTTGGAATCTATTCACAAGTTGAAAACTCTGCGATTAGAAGTATGCATTAGAAGAACAAGCTACTTACCTACAGTAAAACACTTTCTGGTGGATACTCTACCTATCCACAGATTCCTCATCGACTCTCCCACTTCCCCATTCTGTGGAATGGACCGGACTTTTTTCTCCATCTCAAAAAGACTCCAATTTAGAGGTCCGCACTCTGTCAAATCTGGTCAGACAAGGTCTCCACATCCACAACATAGACAGAGTTTAGAAAGAAACAGACATCAGTGCGCAGGGCTGGTGAATATATGTGGTTCCGGCATCACTTATGGGGCAGGACGGGGTCGACACAGAGCTGCACAACGCTTCCTACCGGTACACAGTGGAATTGCTGAAATTAAATATTCTCCAGATCCAGTCTGGCGCATTGAGGTATTCATTCATAATTGAAGTCTTAGGTTAGATAAAGAATCCACCAGAAAGTGTGTTACAAAAAGTAAGTAACTGGTTCATTAAAACCCCAGGAATCCATAAAAGGTCATTATCAGCACTTATTCTAACTATTCGAGTAACCACACAAACTCATTCTTAGTCATTCAAGCATGAATCATATAAGGAAGACCACCCTGATAATATCACCAACCACTCCCATTTAGAAGGCTGCCAGGAAGCAAAATGCTCAAGATCGGTTGAATCCTTTAAAATGAAACTGGAACACATTTAACAATTTTCTGAACTATACACTCTTAGCATATACCTACATTCTCGGGAAGATATTGAATGCAGAGAATTTACACCATACAGTTGGTAGTACATATAAAAGAGCAGTAGATGTACACCTGCAGTAATATTAGACTTCTCTGCAGCTGTTGATTAAGAGAAAAAGTCACTGCTGGTACTGCAGATGAGAACTTGCATTGACTACATTTGTCTTCTTTAATATGGTGTTGAATAGGTCATTTCAATTCAAAACCATATTTTGTCTGATAAGGCTGCCCCATGTAAGGTGCCATAGGACTATTTCAGCTCAACCAGTTTACACATTTGTATAGAATAAACCTGCCATCATTACAAACAAAAGCATTAGTACAGAGTCTCCTTTGGATCAAATACAAAGAAAGCATTACATCCTGGCCCACCACCTGCGAAAAGCTGCAGAACAAATAGACAATTCGGAACGAAGTCTGAAACAATACTACCAGGAGGACAATGGCTAAAAATTCCCAACTCAATACAGTGAAAGGATAAAATGAATCTCAAGTATGTGTTTAACCCCTTCGACGCTCATGACGAGCTGGGCTCGTCATGAGGTAGCCTCCTCGCACGCTCATGACGAGCCCAGCTCGTCATGTAAAGTGCGAATCCGCAAAATCCAGCGTACGGGCGGAAAACATGCCGCACGCATGCGGTTAACCATATTTTCAACATATAAGCACAAGTTATGATTATGGTTTGCGCAGGGATTTAACATAGCAAGTTACTTTGCGTCTGAATTTGACTTCTTTGTAGGTCTATGAGAAAAGGATAAGAGCAAAGAGTTGGCGATTGAACCGGTCCTCATAACCCATCGTGGTGAGTGGCCTTTCTATATCTCCTTGGCAGTTCAGCATTGTGTAATTTATATTTCTGCTTTTGGTACGTTTTGTGTGTTGTGTATAGTTCCAAAGTTGAACCTCTTCTGATGAAATTTATTATTCTGATTGTAAAGTCAAAATCCACAACTTTGCTCAAACAAATTTCTATTTTAACAAAAATGCACGCTATAGCTTGGACCAAAGGGCTTTCTTTGGGCTTCACAGTGAAGGGGGTATTTTTGGTTCTGGTCTTTGTATATTCTCCGTAGTGATGAGTTTTAACAGGTTTCCGTTTTTCAGAGGTAACCTCAATCTCCAACTGAAACCCAATTTCACTTTCTCCCTCCTTCCTTCCCTACCGCCACCCACTTAGTTTTCTTTGATATCCCCTACTTGCAAATCTGCAGCTTTTTCTTCCACCAAATGACCCATTGACCTTCCCATTTGCCTCCTTTTCCAGACAATTATTTTCACCTCAGCTTTGTACATTTTTATGCGGCTGTCCATCAGGCCCCATGATCCCCTCCTCTTTACTGGCTGGGTACTGGGTGATACAAAATGTTGATTGCCAGAACACAGTTTTCTCCCGCCAACTTTTCTCCAAACGGTTTTAAATAAACTGTACTTTCCATTTTTATTTATTATGCATTCGAAACTGGAGTTGATTTACCCCACTGAATCGAAGATCCAATAGGTCTAAGAGATTTTATTCATTAAATCGTCAGTTTTTAAATTAATATTTTACCTCGTATCAATGAAAGCGTCCATAAACATAGAATTTTATTGGATTTCATTCAACAACTTGATATTCACCAAATAAGAAATGTTTTCAGCACAAGACTGACCTTAGGTCAACTCCCACTGACCTGAAGAAGGCAAAGTCTCAAACTTGCTGAGAAGGTCAAAGTGAACAATTGACAATTTTGAACTTGCTAATCCCTTGGGTGGATTCCACTGGCGACTGCTCATATCCTCTTATCATTTAATATTATGCTTTTAACACAGGGTGGTAATTTCATAGCCCACTAAGAGGATCGACAAAATGAACAAGTATTTTTAATCCCAATATAGATGTATAGTTTTTTTTATACCTGCACCCTGAACCAACCATCACTGCTGCATGTTCCTGTATACGTACAGTTTATCTAAGTAGAATAGAAGACTAGAATGGTTGGAAACACAAGTAACATAGATAAATGTAAAGCCAATTACTCCGAACTTTGGAGAAAAGAGGGGCCTCCTCGTCAACACAAGGATCCTAGCATATATTGCAGACACCACTAACTACACAGTCTCTGGTCCCGTTCATATTCATAATTTTCTAAACCCATGGTTCAGAGAGTTATGATTTGCCCTTTGCTTTTAGAGGCTGCTCAGTTCTTGGCCTCTCATCTTTCGATGGCCTGTGGAGTGGTACAGAATGTGACATTACGATATGTTGTGTACAAGCTGTCCTAACTCGTGTGCATGGCCCTGCTTTGAGATGCTTTAATGGTAGATGAGGGCACTAGTCTGGAAGGGAAAGGTGACAGACATGGTTTCATCCTTTTAGGTTTTAATTTGACTAGATGATATTTCAACAACAGCGGGCATGGCGGCCACTGAGGAGAAAGAAAAACAAATGTTTCAATCAAAAAAAGCATTGGCAACGTAGAAAATGTCGAATAGAAATAAAAATAAAAACAAAATTAGAAATAATGAATTATAAAGAGGGCAGTTATCAATGAAACAAGATGTGAACAACAAAAGAACTACATAGATGCCCACTTGCTACTATTTGTCTATGAGTACAGCGTGACATTAGTATAAAGGATGGATTATATGTGCCCGATTGAGATTGGAAAAGAACAATACCCGATAGGCTACATTAGGTGCTGCACTTTTACCAAGCTCAATTAATGCGTATAGTCTTTGTTTGCGTTTGAGTGCCATAAGACCACATACAGGATAAATTATGAGTGTCAGAACCCCAAATGAACAATAAAGTAATGGTTTGTTTAAAGAAAAGAATAAAAAAAATAGAAAAGGACTTTAGCGTACGGACCCTTGGCAATTACGCCAATTTGTGACAGGCTTAAAAAGGGCCTCGTGCTGGAGGTTAGTCCTTTCACTATTTTCACCGCGATCCTTCAGACGCGGAAGAGACGAGCCACACCGGGGAAGCTTGCCGTTGGATTCAAAAGGTACGAAAACACTCGGTGCGGGCGGGTTGTAATTATTTAGTCAGTAAAGGATAACAATGAACATCTTGATAGGATATGCCGTGGAAGGTAAAGGCGCATTATCCTTCTAAAAGTTATAGACAACTTCCAAAATAAACGTTTTCTGCTAACCTAAGGAACGCGGAGATAGTAATAAATAATGATTAAACGTATATGGACTGGCTCACATAGGGGATTGGGAGGTAAACACGTAACTTTTACTTATAGACTCTATGCATCCCCGTGAATCATTAGATTGTTTATAGACTCTATGCATCCCCGTGAATCATTAGATTTTCGGTGGGGGGTGTTTCTTAACTTAGAGTAATGGCACATTTTAAATAATGATGATGTACGTAATGGAAGGCACTCTAGGATGTAAAAGCGAGTACCTAACAGGTATTTTGATTTACCCTCCTTGTTGCTTTCACTATATGCAGCCACGAGCAACAACTACCCGGGGTCGGAAAATAAGATCAGGATACACCGGCTCCCCATGAATCAGGTGAGATTCAATCCTAGTTAGGATACAGTAGTGGTTTCTTTATCTTGGAGATCCAAGATAAAAATAAATGAAATGCCACAAGGAGAGGTGGGACTCTATATTGATATATACTCTTTTTCTCTAAAGGTGTGGTGTGGAACACCAGAAACTAAAAATTGTTTTTTAACTGACGAAACAAAGGGTGAAGCAAAAGACACCTTATCATGAGGTAACTATCATAAGCCTTATAGGGTGAAGAAACAAAGTACTTCCGCTTGTAACAATAACTATAGGCCTTAATAAATATTCATTTTCTGACAGGGACAAACCGGACCTTAAATGATCAGATTGTGACAGGGAACCACGTAAAATTAAGAGACGTATTCCCACGCTATTTTCTGATACAGTAGGTATTATCTAGTCCACTGTGAAATATGAGAAATCCTACAAATGGCTTGATTTTTAATAACTTGACCCGTTGAGGCTAATTAGCTGTATTATATTATACCCGATAGCTTTGGCCCTGTTTACATAAAGACAACTCCATTGATGAGCTGAACCTATATAGGAGCCTCACCGATGTGCGATCGCACAGGTGAGTTGTTCCTTAATTATATAGGAGAAACTAGTATGAGTGTGCTCAATTGTAGTGTATGGTGTGTAGTATTAGTGGTTGGGGTTGCAACAGATGGATGTCAGTGAAACACTTGCAATGTTAAAATATGTATTGTGAAAAAAGTGATTCTACCTTTTGTTTTAAGAAGAAAATTAGAAAGCTGTCATCTTAGATAAAATTTGATGTTTTAGAAAAGATAACATAGAAGTGTAACGAATATGTTAAAAAAAATATACTCGTACTCTTGTGGTGATAGGTAACAATAACATTTCCACAATGTTTTGACAATTAATATGAAGCATGTATATAGTACACATATTCTTGAGGTAAAGACATGTTTTATCTCTGTAGGTTACACGATGGATATGGAGAAATAATTATTTGTTGTCCTGAAGAAGGTGGCTATAATCGACGAAAGCCTCCGAAACGCGTCAACGCATTATATTTTGTTAAATTTGGAGTGGTCAACAAACAAAGGGGTATAGGGAATGAAAGCCCAAACCTGTGTTGCCCATATAGTCTGAATTAACAGTGACAAGACAAAGCTGATTGTCTTTCCCTTTCTCCTGTGTAATTTTAAGAATTTGTATTGTAATTTTGTTTTTTTAACTAAATGAGTATTTTATATTGAGTGTACATTCAGCGGAATGGTTTTTAAACATGAAAATAAACAGTCTGTTTTTCTTTGTAAGTGTTTCATATGATGTATCAGGTGGACTGAATCCCATGAGGGGAGTGATTCTGGCTTAGTACATTGACTGAATGTGCTTGATGTTGATGATATATTTTACCCAAAGGGAAAAATTAATTTTTACTTTTTAGTAACGTAGAAAATGTTCTCGTGTCCTTGATCACTCAGCAAAAAAAAAATAACTCTGACCGACCGTATTGTGTAGGATGGGACAGTGAAGCTTCAGTGAATCACAACGCGGTGGTAACCATTTTATCACCATATTAAACCCAAAGCACAGGACCACAGCCCATGGCTTTAAGGTGGCGGGTCCTGCAGGTCTTTAGGCCCGCAGCAATTAGAATGTGACTTTGAAAAGGGTCCTTTTATCGTGCCCTAAATTCTTGTGCTTAACTTCACAAGCAACAACAGAGATCGCTATCTTAACCATGTTAGTAAAACCCTTAAAGTAGACCGTGTCAGACATGGTCCCTTCTCACATGTTCTACTTCATCTTCCAATCCCTGGAATTATTTGGTTTTTCAAAATGTTGTGCTTCTGTAATTTTTTTACATGGTAGCCTGGATAGACGCTTTAGGCACACTCACTTTTGGGTCCTTTAATGCATGCTGAACTTTTAAGCCGATAAAAAAAAAATTAACATCATAGGTATATTCACGCAATGGAGATGAGAAATCAGATGCCATGCAAATGACGAATCACACAATTATGTTGCTGAAATATAGGGCTTTGAAACATCATTTCACAATGCGACTGGGCCATGCCAGATCCCTTGAAATGCCCACATGTAAAACAACCATTTCATAGCGAGGCGTGCTGTACCTTCGGCGGCCTTGATGCCATATCCGTTTTCTTTGTCTGGCTGCACGTTCAGCAGTTGCATGATCCTATCCAGCAGCCCGTGGATGACCTCAAAGCCGGGGTTTTTGTTGTAATACACTGCGCAGAGATGCCTGTGATTAGCTGCACCAACATCTGCAGGATTGAAAACACACAAGTGTTTACAGTTTGAAACAACAGGGCTTTCTCATTCTGCATACTCTTTTTTTTGCCTCAAAAATTCATATTTAGATGTAGACTCTCCCTCAAAAGAATAGACAAGGAGCTGAAAACAGTAAAAAAAAATCAAAGCTGTTCTGTGCTTCTCGAGTAAGCAGAGTCTACCAGACTCTGCAAAAACACAAAATCGATCCATTACAGGTTTAGGAGAAAATAAAGTAAAATACGTTGTTTAAAGAGGAGAGAGTTCCAACTTTTACAGTAAAATAAGCATATGTCTTAAACGCAGAAATGTGAATATGACTTCCTATATTACTAAGTTGCAATTTTAAACAGATGGTGTTTTACTTGCAAACGTTCTGAATTGCAAGATTCCTTTAAACAACCATTTACAAGATTTTAACAGGGTACCAATATGCTTAATGCAAAAAGATTAAAAATTAAAAAACACACAATGTCAAGTAAAACCCACGTTTTGGTCAGTTAGCCCAACTTCTGATGGATACTTCTAACCACAAATTCCTCACCTATTAAACTCCACCAAGCACTAGACTGGATCTGGCAACCTTTTAGCAATTACTCCAACATGCCAGAGGTGGTGCTACTAGACTCAAAGTTGGCTTCGTCCCACCTCCAGAACTCCAGGCGCGGGCTGTATATTGGCGCCACCCCTGCATAATGATAGTTTCTTTTTCTGGCCCCCAATTCGACATGGATCTGAAGCTCTGCTCCCAAACTTTATGAGGGCTTTACAGACTTCCAAAACAACTTCTTTTTGTACGGTGTGTAGGTATGTCTCCCCTGAAGACCAGAGGCCTCTAGCCATGCTACACCTACTGGAAGCAGACGCCTGCTTCAGACTCGCACAGCATCTGGGTTTCATGTTTCTGATCAATCGTGATTTGAAGTCATGAGGTAAATGCTCCCTAATGAATCAGGAGGGAATGCGGGAGCTGGACACTTAGTAGTACAGAGAACAAGAATCAGTTGCTCTCCATGTCGCAGACTCATTACTGCTCCAAGACCCCGCTCTAGTCAAGGTCCCCAATTCTCGGGTAAGATTAAGATGAAGTGTAAAGGCATATCTCATTGGAAACACAAGTAGGAAAGATGGGAATCCTCCCCCTGCCGCTGCTGCAACAGGGAGCAGTCCAGAAGTCGACACTCTAAAGACACGAACTCTGTGCCTGTTATCAAATTCTGACCTCATTCCACAGCTGGAGCCCGTGTTCACCCACAATTTCCTGGGCCATCCTCTACTATGCAGCAAACAGAGATCATTATAGTGGTAAAGCTGCAATTTTTCAGGAAGATTCTAGCTTCCCTTGGAGCTCCTTTGGGCACCATGGTTCTACAGTCAAACTTATACCAGAAGGTCCTGTTCCAACACCCAAAGAATCAATTAGACTGCCAAACAACCACTTACTGTCGCCAGGCCGTGACTCCACTTTTTTTTGCTAGAGACCACGCTGGTTCCAGCCAGTCCAACGCTAGCTCAAGTGATGCTGGTTCTGGATCCAACCCAGATACCGATCTTGGGTCCAAAGCCATCATCAACTTGATCTCGTCAAATGTTTCATTATGAGATAACTAAGGCACAGCCAGTTAACAGGACTCTCTGGCAGTGCCTCTGCTTTGGCACCAGTATCTTCAACGATTTGAGGCATTATCGGGCTCAAACTCAGATGCCATAGAGGAGGAGGACGATTTGTTATGCCCTCACCATAGAGATGATGAACTGTACTTTAAATACACACATGCTAGTGGGGTTGATACCTTGCTAGAGACTGCATTGGACTCCCCATTAGAGCCCCTCCCACTGAGGACAGTGCCTACTTTGCTGTGGTGGTATGGAGGGTCGCATAGGTGTTAGAACCACAGCTACCAACAGGCTAATCTTGCAGCCTGGCCCTACAGCTTTGAAGCCTTTACGAGCCTGCAAGGAAGCCCTGACAAACTCAGACTGCAGTGTTGCCCCCGTAGGTGGGTGTCACAGACTTGCCCAAGGGTACACAGCCTTCAACACCTGAGAGTCTTGTACTGCAGGCTTCGGCTAGCAACATGAACCATAATGCCTATCCCACTGCTCCACCTGATCGCCTGCTCACATTGATGTACTTGGTAAAGAGTGTTCTCCTCAGGCAGTTTTACTTTACGATCAATGATAGCAGTCTGCATGTTGCGCAGATACGCCCATGCCAGGTGGGCCATGGCAAGAGAGATCTTGTCCTCTTTTCCAGTGGAGTTGATAAATACCTTCCAACAAACAGTCCATGAAGGGCGAGATAGTCCAAATTAATGTTGAGGGCCGGATTGGGTACTACAAATTCTGTAGGCCATGCTATTGCCACTGCTGTATTGATTCGTTTCCATGCATGGATGTGCAATACATGCCCTCTAGTGACGTGCAAGCATTCCACACAGCAGGGGGTGCAGAATACGCTTTTACATGCCGAACTGGAGTGCAGTTATTTTGGCATATTATCTCCTGCAGGCTGTCTATTGCAGTTACGCTCTTTCCATTCTTTCAACTACACCTCTTCAGTGGCATCTACTTTCACTCAGATCTCCCCAGAACATGCCTTCATACTTGCTAAAGTGGATCATTCATTGCTTCACCCCCATGCTCCTTCCACTCTGGACCAAAATCATTAACAGTTCCCTTCAACAAGGTCTCATCCCTGACTCTCTCAAGGTGGGGCAAGTCACGCCCATACTCAAGAAACCTACAGCTGACCCGTCTGACCTAAACAATTACCGTCCCATCACAAACATCCCCACCTTGGCCAAACTGCTGGAAAAATGTGTACAACTCCAACTAACAAAACACATTGATAAGTTTGACCTCCTCAACCCGCATCAATCAGGCTTCCGAGCGAAACACAGCACTGAAACGGCCATGACTCACATAAATGATGACGCCCTCCAAATTCTTGATCGCAATGATTCATGCCTCCTCATCCTTCTCGACCTTTCATCAGCATTTGACACGGTCAAACATGAGAACCTCCTGGAGCTACTAAACACTAGTATGGGCTTATCCGGGACTGTTCTCAAATGGTTCACCTCCTTCCTACATAATCGGTCTCAGAAGTTCAAGATCAATAATGAGCTGTCTTCGCCTGTGCCAGTCGACCTAGGAGTTCCACAAGGATCCTCACTCTCACCCACACTGTTCAACCTCATCATGGAGCCACTTGCCACCTTGCTCCAAGCATCCAATGTATACTTCCATATGTATGCTGATGACACTCAACTTTACCTAAAGGTACAATCCCCGGATGATATCAAACTCCTGAACTACACTCTTATAAAGACCCAATCGTGGTTGGCCGACAATCACCTCAAACTAAATGCTCTGAAAACTGAGTTCCTACTGATATCACCCCCTGCGAAAACTACCACTACCCAAATCTGGCTCAATCACCTAACAGCACTCAATGTCCGACCCACCATCGTGGACTCTGCGAAATCCTTAGGTATCACACTTGACGCAAAGCTCAACATGCAACAGCACATTAGCAAAGCAACGAAAGGAGCTAATTTCCAAATCAACACACTGAGGAAACTTAAACCCTTCCTCCCAGCCAAAGACTTCCAAAATGCTGTACAAGCCCTCGTCATCCCCCGCATAGACTATGGAATTGTGACACTCAGTGGTCTCCCTCTAGCAACAACTGCACCCCTAAGAGCCTCCTTGAACGCTGCCGCGAGACTCATTACTGGCTCAAGAAAACACTCCCATATAACTCCTGACTTGAAATCTCTGAAATGGCTGCCCTTTGAAGCCAGAATTTACTGAAAATTGCTGTGATGACACACGCGGCCGTACACCACAAGGCACCTAACTACCTCACCCAAAAGCTGACTATATCAGGAGGTTCGAGATCCAATAGAAGTACAAAAAATCTACTCCTGAAACCTCGTAGATTCCGGAAGGAAAAAACATACAAACGCTCCTTCTCAGGAATGGCACCCAGGATCTGGAATGCACTCCCTCCTGAAACCAGGCTTATCTCCTCCACGGCCTTCTTTAAGAAAGAGGTGAAAGCCATCCTTATGGCTAAGCACACCTGAACTTTATTGTTTGTTGATCAGAGACTCCGCACCACATTGGTATCTCTGGCTACCTGATTGTCGAATGTCAAATAATATCATATTCTTCCTGATTGCGATCCTTTTGATTCTTCTTGTTTGTCGTAATTCTATTATGATCAGTATACTCTATTATGCTACTCACTAACCACCTATTACTAGACTATTCTCGTTAATTTGGTGAAACTCGATGTCCCTACCCCTTATTCTTTGTAACTTTTAGATATTGTCATAAGCCATCCCTTTAGCCTAAGCTCTCCTGAACTCTATTGTAGGTAAAGTAAAGTCCACATTTGTAAAGCGCACAATCACCCGTAAGGGTCTCTAGGCGCTGGGGGCCGTCGGGAAGGTTAAGCGAGCTATTGCCCAGAGTCACATGGTGCTGGGCTAACCTGCCGCCGGAGCCGGGGATCGAACCGTGGTCCCCAGATTCCAGCGTCAGTCGCCCTGGCCGCGGCGCCACACCTCTCCCCACTAGGTGGATCAAAGACTCAGTTTCGTCTTATATTATCGTTTACCTGATTGTTTATTGACATTTTATCAGCACGTGACTGCTATCTGATCATGATATTGAACTTATACTGCACCCAATTTTATGTTGCGACACCCCCCTGCTATCCTCACCCTTGTGTCTGTAAAGCGCTCTGATATCTGTAAAGATCTTGTGCGCGCTATATAAAACTCTGAATAAATAAATAAAATAAATAAATTGCTGGCCAATAGCAATAGAGTGAGTCCTAGGAATGAAAAGGGCAATGGGTGCCAATTCTTTTACATCTTGGTGTTCAGAGCAGACCGTTATCTCAATCCAATTTAGGCCAACCAGTTCTGCAACACCTTCCTTCAAAAGAGCATGATCAACATGCAGATTGGAGAGTGTCCTCAGACGTGAAAAACTTATACTTTCATCTATCCTTCCTGCAAGTTTCACAGGCGCTTTCTCTAATCCGCTGTGGGGAAGGAACACTTTCAGTTCACTATCCTGCCCTTTAACGCCTCAAAAGATGTTCCAGGGTATTTACGAAGGCCAGGAGTGCACTACCCTATTTCTCATCCTGTGCCTCAATCAATATCTTTAATTATGGATCTATATATTTATCACTTTCTTCTAATTTAGCATTTCCAATGCACTACCCTATTTTTCAGCCTATACTTTGCTCAATATATCTTCTAGCCCAATCTTCTGACTCATCTCAAACTTCTTCTACTACTCCTTCCAATGCACTACCCTATCTCTCATCCTATACATCTATTAATCTACATATACTTACCTCCTTTATGTATCTATATACTTTCAATGTAATTATGGATCTATATATTTATCACTTTCTTCTAATTTAGCATTTCCAATGCACTACCCTATTTTTCAGCCTATACTTTGCTCAATATATCTTCTAGCCCAATCTTCTGACTCATCTCAAACTTCTTCTACTACTCCTTCCAATGCACTACCCTATCTCTCATCCTATACATCTATTAATCTACATATACTTACCTCCTTTATGTATCTATATACTTTCAATGTAATTATTGATCTATATATTTATCACTTTCTTCTAATTTAGCATTTCCAATGCACTACCCTATTTTTCAGCCTATACTTTGCTCAATATATCTTCTAGCCCAATCTTCTGACTCATCTCAAACTTCTTCTACTACTCCTTCCAATGCACTACCCTATCTCTCATCCTATACATCTATTAATCTACATATACTTACCTCCTTTATGTATCTATATACTTTCAATGTAATTATTGATCTATATATTTATCACTTTCTTCTAATTTAGC
This sequence comes from Lissotriton helveticus, assembly GCF_964261635.1. Lineage (NCBI taxonomy): Eukaryota > Metazoa > Chordata > Amphibia > Caudata > Salamandridae > Lissotriton > Lissotriton helveticus. The sequence goes on along the minus strand of NC_136072.1, from coordinate 451,980,205 downwards.
ATTTCCAATGCACTACCCTATTTTTCAGCCTATACTTTGCTCAATATATCTTCTAGCCCAATCTTACCTCCTTTATGTATGTATATACTTTCAATGTAATTATGGATCTATATATTCATCACTTTCTTCTAATTTAGCATTTCCAATGCACTACCCTATTTTTCAGCCTATACTTTGCTCAATATATCTTCTAGCCCAATCTTCTGACTCGTCTCAAACTTCTTCTACTACTCCTTCCAATGCACTACCCTATCTCTCATTCTATACATATATCAATATATCCTCTACATCCACTCTCTCATTTATCCCAAACCCCATACCACTACTATGATTGCCAAAATAACCCTTTATAGACTCTCTACTACTCTACCCCTCCTTGCATCATCTGACACCTCTTTTACTATACCGATCCCCTAAAACAAACCTTTCTAAACTCTTCCCTCTGAGTCCTCCCCTCCAAAACTCCTTTTTACTCATCCAAAAGCCTTCTCCTATTGCTAAGACCTAAACGAAAACATTAAAAAAATCTTTCACTCTTTTATCCCTCCACTATCCTTTACAATCGAAATTAACAGACTAACATGTTCACTTCTCAAATTCCATATTAAAGTATACTAATATACTACCCAAATAACTGAATAACATATCCACTAGTCAAATTATTACATTTTTTTTACTATACTAATTTATCACAATAATCCTTTATGGGCTCCGGAGTGGCGTGCTACTCGCCAGAAAAGCGATTCAACACCCATCAGGGGTAACAAGTGCTATATGAATGCAAATCTTTCTTCCCCTTTTATCCCTCCGCTATCCTTCTCACTCCAAGTAACTGACTAATATCCACCACTGAAATTACTTCATATTTCACCATATTAATTCACCACTAATCCTTTTTAGGCTTCCTGAATAGCGCGCGTCTTACTACTCAAAGCTATATACCACACAGTCCACACCCAATCAATCAGAAATACATGACTACCTAGATGATATTGGCCCGGTACGGTTGTCGGACACAAATAGGGAATACTTTAGCCACCATATCACGGAGGACGAATTTAAAGAAGCGATTAATTTGCTGCCGAATAACAAAGCACCTGGGGTGGATGGCCTACCAGGCGAATTTTATAAGGAATTCAGAGACCTCCTGATCCCTCACTTGGCCGAAATGTTTGCGGAAGCATATGAGGACGGTGTTCTTCCACTGTAATTACGCGAGGCCTTATTGATACCACTCCCTAAACCTGGTAAAGATCCTGGAAAATGCGACTCGTACCGCCCGCTCTCCCTTATAAATATTGACGTTAAAATCTTAGCCAAGATACTAGCAAATAGGATAAAACCACTACTTGGAACTCTAGTATTGCTGGATCAAGCTGGTTTTATCCCGACCAGGTCCACAACACAGAACAAACGCACCATATTTGCGATGTATCACAGCTTGAACCCGGAACTACCGGCAGCAGCCGCTCTATTAGATGTGGCAAAAGTCTTTGATTCAGTGGAGTGGACGTTCATGTCTACAGTTCTGACTAGAATGGGGTTTCCACCACCTTTCCTTAAATGGAATTCTCTATTGTATACTGAGCCTAAAGCTAGAGTACGGATAAATGGCATTACATTGCAACATATGGAAATAAGCCGTGGAACGGGACAGGGATGCCCCTTGTCGCCTATTCTGTTTGCACTAACGTTAGAACCCCTAGCCTGTAAAATCAGACGGAAACATCCCGAAGCAGCCCTACAATTTAGTCGCCGACCTATTGGGATATCCCTGTATGCAGACGAGATGGTAATATACACCAGATATCCAGACACCAATTTAAACCCTCTCATACGTGAATATATTCGATTTGAAAAATTCTCAGGGCTTAGTATAAATTGGGATAAATCAGTTGTAATTCCACTGACATCAGACCCTCCTCAACTCACTTTAGATTATCCTTTGCAGTGGCATACTGAGCCTGTTAAATACCTTGGAATATGGGTGCACCGTGACCCAGATGTAGTAATCAGAGAAAATTACGGTAAAGCATTGACTAAATTAGAAGAACAGGTTGAAAAATTGATTAAATTGCCACTATCACTGGCGGATAGAATTGCGCTCCAGAAAATGATAGTCCTACCGAGATTCCTATACCTATTCTGGAATATCCTGATGTGGCTCAAGGAGACGTTTTTTTCCAGATTGAGAACAGTAATGCAACGTCTCACATGGGGTGCACCCAGAGTTAGCTGGAAGATACTAACACGGCCATACCATCAAGGGGGGTTTAGCGCTCCAGATTTTATGTTATATTACTACTGTGCGCAAGAACACCACGTACACTACTGGGTACAACCGCATTCGCATATCCCACATATTGCAGTGGAAAGGGACAGTGTACTTCCGCAATAGATAACGAATTACATCTCAGATCCCGTTAATGTTCTCCCTAGGGATGAGATACAGCCGGTTAAATGAACATCTAGAGCGTGGCATGCTCTGGCATCTCGAGCTCAGAAGTTGCCTCTCTATGTGCCGGCACTCCCATTGGCAAACCACCCCAAACTATCGGTTACACAGGAAAAGAAGAGGAAAATTACACTGGGAGATATGTTTTTTTGATGATGCGCACATTGTTTCCTCATAATAAATGTATATCACGCGATGACCCCTCACTATGTGCACACCAAACACCATTGAAGATGTGCGCATACTTGAGATTCCGCTCTGCAATCAGGCACTTATATGAGTCATTCCCAGAGGAACCTCCACGATTAAACGCATTACAGATACTTCTCACAGCACCCACATGGAAAAACTTAGGTAAACGACTCTATGCTGCCTCTCAGACCGAACAGACCTCAGGGCCTAACAAATCACTACAGAGGTGGGAGGACACGATTGAGGAAACGATACCCTAGGAGGACTGGAATTATAGCCATGCCCAACTCCAATTGACTAAACATATTGATCAGTTTGACCTCCTCAACCCCCATCAATCAGGCTTCCGAGCAGGACACAGTACGGAAACTGCTATGACACACATAATTGATGACTCCCTCCAAATCCTGGATCAAAACGATACCTGCCTCCTCATCCTACTTGATCTCTCCTCAGCATTTGAGACCGTCAAACACGAGAACTTACTCGAGCTGTTCAACACCAGAATGGGTCTATCTGGGACTGTTCTCAAGTGGTTCACTTCCTTCCTGCATAACCGGTCTCAGAAATTCAAGAGCAACAACTTGATGTCCCCACCTGTGCCTGTAACATTAGGCGTCCCACAAGGATCTTCCCTATCCCCAACATTGTTCAACCTAGTCATGGAGCCTCTCACCACCTTGTTACAAGCATCTAATGTACACATTCACATGTACGCCGACGACACCCAACTATATCTCAAATTACAATCCCCCGAAGACATCAAACTTCTGAACTCAACGCTCAGAAACACCCAATCATGGCTTGCCGACAATCACCTCAAACTCAATGCTCTGAAAACTGAGTTCCCTCTGATCGCACCTCCCGCGAAAATCTCCACCACTCAAACTTGGCTTAAGCACCTAACTGCACTCAATGTCCAACCTACCATCGTGGACTCCGCGAAATCCTTAGGCATAACTCTTGACGCCAATCTCAACATGCAGCAGCATATCAGCAAGGCAACTAAGGGAGCTAATTTCCAAATCAATACTTTGAGGAAACTTAAACCCTTCCTCCCAGCCAAGGATTTCCAAACTGCAGTACAAGTCCTAATCATTCCTCGCATAGACTACGGAAGCGTCGCCCTCTGCGGACTCCCCATATCAACAACCGCACCCCTAAGAGCCTCTTTGAACGCTGCAGCGAGACTTATCACTGGATCAAAAAAACACTTGCATATTTCCCCTGACTTAAAATCCCTGAACTGGCTGCTTTTTGAAGCCAAAATACATCTGAAAATTGCCTGCATGATACACATGGCTGTACACCACAACTCACCCAGCTACCTCACTCAGAAGCTGACAACATCAGGTGGCTCAAGAACCACTAGAACCACAAAAAATCTTCTTCTGAAACCTCGAAGATTCCGGAAGGAAAAAACGTATAAACGCTCCTTTTCAGGAATGGCACCCATCATCTGGAATGCACTCCCTCCAGAAACCAGGCTTATTTCCTCCACTGCATTTTTTAAGAAAGAAGTAAAAGCTATCCTCATGGCTAAATTTATCTGAACTTTTACTTTGGATCTATTTGAGACCCTGCACCTATTTGTACTATTTGTTTATCTGATTGTCTATTTGTACTATTTGTTTATCTGATTGACTATGCTCCTTCATGTACCTACCCTATTTAGCTACTCATTTATTACCTACATTTATTCTGGGCTCAAAAGTCTGTTAATCTCTCTCTTGTTTTCCTTACCCCTTGTTTTTGTAAAGCGCTCTGATATCTGCAAAGATCTTGTTCGCGCTATATAAAACTTTCAAAATAAATAAAATAAATGAACTACATTTACTTACATCAAATTGCAATTTGCGGATCATTCACTTCAAGTTTATCCATCAGACTTATTACACACAGGCCAAATCACACTGGGACGGCCTTAAAGCAGACGACAAATGTGTACGCTGTGCTACACCTAAAGCCGACTTCTTACACATGTCATGGGCATGCACTAGTCTACACAGGTACTCGCAGGAAGTCACAGAAGCGTTATGAACTATGCTGGCCGAGCAAATACCAAACACACCGCTGATATGTCTACTGGGTAGCCGTAAACTCAAACTAGCCAGGAGACCTGGTGGTAACACTCCTACTCGCAAAACGACAGATAGCTATGAAATGGGGTAGCAAAAGACCACCTAGATTTAAAGATTGGGTCACAGACATGATATACTGTAAAGAAACACTGGGAACGTATGCAGAAGAATTGCCTCAGGCCTCTAGACCCAGAGACTTCTGGGAAACCCCTAAGTTCTACTTGCAACAGATACAAGATGCACCTGAAATACAGAACACTGGGATTTTGAGGATACGGGAGGGGGCTCCCTGTCAACTGGAGATGTTAAGTTACTATAGCTTATATGTAAACAAAATGTCGGCTCACAACTATGGCACAGGCCTTAGAGAATGAAGTTGTATGTTATTGCAAACCTTCGGATACGACAAATGTATTGTATGCCACGGATTGTTTTACACGGTGCATTTTTCTTTATATTACTGTAAGTACGAAACAATTATGTTATGCGTGTAACGGTTATGACATGTAAATGTACATTTGAAGCTGCTTGGTACAAAAATAAAAATATAAAAAAAATGTACTTGCATGTTTCACTATACTAATTCAACACTAATCCTCTATGGGTCCCGGAGTAGCGTGCTACTCGCCGAAAAAGCGCTTTGACGCCTCGTCAGAGGTAGTAAGCGCTATATAAATGCAATTACAATACAATACAATACATATTCCCATACTTAAACAGCCAGCTGCTAAGGGTTCAGCTGTGGGCCTTCTGGGAAAGACTATCTTCACGCTTTTTTTCCCCCCGAGTGGTTCTCAATTAACAAACCGAAATCCCACCTTTTGCCAGTGCAAAGGATTCAGTAATGGGGACCATTCAGGACATAGTGGCATTCAAAGCTTTTACTGTCTCACAATTTCAATGTTGTGGGCATAGTCCCATGGTCCAGCCAGGTGGTTCCAAGGCTTCTTGGTTTCCTAACTTTGTGCATCATGCTGGTGCCAAACTGGCACATGCGGGCTCTGCAGTGAAACCCCCTTTCAAAGGACTCTGCACTTGGAGTGCCTCTCTGACAGCATTTGTTTGCCAGACATGATCCCTAGGACCTTCAATGGTTGTTGACGGATCCCAATCTGACTTGTGGCAGGCCGATTCCCCCAACCCCATCCAGAGCAATTTATAATCGTAAAATTGTAAACATTTGTTGTGGATCAAGACATATATTATTAATACATATGTAAGGAAGTCAACATCATATTTTGAAAACTATTATTGCTGAGAAGATTAGGAAATACATAACACTGTTGGTCTACAGTGAAGACTATTAAAGGAAGCTTAAGTAACTTGCTTGAAGTCAAGACCAATGAATACTTTGTTAGCCAGACTGCAAGAGTGACCATTCATATTGACTTTTATTTCAAGTGATCACTATATATTTTTTTAGAACAGAAGAAAAGTGAAGTGAGACCGCGAGAAGAGAAAGGAATTGAGAGAGATAAGAAGAAAACATTTCAATGACCTAATAGAGAATCTGATTGATTTTATCACTTTGTCCTGAAGAAGGTGGGTTAAATCAGCTACAAACCACCGAATGGCAGCGTTGACATTTCTGTGATATATAATTTAAAATGTTTGTGTGATATACAATCCAACATTTCTGTGATTGATTAATGTCTGAAAATAAGGTGTGTCTTTATTTGTGTATCAAGATCAGAGAATGTTAGACTTGGCATCTTTTGGCGTGTTTTTGCTTTCCGACCTCCCGGTTTTTACTCTGTTTTTGCTGGTGTAATGATTCAGCGCACTTTTCCTCACTGCTGATCAGTGGTAAAGTGCAGGTTCTCCTGTTGGAAAATGTGTTATGGATTGGTATTTCCATGATTGGCTTATTTGATTTATGTGTCTGGCCCTAGTAAAGTGCACTGCGGGTGCCAGGGCCTATAAATCAAATGCTGTTGGTGGGCTGCAGCATTGGATTGTGACACCCACGCAAACAGCCCGTAAAGTGTAACTTGGGCCTGCCATTGCAGAGCTTGTGTGCAGCCTGGGGCTGCCATGTCGACATGGCAAGTGCACACACTTGCCAGCCCCTAAACCTTCCCTTTTCTACATGTCAGTCGTCGCTAAGGTAGGCCCAAGGTACCCCAAGGGCAGGGTGCATTGTATGTGAAAGGTAGGACATGCCCTGGTGTGTGTGTGGCATGTCCTGATAGTGAATTACAGCTTACTTCGTTTTTCCCTATTGCAAGGCTACCTGTTCCCCATAGGCCAGAGTGGGCAGTTTGATTATAACATTCTATAATCCTAACTGACTCAGGGAACATGGAAGAAATTCGAGTTCAGTATGCCTGAACTCAGAATGATAAAATACATCTTTTAGTGAAGTTGATTTTAACATTCTGGGTTTGAAAATACCACTTTTAGAAAGTAGGTATTTTCTGACCTAACCATCCAGCCTGCCTCTGCTAGCTTGTGTATTAGCTGTCTGGTTTGTGAGTGACAGGGGCTGGGGGAGACTCCAGGAGACAGGGCTGAATAGACCTATCTGCACATAGATGGGTGAGAGTAGCAGCACCTGGGTCTGAATAGGGCTGTGCCTGCCTCCCGCAATGCTGGCTTCCACCGTCTGTGGTGCGTCTGATGTCCCTGTCCTACACTGTCAAAGGAAAAGCAGGAGTCGTGTAAACAAAGTGCTCCAAAACTGACCATAACTAGTTTGGACTCCAGAGTACAAAGCATTTGCCGATATAAATATTGGGGCTCAGACCCCAAGACTTTAGAACTTGCTGGAATCAAGGAACCTGCCAAGAAGAAGAGCTGGAAGAGCTGCCAGGAAGAGTACTACCCCTTTGCTGTGTTGTTGGGTTAGCCTGCAGCTGCTGCTTCTGCCTTGGGCAGTAAAAGGACTGGCTATACTTTCTCTACTTGTGCCGAGTATCTCCAAGGGCCTGAAAGTGAGCAAGCCCCCTGTTAAGAAGACTTCACCAACCTCTGGGTACCACTGTTTCAGTTGCCACAGAGAAGAGGGAACCGCGACCGACTCGGTCACTGCTGGCCTTGTGTCCTGAAGGCACCGCAGGCCGCACCGTCTCACCCTGCACCGCACGCCTTGATCTCACCGGCGCAGTCTGCACAATCGTCACCGAGCCGCTGCCTGCACCGCATCGAGAGGCACCGCTGCCTGCACCGCCTCACTTCACTTCCGTTGGCCTGGTCTCACCGACATGGTCGCCGCTGGCTCGACACCCGTGACCGCCTCATCACGCACAGCTGTCCGGCTCCGCCAGCGGCAATTCCCCCCAACCGGCTCTGTCGCTTGCATCGCAACCTGCCAGCACCGCATCGAGCACCGTCTCGCCCTGCACTGAAGCCTTGGTCTCACCGACGCCGTCTGAATGATCGTCACGGAGCCGCTGCTCGCACCGCATCGGGAGGACACCGCACGGTGCACCGCTTCCACTTTGCATCGCAACCGCGACGGATGCCAAGACCGACTCGCACCTCCATGTGAGCCGCACTAAGAAAGGTACTGTTAATGAGTCTTTTCTCGCTGCTGCTGGCCCGCACAGACGCGGTCAGCTGGAACTGCAAGACTCTGTTTTCAGCCTCCCGGTATACTCGGACCGAGCTACAGACTCATACGAACTGTGTTTTCAACGTATTTTTTGCCATTTGAAGACATCTGGTGAAGTAACTATTTTTAAAGTACTGTATTGTGGATTTTTATTGTATTTGGTCGTCTTGAGTATATAAAAATATTGGATATTTTTCTAAACTGGTGTGGTGTCCTTTTGTAGTGCTTACACTGTATTACTGTTGGTTATGTGCAAATGCTTTACACACGGCCTCTGAGATAAGCCAGACTGCTCGTGCCAAGCTACCAAGAGGGTGAGCAGGGGTTATTTTAAGAGTGTAATTCCCTTATCATGACTAGAGTGGTGGTTTCTGCCTGGCTTTGGTGAAAACCTTAGCCAACCAGAAATCCCATTTCTAACAGAGAATAACTAGCACTACTAATGTTTCCTCCTTATATCAGTGATGAACAAGGATGTGTATAACGGATAAAGATTGAGAAACTAGTCATACTGAGACACAACCAGACAGGATATTGTTTTTAATATACTGTGATTGTGATGTGATATCCTTAGTATGCACTCAGCTTTGAGAGAATTTTGAAATTAAAGTGTGATTTTTCTATATCGTGGTACAAAATATACTTTTATGAAATGTATTTGTAATGCTTTCTGACAAATAAAGGGAGACATTTTTGCATCAATCAGGATGCAGTATATAGATAATGATATGATTGAGAGTTGTCTGAATGTTTCCCCACAAAATGACTAATAGAGTGTCGCACAGTTAAGAGTGTCCTCACAAAAGGGGTCGTTTTTCATGGTTGCTGTGCCAGCCTAGGAAAGGACATAAATAATGTGCATACTATTTCCAACGGGAGTAAGCAATGGTGCACCCAGCCATTGCGCCACTCTGGAAAAAGTCCAAGAGTTCGTTACTGTACAGTTTGCGAAAAGAAAAGGGGGCTGGTCTCACCCAAAAGGACGTGTGGCACAATGTGGCACATGTTTCTGGCAGCTGCGATGGACTCGCTCGAGTGTGATGCCCAGGCAGGGAAGGCTGCCTTCAGACACAGAAGTGAAGTATTCATCTAGGAGCCCGAGCTGGGATGGCCGCTGTTTGGAAACTCTGCTGCGCCCTTTACAGTGCGGCGAACAGATCGCTAGTGTCACGCCATCAAACAATTCCATTTTCAAAAGGGCTTGCCAAGAATGTCAGCCTAAATTATAAATGTATTTCACAGACTTCAAAGCACTGGCTGGGGAAGCTGCTTTTAACTGCTCGAGAGGATAGAGTTGGCTGACAATCTGTGGGTCAAAACAACACGGTTCACGTCAAATAGTGGAGTGTGGCGCCCCCTTGCTTCGGAAAGGAAAACTCCAATAACCCATCGCTCCACTGCTCAGGCAGGAACGTGTTTCGTATGGCCAGTGAGTGCTACAATATGAAATTGTTAAAGTAGCATTTTAAATGTAGAAAATAATTATCTCACAGTAAGAGTCTTGAATCGTTTGCTCTAAGGGGAGGCCAGGGCGATTTGTTTGAGCCTGTTGGAGCTTGCACACATACATGCATTCACAGTGGTTTTTCCAGGACACGTTGGACAGTGGCAATCAATAGTGCCATGGTAAAAGGGCCGCTCAAGAAACCGGACGATGCTCTTTAGAAAATGTAGCAGAAGTATTAGTAATATCTACATAAACTGGCATCCTCGGAACCCCAAAATCAGGACCGCGTGTAATAATTCTACATCAAGTAATATCCTGGAATCACCTTATCCGTTTATAACAAAACCATTCATTTTGCACAATATCAGCCGAAATCTTTGTGAATCAACCGTAATTTCCTCCTGCTTCCATCAAGCTTTTGACTATGATAAAAAAAAAAGCAAGATCTGAAGCTGGCAGTCCTGAGGGAGTCCAACGCACTTGGTGGGTGGAGCGGCTCCGAACACTGGTGGCTGGCACTTAATATCTAAATAGGGAAACACCCATTACATCGCAACTTTTACAACGCACTACCATTACAACGGAACTTTTACAACGCAAAAACCATTACAACGCAGGTATTTACAACGCAGGTATTTACAACGCAGGTGCTATTACAACGCATACCATTACAACGTAAGTACTGGTAAGTATATAATTATATTTAAAATGTTATATGTTTGTTTTTTAAATGGGGTATTTTTGGGGTTAAGGGTCAGTTTTGGGTTTTAAGGTAAAGGGGCATTTTTAGGATTCAGGGTGAGATTTGGGTTTTTGGGCAAAGGGGTATTTTTAGGGTTCAGGGTCAGTTTTCAGTTTTTGGGTAAAGGGGTATTTTTAGGGTTCAGGGTCAGTTTTCAGTTTTTGGGTGAAGGGGTATTTTTAGGGTTCAGGGTCAGTTTTCAGTTTTTGGGTAAAGGGGTATTTTTAGGGTTCAGGGTCAGTTTTCAGTTTTTGGGTAAAGGGGTATTTTTAGGGTTCAGGGTCAGTTTTCATTTTTTGGGTAAAGGGGTATTTTTAGGGTTCAGGGTCAGTTTTCAGTTTTTGGGTAAAGGGGTATTTTTGGGGTTCAGGGTCAGTTTTCAGTTTTTGGGTAAAGGGGTATTTTTAGGGTTCAGGGTCAGTTTTCAGTTTTTGGGTAAAGGGGTATTTTTAGGGTTCAGGGTCAGTTTTCAGTTTTTGGGTAAAGGGGTATTTTTAGGGTTCAGGGTCAGTTATGGGTTTTTGGGTAAAGGGGTATTTTTAGGGTTCAGGGTCAGTTTTGGGTTTTTGGGTAAAGGGGTATTTTAAGGGTTTAGGGTCAGTTATGGGTTTTTGGGTAAAGGGGTATTTTTAGGGTTCAGGGTCAGTTTTGGGTTTTTGGGTAAAGGGGTATTTTTAGGGTTCAGGGTCAGTTTTGGGTTTTTGGGTAAAGGGGTATTTTTAGGGTTCAGAGTCAGTTTTGGGTTTTTGGGTAAAAGGGTACAGGGTAAAAATAAAGTAAAATTAAATTTAAATTAAATTAATTAAATTAAATTAAATTAAATTAATTAAATTAGAATTATTTACATTTGTAATTTAAATTATATACTTACCTATACTTACGTTGTAATGGCATGCGTTGTAATAGCCCCTGCGTTGTAAATACCTGCGTTGTAATGCCATGCGTTGTAATGGCACCTGCAATGTAAAAGTTGCGTTGTGATGGCATGCGTTGTAAATGCATGCGTTATAACGTCATACATCCATCTAAATAGTACGATCATCGCACCAAAGAAAAGCAGCACTTGATGGATGGCTCTCAGCTCTTGCAACAGTTTGCTGAGGGGAAAGGGCTCCTAAGAGAGTGCCACTGGCAAGAAGGGATGTTTTCGGGAAGTTTGTTACTTGGAGCCAATTGCCCTGTGGTGGTTCTCCGCTAAGAAAATTCTGCACAGCAAACAAATGAATGACGGAATGATCACAATGCAAAAATTCTCCCCCAGTCAAAAGATCTGGGCTAAATCCATCATTCTTTTGCTCACTACTCCACCCCAGTTTGGACCCAGTCATATGCAAATCTGTCATGACCTTGTGCCCCATGGGAACAGTCCAGGCCGAACTGCCAGGTAAGGTCCTCCCTGGACCAGAAACAAGCATCCTGGGACCGGTTTCAGGGTATGTCACCCTTCTTCAGCCAGGCTAGCTTGAATCCAGTGGCACAGTGAGCAAGGGACCCACATCTGGGCATACCCATCCCACTTAGGGCGAAAAGTGTTACAGCAAACAAATGATGGACGGAATGCTGACTGCAAACATTCTCCTCCAGTCAAAAGTCTGCACAGCGTACCACTAATGAAGGCTGAGTTTCTGGGTAGTGCAGATCATGTGTGAACACATTCTGCTATGCCCTAAGACTATTGAGAACTTATCTGAAGCCTCAGATAAGGGTCCCGGAAAATGCAAGAATCCATCAGCCCCAAAGGTCAAAAAGACTAATGCTTTTAGCAATGGCCTAGCTTGGAAAATAATCTTTTGCATGTTGGCCACTCTTTCCTGAGCGAGGTGGTCTTCCAGAGTGAAGTGACCCACGATGGGGCCCAGTTTTTACCCTGGGACTAGAAACAATCATCAATTTGAGAGAAAAAGACCTGTTTATTGAGAAGACTGGAATGCAATTGCAGCTGCTCTGATTCGAGGGTCAAAGTGCTCAACTATTTGAGCCAACTGTCTTAAGTGAAAATGAGGCTATTTTGCTCAAAAAGACGAGTCTTGACTTTTCTATGATATTGGTAAAAACCATTGAAGTCAGGCGCGCAACACCCATTGGGCTCACCGGGCTTCAGCCCCCCCCCCCGTCGTTTGTGTCAGCCCAGACTGAGACAGTTTCGCGGGCTGGTGACGTCTAATTGCAGTCGCACCCAAGTACTTCACAGGTCTTTAAAAGACCGTGTACTTGTAAATGAGGCTTTTGTTGTGTTTTCATCCTTTTTTACAGCCGCTCTGGTTACGGCTAGAAGTATTAGCCCCCCCCCCCCAAATCTTTTTCAGCCCCCCCCCCCCCGAAATTTGGCTCTAGTTGCCCGCCTGCTTGAAGTGGATGTCAGATCGAACAGTAGAGCAGTAAATTGGCAATTACCCTCATCTTCCTACGAATCTCAGAAAATTTCTCTGACAATGTAAGTTCTCACAAATGTAGTGACCGATAGGTAAAGGACATTACCCAGTCTCGCAGCTCCCATGCAGTCAAAATCTGAGCCAAAGTGGCCATTTTAAACTCTTTATCGATAAAAGTGGTTTAAAAAAAGACCCAACTCTAAAAACAATAAAAGCCTTCCTACTGCCATCAGAATGTAAATAAATGTAAATCCGTATTTGTAAAGCGCAAACTACTCACCCTTATGAGTCTCAAGGCGCTGGGGGCCGTCGTGAAAATTAAGTGAGCTATTGCCCAGAGTCACATGGTGCTGAGTTGAGCTGCTGCCGGAGCCGGGATTGAACCGTGAACCCAGTGCTCTGAAGTCAGCTGCCCTGGCCGCTGCACCACACCTCTGAGGTCAAATACATTATTTAGACGACTGACCTTGAGAAAACATCAGGGTATTGGGTGTTTATTATGATCTGATGAAGGGTACTCACAGTGAAGACCAGTTACCTACAGTTCATTGATACAATTAGGGGGTGCACTGGGTAAGAAACCCCAGACATGTATTGTTGGTTTGGCTGTCTCGCAGAAAAGGGAACTAACAAGAGATTGCAGTTAACGTAGTGAAAGTGAACCCTGCACTCCGAAGTCAGCTGCCCTGGCCGCTGCACCACATCACTCGGAAGCCGAGAAGTAATTCTTTTTACAAGCATACAGGAACTACTACATGGCCATGCTGTGGATATTAAGCAACACAGCCCTTTGAAAAGGAAAGAAGTCGCCATCGTACCCCCCTGGGTCCTGAGATAAGTTTGGGGGTACTTTCTAACAGCTCAACGCACATTTTGATTTACAGCCACATCCACCCTGAACAATTTGCTTAGTCGCTGCATTTTACTTTCTGAAAACTGACTACATAAACAATGGCTAATCATCAATGCTGAATTCCTTGGAACTTTTGACACAGAAGAACTTTTTTTGAGTCAAACCAACAAAGTTAAGGAAAATGGGAATAAAGCAGGTAAAGGAATATTTTGAGACAGCTGAAAGGCTGAAAGTACTAAAAAGAGATGCAGACAGTTTGAGCAGTAGTAACAAACCAACACGAGCACCAATATTGCCAAACTATTTGAACACTGGATCAAAGGAATGATCGCTCGACTTACTGAAAACAAACAGTAACTCTCAGGGATTATTTTTTACCCGGAGTAAATCTAGTACATTTTTATTTTGCATCAAAAGAACCATATAAATGAGCAATTTTTTCTTTTTGCACAAACACAATTATTTAAAGTGAACTTGACATGAAGAATAAACAATTATTTACAACATTTACACACTTACATTCACACATTCATACAGGATAACACATTAATATTTATATACACATAAACTTTCTGAGATTTATACAAAGATATTTACAATTTCCTATAATTTTGATGGTATAGCATTGGAAATAATATTTGGCGTTTTTAATGTTTAATGATCCAATAGAATGTTCCTAATGCTGAGTAGGGGGGTCTACGCGTTTCGATGTCCCCTGAATGGGGGGAATCTCATCAGGACCAAGAGCCTGTAAATGAAGGAACACAGAAACCAATCAGCCTGGGGGAACCCATGCCTGTAGCACAACAGTGATAGGGGGAGGGGAAGCTTTCCTACCTCTTGGTTGCTCGGTTTTCGTGCGTATTTAGAAGAAACTGTAACCAAAAACAAAGCCCATTTAGCTTCTATACAAAGGAACTTATATCAAATGAAACGACAGACTCATGCGTGAATACTCACATCATTTGCCCCATGTTGAAAATGGCCAGGGTTGGTGGAAGGAGAAATCTGTGAAGATGGAGCGTTTAGAGTCAGAGCATAGCGGAATAAAGCGGGCTCTGTAACTATTGGGCGAGGGGCAGGGGAGAGCACTTACATGGTTCGGGCGCGTGTGGTGTCCGGACAGGATTTTCCGGTATTGGCGGTTGATATCAAGCCTGGTAATTGCTGCAATGAAGCGGAGGGATAAGTTAGATTCTCCTTCGCTCGTGACCCGTCTCCAAGTGGAGTGTGCTTGTGGCGCTAGCGTTTACCTTAATTTTTCGAATGCACTGAATGAATCAGGGGTCCACACCGCTCAATCTCTGTCAAGGAATGACAGCGCTCGCATCAATTCGTCAGTGTTGCTCCTCTCGCGTGATGTGATTAAACACACTTCCTGGTCGAAGGAGTTCTGGGGATTGTGGTTTGAAACCGCAGTCGTTATGGTAACGACATGTGAGACAAATTTAAGTGGGAATGGGATGCAGTTCCAAAGGACTTTGTGCAGCCGACCTGCAGGGCTCTCGCGGGGGGTGGGCCATGAAAGCGCGTGGAATTTAGTGTTGCTGGAGTATTTACAACCGATAAATCTCCGAGAGTTCGTTTAGTCCATCTATTGCCGTATTAAACTTCACGATTAGAAGAGCCTCATGGCGCGATAGTTTGGCTTCAATATCGCCGCCTCTAGAGTCTTTTTCGATCTTGGCAATTACTGTCCATTTTAGATCTTCTAGCGTATGTCCGTGGTTTTTCCAGTGATTTACCAGTGGGGCGGTTGTTACATTCCTTTTGATGCGTGATTTGTGCTGTGTAATTCGGCATCTTACCTCCTGGCTCGTTTTCCCGACATACAATTTGTCGCAGGGACATGTTATGCCATAAATAACATATCTCGATTTACAATTTGTAAATTTATCGTGTTTCCAAAATTGATGTTTATGTTGGAACAAATTGCCTTCCTCCGTACTTGCGCAGCAGATGCATGATCCACATTTATAGTGTCCTTGAATTGGTGATTGTATGTCGGGAAAACGAGCCAGGAGGTAAGATGCCGAATTACACAGCACAAATCACGCATCAAAAGGAATGTAACAACCGCCCCACTGGTAAATCACTGGAAAAACCACGGACATACGCTAGAAGATCTAAAATGGACAGTAATTGCCAAGATCGAAAAAGACTCTAGAGGCGGCGATATTGAAGCCAAACTATCGCGCCATGAGGCTCTTCTAATCGTGAAGTTTAATACGGCAATAGATGGACTAAACGAACTCTCGGAGATTTAATCGGTTGTAAATACTCCAGCAACACTAAATTCCACGCGCTTTCATGGCCCACCCCCCGCGAGAGCCCTGCAGGTCGGCTGCACAAAGTCCTTTGGAACTGCATCCCATTCCCACTTAAATTTGTCTCACATGTCGTTACCATAACGACTGCGGTTTCAAACCACAATCCCCAGAACTCCTTCGACCAGGAAGTGTGTTTAATCACATCACGCGAGAGGAGCAACACTGACGAATTGATGCGAGCGCTGTCATTCCTTGACAGAGATTGAGCGGTGTGGACCCCTGATTCATTCAGTGCATTCGAAAAATTAAGGTAAACGCTAGCGCCACAAGCACACTCCACTTGGAGACGGGTCACGAGCGAAGGAGAATCTAACTTATCCCTCCGCTTCATTGCAGCAATTACCAGGCTTGATATCAACCGCCAATACCGGAAAATCCTGTCCGGACACCACACGCGCCCGAACCATGTAAGTGCTCTCCCCTGCCCCTCGCCCAATAGTTACAGAGCCCGCTTTATTCCGCTATGCTCTGACTCTAAACGCTCCATCTTCACAGATTTCTCCTTCCACCAACCCTGGCCATTTTCAACATGGGGCAAATGATGTGAGTATTCACGCATGAGTCTGTCGTTTCATTTGATATAAGTTCCTTTGTATAGAAGCTAAATGGGCTTTGTTTTTGGTTACAGTTTCTTCTAAATACGCACGAAAACCGAGCAACCAAGAGGTAGGAAAGCTTCCCCTCCCCCTATCACTGTTGTGCTACAGGCATGGGTTCCCCCAGGCTGATTGGTTTCTGTGTTCCTTCATTTACAGGCTCTTGGTCCTGATGAGATTCCCCCCATTCAGGGGACATCGAAACGCGTAGACCCCCCTACTCAGCATTAGGAACATTCTATTGGATCATTAAACATTAAAAACGCCAAATATTATTTCCAATGCTATACCATCAAAATTATAGGAAATTGTAAATATCTTTGTATAAATCTCAGAAAGTTTATGTGTATATAAATATTAATGTGTTATCCTGTATGAATGTGTGAATGTAAGTGTGTAAATGTTGTAAATAATTGTTTATTCTTCATGTCAAGTTCACTTTAAATAATTGTGTTTGTGCAAAAAGAAAAAATTGCTCATTTATATGGTTCTTTTGATGCAAAATAAAAATGTACTAGATTTACTCCGGGTAAAAAATAATCCCTGAGAGTTACTGTTTGTTTTCAGTAAGTCGAGCGATCATTCCTTTGATCCAGTGTTCAAATAGTTTGGCAATATTGGTGCTCGTGTTGGTTTGTTACTATTGATTGTGAGGCTTGTCCTTATTGCCAGTGAGCCCAGACCCTGTCTCGGTAATGACAGTTTGAGCAGGCCACCATGTTTCAGGAAAGGGGATCGGATCAATGTAACAGTAGCTTGCACAAGCACCCTACAGGGACCATCCTATCACTAATAACGACGACAGCAACACTTACATAAATGAAGTGCCTGTTAAAGTCATAAATTACCTTTTAGATCTTTTTAGGATGAGAGTTAAAAATAAAAAATAAATATATAAAAGTGAGACTACAAATTTGAGGGGGAAACACAAATGTTAGGTACATTTTAGTTTGAATTAAAAGGAGAAAAGTTTAAAAACAAAAAAGACACAGGAATTGCAGTAAAACAGGGATATGTTAGGGTAATACAAAGTATTAGGGTTAGAGCTGAAGAGAGGTAAGGGCTATGGATAAAGGTGGGTATTGGGTAAGAAAAGTCCTTAGGCTATGGATCAGGCATGGGGCAGTCTATTGGTTGGGGTAGGATGTGTGTTAAGCGTACATTTGGGCATACGTTAAGGGTGAAGTTAAGGGTTTGGGTAAAGATTAGTGTTGGGGTTAGGGCTACAGCAACGGACTGAGACGGGGTACTTTACAATACAGGTAAATCGTCGAGGACACGGTTCAGAGATACAGCTTCGGTAATACTCTTTCTTGCAGATACTCCAACTACAGTTTCCTCACATTCTGAATAGATACCAATGCAGTACCTCCCAAAAGATGGAGGGTCTGAAAAATGAACGTCACATCAGTAAAAACCCTGCAGGACCTAAAGGGCAAAATGGCCCTTCCTGCGAACATGAGAGTCAAGGCAGTAATGCCTGGCAGGATGTGGATGGACGCCCATGTAGCTGCCTGGCAGATGTCCAGTACTGGAACAATCCTGGCCCAGGCCAGAGTGGTGGCTTTAGCGCTAGTAGAAGGAGCACAAAGGCCATAAGGAGGCTCCTTTTGTGGCTTGGGTACAGTAAATTGTCATGGAAAACCGATCTATCCACATAATAAGGCCTGTTTCAGTCCTGCCTTTCCCAACAAAATGGTCATCCCCTTGGTGCTTGTTAGTCTGATCAATGGAGAAACAAAGGGCCCTCCTGGGATCCAACTGTGAAACCTCTCCTCCTTCTTAGAGAGACATTGTGGAGAGAAGAAACCAGGAAGCATGATGGACTGCCCCATATGGAAAGGCGACAAAATTCGGAAGAGGGTAAGCCCATGTCTAAAGTACCAACATGTCTGGAAAGAAGGTGATACATGGAGGTGGCATTGACGGCTACTGCAGTTCACTGATACGGTATGTGAATGTAATCACAATTTGGAAAACCATTTTGATGGCCAGTACCTCAAAGAACAGCTATGCATAGGCTCGAAAGGTGTGCAAATCAAGAAGATAAAAACCAAATTAAGGTCCCATTGAGGCATAGGGCATATATATATATATATATATATATATATATATATACACAGCCCTTTGAAAAGGAAAGAAGTCGCCATCTTACCCCCCTGGGTCCTGAGATAACTTTGGGGGTACTTTCTAACAGCTCAACGGACATTTTGATTTACAGCCATATCCACCCTGAGACAGTTTGCTTAGTCGCTGCATTTTATTTTCTGAAAAATGACTAAATAAAACTACTATATAAAAAACCTTTTAAAAAACACATTACAACACAAAGGGTGACTTAAAAAATGTGAGCTGATCTGGCAAATGTATAGAAGATTAAATGGCAGACGAATAACCTTTAAAGTTACCTGGGATGAGAGTTTGTCTGGCCAAGGGCAGTATATACAGGAGAACTTATGAAAGGTTTGACTGCAGTAGGTCGACCAAATGCTCTTCACAGTAGGCTGCAAACTTTGTTCAATGTCCAGAACAGACTCACTTTGTGGCTGAGCAGTGACAAGCCAAGATGACATCTACTACTTCCTAAAGCAGATTGAATCTGCTCAGTAGTCTCCACTCAATCTCCACGAGTATAGGTTGTGGAGGTTAGGGTGCAGAACCTTGCCCTGTTGTTGGGAGAGTTGATCCTTCTAAAGAGGCCGATGGTGTGGGCGACAGACATAGAGACTAAGAAGGTCAGATAACAGACCATCCAAGCTCACTCCATGCTCCTAAAATGAGCTGAGCCCAGTCCCTCATCATTTTCACAACCAGAGGAAGAAACAGCAGAGGCAGAAAGGCATAAAGCAGAACAGAGTCACCCAGGGAATCTTGAGGCAGAAATTATAGAGCATGAAAACATCAACAAACATGTTCTTGGAAGTGGCAAAATGAGCTACCCAAGGCAAACTCCACTGGGCATAAACACCCTGAACCACCTCTCACTGCAGCTGGCCTTGTGGTCAACTTAGATTATACCTGATGAGCTTGTCTGCTCTTGTTTTGAGGACCATATAAGATATTTGAACATCTAAGAAATCCCCTAAAGGTCTAGCCACCACTGAGGCACAGCACACATGACCCCACAATCCCGTTTGTTGGAATCCACACACCAGTTGTGTTGTCAGGCAGGACTTGCACAAGACTGCCTTTGATGGAAGGCAGAACAGACTTGAGAGTCAACCAGATGTTGCACATTTCTAGAAGACTGATGTGTTACCTCTGTTCCAAGAGAAGCCAGATGTTTCTAATCTCCACTTTGTCCTGGTTAGATGCATCTATCACCACTGTGAGTTCTAGGTGTAGTAGGGAGAAGTGGATGGTATAAGTCAGCTTGCAGTCCAATCGAGGTTTTATCAGAGAGGCACCTCCAGTGTTGAGCCTGTTGAAGACTGAAGTTCCACTGCAGAGTCCACATTTGCTAACAGACATGGGCCATCAACAGAACATACATGGCCAGGAGGACAAGAAGCCTCAGACCCATTCGGGCCAGAAGACTGCACCGAACCTGAAACAACATGATCAAATTCTAAATGCCACAGACTCCGTGCTGGAGTGGAAAAAACTTGATTGCCATTGAGTTCAGAAAAGGCCCTATAAAGGGAAATCCCCTGCACTAGCCAAAGATTGGATTTCGGCTCGCTGACGGAGAACTCTAGGGAAGACAGGAATGAGATGGCAGTCTGCAGGCGGTCCACAAATGACTGGGAGAAACTCACCTTTAACAGCTGGTCATCAAGGTAGTGCAAAGTTGAGCTGCAACCACCATCATCTTCGTAAAAACTGGATGGTAAGGTGAGGCCAAAAGACATGACAGTGATATGAAAGTGGTCCATCCCCATCACAAAGTAGAGGCACTACATGCGAGAATGAAGGATGGGTACATGAAAGTAAGCATGCTGCAGGTCCAAGGAAACCATTCTTTCCCCAGGTTCTAAGGAGAGGACCTGGGGGAGAGACCTCAACTTGAATTAATCACTCCGCAGAAAGGTGTCCAAAAAAGAAACCTTGAATGCAGAGGGGCCAAGAGAAGCCTACTGACCAAGATTAAACACAGATCATCAGGAAGTAGAGAGAACCTCCTGTGTTTTAAGAACCTACAAGTGCCTTGTACACAAGAAAGAGAGTGAACTTATACAAGCAAGATAGAACATACTAAGTAAAAGAACTGAGAAAAAAGATGGTAAGGAAATGTCGCAACTGATTTTGCAGGACCTACAGGGATATCATGAAATACTGGACATTTATTTGACACTTTATTATAATAGTGAGCAAATGCTATCAAGGAAAGTCCTTCTACACTTAGTGAATAAAAGAAAAATAAGGATTTGTGTCTGGATTTTATGCCTGTGGATTTCTTCTATCAAGATCCAGTATGTGCAAACAAAACCAGCTTAATCACACCTATATAATCAGATGTATTCCACTCTCTTGGCTACAACCAGGAATACATCCCATTTATAAAAAGAGTGCTAAAATGAGCCCAAAAAATTATAGAACGATCTTGGAAAATTCTGTGTAACAGGCTTCAAAAGCAGGATACAAAAGCAATAGAAAGTTATCGTCAGGCTGGATTCAGATTTAAAAAAAAATCAGGGACGTTAGAACATTTGGAATTATGTTGGTTAAAATGAATTATGTCCACACAAAAAAAGGATAAGTAAATTTGACCTTTTAGATCTAAATAGCACTTTTGACAACATAGATCATTTATTGCTTTAGGATATCACTATTCTACCTTAGGTTTCATTTCATAGTGTAGGGGTCAGAAAGATGCTATCTACCCTTGCTTGATTCAATTATTTTCCTCCTCCTCTTTCACATAATCACAATGAGGTTCTCAGGGTACCATACTGAGAAACATCTACTAAAACTGGGGTTCTTGGGGCTGGCTTTTGTGCCTGGTCAGCATCTTGGGTAACTGCTTCTGTTCAACATTACAGTGCCCAGCTATCCAATTCCAGCGCTGCAACTGTTGGGTGTAAACTAGGGAATAGATGCAAACAAATCAAGTGATGTATAGAACACACACACATTCACGCCAGCCAGAACGGACCGGAGAAGCAGGACTCCAGCCTCCAGCTAGCACTGCGGCAGTGACGCCTCCAATGCTGCGCCAGGAGGCGCCTTAAGCCACCCAGGTTTCCCGCAGTGCGGGAGACCGCGTTCACACCTGCCAGACTGTACCCGGGGAGCCGGACTTCAGCCCTCAGCTACCACTGCGGCAGTGATGCTGCCAATACTGCTCCATGAGGTGCCTGTAGCCGCCCTGGGCACCAGCAGCACGGAAGACCGTTCACGCCAGCCAGAGCTGATCGTGGGAGCAGGACTCCAGCCAGCACTGCGGCAGTGACTCCACCAACGCTGCACTATGCAGCACCTTAAGCCGCCCAGGGCTCCCGCAGCGCGGGAGGCCGTTCAGGCCAGCCAGACCGGACTGGGGGAGCAGGACTCCAGTCCCCAGCTAAAAACGCGGCAGTGACACCACCAACGCTGCGCCAGGAGGTGCCTTAAGCCGCCCAGGGCTCCTGCAGTGCAGGATACGCCCCGACCAAGGGCGGGCCCGTCTGTGCCCGTCAGAGCCCGGAAGAAGCTGAGCTGGGCCACCCCCCTGACTTCTTGGACCAGAGGACATCCTAAGGTACTGTGCTCTACCGTTTGTGACGCATATTGCACTCAGGGTGGCACTTACTTTATTTGTGTGCGTATCTGTGTGTGCCTAGGCACCGGGTTGCACCTCTTGGGGAATGGGGGGAGGCTCTACGGAATCTTTTTGCCTATGGGTCAAGGTTTCGTAGTCTTATAGTTGTGATCCCTTTCCTCCGCTACTCCCTCCAGTTACTTACTCAGGGGCACGAAAATCTACGATGGGGAAAAGCATGGGTCAACCACCTGCTCGCCCAGCCATCACTTTGGACAGCATGTTGGAGAGAGTGGTTAGCATGGTCTCTTCAGAAGTAGAACTAACATAGCATAGACTGTCCCTGGGGAACAAGGCTATACACATCGATCTCACATCTGGAGGGTCACTGGGATGGGGCACCAGCAGACCCAGTATTTAACACCACATCTGTGATCCCGTGCACCAGACAATTGGTTCTAATAAAGCCCGCTCCCCAGTGGAGGTACCCCTGGCGCCCAAGGGCCTGCCTCGACTAGGACATTGCAAGCCACGGACAACCCAAATGCAGTGGCCACAGTTGCAGCGACCACCAAACGCTAAAGGACATGCAGGAAGCCTGTCTGCTCCAAAAGGAAACAGCCCCCACGCGCCAGCACCTCCCGCAGCTGCTTGTCATCATGGATACATTCCTCATCATCTGGTGCTAGTATCCGGGGCCCAGCGCAGAGTAGTAATTCTAGTCAATCCATTTGCACACAAACAGAAGCTGGATTAAGCATACTAGACAATGGGGAAGTTTTTAGGTTTCGCCTGGTGAACAGCTGCGCAGCAGCATTTCGCGCAGGCGAAATCTTTTGAGAATAGTATGTGGTGGCTGTCCCGCCTCTGTTTTCCATTGGCTAGCTCCATAAATGGAGGCTAGCCATTGGAACAGAGATGCGTCACTCATTCCCCGAGCAGATTCGTGGGCGTTCCTGCGATTTTTACTCATCCCGCCCATTTTCGTGCGTCATGCGGCAGTGGGCGTTTTTTTTTCTTTTTTCGTCTCGGCATGTTTGTTTCATTTCCAACGTGTGCTTTGCAGGGGTGGGCTGCGCGATTTCGAGTTGCTAGCAGGTAAGCGGCATATTTTAATACTTTTATTTATCCCATTCCCGCCCCCCTCCCGCTATCCGTGAGCCCGTTCCCGCCCCCCGTGTGCCCGTTAACTCGCCCCCCCTTCCGCTGGCCGTGTGCCCGTTAACCCGCCCCCCCTCCCGCTGTCCGTGAGCCCGTCCCCCCCTCCTGCTCTCCGTGAGCCCGTCCCCCTCCCGCTGTCCGTGAGACCATCCCCCCTCCCGCATTGGCGATACTGGGAATTCGGGGGTGTTCCACTTTAGGAAGGCAGTGCGGTGTGCAAGCATGTCAACGTGTTGGTTTAGCAAACTATTCAAGGTGTCCTGGTCTCCGGATCTAAAATAGGATAAAGAGGCCGGGAAGGTCCGGCACGGTGTGTTCCGGCGCTGGTTGTTCGTGTATCCGTCTGTCTCTTTCCCTGTACTTTTCTGTTGCCCGTGCCTGCCTGCTAGTGAGAGTCTGTGTGGTGTACCCTTTCTGTGTTTGCTTTTCTGTCTGCGTCCGTGCGCATGCATTTTTGTTTCTATATGTGTGTGTCGGTTAGAAGTCCTAAGAAGGCGGGCACAAGTGCGTCTCTGCAGGATTCAGAGTAGGCAACAGTTGACCATAATGTACCTGTTAACCCTCATCTTCACAAATAGGCTTCCTATTGGTTGAAATCCAAACCTCCCAGAAATGGTCACATATGTGATTTAGGATGGCGCCGCTGCTGCCACAAGGGCGGGGGGACACATAGACAGTATCGGAGGGGCCGTCTGCTTCTGGGATGCTGGTCAGGGGGGAGAGTGGACCTTCCATTTCCGGCACGGTGTGTTCCGGCGCTGGTTGTTCGTGTATCCGTCTGTCTCTTTCCCTGTACTTTTCTGTTGCCCGTGCCTGCCTGCTAGTGAGAGTCTGTGTGGTGTACCCTTTCTGTGTTTGCTTTTCTGTCTGCGTCCGTGCGCATGCATTTTTGTTTCTATATGTGTGTCGGTATCCCTCCGTGTGTGTTGTTTTTGTCTGTGTGTTTGACTCTGTGTGCATGCGTGGCAGTATGTTTCAGTGTATGTGATTCTGTGTGTGCTTGAGGTTGTTTCTGAGTGTTTCTCTGTGCATATGTGTGGTTTCTGTCTACAAAGTGGAGGGGGGGGTTGAGGTGTCACGCACGCAGACTCGACGGGGTCCAAAGGCTGGCATTGTGAGGACGAGAGAAGGTGACGTCAGACTGCAGCAAGCATGTCAACGTGTTGGTTGAGCAAACTATTCAAGGCGTCCTGGTCTCCGGATCTAAAATATGATAAAGAGGCTGGGAAGGTCAGACGCCTCATTCTGAAGTTAGGCCTTTGTCGGCACGGGCAATAAGGTTATTATTAGAAGTCCTAAGAAGGCGGGCACAAGTGCGTCTCTGCAGAATTCAGAGTAGGCAACAGTTGACCATAATGTACCTGTTAACCCTCATCTTCACAAATAGGCTTCCTATTGGTTGAAATCCAAACCTCCCAGAAATGGTCACATATGTGATTTAGGATGGCGCCGCTGCTGCCACAGGGGCGAGGGGACACACAGACAGTATCGGAGGGGCCGTCTGCTTCCGGGATGCTGGTCAGGGGGAAGAGTGGACCTTCCACTTCCGGCACGGTGTGTTCCGGCGCTGGTTGTTCGTGTATCCGTCTGTCTCTTTCCCTGTACTTTTCTGTTGCCCGTGCCTGCCTGCTAGTGAGAGTCTGTGTGGTGTGCCCTTTCTGTGTTTGCTTTTCTGTCTGCGTCCGTGCGGGTTCTGTCTGTGTCCGTGCGGGTTCTGTCTGAGTGTGTGGGGGGTTCTGTCTGTGTGTGTGTGGGGTTCTGTCTGTGTGTGTGTGGGGTTCTGTCTGTGTGTGTGTGTGTGGGGTTCTGTCTGTGTGTGTGTGTGTGTGGTTCTGTCTCTCTGTGTGTGTGTGTGTGTGGTTCTGTGTGTGTGTGTGTGTGGTTCTGTCTGTGTGTGTGTGTGGTTCTGTCTGTGTGTGGTTCTGTCTGTGTGTGTGTGTGGTTTTGTCTGTGTGTGTGTGGTTCTGTCTGTGTGTGTGTGGTTCTGTCTGTGTGTGTGTGGTTCTGTCTGTGTGTGTGGTTCTGTCTGTGTGTGTGGTTCTGTCTGTGTGTGGTTCTGTCTGTGTGTGTGTGGTTCTGTCTGTGTGGATGCATGTGGCTCTGTGTGTTGCTCTGTGTGGGTGCAAATTCAATAGGTCTCGCATTTGCAAGATATTAAGCTATTGGCATTGTAAATGACAATGCCATTTATTTATCTATTTTCAAAACCAACACATAAATAAAAATGTTGTCATTTACAATGCCAATAGCTCAAACTTTTCCAAAGGCGAAACCATTGCATTGTAAATGCTTGTTATTAACTCTGCTTGCTTGAGGATTGACGCAATAGATATAAAATTTGCATTCTTATGGGAGCGCCTGGATCACTTGGACATTGCAGTGAACAAGATTTCTTTGCGGGGGGAGATAGCCTCAACTAATATAGCACCGGGGGGTACCCACCCTTCCCCCACTGAATGTTTTAACAAAATCTAACCCCCCCACCGCTGTCCTGTGTTCGCCTGTCGGTCCCCTAGTCGTGCACCCTAAGACCTGCATTTAACTAAGGGAATACTTCCTCCCGAAGGTTAACACAGCGCTAAAACCTCCCCCTTCCGATAATGGTCACCCTGCCCTGATTGGGATTGATCCATCCGTGCTCTCTATCCCCACGCGTCCCTTCCAGTTGAGAAAGTAGTGGTGCTTGGAGAGGTGGACATCGTGGAGGGTAACTGTTTATCATCGTTCCCATTGTTGACGCTCCCGGAATTTGAGGTCCTGTGCCATAAAATCAAGTCCGGCTCCCCAGCTGACCCTATGTCATCTACCTACTTTCGCCAGCTCCACTCATCGATTGCTTCTGTGAGCCTAGAATTGGCCAATTTGTCTTTGAGGTCAGCTTCTGTTCCTAGGGCGTGGAAGCACGCCAAAGTCATTTCTTTGATAAAAAAATCCACTCTTGATCCGGAAGATCCTGGCAACTATCGCCCCTTTCCCAGCTGCCTTTTTTGGCTAAGTTGGTGGAAGCACATGTGAACTCTACTCTATTCAAATTTATTGCACAGCACAACATTTTTGATTCATCACAGCATGGTTTTCGACCACGGCATAGCACTAAAACAGCGCTATTGGCAGTATCGGAATCCATCCGGAGTAGGTTGGATGTGGGAGACTCGGCTGCCTGGGTCCTGCTGGACCTTAGCGCCGCCTTTGATACGGTGTCTCATGTGATTCTCCTCGAACGCCTCTGGGAAGTTAGGATTAGGGATGGGGCCTTGGACTGGATCCGGTCTTTTTTGAAGGAACGGTCCTTCCAGGTCTCAGTACCACCTTTCCACTCCCAGGAATGTGCCCTGCGCCAGGGGGTACCACAGGGCTCTATTTTAAGCCCACTTCTGTTTAACCTGTATGTGAGACACCTGGCGGAAGTGGTAAAAGGCAGGGGGCTGTCCTTGGTGTCGTACGCCTACGACACCCAGTTGATAATTGCCTTTTCTAAAAACTGTTGTGCCAACTTGGAGAAATTTAAGGAGGATCTGCTGGCTATCTCAGATTGTATGACGGCAAACTGCTTACAGTTAAATGCCAGTAAATCTGAGATCTTGCTGTTTGGCAAGGATCAGGAGCTATAGTCTGAGCAGTGGTGGCCGGGCCGTCTTAAACCCGCCCCATTACCTAAGGAGGCTGTGAAGAACCTGGGCATGTGGTTTGACAACGGACTGATGTTTGAGAAACAGACAAAAGCTGTTGCCGCTGTCCGTTTTGGGCTCTTGCGTAGATTGAAACCTTTGCTTGTTTTTTTCCCTCCTAGAGTTCGTCAAACCATTGTTCAGGCGTCCATTCTCTCCAGGCTTGACTACGGTAACTCTTTGTATCTGGGTGCTAATAAAGCCAGTATTAAACGCCTGCAGAGGGTACAGAATGCGGGGGCTCGCCTTCTGGTGGCCTTACCTAGATCCTGCTCGGTGGCCCATGTGCTCCCTAAGCTTCATTGGCTACCTATCGAAAAGCGTATTCAGTTTAAGGTGCTGTGCATCTCACACAAGATTTTGACACGCCAAGCCCCGTGTGGGCTATCCTGCCTGTTGACGCCTTATGTGCCTGGGCGTGCATTGAGATCTGCCGACCTTGCACTGGTCTGTGCGCCTCGATTCTGGAGAGCGAGGGCAGGGGGCCGCTCCTTTCGCCTTTTAGCGGCAAAACTCTGGAACTCACTCCCAGCTCACATCAGAGCTATTCCTAATCTTCTTGCGTTTCGTAAAACCATAAAAACTTGGCTGTTCCCATTTTCCGATGTTTAATTATTAGGCTGGTCTCTCTTGCTCTCTTCTTTGGGTTTCTGGTTGCGCTGGGACGCCTCTTTGCTGAGGCAGCCATGCGCATTATAAATCTTAAATAAATGAATAAATACTTGAACCCACTAACAGTTTATTCGGTGATCGACCAAGCCTATCTAGTAGTACCATTTCTGATCCTCTGAGTAGGACCCACTCCAGGCCCAACACAGACATGCTGGGCCTGCCGCCAGCAGCATGCCCCTATGTTTTGGTACTGGCAGTGGTACCATCCCTTAAGAGGGAACAGAGGGAAACCTGGGATCAACTGCGCAATAAAAGCTCAGATTGGTTGGACAAGAACAAGTGGTTCAGGGTGTCAAACATGCAAGAGATTATCATGGTATGAAGAGTGGGCTGGTTGGGCGATACACCCAAGAATATTGACGGGTGCGGTATTGTTTCAACTTTCGTAGACCGTCTATAGTTAAGTCGCTGCTGAGCTGCCAGGAGATCACAACTCTCCAATAATCTCGTCATAACCACTGGGTTATTTTTACAAACCAACCCCCAGTAGCCTCGTAAACAAGCCAGCTTTCCCAGTTGCCCAAAACTCATTTTTGGCCTTGTCCGATATGGATTGTCAGGACTGACCACTGCCACTTCCTGCAATTGACGGGGCTGATCACACACCCACACATGCTACAAATACATCTGAGTCACACAACCATGTCGCCATACTTACCCCTAAGGCTCACGTCACATACTTACCCCTAAGGCTCACGTCAATCCTGACCTAAACATACTCAGTTAAAATGTCACCGGCCTACATTCAAAAATGGACCTAGCAGATAGGTTGGAACTGGTCAGATAGCATGACATTTTGATGTTCCAAGAAACCTTGGCTACCAAAGATAAATACCTTAAAGGGTTTGATTGCTTTAACGTCCTGGCTCCAACACCTCTATCTGGGTAAATATTGCTGCTGGGGGCACCATAAAGGTCATACATACCCATAGCAACACATTCCAAGCCTTGTTATATAAAAGGGGGTATCTATTTATTTACTTAATTTTTATAATGACATCTATAATTCCCCCAGTATAAATTTTTCCAATCTATTTGACTTTGTTACCATTTGAAAGTATAGTAATTGTCTCAACACAAAAGCCGGCATTTGCCTGGGTGGAGATTTTTATGCTAAACTCCCCAGTGAAGACACTGTAGCTCTAAGGCTAGGGAGTGGAGAACAAATTTGTCATAGGGGCATGGGGCTAAAGGAACACTTGCAGAACCATGCTCTGAGTAATGTTATAGACATTGCTGCTGCTACCGATGATAATAACCCACCAGACCCAACATTTAATGGGAGGGGTTGTGCAAGTACCATTGATTATATCTTTATCTCCCCTGCCCTCGAAGACTTCTAGTGAAAGCAGTGGTCGTCCCTACACATCACGATTCAAGTAATGTTTAAATTGTCCCCGAGGCCGAAGTATAAAATAGAATGTGGAACCAGGGATCTGGCACCCTCAAACGACAACATAAGACTAGTGTGGCGAAGGCTTAACAGTGCTGACCTGTTCCACATGGTAGTTAGGGACAACTTGGAACTTTTTGACTCATGCTTGTCCGAACTGGAACCCAACCCCAAGGTTATTAGCTCGTTCGCTAAACATTGTGCGATCATAAAATCTGTGCTACCAAAACCAGCTGCCACTACGCAGCATGGTCCTAGATGGTTCAATAGAGAGTGCTGAGCGATTAATAGACAACTACAGAAGGCCCTATCAACTGATCCAAGGTGCCTCCCTTTAATTAAGTCACTTAGACAGAAGTATAAGTTGGTCATATCGCGTAGGAAGGATGAAGTATTATCTGATCGATGGGCTGCTCTCGTTAATGCTGCCAGCCTAAGGAACGGGAAAACTTTTTGGGCTGCCGTTAAAGACATGATGTCAATGGGATAACCACGAACACCGATTAGCTGCAATATAACCAGTGAGGCCTAGGAAGTTCATTTCTCGAAGATCTTTACAGCCACCCCACATGAGGAAGATCTGTTTGAGCCTCAAACCCCCATGGGGGTATTAATATCCCTATCTGAAGTCGAGGTAACCATACATCAGAGCCCGGGCAATAAAGCCCCTGGCCTTGATGGGTTACCCATCGAACCTATTAAGTACAAACCCGTATTCTAGGCTCCAATCCTGCTGGTGTTTTTAACAATTTAACCCAAGCCCCATTACCTGGACTTGGTCATCCAGCATTATCGTTCCAATTTTTAAAAAGGGTGACCGCTCCCAACCCAGTTATTATAGACAATTTCCCTGATTGACAATACTTTGGAAATGTTAGGGATTAAAACTTGGTCCGAAGATAACCTTATTTTACAACCATGCCAACTAGGTTTCAGGAGTAGATTAGGCACCATCGAACAATGTCTAAACCTCAATCTGATAATTGGGAAATACACTATTGAACAGAAGTCACCTATTTACCTGGCTTTTATGGACTTTACCTCAGTTTTCAACTATGTAAACCGTTCACAGCTTTGGTCAATCCTGTAAGAATATGGGTTAGATGAGGCCTTAGTACACTCCTTAGCACATTTGCACAAGGACCCGAGAGCTCGGGTTAGGAATAATGCTGGGGGTGAGGTGGGGGCGTGGCCAACAACATGGCCGAATAAGTCGCAAGCCAACGAGGCTCCGGAGAGCCGACTAGATCTGCCGTACCTGTTGCCATCCAGAGGTCCCCTAATTGCCGCAGAGAGTGACCGGAGGGTCCCGCAGTGCCGTGAGCGAAGGTGGGGCGCTGCGGAGTGTCCACGGAGCCCCGTGATCCGGCTGTGAACTGCGGCCCCTCGGAGACATACGGAGGCAGTCCCAAGATGGCAGCACCCTGAAGGCCCGCGACGGACCGGCGAGGACCGCGCCCTGAGGCCGACGAGAACAACGGACGGCCCGGGACGCCCGGAAATCCCACCAGAGAGGCGGAGTGTCGCCGGGGCCCCGAGGGCAGAGCACAGAGTAGCCGATTTGCAGGTGGGAGCTGCGGCGGGGCCCGGCCCTGAGGAGGCGGGCCCGGCTGACGGAGGAGGGAGGCACTAGCACCAAGCGGGGAGGCTGCCTGAGCAGGTTAGGCCGCGGGACACCCCGGGCCCCCAGCTGCGCCCAGCGGAGAGGGAGGCACGCCGTGCCAACTACGGGCTGTTAGCCCGTTCCGGACAAGGAAGAATTGGCAGTGACACCGGGGCCGGACGGCCTAGTTCCCACACCGGAGGAGGCCTCCCGCGAGCGCATCAGACCGGGGCCCAGAGAGAGCGGACTACCAGGGGCGGGGGCCGGCCATCAGCAGAGCCAGGGACAGAGGCAGAGGGAGGGCACTCACGGCCACCAGTAAGTGAAGCGAGGGGAGCATTTACAGCCGGTGCCCGAGCCATCCTCCCCCCTGGCTTGCTTCCTCCTGCCCCCACCGGCCTGGACGAACGACTGGTTGGGACACCGGACGATCACGGGCCCAGACCTTGAGAGAAGGGGCGCCTAAGGGCCTGCCACGCCTGAAATCGCCTGCGCCGGGAGTGGTGGGGACAAGCTAGGCCGACTACGGCAGAGGGGCGCGGGAGAGCAGGCCCCTGGATCAGGACCTAAGGAGGTGAGACCTAATAAGAGCGGCCCCCACAGACCCCTGCAGACGCCCGGGCAGTCAAGATGGGCAAGAAGGAAGTGGCCCCCAAGGCCCCACGCTAGGGCACACTAGATCGCTATGCGTCGGCTCCCACCACAACTGCAACAGGCGCAGAGGCCGTGAGTCAACGCTCGGATATGGCTCTTCTGATGGGGGCTATCCAGGCGTCCAGAGAGGACATACAGGCGTCACGTGCAGCTCTAGAGGTCAAGATCGGGGAGGTGGGCTCCGAGGTCACGCTATTGCGACAGGACTTTCGTAATCTCACGGAGAGGGTGACCACGGCTGAGACTCGGCTGGGTGAGGCGGAGGACATTATCCACTCCCTGCAGAAAGACGTGAAGGAGCTCCGGCCCTCACATAAACAGCTACAGTGGAAGGTGGATGATGCAGAAAATAGGGCCCGACGCAACAACCTCCGCTTTGTTGGCTTTAGGGAAGGAATTGAAGGGTCCAATATGGTGCAGTTCCTGCGCGCATGGCTTCTGCAAACCTTACCAAAGGCGACATTCTCCAACTGCTTCATAATTGAGAGGGCCCATCGGGCGCTCCTTGCGAAGCCTCTGGTGGGGGAAGAGACCACGGCCGGTAATCGCTCGATTCTTGAACTTTGCGTACCGGGAAGTGATACTACGCGAAGGCAGGAAACTGGGGGAGATCCGTATGGAGAATACACAGATAATGATCTTCCCCGACTACAGTCAGGAGGCGCAGAAACAGAGACGCTCCTTTGATGCAGTGAAGGCTAAGTTGAGAGACCTCCAGATCCAATATATGCTGCTTTTCCCGGCCAAACTCAAAGTCACCTATAAGGAGAAGACATACTTTTTCAACCACCCTGAAGATGCGTGGCAAAGGTTGGAGGAGCGCCCACCACTACCGAGGCGAGAAAGGGGGTTGAGAGGGGCGGCGGAAAAGGTGAACACGGCCGGGACTCAATGGGAGTCACCGAAGACACAACGACAGCGGAGAACGCGGGGTTCCAAGAGAGTGACGACGGCGCCCTACCCCACACAGAATCTGACGAGCAAGCGACAGCAGGGCTCCGGTGCTCCTGGCCTCAGGGGGGCTCCAGGTTTCGCTGCCTGGCCGGGAATTCAAGATCGGAAGGAGAGGAGGACACGGGGGGTATCACCTCTGGAAGTGAGGAACTGGAGGACCAGTCGATGCATCTGCTAGTGGCGGCAATTAACGAACTGGAGCAAGAAGCGGCCAAGGAGGTGCTGACCTCGCAGGGCGACATTCAAGACTCTAACGCCTGAATCAAGGGGGACTCTGGATGGACGAGATACCGGCTCAGCCCGGAAGCACGCAAGTCGTTTCACACCCTATAACCACTGCTTTTATAGTTCTTGACTATAATGTATATGAGCGTGGGTTTTGTAGGAGAAGCTGTTGTTTTTCGTACTCGTTAGATAGACTGTTTGGAGTGGGTTTGTAGGGGGTGAATTTGGGGAGGGTGACAGACCTTTTCCGCCTGAAAGTCCTTAATCCCAT
Source organism: Lissotriton helveticus (assembly GCF_964261635.1). Taxonomy (NCBI): domain Eukaryota; kingdom Metazoa; phylum Chordata; class Amphibia; order Caudata; family Salamandridae; genus Lissotriton; species Lissotriton helveticus. The sequence goes on along the minus strand of NC_136072.1, from coordinate 451,947,303 downwards.
CTCTGATGAGGATGGGACTGACGGGGGAGGGAGGTAGGGTGGGGGGGAGGGAGTTTTGTTGGTTTAAAGATGGTAATGTTCGGGGGTGGAGGCAGGGAGGGCAGGGTGGGGTGGGACGTTGGGAAGGGAGGGGGGGCGGGAAATGTCAGAAAGGTCACACACACCTGCGTCCAGGACGCGCCACTAACACCGAATCTATGCACCACACACCAGGATTCAGCACAGGATGTCAGATAACCATATAGAGGCACTGCAGGATCAGGACGTGTTCAAGATATTAACATGGAACGTGAATGGTCTGGGAAGTAAGATTAAGAGAGGCCTAGTGAACGCCTACATGAAAAGGGTGGGCCCGGACATAATCCTGTTACAAGAAACACACCTACAGGGCACCAGATGCGGCTTTCTGGCTAGAGGACAGTACAGAGTTCTCGCACATGCGGGATTCACAAAGGGCTCGAGGGGGTGGCCATATTGATTTAGAAGAATCCACCGTTCCGGGTGGTGCAGATATGGACGGACCCCCAGGGGACGTACGTGGGAGTGAGGGGCACCTGGAGAAGGCAGGAGTATACGATTGTTTCGGCTTATGCCCCTCCTAAAATGCAGGTAGCTACACTTAAAGGGGTCACGGATATCCTCCTTAGTACATCAGATACCCTTCAAGTGCTAGGGGGGACTTCAATGACGTGATGGTCCAGATCCAGGACAGGACAGGGGACAGGACCAAAGACCAGACCCCGACTTCACTTTCCAAGACGATCACTACCCTGGGACTGACGGATGTATGGAGATGGTTACACCCAGACGTCAGGACCTATTAATTTTTCTCGGGCGCCCACAGGGTCTATTCTAGACTGGATTATATTTTTCTTGCCCAACATGTTCTGACGATAGACGACTTAGCTGAGTACAAAGCCAGAGGGATCTCGGATCACTCCCCGCTCCTGGTGCGGGTGGGGAGGAGGAAGGAACAGAAAAGAGGGTCCTGTAGGCTGACAGCCTGGGACCTGCAGAACCCGGCCATATTGAAGGGCCTCAGGGCTGATGTAAAATTTTACGTGGCCGAAAACGAGGGTTCGGTTGCGTCCAAAGTAGTCTTCTGGGTGGCCTTTAAGGCGGTCCTAAGAGACAGGGCACAGAATAGGCTGGCGGAGGAGACCCGAAGAATACAGAAGGATATTGGTGCACTGGAGACCCAGATACTGGAGCTGGAAAGGGAACACCAACTTAACAGAGCCCCAGGGACCCTTAGAAGGTTGATGGATGTACAATGTCAATATAGGGACATGGTAACGGGAGAGGCCAAATCACAGGCGCTGGCGACCCTGCATCGTCTATATGATGTGGGGGACAAATTGGGAAAGTTGCTGGCATGGCTAAGTAGGAAGGAAAGGGATGCCAGATGGGTAGAGCAGGTTAGAGACACCCAAGGGAATCTGTTAAGGGCAGACGCCCAGATAGCAGAGGCTTTCACTACACATTACAAATTATTCTACGAAGCCAGGGACCTAGGGACACCGGAAGATGACCTACAATACTTAACGCAATTTGATCTCCCGTTGTTGGCTGCCGAGGACCTACGTGCCCTCGAGTCTGACATCACGCTAGACGAACTTAAGATTGCCTTAGCTAAATTACGGGCGGGAAAATCCCCTGGCCCAAACGGGTTCCCGGCGGAATTTTTTAAGCGAACAGCAGACTTACTGGCCCGCCATCTGCTGGGACTCTTTGAAGGGGCAGTACAAGAAGGGGAACTGCCGCCGGACCTTCGCATGGCCACGAGAATCCCGATTTATAAGGAGGGTAAACCAGCGGATGATTGCTCGTCTTATCGCCTTATCTCTCTCTTGAATATAGAAGTGAAGCTACTGGCGACCATTCTAGCCCTCAGATTGAGGAGGGTGATACCAGACCTGGTCCACCTGGATCAAACCGGGTTCCTTCCGGGAAGGGCCACTAGATTCAACCTCAGACGGACCCACAACTGGTTACAGGAGGTGGGTCAGAGACGGGACCCCCACTGGTTTTTATCGCTAGACACCGAAAAGGCGTTCGACGCTGTCCACTGGCCGTTTCTGGAGGGAGTCCTGGTGCGCATGGGTTTCGGTCCCAAATACAGGAAGTGGGTCCAATTGCTGTACACGGACCCCAGAGCGAAGGTCAAAGTAAATGGGATTTTGTCCTGGGACTTCCCGGTGAGACGGGGGACCAGGCAGGGGTGCCCCCTGTCCCCACTGCTCTTTACGCTAACAATCGAGGTGCTAGCGGGAGCAATTCGGCAAAACACAGACATTAAGGGTTTTCAAATGGGATCGATGGATTCCGCAGAGGAGAAAATATATCTTTATGCGGATGATGTCCTCCTATACATCTCGCACCCAGAAACTACGATACAGTCACTGTTTTCAGAGCTGGAAAGGTACGGAGCGCACGCAGGGTACCGAATAAACTGGCATAAGTCAGTCCTGTACGATCCCCGGGGCCAGGAACAATGGACGGACCTCCCAGAGAGGCTGCAGACGACTAGTGAGGGCTTTACCTACCTTGGAGTGTTTGTGACGCTGGATAGCGGCCGCTCCTATGACAAGAATATAAGACGGATAGTACATAATTTCATAGAAGATGCAAACCGATGGCGGCTGCTTCCTCTTGCAATCCTAGGCCGTGCAGCCATGTTTAAAATGATGACGCTGCCCAAGCTCCTATATGCATTCCAAAACGAGTACTACCCCCTCCCCCGTAGGGTGTTCGAGGAAATAAATGCGGAACTGAGAAACTTCCTGTGGGTGGGCAAACAGCCGCGGGTGGCATTGACGACTCTGCAAAGACACCAATACAGTGGAGGGATCTCACTCCCCAACATAGAGGCCTACTATTGGGCAGAACATCTAGTGCCGATCAACGACTAGCTCCACGCCCCGGCTATACACCCCACGTACGCACTGGAGAGACACACTATGGCTTCTATGTCTACCCGTCCGTATAACAATTATTTTTATGGGGGCAAAGGGAGGGGGGATTGCTGCCGGCTACCAGGATTACCTTGACGGTCGGGAACCGAGCGAACAAGACCGTAGGCTGGGAAAAGGCCCACTAGACAAACACCGTTGTGGCACTTTACATGGCTGAAGGAACTAAACAAACTGAAGGGGTTCAAGCGGTGGGACGACATAGGGATCTCGACGCTCGGTGACGTGATTGCAAGGGGGGGAACTGAAATCATTTCAAGCAGTGAGGGCGGAGTTTGGCCTCCACCGCACTCAATATTTTAAATACGTACAACTGAGGCATGCCTGGCGGGCGGAAGGTATCCCAGTGGGCACACTTCCTGAGTATGCAACTCTAGAGGGCCGCCTCCTACAGGAGCAAATTCCAGAAAAGGCGGTATCGCTCACGTATAGGACTCTTATGAATAACATATCCGATGACCTGGGTACCCTCAGAAGCAAATGGGAGGGCAATGTGGGAGAAATGGACACAGTGGATTGGGATACAGTTCTAATGCATCCAAGAGAGGTAGCTATTAAATCCCGGTTGCGGCTCAGCCAATTCAGCGTCCTCTATAGGACCTATTTTGATAGGGTACGCCTACACAACATGGGAAGAGTTGGAGATACGAACTGCCTGAGATGTGGTCGAAATGAGGGGGATTTCTACCACATAATCTGGTCCTGCCCAATAATACATGATAACTGGACGGAGGTCTTGAGAGAATTGGGGGAGGTGCTGGAGACCTCCCTGCCACTGGACCCTAAACTGGTCCTGTTGGGTATGACCAATGATGTGGATCTCACACACCCGCTATTGATTTTCCTGGTCTTGACTCTGGTGGTAGCCAAGAAAATTGTGGCAAAGAAATGGGGGGTAGCCGCACCACCGCAGCTGGAGCAAATGGCGGAGAGGTCTGGATCTATATATGGCAGCTGAAAGGGTCACATACAAGGCAAGGGGCTGCCCTAAGAAATTTGGCAGAGTCTGGAGCAAATGGCGGAAATACCATGGACTTGAGGGGGGACTATGAAAGTGGGCATTGGGAGAAGGGGGGTCCATGGGCACAGGTGCCCCGGAAGGAAGGTCACCGTGGCAATACAGACTTGGACCCGGGGATAGCTCTGGTGAAGATACTTGCTCTGAAAGAGACTACATTAATTTTAATGGTGATGCTCGGTGGGTGGGGATCGGGAGGGATGGGTGTGATGACCGGTGATGACATGATTGTATTGTTGTTACATAATAAAATGCAAATAAAAATAAATATAAAAAAAATAAATGCTGGGGGTGAGGTCTCTAACGACATCAGAGTTGGCAGAGGGGTCAGGCAGGCATATGTTCTGGCCCCCCTACTCTTCATCATATATATTGACAACCTACACAAAACACTGATTGAGCTAACCAATGACGTCCCTAGAGTTAATGGCAATATACTTTTCGCCTTACTATATGCTGATGACTCGGTTTTAATGGGCCGCACGCCTTTTAGTAGGGGGTTTTGTTGATTTTGTGGCCATTTTAGATCTATGCACTAATTTAAAAAAATCTTTTATAATGGCTTGTGGACCGACGAAGCGCCTTTTAAATTCTATTTCTGTGGGCAATCAGAGTTTACAATGTACTAGCACTTTTCCTATCTGGGGCTTGTTTTTGCTGCTAATGGTTCCTGGTTTGACCACATGGCATATTGTAGGAACACATTTTCCAAAGCTATTAACTCGGTTTTTAGCCTACCACAAACAAGGATGACGGGCCGTTTTAGCCATTTAAATGTTTTTCAAACTTCAGTGTATTCCTACGGCAACCGCGGATGTCTGGGGATTCTCTAGGGGCCGCAGTTTCCAGCATGAAGAAAACAGGTTTTGCCAGAAACTTTTAGGCACCCCAATCTCCACGTCACAATATGTTTGCCATAGGTAATCGAATCTCCATTACATCGAAGACTATATAGAGGCACGACCTAATCTGGATTCTGCATTTGGAAAAACCCAGTGGCGACCCTCACACAGGAAATCATAGGAGATTGCCTTGAATGTGAAAGGGGAATGGATATCCTGTGGTTAGCAGAGGTACGCTTAAGTTTAAGCAGGGTTAACTATGAACACATCTTTGCAAGCCCAAACGAGGTAGACACTGTTAGCAAAAAAGAAAAAAGAAGTTCTAACAGCACTTTACACACACTACAATAAGGTTAGACCAGACAGACTAGACAGGGTGTCCAAGAAACCACAGAAGTTGCTGTTTATGTCAATCGAGAACACTTCTTATCAGTTGGCTAGCTACCTCAGAAAACCTATTGGTCTGTGGGAGAGGGGACTCGTTTTTCGCTTACGAGCAGGCACTGTGAAATCTTTACTTTGTTTACCCCTCGATTTTCATGTTAATCTTGATGTCTTACATTGCAGGTGTGACATACGGAGTGGGCAATCCACACTACACTTTCTATTCTTCTGCAAGTTCTATATAAAGTACGCTAAATGGCTTTTAATACCCTATTTTAAAAATAATTCACCTACTCACCACGAAATTGCATAAAGATCTATTCTCCTTCTGGAAGATGATGAATTGGCCTTCAGAGTAGGCGTTTTCTTGAAAACTGCTGTACGAGCCCTTAATATGATGTGCACTTCATGAATAATGTTATAACGTACCTGATTTTTTATAATATCTTATGATGCAATTGTGTATTTTATATGTTGTAATGTGATTTGTGCTTTTATAGATATGCTTTTATCCGAAATAAAGTAATTGAATTGAAGAACACACAGGGCCACACCGAAAGGCTGAAGAAAGACTAAAAACGGTCACATGGTGTACGCTAATTTTGATACAGTCAGTAAGTGGTAGTTAGATAACCAAAGCCTCAGTCCTTTACAAAAAGGAAGGTAAAACAACACTTGGAAAGAGAGGGTGAAAAGAAAATAATCTTGCAGAACACTTCCATAAGTGAATACCATTTGCAATTCATCGTGCTCTAGCACCTTACTTGTCAGCTTACCTTTGGTCGAATCTTTCACCACAATGTCTGAGATCTCAAAGAGCTTCATTGGTAGGGGCATTTTCCTATTAGCAGCAATTGTTTTCAGAAGGCCAGGAAGGAGACTAGTGCGTGCCACCTAAGCAACATAAATAAACAGTCACTACATAACAAAACCACCGCCATTACTTTCTGTTCCAAGCAAACTACAAAACACCTAACACCATCCACCCCCCAAATCACAAGTAATTACAACATTTACTGAGTCCACTTTATAGCTAGGGAATTCGATTCAAATAGCTACAAATAGTTGCTTTCAGAAGCTACTCTAAAACACATAAAAGTGGAAAACTATCTATGAAATTAGATCCTGTACTATGAAACTGAAGACTGAAGGCACGTTCAGAAGTCAGAGGGGAGGTATCCCTAGGTGGAATACTGGTTTGCTTGATCGCGAATGGTCCAGTGTTCCAAACCTGGTTTTATTCAGTCTAATAAAATTGCAAGAGACTTTGGCTGCAACAGGAGCCAATCCTCGTTCCACAGTCCCTGCCAATATTTCTCTTTGGCAAGGGGGCAACCATACGAAGCTCCCCACAACAAAACTATTCTTGCCTTTTCTTCCCCTACCATCCAAGCTCCCCTTCAACCAACCTAGCCTGCATGGAAGCCACTGCTCCCCTTTACCACCTGATGAGAGTAGATGTGGTAAATGGAAGCAGAGTAATGAATAGTGAGTGGATTTCCACAGGTAATATCATGTTCACACACTTATTCCCTAGTAAGGGGGAGTCTAACTCGTAATGGGCAGAATTCTCTCCAGCAATATCATCAGTAATGTTAATTCCACCTACTTGCACGCGTCACATGGCAATCTGGCTAACTGATAAGGGCCTTTGCACTTTATAAATCTCAAAATTCCTCAATCATCTCATTTGTCAGAATTACTGTATTTGACAGCATTGTACATTTAATTTAGGTAGAATGAGTATAAAGCTTTTTTTTGTTCCTGCCATCTGCACAAAACTAAATAACGTTCATATTCAAAGAGAAGTATTTAAAACTCTCTGCATTGTGAATTTTAAGTAATAGGAAGTTAAGCGCATCATACTAGCAGGATTTACATTATAGCTCCTTGAAAATGTGTGACGAATAAAAGATAATACAAATACAATTCATTTCCAGGTATGCAGGAGCTGCAGTGCAGGCTCCTATTACGCACTTCCTTCAGAGAACAAAATCTCTATTTTAGAGGTTTAGGAAGGAAGAGAACTGGAGCACTGGAGTGGTTTTAGGACAAACATCTTGGGGTCAAGAAAGAAGACAACTGCAGGTTCCTCATGTAAGCAGGTCCCGTTGGGTGGTCAAGTTCCAGTACGAAGCCATCAGAAAAGTGAGCTGACATTTGGTGGCAATGAAGTAAATAAAAATAAAAGCCTTAGCTGCTCCAACATCCAAGAGACAGAAGGCTGCACTGAATGGAGCAAGAAAAGAGGGTGTTTCTTCTACATTCCTCTGGAACTGGAGGTAAAGTACCATCAAGGTTGGTCGAAGGCTCAAACTGCCTTCCAGACAGTTAAAGGAAATTACCATTAAAACTTCAACAAGTTTTCGATTTCTAAAATCTGCAGATACTCTTACTTGGATATTTGTGTTGTGCTCCAGCATACAGATTGCCATAATCCAACAATTCATACTCCAACAATAAATTAGGCCCCGGAAAAAACTGCTCTTAAATCAGAGCAAATGGTACAATATGGTAGTTTTTTGCCAGTCCAAATATATGCACACACATTCCTCTGCTGAACAAAACATGAATCACTAGAATGTTTCCACATACCGGATGGTGTTGACGGACTTCTGCCGGACCAGAATCACAACACTCCTGCGATACCGTCTGAGTAACTTACCTCACAATGAGCTCACCCACCATTCTAAAACATGTAAGTACCAGCGTAGTTTGATATTAGTTAATTGCTCAAATACATTTGAAGTCTAGAGTCCTTCACCTGGGACAGTGTATCACTGCCACCATAAGCTAACCTACTTTTACAACAATGCGGAACTACAGGTTTAGTCTCTGTGGGAGTCATTAACAGAACATATAGGGCTTCAGGTACAGTTTAACACTGAGGCCATGTTAAATTCCTATAGCCAAGAAGGTAAGTTATTATACAAATGTCTCATTTACCAGGTGAATCCCTGAAACTAAAATGCTAGAAAACATTAATTTCAGGCATGTAACCTTCCAGTCACCAGCAAAAAGATTACCCATACATTTGTATGCCTTAGAAATACAGTAGCAATCATTAACTTGGGAAGGCAGGGTGGCAAGACATTGTCTTTAACAAACTGGGTATAATAGAGCCACCTATAACAATCAACTCGAGACTCGGGTATTATGTTCTACAGAGTTGTGTTTCAAAAATGTGCCTAGAGTTGTTCAATTTGCCATTATGCAGATTTTGTGAAACAATCATGCGTGTTCCTAAATACTGCTGCTGCACCACTCCTAAAATCTTATGCGATTCTGCTGGGAAGCTATCTGCTGGATTTAAGATAACTGAATACCGATAGTCTGGATAAGGTTATCCCTTAACCGCATAACCATAAGCAACCATACGAAGCAGTGATCAACAAACGGGCAAAAGGACGGTCATTAACAATATTCCAAACAGAGACTTGTTCAATTCTTGGCATAAGCCCTCTTCGGAGAATGGGCTCTGTGGCCTGTCAGCACTTTTTCATGCTGCTTGAGAGGGATGTCCATGTGTTAATAAGAGAAACTGGGATGTTGAGAACAGAGAGCCTGTTTTGTAGTTCATTGTTCTTCAACTCTTCATTGGCAATAGATGAGGGTGTACTGTCAGTTTGAAGTACAGCTTAATGGCCATTCACATTAGGATCGGAAACTAGATTAGCTGGGGAAATGCGAGGATAAACTCATGGCTTAAGTTTTCTTTGACAATGAAGTCTTTTGTGGATACGTGTGTCATTGATTTGATGGAGAGGTAGCTTCACAATGCTGAAGGAGACCTTCTGGTCAAGGGAGGAGCCTTGGATGCTTACAAAGAGGTTCGATTACAGACGTAGAAGATACACTGAAGCAGAGGCTGCCAAAGGACAAACCATCCAAGAACCAGATGTTACAAGGCACAAGAAAAGGCAAGACTTAGAAGCAGCTTTTATATTAAGCATTTTATAGTCAGAAAGGGCTCCCTCTGGGTTTTGAAGATGTATTCCATTGGCACTGTGGGAGCCTTCTCTTGTGAGCATGAGTTCAACTTAGGATGGAGAGTCACTAACTGTTGGCATGCCTTTTTGTTGTCTTACTCATCTCATTTGGGACAACAATAAGTCATCCAACCCTAGCATCCAGCCCTAGCACCTTGTACAGATTTCTGCTTCCCAGCCAGAGCAAAGGTAACAAATATAGTCTGCAAGAGGGCCTTTCTGGTATACCTCAAGCTGACCATTGTTTATTTCATGGTCTGGGGCATTTTGGCTTTTCAACACTTTTCTCTCATTTTTAGATTAAACAAAAGCTCAGAGTATGCAACTCCGCAATGCTACTGCGCACCCTCATCTAGTAGTGCAATACTGATAAGGGGCAATTTTCCCCTATACAGGCTGTGCTATTAGTGGTTGCTGTACAGACATGATGTTCTGTCCAGGCTGCAAGGCAGGATTTATCATTACTACCTTTCATTGCAGAACTTAGCAGCCTTTTTCATGAGGTCCCCTCTATGTTTACCTAGATATACAATCAAACTGCATTTATGTGGTTGTTCTATACTAGAATAAATCTAGCCAAAATGCAACAGAGTGATGTATATGGGCAAAGACTAGCATCATTTAAGGAGTAAAAGGAGAGGAAGATCAGTTGTGAATGGTTAATGTATTGTAATGTAGTGTTCTTTAAAAAGGTGAGTTTTCTACTCTTTCATACATTTGAGCAGGGTGGAGGTGGTTCTGATGAATATGCATTGTTCCTGATCCTGGGTGCACTGACGGAAAAGTCCTGCAGCCTTTTTTTCACATTTCTTGCCCTTCAATTGGATGGTGAGGTGGCTCCAGAGATGGTGAGCTTGTCAGCAAGATAAGTAGGGGTTCGTGCTTGGATTGTTTTTTAAATGATGTAACTGGTTTTGAAGTCGTTGTGGGCCAGCAAGAGGAGCCAATGGAGTTCTGGTAGGATGAGGGGGGGGTGATGTGATCATATTTCATCAGATCTTTGACAAGACATGCAGCAGGGTGTAGGAAGCCCCTAGGGGGTGCTAGTGTGGAGTCTGGGAGGCCGTGGAGTAGGGCACTACCACCATCCAGGTGAAATAGCACAAGGGCTTGAACAGAAGTTTTAAAGCCGCTTTCAAGAATGACCTTCTTTAGAAGAAAGAACTGGTTCCAGGAAGTCTTTGAAATTGTTAGCACTGTTTTTCTTGAGCGTGAGGTTGGTGTCCAGAGTGAATTAAAGTAGCTTGACATTGGATGAAAGTTGAGGCTCAATCCCATGAAGGTTCATGTCATTTGATGGGGCACAGGACAAGCCCCCAGATTTAAGCATTATTTACGCACCATAATATACTGCAATGAACAACTTGAGCTTCACATCGATCTGCTTCCTAAAGCCTCACAACCTCAACATACCTGCGTCCTCTTAGCTCATATTTGCTTACTCATGATGGAGGGGCGGGCAATGGATCCCCGTGGGATAAAGAGGCTATTTGATGTAACTATTCTAGTCCTATCAAGCTTATGTTCTATGTAAGTAACTTGTTAGATCGGAAAAGGTTACTGCACAGGTAAACAAAGTGACTTCCAGCGCAAAGAACATACTCCCCTTAAGCAAGATGGTACAGAAATGTATGAACCCCCCTAGTTATGCCTTCATAACTAAACGTGCTCAATGTGATATTGTTTTGTTTGTTATACTTTCCCTTTCTAACTTAGTCTCCATGGACGATGTACCATTGTAATGCTTAAAGTACTTTAAGTTTAATAAACCTTTATATAAAAATGGTCCCGTCTTTGAGCCAGGTTTCTACTGCATCTTATTTTACAAACCATTTATACTGAGTTTTAACAAGTACATGGTACTGTACAATGATTGTAAGTTGTTCAACATTCAATTTTGAGTCAGTACAGCCATCTTTAATGAAAGAGGAAGATGTCACATATGTAGGAATAAACAAACAGTAGCAAAACCATATGGCGAGGGGTCCCCATGTGTGTATTGGAATACTATTGGTGTGGTTGCTATTAAGAGCAGGTTATTATGTGCGGGGTAGGGTCTGGTCCCAGTGGAATATGCCTTATTGTCAGCCGGACTCTGGCAGGAGTTTTTGGTGGGGGGTGGGAATGAAGAGACCTGGACATAAAATAGGCCCAGCTAGTAGGGCAAGGGAGAATACTGTGGGTTGGGAGGCATGCATGTACCTCCCATCACAGCATGTGTGTGGAGTATTCTTTTACGACAGGAGATCTTCGTTGAAGGTGTTTACTGTATCTTGCTTACTGTTCTTGGCAAATAACAGGAATGCTGTCTTGGTTGGGTTAATCTTAGTGTAGGCGTTCCACATCCAGGTCTGGATGGTGTGCTAGCAGCGTTTGAGGTGTTGGATGTCTGAAGCAAAGTCTTTCAAGTAGAGTTTTGTTTCATCATTATGTTGGTGTATCTTTATGCTCCCTATCTGAGTGGAGCATCAAGTGGCTCCTTGTAATAGTTGAAGATAACAGGAGACAGTATGGAGGCCTCAGGACTCCACAGGTGATTGGTATCTTTTGTTACCTGGCGATACCCATGTGAACAAACTGGTGTCAATTGGAAAGGAAGGAGAAGAACCCGTGAAGGAAACTGCCAGCGAATCCCATTTGAGACTCCATGGTGCATGTGAAGGTGGGAAGGTCAACTGTGCAGAAGGCAGCTAAAAGGCAGAGCAATATCAGGAGGCAGGGGTCCTTTTCATTGGTGGTCAAGAGCACATCATCTACAATGTGGAAGATTTAGGTCTCGGTGCTGCAGCAGATCTGAAGCCAGACTGGTAGTCGTGCAGGAGACGATTAGCTGAGATACAAGAAACTTTAGCTACGTTTGTGGTGGATGGAAAGCGAATCAGGAGATACAAAGTATTTCTTGCGAGGGAGAAGAGCACCATCAGCTAGATTTTGACAGCTATTGAATTGATGCAACAGCCATTGCAGTCTGAAGGGTATTATGTGGTGCAGGAGAGATATCCAGATTTATATTTTGAAGGGACAATGCATGTACCAATATGCATTTCCTGTGGAGTAGGAAACATGACTTGTAATGTGTGTGAGAATGAGTTGCGAAACGTGGCTTCAGACCCAGCCCAAGCATAAAAGTATTGTGGAATTAATATTTTAAGCCATTCTCATACCTTGTCAAACTTAGACCCATTTAAATTTAGTTAGTTAATAAAACTGTATTTATGGCATAAACAAAATACCACACTAAACTAAAAGTTATACCTTTGCATTTTGATGTACAGAATTCAAGATATTTGAACTTGTTCATCATTTTCCTTTATTTTGGTTAATAAAAAAAACCATGAAAGGTAACAGTGCACAAACATATAAAGATAAAAAAGGATAATATCAAATATGTATATAAACATAAAAAAATACAATGGATTAAAAAAGTGATAAAAACGGGTTGCAACCCTCTTGACAAAGATGTAAGAAATTTAAAATGTCCAAAGACCTTTCGCAAACACAAGGAGATGACGGAGCACTGAAACTTTTCAGACACTCACACCCAGTTACAGATCTGGGTTGAATCCATCATAATTTTTAAGCTCACTTCGCCACCTCAGATCAGATCTAGCTATATGCAAATCAGTCTGGGCCCTGTGCCTCATGGGAACAGTCCAGACCTAACTGCCAAGCCAGGTCTTCCCTAAACCGTAAACAAGCATCCTGGGACCGGTTTCGGGGTAATACCCCTCATCAGCCAGGCTAGCTTGAATCCAGTGACAAAGGGAGCAAGGGACCCATGTCTGGGCATACCTTGCCAACTCAGGACTTGGCAGTTCGGGCTGGACTGAAGCTAAAGAACGATGAGGGATTCAACCCAGATCTGTGACTGGAGGTGAATGTCTGAAAGGTTTCAGCGCTCCGTCCATCACCTCCTTGTGTTTGCTTTGTTCGCCCTAAGTTGGCAGGGTATGCCCAGACGTGGCTCCCTTGCTCACTTTGCCACTGGATTTAAGCTAGCCTGGCTGATGAGGGGTGTTACCCTGAAAGCGGTCACAGGATGCTTGTTTCCAGTCCAGGAAGGCCGGGCTTGGCAGTTCGGGCAGGACAGTTCAGATGAGGCACAGGGTCAAGACTGATTTGCATATAGCTTGGTCTGAACTGGGGTGGCGAAGTGAGCTAAAGAACGATTATGGATTCAACCCAGATCTGTGACTGGTGGTGACTGTTTGAAAAGTTACAGCGCTCAGTCCATCATCTCCTTGTGTTTGCTTTGTTCGCCATAAAGACCTTTCTCCAGGAGAAATTTTCTTGGCCCTCAGGTGCCATATGGCAGTGAGAAATTTGCCAATTGAAAAAAAACCTGGTCCACTCATGTTTGATCTACATATTCTCAGTGCTGTGGTACGGTCGTTGAGCCCCATCATTTTGAAGAGTGGGCTAATGCAGTGTGTACGTTGCTTTGCGTATGCCATGCAAAATAATAAAACATGTTCAATTTATGGTCTCGCATCCCATGAGGCACACATTTGATGTGCCTAACCCCTTCTTCCAAAGGCAGGTAAAGAGAGCTATTGGTAATGTGCCCATTCTGAATGTAATAAGTGCTGGTGTAAACAGGTTTGTAACCATATCTAAATACAATTCAAACTGGAAGCCACATTTAAATAAAATAAAAAAAATCAGTTAGCCTTCCCAAAGTGGTCTTGGACATTTATTCTCCCAAAACATGGGCCCAATAGGCCACGTTAAGCTTTTTAATGGCATCGCCTAGTAGTGGCCCCATGTGTCTGCTCCACAGAGGGCTGCCCTGCAAGCTTGGCCTCTATAAATTTCCAGAGGAGCTGAAATGAGGAAGGATGGTGCACCGTTTGCAAACCATATGATGGACCCTGCGGCCTGCTTTAATGGCAGAGTGCTCTTCCTCAGTTGATCAGGGGCCTATGTCAGTTTTCCAGACATACACCCAGGTAATAGAACTCAGAGACCCACTCAAGAGCTGCCCCATCCACTGATATAGTTCTTCTTATTTTGCCCTTGCAATCACCAAACACCATATACTTGTTTTTTTTTTTTAATTGTTACTTTCAGTCAATAAAATCATTACTCTCCAAGATAGGCTTTTATCACAGAATACAGAAAATGACTTCTCTTACCTGAAACTCTGCAGTTTTAGGATTAGCAATATGTACTGCTTTGGTCACAGATATGTCAACACAAAGCTTACTGGCAATATCTTCTTCAGAACACTGCAGGAGAAAAGAAATTGCAGAGCATTATAAACTTATATGTTATTTCGATTATAATCCAAATCTTTATTTATGATTGCTGATGAACAACAGCTAACTGTACATATAAAAACCTACAAAAAGGATACATAAAACATGATGATCATAACCTAGCTGCTGTCTCAGCGCATATAACTATGCAGCAAAAATCCTCCATCCATTCTAAATTGATTTTTCTAATTTTCATTATATAAAAGGACAAAGTTACCTTTATTCTGTTACTTAGTCCACAGGTCTTTCTCCCATTTCAACCTGGGGTATTCCGGATACTTAGTGGCAGAACGAATTATTTAATACAAAGCTACGTCATGCCCGTATAACCTCAAGTGTTCCCACCTTTGTCAGATACAATTATTTTAAATAGAAGCCAAAATGTAGTGGGTTTTTAGATCAATTGCTGGAAAGCGGGCAGAAGGGAGTTACATTGGTAAACTACCTAAGAACTAGGGCTAAAAGAGTCACTGTTAAGTTAACTCTACCCTAGTATTTTATGAGAATTAGATAATATTGAAGACAAAACAATCTTAATCTTAGGCACAGGCAAAGAGGTTTGGCAGAACTTCCAGGACCAATTTTACAGCACTTGAGAAGGAAGCCCCTGAAGCATATTGTTGGTAGAATGAGTGCAGTCAAAGTAACTACCTGCCTTGCATTTACCTTGGATAGGTACATGTGCAGAGAATACTGCGGCCGCTGAATTTACCCTAGTGGAGTGTGTCACAATGCCAGCTGGAGTTCGGACAGCAGAATGTAGCAATGGTGATGGTATCCATTTCATAATGGTGGCCCCAGTACTTGTTCAACTAGCATTTTTGTACTCCGAAGGCAGAAAAAGTTGCTTTAATCAACATAGATTGCTTGTTTGGTACAGATTAAAGTACAAAACATGCTTCAAGTGTACATTGTATAGGATTCCTCAGCCAAGGAGGCGAAGGGATATGGTAAGAACAATCTCCTCCTTCAGCGGCCAAGCATAATTCGGACAAAGGACGAATGTGTCCGGAGAAACAAACTAACACCTTCAAATTCAGACAAATTTGAAGGGGTCTCTTTTTAAATTTTGATGATGTACTTTTGTATGTCTATGAATCATGCTTATTTCTTTTGTAAAGATGGTGGGTCATTTACCTTTACAAAGGCTCTGCTGAGCCGATAAGCACATGTCTATGTTGCACAATAAATGTTGTGTATACACACATTCTCGAGTGCTTTCTGAAACTTGGATATATATATATATATATACACATATACACATATATATATATATATATACACACACTGAAAAAAAGTTTACATGGACGTTAGTTAGGTTCAGGTTATACGCACACAAAACCATAGAAGTTCTGCCGTTTTAGATATAGTTATCTCAAGCAACTATAACTTGTACCCGAAGGTAACAATAACTGGTACCCACCATGCTGTTTTCTCATCTATACTTCCACTGCAAATGTTGCAGTGACATTATTAATGAGGTCATAGATGTCATAACCGATGTAAAATGTGGGGCAATTATCAATGCATGACAATGGCGTGAGTTATACTTACCTTAGGGCATGAATTATAGTTACTGGAGATAACTATAACTGCTAAATTTCTATGGTTTGTGTGTGTCAAATCTGAACCCAACTATAACGTCCCTATAACCTTTGTTTTTTTCAGTGAATTTCTATGGGTTTCTAATGTTATTTCCTAACTAGAACGTGGCTGTAGCGGTGTGAGAATGGATGGGGGACTAGTTTTCTCGGTCTCTGAATGAGTGTGTGACTGGCTGTGTGGTTGTGAGTGGTGTGCGAGTATGTTGTGTGTGTGAGGGGAGAGTGTGGTGAGTGGGTGCGTGAAAGCGTGTGAGTGGGTGTGTGAAAGTGTGTAAGCGGGTGTGTGAAAGTGTGAGCGGGTGTGTGAAAGTGTGAGTGGGTGTGTGAAAGTGTATGAGAGTGTGTGAAAGTGTGTGGGTGTTGTGAGTAGGTGTGTGACTAGCTGCATACGTGTGTATGTGGGTGTTTGAGTGCCTGTGTGGGTCTATGAGTGGATGTGTGAGTGGCTGTATGGATGTGGGAATGCGTTTGCAAGCGGGTTTCTGGATCTCTGAATGGGTGCGGGACTGGCTGTATGGGTGTGTAAGTGTGAGCATGTGCTGAGCGTGTAAGTGAGTGTCGAAGTGGGTGTGTGGGTCTGTGAGTGGGTGTGAAACTAGCTGTTAACTGTGTACATGGGAGTGTGAGTGCCAGTGTGGATCTGTGAGTGGATGTATGAGTGGTTCTCTGGGTCTGTAGGTGGGTGTATGAGTGGCTGTATTAGTGTGTAAATGGGTGTGTGAGGGGTTTTCTGGGTCTCCGAGTGTGTGTGTTATGGGCTGTATGGGTGTGTGAGAGGTTGTGTGAGCGTGTGTTTGTGTGAGTATGTGCTGTGTGTGTAAATGGCTGTGTGCGTCTTTGAGTGGGTAGGTCACAGCTGTAGGAGTGTGATTGTGGGTGTGTGAGTGCATGTGTAGGTCTGTGAGTGGATGTATGAGTGGCTCTCTGGGTCTGTACGTAGGTGTGTGGCTGTGAATGAGGGTATCTAAGTGATTTTCTGGGTCCGAGTGGGTGTGTGAGTAGCTGTATGAGTATGTGAGAGGATGTGTGAGTGGATGTGTGAGTGGATGTGTGTGTCAAGAGAGTGTGTGTAGTGGGTCTGTGACTGGGTGCATGAGTTTTTTTGATTGGGGTCTAGATATGTGGATTCTCATGTGGGGGGGGCGGGTCGGCCGCGCTGAGAGCTGCAGTGGATCTGCGGATGTTCATGTGTCAAAAATAAAACATTTGAGGACAACTTCTTGCCCATGAGGGGTATTGTCATCCCTGTAATAACAGCAAACCTATGTTACAATAAACCAAATCAACACCACTAAAACCACTAAAGATGGTAATATATTACAATGATATTCATTAATATAAGTAATAATTCACTGTTCAATTTGCCATTGTCAATCAACTGTGTGCATGGCTCTTTAAAAAAAAAAAGTGTGTGCTGCAAAGTAATCTTAGGTCCCATATATAAGAGGAACCTCTACACTCTAGATCTATCAGGCTACAAGATCCAGCTCCAGGAATGAGTGAAAACATGAAATGCATTTTTGGTCAAAACAAGGTCTATGGTGAGGGTGTGCAAATCAGCTGGGATACGAAGGAGTCACGGCCGCAAACATGTGTAGTTAGGGATGCACACAGGTATATAGTACCAGTTTTACAAACTGTTCATAGTCCTAGTTAGGTGGCAGAGACCATTAAAAAATTGAGAATAAAAAAGAAACAGGCTGCAAAAGCAACAGAGTACAAGATGAAAATGTGTACAACCTGCTAATGCCACATAAAATTCAACCAACTATGGGCCTCATTTTGATGGCAGTCGGACCTCCACCAACAGGTCGTATATTAAAAAAAACATTATTTTTTCTTATATATCTTCAGTACACACAGATCAGCCATAGTAAGACAGAATCACCTATTTTGATTTAGTTTATTTACATTTGTTTAATACACTGTAGACCTAACACAGACAGGTTTCAGAGCACTGTGCAACATCAAATTTAGTAGGGCATAGGAGAGCCTGAATCGTACTATTATCAAAGACTTTGGTTACAATGTACATAGAAGGATGGGGATACTACCGATGAACAATTTACAGTGGTACAGACATGGTCTGTAAATCTCTTTGTGCTAGACTTCCAAGAACACTGTTATAGTGATTTTTGACATAGTTCCTTGGGGCATGGATACAAGAACGGAAGGCACTACAATAGTAAGATCCAGTGTTGAAATAGGTTATGCAATTACTTATATGAGTGTTGAGAGGGTAATGTAATGAAGCAATACTAAAACTCCATTAAAGTTTACAGATATTTCTCTCTGCAAACCCTTCTGAGTTTTTTGAAGACCGGGAAGTAAAAGCTTTTCTGAAGTCATGAAAATATTTTTGGGGTGCCTGGCATGAAAATCCTCTCACAAGGGTACTATTTTTCTCAACACAAGTTAAGTATGACCGTATTGTTGCATCTAAAAGTTTTGATCCAAATGTTATAATTAATGTTTGTGTTAAATATCCAGGGGTGTTTAGGTGAAGTACTTTTATTTTCATGTCCTGTTTGGATTGTTCGTTTTTGAGATTCACAAAGCTTTAAAGGTTGAATTTTGCTGATCCGGATATGTCTTGAATGAGTTTTTTTAAAGGCTAAGTGCTCGTCGAGTAACCTAGGAATTTAGCTGTGGTAGCTGTTTATTTTGTGATGTCTGCATCTTTTAGCTCTTTCGTCTATAGATAATCATCTGTTTGTTGTGATTGGGGAGATATAAAAGGTCTGTGAGCAATTCTCCTAAGGATTCAACATGTAGGTTGAAGATAATGAGTGATAGAATGGATCCTTGGGGTATTCCATACAATGCATGGAAGGACTCAAACCATACTACAGTTAATGACCATGCTATTTTGAAGAATTTTCAGTAATAGTTTAAGGCCTACGGGATAAAATAGCACCACCTTGTCTGGCAGGACGAGGTAGCTGTGGTGACCATCATAAACATTTATCAGTATGCCACCAAGAAATATCAAGGTAGCAGGTTTGGTGCTGTATCCTGGCCTGAAAACCAACTGGTTAGTCCCCTGTAGACTGTGAATTTTAGTGTTTTCTTTCACTTAAGAGGTGTTGGAAATGTCACCTTTTCTGCAGGGATACCTCAGAATATTTTTTATGCTGTTTACCGAGCCCTATGTTTGCTACCTATCAAACGATGTGCACCTTTACCCTGGGGTAACCAATGGTAAAGTGCTTGTGTTCCTCTCTTCAACATGAGGAAATTCTAATACACCTGATTGGCATATTTAACTTACCTATAGGTCCCTAGTATATGGTTCCAAGGTGTACCCAGGGCCAGTAAGCTAAATGTTCCAAGTGAACTGCAGCACCCTTTGTGCCATCCACTAGAGTGACAATGCAAACATGACTGCAGGCCTGTCATCAATAACCTGGCTATGAAGACATGACTGCAGGCCTGCTATCAGTAACCTGGCTATGCAGGTTTCAACTGCAAATTCGACCTCTCGAAATAACCCCTTTTAACAGGCCTAAATCTTCTTTAACTATTTATAAGTCACCCCTAAGTAAGCTTTATTGCCCATAAGGCAGGGTGCATGGTATTTAAAAGTAGAATATGTTGGGGATTATTGTTAAACATGCCCTTACTGCGACTAGCCCCTCAAACCTGTTTTCACTGTAGCAGGGTTGGCTGTTCCATAGGAATGCAATATTAAATAGTAATATTGTACCTTGAGAATAGGACCAGCTAGAAAATTATTTAAACAACTATTTTTTAATAATTTATAATAATAGTTATAAACAATCCAATTCAATAGTAAAGTCATATTTTTTATAGAAATTAAGCAAAAGCGCCTTTTAGAAAGTTGCCTGGGCCTTGCCTAAAGTCCATGAAAGGTAAATCCGCATTTCGCTCTCCAACTTCTCCCAGACAGCATTTAGCAATTGAATAGGCATGAATGAGGTATGAACTTTCTCCCAAGAGAAGACTATAGGCTGACCTGAATGGGCAGAAAGGGTCCATCACAACCTGACACAACATGCAGGAGGGGCAGGGAGGATCCTTTTTTACATTAAAGTATCAAGTCCTGCTTCAATGTCACATCTTGCTTGACAGGTCTGCTGGGGTTTTTCATATGACACTTGGGGTGCACTTCAAAGAGGCCTCTGCTGTCGCAGGCAAATGTTAGATGACAGGCAGTGACCTTCTTTTGTATCCACAGTCAGTTCGACCCAAATCACAGTGGGCTTCTTTTCGGCATTACAGTGTTACCCACTGCTTGGCAAGTCTGCTCGGTTTACATATAATATTTGGGGTGCACTCCCATGTCTGAATGATAAAACCTCAGGGACTGTCACAAACTCGATTTTGGTTTTCAATATGGTAAGCAAGTAGGATTACCACAGTACGCTCCACACTCGCACCCCTACCCCATAGAACCCAAGATTAGCATGGCCAAAGACTTCGGCCATCTTGAAATTGCCTAAATTGTGCTGGGTTAACCATGGGAACTTTTACCTTATTGGTTATGGCGGCCCCTAGGTAATGCCACCCACTAACTCATGCCGGGCATAAATATTGCATCTCCAGGCACCCACTTCAGAAC
The DNA here is from genome assembly GCF_964261635.1 of Lissotriton helveticus. Lineage (NCBI taxonomy): Eukaryota > Metazoa > Chordata > Amphibia > Caudata > Salamandridae > Lissotriton > Lissotriton helveticus. Next base: position 451,926,654 of record NC_136072.1, on the reverse strand, counting down.
ACTCTTGGACCTGTCGAAGATCTAAAGATGAATGAACCTTCTGTCTAAGACCTGAGAAGAGCCTAGAAGGGTGGAGCTGCTCTTATTCTTGTACTGAGGACAAAGAAGTGGACTCAAAGGGTCATAAGGCTGACCTACTAATAAAAGCACCAGGACACACCAAGCTCCAAGAGGCCTTTTCCTGGAACTGCCAAGCTGACCAGTGGTAACTGGACATGGACTGGGCGCTGTTATGGCCTTCTGCCTGACACCCAGTGAGTTTTTAAGTGCCTCCCCTGAGGTCCAGGAGCACTAAAGTCAGAAGGTAAAAACTTTGACTAGGACAAACCCAGTCAGTGTATCGGACTCATGCTTCATTGCTTCAGCGTCAAATTGTGCTTAGGTCTTGTTTTACCACAACCATTGAATATCATTGCCACTTTGTGCTTCTTGGTGCTATTTCTACTTAAAACTTTAAAAATTCCTTTCTCCCGTTCCCCTTATTGGGTTTTTGTCATTTTGAGAATTAAATTTCACTCTAAGTTTCTTATTCGTTTCAGGATTTTTGTTGTATTGCATTTTGATTTTAATACGATTTTAGTACTGTGTAATTAGTTTACCCATTGCCTCTAAATTAAGCCTGGGTGCTCTGTGCTGTAACGACCAAGGGCTCAAGCTCAGGTTTAGTCTCTTTAGTGGTTCACCATAACAAGAATTGTGATTATTACTTGGCATAGGCATTTACCCTCCCACCCCCTCAACTAATACCCCAATTTCTTACAAGAGGACATACAGTTTTCTATGAATTTGGGCAGAAAGATACTCCTGGAATAAGTCTCTAGTTTTCTGTGGGAGAAGAATTTAGGTGTGCCTTTTTTTAAGGTCTGAAATGCCCTTTTTTAGCAAACGTCTGGAAGTAGAAGCTTGCCGGGCGTAAACCAGTCTGGAATCAACAATTTGTAGAATTATTTTGCAAGACGCAGGAGGATGTGGTCAGCCATGGCATCTGAGGGCTTTTTATCTGTGATGGCAGATTTGATTAAGTGCTCTGAGAGATCGGGGAGATTGTTCTAAAGTCTGATGTGTTCAGTGGCAAAATAGCGCGCATTGACTATGTTGTATGCAATGAATTCCTCTGATATTACTTATCTTTTCAAAAAAATAATTTGCCAAGGACATTACACTTAGATTTATATGGGTCTTATGGAGCAGATATATATATATATATATATTCACTGAAAAAACCATAGGTTATAGACCATATATAGTTAGGAATTAGCATTTACAAAACCTTGAAAATTCACTGAAAAAACCATAGGTTATAGACCATATATAGTTAGGAATTAGCATTTACAAAACCTTATTTTACTCACACAAAACCATTGAAATTCCATATATAGTTAGTTGCACTAACTATATATCGCGCACCCGCAATCCACTGCTGATGATGTCACATATTACATCATTCATGACATGGTCAGTGACATCACTGATGACATCACTGATGACATCTCAAATGACATCACTGATGACATCATCTAGTGTCTGTGTGTTTTTGTAAAGTTTAAATACGTTTTACATATTGAAGAATGACTGGATGTATGGAAGACTGAGTGTGTGTGTGTGGCTGGCTGGGAGGTGTGTGACTCTGTGCATATCAATGTGTACTTGTATCAGTGATTGTATAAGAGAGTAAGTATGTGTTAGTATATGTGTGAAAAGTATGGTGTTCTGTGTTTAACTATAGATGAGGAAATCGAAGTGTGATTGATTCTTCACAGGACTGACTAGGTGTATGAGTGCATATGATAGTGTTCTAATAATAACTGACTGTATGTATGAGTAATTGTATGGGTGAATGAGTGAATGTGTGTGTAGACGTAGGAATCAGTGAGTGCGTATGTAGTAACTGGTATTGGTGTGTCATGATGTCATCAGTGATGTCATTTGAGATGTCATCAGTGATGTCATCAGTGATGTCATTTGAGATGTCATCAGTGATGTCATCAGTGATGTCACTGACCATGTCATGAATGATGTAATGTGTGACATCATCAGCAGTGGATTGCGGGTGCGCGATATATAGTTAGTGCAACTAACTATATATGGAATTTCAATGGTTTTGTGTGAGTAAAATAAGGTTTTGTAAATGCTAATTCCTAACTATATATGGTCTATAACCTATGGTTTTTTCAGTGAATTTTCAAGGTTTTGTAAATGCTAATTCCTAACTATATATGGTCTATAACCTATGGTTTTTTCAGTGAATTTCATTGGTTTTTTAACAGCTAATATCTGTAGCTGTAAAATGTATTCTTCTTTAAATCCAAAAATATATTTTATATGTTTATGAATAATTTTTTTTTTAAATATTTTTTTTTCTTCGTTCCCGCTTCGCGTATCGGGAAGCTTCCCGTTAGCTGACCTTGATGCCGCGAAATAGACCGCGAGCCGGTAAACGTTTCTTTACCGCAAGTGCCGCGTTAGAAAACAACATCGTGACGCCTCCCGTCCGCATGACGTTTCACGTTGTCGCGTGATACGTCATATGACGTGCTACGTTAGCGAACTGGTACGCGAAGCAAGTCGCAAAGCGCAGGTTTCTGGAAGCAAACCGGGAGGCCCTGCAAAGCGCTTAACGTAAACACAGCAAGTCATGTGACTTGGTAATAACACTTTTCATTGGTTCATTTCACTTTTGGTTTCCTAATGATGTAAGACTAGGTCATATAATCTAAAATGAACACTTTTGATTGGTTGAGAACTCTTGTTTTTCCCAAATGATGAAAATCCCTCCTTCTTTCCTCACTCTGACTTTCATCATTGTGAGAGAAAGACCCTTTGTGATCACTGAGCAATGGCTTCTTTAGTAGCTTCAGCTGGTGCTTCCCCACCACCTCCACCACATCCAAGGAAGAGTGGACCACCTGCTCAAGTTATAATTCAGCAAGAAGAGGAAGAAGAGGAACAGGAGGAAGAGCACGAAGAGAGGCAGTTTTTGCCTGAGGAACCCAAGACGTCTCACCGGAAAGAAAACTTCATTTGGCAATTTTTTAAAATTCCCAAAGGTCAGAAAAAAGTAAATGCAAGATACGTAACTTGCCTTATATGTCAAGATAGACTGTCCAGAGGAACCGAGAAAAAATACAGTTTCGGAAACTACACAATGCATCGCCATATGACTAGGTGGCATCCTAACAACTACAGTGCTGCACAGTTTCGGAACGACCTAGATAATCTCCCTATTATGGCCAGAAGATCTGTTGTACCGGAAGTAACGGGACCAGAGGGCAGGGAGATGGTGCCAAATATACAAATGAGATTTGGTGAAGTAAAACACATCTGCGTATTTTGCGATGGATTCATTTGCTACGGAGAAAGAAGCATCACTCTGATCAACAGAGCTATTGACTATCATATGCAAGTTTGTACGAAACGCCCAAAATAATAAATACTTTTTTTTTGTTTTGTTGCTCCTGTTGAGCCCTTTACAATGAATCGTTTTCATTGCCCCCTCCAAGAAAACCCCCAAAAAATATAAAACTGTTCAGAAAAATTCAAAAAAAGTAAAAAAATGTTCTGAAAAATAATAAAAAAAATATAAAACAACAAAAACAATAAAAAAAAAAGTTCTTTTCAGAACTACCTCCCCGTTATTAAAAAATTGGTACAATATTTGGAACTGTGCCAACCTCTATTTCTCTTAGTTCGCTTCCCAGTTCGCTCGCCGGTACGCGAACCGGAAGCGAACCAAAAACAGTAAGTATAAGGGAAGGAAACAGAGACTTATGTTAAAAGAAAGACAGCTATAGGGGAGTAAACTAGAGATACTATTACCCGTAATCCACTGCTGATGATGTCACATATTACATCATTCATGACATGCTCAGTGACATCATCAGCAGAGGATTGCGGGTTTTTTGACAACGTGCCTTATCCACGGTTTAATAACGCTGCCTTTTGCTTTATATAAGTTTTCAAATTGTATGAAATATATACCAATAGGTCGTTATGAACCTTTAGGTAGTGCTTTTCTTCAAGAGGTCTGGTCGCTTCCATACACATACAGTTGTTTCAAAGATGATCAAGAAGTTTATCTGAATGGAGAGGAATGCACTGAGACGCCAGATCATTCACTAATGTGTAGGCACATACAGTTACACGGTTCATGCAACAAACACCGACCAAATATGGCTTGCGTGTTGCAAGGCACGCCAGTTCCTGCTATCATCCCCACGTTCAAGTTGTTGGAAAATGGTAGTTATTTGATGCTCAATAATGAAGATTGTTCTGAGTTAATTAAAAGTATTCCTTTTATGGTAACAGTAAGTGAACGGGTTATTTGCTGCAGAAATGTTCTATTTCCTCCCACACATGAACATAGGGAGTTTTCAATCTGGCCACAAATACCAACCTTGGGAGAGATTTCAACGGCATGGCAAGAATAAGAGCTCTTTTGTCTCAGAGAGAGGTGGCCTTGAGTTCGGCCCGTGAAACTTTCGTGCTTCACATAGCGAACACCCGTACAGAGGTGCAGACCCTTCTCAATTCAGATTTGCCTTTCAATTTCAGCAAGATGGTTCGGACTATCCTTAACGCATCCTCCACAAAGGCCCTGGCGCACTTTTTTAAAGTTGTTACCAGTGGTCTCGTGACTTCATTTGAGAAAATCTTTGGAGTCATCCCTGCTTTCTTTCATTCTATTTTCTCCACTCTGCTTCGTGGATTGGCATTTTTACTTGTATTACCAGCGGACGCTCTTGTGCTTTTTTACATTTTTAAATATGGATGTCCCTCCTATGCAACCTCCCACCCTGCAGCTGCTGACACTGTTCCGCAATCGCATGCTAGAATATTATGGCACAATGCCGTTGGCGATATTAAGCACGGCATATGGATTATCTTTTCGATTCTCCTACTTCACCTGTGTCCAGCCTGTATTTCACTGCCTGACCTGTGATTTCGATTGGGCCATTGATTTGTGTCTCTGCGGACCGGTTTCTCCTGACGTCGACTTTAATCAGCTGATGACTCCTATCATTACTCACGAGTTGGTTTGTCCTGGCGAAAGGATTATGGCTGTGGCATTGATGCATGGACTACTTGGTCCCTGGAATTTACTGGCGGCAGCACAGTCTTTCTTGGAACAGAGCTTTCTTGAAAACCCACCGAGCTGTCCTCTGATGGTGATAGAGGATCCGGTGCTGGGAGAGCACGTATGTTCTTTTCCGCTTTTAAATTGGATGGCTGAACTGTTTTCGGGTGAAGACGGTGACTTCCTATTGGAGGCTGTTGCAGCTTATTTTGCATACACAGTTATGTCATAGACCTTTTTCATGTTTGATATGCTGAGTACTAGCATTTCATTGACAATTCATTGACTTATTTGTCAAGTTTTTATTATTTACCTTGCCTATTGGCTTAAGACTCGATAAAGTACTTGGCTGTTTTATTTTTCTTTAGCATTAAATTTTCCTAGTTTTTAATGCTTTACCTTGCGGACCGTCCACATATAAACTTGCAATCTGCTCTCATGAGATGGCACTTCTATTATCTTATTCAGTTCGTTTCCGGATCATGGGGAGGTGTCATCTAGGTCCTGGATATCTTTACACCGTGTTAAGTTAGCATGGGCTCATTACCGGTTTAAACGCCATTTTTCCTTTTTTGCAACTTCTGCACACGACACTTAGTTGTTGCTTTAGCTTTCCACCTAGTAGTTCATCGTGGTTTACATGAGAATAATATGTTATTGCTCTACTATCTGCTTTGCTTGTTAAACTATATCTGTACAGCGAGTGCTAAAGTTTCAAGAACAACACGATACAGAATTGTTATGAGGTCTGATCTCCACGACTTCATACTCATAACATAAGTGCAACTTCTGCCAATTCTGGGCATGAGGCGGGTTTTATATTGCTTTGCCGAACACACATACACAACAGTTGATGCGGTTCACATGAAGAGAGAGCTGGTGTATGCTGATGTGATTCCTTCAAATCTAAGACACTAAAGTATGGGCACGCCCTAAACCAACACAAAGAGACCTTCTTAGCAAATAATATAATATGTGTATTAGGGAGGGTGAGATATAAGCAGCCGCGGGCCGTGGAGGGAGTTACGGTGAGGCAGGGAGGCGGGGAGGGGGAGAAGCAGGGTGGAGCCCTCTCTACCCTGCCCCTCCCCCTCCCCGCCTCCCTGCCCCACCGTAACTCCCTCCACGGCCCGCGGCTGCTTATAAGTGTTGCTAACTCTTATTCATTTACAGCATGTTAACATACTGTCACCATTCGCTTTTTATGTACTAGTAACTATGCTGGTAATTTTGCTACTGATAATATGTGTACTTGTATTCTCCACCCTGCTTCTCCCCCTCCCCGCCTCCCTGCCTCACCGTAACTCCCTCCACGGCCCGCGGCTGCTTATAAGTGTTGCTAACTCTTATTCATTTACAGCATGTTAACATACTATCACCATTCGGTTTTTATGTACTAGTAACTATGCTGGTAATTTTGCTACTGATAATATGTGTACTTGTATTATCTAAGATACTACGCCTGAGAAGACGGCATTAGTAAATAAACATTTCAAATACACATGTGTTCTTCTTAACTCCATGTTCTGGTTTCTAAGAAATATATAACGACCGACTGTTCATGAGTGCCACGTATCCTGAGGTACTATAAGTTCATATTCTGGATTGTCTAAACATTGAGAGTTTGTTATATCCAATGTGACACTGTACCTAGCTTGCTAAGGGGTTTTTGATTACTAACGTGAGTTTTGGGACACCCTAATTCGCCGAGGTTCCAATCCTCTGTCCACAGTTCTGTGTGAGAACAGAAACCCTGCGACAGGGGCACCCCCGACCCTTGCTGGAGCTTCATCACACTTGCGATACAACTCCAGCAATGCGCCACCTTTACGGCACAGATACATCACGCATCTGTGCTGTTTTTGCCCCATGATGCGCCGCATTGTAAATGCAGCACACCATAGATGACGGAACAGCGGCACAGAATGACTAACACATCCCTGGTGATGCGCCAGTCATCATAAATGTATCCCTATGCTTCTTATCTTGTTAGAGATGAACCGCCATATGTATCATCAAAGTTTTTTGCATTTCCTAAATAGCGAACTTTAAGGAATAAATAGCGATTCTTTACCATTCCTAGTTTGCGATTAGCTATTTGCTAATTACAAATTACCCATTCATTTCCTTCATTTCCATAGGGCGGTTGAACTCACTTTTAGCTCGAACGGCTGAATGGATTTCCACGAAACTTGGCAAAATTGTAGGGACTGGTAGCCCGATGTGCCTTTGCTATGTCTCAAGATATATGCTCCAGTGGTTTTTACGAAAATTAACTTTGAAAAATATATATTGGGCTACATTGGCCTATATATATGTTGGAGCCCAAATGTAGCCCAATGTAGCCCAATGAAGCCCAATGTAGCCCAATGTAGCCCAAAGATGGCCGCCAGACACACAAAAAAACAAATGTAGCGCAAATATCAGCCAGATGTAGCCCAACTATAGCCCAGTGACAGAATGACCAATCAGCTTCGCAAACCTCCGTTACGCGAAGCGGAGCGCTGTTACAGATATATATCTTTTTTTGAACGTTAATTTCTCAAAATCCACTGGAGCACATATATTGAGACCTAGCAAAGGCACATCGGGCTACCAGTCCCTAATATTTTGCCATGTTTCGTGCAAATCCATTCAGCCGTTCGATTATTATTATTATTATTTTTTTTGCCCCGCGGGGCCCTTTTAAAACCTCCACATCAAACCTAGGGGGTGAGCGACAATGTACTATGCCCCCTTATGGTCATTTGCCCCTTCGCTTTGGCCTCCTCTTGTCTCTCGATCCTACCGAGAGACAAGATGGCGGCCGCTACGGACTTTTTGGAATGTTGACAGACGCCAGAGAACCAATCAGCTTCGCTTCACAAAGCTCCGTTGCGCGCAAAGTACGCGTCCTGGGACGCTGCCCGGTCCGCTGTTACAGATATATATCTTTTTTTAAACGTTAATTTCTCAAAATCCACTGGAGCACATATATTGAGACCTACAAAAGGCACATCGGGCTACCAGTCCCTACAATTTTGCCAAGTTTCGTGCAAATCCATTCAGCCGTTCGGGCTAAAAGTGAGGCCAACCGCCCTATGGAAAACTCAATGTTAAAAACACGTTTTGGGACCCCCCTTTTTTCTCGGCCCCCCCTTGACGAACCCCCCCCAAATTTTCAAGGGCTGCTCAGAAACAAAATGTGCCATTTTCCTGAAAATTTCAGCCAATTCCGTCCACAAACGCCAAAGTTATTAGACATAGAATTTTCAAAAATCCCATAGAGAAAAAATCCTAACTATATATACCTACTGGCGACCGCCAGTAGGTAATATATCTGCTCCCTGTGCACCAGCCTGATGCACTCGCGAACAGTGCTTGTCACGGCGGGGGTGGTCCCGCCTTCATATTCCGCTCTAACTTCCGCCAGGTATTCGTACGCTTTCACAGATGACAGCACTCATGGGGGCGAATTCCAACTTTTATTCACAGGAACTCTGGGCGTACAGACTCGTTTCGGCAACCACCTTTGTCGATGTTTGTGCAAACATCGACAAAGGCGGTTGCCGAAATACACATTTTTGAAGGGGTGGGAGGGGATGGGGACTACAACCATCTTAAATTGAACCCGGACAAAACCGAGTTGGTTCTCACCGGTGGTTCGTCCAGTCCCTGGAATTCCCGATTCTGGCCCTCCTCTCTTGGTCCCTCCCCCTCCCCCACCCCCTCAACCGCAGTTAAAACACTGGGGGTTAAAATCAACAACCAGCTCACCCTCCACTCACAAATTAGCACTGTTGTCTCCTCCTGTTTCCTCACCCTCCGAACTATCCGCACTGTTTCCCGCTTCTTCTCCCCGCAGGCACTTAAGTTGATTATGGCCGCACTGGTGATTTCGAGGCTAGACTATGCCAATGCCATCTATAACGGCATTCCAGCATATAGCCTGCGGAGACTCCAGATGGTTCAGAACCAGGCGGCCCGGCTGGTCTATGGTCTCCCACGTTATCACCATTCCACACCCCTCCTCAGAGAGCTTCACTGGCTCCCTGTTAGGGAACATTCCCTGTTCAAGACCGGCTGTATGGTCTTCCAGGCCCGTCAAGGCACTGCCCCTGCTTTCATTTCCTCGTTAATAAATAAATACATGGGGGAGGAGCCAAGAAGGCGACCGGAGCGGACCTGTAGGCTCCCGGCTCCGCTAGTCATTTCTTGCCGCGCTGGCATCCTGATTCACATCCTGGCGCAATCGCTCGCAGATTGTGTGCGAAGCGGCGCTGATCCCGGCGGCGCTTTCCCGGACCCCCGGCCTGCCCGTCAGCCGAAGATATTGGTCTCCTAACTCACGGCCCCGGACCCCGCTTCCGTGGGCTCCTCCTGCCGTGCCCCTGAGACCTGCGGCCGGCCGGAGAGCTCCGTTGGCGCCGGCTGCTGTGGCACTGATGAGACCCTTGCGAGGCGCTGCCTGAGCCCAGCCACCTATTCAGACGCGGGGCAGACGGAAAGAGGGCGGCGCGCACGGAGCTGCGGATCCCCATCGCAACGGGGCCTTTGTTCGAGGCGGAGGATACGGGGAGAGGACTGTCCGGCCATTTTGGGTCGCAATTGGCTTATTGACCCCACGCCTCGCTGCCCGGGATTGCCGAGGGGCGCTTGGTCTGCACGGACGATCTCTTGGGTGCGGCGCAGGGTGCTCCGCCGGAAGCTAAAAGGGGGTACGCTGCTTATCTCCTTGGCCCGGTGGACGTCGTGGTGATTGGTCACAATGGCTTTGTATGACGCCATGTTTTGTGAGGTGATGCGCCCGTCCACGACAGCGATCAGTGTTGCCCTGTCTGCAGGTGAGCCCGACATTCGAGAGGTTCCTCGGGGACATGAGGTCCAGGGACTGCAGCCTAATATTACCCTTGGCACTATCCTGGCGGCCCTGTGCATCCTCCGTGCAAAAGTGCGCCATTGCTACCGGGTCTGGGGGGACAAGCTGGACGACATGGCGTCTACGCAGAGGTGGGGCGCTGCTGATCTGGGTTTGCAAAGCTGCCACCTGCCACCACCTTTCATGGATGGGGCGACAGCGCTTTCTCCTGCCTGCTATACATTTGAGCTCGCCGTCGATTTTGCTGCCGCCCAAGATCACCAGCTTGACGACTCCGCCCGAGATACTTTGTTTCCCCTTTCAGTGAAGAGTGCAACATTGTGGCCGGACTCTCTATCGTGTGTGCCTCGAGAACTGTCTGTGGTGCTGCAGCTGCCGTCTCCTCCTGCACTGTGCCTCCTGCCTACACTGCCTACAACGTCGTCTGCTCCTGGTGTTATTGTGGACCATTCTGCTATACTCGACGGACTCCCTGGTGATCCACCGTGGCCATTTTGGGCTCCCTTATTGTTGTTCTCTTTCCTCTCGCCATTTTGCTCCTTTGTTCTGCGGTGGGCGGGCCTCTCTTGGGAAGCGCATCTAGGGGTATATCCACGTTCGGGTCAGGGCTAGGGTGCTTCTCCTGTTGTTGGCTGCTGGGCTGATGGACCGGGGTTCGGGATTGTTTCTTGCGTCCAGATTATTTGACCGCTGTTGATTATTGTTCCACTTCTGTGTTTGCCTTACTGTTTGCTGCTTGTCCTGCATCGGGGGTGGAAGGTGTATTGGTGACTGGTGGGAACCGGGTTGCCTGGAATTGATCCTCCTCCTGTTTTTACGCTGCAGTGTTTTTTACATTCTGTTTTTTGCATTATTGTTGCGGGGGGTGGTGTTTTATGTCTGGTTCGCTGGCTCCCTTCCTCTCTTCTTTCTTTCTTCTCTCTTCTCTCTTGTTTCTTCTCTTTCCTTGTTATTATTCCCTTTCTTCTTTCTATATTTCGGGTGACTCTGGGCGACAGGCACGCTGTTTAGTGGGGTAGACCGTAGCCATTACAGTGATGTAGGGTGGGGGGGGGGTTTGTTGTTTTAGTTTGTTTTATTCTATGGTCCCTTTTTGCCTTTTTCAGGGGGTGGGCTGTGTCCCTTGGTGTCTATTCCTTTGTCTCGTGAGCGTCTGCACTTTCTTCCTTTTCGGGGTGGGTGGGCTGTGCATATGGCGTCCACTTTATTCGTTTTTTGATATTCTTTGTCTATTTCGCGCCTGTTATGGACGTGTGAGGTCTCTGGGCTCTGCTCTGCTGTGTTCGTCTGCCTGCGTAGGGGGTTGTTCCCTCCCGCCCCCCCCCATTTTTCTTCTTGGTATATGTTGCATGACGCGCTGATAGATATGGTTGCTGCCTCCTTTATTCGTGTAAAATGTAAAATGAAACCTCTTTATCCTGGCGCGGGCGATGTCATGATTTTTTGCTTCCATCCTGATTTTATCCTGTTGTATACATTGCTTTATTTTTTCATCTCCTGACTTTGCGGCCGGCCCCTGTGGTTGTGGGCCAGCGCTTGTATTTCTACTTGTTTTTCAATAAAGGTTTTTAAAAAAAAAAAAAAAAAAAAATAAATAAATACATCCCTACCAGAGAGCTTCGCTCCTCCTCAAAATCCTTCCTCCAAATCCCACGTTTCAAACGTAAAAAGTGGGGTGGAACTAACTTCGCTACCCTTGCCCCCACGTTTTGGAACTCCCTTCCTGACCACCTCCGCTCTGCAACTCACTATCTTTCTTTTCGTAAAGATTTAAAAACGTTTCTGTTCAAACAAGCCTTCCCTGTGTAATTCCCCCTCTTGCCCACGACAGGTTTTATTTTTCCTCAGTTGTCGAACTATCCACTAGCGCCAAGAAACCGTACGGTGCACGCTGCGCTTTATAAATGTTTTAAATTAGAAATTAGACTAGCATAAGAAATAACATACAGTTCCTTTGCAAGTTGTGTATGATGTTCAATAATTGAATTATGCTTATAAACAGTTACTCTTTTCCAGGAGAACAGTCCTCTTCATTCACTAACAAAACAAACCTTGGGAAATGACAATTGGTCTGGTTTGCATTTTGAGTGCAGACTAAAATATTTTTTTAAAAAGCAAATAAAAAAAATGCTTTCTTTATTGCAAGCATTTATGATATAAATGATTTAAAGTCGGTTGCTGCAGTGAAGTTTTGTGATGTAAAATAGTACCTTATTTTTTACAACGTAGGCATGCCATGGGAATTGTAATACAACAAGAAAGAGCCAATAGTGTGAGTAAGCGGAAAATACTCATCTAGGTGCACCCAACTCTACATATTTTTAAAGTATTGGTAACAACTGGTCAATGATGAAGAGATGACAGGTGAATACAATGCGCAAAATGGAAAAGAACAATGAGGAGATATTCTCTTGCTCATTAGATGAGTAACGAAAGAGAATAGTTAAGACCCTGAAGGAAGCCTGCTATTTATATTGTTATTTCCCAGCCAATGTTTTAGGACATTAAAGGAATCTAGTGAGAACACTGGAATCAGCAGTCCAATCATTTTCAGTATTTTCATACACATAGCGCGAACTTATTAATTTCTGAAATAAAAACACCGATTGGCCAATACCTGTCAAAGATATGATCATCACATACCAGAGCAAATGTAAGGGCTTCCGTAAATCCAGCAGCGGCCACATCTTGTCTGAGCAACTCAGTGAGTTTGTTAAGAGGCAGCTGATAATGGAGAAAAAAAGTCAGTTTTGTTCATCATTTGTCCAACCAAATTCTGAGCAAAATGTACAAAGAACGATTAGCTGCTCGGCTACATTAATTCTAAAAAATAGCAGCTGGTGATGCGCACCCAAGGAGGGTCAATACAATCAAAGAAACTGAAACTTCTATATCAAATAAAAAAAGGTGAACAATATACACAATTAACATTTTAAACAACTGTAGCATTCCAAGAAGCACATACAGTGTTCCCCATGTTTCAATGCACTTTGCATTAGATCACATGTAATGCCTGCCATTCTCTTTCCTATTACTTTTGTCATATAGAAGATGAAGTTGTAAAGGCAATGGGTGGTGTATCTAGTTCTATAACTTGCATGCTTCTACGTGTGATAAAACATGGAAAGCCTGACTTCTAATCTTTCGAAGGTACTCACTAAAATGGCTTATGGTGACATGAAGACATTAAACAAAATATGAGGCGGTGGAATCTGCAAAACTGTTTCGAAGAAATGCTAAGGCGTATGGTTCCAAACAAACCTTTTGTTTGTCAACTAAATTTCAATGGTAGTAAAAAAAAAACCAATTTCTATATCACACGACTAAGGATCCTACCTCTCCTCCAGATACCATTCCAAATTAAAAGCCTTAATCCCCCTTCAGGAGGCTAGCTGGACTATCCCCTTTATTGCCTCCTCAAGGAACAGTGCTCACAAGAGCTCAAAAGGACCTAAAGCTCTAACCAAAATAACCAGGCCACACTGTTCAACCACCACTGATAAAAGGGTCAAAGTTTCTTAGAAACATTCGGTGTACCACGAACAACGATAGAAAGTGGCACCCACAATAAGGTAGAGATCAACAAAACACTGAAATAAATAAAATCAGTGGTCCTCGTCAGTTAAGTCCTTAACAGTTACATCATGCAAAAATCAAGCACGGCAGACAGGTGCTAGTCACTTCTTTGGTCAGTATGTTGATCAGGCTATGTCGAACAAACATTTTTAGATTCTATTTAAATTGACCTAGAAGTTGCAGTTGTTTAATATCTAGAGGAAGTTTTCTGCCCTCTATGGTATTTGTGTAAATATGGGAATGGATAATAATGTACACGTGCTGAATCCTAATTCTTTAAAAGGGAATTAAACAGAATGAGGAAACCGATCTACACATAGGTAAGGTGCTATTTTGAAGTGAATCAACAGTCAATGGCTTTATGCCATCTATCTGCGGATTTCTTTTAGTTTTTGATAGAAACAATGTATATCCTTTCATCCTAACTTCTAATTCATTTTACAGATTTCTTTTTTAGATTTTACGTATCAAGCATATATATATTTTTTTTAATGTTTGCTTCTCATGTTTAGATTATATAAGTGTGTTTCTGATGACTGTTAGATATGCTTGCTTGGTCCAGTTAGCTTTATAACAACTATATTGCAAACTTTAGTAAGGTTTTCTTCAGTAAAACGGTACAAGTACATCCTAATACCTCAGCATGAAAATAATTCAAATAAATTCAAACATTAAAGCCTAGATACGATACATATGTAGAATGCATTTCCTATAAGAAATGAAAGAAGTAAGCATCCTGTTAAAATCAAAGAGAAGATTTTGATAAAACATGTTGGGTGTCCTAAAGAAGGCAGCACCAGGACGCTCTTATTCAGGGTAATCGTTACCCTTTATAAATATTAATTTCACTTCAATTAATTTCAACTGCTCACTATGCCATCCAGACAAAGACGAGATTATTCAAATCAGACTTGGTTCTGCTTCCACAGAACAGTACATCCCAAACCACCAGCCCGGGTCCATCCCAGAAGGGACTACAAGCAATCCCATAAGAGTGCAGTCATTTTGGGCCTAATCTGCAAGATGCTGCTTGGGTCTAAAACCACGGTGAGAATATCTTGACCCATGATCCGTGTCCAGGCACACCGAGATTAACTAGTACACCTTTTTGGGCCTATGAACAGCCTTATGGCAGCCCATCCTGTGGATGTGGCACTTTCTAAGTTTATAGTTCATGTTCTTATTTTTACCACCGTATTTCAAATTTGCATCATGTTCTTGTCAAATATTACAGTTCCCGATTAAATCATTTGTTGTCTGATTTACTGCTAGGTTTAGGAATTATTTTAGCTACAGTGGAGCTACCATATGTGAGGCATTGGTAATATTAATGTGCAAGACTTGTAAATCCCCAGGGCCAATGCCCAATCGCAGAATACATTGTGAGATGGTGGGGGCAAAGAAACAAGCCATGCCTGATTCAGGCAGGTAACATGAAACAACTGTGTGTCACGTTAAGACAGTAGAGGTGATCGAACTGAGGTACTAGAATCGATTCCTGATCACGTAGTATTGATAATCGATATGTTAGGATTAGCATGGTGTCCCTAAACCCACACTGTAGACACGCAAAAAGTAGTATTGCGGTATTTACTTTAATTTAGCTTCACACCACGTTACGCTATATGAATACCATATTATGGCCCTCTTTAATATCGTGCATGCACAGGCCCTATTCTCATTTAGCTCTAAAGCCTTGCTCCTGGGAAAGAAACCAACTGTTGCAGAAACTGCTGTTTCAGCTCGTTAGACTCGGCAAGGTCGTAGTTAGCTGAAGAAGGGCCGATAAGCACATTCCGGGAGGGGTGCAGGGTGGATCGTCTCTGAGAAGACAGAAGGGAGTCACCCGTCTGACCTTGTTGCCTGAGCGAAACCAGGAGCTCTTTGTGTGCCTTATATGGGTTTTCCTATTACTGTACTAGCTTGTACCAATTTGTATTTTTCCATGTTAGGCCATGATGATGCCAACGCAACTGTATATATGTGATGTGCTGACAATGTGCCAGCAGTCTTCTTGGCGGACCTCGTGGGTTAGGTCGCAAGGAGCTCCTCTGGCAGAGTTTGTGTTTGTGTAATAAACGCTTGAACCTTCTACACTGCCGACCGACTGCTTATTGGTAATGGTAAGGGGATTTGGTAATGTAATGATTATTGTTGGGAGGTGATAATATAATTTTCGGTACTTCAGTTGGCGACTCCGCCGGGACTCCGCGTTGGGGCCGTCCCTGTGTAAACACAGGTGACGTTGAAAGGGGTGCTCTCGATTGGGGGGGGTTGCAGACCTGATACATAAGAATTCGGGGTTTTTGCTCTGCCCTCCCGGTCAGGAGGGCTTCAGCTGCTAGTAGCCCCACGCCGGAGTCCTTCGGGTGCGACCCGAGAACCTGCAGCGTTGGTACTAACAAACGTCGGCAGTGGAGAACGTTCTGGCAGACCTGCGTGCACCAGGTGAGTGTTGTGTCTCGTTGTATGTTGAATTGCATATACAGATCTGGATAGTGGAATCTAAGCATTTGGTGGCCTATGGTCACGGAGGAACTCTGAATTTGCATTTGGGTCATTAGTTGTCACAGAGAGAATTTGGGCAGGGGTCCGACGGGGCAGTGTGGAACTGCACGTGCGGACGCTCTGGGTATACTAAAGATACGGATTACACGCCTAGGGGAACTGCGGTTCCTGCTCGGCCGGACTGTTCTCGGGAAAGCCGATGGTTGAGATTGGGTAGCACCCGGACAAATCTGGAGCGGCGCTTAAATGCGGGCTCAGCCAGAATAGTCCGGGAAGTGAACCATGAATGCTGTCGGATGGCCTGTAGACCGGTCTGTGGTTTAAAACCTGTGTGACTATCTTTAGGCAGTCTGAGGACGAGACTGTTGTTGGAAGTGTTCTTTGCAGCCTTTTGAATAGTAGCAGAAGAGTTCTTCACAAGTGGGAGCCGACGGGCTCCACTTTTTTGATTGCAACTGTTGGAATTTATGTGTTACGTTTTACGTTCATATTGTTTGTCAGATTTATAATGAAAGACGGATGGGAGAATGATTGATGACATGGCCATGAGAATGAAAGCACAATGATGACGTGATATTGAATTTTGTTGAATTTGTACTAACGAACAAAAATTCCTTTTCTGCCAAAAACGAGATAATCCAATATGCCGTGCCTTAGCAAGTTGTGCTTTGGTTGTGTACGTAGTGATGAAGGGAGGTTAGACGAGAGTCAGCCGACCCCCCCGGAGGGGACGCCTAGTCACGATATGTATTGTAAGCATGGTATTGGCCCCCTTATTTTTAACTCCTTGTGGAACAAATACACTAAGGACAATGTAGAATTACAATGGCCGAAAACTGGGTCTTTCGACGAAAAGAAGATTCAGTATTTACAAGAACGCCTTTTTGTTAAGCGCAGTCGACAATCGATGTTTGACACCCTTAACAAATGGCAGAAAGAAGCAAAAAGAAGACGCATTCGATCTGAAAAATTAATGAAGATAGAGAAGGGACAGACTATCACTCAGAAGGCCATCGCGTATGACAAAAATAAGACAGAACGAAATATCGAAATTGCAGATAGACAATTTAGGCTTCAAGTAGACCAATGTTATGTAGCTAGAGGGGGAACGGAGGATGAGATAGAGGAATTGTTAGATGCAAGGCCTCCCCCGCCATATGCCCCGGAGCGTGTATATCCCGCAATACCTGTCCAGCCCGAAGCTAGGTCACGGGCATCTGCACCAGAGGAACAGGGCTCCGTCACTCTAGGGCGGAATGACGGTGTTCCCTCTCCTCATGAAGGGGCTTTGGTTACGCTTATCCCCGATTCTGCACCAACACTCACATCCCCTCAGTTGCAATTGAGTTTCCCAACGCCGGAGAAACCTCCCCCCCAGGTTTGCATCGCACCTGACGGATCTGGACAGACCCCGAGGGGGGCTGTTGGGGGACTAGACAGCAAGCGGTTGTTCACTAGATCATCTGTGGGATATGGCGAAAAGGAAGCATTAGAAGATCAGGCAGTTAAGTGGATGCGGAATGACGTGTACACTACGGCTGACATATGGAGTACGGTGAAGGATTTAGAACCGGTCATGCAACAACATGTGTTATATCAGATGTCTAATTCACTTATTTGGTCTTGGGAAACAAGTTTCGGGGATGGGATGGCCCCTCAGATCCTGTATACTATCAGGGATTGGGCTCATAAATTTAGTCTAGCACCGGAGGAAGTATTTAAGAATGTAGACACTTTGGTTCAATATCGAAAACGATTATTTTTGAAGAGTCCGCAGTGGACTACGCAGCACCCTATGCGAGAGGTGCATCCCATCTATCATCCCGAGATCCCCGAGCAGCGAGATGATAATCAGACAGTCATACGGCAAGGGGTAGCGGCTAGGTTTCAGGAACAGTGGGTTTATACTCCATGGAAGAGAAGTGAGGTATTAGCGCTGAAATCCCAACTGCCAGATCCCCGAAAGAATCCTACTGCATATTACAAAGAGCTGACTGAGGCAGCCGCTTCCGCTGTAATGACTTTAGCCGATGTCGAATTGTTCTTTGGACTACTAGTACCGGTGGATATATGGCGACAGGTGCATGATTCTAGTCATGTTGAGCTAGGTGGCACATGGGAGGAGCTAAGGGGCTGGGACCAGGATCGCAAACCAGGGGACAAACCAAGAGCGGAAATAGTTTCTCTTCCAGCAAAAATAATAACTTTTATGCATACCTTAATCCCACCCCGGAAAGTTGACTGGGACAAACTGTCCGCCTGTAGACAAAAGAAGGACGAAAGTGTGTCCGACTTCTTTACCAGGTTCGAAGAAGTTTTCATTGATTTTAGCGGGCAAGATTTGGCAACAGAAGGGGGCACGAGGTTGTTCGTTAACAGGTTCGTTACGAACCTGGCCCCAGAAATTTCAGCACGATTGGAGGCGGCAGAGAGTACCTGGACTACCTCTTCCCCGTCTGTAATCCTAAGCATGGCCCAGTACTATGAACATAGAGAAAATGAAAATAAAGATAAAGTGGATAAGAAAGCTAAGGATTTGAAGACTCAAGTACTGTTACAGCAAGTGGTTCGAGGGCAAGGAGGGGGTAGAGGTAGTCGGGGCCCAATGACGAGAGGGGCGGGGACAGGAAGGGGTTCGGGAGGAGCCCCGTCAATAGGCATCAACCAGTGTTCCTATTGTAGAGAGGAGGGACACTGGAAAGCACAGTGTCCATACTTGGCCGCCCAGAACGGAGCGATTCGGGGACGAGGTAGAGGACGAGGGGGCCCCGACCGAGGTGATATGCACAGAGACGACCGGACAGGCAAGTTGGAAAAAAATCATTTCGATAATCCCCAGCATAGACAGTACTACCATGGCGACTATGCAGAAGGGAATAACGATGTATACGCCCCAGCATAGGACAGCCAGGGACAGAGCGGGGGCCAAGTGTCAATTCCGGTCAATCAAAGGGGACCTTATGTGAAAGGGGAAGTATTGGGGACCTCTGAGGATTTTCTAATTGACACAGGAGCAATGAACAGTTCCGTTGCTCGATCATTGGTTCCAGGGGCGGCTCTGTCCGGGCGAAATAATGTTTCGGTGGGTTTCTCCGGAGTCCCAGTCGTAAGCCCCATCTCCAAACCTCTTCCTTTTACGATCGGTCCAGCCACCATTGACACTCCTCTATTATTGACTTCGAATTGTGGGGAAAATTTGTTAGGATTGGATATGCTGAAGAGATTGAATGCAACTATATATTGCTCTGCGGATGGGGTCTATTTAACTATACGTCCCTCTGTGGCCCCCGTTAAACAATGTTTCACGAAAAATGAACGACTCCCACCGGAGTTCGATGACATTCCGATTTCCCTTTGGGCTATAGGAGATGCAGATGTGGGTAAGCTGGACATTCCCCCAGTTCACATCACATTGAAACAAGGTGCGAAATTACCACGCATCCCGCAGTACAAAATAGCGCCGGCGGGGGAACAGGCTTTATTGCACATCATTCAGGACCTGATTGACAAAGGGGTAGTAGAAGAAACGAACGCCAATGTTTGCAATAGCCCGATTCTCCCGATTTTGAAGAGGAACCATGATGGTGGGGAGACGGGTGCTGCCTATCGTTTTGTCATTGATTTACGAGCTGTTAACAAGATAGTGGTACCACAGTATCCGGTGGTGACCGATATCACTACAATTCTCACCATGATCCCTCCGACTGCAAAGTATTTTTCGGTCATCGATCTGAAGAATGCTTTCTTTAGCATTCCTATCCATCCTGATAGTAGGCAGATCTTCGGATTTTCAATATCTGGTCGAAGCTTCCGCTTCTGTCGCGCTCCTCAAGGCTATACTGAAAGTCCGAGCATATATAGCCAGGCCCTCAAGGCTCTGTTGGATGACCTGGACTTGCCGGAAGGCAACGTCCTCTTGCAATATGTGGATGACTTACTCGTTGCGTCTGATACGGAAGAAGGATGTAAAGAAGCTACGATTAAGTTGTTGCACCATTTGGCTGTTAAGGGGAACAAGGTATCATTATCTAAATTTCAATACTGTCGACAGGAGGTGACCTACTTAGGTCATCTCTTATCGAAGGAGGGTAGACGACTAACACCTGAACGAATTACCACCATTTCTAGCATGTCTGTACCTTGCACGCAACGTGAAGTCCGCGCTTTTCTTGGCATCACATCTTACTGTCGCCAATGGATACCTAATTTTTCACTTCTGGCTAAACCCTTGTTGCATTTGACTACTAAAGATGTGCATGAACCCCTACCCTGGACGGATGAATGTCAGCTCTCTTTTGACTCTTTAAAAACTGCTTTATGCTCCGCTCCTGTTCTGGGTACTCCAGACTATCGTAAACCTTTTGTACTATATGTACACGAGGTCGACGGTTGTTCATTGTCTGTTTTAACGCAGGCCTTTGGAGGTAAGCAAAGACCGTGCGCCTATTTGTCAGCAACATTGGATAATGTTGCAAGAGCCCTTCCTAGCTGTCTGAGGGCTACGGCTGCAGTGGCAGTGGCAATCCGGCAGTCAGAAGGACTCGTTTTAAATTCCAATTTGACTATAATGGTGCCGCATGCAGTGGACACCTTACTAAATAAAACAAAAACGCAGCATCTTACGAGTGCACGTCTTACTGGGTATGAGCTGACCTTATTTGCACCACATATTACGATTACTCGATGCACAACCCTGAACCCAGCCACATTATTACCGCTCCCTACGAGTGGACAGGACACTGATTTACATGATTGCATATATCGCACAGAAGAAGAGACCAAGGGTAGGATTGACCTCACGGACACACCCTTAGATCACCACCAGGGAGAGCTATATGTGGATGGTTCCTGTTTCAAACTAACAGATGGCACAACGACACCTGCATATGCGATCACGACCCTAAAAACGGTTGTTGAAACACTCCGAGTACCCCACCGATCAGCTCAAGCTGCTGAACTTATGGCCTTGTTGCGAGCCTGTGAGCTGAGTGAGGGACTCGAGGTCAATATCTACACAGACAGCCAATACGCCTTTGGTGTAGCCCATAGTTTTGGGCGGCTGTGGAGGGAGAGGGGCTTCCTTACTTCACATGGTCAGAAGATACAGAACGGACAGCTAGTTTTGAGGTTGTTAGATGCTCTCACCCTACCCAAGAAAGTGGCTATCATAAAATGTAGTGCTCACAAAGCAATTGTGGATGAGGTGGGGGAAGGCAATGCTTTTGCAGATCAGGTGGCCAAGCAGACAGCACAGTCACTGATGTCACCCATGTATGTCAACTCCTCTGCCAGATGGGTAGGGGGGGACTCTGGCCTATTTGATAATACTATGGAAAGTGTGAGAATACTGCAGAAGGAAGCCACCTCCGCAGAATTAGAGAGATGGGAACGCGAGGTAGGGAGATTGGATGAAAATGATTGTTGGATTGATTTGACCGACAAACAAAGATGGCTACTGCCTAATGCACTGGTACAGGCCGTGGTAACCATGGCACACTGACCCGCACATATAGGAGCAAAAGGTATTTGTGGGCTTTTGGATCCAGTTTGGAATAACCCAAATATTCAACGGACGGCTGTCCGCTTGGTCCAATATTGCATGGTTTGCTTGCAGCATAATCCAGGAAAGGGAGAGAATGTCTTGAGCGGGAATTTTGCACCACCTACATTGCCCTTTGAAGTGCTCCAGATGGATTATATTCATATGGAACGCGTCAACAATTTGAAGTACGTACTGGTCGTGGTCTGTGCATTTAGTAAATGGGTTGAGGCATACCCTACCAAGGAAAACACAGCTTTGGCAACTGCAAAGGCCCTCCTGAAGGAGTTTGTGCCTCGCTTTGGATTGCCTCGCTTGATCTGGTCGGACAACGGGGGACATTTCCATGGGGCCCTTGTGCAGCATATCTGTGAGGGTCTACACATTAAACAGAAGTTCCACGCTGCCCGACATCCCCAATCAGCAGGGCTTGTGGAGAAGTACAATGGCATTTTAAAATTGAAAATGGCAAAAATACAGGAGAGCACGGGGTTGAAATGGCCTGACACTTTACCCCTAGCCCTTATGTCTTTGCGTGTCACCCCGCACTCCCGATCTGGTCTCTCTCCCTATGAGATACTGTTTGGGAGGCCTGCTAACGTGTGGGGGGTACCTAGACCTCGTTCTTTTGCAGATATTGAATATCCTATGTTGATTGATTATCTTTATGCTTTGACTAAAGACCTTCGTTCTGTTCATCAGCAGGTAGCTTCTGTACTGCAGCCGTTGCCAGAGGGCCCCGGTCATCGTTTACAGTCCGGCCAGTGGGTCCTGGTCAAAAAGTTCGAGCGGGACACCAGCTTGGCTCCTAGATGGTCTGAGCCACGGCAGATTTTGTTGGCCACCCGGACGGCGGTTAAAGTGGATGGACGCAAGCATTGGATACATGTTTCGCATCTCAAACGACTACCACTTCCACTCCCTGGTGAGCGGTCACGTCCAGGGGGAATTCTGACACAGGAAACTGAAAGAGCTGATGCATTTGTGCCCTTTTCTGACGCCTGCGAGATTTAGCGAAGGCTACAGGAGGGATCGGCGAGATCAGATGACTTGGTCTCCACTGAAGTTGCAAGTGAACGTGCAATAGCTTTGAATTCTGTTTCAAATACCCCAGAAGACGAAACCTCACAAGTACGGAAAGCTCCGGGTGTGCTCTTTTCTGACCCTGAAGTGCCGGGTCACGAGCGATACAATTTCCGGCCCAGGAAGCCGGCACGCGGCTCCTCAGACCCCCTTGCTAGGAGATAGGGAAGGACTTCATTGCATAAGATAGGGCTTGCTAGACTGCAGGTGTGGGGCGCTGAGCAAGACACTGGACTGAACCCGTTGAGAGCTGGAACTTTTGATCATTGTGCTCTGTTCAGAAAGAAGATTCTGTTAAGCAAGACGGCTTCTACTTTGGGATAGGGATACGAGTCTGCCTGTGAGACTCTGACGGACGCAGGAAAGAAGAACCCTCTGGCAGGTCGGACTGCTAGGCCTACTTTTGGACTTTTAGCTAGCAATGTACCCTTTTGGTCGCGTTATCGTAGAAGAAGAGTTTCCTATTGCACCTCGACACGTACCTTTTTATGAACCTATGTTTTCCACATGGACCACGAAGGTCAAAATAGCATTTGTTGTGACTATAACTGTTATAGTAGCTGTGTTCATGAGTCTGTTCGTATATTTAGAATATAAATACCCGTTACAGAAGTTTTTGCCAACCACTGTTGCACCCCCCGAACATTTCCTGTTCACCCTAGCACCACACAAAGAAAGACATCGCCAGAAATATGCTAAAAATGTATTCATAGAAATGCTGCACCAGACACACAATGTTACTAACGCTACGGATTGTTGGGTTTGTGGGCTCCTGCCATCTGTAGTGCGCAATCATGATCTGTTTCTCTCCCGCCCTTTGTCTTATTTAGGTAGTTGTGAAGCTTGGTACAAACTGTTTCTGGCAATATACCGGCATTGGGGTGAGCATCACAGGGACTTCGATGTCAATGAACATAATATCATTATTGACTATGTTCGAGCACACTATGCTTATAAGCGAACGGGAAATGGGGATCAGGTGAAAATTGACCCACAGGGCTGCATACAGCTGTATTTAGCAGTAATGAACAAAACTTGGTTGCAAGATGAACTGTATGACTTTAAGGATTTTAATGCCACACAATACTTTCAGATTTTCATTGAACGAAATGTTACCAGAGATCGTACTGTACCTATCCCGATTTTGAATGTTTCTGCAGGATTTTGTGTGCAAGGGATGGGTAGGATACAAATGGGGAATAGCATTTGCAATTATACCTATCGACTGCAGAAACGGATTAGCCCCCCTTTGATTACCCCACACAATGTGTATTTTGTGTGTGGGGAGCACGCATACACTTGGTTACCACGTAATTGGGCGGGACGTTGCTATCTGTCCTTTCTGTTTCCTCCTGTTTATGTGGCCCCCTCCAATTATCACAAAACGCATCAGTTATCCCCGATGCGATCCCATCCTGGGAATACAGCAACCCCTGTAACAAGTACAGCAGTAGCAAGCTCCGCCGCTGTGATCTCTAGCCATTCCAATATTGCGCTCTTACACAGATCACGTAGACAGTTTGATATGACGGAAGTTGATCAAACAGATACCTCCTTGCAGCAATTTACGGATTTTAGTAAGGGTTTAGTACCCTTCTGGGGGCCTATCTTCAATAGTAGGGAAATTAGGAGATTGTCTAGAATAGTGGAGAATGTTATTAATATCACCACTGATATTTTAACAAACCTCACCGTGGAACTTCAGGCTACTAGACTTGTAGCGCTTCAAAATAGAATGGTTTTAGATGTTATCTTAGCTGATCGGGGTGGGGCATGTCGTGTCATCGGCAGTTCTTGCTGCGTTTATATTCCTGACTCCGCCCCCTCGGTCCATCTAGCCATCCAAAAGCTGCACCGCATTGCCTCTGAAATGCATACTGAAAATGGGTCCTGGTCATTGTCAGGTTGGTTTTGGGGACTCTTGTCCACTTGGGGATGGAAGCTGATGTTGATCTTAGGAGGTGCAGCTGGCATCATCTTTACGTGTTGTGTCTTGATGCAGTGTGGTCCAGCCTGCTGTTCTTACTGTGCTTCCCGTATCACCACGCTGTGCGTTCCAACCCCTGTCTCTATTAAAGCTCAAATGCTGCAGAAGGAGGTACATGACATGATGACTATCGATGAGGAAATATTCGAGGATTAGCTGTTTCTCGTTTTATTTAGCTCCACCACGCTAAAAGGAGGGTTTGAGGTACTAGAATCGATTCCTGATCACGTAGTATTGATAATCGATATGTTAGGATTAGCATGGTGTCCCTAAACCCACACTGTAGACACGCAAAAAGTAGTATTGCGGTATTTACTTTAATTTAGCTTCACACCACGTTACGCTATATGAATACCATATTATGGCCCTCTTTAATATCGTGCATGCACAGGCCCTATTCTCATTTAGCTCTAAAGCCTTGCTCCTGGGAAAGAAACCAACTGTTGCAGAAACTGCTGTTTCAGCTCGTTAGACTCGGCAAGGTCGTAGTTAGCTGAAGAAGGGCCGATAAGCACATTCCGGGAGGGGTGCAGGGTGGATCGTCTCTGAGAAGACAGAAGGGAGTCACCCGTCTGACCTTGTTGCCTGAGCGAAACCAGGAGCTCTTTGTGTGCCTTATATGGGTTTTCCTATTACTGTACTAGCTTGTACCAATTTGTATTTTTCCATGTTAGGCCATGATGGAGCCAACGCAACTGTATATATGTGATGTGCTGACAATGTGCCAGCAGTCTTCTTGGCGGACCTCGTGGGTTAGGTCGCAAGGAGCTCCTCTGGCAGAGTTTGTGTTTGTGTAATAAACGCTTGAACCTTCTACACTGCCGACCGACTGCTTATTGGTAATGGTAAGGGGATTTGGTAATGTAATGATTATTGTTGGGAGGTGATAATATAATTTTCGGTACTTCAGAACTGAGGTGAGTTGAGGATGGGTCAAGGTATTAACTAGCGCATCTGCAAGGTAAATATGCCAAGAAGATGAAGGAAGTGATATACAGAGATTCATTTTTAGAATGCACCTTGATTTCTTGTGAAAAAGGTGGTGCCTCAATCTTATAGACATAGAAACTGCCAAGAGTTTAAGAGAAGTATTTGTACTGTTGTTGCTTTTAGAACAAATACAGTTAGGAAGATCAGGCATAAAAGAGGGCATTATCTCTCTTTAGTACCAACTGAAAATGTTCTCTATTGACAATTATTCCAGTGATCCTGATTATATGGGAGGGTTATTGTGTGATAGCTGCAACTGCAAAAGAACCTTTGAGGTAGAGTACTTTATGACAACTATCGGAAATACAGTGGCAGGTTGAGAATGGGGGCTTGGGATAGATGACAGCAACTTTCAATAGCAAAAAGAGAACTTGCTTTGACTAAATTAGTATTGGTGGATAAATAAATAAAACAGTTACATTAAGATGTAGATGATTTTAAACATCAGAATTGTATTTTGCTTTTCATTGCTTAAAATATTCTGCAAAGTGTTTTAAATAACTTAGAACACCAATCACATCTTGTTTAAAGGTCCTAAACATATTTTCAAAAGAAACACTTAAAAATGTTCTCAATGTTTAGAATGAGGTTTACATTTTAACAGCTTCAACATAAACTCCAAAGTGACTTTTGCATCTTTAGAATACTTTTCAAACGTAAAATGTATACAGGCATTTTAGAACATTGTGTTAAAATTACAACTTTTTGGAAGAAAATAAAGCCTTTAACTTTTCCTAATGCCACACGATTTAAACGAATCAAATTAAAATTCCTATCGAAATTCTAGGAGGTTTTTTCACCAAAAACATAGTAATTTTCAAATTGTAACCAGTTCTTCAACTTGCTAATTAAAAAGCTAAACATAAAAAAAATCAACATAACTTGTAGAAAATTCTGTTTTCTTTAAATTTAAAAAAAAAGGACAAAACAATTCAGCTCTTTCATTCAAACTTCAAAAATCAAGGCCATATTTAAGACCATTTAAACAACCAACTGCATTCGAAAATGCATCTTAAAATAGTATTAGACCAAATTACTTGCATGTCATCAAATTTGTTTCCAAACACCATAATCACGTTTCCATTGGCAAAGTATGAAGGTTTCAAACCACATTTCATAAAAAAATTAGTAAACCCAAGTAAAAGGTTTATAAAACACCGTGGAGAGAGAAACTGGTGGCAAAAAAGGATTAATTATTTAAACTACTCAATAATTCACTGAGCAACGAATCTAAGTTGTAGTTCTTAAGAGGTCAGCTTGTGCAATCAAATATCGAAAGATCGCCCATCTTGTTTTCACATAATTTAAAAACATGCTACACAATAAGCAACCCCTGAGAAAAAGTTCACTTGCATCTTTCTGCATTCTTTCCCTCTTCCTGTTCAGCATTCACAACTGCGTCCAGGTTTAAACACTCCCTTAAGAAACATTTTAAGCCATCTTAAAAATGACAAACAAGATAAAAAATATACATTAAGATCCCACTAAACTGGCTACTACCACTAACTCTCTGGAGGGGGTCAGGGGACCAGGATAGACTGGGGGCAATCTCAGCCTCTGTAGAAACAAAAGGAACCAACAGATGCACTTCACTTGGATCCGCTCAGAAAGCCACTGAGCTTGACAATATTTCCAGTCACCTAGCAGAGGTAAAACTGAGCACATATTTCTAAACGTAGGGCAATTATACTGTATTGAGAGAAATCTCAGAACGATATTCGTTTTTCAAGACATGTCTCAACTTAAGAAAAAGGAGTGCTTTTTAAAGAGTAGAAGTCTGTGGTTTTGAAGACATAACGCATGTGGATAACTTGAGTGCCAGCCTTAAAAAGAAACCTCTAAGAAGGAAAACAGGGCTTAAATACTTACAGGTCAGGGGCATCTGTTTTAAATCCTCTCTATGGCGACAGCCCCTGGAAGCAGGTCAAAATATTGTCTCTCGTATACGCTCTGTTTTGTTTCCCCTAGAGCCTTTCTGGCATCCCTGGCTTTTTAATGACAATATGGAGACTTACTGAAGAGTGCAATCTTACTTGATTAGCTATGGTGTATGTTTTCGGGATAGTCATCTGAATGTTGTTATAACCGTAAGCGATTGCAGCATCTTCCACGATGTCGCATGCATGAATTACGTCTGGTCGCGTGGGTGGGATTTCAATCTCAAGATGCTTGCCATCTTTTGCCACTTCACTCTTCAGATACATCCTCGTCAGAAGCTTGGCAATGCTCTCTGGAGTCTCACTAGAAAAAAACAGACCATAACAGTTTTTATTTTGTGTGTCATACAGGTCTTTCTATTTAAGATGATCGTCTACCACATCAGCCACACAATATTCAGACACTGTATATAGTCAGTCATTTATAAATCACTAAAACCGAAGGTATCCAAGTGTAACACGAGTGCACGCTAACAAATAAGAAATAAGCACCATGCGGATTTCTTTGCCTGGCAGTGTACCGGTCTCGTCCCCACAGATGTTAGTGTGTGCAGAATACATCTGATGTTTGTGCATGATTGAGAGTGTGATGGCCCTGTAACTCCCTCTGTGGCTGGCCCACCTAGTATCCTGAGATGGAGGGAAGTAACCCGCACCTCTGAGCAGCTGAGAAGTGGTGTCTGGCTGTGAGTGAAAGCACAAGGTGTGAACTGGCTGGCTCTTTCCCTGCAAGTGAGTAGCTGTGAGAGTATTCTGCTGTTTTCCAATTCTGATGGAGAGGAGATTCCAGGCAAGCAGAAGTGCATTACTGGGCTTCGGTCCCACCCCATCCCATCCCAAGTAAGAGCAGATGATATTTATCCTGGGAGAGGCATTCCTAGGAGAAGGGGCAAGACTATCTGGGATGTATGGACTGGAAGGTCCACACCAGAGCTCAGAATCCCAAGGCAATCCTCATCTCTGCAGTGGAGGAGGCAGGCGTAGGAACAGTGAGGCTGTCTGGAGCTCGCAACAATCAGACTCCAGCAATGTAGTAAATGAGCAATGCATGGTGGCACACCCCAACAGGGCAACCAACCTGGGTGATGAATGCAAGCACATGTAGGCCCCCCTCTCCGGGTACAGAGCTGTGCCCAGCCCCACACTATGCACACAGCCTGTTGCAACTCCATTTTCCTAGCCAGGGATCCAATAAATAGCAGGTTGGTGGATCCACATGGGATCAATCCTATCAGTCTTTCTCTGACAATTTTACGATCTGTCAACTCAGGGAAGGTGACCGCGCCTGCTGGCTTCCTCTTTCAAGGCAGAAGTGCCCTAGTACTGAGCAGGGTATCAGGAAGAATGGCAAAGTAGAGTCTCACTCCAGAGTATTTGAGGTCTTCTAGCACCAGACAAAAATGTGAGGATGCAGGGGGGAATCTTGGAGCTACTGTGACACACAACAAGTATGACCGAAGCCTTTAAATAGACTCTAAATGAGAAGACAAACACACCATAAAAGGAAGGGTGTAAAAGCATCCCAAAAGATGGAATATCTTTACGTTGCTTGGCACACTGTAACCTTGTTTTTATATACGTCTACTTGCTAAAGTCAGTCAGTACCTGGCCTGGGCACTGAACCACAACAGGCTCCACATTGGTGCATGCGAGTGCTCCATGTGTTTTAGAGAAACATGGCAGACTTAGGCATTTACTGATGTGTCGCATAAGGCATCAAAAGCATTCATTTATAACGGTGCTAAAGTGTTATAAAGGGTCTAAGATAATGGACAATCTAGGAATGATTGTGCCCTTATTAGCTTTAATGCAGACTTGGGAGGACTAAGAGGTGTGTACTGCTAGATGGCTCCTCAGGTTGTGGACTTTGAGAAAGATGTCTTTCTAGAGCTTCATGTGATCAGACAAGGATGAGGAAATATGAGGAGGGAATGGAGTACCTGCACACAACATCGTTAATGTGTGTCTAAAATGCAAAACGGTGAGACTTTGTTGCATGTCCATTAACAACAAGCATTGAACAATACGTTGTACTGGTTCATTATCTGTCATCAAAAACTCAACATTAGCTCACACAGAGGGGGAGAACTCACTGCTGCAGTGCTATTAAGAGATGTAATCTGCAGTGTTCAATAAAAAGAGTCAACGATTTGTCGCCGCGGTTACAGTTCATAAGCAACAATGTACGTCAATCAAAGCATTACGACCCAGTAAATCCCATCAGCGAAGGCTGTCTGAGAGAAGAAATCCCACCGACCTTTGGGGCTTCCACCGGGTACATCCAACCACATGCACTGCGTTGCATCTGCACAATTCACAAGCAAATAGTGAGGTGCTTCAGCCTGGACCCTGAGACTTTCAGGGATGTTTGGGGAGCACAGTCAGGCTCAGTAGACTGGCCCCCCCTCCGCTGTATGGTGTGTGTGATAAAGGCTATGTGTGGTAACAGCCGCGTTGTGATGGCTGTTTCCCACACCCTGCCCTAGTCCTCGCCTCAATACCTTGCTAAAACCTGGCAACACCTTACTTTATCACGGTCAGGCAGGGGCGCAACTAGACCCGAACTTTTGGGGTGCGGGGTGTCAAGACTCCCAGCCAGGGCGGGCCAAAGCACTTGTCATGCATGGTGCAACAGTCTTTATTGGTGCCCCTCCCCCATTTCCCCCTTCTCCATGAATTCCCTCACTACCACTCGCCAACAATGCACCTCGTCTCTCTATAGTCCCTTTCTGACAAACATCTAATTTTTAGGTCGAGCCTAGACAGCGCTTGTGCTGTCTGGAAGATCTATTGTATGTACTTTGTGGGATCTGGAGATCAGCCCTAGGCCTTGTCTGCTGTTGCCTTTGCTTAGGGAATTTTTTTCTGTTCGACTGCCTCTATTTAACTTTCTTGATAGTAAAAGACCAGCAGAGGTCAGCAAAATACCAGAATCGCTTTAGCATTCCCTAGATTCCAGGCCACAGAAACGAGTCTTTGCTGAGCACCTATAGACAATAATTGTTTTCAAATATTGTATTTTCAGTGATATGACCACAGAAGGACCTGATTTCATATTAAAAACAGAGCTTTGGACAATACAATTTCCAGCTGATAGGCAGTATTCCTCTCCATGTGTTCACATACCTGGTGTGTTCCGCAGTTTGGTGCTTACTTTCCCTTCATGTTAAAGTACAGTAGATGTTTCAGCACCCAGGCTAATGTGATGCATAGCTAAATACATATAAGGTCCCAAAGGGGAGTCCGATTGCATTGCAAGTGCTTATTTTAAAGGGCTACTTGTAGATTATTCACACTTAGTTCTGTGATCTGCATGGTACACATTCTTTGTAGCAGACGCATTAATCCTCTGCACTGTGTGGGTGACAGGAGTTCCCATGTGAGTGCACGGTGAGTGATGCAAGTGTGAGAGTAGGGTGAGAGGAGTGACTGCTGGATGAGTGAGGTCACCATATGAATTTGGGTGCAGATGTAAGTGCAGAGTGGGATGAATGAATGTATGGTTTAGTGATGGGCTTGTTTGAGTGAGCTTGCAGAGTGAGCAGTGAGGGGGACAGGTGAGTAAAGTGTCACATGAGTGCAGGGTGAGTAGTGTGCTCGTGTGACTGCAGGGTGAGGTACAGGGTGAACAGCGGAGGTGCGTTCAGAGTGATCACTGAGTGCAGAGCGAGCGGAATGGTCATGTGACGGTAGGGTAAGTCGAGGGACAACAATGTGACTTCATGGCGAGTGGCATAAGTGCAGTGTGGTCACTGTGAGTGCAGGGTGAATGGTGTGAGAGCATGGTGATCAGTGTGAGTGCATTGTGATCGCTGTGAGTGCAGGGTGAGTGTGAAAGTGAAGGGCAAGAATGAGCAGTGAGTTGTTTGAATGCAGGGTGCATTCCCAGAAACTTAAAGTAACTCAGCATGTTATTGAGGGCTGGCGTAGGGTTTCAGATACAAGTTAAACTATTGCTATTATGTCATTATTCAGGGACGGATTGACCGTAGCGGGCAACGGGCATGTCTTGGTTGGTGGGCCGGAAGGGTGGGGGCTGGTTTTGGACCGGTGGGGGGCGTTTTTTGTACAGGGGGCCAGTTTGCAATAAAGGCCCCCTGTACCAAATGTTGCTGCAGTGTTTTCCATGTGCTACCCACCCCTCCTCTCCAGCATCCGGTCCAACTCAATTGGCAAGGCCGGTTTGCGTTCCCAGTTCAGCCCTGTTCAGGGATCGAGGGTTGAGGAAATAAATATTGTGCTCATCCTGCAACAAACTTCCAGTCTTCTGATTGGGGTTGCCAGCACATTATATTGATGTCCTAGGCTGTACAAAAATAAGCAGTCACCTAAAGCCATATTTTCAGCACTTGTCTGTACATACCTGAAACAGCAAATATAAATAGGAAGCATTTTAAATTGTGATCGAGGGCTGCCTGAATGATCCCTGACTGATAATTAAAGGGAACAAAGACAACAAAAAATCACATTACACATGAGTACATACTTTATTTATAATACTATTTTGTGTCAAGAGGAGGTCCTTGTAGGCTCTTTAAACAACACGTCTGGCATTTTTCACACGTCTGGAATTTTTCTTTTGGCAACCCTACTTCATATTCCTTTTCATGAAATGCATTCTCACACTATGGCAGTAAAAGTTAAATACAAATGTAAGGAATAGGCAGAGTGGGGAGCCAGGGGGTACTGGAGCCAGAACAAAAACTAAGCCCCTGTAACCCGTTTACAAAGGTATGTAAATATGCAAATGGTCTTTCAAATACTAGTGAAAAACTCGGATGCATGAGATAGGACTCCAAACACTGCCCAGCCGAGACCCCAGCAGCTCAAGCTGCAGCAGCCCGGGCTGAGACACACGAGGGGGGTCACTCTGAAGCCCTTTTAACCCTATTGGCGTGGCGCGCCTGACCATATCCATTCTCAGGGTGGACGCTGAGCATAATAAATAACTGGACAGAACAAAATACCATGTTTCTGAGTAAGACCCACAATCCCTTTCACATTACATTTACACTGTCCGATGATTGAACCATCACTCTTACTACATACAGTGAGTGAGAATTAAGAACTGGGTTGTATACAAAGAGGTTTTTCAGTTCATCTTGAATTTGTGCTTATTGTAAACAAAACGCGTTGTTTAACATTAGGTGGTTAATGGAAATCCAGCTGCATCAACAACAATCTAAACAGAAATGCACCGCGTTGAAGGCCAAAGCTCATTTAGAACCAACGGTTATTCCCGTAATTCTTAATTACGAGCCCTCTCTATTCAGATGGTGTGACCACAGTGCCACCTAGTGGACAGTGTCAAATGCAGGTAGGAGTACAAAAGCATCTGTAGCCTCCTTTTAACTTTACCGCCATTTTTGCACCATCCACTGGGTGGTGGTATTCTCACATTTTCTTTCCCCAGACACTTTGTTAATGGAGTGATAACTGATATGTCACGTTAACGGATGCTGGCAATATCTCAAACGTTCACTTCTTATGTAGTCTCGGCTCTTAGGAATCAAGGAACAGTTCTCAGGCATCGCGCACATGGACCCTTTTCTTTTCACTCCTTGATGTGGGGGGTAGGGGGCACGCTCCAGGAGGGTAACCACCACTCTCGTGAACTGGCCAGCTGGTCCGTCGGTACCCAGGCAGAGCAGATAGGTCAGCCGGGTGGCGTGCATCAAGATGTCCTTGCGGTTAGGAGTAGTCAGCTTGATGAGGTGATTCCTGGACAGCTGGGCCACTCACAAAGTGGGTCTCGACATCCCTCGATAGGTGGTTGCTTCCTGGGCAGTTGGAGTCCGGATTAGACTCCGTCTCGGTGAATGGAGCAGAGGGTCCTGTACCTAGGGCATTGGTGTGGCACACCTCTGGTAGATCCTGGTGCTTCCAAACTAGGAGGGGAGACAGGTTTGATACTACGGAGCTGGCGGACCACTTTTGGATCCGGTGCTGCGTCAGTCGCCGGGGAGCAGCAAGTCTGGAAATCAGTTTCTGCATGTTCGGTGCATGCGGACTGCAGGGGAGTAATACCTCTACTCAAAGGGAGTTCTTTGTCAAAGGCTGGAGGTGCTCCGGGGTTCTTGGAGGCCTCACAGTTGCAGGACGTGACAGCACACCACAACTGTAGTCTTTAAGGCATCAGGCAGGGTTTGGCGCCAATTTTCTGCAGCAGGACTTCAGACCTCGGGTCTGCAGCACTTCTTTGTCCTTATCTTCTTTGTGTCCATCAAATCTAAAGTTCAGGGTCCAGGGATGCCACCAAAATACTACATTTAGGGGCGTTAAAGGGGGTGACAGGTAGTAGCCAATGGGCTACCTACCTCTACTGTACTGCCAGAAGAACCCAGTTTCCCACAAAAGGGTAAATGGATGGATGAGTGGATAGAAGGAGGGATCGAAGAGTGGATAGAAGGAGGGATCGAAGAGTGGATAGAAGGAGGGATCGAAGGGTGGACGGCAAGTGAAAAGGATGGATGAATGAATGGATGGGTGAATGGGTGTATGGATTGATGGATGAGCTCAAGGGAAGATTGTTATTGTTATATGCATTTATAGCGCGCTCGGCTACTCCAGAGAGTGTCCCGGCGTGAAACCTGAGAGGATCATGTGCCAGAGTTTAAATCAAGAAGGTTTTCAGCTTTTTCTTAAAGGTCCGGGGATCTTGGATTCTGCGAAGAGCCAATGGCAATGGGTTCCACGCCAGAGCGGCTTTCCAGACAAGGGAGCATCCGCCAAGCCTTTGACGAAAGAACCGGGGGATCTGAGCCAGTAATTGGGAGAAGGAACGCAGCTGTCTCGCAGGGACATAAAAGGAGAACCTCTTTTGTAGATAACTGGGCCCCCGGCCATACAGGGCACTGTGGGCAATCAACAGGATTTTAAATTTAATCTGCACCTCCATAGGAAGCCAATTAAGGTAGCGCAGATGGAGGCACACACTACTCCTTCTGGGGAGGTCCAACAGGAGGCGGGCTGCTAAGTTCTGCACTACCTGGAGCTTGTTCAACAGATGGCCAGGGGTCCCAACATACAGCACATTAGCGTAGTCCAGACGGAAAAAATCAAAGCCCGAACCACGGGTGCCTTTACAGCCTTTGGAAGAAGAGAGAGAAACGTCCTCAGTGTTTTTAAAATGTCAAAGCAGGAGCCCGCCAACTTCCTAATCTGGGTTGCAACGGTTAAGTTCTCCTCAAACCATACACCCAGATTCTTTACGGCAATGTCCAACAAGCATGGCACGGGAAATCCAGCAGGCCACAGTAGCTCCCTGAAATTGGTCGGGAATTTACCATACAGAAGTATCTCGGATTTCTCCTCATTACACTTCAGCTGGGCCTGAGCCAGCCAGCGAAAGACCGAGATTAGGCAATGTTGGGCAGAAAAAACCTCTACATCATCACCATCCCAAGTAAACAGAAGCTGAGTGTCGTCCGCATAGGCAATCACCCTAGCCCCAACCTCCTCCGCTAAGTATATCAGCGGAGTGACATAGATGTTAAAGAGAAGGGAGCTAAGGGACGAACCTTGCGGGACACCAGTGGGCACTGGCCGAGGTACAGAGGTGCAAGGTGGAAGCCAGACCTGCTGCAACCGGTCAGCCAGGAAGAAGGTAAGCCAAACTAAGGTGAAAGCGGCAATGCCGATCTCCGAGAGGCAAGCAAGAAGTAGGGAGTGAGGCACCATATCAAATGCCGCCGATAGGTCCAGCAAAATCAAAGCTGCCCTCCCACCGGCATCCAAACACTCCTGTATTGCCTCAGAAACCTCCACCAGTGCAGCCTCTGTACTGTAGGAGGCTCGAAAGCAGACTGCGCAGGGTGCAACCAGCCAGCGCCTTTCACATAGTCAGTGAGTTAGCTCGTGACCACCTTCTCATAAACTTTAGCCAAACTTGGCAAAAGTGAGATTGGGCGGTAGTTTCCAGGGGAGAAGGGATTTAGTTAAGGCTTTTTTAAAAGAGGGAGAATTTTTGCCTGTTTTCAGGTGGCTGGCACCTGGGCCTCCAACAAGGAAGTATTAACAATATTGCTGACTTCTGGATTAATAATGTCCACAGCGGAGGCTAAAAGCCTAGCTGCACATGGATCAGCGGGCAAGCCAGATTTCAAACCCTTGAGAATTTTGAGAGTACAAGACGGCTCTACTAGAGAAAAAAAGTATAATTTATGGATAAGGCAGGCTGAGGACCGGGCAAAGGGAGGAAGAGCCAAGGGTCCAATAGTACAACCAGAAAAGGCCGCCTGGATAAACTGAATCTTGTCCAGAAAAAACTTAGCAAGAACAATGCACCAGGTCTCAGAGGCCAGCAGCGAGCAAATCTTGGCACAGGGAGCCACGAAACTTTGAACTATTGAAAATACTTCTTTCAAGTTGTTCGCCTGGTCAATGCGTGAAGAAAAATATTGGCTTTTGGCCCCAGCAATCGCCCAATAGTAGCTCTTTTGTTTGATTCTGAGAGCATGTTTCGTATGAGGGCAGTAGTTGTTGGAACGCCACACCCTCTCCAATACCTTACAATCATGTTTCAGTGATTGGAGCTCGGGCGAGAACCAGGGTTTGTAGGGGGTTTCCCTTGGAAGCCTAGGTGACCGTGTGAAAAAGAGAGCGCAGTCACAGAATTGGAAATCCACTCCGTAAACCCAGTCAGACTCCCTTCAAGGTTCTGCTGACGACAGGGCCGAGAGGAAGCCAAAGCACTAGTGAACTGAAGAGGGTCAATTTTGCAAAAAGCTGGTGGGAGATTGGACAGAGTTGGCAGATTCTGCTGCGAGGTTTCCCAAGAAAAGCAGACGAGAAAGTGGTCCGACCAAGAGACCGGGTGGGTCTAGTCCACCTGAGTAGGGAAGTTGGAGCAGATGGGTTCTGATATAGGACCACCTTGATGAGTGGGATGACAAACCCATTGTGAAAGTTGGGCCATATTGAGCGAGTCCAGAAAGTCACTGGAATCCCTGGTCTCTGACTGATCAAGATGGAGGTTAATGTCTCCTAAGACCAAGTAATGCGAAAAGCGAAGCGCCCGCTCCGTCACGGCATCGCTACAAGATTTGAGAAAAGTGCTGGCCGGACCATAAATAAGTGAGCCCACCAACGTAAAATGGGCCGAGAGATGTAGGATGAAATTCAAAACCTCCCTGTCGTCCCAAACGTTGGTGTCCTCCTTGTGAAGAGACACTTTTTCCTGTACAAAATAGCAACGCCACCACCCCTCCCTACCTTCCGGTCTAAGCGGGAGATCTTAAAGCCGGCCGGAGTGGCTAATGCAGCAATTAGATTGGAGGCATGGTCCAACCAAGTTTCCGTAATAAACAATAGATCCAAACCATTATCCAAAATCAAATCAAACGCATCGACATGATGCTTCCTAAGTGATCTCACGTTGATAAGGGCAGCCCGAGAACAGAGGGTCCCTGATACTTGACTAGGCGGATTCCTACCAGGAAATTCTAATATCGGCCTGAAGCCACATATGTCACAAACAAAGTCTGGTCAACAAGATGTTACTATACTGCCTTGTGGTAAACACAAAGGAGCCCGGAGCACTCTTAAGGACTTACCTGAGAGGGAGACCCTCTCACCCACTGCCAATTTCAATTGAGCAGCATGACTGGCCCTGGCCGCTGTCGGTGCACTGACAGGCGCAGATGGCTTGCCTTAGGCACGCTTTCGGCATGCCATCGGTGCGCGTCCGCTGGGCAAACGGGCAGTGGCCATTAAATAGGGTGGTGGAAGTCTGGTGTGCAGCGACTAGAGCTCTGACCGGGGAAAACACGTGGCACTAACAATATGGCCACTATAGGCAAGCGTTTCCTCGCAAAGTGCTAAGTGCAAGAATAGAAAGCAAGAAGGAGTTTAACACACTCCCAGTCCAATAGCAGCATGAAAAGTTTAACAAAAGAATGTAGCAGCCCCCACAGATAAAATCACAATATTTTTACAGTCAAAAGTTAAAACGTTCAATTAAAAACTCCAAAAACACAACCCTTCAGGCGTTGAAGATGGATGAGCAAAAGGATGGATGATTGAAAAGATGGATGGAAGGGGAAGATGAAAGAATGGATGACTGAGTGAAAGGATGGATGAGTGGATAGATGGATTATCAAGGAGGATGGATAATTGAAAGGAAAGATGGCTGAATGAAAGGGTGTAAATGAGGATGGATGAGTGAAAAGGAGGATGGATAGAGAGAAAGGGCGAATGGATGAGCAAAAAGGAAGATTTAAAGGATGGAAAGATGAAGGGATGGATGAAAGGGGTAGAGAACTGAAAGAATGAATGACTAGGTGAAAGGGCGGATGGACGGAATGGTGACAGATTGAATAGATGACAAAATGTGAAGGTGAAATGGTGGATATCAGCGGATGGATGAAAGGATGTAAGCATAACTGGATAGAGGCATGGATGAAAAACAAGCAAGCTCTCGGGGAGGGTTGCAAGGACTTGCTTGGTGCCGGAAGAACTTATTTACATTTTTGGGCTACTCCCTTGGTCCAAACTCACACGTCAGAGCACATCTTCATAATGAAGTATAGGCCACTTGATGTGCCCAGAATAGCTTTAGAGAATTCTATTTATTTTTTTAATTTTATATAGCGCGGACATGTCCCAAAGGCATCACAGCGCTTTATAACAAGCAGGATACAAGGGTTACAGCAGGTTACAATAATAGTAATTAAACTCGGGTGTTTACATCGGTGGGTGTGTGCAGGAGTTGTCACAAGAAACAGTTCCAGCAAATGAGCAGGAGAAATACACAGTTAAATCATGGATGTAGATGGTAGGGTCATATAAGGAGCCACGGTCAGATCGCAGTGGGGAGAGTACTTAAGTCCAGTCGAGGGTGAATTAACCAAGAATGAGGAGCTTGAGGTCCTTATTACAGGAAGGTGGTTAGATTGAGGCAGAGAGTTCCAGATTCTAGTGGAACTTCCAGAAGGCTTTAACATTGGGGAAGCTGCATTGTTCTGCCTTAGAGGAAGGACCTCATGAACATTGTGCGATAACACGAGAGGCTAGTTCTGATCCCTCCGAGACCCCTCCCTCAGAGGCCCAAGAAATGGGTTAGTGTTTACAATTTGCGCAGCCTTCTCTAGCCCATGCTTCTTCCTTCCTTACTTTCCCTCCTGCCTGATTCCCCCTCCTTATTTCAATGTACCTGCCTCTTTCCCCACTCCTCATCATTTTCTTGATCCCACTCCTTGAGGTCCCTGTGCCACTCTCAAAGCAGGGTGTCGTACCAGTCCTCCAGCGTGAGAGGGGCAATACATGTGGGGATGGAGCTACTGTTCAAGTGTGAGAACTGGCGCTGGGAAATACGTTTGGAGGAGTACCAAGTGAGTCAAGAAGGTATGACACACTGCTAAAGACTTAGAATCGGGACGTCTGGAAGACTCCTCTTATGACCGTATAAAATGTTATTTTATAAGTCTCAATCGCTCGGGACATCGTTAAGGATACTGGCCTAGTTATCAAATTCAATACAAAAACAGTTACAGAAAGAAAACGTCAGAGGCGAGCACCAGAATCTCACCTGGAGGTGGGTACTAAAAACATGACATCCTCATCAATAGCACCATGTACTGCTACGAACTTGGAGTTTGAGTCCATAGCACCATGTACTGCTAAGGATGCGGACTTTGCAGCCATAGCACCATGTCCTGCTATGAACGTGGCATTCGCTTCATAGTACCATGTACTGCTACGGACAAAGAGTTTGCGTCCATAGCACCATGTACTGCTATGAACGTGGCATTCGCTTCATAGTACCATGTACTGCTACGGACAAAGAGTTTGCGTCCATAGCACCATGTACTGCTATGAACGAGGCATTCGCTTCATAGTACCATGTACTGCTACAGACAAAGAGTTAGCAGCCATAGCACCATGTACTGCTATGG
The DNA here is from genome assembly GCF_964261635.1 of Lissotriton helveticus. Classification (NCBI taxonomy): domain Eukaryota; kingdom Metazoa; phylum Chordata; class Amphibia; order Caudata; family Salamandridae; genus Lissotriton; species Lissotriton helveticus. The sequence continues at coordinate 451,887,208 of NC_136072.1, read as the reverse complement.
ACGTGGCATTCGCTTCATAGTACCATGTACTGCTACGGACAAAGAGTTTGCGTCCAATGGCACAATGTTCTGCTGTGGACTTTGCAGCCATAGCACCATGTACTGCTATGAACGTGGCATTCGCTTCATAGTACCATGTACTGCTACGGACAAAGAGTTTGCATCCATAGCACCATGTACTGACTGCTATGGACGTGGCATTCGCTCCATAGTACCATGTACTGCTACGGACAAAGAGTTTGCATCCATAGCACCATGTACTGCTATGGACGTGGCATTCGCTTCATAGTACCATGTACTGCTACGGACAAAGAGTTTGCATCCATAGCACCATGTACTGACTGCTATGGACGTGGCATTCGCTTCATAGTACCATGTACTGCTACGGACAAAGAGTTTGCATCCATAGCACCATGTACTGCTATGGACGTGGCATTTGCTTCATAGTACCATGTACTGCTACAGACAAAGAGTTTGCATCCATAGCACCATGTACTGCTATGGACGTGGACTTTGCGTCCACAGCACCCAACAGCATAAGGAGGAGAGGTAGCCAATGAGCTGATGCAGCCACATGAACAAAACTGTTGTTTTAGATATATGACGATAATTGATCAACTGCTGCTTTTAAACACCCATAGAACAACATATATGTGTTCAGTTAGTTTGGAATGAGACCGTTTAGAAAAAGAATACAAGCTTGTTGACTATATAATATATAAAAAAAAAAGTTGTCCTGGGGTGCATAACCCCAGTTCATCCGTACCAGGCACAATGCTCATTTTCCAGATTTAAATCACCACATTTAGAGGTAAGAGGCAAATACATAAACACTCAAGTGTGTGACAACATCCTGCCCTCCGCTCAGCAACTATGAGGTAAAGGAATCTGTAAACAAAGGGTGCGAGGTGCCAAGTGAATAATAATATTACATAATTTAACAGAACGTGTATTTATAAAACGCACATTCACCACAAGGGCACCCCCGGAGCCGAAAAGAACAGATCTTCTTCTGTTTCCAACAGTGACCTAGGGCGTGGGCTCATGCTCAGAGGCACTCAGCATGTTCTTCCCAATGACAGATCAGAAAGTACTTCCTGGAAAAGCCAGCTCTTCAGATCCAAGTCATAAAGCTCCAACAAATGCCAGACAATATTTCCAAGAATGAAGTGTCTAACACCAAGAACTGAAACCATGATTTAAACGGTCCCCTTTAATAGGGTAGGGTACAAGATACTAGAGTGAACATGAGGGATGATACCATTGGCACAGAATGTGTGTATCATGAATAAGAGCATCATATGTTGAGAACCAGGCACGAGACTGGCACTGGGTTTTAAAAGCATCGTGGATCAATAGGGGCAATTGTAAACGTTATAAAAAAAAAAAAACTTCCACATAGCGGCGACATATGGCACCAAAAAAGGAAACATGTCCCTGCACACTGAAGGCACACAAAGTAAATGCCTGTAGTTTTTTTTTTAAGTGGCAGGACTAGTTCATCTTAAATCTGTATTCGACTATAAATAGAAGCCATTAAAATAGCATAACAGGACACACACATCAAGAATATAAAAAACAGCATATACTCAACGTAGATAAGAACAGTAAAAAAATAATAAAAAACAGCGGTCAAATACCCCGTTAAAAATGCCAATCCTAATGTTAAAATCCCCCAATAGCAACAACAAAGTTAATTAATCAGGTCTGGAGAGCCTCGATCTCAGTGCAGCTCTTAGAAAACAGGAGACACCAAAAATAACAGGTACATCAGGTAGGAGCTGAAGGAACATAAGAGCCGGACGAACTTGCAAACGATTCTGAGATTTCAGTAGCGGGCTAATAAACAATCTTCCGGGCACACTAACATATTTACAGAACATTAAGAAATGAAGGGTGTCAGCGACGACATATTGTGGCAGCCGCAGGGCCCCAGAGTACCAGACGGGCTCCATCCACTGGGAGATGACAGAAGGTGGTGCAATAGATTAAATCAGAATCTTGCCAAAAGAAACCTGTCCCTCTTGTTAGTTATAATTGATAGATATGGCTCCATTGCCTGCACTGTTTTTCATAGTGTAGGAGGCTGGCTTAGTATAAGGTGCACACTTATTTAAGTGTAGGAACTTGCACTTATCCAGACAACACTTGTGGTGGTTTTAGTGGTCTTAGCCAACCTTTGAAAGCTCTCTAAGTGGTACCTTTGGAGAGCAGCTTTCATGCTTAGTCCAGAAGGAGTGTTAAGCAGCTTGTTTTACCAGATCTAATCCTACAGTGTAGGTTAAACCACAAAGAACCACACAGTGTACATATAAACATGTCTATTTATTTCACAACACACATTAACATGTTGGCATATCTCCTACCCGGAGACATAAGCAAAAATGTCACACAATACTTAAATTGCAAATAGGTAAGTAAGCACAATATACAGTGTCTTCAGGGGGAGGCCAAACCATATACTAAAAAAAAATGCAATGCGAACTGCGACCAAAGTCGGGACTTAGACAAGGAGACTCGGGTGAGCTGAGGACACAAGGAACCACCCAAGGTAAGTATCCAGGAACCCGACAGAGGCTGTGTGCAGAGTGGAAACACAGCCGCATACTCAACAGAAGTCAATGGTTAAGTCTCAGTTTCAGTTGTGAAGAAGGACCTTTCCCAGTGGGTCCTGAATAAACCCAGCGGAAGACAGAAGGTTGGAGAGTCACCCCACCTGTGGACACCCCAGGAACGAGGATACCTACACCAGGGAAGCTGGGTGCGAAGTGACGTTTGAAACCGCTGTAGAACACAATGGAGGACTTCAGTGAAGATGCCACTGGCGAAGACTGTGCAAGAGTCCAGAGGAATTCAAGGGTGGTTTCTTGAAGAGAAGAACCTGCAAGCAGCGGAGACAGAGTCTATGTCACTCGGAGGTGACCAGGAGGCACGGAAGGGCAACGCCCACCAATGACGGACTGTTCAAAGGAGTTGACAGTGACATTCTCGCTGCAGCTGTGAGAACCAGGCAACGTTGAGGAAGACCAGGAGCCGATTATGAGCTGTCCCACATCGGAACTCGAGAACCAGGGGGTCGTGTCTGGTGGGAGCAACAACAAACAAGGCTTGGCAGCTGCAAAATGCGTGGAAAGAGAAGAAGGAGCAAGGTTGGACTGGTAAGGTCCAAGGGACTCACCACATGCAAGAGAGTCAGAGCAGGCCCCAAGAAAGCAGAGAAACCCACTGCAGCAAGAGAAGACCAAAGGCACAGGAGTTGCAAGAGGACCTGGAGCAGCTCACCAAAGATGAAGGCGCACGGTGCAGAGGATGCAGAGAGGACGCAGAGAGGACGCTGGTCTTGGCAGGAAGAGATGCTGGAGGCTGGTGCTTCTTGTAGCCTGAAGATCTCTGGTGTGCAGAGCCAACAAGCTTTGGCAACGGCAAGTCGAAGCAGTGCACAGGGGTTCAGTTCCAGGTGTTCCGACAAGGGATACTGGCCTCAAAACTGCAGAGGGGACAGGTCTGGCTTCGAGGGAGTTGCAGAACCACCACCTGTGTTGCTGAGCCTTTTGAAGTCTGTGGGACGTCAGGAGCAGCAGACCGATCAGCTTTGTTACAGTGCCTGCAGATGCAGGGGTGTGACTCCTTCACTCCAAGGGAGAATACTTTGTATGTCCTTGATGACACAGGTCTGTTGAAGATCCTGGAAGAAGTACATACACAGAAGACGAAGAAGACTTACAGAACACCAAGACCGGGAGCAGCAAGAGTGTTCTTTGGTGCAGTCTCGGTTCCAGGAGAAATCCAGAGAAGTCCAGTGTCCAGATGGTTTAAGAGTGACATGATTTCTGGCTTGAGTCTTGTCCCTCGACAAATCTGAGGACTCACCCACAGATAAGCCCTTTTATACCCCAAGAAAGGGGTTAGGATGACTATGGGGTCCCTCCCAGAGGAGGGGTTGGACAGAAGAGAGGCTACTCCTGTGTCTTTTGTCCAGTTTAGTTTCTAGAGCGGGAGCCAAGGGCTCCCAGAACTGGTTCCAACAGGAGCATGCAAGGAGGGTAGCAAACGTGCCCTTCAAAGCAGTCTTGTGGCGCTGGCAAGCACCCCCACCCCAGCCCAATACACTAAGTCCTGTCTGGGAGGAGGTCACACCTGCCTGTTACAGGAAACCAATTGTTCAACCTTCCCTTGCTCAAGCTCCGCTCAGCAGCAGGAGGAGGGCAGAATTGTGTCTGTAATCGGCTACACCACAAGCTTGCTGGCAGACCCTAGAAGGCTGTTATTGTGACTACTGGGTGCTTCCTGGAGGAGCCCGCCCAGTGCATGGAATCATACCTCCAATAAGTTTGATACCAAAAATGCCCAGGTTCAGCACAGCCACTATATAGTTAGCCATTGCATTGTGACGGATGGCCAATATTTGTAACAAAATGGCTGACCGCACTTACAAAGCCTGGAGAATCGACTCTGGAGTTTGTAGGGATGTCTTGCTCATGCAGGGACACCCACACACTTCTAAGCCAGCACCCTGCCTTCAGGATTGAAATGCCTGCCCTGGGGGTGCCGTATAGGTTTTAAGTGTAGTGACCTCAGATATAAGAGAACATCTATCTGTCGTAAGTGGTGCTGTCACCAGCTTACACAGCCTGCAAGGCAGACCTGTAGTCATAATTTCAGTTGTCTCTCATGGGTGGCATAATGAATGCTGCAGCCCATGGGAGACCCCTGGTGTACCTATGCCCTGGGTACCCTCAGTACCATATACTAGGGACTTGTAGCGGTTCACCGTAGCTAATTGGTGAGGTACAGAAGCACTTACCATGTCAAATTGAGGGAGGAAGCACAGTGACTGGGGTCCTGATTAGCAGGATCCCAGTCACACTAGTCCAAACCACACGGACACCAGGCAAACAGTGGGGGAACCATGCTAGAAGGATCCTACTTTCCTACAAATAGAATATGCCCTGCACCACAGTTTTAATCAGCTCTAGCTGTTCTCTTAGTACTTATGTTCTAAAAACTGGACCTTCACATATTCAGCTCCGGGGAGTGCAGGGATTGGGGGTTATTAAATGCATCTTCCCTGACCAGACTGACAAAGACAGCCTTCACATAATCAATCCAAATAAGTTTCTTCACCTGGTCAAGGGACAGTCAATCAGAAATAATCTGCCTGTTCAGCTGAGTGCCCTGTACAGCCCAGATCTTAATCCAACGTAACATGGGTCTGAAAGCAATTATGTCACCTATATATTGTATTCCTAGCTCATCATGGATAGAAAAGGCAGGAGTACTTTTTGGGACCTGCAACATGCATCTCAAAAACATGTTTTCAGCAGTCTCATTATTGTCAGTTCTGGTGTAACCACATACCTCACTGCCCTATAATGCCCTGAAGAAATATTTAGCTTGATAAATCTTAGCTAAAATGCTGGGTGGCCTAGTGCCTAACCTCTAGGCAAAACTGGCCACTGCCCTTGTTGCTCAAGCTCTCCTTTCCCCACCTCGTTAAGGGCTTCCCGTTTTTGTTTGAATCGAAGGTATGAGCAGACCAGAGCATTAGCCATCATTAGTGATCTTCCACCTTAAAAGTTTTTAAACTGGTGGAACAGGGCCAACTACCATAACATATGATTTTGTAAAGTTTAGAGCAAGATCAAAACTAGCCATAAAGGCAACAAATTAGTCCAACAATGGCTGCAATCCCACGGCCGTCTGTGACATGAGAACCACGCCATCGGTGTACAATAAAACCGGAAGCAATCTCATCCCCATCCTTAAACTATCCGCCTTCAGTGAGAGAAGGGCCTGTAACAACCCACTAATATAAAGTGTGAAGAAAAGGGGAGAGGATGCATGCCTGGCAAACACCCCTTCTAGTGCAGAAGGTCTGAGTCCAGTCCATGCCCTGAGAATATCGCACCAAAGCGGAGGTGCATGTGTGTAAATCTGATAAGAGAAACACAATGTTGAGATCCACCCCATTACAAGGAGCAGACATGAGGTCCACAAATGCCAATTGAAGTGATTACGGCCACGCAATAGAATTTATTTAGAATGAAATACAGATTTAAACATTTATCCATTGTCGATCTGCCCAGCCAAAAGCCACATTGCGCCTCAGAAAATATGTCGTTCTCATCTGCCCACAACATCAGCATATTCGAAACTACTCTCTCCAAGACTTTTACTGGGGCATCAATCAAAGAAATTGGTCAATAACACTAGGGGTTATCCTTGTCCCCCTTCTTAAAAACCCTGGGACTATTACGGCAGTGATCCAAGAGAGCGGTGCACACTCCCTTACATCAGTATTAAGAACCAGATCAAGGCATGGCCCAAAATATCAATGTCATCCTGAAAAAGATTTGGAGATATTCCATCAGGAACTGGGGCTTTATTACGGGATATAGCCCGGATACCCTGAGTAACTTCACCCAACGTGAAGACCAGATTTGGTCTACCCCCGCTAGACCATCCCAATCCTCCTTGCCTTCACAGAGCCCAAAATTTAAAAATTCTCTCCCCACTGTTGCTCCAAAATAGGACGGTGTATGGCTGGGCCAGGTGCATCAGAAAACCTGGCTTGTTTACCACCCTCCAGATAGTAAAACTCTCTTTGGTTTCCCAGGCTTGTGCTAGTTCATCCCACGCACTCTTGCATAAGATCAGTTTACAATTTGCAAGAGTCTTCTAAAATACCCTCCAACAGGAGGCAAAGTGATCCCTATCTCTGGGAACCTGCTTTAGAGCAGGCCTTCAATTGGCGGAGTCCAGTGTAGCTGTTACAATCTAACTATTTTGGTTCCTGTGAGGGAGTACTTATCACAGGAACGCTGAGTAGTGCAGACACATGTGCAATATCAGAAAATGACAACAAAACTGACCTACTAGGAGAGCATAAACCGAAACATTTGGCAATCTTTTGCCTACACCCCACAAAAAGAGACACTTTAAACTGTGTAAGGTCCACCTGAGACCATTTGAGGCTCCTACCTAGATCAGAAAGAAAGAGCACGCCTTGTGCCTCCGTCAGAGTGCCAACACCACCATTTAATCCTCCAACGTCTAACAGCAGGGGGTTGTGATCGTTAATAGGGCTGTGAACTATATTGAATCTAGAGATAAACAGAAACAAAGGAGCTGGCACAAAAATAAAATCTGTTATAGCGCTAATGTCCCTCCCTCTAATACATGGTTTGGAGTACTTTACTAACTTCTCTATAGCAAAGACAACGTTATGAGTGTTTTATCATAGACTAGTTGGGGTACGCTAGAGAGCCCAGCCGCAAGATGGCCGCCACTTTGCAAGGCTCTGCAGGCTGGATTAAATATCCGTCATTTATCCGCCTTCACAGGCTGAATAGGTAACGACCAGCTGGCGGAGGTGACCCCACATCATCTGGTGTACAGGTGGAGCCCACCATGTTCCGGAGTGGGCGAGGGAGCTGGTGAGGTAGAGCGCGGTTGCCGCCTCGGTCTGCTGTCCTAATTCGGGCAAGTCGGGCCATGACAAATTGGGCATACCCCATCAGTGGCGGCATTGGAGGAAAGGAGATCGCTGGTGACCGACGCAGGGGGCCCTGTGAGAGGAGCTGCCACCTGCGGCAGCTGTTTGTGGAGGAGCTGCGGGCGTGCTTGGGCACGGCTTCTGGGGTCTTGACGAAAGAGTGAAGCAGTGGGGCAGCCCGTGGTGTGCAGGGTCACAATGGCTATATGCTTGAAGGAACCATGAGCCGGCCGGAAAGGAGGTGGCGGCCGCGGCCACCCAGCAAGCAGGTTCCTGTATTAAAGTAAAGGACAGTGAGCATCCCGACACACAGCGCAGAGGTCATCGTTTCCTATTTGCACAGGATGAGGGCAGATGGATGCGTTGGGATGGGGCTGGAGCAGTGGAAGCCCAGGATGGCGGCACTTGAGTCCCTTGTGACAGGGGCGTTGCTCCAGCAGCGGGAGCCGTGGAGGTGTCCGGTTGCAGCATCAAGGGCACGTCTAATGAGTGTTTGAGGGGTGCGGCCTAGCGGCTGGCGGCGCCAGATGTGCTGCCTGACCTGGACTGCACTGTATGAGGGTCCCGGTGCACACCTTCTTTTGTTTCCAATTCTGTTAAGTTAATCCTATTATTCTCTTTGTCGCGTGCAATCCCGGTTGACGTGGACAGCCCTGCCACGTAACTTCAATGAAACGCACTGTGTGAGGGAGTGATTCCACTCCTCGCCGGGTGCACAGCTTAGCCAGGCATCACAAAATATGCCACCAAATTAGTCATTCATTACTTCTTCTTTATTTTTCATCACAGTTATCAACTTTTAATGGATATGAACAAAACTTACATGTGCTACCGTGGCGCAGAAGGCGGCTTGGATTAGCATTTCTGCCTCATTTAGAATATAGCCAAAGTGTAAGCGTTCCTCCTTGTGACAGAAGCAAACATATGTAAGAAGAAGAAGAATGAAACTAAAAGTTGATAACTGTGATGAAAAATAAAGAAGAAGTAATGAATGACTAATTTGGTGGCATATTTTGTGATGCCTGGCTAAGCTGTGCACCCGGCGAGGAGTGGAATCACTCCCTCACACAGTGCGTTCTGCCTGACCTGGAGCCAACTGGAAACGACCAGAAGGAAGGAGGCGGCTGCGGACAAACCAGAAGAGGAAGCAGGTCTGTGGCTCGGCTGGTGGCAGCGAGTGGGCCCGGGGGTCCGCGGGGTGACCTCGCTGTTCAGCTGAGTGGGAGGAGATAAACAGGTAAGCCACCCCCCAGCCGTAGCGGAGGAGACTGGGGAGTGCAGGATTTGGACCCATGCGGAATCAGGGCCTTTGGAGAGGGGGCTCCGCCTAGAGCAATAGTGTGGAGCCAGCGGGCCCTGCTCACTAAAGCAGTGTATCATACACTACGCAATTGTAGGCTCCAAAGGTGTGGCATTGGGGCCCCCCGGTTGCGCTTGAAAAGCGGGGTTAATCTACAAGACTAGCTGCTCAGGACTGGGGAAGAGAGAAGCGCAGGTGTCATCGTAAGCTTGGTGGGTCACCATTCACTCACCCCTAATATACCATACATGATAGGCGCCGCAGATAAGCTCCTTCACACTGTTTCCAAACTGACTATGTGGCAAGGAGAACGTTTGCTCTGAGCGCTCCCACGTGATTCCTATTAACATGGGGAAAACTGACACCCGTCAATCTTAGTTGATCTTTGGCCAGCATAAGCCAGCTTGGGAAGCGGCAACCCTGCTGGAGGATGGGCACCCATTAGGTTGCAAAGGATCCTCCCAGTAGCCCAACATTAGGGAAATGTTCAGAGACCTTAAGCAGTTACTAAGGGCCATAAATAGCAAAATCGACTCCCTAGCAGATATATTTGACCGCTTAAAAGAAAAGGTGTCCAGTCATGATGAAAAGTTGGAACAACGGACTACAGTAGTGGAAGAGGAAGGGAACACAACAAGGGAGAAACTGCTACGCATGGAAAAAGTGCTTGAAGTAATCCACCACAAAACGAGGACTTGGAAGCCATGTCAAGGCGGAACAATAGGAGACTTGTGTCAATTCCGGAGTCCACAGCCATGACCCGTGTTGAAGATTATGTGGAGCAAATGCTGCATGCCCTGTTTTGGGTGTCGCTGTCCAGTGTCTGCATAGTGGAGCAGGCTAATAGATCGTGGGGCACACGGCTTCCGCTGGGTGCAGATGCTAGGCCCATCATTGCCCGCCTCCTCACCTATAGAGGCAGGGGTGTTGTGCTTAGGCTGGCACAGGCTCAGCAAACAGTATCCTACCAAGGGAACATGGTGTTGTTCTACCTGAATTCACATTAGCTGAACAGGCAGAGAGGCTTTACTTTCTGCCAGTGAAACAGTCTCTTCAAAAGACCAACACCAAATAATCTCTAGTTTATCCCGCAAATTTGTGCTTCTTCAATACTGGCAAAACATCCAATTTTACTGACCCGAAGGCCACTGCCAGGTTTGTAAGAGGCCTCCAACCAGCAAAGTTGGATACTCAACCGGAGCAGAAAGAGGATGAAAATAGCCGCACAAGTGACAATGATTTAGCTAGCTGGATGATGGTTGGGAGCTGGGTGGAGCTTTGTGCTTATAACCGACTGGCAAGAGCTGGGTACCTAGTGGTTCCCCTCAGGGATGGTTCCTAAGTTTTACCATGTTGTTAGCCGTAGAAGGATCTGTTTGGAGTGAGGGTCTTTACCCAGCCTGTTTGAGGGGTTGTATTGGGTGTGGGTGGATGTTGGGTAAGCGTAGTCTGCCAGTCCTACTGTATGCAGACGATGCTGTCCTAATGGTGAGGACAGCAAGGGGTCTACAACTCTTGCTGTGCTCCTTTGAACATTTCATGGAGAACTTGGACCCGTTTGTCAATCATAGTAAATCATTTCTAATGCAGGTGGTTCCTCAAACCGCTAAGCCCTACACATTTAGGGTAGAGACCATGCCGATCTCCAAGACAGACGTTTTTTCATACCCGGAAGTAGTGTTAGATGACACCCTGAGTTGGCGCCCTTTGATTATAATAATAAATAATAATACTGATGCTTATAAAGCGCGAACAGCTACCTCTCAATGAGGTGTCCCGGCGCTAACGAGTATTTCAGCATTAAGCAAAAGTCATGAAGAAATTATTAGGTTTTCTGCATAAAGAGCCAGGTTTTTAGGAGCTTCTTAAAGCTGGCTTCTGTCGTAGCAGATTGGATGGCAGAGGGCAAGGTGTTCCAGAGTTTCGCCGTACCAGCAGAAAAGGACCTGCCCCCGAGTCTGGCTTTTCTAACTCGTGGGACAGTAAGCTTAAGCAAAGAGTTAGATCGCAGCTGTCGCTCTTGATGGTAACGGGGAAGTCTGAGTTTTAAGTACTTAGGACAGGTCCCTTTTAGTGCTCTGAACGCCAAGGTGAGCACTTTGAATTTTATTCTGTTTGCCACTGGAAGCCAATGTAGTTCGTGCAGATGCGGAGAGACATGATGCCTAAGGGGGATACGTTTTATCAGTCTCGCAGCCCAATTCTGCACGATCTGCAGGCGTTGCACCAGAAATTTGGGCAGACCAAGGTAGAGGCCATTTGAGTAGTCTAGTCGGGATGTGACTGTCGCATGGACTACCATTTTGCGACACTCGACTGGTAGAAAAGACAGAAATTTTCGGAGGTTTCTGAGTTTGTGCAGGCATCCGGCGGTAACCTGCTGTATGTGAGGGGAGAAAGAGAGATTCTCATCCCAACTTACTCCCAAATTTTTTGCATGGGTTCCGGGTGATGGTGCTGGACCCATTTCAGGAGGCCACCACAGGTCGGGGGGGATGTGTATTTTTTCCAAAAAATAGCACCTCCGTTTTGCTTGCATTCAATTTTAGTTTGTTTGCATTCATCCAGCTAGCCACATCTCGAAGACATCCCCTAATTTTGCTAAAGGCTGCCTCCGACGTATCTGCATAGGGGAAGACTAATTGCGTATCATCTGCATACGAAATTGCCTTGACCCCCCCATTTGGCAATCAGCGTAAAAAGTGGGGCCAAATAGACATTAAACAGCAGCGGGCTGAGAAAGGGGATGTTGCTAGAGCAACTGAAGCTTTTTATATTCCGCATCTAGACTGGGTGTAAACCGATTAGGGAACTTTTTCAGATCTACAGAGTAGAATGTATCTCAAACGTCATGGAGTGAGATATAGGGCTACATTGGGCAGAATGCACTGCAAATTGTTGAAAATACTTACCTGAGACGCATACTCTGCTTACCGCAGAGAATCCCATTGTATGTAGCACATGAAGAATTGGGGATGGCCTTCCTGCCAGACATGTTGGCTTTTCGCCCCTTAGCTTTGTGGATGAAAATTTGGAACAAGAAGAAAAGTGCCCTTAGTAAGGATATTTTAAGGGACTGTCTTTCCCTTGACCACCGTTAAAGTATGATGGAGAATGTTTGGTAGTCTGGGCAGGGAACATTTATTTGAGAATCTGGAGCCAATCTGTAGTAGGGATCTAACTTGGGTAAAAGAGTGTTTTTTCAAAGAACGTATTTGATCCAGAAAAGAAGTGGAGTTGAGAAAGCCCAGTGTGTGTAGGTATATTTCACCAAAAACTGTCATCTATTGAACCTTATCTTTTATGTTTTAAAAGTAGTCACAACGACTTGACCTATTTCATTATCTTTTGGCCCATCTGCTTGATGCATATAGAGGGGAGTGTCTCATACCCTGTGGCTGCGATGGTAAGTCTCCACAGGATATGATGCACTTATTATTCTTTTGTAGTTTTTAGGAGGCTCCAAGAAAGCCTTTTATCATCCCTATTCTTAAAAAAGAAAGTTTTAAGCAGGTCAGACCTGGTTTTATCTTTTTACAACTTCTTTCAAGCTACTCAGTATTGTACGTGCTTAGCTTTCGAAGGGCCACTATCAGGCTTAGGTCAAGTTGTTTTCAACCCTGATGGAGATCCCTTAGTTACTACATCAAAATGGATAGGGTTTTAATATGGTTCATGCTTATAACTGTTTTACAGGGCTGTTTGGGGATTGTGTTACCTTCTTTGATATAGTTTTTATCATTAATTCTGTATTTTATGGTGTTTTGATGATGTTATTCCTCATTATGGATCCATTGTTCTGATATATGGTGCTTGCCTTCTTAACTTTGTAATTATGGGCACATGCTGGTCTTATAGCACTGTCATTTTGTACACATGATGGAGCTTTTTATCTGCGTTTGCTTGACATTTATGGTTTTCACAGTAAAAACCGAAGTATAATGATGATTAGGTTGTTAATTTTGACTAATTTTCTTTCCATTGATCTTTCCCAGACTCTGTTCTTTCTCTCTTTTCTGACTGCCTTCTCTTTTCTTGCAGTCACTGGGGGCATCTCGAGCATAAGAGGTGAACTGAAGCCACGTACATGGCTGTATGAGCTCCCGCTTTAACATGATTGAAAGTGATTACTTGGAGCATTCGCTGCCTGAATGATAGGCTCAAGCCGAGATTGGTAGCCGCTCATCTGTGTCGGCATGGCGTGGATGTCTGCTTTTTACAAGAATTGAATTTGACTGAACACACCAGCATGCTCTTGCGAGCGGGGTGGATTGGAGAAAACATGTGGCGTGCTACTCAAACTCTGCAAGGGGTTTGCTATCCTCATTAAGAAGGGCTTGCCCTGGTGCACACGAGTAACTTTATGTGATAAACAAGGAAGAGATGTGATGTTGGCCGGCATGCTTGGGGGGCACCGGCTTAGGCTCACATCCATCTACGGCCCCACAGTGAGCGATCCTGACTTTTTTGCTGAGATTTGGAGATTATTTGACTCTGGGTCCTAGTGCACTTTTCTGGGGAGGGGATTATAATGTGGTCCTTCACCCTCGAAGAGATGGGTCGGGCGGACCCCGGCGCCCTAATCCAAGGGCGGTGGTGCAACTCCACTCCGTTATGGCAGACAATAAGCTGGTAGATATCAGGAGCAGGAATGGAGACATGCAGGAGGGTACATGTGTCACTGCTGCTGGTCCCTCTTGGTCGTGAATTGCTTACTGGCACGCCTCCGGGGACATGGAATCTTGGGTCTCCGCTGCCACTCACTTGCCTAGAACTATCTCTGACCATTCTCCGGTACTCATTGAGCTCGCCATGCCGGAGTGCCTCTGTCGGGCATTCAGTTGGTGGTTGCTGCCCAGGGCCTTGCATGACCAGATGTTCCGGGAGGCCATCAGAACTAAAAGAGTGGAGTATTTTTAATTTTATGTAGGCACCGTTTAATCCTCCTCGTTATTGTGGGAGGTGTTCGAGACTGTCATAAGGAAAAATGCATTGCAAAACAGACAGGGGTTATGCAGACGCTTAGAAGAGATTTGCATCACATTGAGGAGGTGGTACATGGCCTTGAGCCTAATTTCTTTGGCACTAACAGTATATCAGTGTTGAGCCGCATAAGAGGCAAGATCGATGATTTTGAAGAGGCAGTACTGAGGCTCACTATCTTGGCAGGAAGACGAGCGCTAGGAAGTAGGGGGAGGGAGAGCTGGCAGGCACAACTCTACCTGGTCTTCTTAGAAAATCCAGGGCAAGTGATTATATTGCAGAACTCCGCATGTCCAAGAACGTGGCAGTTGTGGGCAAGGAAGCAGTGCAGGAGGAAATCTCTTTCTAGTCCTCTCTTTATGATGTGATGCAGCTGCAAGCCCCTCCAGATCTTGATACCTTTTTTAATTCAATACAGCTGCTCTGGCTTGGTGACGGGCACCAACTTTTCTAGATGAGCCCTTCACTGAGCAGGAGGTGATCCAGGTAATAAGAGCTCTCCCAGGAGATGAAGCCCTTGGCCTGGATGGCCTGTCAGCAGCGTTTTATAAGAAATTCACATTATTACTGGACCCGCATCATATAAATATTTATGGGGAGTCACTGGAGAGGGATGAGCTGCCCCCGTCGCTCATGGAAGCACTTATCATTACAATCTTGAAGCCAGATAAGGACCGAAGAGCTGTGAATCATACAGGCCGCTGTCCATGATTAATGTGTACAATAAAATCTTGGCCGAACGAATTGCTTCGCGGATCCTTCCCCTGCTGCCTCTCATAATGCAGCCAGACTAATCTGGTTTTGTCCTGGGCAGAGACAAAATGCCTAACCTGTAAACCCTTTTTGCCACACTCCAGGAGGTAGACCCTGTGCTGGAGGCGCCATGGCCATAACTAGTTACGCTGCTGGCATGCCTGGGGTTAAGTCCTAAATTCATCCAATTGATCAATCTCCTCTACTCAAAGACTACCGCGAGGCTCTGGATTAATGGGGTGGTCACCACCATCACCCCCCTCCAATTCAGGTCTCCCGGGGGACAAAGCAGGTATGCCTGCTCTCCCCAATCCTCTTCGCCATAGCCATGAAGCCTTTGGCGGCTCGCCTTAGGTAGCACCATGCCCACCAAGGCCTGGCTTTATAAAAATAAAAAACATGAACTAGTTAATATTAAGTTGACCCAGATGACAATTCAAAAGACTTAACGAGCAGATTTAGTTAACTCTTTCATACAGAGTTGCACATTTGCTTTGCACTTCTTCCTGCACATCTTTATATATTTAAAATGGAATGCGACTAAAGGTCTAGTAGTACCGGGATATCCTATGGGATTATTTATTTTCACCTTTCCTCGCCATATTTAAAAAAAATAAAAAAACAATTGAAGTAAGAAATGCAACCAGAGTAAAAATCTTAAAATATAGCTTCTCTAAATGTACCTTGATCCAATCAATACTTATATGTATACAAATACACAGCGATATATCTGAAACTGGTATTGGTTTACCTTCAAACTTTGTTTAAAAATCCCAAAATGGCGCTGGCAGTTTGAGACACATTGCAATGCTCTGACAAGCAGCCCACACAGCTGTGAGGAATCGCTTTTCCCTAACTGCAGATTTCAACTCCCCAAGCCCAGAGGAACCTAAAGCAGAACAAGCACACACTCGCAACATTAACCACAATGAACAATAAATTCTAAATGGGGCGGATCCAGCATTCTGTACTTTTTTTGCAGTTGTCCTTCATCTGACAACTCTAAGTCAACCTCTCAGTTTCCTTGTATGTTTCCAATCAAACTCCCTATCAGCAACGTCTAATAACACTAGAATAATTAAAAACATGACAATCTAGAGGGAAAATGAGAAAGCAAACACCATGGCAAAACATTCAGTATTGACGTCTGACTTTAAATAAGCAATTTGTATATCAATCACATGAAATAGTCTATTTCTTTCCCTATTCCTGTGTGACTTTAACCATCTTTACAAGGATTCTACCTCCAATTGCAAAGGATCTCACCGTTTGAGTCAGGAAACCTAAGCTCACCAAACTACTAAGAATCTAGTTTTAAGGATTAAGCACGACAAACAAGTTCTTGGTATTAGCCAAACTTTCAACAGTGTATACTAAAAGTAGTTTTCCCAACACCTTCTTTCCAGCATCCTATATGTAGCTTGGAGTCAACCATATATAATATGGAAACTTATAGGAAATCGGAGACCTCTTTTTTATAACACACTTTATTAAATGTTTTACTTATCTTTGTTCTGTAAAAACAGAATGAATACAGCCATTCATAGAAAAATTATCAGTGCATTACAGATAGTATCATGAATCATACATCAATCGATCATTGAGTAATGTCTATCTGTTGACAACATACGCCCACGGCACAGGTTGTACTGAATGTATAGTTTGACAAGAGTATTTGATATAATGAGATCATATATAAATGGTTGTATAATAACACAACATTCCAACTTCATTGCCCCCCATAGGAAATTAGAGACCTGATGCATATATATATACATAAATTACAAAGGAAAGTTGATGGCAGACCTCCAACATCACGGGAGGGGGGTGGGTCATAAAACCGACACCTTCTGCCACTATCGAAAATGAACTGAGCATCTAATGCATTGGCTATGTCTCACAGTCTATATTGAAGGACAGTGTATTGAATACCTGTGGGAATGCTGGGACTATCCATAAATTATATCTTTCTTTATTGATCATCAAATTTAGATGGTATCTCTAGCATGTTGTGCAGGATAGCACAACATAGAACCGAATGGTTAATCTTTAGAGAGTGCCACAGGACTTCAAAGAGCCTAAGTACCAGTTTAACCCTTTTTTGAGCAATTTGGTCTTCTCCAATCTGTAATGTCTGCTGCACAGGCACAGGTTAACAAGGTAAAGTAGGAAACCCACAGGTATGTATGGGGTAGTTGCACATGCAGATGAAGGCATGCTTTTGGCATTTAATGGCTCCATACTGTCGCTGCCAAAAGTGCTAAGTGGGTGTGGTTTACATTAGAAATTTAGAAACTGCATCATGACGGACCATTCTATGACTTTAAAGAAAGGCATATTTGCTAAGGATATTTTATGGTATAATTCAGAGTATGTCTTACATTTAAGTATCAAACTAACCCACAACTGTTTGAAGTTAAGAGGCAATTAAAGAAAGAAAATTTTGCACGTCAAAAAGAAAACGTATTCTTTTTTATGGTCGTCAGAGTAGTCTGGGGTCTAACTGCATTGAACATTTTTATCTATCTCGGCTTGCATTACAAGGCTGTACAACAGAAAACACTAATTACAACATCTATCAAGAATGTTAATTTTTAAAGACCTTTCTACGTTACTCACAGGACATACCAGTCAAAGAGGGATCTCTGCAACATATACAACACAGTGAAACAACAAAACTCAGACTTTCAATAAGTTGAAATAGAAATGTGCGAAAGACATAGGAGAATACAGTGAGGAAGATTGGCGAGATGTACTCCAGGCAAGTGGCCACATTCAAAGTCTTCCATAGGGTATACTATAAAAGAACGCAAATGCAAATATTTGGACACTTCGAAACTGGTACAGGTCTAAGAAATTGAGAAAAGGAAGGCAAGTTCTTTCATACAATAAGGCAGTTCCCATTAATAAAACAATCCTGGAATAAGGTATTCGAAGAAATACACAAAGTAGTGGGTACCTACAGAGCAATATTCCACAGTACAACATCATTCGGGTTCTAGGAAGAAATGAAGGTTTAAGAAACAAAAAGCTGTTGCAATGTGACCCTCGAGGTTTCTAGATGAGACAATGCACAAAACTGCAGTAACCCTTTAGTCAATGCTATTTGAGAAGTAGAGGAAAACCTTATCTGCTGTATGGAAGTAGAAATAACCATCTAAGTAAACAGCAGCTGAGCCAAAAAGTTTGAAAAAGTATGAGGACCATTGTGTAGAGACTTCGGGTTTGCTCAAGAATGTAGTGTTCTAACCATGGAAGATAAACATATTTGTAATCGGACGTAAAAGTTTGGATATCTGCACTATGTTGACATATCATTGTATTTTCAGATCAAGTGAAATCCAACAAAATTGATGACACTCAATTGTGAGTGAATAACTTATTTTTGTCCGTCGATATGGTAAAACAGAAAATACACAACCCTCATTAAATTATTTTTGAAATAAACGTTCTGTTTTTTAATTTTTTTTTTAAAGGTTTATATAGCACTAACTAGACCCAAAGACATAGGGTATCAGAGCGCTTTACATAGCACCAGTTTCATTACATGAGGACACATTCATTTTGCAACAGTATGGTGAAAATATCTTTAGGTAAGCTAGGGATTGGTCTTACTCTGGTCCATCTTTAAGATTTTCAACAGAGCACTTCCATTCGCAAAAACAAATTATGTGTTAAATACAGCTCATACCATTCCTGAAGTTTTCGGCATTGGGCTATCAAACCAAATTACGCACACTTTTTAGAACTTACCAGATTCCTATTTTCTTGTTGATTATATCAGCAGTCACACGTTCTGTCCGATAAGGAAGATCCTACAATTACAGGTGAAATCAATTACAGAACTTGAAAAGTTCAGAATACCTTCTTCCATAAAGCTCACAATAAATTCTTTCTCATCTTCATACATTGGACCAGAGCAGACATCAGACACAAGTGAGCAGAAGAAATAGAGACGGTTTTAATTTGGATGAATAGCGTTATGTTCAGTTAGGGCAGTATGTTTATAATACTGTGATTCATTTTCACTTTTTGTTTTGATTGGTTATTAAGTTAATACAGTTTATTATTTTCAAGGATAAAATAAGAAGTAAAGACGTTGCTAACAGGAACTATTTTTGGCTCAAATGAAATTTGTGTGCCACTTCGCAAGCGTGAAGATCTAAACTGTTTACAGATTTTCTATAATAATGATTTGAAACACATTTATTAGACTTGATGAAATATCTTGGCTTATATATGCTTTATTTCGACAGCTCGTATCATAAAAGCTATTAAAACACCATTTTGAATTAAAAAAGATATAAAAGTGAACAATTCATACAGCAGCATATTACAGATAAATATAAGCGATCCATCCTAGTACGCAACTGCAACCAGGTTCCAATATGCAGTTTCACAGGCCAACGACAAAAACAATTAATACACATAGAATAATAAAAACATACATTAAACACATTATAAATAAGGGGGAAGAAACATTACAATACTTCCTAGTGTGGTGCCTCTTCTGTTGGACCCAAATTGCAATCCCCGGAAATCCAGGAATTATGAGATATGGATTAGGGTTCCTGGGTTGTAGTAACTGCATAGGACTTTGCACAGTGAAAGAAAATGTGTATGCAGATAAGCAACGACTATTTTAAAATTAACCTAGTTGGGGTAAATGGATTATGTAAATACAAATCGGGACATGTTTTGAAATGAACTGGGATGGTATAGTCAGAAGAAAACAGCTTGAAAGTGAAATTTGGGATCTGCATATGAAAAAAACATTTTCCAGAAGAAAATTAATTATGGATTGCCAACACATTGTTTAATCAACTATTTTCCCTTTTTATTAAGCTACTGGATCTAAATACATTGAATAATTCAGAATTTCTTTAATTATTTTGAACTAATATGCAATTATATGTAGTAAAAATACGGAAGGATTAATTTGGAATAATTATTAAGTATTTCTTCCACTTCTTTAGCAATCATGTGACAGGAAGGGGGTGTCCATTTGAAGATATTAATTTACTTAAAAACATGGTGGCCAAATGTGAGCATGGCTCTTGCCCAACCAAAAAGGGTCTTTGTTGACGATACTATTTGTGTGATCAAGTAAAACCTATGGATATAGCCACTATTTCCTAAGTAGTGCATCTGTTTTTTCATTGCAAAATCACGATTAGTAACGGAATTTGGTGGCTAACTTCTCACAAAGCTGGGCACCCGCTACGGTTAGGAGCTTCACTAGTGATGTTATCAATGATGTCGCTGAACATGTAACGAATGATGTAATATGTGATGTGATGTACTGCATGGCGAGGGCACTTGTTATAGTTACAGAGCTTGAGTTACAGTTACTTCAGTTAACTATAAATGACTGACTTTCAGTGTTTTTTTAGCTTAAAATGTTACATTAGAACTGACCTCACCCAACTATAACATCACTTAAACCTTTTTTAGTGAATTTCTGAGTTTTTCTTACATTTAATGTGAAATATTATTAGTTAACCTAACTATAACTTAAAAAATGTTTCATTTGTGTGTTTTTTTAAGGTTTAGTCAGCCATTATTCCCACAGAACCCAGAATATTGTCTTGACAAGGGATCACCACATTAATACATACAGACAAGCCTATTTGCTTTGTCAAGGGATCACTAGTGTTCGCATTTACCATAAAAACAAATAGAATCCATTATTGATTATTTGGAAGAAGTGCTGCAATATGCATCAATAAACGTGTAACTAAAGCATTTGTCTTTTAAATACCTGTAAACAAGTATCAAAATCTTTCTTTAACAATCCTCAGGGCAGTTAATGCAGGTCTAGAAATAATCACAATAGGTCCCTGATTTCCTAAACTGAAGAGCAAATCTTCAGCCTTAGGTATAATTTAAAAATATATAAAAACGTCCTGGGGTCATGCTCTATTGAACCCAGGAAACACCAGATTAATTGTATTAATTTTTAAGGGGCGGTTGCAAGCCTTGTAGTCCCGACAAGGCTTTAAAAACATGTTGGCGGTGTCCCCGTCTTGACTGGGGCACAACAAAGTTAATCAAAATCTGAAAATTTGCCCAGAAAGGGCAATATGGGGCACTCCTTGCCAGGAGTAGTGAATAATAAATTAGCAGCTCCGGCTGTTCATTAATTCATTTTTTGCCAGCAGCCCGCCACTCCTCTCCTGTTGTAATTTGGCAGCGATTGGGTTAGCATTAGCAGAAGCCATCCTGTATGTAGAGGTTATCTTAGCCGTTTTGTGGAATCAATTTTGTATTTCTGGCAGCATCTTGTTTGCCATGTGCTACCACGTGCCTGCCATGTGCTCTGTCCTACCTTGCTATTGTCTGCTCTTGGAATCTGCCTAGAGACAGGTTATATTTAGTTTCTTCTGCTGTGCACATGCTCAGTTGAGCATGCAGCTGTCCTTGCAGCTGCTGTTAGTCTGTAACTGTCAGGATGTGTTCACCAGAATTAGCAACTGTTAGCTCCTCCCACTTGTTGACTGTGCATTTTCTGTATGACCTTATATGTACCTAAAACCTTCTTCTTGTACTGGTACCGCCTTCTTTTGAGCCCCTGTGTGGGTATAAAAGGACCAAGCTCCTTCCATTCTGTGTGCTACTTCATACATTACCAAAGGGTGCTGTGTGAATGTAGTTCCACCTCATGAGGTTTAGTAAATCTTGTATTTTCTATTCCAGTTTCTGTGCCAACTTCTAACCTATTGGTCTGAGGACTCTGTGCAGAGAAGGGCGAACCACTAGCACTGGTAGGCCTTGCTGAGGCCCACTACTACACTCCCCACCCCCCCCCCCACATTGTGGGTGCCTGGGCCTGCCATTACAGTTGGCAGCTGCTTGGGGGAGGTCCATGACGCCCCTGCCAGTGCCCTTCCTGAGTGCCAGTGGGTGCTGGCAATTCTTAATTTTGTGGGTGCCCACCCGGGACACCCACCACATTAAAGAGCCCCAGGGGGTTGGACGCATTGATGCTTGCTTTTGTTTCTTTTCTGGCCGAGCAGGAGCAAACTATGTTTAGGTGAGTACAGGCAGGGAATTGGGTTTCTGTTCCATGCCTGTGCTCTCCCAGGAAGGAAGAAACAATGTTATGAGGGATGGGTTCCTCGGGACACTGGCTCACATCAAGCCCTGGGAGCCTTCTATGGCTCGGGGAGGGGGCAGCGCACACCCCTTCCTCCAAAAACCAATATATTTAATTACTGAGGGGCCGTGGGATGGGGTCCCTAGGGTAATTAAATTACTCAGGTCTCATGCCCCTCTCTAGTTATTATTATTGCGCCATCCCAGAGAGGGGAAGGATTTAAAAAGGGCAGGTTTGCTCAGAATAATGTTTTTTTTTTTTAACACAGTCAATTTTGTTTTCTGTTTTGGTCCATAGTTGGCACACCCTGGGGACTCACGGGGACTCCCCCACACCCCATAAAGCATTGATGGACATACCCTGCCCCTCTATATATTCTTTGCATTACTTTTTCAGGGCACAGAGACTGAGTCCCTGAGTCCTAAAATGGCTACCAAACATATTTGCTGATGTGAGGCAGCCAATCACATCTATATCTTTGGATCTGCTGATTCCGCGTTAGTACCACTGCCTGATATAGCTATACATTTTGAGTATTAATTTCTGAAAAACAACTGAACGAATTCACACCACATCACAAAAAGCATGATTTCTGGGTAAATATATAACTTTCTGCCATAATTGGTATAATTTTGTCAGCCGTTTTGGCTGTAGCTGTGTTTAAAGTTCAAGGGAAATTGCTTGAGGATAATGCGATTCTGGACCGCTTTTTTCTCAGCCCCTGCTTGACGGATCACCCAGAAACTTTCCAGAAAGGAGCTAGGGTGGATAAAACTTTTTCTATGTAAAGTTTTTTGAAGAGTCCTCAAACGGCGGCAAAGTTATTCGCAAACCAAAAAAATCTACTTCCTATGGAAACACAGTCCTAACTATAACTACACAGTAGCGACCACAAGTGAGTAATATATATATATATATATATATATATATATATTCACTGAAAAAAACATAGGTTTTAGGGGTGTCATAGTTAGCTGGACATTTCACTCGTACAAAACCATTGAAATTCCTCCGTTATAGTTAGTTCTGCTAACTATAACTCGCGCATCCGCAATCCACTGCTGATGATGTCACATATTACATCATTCATGACATGGTCAGTGACATCACTGCTGAATTCACTGATGACATCTCAAATGACATCACTGATTAGATCATCCAGTGAATGTGGTTTGGTTCTTATTTAATATGTAATATATATATATATATTTATAATTTATTTATTTGCCGCATCATTGGAGTAAAATTGTTGTTTTGGACCATGATCCGGCCCCTATGCTGAGCACCAGTAGTGGAGCGCAAAACAGGGTTTGAAGGACAATATATATATATATATATATATATATATATATCACACAAAAAGGTCCCCAGAGGTAGGATCGCACTCCGCAGCAGATAAGTTTGCACAAAACTCTTCTCTTAGGCATGTGGCTTCCCTTCCCCACACATTGTCCACAGACCTGACGCGTTTCAAAGCTTCTTGCTTCTCTTCAGAGGCCGGTAACTGACAAGACATTTTGTAAGGCTGCTCCGTGTCCCAGCTGGAATGCTATTAAGTGATTGCACAGTTTGAATGCTTTCAATGATTGCACAGCTTCCGGTGTGCTCCCGTTAGGGAATTGGTTTCCAGTTGCATCTTGGGAGTTGGAGTCTTTGAAGCCTAATTTTCACCCTCCATTGGGTTTGTCCGCAGTACCACAAGTAAGGACACTTTATTTTAAGCCCTCCATTAGGCTCCGGATGAGACTACACATGCCTTTAGTTCAATACCTGCTGTGCCCATCAGAACGTGACGTTACACTTCTGCGAGACCGTTCCATTGCTCTTCGGCGGTGCGTGATCCTCGCGGCCTGGAAGCGCCGCGTACATGTCACACAAAAAGGTCCCCAGAGGTAGGATCGCACTCCGCAGCAGATAAGTTTGCACAAAACTCTTCTCTTAGGCATGTGGCTTCCCTTCCCCACACATTGTCCACAGACCTGACGCGTTTCAAAGCTTCTTGCTTCTCTTCAGAGGCCGGTAACTGACAAGACATTTTGTAAGGCTGCTCCGTGTCCCAGCTGGAATGCTATTAAGTGATTGCACAGTTTGAATGCTTTCAATGATTGCACAGCTTCCGGTGTGCTCCCGTTAGGGAATTGGTTTCCAGTTGCATCTTGGGAGTTGGAGTCTTTGAAGCCTAATTTTCACCCTCCATTGGGTTTGTCCGCAGTACCACAAGTAAGGACACTTTATTTTAAGCCCTCCATTAGGCTCCGGATGAGACTACACATGCCTTTAGTTCAATACCTGCTGTGCCCATCAGAACGTGACGTTACACTTCTGCGAGACCGTTCCATTGCTCTTCGGCGGTGCGTGATCCTCGCGGCCTGGAAGCGCCGCGTACATGTCACACAAAAAGGTCCCCAGAGGTAGGATCGCACTCCGCAGCAGATAAGTTTGCACAAAACTCTTCTCTTAGGCATGTGGCTTCCCTTCCCCACACATTGTCCACAGACCTGACGCGTTTCAAAGCTTCTTGCTTCTCTTCAGAGGCCGGTAACTGACAAGACATTTTGTAAGGCTGCTCCGTGTCCCAGCTGGAATGCTATTAAGTGATTGCACAGTTTGAATGCTTTCAATGATTGCACAGCTTCCGGTGTGCTCCCGTTAGGGAATTGGTTTCCAGTTGCATCTTGGGAGTTGGAGTCTTTGAAGCCTAATTTTCACCCTCCATTGGGTTTGTCCGCAGTACCACAAGTAAGGACACTTTATTTTAAGCCCTCCATTAGGCTCCGGATGAGACTACACATGCCTTTAGTTCAATACCTGCTGTGCCCATCAGAACGTGACGTTACACTTCTGCGAGACCGTTCCATTGCTCTTCGGCGGTGCGTGATCCTCGCGGCCTGGAAGCGCCGCGTACATGTCACACAAAAAGGTCCCCAGAGGTAGGATCGCACTCCGCAGCAGATAAGTTTGCACAAAACTCTTCTCTTAGGCATGTGGCTTCCCTTCCCCACACATTGTCCACAGACCTGACGCGTTTCAAAGCTTCTTGCTTCTCTTCAGAGGCCGGTAACTGACAAGACATTTTGTAAGGCTGCTCCGTGTCCCAGCTGGAATGCTATTAAGTGATTGCACAGTTTGAATGCTTTCAATGATTGCACAGCTTCCGGTGTGCTCCCGTTAGGGAATTGGTTTCCAGTTGCATCTTGGGAGTTGGAGTCTTTGAAGCCTAATTTTCACCCTCCATTGGGTTTGTCCGCAGTACCACAAGTAAGGACACTTTATTTTAAGCCCTCCATTAGGCTCCGGATGAGACTACACATGCCTTTAGTTCAATACCTGCTGTGCCCATCAGAACGTGACGTTACACTTCTGCGAGACCGTTCCATTGCTCTTCGGCGGTGCGTGATCCTCGCGGCCTGGAAGCGCCGCGTACATGTCACACAAAAAGGTCCCCAGAGGTAGGATCGCACTCCGCAGCAGATAAGTTTGCACAAAACTCTTCTCTTAGGCATGTGGCTTCCCTTCCCCACACATTGTCCACAGACCTGACGCGTTTCAAAGCTTCTTGCTTCTCTTCAGAGGCCGGTAACTGACAAGACATTTTGTAAGGCTGCTCCGTGTCCCAGCTGGAATGCTATTAAGTGATTGCACAGTTTGAATGCTTTCAATGATTGCACAGCTTCCGGTGTGCTCCCGTTAGGGAATTGGTTTCCAGTTGCATCTTGGGAGTTGGAGTCTTTGAAGCCTAATTTTCACCCTCCATTGGGTTTGTCCGCAGTACCACAAGTAAGGACACTTTATTTTAAGCCCTCCATTAGGCTCCGGATGAGACTACACATGCCTTTAGTTCAATACCTGCTGTGCCCATCAGAACGTGACGTTACACTTCTGCGAGACCGTTCCATTGCTCTTCGGCGGTGCGTGATCCTCGCGGCCTGGAAGCGCCGCGTACATGTCACACAAAAAGGTCCCCAGAGGTAGGATCGCACTCCGCAGCAGATAAGTTTGCACAAAACTCTTCTCTTAGGCATGTGGCTTCCCTTCCCCACACATTGTCCACAGACCTGACGCGTTTCAAAGCTTCTTGCTTCTCTTCAGAGGCCGGTAACTGACAAGACATTTTGTAAGGCTGCTCCGTGTCCCAGCTGGAATGCTATTAAGTGATTGCACAGTTTGAATGCTTTCAATGATTGCACAGCTTCCGGTGTGCTCCCGTTAGGGAATTGGTTTCCAGTTGCATCTTGGGAGTTGGAGTCTTTGAAGCCTAATTTTCACCCTCCATTGGGTTTGTCCGCAGTACCACAAGTAAGGACACTTTATTTTAAGCCCTCCATTAGGCTCCGGATGAGACTACACATGCCTTTAGTTCAATACCTGCTGTGCCCATCAGAACGTGACGTTACACTTCTGCGAGACCGTTCCATTGCTCTTCGGCGGTGCGTGATCCTCGCGGCCTGGAAGCGCCGCGTACATGTCACACAAAAAGGTCCCCAGAGGTAGGATCGCACTCCGCAGCAGATAAGTTTGCACAAAACTCTTCTCTTAGGCATGTGGCTTCCCTTCCCCACACATTGTCCACAGACCTGACGCGTTTCAAAGCTTCTTGCTTCTCTTCAGAGGCCGGTAACTGACAAGACATTTTGTAAGGCTGCTCCGTGTCCCAGCTGGAATGCTATTAAGTGATTGCACAGTTTGAATGCTTTCAATGATTGCACAGCTTCCGGTGTGCTCCCGTTAGGGAATTGGTTTCCAGTTGCATCTTGGGAGTTGGAGTCTTTGAAGCCTAATTTTCACCCTCCATTGGGTTTGTCCGCAGTACCACAAGTAAGGACACTTTATTTTAAGCCCTCCATTAGGCTCCGGATGAGACTACACATGCCTTTAGTTCAATACCTGCTGTGCCCATCAGAACGTGACGTTACACTTCTGCGAGACCGTTCCATTGCTCTTCGGCGGTGCGTGATCCTCGCGGCCTGGAAGCGCCGCGTACATGTCACACAAATGTGTGGGGAAGGGAAGCCACATGCCTAAGAGAAGAGTTTTGTGCAAACTTATCTGCTGCGGAGTGCGATCCTACCTCTGGGGACCTTTTTGTGTGACATGTACGCGGCGCTTCCAGGCCGCGAGGATCACGCACCGCCGAAGAGCAATGGAACGGTCTCGCAGAAGTGTAACGTCACGTTCTGATGGGCACAGCAGGTATTGAACTAAAGGCATGTGTAGTCTCATCCGGAGCCTAATGGAGGGCTTAAAATAAAGTGTCCTTACTTGTGGTACTGCGGACAAACCCAATGGAGGGTGAAAATTAGGCTTCAAAGACTCCAACTCCCAAGATGCAACTGGAAACCAATTCCCTAACGGGAGCACACCGGAAGCTGTGCAATCATTGAAAGCATTCAAACTGTGCAATCACTTAATAGCATTCCAGCTGGGACACGGAGCAGCCTTACAAAATGTCTTGTCAGTTACCGGCCTCTGAAGAGAAGCAAGAAGCTTTGAAACGCGTCAGGTCTGTGGACAATGTGTGGGGAAGGGAAGCCACATGCCTAAGAGAAGAGTTTTGTGCAAACTTATCTGCTGCGGAGTGCGATCCTACCTCTGGGGACCTTTTTGTGTGACATGTACGCGGCGCTTCCAGGCCGCGAGGATCACGCACCGCCGAAGAGCAATGGAACGGTCTCGCAGAAGTGTAACGTCACGTTCTGATGGGCACAGCAGGTATTGAACTAAAGGCATGTGTAGTCTCATCCGGAGCCTAATGGAGGGCTTAAAATAAAGTGTCCTTACTTGTGGTACTGCGGACAAACCCAATGGAGGGTGAAAATTAGGCTTCAAAGACTCCAACTCCCAAGATGCAACTGGAAACCAATTCCCTAACGGGAGCACACCGGAAGCTGTGCAATCATTGAAAGCATTCAAACTGTGCAATCACTTAATAGCATTCCAGCTGGGACACGGAGCAGCCTTACAAAATGTCTTGTCAGTTACCGGCCTCTGAAGAGAAGCAAGAAGCTTTGAAACGCGTCAGGTCTGTGGACAATGTGTGGGGAAGGGAAGCCACATGCCTAAGAGAAGAGTTTTGTGCAAACTTATCTGCTGCGGAGTGCGATCCTACCTCTGGGGACCTTTTTGTGTGACATGTACGCGGCGCTTCCAGGCCGCGAGGATCACGCACCGCCGAAGAGCAATGGAACGGTCTCGCAGAAGTGTAACGTCACGTTCTGATGGGCACAGCAGGTATTGAACTAAAGGCATGTGTAGTCTCATCCGGAGCCTAATGGAGGGCTTAAAATAAAGTGTCCTTACTTGTGGTACTGCGGACAAACCCAATGGAGGGTGAAAATTAGGCTTCAAAGACTCCAACTCCCAAGATGCAACTGGAAACCAATTCCCTAACGGGAGCACACCGGAAGCTGTGCAATCATTGAAAGCATTCAAACTGTGCAATCACTTAATAGCACTCCAGCTGGGACACGGAGCAGCCTTACAAAATGTCTTGTCAGTTACCGGCCTCTGAAGAGAAGCAAGAAGCTTTGAAACGCGTCAGGTCTGTGGACAATGTGTGGGGAAGGGAAGCCACATGCCTAAGAGAAGAGTTTTGTGCAAACTTATCTGCTGCGGAGTGCGATCCTACCTCTGGGGACCTTTTTGTGTGACATGTACGCGGCGCTTCCAGGCCGCGAGGATCACGCACCGCCGAAGAGCAATGGAACGGTCTCGCAGAAGTGTAACGTCACGTTCTGATGGGCACAGCAGGTATTGAACTAAAGGCATGTGTAGTCTCATCCGGAGCCTAATGGAGGGCTTAAAATAAAGTGTCCTTACTTGTGGTACTGCGGACAAACCCAATGGAGGGTGAAAATTAGGCTTCAAAGACTCCAACTCCCAAGATGCAACTGGAAACCAATTCCCTAACGGGAGCACACCGGAAGCTGTGCAATCATTGAAAGCATTCAAACTGTGCAATCACTTAATAGCATTCCAGCTGGGACACGGAGCAGCCTTACAAAATGTCTTGTCAGTTACCGGCCTCTGAAGAGAAGCAAGAAGCTTTGAAACGCGTCAGGTCTGTGGACAATGTGTGGGGAAGGGAAGCCACATGCCTAAGAGAAGAGTTTTGTGCAAACTTATCTGCTGCGGAGTGCGATCCTACCTCTGGGGACCTTTTTGTGTGACATGTACGCGGCGCTTCCAGGCCGCGAGGATCACGCACCGCCGAAGAGCAATGGAACGGTCTCGCAGAAGTGTAACGTCACGTTCTGATGGGCACAGCAGGTATTGAACTAAAGGCATGTGTAGTCTCATCCGGAGCCTAATGGAGGGCTTAAAATAAAGTGTCCTTACTTGTGGTACTGCGGACAAACCCAATGGAGGGTGAAAATTAGGCTTCAAAGACTCCAACTCCCAAGATGCAACTGGAAACCAATTCCCTAACGGGAGCACACCGGAAGCTGTGCAATCATTGAAAGCATTCAAACTGTGCAATCACTTAATAGCATTCCAGCTGGGACACGGAGCAGCCTTACAAAATGTCTTGTCAGTTACCGGCCTCTGAAGAGAAGCAAGAAGCTTTGAAACGCGTCAGGTCTGTGGACAATGTGTGGGGAAGGGAAGCCACATGCCTAAGAGAAGAGTTTTGTGCAAACTTATCTGCTGCGGAGTGCGATCCTACCTCTGGGGACCTTTTTGTGTGACATGTACGCGGCGCTTCCAGGCCGCGAGGATCACGCACCGCCGAAGAGCAATGGAACGGTCTCGCAGAAGTGTAACGTCACGTTCTGATGGGCACAGCAGGTATTGAACTAAAGGCATGTGTAGTCTCATCCGGAGCCTAATGGAGGGCTTAAAATAAAGTGTCCTTACTTGTGGTACTGCGGACAAACCCAATGGAGGGTGAAAATTAGGCTTCAAAGACTCCAACTCCCAAGATGCAACTGGAAACCAATTCCCTAACGGGAGCACACCGGAAGCTGTGCAATCATTGAAAGCATTCAAACTGTGCAATCACTTAATAGCATTCCAGCTGGGACACGGAGCAGCCTTACAAAATGTCTTGTCAGTTACCGGCCTCTGAAGAGAAGCAAGAAGCTTTGAAACGCGTCAGGTCTGTGGACAATGTGTGGGGAAGGGAAGCCACATGCCTAAGAGAAGAGTTTTGTGCAAACTTATCTGCTGCGGAGTGCGATCCTACCTCTGGGGACCTTTTTGTGTGACATGTACGCGGCGCTTCCAGGCCGCGAGGATCACGCACCGCCGAAGAGCAATGGAACGGTCTCGCAGAAGTGTAACGTCACGTTCTGATGGGCACAGCAGGTATTGAACTAAAGGCATGTGTAGTCTCATCCGGAGCCTAATGGAGGGCTTAAAATAAAGTGTCCTTACTTGTGGTACTGCGGACAAACCCAATGGAGGGTGAAAATTAGGCTTCAAAGACTCCAACTCCCAAGATGCAACTGGAAACCAATTCCCTAACGGGAGCACACCGGAAGCTGTGCAATCATTGAAAGCATTCAAACTGTGCAATCACTTAATAGCATTCCAGCTGGGACACGGAGCAGCCTTACAAAATGTCTTGTCAGTTACCGGCCTCTGAAGAGAAGCAAGAAGCTTTGAAACGCGTCAGGTCTGTGGACAATGTGTGGGGAAGGGAAGCCACATGCCTAAGAGAAGAGTTTTGTGCAAACTTATCTGCTGCGGAGTGCGATCCTACCTCTGGGGACCTTTTTGTGTGATATATATATATATATATATATATATATATATATATATATATATATATATATATATATATGTATATATATATATATATATATATATATATACATATATACATATACATATATATACGCTCCTGAGGTTACCACACTAGCAGGAAAGCACCAGAACAACAGGAAGGTTCACCTCTAAACCTTTAATTTGCGGTACAGGCGAGTAAAGCATGCAGGTAAGTTTAAACAGTTCCAGCGCTTTGCCTGACGCGTTTCGAATGTCTCTTCATCAGAGGCGTCGCGTGGAAAACGTGCTGCGGTGGACACACCCCCATAGATATGCTCGCATCAGTATTGGTGCTTTATGGGAGATATAGTCCGTTATCCCTTCGTGAATCGAGGCACTTTTATATCTGCTATATTTCAAGGCTCTGAATGTAAGCGTATATATAGAGCGCACTGATACTCAGGAGTGTCCTGGCGCTGTACTCATACCACTAGGGAACCCATCCTGGCTTTTCCCCGTGAAATGTCCACTCCTGGGCATCCCCGGGGTGCAACCAGGCATCCCCAGCGCTGTAGGGGGCCGTTGTGGAGACTAAGCAAGCTATTGCCCAGAGTTGCAGCGTGGGACTCGTGCTCAGAGTAGGCACCAAGGCGAGAAATCAGGTCCGAGGAATTATGAGCCCAAGAACCGCCAAGATCACCGAGATCAGCCGAGGCGGGATTTGAACCCTGGTCCCGGGCCAGGCCTCTACACCAGGGACTGCTGCTCTAAGCAGTGAGCCACACTTCTCCACTTCTCCAATGAGCCCCCCTGCTTGCCTGCTCGTCTTTATCCTCTGCCTGTTGCTCCACCATAGGATAGGTGTATCCACATCCTCAGCGGCCTCCAGTTTTAACAGGGTGGTGCTCTGCCAGCGGCTGGGCTGCCGCTTTAACATCAACGCTCCTGAGGTTACCACACTAGCAGGAAAGCACCCGAACAACAGGAAGGTTCACCTCTAAACCTTTAATTTGCGGTACAGGCGAGTAAAGCATGCAGGTAAGTTTAAACAGTTCCAGCGCTTTGCCTGACGCGTTTCGAATGTCTCTTCATCAGAGGCGTCGTGTGGAAAACGTGCTGCGGTGGACACACCCCCATAGATATGCTCGCATCAGTATTGGTGCTTTATGGGAGATATAGTCCGTTATCCCTTCGTGAATCGAGGCACTTTTATATCTGCTATATTTCAAGGCTCTGAATGAGCCCCCCCGCTTGCCTGCTCGTCTTTATCCTCTGCCTGTTGCTCCACCATAGGATAGGTGTATCCACATCCTCAGCGGCCTCCAGTTTTAACAGGGTGGTGCTCTCCCAGCGGCTGGGCTGCCGCTTTAACATCAACGCTCCTGAGGTTACCACACTAGCAGGAAAGCACCCGAACAACAGGAAGGTTCACCTCTAAACCTTTAATTTGCGGTACAGGCGAGTAAAGCATGCAGGTAAGTTTAAACAGTTCCAGTGCTTTGCCTGACGCGGAGGTATGGGAGATATAGTCCGTTATCCCTTCGTGAATCGAGGCACTTTTATATCTGCTATATTTCAAGGCTCTGAATGAGCCCCCCCGCTTGCCTGCTCGTCATTCGAAACGCGTCAGGCAAAGCGCTGGAACTGTTTAAACTTACCTGCATGCTTTACTCGCCTGTACCGCAAATTAAAGGTTTAGAGGTGAACCTTCCTGTTGTTCGGGTGCTTTCCTGCTAGTGTGGTAACCTCAGGAGCGTTGATGTTAAAGCGGCAGCCCAGCCGCTGGGAGAGCACCACCCTGTTAAAACTGGAGGCCGCTGAGGATGTGGATACACCTATCCTATGGTGGAGCAACAGGCAGAGGATAAAGACGAGCAGGCAAGCGGGGGGGCTCATTCAGAGCCTTGAAATATAGCAGATATAAAGGTGCCTCGATTCACGAAGGGATAACGGACTATATCTCCCATAAAGCACCAATACTGATGCGAGCATATCTATGGGGGTGTGTCCACCGCAGCACGTTTTCCACGCGACGCCTCTGATGAAGAGACATTCAAAACGCGTCAGGCAAAGCGCTGGAACTGTTTAAACTTACCGGCATGCTTTACTCGCCTGTACCGCAAATTAAAGGTTTAGAGGTGAACCTTCCTGTTGTTCGGGTGCTTTCCTGCTAGTGTGGTAACCTCAGGAGCGTTGATATATATATATATTCACTGAAAAAACCATAGGTTATAGACCATATATAGTTAGGAATTAGCATTTACAAAACCTTGAAAATTCACTGAAAAAACCATAGGTTATAGACCATATATAGTTAGGAATTAGCATTTAAAAAACCTTATTTTACTCACACAAAACCATTGAAATTCCATATATAGTTAGTTGCACTAACTATATATCGCGCACCTGCAATCCACTGCTGATGATGTCACATATTACATCATTCATGACATGGTCAGTGACATCACTGATGACATCACTGATGACATCTCAAATGACATCACTGATGACATCACTGATGACATCTCATTTGACATCATTCTTGTGCTAATACGATAAACCTCTTCAGACTCTAATATAACCTTAGATGCACTCAGTGTATACAGACACTCACACACTGTCACTCATCCATGGAGTTACTCACACACCTAGTCAGTCATGCAAAGAAACAATCTCACCTCCATTTCTTCAACTATACAGTTATACACACCTTACTTATTCAAACATATACTAACACATATTTACTCTCTTATACAATCCCTGATACAAGTTCACAATGATCCATACAACCACTCACACATTCAGTGGCTCTCATGCACAGTTATTTATATATGCCAACTCTCACATGTACTGTGTTTTACATATGTACTTACTATGACATGTAGCATTGAGATATCCATTCACTCATCAATACACTCATGCACACAGTCAACTGCCCATGTAGCTGTTTCCACATGCACTCTTGAACTCATACACCTAGTGAATCAACTGCTCACACATCTATGCACAGAGTCACACACCTCCCAGCCACCCCCACACAAACTCAATCTCCCATACAAATACTTGGGCAACCAATCAATAACACATATAGCCTCTCGTATAGCTAATGATCAACACATGCAGCAGTTTACATCACAACAGACATAATGATGCACAAATTAAGACAGTTTAGTCACTAACCCATGCATTCAGTGAGACACATTTAATCACTCACTCATACAGTCAGTCACGCACCTACTAAATCCTTCATCCAGACACTTATACATCCACTCATTCTTCAATATGTAAGACATATTTTAACTTTACAGAAACATACAGTCACTGGATGTTGTCATCAGTGATGTCATCAGTGATGTCATTTGAGATGTCATCAGTGATGTCATCAGTGATGTCACTGACCATGTCATGAATGATGTAATATGTGACATCATCAGCAGTGGATTGCAGGTGCGCGATATATAGTTAGTGCAACTAACTATATATGGAATTTCAATGGTTTTGTGTGAGTAAAATAAGGTTTTTTAAATGCTAATTCCTAACTATATATGGTCTATAACCTATGGTTTTTTCAGTGAATTTTCAAGGTTTTGTAAATGCTAATTCCTAACTATATATGGTCTATAACCTATGGTTTTTTCAGTGAATTTCAATGGTTTTTTAATAGCAAATATCATAAGCTGTCGAATGTCAAGTACGTGGTAAGTGAAAACATTTTCGTGTTTATGCACACTGATCTGCTTTGAATGGTGCCCCCCCCCCTCATTTCTATTAGGAGTACTCTCTCTTTGCAGATAGTGAAAGGTAGTTAACGCAGGTCTTTGCCCCCATTGTAATCCGTCGTGCCTGCTTCTCTCTCCATTTGATTCATTGTTATCCAAGTATTTACTGTTTTAGAATTAGTTCTCTTTGGTTCATTCTCTATTTACAAACAAACACAGAGTCGCAATACTCTGTTTAGTCTTTGCAGATAACGAAAAATCGTGTAAAAAAAAAGAAAAAGAATCGAGCAAAATCAGTAGGCCACTAATGGGATCTCTTTTTGACCTCGCAAAAATAGAAACATTAGGAACAACCCCTCATGACAAATACAAAACTAGTGAGATGAACTGAACTCCACACAATGATGGCTGCAAAACAGCTCGGCTCCGCCACCCACCCCGCCCAAAATAACGATAAAGAACGGCTGCCATGATTGGTTGCGGAATGACCACGACGGAGCTACGAAATGGTGCTGCTCTCATGCTAACCCCAGCTTCAGTCTGAAACATCCAGAAACACTGTAGACTACCAATTCGATCAGTTCCGGTAGCGCCCCAATGTAACCCGGTAGAGAAGAACTAGCCCTCCCCTCTTTGACTGATGGTTCTTGTTGCCTGTCCCTTCTGTTGTCATTTAACAGAACTATTTAGCCTGCTGAAAGGGGTTGTGTTCCGACCGCTGGTTGGTGGAGACATTTTGACTATATTCTGTACCTGCGTTGTCGCGTAATGCGTCATATGACGCGCCGCGTTAGCGCATCCGGAAGTCATCCGGGGCGCGCAGCGCGTAACGTAAGCATAACAAGTCATGTGACTTGTTAATAAAACTTTTCATTGGTTCATTTTACTTTTCTTATTGTAATGATGAAAGGCTTGATCATATGACCTAAAAATTACGCTTTTCATTACTTCCGAACATTATTTTTTCTTAAATATATGTTATAATGTTCCAGGCTAATGTACTTTCCCGGAAATTTTACAACTGTCCTGCAAGTAAAATATATTCTTTTTTCGAGAAAAAGAGCGTTTCTTCGTCCCATGACGGAGCCGTTGAGCAAAAGAGGGTCGACCTGCTGTCTTAGTCGCCGATACGCCTGAATATGAGATTCTTATCGATCACTTTATATTGCAGGAATAGAAAACACAACAGCCCTTGACCATTTATCTTTACTGCGTTCCTTCGTATTATACCTTTTACCCTTCATGTAATTGGTCTGCTTTATTTCACTTGCCTTTTAATGATTCTAAAACAGTGACTATTATTAAAAACTTTACCAATGTATATACTACTACCATGTTTTCTTTTAAAAACCTTTATTGTGAAAATTTCATTATACAAATACGAGCCTATAACCACGTGGGCCGGCCACGGAGCAAACTGTAATCGTATATGATGAATAGACATTTACACTGTAGAGGAACGTAACGGGCGGGCCATTAGGTTGCAAGAACTAAGGTGTCTAACAGTTACGGAATCGGTGGACGTACATTTTATAATTAAAATACGACAGGGCCAGTTACAATAAAATTATCTAGATATACATTTGCGGGCAAGTACCATGGGTGACGTTAATTCGAACTTTCAACAGTACAGTAATCAATAACACATCAGAACTTAATATCAATAGGGATGTCGAAATATTCAATCAATTCTCGTCCCCGCCCGCCATGTGCTTCAAAACTGCATACGTATCTCGTGATTTCAAGGTTCTGCAACCAGTACACAACAAGGAGTTACGAGTCCCATTTATTCTGGCGCCATTTTGGGCGAGGACGGGCAGGTCCAGGATATAGTCAAAATGTCTCTACCAACCATCGACTATGATGATGTTCATATGCTGTATTTATTAGAGTAACACTCAGATGTCCACATGAAATAAATTTGCCACAATCTAAACATGTCATTTTAATCTTTCCAAAGTTCTTCTAAATATTTGGGACCGTTTCCCTTGCCTCTGAAGCTCTCAGTGCCACTTCTTTGATGAATGTACTAGCAGGTCAGGGGTTCTCCTCCAAATCTCTCTTTTATGCAGCACTATAATTAATTGTTGCCACCTCTCCATATGACGATGCATGGTATAGTTACCACAACTATATTTTTTTTCGGTTCCTCTAGAGAGTTCATCGTGGCAGATGAAGCGTGTAACGTACCGGGCATTTACCTTTTTTTGCATGTACAGGAAAGGAAAAAAAAATCGAGCGTCCGAGTTCTAAGGTGTCCCAGGGCCATTTTAGTGGACCAGGCCCAAATCCAAAGAACAGGCCGCCATTTTGAGAGTCCTGTTGCAGCCGCCTGTCGCTGTAGCATCAAGAGCAGCCGAAACTCAGCTGAATGGCAACTGAAACGGTAAAGGGGCGCCCCACTACAGCAGACGAGCCAGGCCCAAATCCAAAGAACTGCTATCTCACAGGCTAATGGGGCGACCCACGCCGAGTTTCAGCATTGTAGGATGACCACACAAG
Organism: Lissotriton helveticus; assembly: GCF_964261635.1. Classification (NCBI taxonomy): domain Eukaryota; kingdom Metazoa; phylum Chordata; class Amphibia; order Caudata; family Salamandridae; genus Lissotriton; species Lissotriton helveticus. Next base: position 451,850,654 of record NC_136072.1, on the reverse strand, counting down.
TACAGCAACTTGCTAGACATCACCTCGGTGCCATCCGGATCTCGGCGCCCCACTGCAGATGAAGTGCCTCTCAACTATGAAACCACCACGGTGACATCCGGATCTTGGCGCGTTGTGCTGCCTTCGGCCTATTCGCACATCGGTCCGCTACTGACGCCATCTCACAGGCTAATGGGGTGACCCACGCCGAGTTTCAGCATTGTAGGATGACCACAGCAACTTGCTAGACATCACCTCAGTACCATCCGAATCTTGGCATCTCAACGCCTAGTGGTATCTTCCATACAAAAAATATTGTTACGCTGCCTTTGGCCCCATTCGCACACCAGTCCGCAACTTAGACATCACCTCGGTGCCATCCGGATCTTGGCATCTCAGCGCCTTGTGGTGTCAGTCAGAAAATATTGTTGTGCTGCCTTCGGCCTATTCGCAAATCCAAAGAACTGCTATCTCACAGGCTAATGGGGCGACCCACGCCGAGTTTCAGCATTGTAGGATGACCACACAAGTACAGCAACTTGCTAGACATCACCTCGGTGCCATCCGGATCTCGGCGCCCCACTGCAGATGAAGTGCCTCTCAACTATGAAACCACCACGGTGACATCCGGATCTTGGCGCGTTGTGCTGCCTTCGGCCTATTCGCACATCGGTCCGCTACTGACGCCATCTCACAGGCTAATGGGGTGACCCACGCCGAGTTTCAGCATTGTAGGATGACCACACCAACTTGCTAGACATCACCTCAGTGCCATCCGAATCTTGGCATCTCAACGCCTAGTGGTATCTTCCATACAAAAAATATTGTTACGCTGCCTTTGGCCCCATTCGCACACCAGTCCGCAACTTAGACATCACCTCGGTGCCATCCGGATCTTGGCATCTCAGCGCCTTGTGGTGTCAGTCAGAAAATATTGTTGTGCTGCCTTCGGCCTATTCGCAAATCCAAAGAACTGCTATCTCACAGGCTAATGGGGCGACCCACGCCGAGTTTCAGCATTGTAGGATGACCACACAAGTACAGCAACTTGCTAGACATCACCTCGGTGCCATCCGGATCTCGGCGCCCCACTGCAGATGAAGTGCCTCTCAACTATGAAACCACCACGGTGACATCCGGATCTTGGCGCGTTGTGCTGCCTTCGGCCTATTCGCACATCGGTCCGCTACTGACGCCATCTCACAGGCTAATGGGGTGACCCACGCCGAGTTTCAGCATTGTAGGATGACCACACCAACTTGCTAGACATCACCTCAGTGCCATCCGAATCTTGGCATCTCAACGCCTAGTGGTATCTTCCATACAAAAAATATTGTTACGCTGCCTTTGGCCCCATTCGCACACCAGTCCGCAACTTAGACATCACCTCGGTGCCATCCGGATCTTGGCATCTCAGCGCCTTGTGGTGTCAGTCAGAAAATATTGTTGTGCTGCCTTCGGCCTATTCGCACATCGGTCCGCTACTGACGCCATCTCACAGGCCAACGGGGCGCCCCACGCCGACTTTCAGCATTGTAGGATGGCCACACCAGTACCACAACTTGCAAGACACCACCTCGGTGCCATCCGGATCTTGGCATCTCAGCGCCTTGTGGTCTCTTCTACACCGGAAATATAGTAGAAAATATTGTTGCGCTGCCTTTAGCCCCATTCACACATCAGTCCGCTACTGACACCATCTCACAGGCCAACGGGGCGCCCCACGCCGACTTTCAACATTGTAGGATGGCCACAGAAGTGCGACAACTTACTAGACACCACCTCGGTGCCATCCGGATCTTGGCGCGTTGTGCTGCCTTCGGCCTATTCGCACATCGGTCCGCTACTGACGCAAACTCACAGGCCAACGGGGCGCCCCACGCCGACTTTCAGCATTGTAGGATGGCCACACCAGTGCGGCAACTTCCTACACACCACCTCGGTGCCATCCGGATCTTCGCGCGTAGTGAAGCTGCAGCAGCTGCAAATAAGCTTCAGACAGTGTTACAACCGCTGCTCAGAACTCTCAACTATGACACCACCTCGATGCCATCCGGATCTTGGCGCGTTGTGTTGCCTTCGGCCTATTCGCACATCGGTCCGCTACTGACACCGCCTCACGTGCCAACGTATTTTCTCCACATTTTATACCCTATGCCGCATAACAGGTCATGTGACTTCTTTATAAAACTTTTCATTGGTTCATTTTACTTTTGGTTTCCTAATGATGGAAGGCTTGATCATATGACCTAAAAACAACACTTTTCATTGGATGAAAACTTTTTTTTCCCCCCAAACGATGAAAGCCCCACCTTGTTTCTGGATGTTTCAGACTGAAGCTGGCGTCACCATGAGAGCACCACCATCTCGTAGCTCCGTCGTGGTCATTCCGCGAGCAATCATGGCAGCCGCTCCCCACCAGAAGCCTGCAGGAGTCGAGCCCCCAAAACTTTTGATGAATTCTCAAGGCGGAGGGGACGCTTTCGAGAATGGGGTCCAAGACCTAGCAGACAAGCGTCCGATTTCCAAGGTGTCCCAGGGCCATTTCAGTGGACCAGGCCCAAAAAGGAAACAGCCTGCCGCCATTTTGAGAGTCCTGTGGCAGCCGCCTATCGCTGCACCGCAAGAGTGGGCGCAACTCAGCTGAATGGCGGATTTTGACACAGTGGACCAAAAGCGGACGGAATGGCAACTGAAACGGTAAAGGGGCGCCCCACTACAACAGATGACACTCCACCTGGAGAGGCCCGTTCACGCCGCCTCCCCCGGGGCGCCCCACGCCGTTATTCGGAGCAGCATTGTAGGATACCAAAACCAGTGCGGCAACTTACTGGACATCACCTTGGTGCCATCGTTCTGCTGCCTTGGAACTATTCGCACAACAGTTTGCTACTGATGACCCACCCCCCGCGACGCCCCACGCCGTTATTTGCTGGGTGGCAACTTACTAGACATCACTTTTGTGTCATCTAGATTTCGGCGCGTTCTGCTGCCTTGGAACTATTCGCACAACAGTTTGCTACTGATCACCCACCCCCCGCGACGCCCCACGCCGGAAATCTGGACGTTGTGCTGCGTTGGGACTATTCGCACAGCCGACCGCTACTTCGTTGTTTTTCTCTAAAAATGTTTATATGTTATTACTATTTTTGTTTTCTTGTATATATTTATAAATTATTAAAGTTTTATAATCTTACTACTTTGTCGGAGTGCTATATATTTTTAATGTGACACATAATTGTAAAAACTTTGATGTACAAAGAGTCATCCCTGGAATCTTCCGCTTCACGCTCGGTCCCCTCCCCAATCACAATACAGGATGGTTTTCAGATAATAGCAACGCTTCTGCTGTGACGGATCTCATCGAGTGTGGGCCTTGATCTACTATAACTCCTTTGAAGACGGGTGATTCTTTACAGCTGTGGCCATAAACTACATCTGCAGGGCTAGCTGATAGCCTAGGACCGGCCTGGACAATCGGACACAGAGGAAAAGGAGTGTCAGAGGGTGCGGTAGTGAATAGGGCGAAAGGGAGGTGTCGGGCGGGCACAGGGTGTGATTCTCAGGGAAGAACAGCGCAGATGGGGGGAGGTTTATTACCCATGCATAAAACAGAGAGCGGGGGTGACCACTGCCTGGGGGAGATGCTTGCGAGGGTGGGGAGCCATGGTAAGGATCGACAGCGTTCACAGAGTGGATCTGGTCAAGGCATCTAAAATGGCTGCCGTGCACGACAAAAGTGTGGCATTTGAAAAAAGACAAGATGGCGCACACAATGTTTTTCAACAATTCCTGATTTCCTTCGAATCGAACGTTAACAGACGTTGGGGCATATTACCAAAGTTAAGCGATATTTATCCCTAACGATGCATTGCAAAGATTTTTTTACCGTCAGAAATTATCGCAGATAAACCTTGCTATTATCAAGGTTTATCGCAAATACGATAAAAAACGAGCGCAATGCATTAATGTCGCTGAAAACTCCGCGATATTCATGCATTACCGAGCTAATGCTCTTAGCCATGTTATCCACCTCCCATTGGATAACATGGCTAAGAACTGCTCAGGGCAGCTGTTACTTTTTGGAGATATTCGCGCTTATCTCGAATATTTCCAAAAGTTGATAATAGGAGATAGCGATGTTAGCGACTGTTTCCAGTCGCTAACATCTTGGCATGCCCACTTTGCATGTCATTAGTGATAAATATCACTCACATGCAAAGTGGGACCCAAGATGGTCGCTATCTCCTACTAGCCGTCGCTAACTGGTGTTAGCAACAGCTAGGTAATACACATATAATTTTATCTCCGCGAAGCGGAGCGCTGTTACAGATATATATCTTGTTTTTGAACGTTAATTTCTCAAAATGCACTGAAGCACATATATTGAGACATAGCAAAGGCACATCGGGCTACCAGTCCCTAATATTTTACCAAGTTTCGTGCAAATCCATTCAGCCGTTCGATTATTATTATTATTATTTTTTTTTGCCCCGCGGGGCCCTTTTAAAACCTCCACATCAAACCTAGGGGGTCAGCGAGGATCTACTATGCCCCCTTATGGTCATCAGCCGTTCGATTATTATTATTATTTTTTTTTTTGCCCCGCGGGGCCCTTTTAAAACCTCTACATCAAACCTAGGGGGTCAGCGAGGATCTACTATGCCCCCTTATGGTCATTTGCCCCTTCGCTTTGGCCTCCTCTTGTCTCTCGATCCTACCGAGAGACAAGATGGCGGCCGCTACGTACTGTTTGGAATGTTTACAGACACCGGAGAGCCAATCAGCTTCGCTTCGCAAAGCTCCGTAACGCGAAAAGTACGCGAAGCGGTGCGCTGTTACAGATATAAATCTTTTTTTGAACGTTAATTTCTCAAAATCCACTGAAGCACATATATTGAGACCTAGCAAAGGCACATCGGGCTACCAGTCCCTACAATTTTGCCAAGTTTCGTGCAAATCCATTCAGCCGTTCGATTATTATTATTATTATTTTTTTTTGCCCCGCGGGGCCCTTTTAAAACCTCCACATCAAACCTAGGGGGTCAGCGAGGATCTACTATGCCCCCTTATAGTTATTTCCCCCTTTGTTTTGACCTCCTCTTGTCTCTCGATCCTACCGAGAGACAAGATGGCGGCCGCTACGGACTGTTTGGAATGTTGACAGACGCCGGAGAACCAATCAGCTTCGCTTCACAAAGCTCCGTTGCGCGAAAAGTACGCGTCCTGGGCCGCTGCCCAGTCCGCTGTTACAGATATATATCTTTTTTTAAACGTTAATTTCTCAAAATCCACTGGAGCACATATATTGAGACCTACAAAAGGCACATCGGGCTACCAGTCCCTACAATTTTGCCAAGTTTCGTGCAAATCCATTCAGCCGTTCGGGCTAAAAGTGAGGCCAACCGCCCTATGGAAAACTCAATGTTAAAAACACGTTTTGGGACCCCCCTTTTTTCTCGACCCCCCCTGGACGAAACCCCCCCCAATTTTCAGGGGCTGCTCAGAAACAAAATGTGCCATTTTCCTGAAAATTTCAGCCAATTCCGTCCACAAACGCCAAAGTTATTAGACATAGAATTTTCAAAAAACCCATAGAGAAAAAATCCTAACTATATATACCTACTGGCGACCGCCAGTAGGTAATATATATATATATATATATATATATATATATATATATATTACCTACTGGCGATAGCCAGTAGGTATATATAGTTAGGATTTTTTTCCTATGGGATTTTTGAAAATTCTATGTCGAATAACTTTGGCGTTTGAGGACAGAATTGCCTGAAATTTTCAGGAAAATGGAACATTTTGTTTCTGAGCAGCCCCTGAAAATTTGGGGTGTTTCGTCAAGGGGGGGCCGAGAAAAAAGGGGGGTCCCAAAACGTGTTTTTCCCATGCAATTTTCCATAGGGCGGTTGGCCTCACTTTTAGCCTGAACGGCTGAATGGATTTACACCAAACTTGGCAAAATTGTAGGGACTGGTAGCCCGATGTGCCTTTGCTATGTCTCAAGATATAGGCTCCAGTGGTTTTTACGAAAATTAACTTTGAAAAATATATATTGGGCTACATTGGGCTATATATATTTTGGAGCCCAAATGTAGCCCAATGTAGCCCAAAGATGGCCACCAGAGACAAAAAAAAACAAATGTAGCCCAAATATCAGCCAGATGTAGCCCAACTATAGCCCAATGACAGAATGTCCCAGAGTGTTCTAAAGAACAACTAGAGTGCTAACAGTCCTACTTATTACAAAGGTATGGCACACCTGAAGCCATCTTTATTGGAATAAAGTGGTAACTCTTAAAACATTTAATTTAAAAAGGAAGAAAATGAGGGGGTTCATTTTGCCATAGAAAGTATGATTAGCGAATATATGACGAAATCCCGCATACCATCAGTCCGCAAAAAAAATCCCGCATGTACTATTAGGCCGCAAATTAAAATAACGAAAACTTTTAGAACGAATATGCCTTTAGCATACACTAAACAACTAAACTACCCTAAACCCTAAAACACTACCCCCAGCATGACCCTACACTACACAAACAGTACAACACTACCCTAAACCCTAAAACACTACCCCCAGCATGACCCTACACTACGCAAACACTACAACACTACCCAAAACCCTAAAACACTACACCCCAGCATGACCCTACACTACGCAAACACTACAACACTACCCTAAACCCTAAAACACTACCCCCAGCATGACCCTACACTACGCATCACTACAACACTACCCAAAACCCTAAAACACTACACCCCAGCATGACCCTACACTACAACACTACCCTAAACCCTAAAACACTACCCCCAGCATGACCCTACACTACGCAAACACTACAACACTACCCTAAACCCTAAAACACTACCCCCAGCATGACCCTACACTACGCAAACACTACAACACTACCCTAAACCCTAAAAACTACCCCCAGCATGACCCTACACTACGCAAACACTACAACACTACCCTAAACCCTAAAACACTACCCCCAGCATGACCCTACACTACGCAAACACTACAACACTACCCTAAACCCTAAAACACTACCCCCAGCATGACCCTACACTACGCAAACACTGCAACACTAGCCAAAACACTACCCCCAGCATGGCCCTACACTACGCAAACACTACAACACTACCCAAAACCCTAAAACACTACCCCCAGCATGACCCTACACTACGCAAACACTACAACACTACCCAAAACCCTAAAACACTACACCCCAGAATGACCCTACACTACGCAAACACTACAACACTACCCAAAACCCTAAAACACTACACCCCAGCATGACCCTACACTACGCAAACACTACAACACTACCCAAAACCCTAAAACACTACACCCCAGCATGACCCTACACTACGCAAACACTACAACACTACCCAAAACCCTAAAACACTACCCCCAGCATGACCCTACACTACGCAAACACTACAGCACTATCCTAAACCCTAAAACACTACGCCCAGCTTGACCCTACACTACGCAAACACTACAACACTACCCTAGACCCTAAAACACTAGCCCCAGCATGACCCTACACTACGCAAACACTACAACACAACCCTAAACCACTACCCCCAGCATGACCCTACACTACGCAAACACTACAACACTACCCTAAACCCTAAAACACTACCCCCAGCATGACCCTACACTACGCAAACACTACAACACAACCCTAAACCCTAAAACACTACCCCCAGCATGACCCTACACTAAACAACCACCACAACTCTACACTACACTAACACAACACTACACTACACAACACTACACTACATTACACAATCACTAACCCACGAAAAAATTAACACAAACCCACTTACCTCTCTCGTCATCGTGGTTTTCACAACGCAAATGCATTTACCATACATGCCTTTAAAACGTAATTCTTTGTAAAGGCATGCGCGATAAATGCACATGCGTTTTGAAAAAATGCGGGATAATGGTATGCGAGGTCAATGACCTTGCGGGATAATGGTATGCGGACTGAAAGTCTGCGGGATACAAAATGCGGGAAAATGGCTGCAAACCATGATTAGCAGCAGACTTCCCTGGTGAGCACTAGCTTTACTACAGTGATCTAATGAGCAACTAGAGTGCTAACATTCAGAATTTATGGCAAATGTGTGACACATCTGAATGCCTTCTTGATAGAACCAAAGTAAACAAGCATTGAAAATGCAATAGATCTCGCCCTCTAAGTTAAAGCCATTCTGTTTGTAATGAGGTGGCTTTTTAGCTTTGCTTTTATTAGTGTTTTTAAAACTTTCATGTAAATAACATGCATATGTATGCATATATGTATATGTATGCATGCATTTATATTTATATAGATATGCAGATTATATATGTTTATATATGTATATTACCTACTGGCGATAGCCAGTGGGTATATATAGTTAGGATTTTTTCTCTATGGGATTTCTGAAAATTCTATGTCTAATAACTTTGGCGTTTGTGGACGGAATTGGCTAACATTTTCAGGAAAATGGCACATTTTGTTTCTGAGCAGCCCCTGAAAATTTGGGGGGGTTTCGTCAAGGGGGGGCAGAGAAAAAAGGGGGGTCCCAAAACGCGTTTTTCCCATTCATTTTTCCATAGGGCGGTTGGACTCACTTTTAGCTCGAACGGCTGAATAGATTTACATGAAACTTGGCAAAATTGTAGATATGGTTTGCCCGACGTGCCTTTGCTATGTCTCAATATATGTGCTCCAGTGGATTTTGAGAAATTAACGTTTAAAAAAATATATATCTGTGACAGCGCTCCGGTTAGCGCCCCGGTTCGCGTACCTGACGCGTAACGGAACTTCGCGAAGCGAAGCTGATTGGCTCTCCGGTGTCTGTCAACATTCTAAACAGTCCGGAGCGGCCGCCATCTTGTCTCTCGGTACGATCGAGAGACAAGATGTGGTGAAAAACGAAGGGGGAAATGAAGGAAAGGGGGCAAGGTAAACCCCTCCTGACCCCCTAGGATTGATGAGGGGGATATTAAAGTCCCCCGCGATTTTTCGCGGTAGAGGCGCTTCCGGTACGCGAACCGGGCAGCTAACCGGCAGCGTAACGGGAGTCCACCATCTTGTGTTTTTGGAGCGTCCGGTTCGCGTACCGGGTAGCGTCCCGGTAAGCGTAACAAGGGGAAAACCAAGAGAAACAGTAAAAAAAAAAAATAAGGGAATAGATTTTCAGCAAACTTGGCAAAATTGTAGGGACTGTTTGTTTGATGTGCCTTTGCAAGGCCTCAAGATATGTGCACGTGTGGATTTTGTCTAATTAAGGTTAAAAAAAATATATATATCTGTAAGCGTGCTCCGGCACGCTTACGTTACGGGTTTTGTTTGCGCTGCAGAGCCGATACGTCACGGTTATGCGACGCGTCATGAGGCGTCTCACGTGGCTACGTGATACGTCACGTAATAAAGAATATATTTTACAGCTATAGATATTAGCTTTTAAAAAACCAATGAAATTCACTGAAAAAACCATAGGTTATAGACCATATATAGTTAGGAATTTGCATTTACAAAACCTTGAAAATTCACTGAAAAAACCATAGGTTAGAGACCATATATAGTTAGCTGGACATTTTATTGACATAAAACCAATGAAATTCCATATATAGTTAGTTGCACTAACTATATATCGCGCACCCGCAATCCACTGCTGATGATGTCACATATTACATCATTCATGACATGGTCAGTGACATCACTGATAACATCACTGATGACATCTCAAATGACATCACTGATGACATCATGACACACCAATACCAGTTACTACATACGCACTCACTGATTCCTACGTCTACACACACATTCACTCATTCACCCATACAATCACTCATACATACATTCACTCATTATTACAACACTATCATATGCACTCATACACCTATGCAGACACTCACACACTGCCACTCATCCATGGAGTTACTCACACACCTAGTCAGTCCTGTAAAGAATCAATCACACTTCCATTTCCTCATCTATACAGTTAAACACAGAACACCATACTTCAGTGACATCACTGATGACATCACTGATGACATCTCAAATGACATCACTGATGACATCTCAAATGACATCACTGATGACATCATGAAACACCAATACCAGTTACTACATACGCACTCACTGATTCCTACGTCTACACACACACTCATTCACCCATACAATCACTCATACATACAGTCACTCATTATTACAACACTATCATATGCACTCATACACCTAGTCAGTCCTGTGAAGAATCAATCACACTTCGATTTCCTCATCTATACAGTTAAACACAGAACACCATACTTTTCACACATATACTAACACATACTTACTCTCTTATACAATCACTGATACAAGTACACATTGATATGCACAGAGTCACACACCTCCCAGCCAGCCACACACACACTCAGTCTTCCATACATCCACTCATTCTTCAATATGTAAAACATATTTAAACTTTACAAAAACACACAGACACTAGATGATGTCATCAGTGATGTCATTTGAGATGTCATCAGTGATGTCATTTGAGATGTCATCAGTGATGTCATCAGTGATGTCACTGACCATGTCATGAATGATGTAATATGTGACATCATCAGCAGTGGATTGCGGGTGCGCGATATATAGTTAGTGCAACTAACTATATATGGAATTTCATTGGTTTTATGTCAATAAAATGTCCAGCTAACTATATATGGTCTCTAACCTATGGTTTTTTCAGTGAATATATATATATATATATATATATATATATATATTATATATATATATTACCTACTGGCGATAGCCAGTAGGTATATATAGTTAGGATTGTTTTCCATAGGGAAATCGCAACATTCTATTGGGAATAACTTTGGCGCCGGTTGAGGAATCTTCCTGAAATTTTCCTTAACTTTGCCTCGCGGCGCTCCGGTCCTTCCCTGAAAGTTTGGGGGGGGATTCGTCAAGCAGGGGCCGAGATAAAAGGGGGGTCCCAAAACGTGTTTTCCCCATGTTAATGTCCATAGGGCGGTTGGACTCACTTTTAGCCCGAACGGCTGAATGGTTTTCCACCAAACTTGGCAAAATTGTAGGGACTGGTAGCCCGATGTGCCTTTGCTATGTCTCAAGATATGTGCTCCAGTGGTTTTTACGAAAATTAACTTTGAAAAAATATATATTGGGCTACATTGGGCTATATATATGTTAGGGCCCAAATGTAGCCCAATGTAGCCCAATGTAGCCCAAAGATGGCCACCAGAGACAAAAAAAACAAATGTAGCCCAAATATCAGCCAGATGTAGCCCAACTATAGCCCAATGACAGAATGTCCCAGAGTGTTCTAAAGAACAACTAGAGCGCTAACAGTCTTACTTATGACAAAAGTATGGCACACCTGAAGTCATCTTGATTGGAATAAAGTGTTAACACTTAAAACATTTAATTTGCAAAGGAACAAAATGAGGGGGTTCATTTTGCCATAGAAATTATGAATAGTGCTGAAGAAAGAAAAATTAGGGCACATTTTGAGTGACTTCTCAAATCCTCTTATATTTCATTAAATACATTCTGATATGCAGTCTCCCAAGATGGCCACCAGAGACAAAAGAGCCTGTGCTTAAAAACTCTGTTAGCAAAGCAAGCATTTGAGATTTAAAAAACGTTTTAATATATAAAAATGTTATCCGCTAATAGAATTAGCATTTAAAAAACCTTGCGAATTCAATGAAAAAACCATAGGTTTCAGGCCTTATATAGTTAGAAATTAGCATTTAAAAAACCTTGCGAATTCACTGAAAAAAACAGGTTTCAGGCCTTATATAGTTAGGAATTAGCATTTAAAAAACCTTTGAGATTCACTGAAAAAACCATAGGTTTCAGGCCTTATATAGTTAGGAATTCGCATTTAAAAAACCTTGCAAATTCACTGAAAAAACCATAGGTTTCAGGCCTTATATAGTTAGGAATTATTTAAAAAACCTTTGAAATTCACTGAAAAAACCATAGGTTTCAGGCCTTATATTGTTAGGAATTAGCATTTAAAAAATCTTTGAAATTCACTGAAAAAACCATAGGTTTCAGGAGTTATATAGTTAGGAATTAGCTTTTAAAAACCTTTGAAATTCACTCAAAAAACTATAAGTTTTAGTGGTGTTATAGTTAGCTGGACATTTTACTCATACAAAACCATTGAAATTGCTCCTATATAGTTAGTTGTACTAACTATATTTCGCGCACCCACAATCCACTGCTGATGATGTCACATATTAGATCATTCATGACATGGTCAGTGACATCACTGATGACATCTCAAATGACATCACTGATGACATCACTGATGACATCATCCACGTGACAATCACATACACCTTTTCATACACTATTACAATTTTTCATCACTCTTTGTAAAATACAGAGTATCATATTTAAATCCATTGTCACAGCAATACAAGTATCTAAAAATCCACTCAGTGATTCATAGATGTATACACACATCTAATCACTTACCTATGGATTCACTCATACATGCTGTCAATGAACAATAGAACACTATCAAAAATACTTATACATCTATATCGACATTAAACAACAGCACGCATCCTATTCACATATGAAGTCATCCTACTCACTTATGCAAACAATGGATCATACTTACATATTTACTTAGCAAAACACTTATACAAACACCACTTCTTCTATTCATTTAGATAGTAAGTCATACTTAGTGAATTATAAAATCATTATTACAAGTATACAGTTATCCATACAGTCACTCACACAATCATTGTGTCTTATGTATACTTATTTATATACAACAACTGACACATACACTGCCTTTTATTTTTCTAGTTTGTTGGACCTGTACCATTGAGAAATATATTTGCTCATCACCACACCCATAAAGATATTCACTCACCCAAACAACTGTTAGAACATGTAGTTTTAACTTCATATATCTACTGAATCAACTATTCACACATCTTTGGACAGTCACACCCCCCCCCCACCAAACCACACACACTTTCACACTCCCATACAAATACTCAGTTAACTAATCAATAACTAATATAGACTTTCACATAGCTAGTAACCAACTGTAGAATCAGTTTACACAACAACTGACAAAGTGATACAGATATTCACACAGTTTAGTCACTATCCACTATATTTAGTGAGACATTATAAATTGGTCAAGTAAACAGTCAATTACACTGCTACTAAATCCTCCATCCAAATATTTATTTATATATATCCACTTATTCTTCAATGCAAATTGCTATATATATATAATGCATATTTAAATAACGAAGCAAACCACATTCACTGGATGATGTCATCAGTGATGTCATCTGAGATATCATCAGTGATTTCACTGACCATGTCATGAATGATCTAATATGTGACATCATCAGCAGTGGATTGCGGGTGCGCGAAATATAGTTAGTACAACTAACTATATAGGAGCAATTTCAATGGTTTTGTATGAGTAAAATGTCCAGCTAACTATAACACCACTAAAACTTATAGTTTTTTGAGTGAATTTCAAAGGTTTTTTAAAAGCTAATTCCTAACTACATAACTCCTGAAACCTATGTTTTTTTCAGTGAATATATATATATATATATATATATATATATATATATATATATATATCAATCTGCATTGAAGAATGAGTGGATATATAAATATACATATGTGGATGGAGGATTTACTAGCAGTATGATTGACTGATTACTCGACTAATTTATAGCGTCTCACTAAATATATTGGATAGTGACTAAACTGTGTGAATATCTGTATCACTTTGTCAGTTGTGTAAACTGCTGCACCATTTGGTTACTAGCTATGTGAAAGTCTATATTAGTTATTGATTAGTTAACTGAATATTTGTATGGGAGAGTGAACGTGTGTGTGGTTCAGTACGGGGTGTGTGACTGCCCAAAGATGTGTGAATAGTTGATTCAATAGGTATATGAGGTTAAGACTACATGTTATAACAGTTGTTTGGGTGAGTGAATATCTTTATGGGTGTGGAGATGAGCAAATATCTCTCTCAATGGAACATGTCCAACAAACTAGAAAAATAAAAGGCAGTGTATGTGACAGTTGTTGTATATAAATAAGTATACATAGGACTCAGTGATTGTATGAGTGACTGTATGGATAACTGTATACTTGTAATAGTGATTTTATAACACACTAAGTATGAGTTACTATCTATATGAATACATGAAGTGGTGTTTGTATAAGTGTGTAGCTAAGTAAATGTAAGTATGATCCATTGTTTGCATAAGTGAGAAGGATGACTTCATAAGTGAATAGGATGTGTGCTGGTGTGTAATGTCGATATAGCTGTATAAGTATATTATATATGTTCTATTGATCATTGACAGCATGTATGGGTGAATCTATAGGTATGTGATTAGATGTGTGTGTAGATCTAGGAATCACTGAGTGGGTTTTTAGAAACTTATATTGGGGTGTCAATGGATTAAAATATTGTACTCTATTTTACAGTGAGTGATGAAAGGTTATACTAGTGTATGATGAGGTGTATCTGATTGTCACGTGGATAAGGTCATCAGTGATTTCACTGACCATGTCATGAATGATGTAATATGTGACATCATCAGCAGTGGATTGCGGGCGCGTGAGTTATAGTTAGCAGAACTAACTATAACAGAGGAATTTCAATGGTTTTGTACGAGTGAAATGTCCAGCTAACTATAAGACCCCGAAAACCTACGTTGTTTTCAGTGAATTTCTAAGGTTTTTTTTAAATGCTAATTCCTAACTATAACATGTCTGAAACCTATGGTTTTTTCAGTGAATTTCGAAGGTTTTTTAAATGCTAATTCCTAACTATAACATGTTTGAAACCTATGGTTTTTTCAGTGAATTTCAAAGGTTTTGTAAATGAAAAATTTTAAATGTATTAATTGTTATATTTATTTATTTTTATACTGATTTACTACTTTTTTTAATCTATTTATTTTTAGATTTTTTTTAAATTACATTATAATTACATTATACATTACAAAATATACTTTCTCAGAATGAATTACTTTAGTTTAAATACTTTGCAAATAGGCAATAGACTTAAGTACAGTAGTTACAGTTGTTGCAATGGGCAACACAATTTCAAACACAGTTTAGTAAAAGCGTTTTGGTTACAGTAGTGATTTTTAAGGAATATTATTGTATTTTAAAAGTTGACACAGAAACTTTTTCACATAGAATAACCAATGTTATCCTATGGGAGGAAATTCGCTTAGCAGGTAAGTAGTGTTATCATTACTTTTTCTTACTCAGTGGTGGATCCTGGATCCAGCACTGGTGCATCTCCTGTAAACAGTTGAAAGAATGCGTTTAAGTCATACAGGCGATTTTTAAGGAATATTTGTAGTTTGTGAAAATCAACACTGAGAGACTTTTCTGGTGAAAACCAGACAATGGATTCCGATGGAAGGAAGTACAAGTTACTGGTAAGTACGGTTAGAATTAGTTTTCAGGGTCAGTGCTGGGCTAAAAGATGCAGCACTGAGGTCTCTTCTGATAACAGGTGAGTAAATCGGAATTCGTAGTTCGGCTGATTTGACTTTGGTCCACTATATATAGAGTCACTTTCCTACACCATCCCCTCCCTTCACCACTGTGTAAACGCAGCATGTGTTCATTTTAATTTGGGAGATTAAGTCCCCTTGAATCCTGAGGGACCTGGGGTCCAAGTATTGTATTGGATTGGATTGTATGGCGTTTTTGTAAAGCGCATGGTTACCAGAAGGCATCCCAGCGCTAAGATAGAGTAAGACTCGGTGGGGGGGGGGACGGGGAAGGAAGGGTGGAATCATTTAGGAAAGAGGAGATTTTTCAGTGATTTCCGAAAGCGGAGATGGCCGGGTTCCGAGCGTAGTTGCAATGGGAGGGAGTTCCAGTGTGAGGCCGCATTGACCGAGAAGCGGCGGCCTCCGGTGCGAGCTTTCTTGATTCTAGGCACCGTGGCCAGGAACCCATTATCAGAGCGCAGGGGTCTATTGGGTTTGTAGGGGGTGACCAGGCTTCTCATAATCGGGGGTCCTTTACCTTGAAAGATTTTGTGAGCAATGCATAGGGATTTGAAAATAATCCTCTCTCGTACGGGGAGCCAATGAAGTGCTTTGAGAGCAGGTTTAGCTGATGACCTGAGAGGGATACCCATTAAGAGCCTAGCAGCGGCATTTTGGGTTTGTTGAAGCTTGTTGATAGTAGCTTCCGGGGCTCCCAAGAAGATTGCATTGCTGAAGTCTAGTCTGGAAAGAACTAGACCTTGTATCAGTAGCCTCCTAGAATGCTGCGGGAGGAGGGGAAGGATTTTGCGGGCGGAGCGGAGTAGGCCGAAGCAGGTACCTGCTGTCTTTTTCGCGTGTGTCTTAAGCGAAAGGTCCTGCTCAAGCCAAACCCCCAGGCTTTTGATTTCCTTTTTCGGGGTGGGTGGGTCCCCTAGACATGCCGGCAAGATGGAAGAGGGCAAAGAGGCCGACTTGTGGCCTAACATCATGATTTCTGTTTTTGATCCGTTAAGCTTGAGTGAAGAGTCACACATCCAAGCATGGATCTTAGTCAGGCATTGATGGAAATTGTCTGGGCATTGGTTGAGTTGAGAAAGTGAAACGACCAGTTGGGTATCATCGGCATAGCTTACTATTTTGATCCCGAAAGGGGCAACCACCTCCTCCAGGGGGGCCATATACACATTGAACAATGTGGGGCTCAAGGATGAGCCCTGCGGCACGCCACACTGGAGGGGAATTAAGGCAGATTGTGAGTTGCCTTCCCAGACTTGAAAGGTGCGATTAGAGAGATAGGATGATAGCCAGGTCAGAGGGGAGCCACGTATTCCGGCTTCGGCCAGGCGGTGGATCAAGATACGGTGGTTCACCGCATCAAAGGCCGCACTCAGGTCCAGGAGGATCACTGCCACTGATCCTCATGAATCCAGAATGCGCCTAGCCTCCTCAATGAAGGAGAGGAGAGCGGTGTCAGTGCCCTGGCCTGGGCGGAATCCGGTTTGGAATTCGCGCAACCGACCATTGGACTCCAGAAAGTGGGAAAGTTGGTGGTTCACCACTTTTTCTGTTATCTTACTGAGTCCAGGGAGAAGGGAGATCTGTCTAAAGTTGGCAAGCCCTTGAGGGTCGAGATGAGGTTTCTTAAGAAGGGCCTTGACAATGGCCCCTTTCCAACTGGGAGGCACAATGCCCTGAGAAAGCCCACTAGGTACCTCCAGTAAGGGCCACAGAGCTGTGTTGCAGAGAGGTGTAAAAAGGGGTACGGCCTGGGACACCTCTCTGCAACGCAGCGCAGTGGCGATTACTGGAAGCACCTGGTGGGCTAGTTAACCCCCAGGGACCCTCAGGATTGTGGGGAATTATTTCCCCAACTTAAAACATGCCACAGGGGGTGTTTGCACACGTCACCTTAGGCCCCGCCCCCTCCCTTCGCTCCTGTGTAAACGCGCCCTGTGTCCGTTTTAAGTTGGGAGATTAAGTCCCCTTGAATCCTGAGGGTCCCTAGGGTCCAACTAACCCACTAGGTACCTCCAGTAGGTGCCACAGAGCTGCTTTGCAGAGAGGTGTAAAAAGGGGCATGGCCTCTGAACACCTCTCTGCAACACAAATCCCTGGCGCATACTGGAGGTACCTGGTGGGCTAGTTGGCCCCCAGGGACCCACCCCCTACCTTCACCACTGTGCAAACGCACCCCGTGGCGCATTTAAGTTGGGGGATTAAGTCCCCTTGAATCCTGAGGTCCCGGGGACCCCATCCCCCGGGGCCGGGCTTTGTTTTCTTTTTCTTCAATTTGAGGAGGGGGCCGTGTGGCCCCCCTCACGGGCCACTAATCGCCCCGGAGACCCCATCCCCGGGGCTGGCCCTCTTCGTTGGGGGCTGTGGGGGTTCCCAATCCCCCCACGGTCTCAGCCCGCTCCCCGCATCCTGCAGGAGCCGGCATTGCTTTTCTACATGGGGAGCAGCTAACATGCTGCTCCCCCTGTGGAAAAGCAATCTGCTTTGCTATTTGGAAGAGAGAGCAGGTCTCTCTTCCAAATAGCAAAGCAGTTTGCAATAACAGGGTGGGAGCCTCGAGGCTCCCGCCCTGTCATTGCAAACTACAGTGTCCCGGGGGTGGGCACCCCAGGGCTTCCACAAGACTCCAGGAGGGGGGCCTCCCGGTCCCCTCCCATATTTTACAAAGCCCCGGGGGTTGTGGTCCCCGGGGCTGAGGGATCCGTCAAAGACCCCCCCAATTTGAATCTTTAGTGCCACCGGGAGGTGGCGGTCCCCGGGGCGAGTGGGGGGGCTTGAGCCCCCCACACAGGGTATTTTTTTTATAAAAATAAAGCCCCGGCGGGTGATGGTCCCCAGGGCCACGGGGGACCGTGAACCCCCCGCCATTCATTTTTTTAAAGCCCCGGGGGGGCCTGAGAGCCACCCCGCAACTAATTTCAAGAAGCCCCAGGGGGTGGCGGTCCAGCGCGGCCATAGATATATATGTGATTTTGATTTTCTCAGGAACTACTGAACGGATTTACACCATTTAAGCAAAAGGCACGAGTCTGTACCAAGGTCTACCTTTCTGCCAAATTTGGTGTAATTCCGTTCAGCAGTTCGGGCTGTAGCTGCGGTGAACGGTTCATATGGAAAATTGCATGTGGAAAACATGTTTTGGGACCCCCCCTTCTTTCTCGGCCCCCGCTTCACGATTCACCCCGATACTTTCAGGATAGGAGCGGACTGGAGCGCCCCACCAGTTTTGGAAATTTCACGAAGATTTGATAACCGGTGCCAAAGTTATTCCAAATAGAATGTTGTGGATTTCCTATGGATAATAGGTCCTAACTATAACTACATACTGGCGACCGCCAGAAGGTAATACATATATATATATATATGTATCAAGGCCGGGGCAACCCGGCTGAAACGCGTCATGTTGTGAGAAGGCTTCAATAAACTGCACTAAATTCTAATCCTTTTGTGGTGGTCCGTTCCTGTGAAGGTGTGTCAGGAATAGCGTTTTGTGGGCCGCTGTCCGCGCAATGCGTGGGGATCGGCAACCTTTTTCTCCCGAGAACCACAAATCCCAGAGGGCCAAGGGGGACGCTACGCATGACGTCCGCCGCGCAGCCCCGGACACTTAAGCCAGGAAGTAAGAATAAACGGAGCCGATAATTTTGCCGAAGTACGCTGAGGTGGTCGGAGAGACTTATGGAACCGGAGCAACCGTGAGTAACATCCCTTCCGTGTGGCTGCCGGCTGGAGGCACACGGACACTGAATCAAGCGGATTCGGCGCTGAGCTGAGGTGGGACAGTATACACGGCTGTGTGTAGTGTATGCTCCTGAGCCCACGATAACCGGACTGTTTGTTTTCCACATATGCGGAGCATAGCGGCTGCATCTCCGGACAGGGGATAACATTTGGAAACTCGCGTGTTGAGCGAGGACATTGTTTCATAATCTTAAGAAGTTGGTTTATGCTGTTTGCGAGTGACATTTAACTCGCTATCAAAACCCTATACGCTTTGGGGTAACCTGGGGAAAAGGAAGAGTATCTGGAATCCCCAAGACTGTTGTATGTGATATACATGGCTTCCTTGTAGAACTTGATATCTTTTGAAAGCGGGTTAAAACAGGAAATGAAGGTGCTGTTAACCTTCATGGTATAACTTATGTTTTCTTTGGCGACAACCTCTTTTGTGCTTTATATTTAATACAGGAGAGGAATCAAGGGGGTGCCTACACCATTGGATGAAGTGGCAAAAAGTCGAACAATGTCATAAAAGTGGTATGTGAGGTGCTGGGAGAAAGGACATGTATTAAGGAGACAGTTACCTAATCTCATTCAAGTTTCTTGTTCTTTTATAGTTGGTTGCCACCACAGATAGGACCCTAACCTCCCTCTCCTGTTTATAAAGATTGAGTTTTTTCCTTTCAGGTAGGAGTAACACCTTGGAAGAGAGGGGCCTTAACACCTTGTGGAGATTGATTGTTATAGTGTAGATAGGGAGGGGTGTGTTACTAAATATCTTGTCTTTGTCATTTCAGATCTCCCTCCCCGCTGTCCCCTTCCTTTCCCGCGGCCACGGGACCTTTCTGTTAAGTTTGTGTATATACCAGGCCACAGGGCAGTTGCGTGGGTGTTGGTATAGGTCTCTCAGCACAGCCCCGAGGAGTATTGTGGCAGAGCCTGACAGAATTATCGGCCCACGGAAACGGTCCTCCTCTTGGCTGTGTTGACGGAGAATGGCCACGCTTGACGACGTTCTGGCTGCTCTGGCTTTAGTCCAGACGGAACTGGCGGCCTCCAACAGAGAGGTCGCTGCTTCAGGAACGGAAAACGCACAATTAAGGGCCCGCATGGACAGGATGCAAGGGAATCCCTTCGATGCTGGGGCTAGTACATCACCTCCCCCTTCCCTAGTGGTAGAAATGCCCACACAAATCCCGTTGGCTCCCCCTGAAACATTTTATGGGGACAACAAAAAGGTGCAGGTGTTTATGACACAAATCCTCCTACACCTTATGTGTAAGCCTAAAATGTTTTCAACAAACCAGGCCCGAGTGGCCTTTTTGATTTCCTACTTAGGCGGAGAGGCAGCTCAGTGGGCGGTTCCAGTAGTCAGGAGAGACGATCCCTTACTCTACGATTGGGACGAATTCAGGGTAGAATTTGAAAAAACATTCGACCGTAGAGCAGAAACGTTCTCAGCAGACCGTGAGCTGTTGGTTCGTATTTGGTGTCGTATTTGAACAACTTCCGTCGTTTGGTTGCTGAAACAGACTGGCCTGAGGTCAAACAGTCTGCGTTATTCTACCAAGGACTGAACGATGAAATGAAAGATGTACTGGCACACATCGATCCTCAACCCCGCACCTGCTCTGCGCTTATAGAACTCGCTCTCCGTCTGGACCATCGAATACGGGAGCGCAAAGGGGAATTAAGAAAGAAAGAGCCGGTCGTAGTGGTTCATGAGCGAGGAGGAGGGGGTAGCGAGAAGCCTGCTTCCACTCAGGATGCAATGGAGATAGGAGCTGTGCGGGCTTCCTTGTCTTTTAGCGAGAAAGAGCATCGGAGAAAAAATTGTCTTTGTTTGTATTGTGGAAAAAAGGGGCACTATCTACGGGAGTGTCCAGTGAAACCAAAGACCGGAAGGTTCCGAACAGGTCAAGCCGCCGCTGGAACCCTGGAGAAGAAGGCGGAAAACTCCAGTGCTTGAGAGTGGAAGGAGGGGAACCCTCAAGCAGAAACACCATCCCTTCAATCACGGCTTGTTGCGAGCAAGAAAAGAATCACGTATTCCTGTCCATGCTGTTATTGCTGGAGAATGGAGCGCAAGGAGTCAAGGCCATGGTGGACTCCGGGCCACTGGGTGTTTTATGGACTATACCGAAGCAGAAAGGCTGGGTATCCAGCTCATAGCAAAGAAACAACCTGAACCGGTGTACGCGGTAGATGGGAGTGAACTGATCGCAGGACCCATAAAGTACCACACGCCGGAATATCGGTGCATATGCAACGACCTGCACCAGGAAACAATCTCGTTTAATATCATCCAAGCCCCCCAATACGGTATCATATTGGGGCTTCCATGGCTTCAAAAACACGAACCCTACATCCATTGGACCTCGAGGACGATCGGTTTCGTCTCGGATTATTGTAAAGAACATTGTTTGGTGACTACTGAGAGTCCATCTCAGGCCTTGGCAAGGGTTTATAACATCGCCACAGCGGCCGAGAAAGAAGTAAAACTCCCGTCCTGTTATTCCGCTTACGCAAAGGTATTCAGTGAGGATCAGGCAGAGGCTCTTCCGCCTCACAGAGCCTTCGATTGTCGGATCGATCTGGTTCCAGGAGCCGCAGTACCGAACGGAAGGTTCTATGCCCTCACCGTGCCGGAAAACGAATACTTGAGAGCTTATTTGGACAAATATTTGGCTCTCGGGTACATACGCCCTTCTCGGTCTCCTGCTTCATCACCGTTGTTTTTTATACCAAAAGCAAACGGCGAAAAAAGGTGCTGTATCGACTATCGCGCCTTAAACACCATCACGATAAAGAACCAGTATCCTTTACCCCTGATTTCTGTTTTATTGGAACAAGTCAGAGCAGCCACTATTTACACCAAGTTGGATCTGCGAGGGGCATACCACCTCGTTCGCATAAGAAGGGGCGACGAATGGAAGACGGCTTTCAAGACGCGGTATGGGCTCTTCGAATATCTAGTGATGCCCTTTGGGCTGTGTAATGCCCCAGCCGCGTTCCAATTCTTTCTGAACGAGGTGTTGAGGGAGTTCCTGGACCTCTTTGTAGTCGTCTACATCGACGATATCTTGGTATACTCCAACACAACGGACGAACATCACATTCACGTGAGCCAGGTGCTAGAGGCCCTGATGAAACACCATCTCTATTGCAAAATCACGAAATGCGAATTTCACGTGACCACCGTTGAATTCCTGGGAGTGATGCTTACGCCATCGGGTCAGGTTATGGCTGAGAGGAAAGTACAAGCCATAAAGGACTGGCCTCGTCCGTGCACAGTCAAGGATATCCAATGCCTACTGGGTTTTGCGAACTTTTATAGACGGTTCATTGGAGGTTTCTCTGCCCTGGTGACCCCCTTAACCCGTCTGACAAGAAAGAACGTCCCGTTTCTCTGGAATGTCGAAGCGCAGCAGGCGTTTGATGGGTTGAAAGAAGCCTTTATCAGTGCTCCAGTCCTGACACACGCAAACCCCGACTTACCATTTATAGTGGTAGCTGATGCATCTGAAGTTGCATTGGGGGCGGTTCTTTCACAAAGACAGGAAAATACTGGCATCCTACACCCTATCGCTTACATGTCACGAAAACTCAGCCCGGCGGAAATTAATTACACAATAGCAGAAAAAGAGTTACTGGCTATAAGAGACGCCTTTGTGGAATGGAGGCATTGGCTATTGGGGGCAGTTCATCAGGTAACAGTCTATACGGACCATCGCAACTTACAATCCATAAGAGCAGCCCCCATCTTACGCCCAGACAACTACGCTGGATGCTGTTCTTTGAGGAGTATAGATTTGTTGCTACATTCAGACCAGGAGTGAACAATAAGAAAGCTGATGCCCTGACCCGACAAGAACATCCAGTGTTGCATACCATGACTCCGAACAGATCAATCATAGACCCAGCGAAAGTGGTGTGTGTGGCCCAAACTAGTGACTTTGTTCAATCTTTGCGGTCAGGGATACAGTCATGCGTCTGGAGAACCTGGCTTCGTCATCATCCTGAATGGAAGGTGAGACAAGGTGTAGCCATGAAGGGAAAACAAGTGCTTGTGCCCACCAGAACATTACAACGTACCGTGTTTCAATGGTGCCACGAACTGCCTAGTGCAGGACATATGGGACACGTGAAAACACTGGAAAAGGCGTTGAGGCAGTTTTGGTGGCCATCCATCCGCCTGGATTTGAAACGATGGGGAGACCTGTGTGTGCAATGTGCCCGAATGAAATCGGATCGACAACAACCCCAAGGGTTCCTGCAACCGTTACCCACACCTGAAACGCCTTGGGAAAGCGTCTCCGTAGACTTTATCGTTGGCTTGCCTAAAGACCAAGGGAAAACGGCCATTCTGGTAGTGGTGGATTTTCTTACGAAAATGGGCCACTTCATCGCTTGTGATAAAGTACCTACAGCGGGACGTTTAGCTCATCTCCTGTTGACACACGTAGTGAGGTTACATGGACTCCCGAAAGTGATTGTGTCGGACAGGGGGGCCCAATTCACTGCAGGGTTTTGGAAAGTGTGGTGTGCAGAGTTACATATTTCACCGTCCCTATCCACTAGTTTTCATCCTCAGTCCGATGGCCAAACGGAGAGACTTAATCAATCCCTTAAACAGTATCTCCGTTGCTATGTTCAGGCCGACACAGATTCCTGGGTGGATTGGTTGTGGGTGGCAGAGCTGGCATACAATAGCACACAACATTCCTCGACGGGTCATTCCCCTTGCTTTAGCACTTATGGCCACCACCCAAGAGTCAACCCATTGATCCTCCCTAGAGAAACAGTGCGGCTGCCAGACGTCAAGGCAAGATTGTTGCGCATCCGCAAGATTCTTCTGGCGACGCGCAGGAATCTTGTTCGGGCCAAGGGGAGATATAAAGCTCAGGCGGACAAACACCGAAGGCCTAGTCCTGTGTATAAGAAAGGGGATCTGGTGTGGTTATCCACTAAACATATCACCTTCCGGAGGTATAGCGTGTTCAACCCCAGGTTCATAGGTCCTTACCGGGTGGTGAAAATGGTGAATCCGGTTGCAGTGAAGTTGAAATTGCCTGCTCATTTCAAAATCCACCCTGTGTTTCACGTGTCCCTTCTGAAACCCTCTCGGGTCCCTGTTCATAGACCTCCTGTGCCTGTTTGGGTGCAGAAAGATCAGGAATACGAGGTGTTGAGGGTGTTGGACCCCAGAAGGGTGAGGGGGCGGCTTCAGTACCTGCTGTCTTGGAAGGGCTACGGGCCGGAGGAGAACTCTTGGGAACCTGCGGGGTCTGTTCATGCTCCCCGTCTTGTGTCCCGTTTCCACTGCCAGCATCCCGATAGGCCGGCCCCTGGACAGCGCCCCTCGTGAGGGGGGATGTACTGTCAGGAATAGCGTTTCGTGGGCCGCTGTCCGCGCAATGCGTGGGGATCGGCAACCTTTTTCTCCCGAGAACCACAAATCCCAGAGGGCCAAGGGGGACGCTACGCATGACGTCCGCCGCTCAGCCCCGGACACTTAAGCCAGGAAGTAAGAATAAACGGAGCCGATAATTTTGCCGAAGTACGCTGAGGTGGTCGGAGGGACTTATGGAACCGGAGCAACCGTGAGTAACATCCCTTCCGTGTGGCTGCCGGCTGGAGGCACACGGACGCTGAATCAAGCGGATTCGGCGCTGAGCTGAGGTGGGACAGTATACACGGCTGTGTGTAGTGTATGCTCCTGAGCCCACGATAACCGGACTGTTTGTTTTCCACATATGCGGAGCATAGCGGCTGCATCTCCGGACAGGGGATAACATTTGGAAACTTGCGTGTTGAGCGAGGACATTGTTTCATAATCTTAAGAAGTTGGTTTATGCTGTTTGCGAGTGACATTTAACTCGCTATCAAAACCCTATACGCTTTGGGGTAACCTGGGGAAAAGGAAGAGTATCTGGAATCCCCAAGACTGTTGTATGTGATATACATGGCTTCCTTGTAGAACTTGATATCTTTTGAAAGCGGGTTAAAACAGGAAATGAAGGTGCTGTTAACCTTCATGGTATAACTTATGTTTTCTTTGGCGACAACCTCTTTTGTGCTTTATATTTAATACATGAGAGGAATCAAGGGGGTGCCTACACCATTGGATGAAGTGGCAAAAAGTCGAACAATGTCATAAAAGTGGTATGTGAGGTGCTGGGAGAAAGGACATGTATTAAGTAGACAGTTACCTAATCTCATTCAAGTTTCTTGTTCTTTTATAGTTGGTTGCCACCACAGATAGGACCCTAACCTCCCTCTCCTGTTTATAAAGATTGAGTTTTTTCCTTTCAGGTAGGAGTAACACCTTGGAAGAGAGGGGCCTTAACACCTTGTGGAGATTGATTGTTATAGTGTAGATAGGGAGGGGTGTGTTACTAAATATCTTGTCTTTGTCATTTCAGATCTCCCTCCCCGCTGTCCCCTTCCTTTCCCGCGCCCACGGGACCTTTCTGTTAAGTCTGTGTATATACCAGGCCACAGGGCGGTTGCGTGGGTGTTGGTATAGGTCTCTCAGCACAGCCCCGAGGAGTATTGTGGCAGAGCCTGACAAGGTGAAGGAGTTTGCTTTTTCTACTCAGGAGATCTCCTGAGTAGAAAAAGCAAACTCCTTCACCTTCACAGGAACGGACCACCACAAAAGGATTAGAATTTAGTGCAGTTTATTGAAGCCTTCTCACAACATGACGCGCCACCGTAGGTTGTGCCTTATACGTGCAATAAAAGCCTATCAGCTTAAAAAATAGGCTGAAAGGTTACGTTTTTTAAAGTGCAAATAATATGTAAGACAATCATATGCAGATAACCAAGTAATTACGGCAATGACACACAAAACAATAGAAATTGTGTTGTGTAACCCAAACATATGAAATAGTGCCTTTTTAAGGAGATTACATCTATCGTATTCAAAAGAAGAAGTTATGGCAAGTGCCCAAAAATTCATCTATGATTGATGAGTTCCAAGTAATAAATAAAACTTCAATGTGGGTCGTTAAATCACAACAAACATGAAAAAAGACCATGATGTTCAGATCTTAAAGTGTGTCCAAAGTTCCACTATCAGGGTTTTAAGTTCATTTTCTCCAAATGGAAAAAAACGATTATTTTTTTCTCTCCTTTTTCCTTCTTTTATCATCATCCTGACTACCTACATCATATAGTCAAACGATGTAAACAAGCGCAATAAATCTTAAAAGGTCAACTGCATGTGACAAAATGAAAACAAAAAATCAACCAAAAAAAAAAGAGTTATTTTAAATGGTTATTAAAACAGGGCACTTGAACAGTTTGGCAGTGGCACTCTGTAGATAACCTAATACTTAATTCAATAGAATAAACAACATTTTTATGTTACTTGATTCATAAACAATACAGCAGCCGCTGAATTGTAAAACATTCTGCTCTAGAAAATGTTCACGAGCATCAGGCCCAATCCAACTTATACGATAGCTAACACAGAAATTAGCATCAGAAGCATCCAACAAAATCAGAAAAGACTATAGATAATTACTGAGACCTTCATTGATTTTCAATCCATTAGGGACTCTGGTGTCTAGTAATAAAATGAATTGTGTCTCTTTCTGTCTAAGTAATCTCTCACGGTCCCCTCCCCTAGTTGGGTTAGGGACAGAACCTAGGACTGTGTACTCAAGATCTTTCAGCTGATTATTGTGAACTGCTCGAAAATGGCATGCCACGGGGTAGTTATTGTCTGAATTTAGAATAGCACGAATGTGCTGAAGAATACGTTTATTTACTGGGAGTTTCGTACTCCCAATGTATTCTAAATTACATGTGCATCTAAGTTTATAGATCACAAATTCAGAACGACAAGTTAGATACTCCCGGATTGGTATTCTCTTATATATATACACACACACACATACACAGACCTTTGTCATAATCTTGGTCTCAATATAACACTTACTGGTAAAATATATGTTTTTCCATCTGGATAAACAACTTCTGCTGCTTCAACACTAGGGGAAAAAAGATGAGACTGTTAGAAACAAAAATGTAGTACCTATAATGTTAATAATGCATGCTAAATTACACTCACGTGAAAGGCTTCTCACAATATTCACTAAACATTGTGACAAGAATATCAAGAGTGATTTTTGCCTGAAAGAAAAAAAGTTTACAAATAAGAAAAGACGCAAACGTTACATAAGTCGCTAATAAGGGAGAAATGTATTTACAGTAAACAAAGCTTCCTTAAGAAATGCAGTATTAAATTAGAGATGGTCGAGACAACAAAATAACAGGAAGCGCCGAGCTGAGGGTCTGGCTGTGCGTTAAGAGCCCATAGCTGAGCTCGAAAAGGGTTTGCACATAAACTGTGTAACAAACACCATATAAAAATATGATAAAGACCCTACAACATTCTAAAAAGTGTATTTAACATGCAACAAAGTTTCAACTTACTACAACATATTATTTCACAACATTAAGACTTCTATTAAAAGTGAGTTTTTAATCATGGACAAAAAAATATTCATGCCCCCTCCACTCCTCTTCCTTGACAACAATGCCTTTAGTGGATTAAAAAGCACATCAGTTGACATGTGTACCCTGCAGGTTTGGCTTAGATTTTTACATGGAGCAATAGCGCACACCTTGATTGTATTTCAAGGTGCTCTCAAGTAGAAAAGCACAGTAAAACAAAAAATTTGCTTAGGAACAAGCAGGGATGCCGGGAAAAATCCAGGGTTTTCCGATTTTACATTAAGCAAATTCAGACACTAGACAGTATCTCTTTTCCTCTCCTATTTTACATTACAGGTTAAAGTTCTTTATTTAATTATTGGCACATTAGGTTAGAGCGTGGGTTTCACACAAAAGATACATGAAAGCTCGGTTCGTTTTGAGCCCTAGGGTCCAATACGACCTCGAGCTGAATCCTAATGAGGAAATCCCCCCCCCCCCATCGTATGTCTCAGCCCAGGCTGTTGCAGCTCGAGCTGCTGGGGGCTCAGCTGGGCAGTGTCTGGAGTCTTATCTCTGGCACGCCCTAGTTTTTCACAGGTCTTTAAAGACCATTTGCATATTTACATACCTTTGTAAACTGGTTACTGAGGCTTAGTTTTTTTCTGGTTCCAGTACCCCCTGGGCCCCCACTCTGCCTATTCCTTTGCAGTAGTGTGAGAATGCATTTCATGAAATGGAATATAAAGTAGGATTGCCAAAAGAAAAATGCCAGCCATGTGTTGTTTAAAGAGCCTGCAAAGATCTCGTCTTGACTAAATAGGGTTTTAAATAAAAAATATGTATTCATTAGTAATGTGACTTTTCGGATGCCTAATGGATCATCCGAGCAGGTTCGAATTCAGGCATGCATCTGGAGATGGTAATCTTTAGGTTGCTTTTCAAGAGGCCTCAGACTATGTCATACCCATGGCCAGGACTTTAAGTGGGCCGAGTCTCACCGGTGCTGAGCACCAGCAGTTTTTTAAAGGAGGCCTCGAAACAGGTCTCTATCGGGCTCTGTTTTGTGACCTGGCACAGGTGGTCCGTTTTTTTCCGGACTGCAGCAGGCATATCGATGTGCAATGCTCACACGCTCATGTCTCACTAGTGGAGAAGTTATGGCATGACTTCATGCCAGGTGAGCCTTTTAGGTGAAGAGAAATCCTTTAAAGAGCGTCATTTTCTCTCTGGATTTCCATTCTCTTTTTGAAACGCAGGAGCAGCAACGTTGTTGTGGTGTCATCAGGGCATTAAGTGGAAGCTTTTTCAAGATTATATACATGCCATGTGACACTTCACATTATCAATGGCCCTCTACTCAACGCTTTTCATCTACTGAATGATACTTTGAGAGATTCCACTTGAAATCAACAACCAAAACGCCCAGTTACTATACTAGCTTGGAACCTTAGATTTGCGGTATATTACCATTAGTTGGTCGCTGTAGGCCATAAAATATATATTTTTTCTGAAAGGGGGAAGAGGTTACTGGAGTATAGAGAAATATGATATAATGAGCAGCTGCAGAGTTTGAGCTGTTGGGATTGCAATCATGGAAGTTTGTGGCTAAAGCAGCCCACCAGAAAACTCCGATCCGGATCCTTCGCCCCAGCTGCCACCCATCGGATCCGCCAGACATAAAGCGGATGCCGCTCCTACTCCCATCTGACGGCCAAGAACTGGAATGACCTCCCCCTGTACCTCAGAGCCTCACTGTCGCTCTGACCTCAAGACATGGACGTTCAACCTATTTATTTATTTATTTATCTATCTATAGAGTTCTGTATAGCGCGAACATGACCCAGAGGGTATCAGAGTGCTTTACAGTATAAGAACATAAATGGATGGGGTGGTATACATACATTCGAAAGTGTCAATGGTGCAAGCCCCCTTTCATGATGTTACTTCCTGTCGTGACGTCAGCGTCCCCCCACTTCTTTTTTTAGGACTTGTGCCCTGCTCACGGGTGAGGCAGCCGTGCTCTACAATATCCTGATTGATTGAAGCAAAAGCCTGCATACATTTTGATGATGATCCTGGTGTTGACATGGCAGATTCCTGTTTCAAGGGGACTGTAAAGAGTATCCCAAAAGGACAAGACTGGAGTAAGGCTGCGAACCTCCGACATCCTACTTTGTATTAATTATTGATACTCACCTAATACCCTACTAGACACCGTTCTAGTTAAAATTGTGTTGGGGTGTATTCTGATTATTTTCCCTTCCTCTAGGCAAGGTTCTCTTTTTTTCATAAAACCCTGCATGCAGCACTCTTTTCTTTACTTTCGCTTTTTATGAAACCTATTTATTGCAGCGGCAAACAGAGGTGAACCCATGAAACGGTTAGGTTGTTTCATAATCAAATCCATGAATGTCTGCACAGAAGCTTCTGTTTTTGATTTGCACGCGACTATTACAAAGTGGCTTTTACGCTGAGTTTGCAGGTCATGTTCTCCAGCGACTAAAATATAGTCGGCCTGGAAATCATCGGCATCATTTCTGGGAAAAGGAAACGTTGTGGTCTGACAACCTCCCATTTAAATCAAACTGATCTGATCTGCAGCCGCTCGGGAGGCTGGCGACTTACCTCAGACAGGAATAGGCAGTTCCACTCTTCTGGTCCCGCAATACTGTAATACTGAGCACGTGTTTGTATGCACACAAGGCTACTTTTGCCCCTTAAGTCCTTCACTTGGACAGGAGCATATATTCGTGAGCAGTTTTTTGTGTGTAAACTCCGAATTTTTCCCAGGAGCATACGATTTCTCTCCGTCGCTCATAAAGTAATCGGTGTGGGTTATCCGTTAAGAATTCATGCCACTTATATGTGTATATATATATATATATATATATATATATATATATATATGTGTATATATATATATATATATATATATATATATATATATATATATATATATATATATATATATATATATATATATATATATATATATATATATATTATTTTTAATGGATCGCCATCATATACATCCGGTTCCAATTCGCAAGGGAAACAGTTTTAACCTCTGGGAAAATGCTAATAAACTCATGAGGAAATATTGGCAGTTTAGTAGAAACCTAAACCAGGGCAATACTTCTCCTGGAAATCGCACCTCCAGCTCCAAAGCAGGTGGGATTTCACGGTGTTAAGTTAAACTCACGCTTTTACTACACCAGACAAACGCATTAAGAGCATCAACAACCTGCCAGCGTCCCTAGGACTCATAAACTGTCTGATAATGATAAACAAAAACATATACACAAGTCAGAACACTAAAGTGGAACTTCGGAAAACGTAGACTTAGGATAAGAATCGAGGCCTGATTTAGACTTAGGCAGATGGAAACCCGTCAAAAACGTGAGGACATTCGGTCCACGCTAGAATATATAATCAAGGCTCCCAGTTTACCGTTCTTTCTGATTTTTTACACATAACACAGGAGAAAGCAATGCGTTTACTGTCGGTATTTATTTTTAAAAGTGGATAAATACAGAAAAGTGTGCTTCATGTGTGACTCTCGAATCTGTCCTTCATGAATTCCAGGCCAACAGATGAGCAGATATCACGAGTAGTTAAAAAACAGGACGAGATTTCTTAAAACACAGGCATATGTTAACTTACAACGTTCGTATCTAAAGCTAATATTTACCTGTGGGTGTTGTGTTTAGTTACATTTGGCTGCTTCATTTGCTAAAACGTGATATGCATCAAAGTGTGTGTTTATCAGTTAAATAAAGGTGGAAATATACTACTTTACACATTAATTTATTCTCAAAACAAAATAAATATAGATACCAATAGGATGGCAAAACAAATATGGATAAATACAGACGCAAATGTGAAGCAAATATATAAAACCAGGAGCTCTTAATAAAATGTACTTGAATACTGCCGACAGGATATTCGTCATGTTTGTGACAGAGTACCCCAGCAGCCAAACTCTAAATCAGGCCGAAAGCTATTTCTCAATTACAGATCGGAATAAACTGACGCCATTTTAACATGTAATGGCAATACATATATGCGAAAAGAAAAAACACATGACTGTACATTTATGTCACACAGACCAAAGAAGGCGGTATGTTTTTATGATGACCGCAGGAAACAAAAGCCTAACATTTAACAAAGGGTGTACAGCGCCATCGTGTGCCGATATGGTAAAACTTTAAGACGGTGCACATAAAACTATTTCCTGATCAACTCCGAGAGCCAGAACTTCAGTTTAAGGTATGAAGGCAACCCGGTAAACATAAAATGGACTGCGGCCCTATTTTGGAAATGGAATTAGACGAGCAAAGTAGTAGGGGCCCACATCCACGTGCAAAGTCAGTAAAGGACATCGTGGAGGATATAGATATTTATTAGTTTTTTTAATACAGATCCAATACAATGTATTCATATATCCACTGTAGATTTCATAAACATTCACAGTAATCATATAACAAATGTGTGTACTATAAAGATTTTTAGAAGCATTGTTGGTCAACAATATATTCCAACTGTAACAACAACAAAAAATGCATCCAAAAACATAAAAATCCACATAAAACATCTTAATGGTTAAAGCTCACGCTGCAATAAACAGTATCAGAGTTGAAGCAAGGCTCAGCAGGTAATTTATATAGCAGGAGTAGGTGCAGAGGTATCAACTATGTTACATTTGAGTACCACAGACATTTGGGGTCATTTCAGTTGGGCAAATATCTAGAACTCGGATGCCCTAGGTAACAAAGTGCATGGCTATACCACACACAAGCACTGCCAATGCCAATAGAATTTTCTTTAAATTAATGTTGTATGGTATTGTCGAGCATTACAAGTAAATAGCATGGGAATGAATATGTATTTCTGTGGAAGCAATGAACTGTAGAATACTGGTGTAGGTTTAAAGGTAAAATGGCAAACTGTCAAGTCAGACTTAAAAATCCACACTACCCTCCTCCCAGCTGTGCTGCTGCCACAGAAAAACAACATAAATTGTCTCGTAATCTAAGACACTTTAATAGCATTACAATGTCATGTGTGTGTCACTCAAATTCAAGCTCAGGCAGCTATCTAAATAAACAAAATGATCACAGCTGTGTGGAGGGCAAGCAATTTATTTTTGAATTACAAGTCGTCTGCTCAGTTAAAACATGTACTCCTGGCTCCCAACATGTGGGTCCAGCCAACGGCCCTCTCCTGGTGATTGATATATATATATATATATATATATATATATATATATATATATATATGTTCAAACAAGATGCCTGTGACATGAGAGGCACACTGCAGTGCTCTCCCCTCCGGGCTGAAATGTCTCAGCGCGCTTCTCCACGTTGCAAAGAGTAATGTGCCCGACGCGTTTCTGGGGGACTCCACCCCCGTCATCAGGGGCTGCTTCCAGTCAAATCTCAATGTATTTCACGTGATTTATGGACTTTTTCTATCAGGCAAATCCATAGGCAAACATGTGGCCTCTTGGTTGGAATTATGGGATTTGTAGTCCGTGGTGAAAAATACACATCGATAATCTCGGGTGCATGATGCTTCAATTTGATACCTGGAGTAGGCTTGCTTTTTGTGTTTCAGCGCGCTGATTATTAACGTGACGAGTCCTGCGCTCCTTTACAGCCAAAAAGTTTGGATGCTTCAAGCTACATCCTGCCGCTCCTCATTCCAGAGCAGCAGGCGATGGTGCCCTCTCCGCGGCCAGGCTGCCGCGTGGAAATGTTCAAACAAGATGCCTGTGACATGAGAGGCACACTGCAGGGCTCTCCCCTCCGGGCTGAAATGTCTCAGCGCGCTTCTCCACGTTGCAAAGAGTAATGTGCCCGACGCGTTTCTGGGGGACTCCACCCCCGTCATCAGGGGCTGCTTCCAGTCAAATCTCAATCTATTTCACGTGATTTATGGACTTTTTCTATCAGGCAAATCCATAGGCAAACATGTGGCCTCTTGGTTGGAATAATGGGATTTGTAGTCCGTGGTGAAAAATACACATCGATAATCTCGGGTGCATGATGCTTCAATTTGATACCTTCGCCTGCTGCTCTGGAATGAGGAGCGGCAGGATGTAGCTTGAAGCATCCAAACTTTTTGGCTGTAAAGGAGCGCAGGACTCGTCACGTTAATAATCAGCGCGCTGAAACACAAAAAGCAAGCCTACTCAAGGTATCAAATTGAAGCATCATGCACCCGAGATTATCGATGTGTATTTTTCACCACGGACTACAAATCCCATAATTCCAACCAAGAGGCCACATGTTTGCCTATGGATTTGCCTGATAGAAAAAGTCCATAAATCACGTGAAATACATTGAGATTTGACTGGAAGCAGCCCCTGATGACGGGGGTGGAGTCCCCCAGAAACGCGTCGGGCACATTACTCTTTGCAACGTGGAGAAGCGCGCTGAGACATTTCAGCCCGGAGGGGAGAGCCCTGCAGTGTGCCTCTCATGTCACAGGCATCTTGTTTGAACATATATATATATATATATATATATATATATATACATACATATTGTGCATCCAGCTCAACTTCAGGATTGTGGTGTTTAGATAGATAGATAGATAGATAGATAGATAAAAAGATATATTCATTCATTCCCTTGGGGACTAGAGGGTCATGTTCTAGGTTGCCAAATCACCTGTTACTCTGAGACGGTTAGGTGTTCAGGTGAGGCCCAGTGAGCTTGCCGGATTTGGGCCAACAGGTACTGGTATGGTAGAGAGACTCAGCCCCTACATTCTGGCGTCCTGCTATCCCATGGCGCAGTTCTGTTTCAAAGCAGAATCCCAGTGACAAGGGGCCCAAGTGTCTTAAAGAAAGAAACAGAAAGACCAGCTGGCACCAACTCAGTGGTAAAAGCCATAACTGGGGTGCAGTGGGCATCTTACACTGATTGGTCTTTGATGCGCCCTGGTGCACAAATGACAGCTATGCCTCAGTTAGGACCCTTACTGTGGAACTTGACACAGTAAATTAGAAACAGTAAAATGAAAACAATAAAAAGTGTTGCAGTAGTCTTCCTTTGACATTAAGAAATGTATGCCATCACTAGAGATGTGGCGTATTCTCCTGATTCTTGCCTCACTGTATCTGAGTGTCATATGTTGGCCTCGTATATCCTGTACTCCTGGTGGGCGGGTGCAGTGGGGGGGTGCCTGCGGTCATTGCTATATAATTTTCCTGCTACTGCTTTACGCTGGTATTGATTTCTTTGCTGATTCTGCCTGTACGGTATTTCTCCATTTCATTTACCCGTCCACAGCTGTGTTGTATTTCGTTTAATGACACCTGATATGTATATTTCTCCTCTTGTGTTATAATAATAAAAAGATTTATAAAAAAAAAAATGTATGCCACAGAACATACAACTAGGAAGGTCTTTTTTCGAAGAGTCTTCCCTTCAGAAAAACAGACATTACCAACTTTATACTAGGAATTCAAAACACTTTGCCATTGCTCTGCACAACTGAAAGCAACAAAACATTACACATTTCTGCAATATTCAATTGGACTGCCGTGAAAAAGAAGCCTTGTAACCTTTTAATTCTTACCTTTGTAAGATCTGTGGCTGTGCATTCGATGAACACATTTCTTGTATTTACACTGATTTTAGTGTGGTCCCCTAGATGTATAAAAATATCTTCATTAATAATAACAATAGTTTAGGAATGTTTACCTAGGTTATTAGTTAGTAAAATACATGTTATTCAATCTATTTTGTGTCACTGTGTGCATTCTAAAATACTGCTAATTAAACACATGGCTCAAATGTTGATGCCGGAATTAAAGGTCTAAGGAGGATTTAAAGTGCAGCACAAATGAGACTATGGCATTGCCAAGCATGCCCATCAGAACACGAGAGGGATCAAGAAAGAGAGATCAAGATAGACAGAGGAGAAAGAAAGAGAGAAGAAAGAGACAGAGCTCACAGAACCAGCAATTCCATACATAGCCAATAAGAATATGATGCAGGCATGCAAAATCCACTCAATCAAAAGCCCCATGTTGTAGGGTTATAGGACACAGTAAGTAGAGATCAAATGTAAAGGAAAAATAGGCATACTAGAAAAAAAGTACTCTTCGCCTTCCAAATCTATGACACTGTCTATGGCACAAAACGGTCCTATTTCACAAGGCGTAAAATAGACAATGTATTGTCATAGGCTAAAACATACGAACTTTACTTTAAGAAAGAACATTATTCGTCCTTATACGGGACTACATTAAATTAGTCGATTACCTTGAAATATTGAAAACAAAACTGATGCCATGAATAATTAGATTAATGCAAGTGACTTCATATCAAGATCAAGGCAGTACCCCATGTAATGTGTTTACTGTTGCACTTTTTTGTTAACGTGTAAAATAAATTTCATTTACATTTTTTAAATATGTGCACTAGGTGGCACCTATCCTTTTGAAATGCTGAATTTTTAAAGTAAAAAAATAACATTTCTAAAGATAATTAAAAACACACTAAATAAAGTCCAGGTGTTGTTGTCATGAATATGGTTGTTACTACTGATGGCAAGTGAGGGTATTCTATTTGGTCAATCTTGACCCTACGTAGGAGGCATTGAGGTATGAGAAGAATACATGGAGGCACGCATCTCAATATAGCCTTATACTGGCAGAATGTGAAGTGTGCCTGCAATTGTAGTCTTTGTCAGCTGCCTGTCTATGTCCCCTCTCTCTAGACGGGTAGGCTCTGCCACCTATTATCAAAGAATACATGCTACCACTGGAGCCATGCATTAACGACTATGTGAGTGTTTTCACGTCGAAGAACAGAACTTTAGACTGGTTACCAAATGTAGATATAGACAATACTGAGGGCTATTGTTAGAAATGGTGTTTCTGTTTGGCAGAGGTATGCACCTGTCCACATAGGAACCACCACTCTAGTCAGGGTAAGCTAGATGCACATTAAAAGATAGCCTGTGCTCATCCTCTGGTAGCTTGGCACAGAGCAGTCAGGGTTATCTAAAGAGGCAATCTGTAAAGTATTTGTGAAACACAATCACACATGCAGATTAACACAATGAAGAGACCACAAAAATACTCCACACAGGGTTAGACAAATTGATCAGACTTTGATGAGTAAAACAAAACCCAAACCGCAAAAATCCAATAAGTAGAACCAGAGCTATGAATTTATAATGATTAAAACAGTGCTTAAAGTCATAATGTGTCAACCGGAGACATCTGGATGCGTTAAACTGGGGTAAATCCAAAGCTCAGGCCGACCGAGAGGAAGCGCAGATTGGATACAGGAACCAGCCTTGTCCCATTAAAAAGAGTGCCTTTGGAGGACAGACATCGAGGACGAGATGAGAGCAGGAAGATGAAGCATCGTAGTCAATCCGAAGGATTCGTATGCGAGGTGTCGTAATCTAGCCGGGCACTCCGGAAAAGCTTTGGGGTCGAGCAGTACCAAAGAGGTACAATGCTTCATCGTTGAGCCGCGCACTCGAGAATACTTCATCATTAATCAGCACATGAGCTGGCGATGTGTCATCGTTTGGTGCACTGCGCCGGCTCCGATCTGCGTAAAGGTGGCGATGTGTCGAGAATAGCAGCACATAAAGCCTCCCTTCCAAGGGCCCAAGACTGGGTTTGCACCACTTGGCAGGGCAGGGACTCGCAGATGGCAGAGTCCAGGTGCTGTTGAAGGGTTGCAGGAAGTGCCTGATGCCCCTGACTTCAGAACAGGTGGCAAAACAGAATGCCCTTGGAATCACTCTGGGTTCAAGTGAGATGGATCCAACCCTTTTTCTCAGCAGGGCAGAGGGTAGCCAGAATCTGGCAAACGCCAGCACATCAGAGCAGCAGTCCTTGTAGCCACACAGCAGTCCTTCTTCCTGGCTGAGTTCTTCACAGGCCAAGTAATGTATTGTCTTGCTAGTGTCATAGTCCCATTACTTCTAACCAGCTGTGCCTTTGAAGTGGGGGTGACTTCAAAGAAGGCTCTTTGAAGTGCACACAGCTCCTTTCTTCCCAGCCCTGGCACCAGACTATCATTAGGGGGTAATCTGCCCTTTGTATGGGAAACAGGAAACAGCCTATTCACGTGTAGGTATCAGATTTCCCCACACTTCCTGCTCAGGAAAAGCCATTAGAATGCAGATGGGTATGCAGACACACCTAACCTTCCTGTGTTTGTGTCCGTCTAGAGGGAATGCAGAAAGTGTAGCGGTCACCCACCCCAGACATGTATGGGAGACAGGCTGCAGCCACACAGAGAAGTAAGAGCAGAGAAATGACCACTTTCCAAAAGTGGCATTCCTAGAATATTAATGTCAAACCCAACTTTACCAGTAAAGAAGATTTATCAGTACTATTTCAAAGATATAAAACATGATGCAGCTACTCCTTTCTAATCAGGAATTACAGCTTAAAAGTGAATTAAGGAATTTCTGATATTAACATAAGAGAGGAGTAGGCATCATAGTAGAGAAAAACTAATTGGGGTGTTTGTAACTACCAGGACAGGTAAAACTTAACAGTACATGTCTACCCTTTACTTTCACAGCACCCTGTCTTATGGGCTACCTGGGGCCTACCTAAGGGGTGCCTTATGTGTAATAAAAGGGGAGTTTAAGGCTTGGCGAGTAGATCTAAATGGCAAGTCGAAGTGACAGTAAACTGCACACACAGGCTCTGCAATAGCAGGACTGAGACAGATTTGAAAGGCTACTTGTGTGATTGGCACAATCAAGGCTACAGGCCCACTGGTAGTATTTAGGTTACAAGCCCTAGGTATATGGTATACCACTTTACAAGGAACTCATAAGTAAGCTAAATATGGCAACTGTGTATCCACCAATATTTCCAGGTTTAGAGGAGAAACACATGCACTTTAATACTGGTTAGCAGTGGTAAAGTGCTCAGAGTCCAAAGATCAACAAAAGAATACAGCAAAAAGAGGAGATAAAAGTTTGGGGAAAGGCCACCCTAAAGATGACATGTCTAACAGCTATATTTAATTATGGAAGCAGGCATCCTGTACATCTATATTGCCAAAGATCTTGTTCAGGACGGAAGAATGTCATGAAGTGTCACTATTTGGAACCCTTGGTATCTATGCTTCATAAATCCAAAATATGGTGCCGGCTACCAGGTGGTCTTCTGGATGAAGAATTTAAAAAAAAAAACTCTTTGCCTTCAAGAGCTTTTGGTTATTGTTCTTGCTTAGTTAAGCAGAATATGAAGTATCACCAAATGCTGGGCCTGAAGATGTTGATATTGGTCCCCTGTAAGAGGTATGTAGGGCGCTCTCATAAATGTCAGATAGAGATAATATTGAATATTGTAAACAACATATGTGCCCAGTGCTACACCCTGTCACACTGGCTACATTCTCCAACCTGCTGACTTGGCATTGGTGTGGGTATGCTCCGTGAAGGAGTCAGCACATGTTGACTGAGACTGCTATCTCAAAGAATGCCTGTGTGCTCCTGAGCTGCTTTGTTAAGTTTCTTCCCCAAGTAAAGTTTATAGTATTACTATACAACAAGAGTACTGATCTTGTTGTCTTACTATCCATGATCACAGAAGCAATAGCTTAGTTTCTCTTATAATGCAACTCTTTTGGCAGGGGTGAGCCAAAACAGTGAATAACTCTCAGAGACCTACAAAGTTTCCCTTTGAAATCAGATCAAACTAATAAATTAGTTAGTGCAGATGCCATCAGATCAAACTTAGCAGAGACTCATATTATATTACCTATAGTTAGGATCGTTTTCCTTAGGAAATCCGCAACATTCTATTGGGAATAACTTTGGCGCTGAATGAGGGATCTGCCTGTAATTTTCCTTAACTTTGCCTCGCTGCGCTCTGCTCCTTCCCTGAAAGTTTCGGGGGGGATCAGTCAAGCGGGGGCCGAGATAAAAGGGGGGTCCCAAAACGTGTTTTCCCCATGTTAATTTCCATAGGGCGGTTGGACTCACTTTTAGCCCGAACGGCTGAATGGATTTCCACCAAACTTGGCAAAATTGTAGGGACTGGTACCCCGATGTGCCTTTGCTATGTCTCAAGATATATGCTCCAGTGGTTTTTACGAAAATTTACTTTGAAAAAATATATATTGGGCTACATTGGGCTATATATATATGTTAGAGCCCAAATGTAGCCCAATGTAGCCCAAAGATGGCCACCAGAGACAAAAATAAACAAATGTAGCCCATATATCAGCCAGATGTAGCCCAACTATAGCCCAAGGACAGAATGTCCCAGAGTGTTCTAAAGAACAACTAGAGTGCTAACAGTCTTACTTATGACAAAAGTATGGCACACCTGAAGTCATCTTGATTGGAATAAAGTGTTAACACTTAAAACATTTAATTTGCAAAGGAACAAAATGAGGGGGTTCATTTTGCCATAGAAATTATGATTAGTGCTGAAGAAAGAAAAATTAGGGCACATTTTGAGTGACTTCTCAAATCCTCTTATATTTCAATAAAAAAAATTCTGATATGCAGTCTCCCAAGATGGCCACCAGAGACAAAAGAGCCCAAATGTAGCCCAAATATCAGCCAGATGTAGCCCAACTATAGCCCAATGACAGAATGTCCCAGAGTGTTCTAAAGAACAACTAGAACGCTAACAGTCTTACTTATGACAAAAGTATGGCACACCTGAAGTCATCTTGATTGGAATAAAGTGGTAACACTTAATACATTTAATTTGAAAAGGAACAAAATGAGGGGTTTAAACGTGATCAAGCTGCAAAGCGAAACGCGTTGTTTTCCTGCCAATTAAAATCTCTTGTGCACAGCAACTTCCAGAGTGTTGGTGACGTTTATTCTGATGAATGGACATCGTCTTGGATATATATATATATATATATATATATATATATATATATATATATATATATATTCACTGAAAAAACCATAGGTTTCACACCAGTTATAGTTAGGAATTAGCATTATACGTTATAGTTAGTTGGACTCACTATAACTTGCGCGTGCAATGCACTGCTGATGACGTCACATATTACATCACTCATGACATGGTCAGTGACATCACTCATGACATTACTGATGACATCTCAAATGACATCACTGATGACATCATCCAGTGAATGTGTATCTTTCTGAAAAATAAATATTTTTTATATATGTATATCTAAAAGCTGATGGAAGAATAAATGGGTAAATAAATGTCTAAATGGATGTTTTTTTTGTGTAAAATTGATTGGTTAACTGACTTATTAAATGTATCTTAGTGAATACATATATTAGCGAGTAATGTTTAAATATTTAAATATCTGTATCTGTGACTCACTTTGTGTATAAGTGGCTGCATGGGTTGGTGAGTAGCTACATGAGTGTGTATATGGGTTATTGGTTGTTTTTTTGAGTATCAGTATCAGTGTCTGTATGGTTCGGTGGGGGATATTACTTAGAGCACAGATGCATGAATGAGTGACTCACTATTTGTATGTATTTTGAAGACAGCATGTGTGCAAGACTGTATGGGTGTATGGGTGGTGATTGTGTGTATGGGTGGGTTAGTGAGTATGTGTTCTTATAATTGATTGTTTAAGAGAGTAAATATGTTTCCGTTTCTGTAGAAGTATGTGTAGTGGTGTGTATATAGCAGTATAATCAAGTAAATGTTTTTTTGATAGTTTACTTGCATGTGTGAATTTGTGTGTGAGTAACTATATGGATGAGTATTAGTGTGTAACAGGATGTATAGGTGTATGAGTACATATGATGAGTAAGTACATGCATGAGTGACTATATAGAACTGTTGGTGAATGAGTGGATGTGTATGTAGATGTTGGAATTACCTAATAAGTTGTTATAATTGGTATTGGTTTCTCATTTTTTAAGAAAATGTTAGTTTCTATTTTTGAATGTGTGTGTCAAATGTTATTTTATGCTGATAGGAGGTCTGCCACTTTGTCACAAGGATGTTGTCATCAGTGATGTCATTTGAGATGTCATCAGTGATGTCATGAGTGATGTCACTGACCATGTCATGAGTGATGTAATATGTGATGTCATCAGCAGTGCATTGCACGCGCAAGTTATAGTGAGTCCAACTAACTATAACGTGGGAATTTCAATGGTTTTATGAGAGTAAAATTTCCACCTAACTATAACTGGTGTGAAACCTATGGTTTTTTCAGTGAATATATATATATATATATATATATACACACACAGATATATACACAAATAAATGAAAGAATGAAAAATGACTTATAAATTATAACAGTGGCTTCTAAAGGTATCCATTTGGCATAAACATTAATAAAATAAGAGCAGATCAGGCTACAAAAGCTGTAAAAGTATATTTGCGAAGGAGCTTACTAAAAAGAAAGTAAGTAGGTTGGCTGCAGTAGAGAGGAAAGTTATGCTACAATTTACCCGTGACCAGTGAGAAAGGAAAAGTATTGGTCACCTTGAAGAGAGTGAAGGTTGCTGGGAGTTTTAAGAAGGGGTGGAAAGAAGAGCAGTGTGGATGAGTGGAGAAATGTTTGCAATAAGTTTCATGGCACCATCATTCAGTGCAGATTAATCATCCATTTGTCCACTTCAGTGAGTAGGCTCCTAGCTGTCGAGGAAAATGCTTTCTCTAAACAATATCATCATCCCCTTCTTCCACCTCTTCTTCAGTTCGTGGGTCACAGGCTTGCCCCGGCCAGAAAGTAGCTTTTGCCCCAAACTCCTTGTGGAGAGACAAGGGGCATTCATATGCTATGATGTGCAAACAGGTGTAGGTTGAGGGAACCTGCAATTGTACTCTGGCAAAATCTTTTTGAAATCAAGAAAGATCACTTGGACTTATGCCATGGGAGGTGGAGAAGTGTAAAAGGGATGTTTCCCATACAGTGGGTAATCTCGAACTTCTGCAGTAGGCCTCATCCTCACCCATTCATTTCCTTTCAGACAGGAAATTAACATTTAGTATGTGTGAGCATGCTAAAACTTTTTGTTCAACCTTACTAAATAAGGCTTCAACACAATTTCCTCCTCGTGAGAAGGCCTTCTTCTAGTGCAAAAGACTGTTCTTGGGAGCAAACCATATTTCGCCTCAGAGCTAGACAAACTGTTTTGAAATCAACCCAGGCTGTTCAACACTTCTCGAGAAGAAGCTTTTGCCTTTTTCTCTTCAGTGAGGTGAGATTCCAAATAAATAAAGAACCAGGAAAATGGTTTGAGGGTGAGGAGGAACGCCTGCATCTGCTGATGGTAAGGACAAAAGGGTGAACACTAATCCTTTTTCTGCATGCTGAGGAGTTTTGTGGAGATAGTATTC
This sequence comes from Lissotriton helveticus, assembly GCF_964261635.1. Taxonomy (NCBI): domain Eukaryota; kingdom Metazoa; phylum Chordata; class Amphibia; order Caudata; family Salamandridae; genus Lissotriton; species Lissotriton helveticus. The sequence goes on along the minus strand of NC_136072.1, from coordinate 451,807,614 downwards.
CAGGTTTCGCAATTTTGAATGATAGGGTTATGGGTCGAAAAATACATGCGCTGAAAGAGTGGGTCGTCAGGATAAATTATCTGCGCTCCACAGGCTTGAGTGTTTCAAGAGAGACTATCAGATTAAGAGTAACAGTTAATCAATCAAATTATTTATTCGGCTCTAGCGAGCCATCAAAGTCAGATCATAAAATACACAGTGCAAAGGGGTTCATGTAGGATTAAAAAATCCGGGGGGAAATAAAGAAAATACACCATACAAACATCAGATAAGGTCCATTAAATAGTGTGAATGCAGCCAGATACCGAAAAGTTTCAATATTTAGATCGTAGTCTCAGGAAACGTAAGGTTTAATTAAAAACAGCAATAATAACAGTTTTATTTTGCAGGCACTGCAAGTAAGAAAAGGCTGCTATGTGGGGTCTAGAATCCAAAGCACGCAATATGGGGCGCAGGAACTGCCTTCTTTGATGTAGGTAAAATGTGCAAAATAATGTAAAGTGCACAGTGTTTTGTTCGACAGGGTTCTCACAATGACAGAGGGGTAAGAATTAAAACCAAGTACCTTTGAAGTGATAGACCACCAAGAAGTGTATGGTTTGCTGTCGAAACCTTGTTAGTAGGAACTTCTGTTGTTTATCTACAATATACTGTTAGTAAAGTGCTGGGCGTAATAGCAGAGCCCAAAATTTGACTCTGCACTCTTCCCGGCTATCGCCTGTTGTTTTTTCTGCGCACATTGATAAAGATTTTTGGTGTGTGCAGAGGAGATGTTTGATATAAGAGCCGGGCTATGATAAAGAGCTGGGTTGCCCAGACTTTCAAAGCCCTTTTTAACAGATTTGAGGAAAGGGATGTCTAAGCAATTGTCCAGATTCATGAAATCTGACAGCACTGATCTACATAATTGGGCTTCTGGGTTTTTTCAAATATGCTGCCACAGTAGGAGGGGGTTGTAATTTGAAGTAATCATCCATGTAGTTTAGTTGTAGCTCCTCATGGCAAAATAATGTTGGAGTGGAGTGTGGGATAGACAGGAGTCTTCTTATAAACTTATTCTGTATAGTCTGGAGGGATAGCATCTAGGTGGGCGGAATTCTGCCCAATATTCTATTTTATAACAAATTGATGTTGCACTCCAGTAATACCGTTTCAAATGGTTTTATTCATCACTATCACCAATGCGTTTCACCATTCAAGCCTGAATAGTGAAACGCTTTGGTGGTAGTGGTGAATAAAACCATTTGAAACAGTATTACTGGAGAGCGACATCAATTTGTTATAATATATCATCCTGATGATGACACTGCTCGGGACGTCAACAATAACATACGTAGACAGTTTTCTTTTAACATTTGATGGTGGATTTCGACACTTGTATTATGGGTGTTGGCTATAAACATCCTATTGTCCCTATCAGCCACATGTATTTATTCTTGTGCATAGCACAAGCTCACTTTTTATTCACTATATATAATCACTTTCACTGTGCCGTCACCTTTTAGGAGCACCTTGTTTCTAGAAAAGAATAAATATTGGTTTATACTGTCAAAATCCATTCTTGCATGGTGAAATGAGATTTGTTAAAATAAATGCACTAAACGCATAACAAAAACTTGCTCACATGAGAAGTTTTTTCTTTATAATATTATTGCCTTGGAAGGCAAGGGCTATACTGCTCCCATGGTGACCACTTTGTTGATAGTAAATGATAAGAAGGTATTCTCCATCAAAGAAGAGTAGGAAGAAGCCAGGTCATTCAACAACATTTGAAGGTAAACTCTAGTATGAAATAAAGATTTTGCAAGTCCAGGGTGGTGTGAAAACATGCAGGTTTTAGTTCGTGAGAAAATGCATACCGGGTTTGTGTGACTTTGGAATTTGCTTGTTTGCCGTTTCTCAGACTGCAAAGAAGTTTACCACAAATGAAACCTTGCTTGACTACTCACATAAAGATATGTGTCCGTGTTTAGAGAAACAAGACTAATTCAGTTAGAAGCTACCAAAATACAGGGGGTTCAAAGAAATAACACCTCCCACCAAAAAGAAAATAAGAGGATACTAACTTTACAATTTTGTAACTTTTAATCAACTTCTTCCTTGCTGAAAGAGACGAGGACAGACACGCCTGTTAAACCTCAATGATTTTTAAGACCTTTGTACATACAAACGTGAGACTATTGTGATAAATGTGAGCAGAACGCCTACTAAAGTACATGTAGATGCTGAAACGTTTCGAAAGTCTGGTACTAATTAGCAATGTCAATCAAATGCTATGATATACTGAATAACAAACTTGACTGCATCATAAGAACTGCTGTAGCCTTTACAAAGGTGAGTAGGCCTTTGAAATACTTGCACACACTATTGATCGAGGCAAAAAAAGTATTTTTTTCATTTGAAGTTACACCACAGGAAAAAAGAAAATGTAGCAGATAGAGCAGTCAGCATATGACTAAAAGATTAATAAAGAGATTACATTCAGGTATAATGTAAAGGCACCTGGATCTGAAAACTCTAACCTCATGCTTGATCACAGTTGCAGAGAGGAAAACCAGTGTTGATCCCATCACTGAAATTCTTCCTCTAGACATCTTTGAGGAACTATATAACATATTAGCATGCATTTTCTGAATGTACAAAACAGCATTTAAGTTTTAACTGCAAGTTAAGCCTCAGTGACACAGTATGAAATCAGAATGCTGTAAGTAGATACTCTTATTTTCAAGGAATAAACCAATTGGGCGCAGACTCAAGTCAAATAGGGACAGAAGGAAATGCCAAGTTACATGGAGAAGGATTCTTGATTCTCTGGGGTCATATTTTGACTTCAGAATGAAGTGAAGACTGATATATATATATTTATGAATAGGATGTTTACGATCAGTCTGTTTTGTCTTTCGCAGCTATGGAGAACTGAATACGCATGTTATTTGTGCGTAGGAGTATCTCTCTCTCTCTTTCTATCTTTCTTTCCACAGAAAGAGCTATTAACTGTGGCCCCGTTTGACAAATCTTCATGAAACTTTCCAAAACAAAGGTTCATCCACCTCAGACCCTTCAAACACAGTTTTGCACAGATCCATAAAGCAAGGGACAAGGTATAAGGGTTTTGCAAAACATTGATTTTTAATGTTAATTCCCATAGGAGACTTTTGGAAGCAATACAGAAAAAACTGCTTAACAGATTTACATCAACTTTGGAAGAAAGCTAGAATGTTCCTCAGATAGCATGCTTTTTGCAATTTGGTGTAAACCCCTCTTTTTTAGACATCTACATTTAGAGAGGTGCTTGAGGTGGTCATAAAGGAGTTTAAAAAGTTGGTATATTTGGACTGCTGGTGCCCTGATACATTTGTATGTGCCACTTTTAAGGGGAGTAATCAATCCTGATTAGCTTATCACAATCTGAACAATATGTTGTGGCAGCCATTATGGGACTCAGGAACATGTTCCTTGGGTTCTGAAAATTAATTTTTAAAATAAATATATGGGAGTAAGGTGAGTACACCTTGACCTCAAGGGGCATGGGGGAGGGTAAGCAACCCCGCCCCACCTCCGGATGGTTGGCCACAAAATGGACAACTTATTGTGGCAGCCATTACAGGACATAGGGACATGGTCCCCATTGAAATTCATTATAGAGAAAGTCTATTTTTGAGTGTCACAAAAAGGAGCACATATCAAAGGTGATAACAGAGTTTAGTCACAATATAAATCATTGTTTGGTGGTACCATATTCATTTTAGGAACTGTGGTGTATTCCACCGTGATTTTTTCCTGTGCAATATATGATCCACTGCTGGGAGTTGTTGAATCGTTTTTCAGAGAAAGCTTTTATAAAGATCTTCAGAATGTGTCAGGCAGCAGGAGCAAGCACTTATCTTTGAGAGTCAGTTTAACTTTCCTGCATTAAAAGGCAAGGTCTAAATAAATGAATAGATTTTGCATTTCTGAAACAACCTCTAATGTAAAGCCAGTGATCATAAAGAGGGTAAAGGATCTTAAAGGTAAACTTCCCTCACTGGAAAACATCTTGTATGTAAGAGCTTTATAATCATCTCCTTTAAAGAAAAACGGGATGAGAGATGTCTCTTAAATTATCAATTGGTCAGCATTCAAGAGATTCCAGATAATGGAAAAGGGCAGGTCATTTTAATTTGGGAACGAAAGGTAGTATGAGTCACCATCTTGCTCAGAAGACAAGCTCTTGAAGGGTCTTGTAATATTTTAGGTCTCGATAGCGATAATGCTGCATAGTAGGTAGGACTTCACAGGCCTCTAGAATTTTGACTGCCATTAAAATCGGTCCACCCTATTACAGAAGTAGGAATTCTGTAGCCATCATGTTAAAGCTTTTATGACACATTGGGGTTCCCTGACATGTTATGGTGCCATGTGTTTTCTTCTCATCATGGGACCCACATATACTGTAGCCAGGGAGAGTGATTAGGTGCATCTACTATTTTCAAAGCTTTTGCCCGTGTAAAGTGGGGTCCAGAAACACACAACTTCAAAGTTCAAGAAAATTGAGAGCTTAATAATAATAATAATAATAATAATAATAATAATTAAGTTTGTAAAGCGCCTGGTTACACTGTACTAGTGTGTCCTCGCGCTGAAGAACGGCCAAGTAAGCCACTCAGCTTAAACAGTCCTCATTACTACATGGACCCCTTACCTTATGGGGTCTCCTGACTTTATGGGCTCTCAGTATGTCTTTGGACCACAGACTATGCAAGCCTCTACAATCGCACCCTCTGGCATCATGGGCTCATAGTTTTCTAGCCAACTGATGTACAGTCTTTTAGTTGCTTGGCTACCTGGCAGCAGGCCCCTCCAGCAGACTGATGCTCTGAATCATTGTTGGTCTACTTCTGTGCCTAACTGGCCCTCTAGAGGGGTTGTCTTATCGCCTGATGGCTATCTGGTAACATGATAGTTTGAAGGCACAGATCCTTTGGCATTTCTAAACCCAATTCGATTTTCAAGTTTGATAGCTATAAAAATTAAGTACGTTTCTTGTGATTAATAGACAGTTAAATATTGCCTTTACACCAAGTATTGTTTGTTTTATTTCTCTCTCTTCAAAAACGGGTCAGGAATCCAGTAAATGCCTTGAGATAGTCACTGTTTATGAATGGTAATGTAGATCCCAAGATGAACAAATCATAAGATTGATTTCTTGTGCGTTTCAAGACCTTTCATTAGCCAACACTCTAGTAAAGAAATGTGGAAATTGCTGCCTCGATTAAAAGGAGTGGGGATACATGCTACAAGGAACTAGCATTTAATTATTGTTTAAAAAACAAAGAAACAATTGTATTGCAATCTCACCGTTAATGATTGGAGGCATGGAGAGAACCACCCCGTTCCTGTCATATATAACCGGATAAACTTCTTTATTTTCAATAATGTGCAAATAATGCTTTAAATTGCTGTCAGTCTAGAAGAAAGAAATATAAAAAAAAATGGATCAATAACATTTACACTTAAAGATGCTGCTAACCTTGGGTATTTTCTAAAAATAATGCTGTTTTGGATAACATCCTCATTGGTTAATAAAGTATGCATGTCTTAATGTACAAACTCTGCAGTCAATAAAATGCACATACCTTCTTTCAACATGAAAGATCACTCATAAAATACTGATCAAATGTTTTCCAAGTGTGTCTTTTTCATGTTGCTCACATGTCAAGAGAAGTCTATGATCATGAGAAATCAATGAAGTGACATTTCTTTATCCAAGACAACTAATCAAGGTTTGCGTCTCAAATCTGTAATCAAAGGGTACACTAATACCACCATACAATATGCCAGATACCACATAGTGGAAATATAAAAGTCTAAGTATAAAGAGTTCAAGTCACATATACTCTTATTGTAGTATTACAAATAGAACAATTCAATTTGGTTTTACCAATACGCTTCATAAAAAAAGAATTGCACAGACAAAAAGCAGGAGCCCCCAATGACTTATCGAAAAAGCCTGTGGCAGCAGAAGCTGTAAACGACATCTCGCTGCACAACTATTCTCGCTGCAAATTTGTTTCCTTTAAGACAGGACAAAAAGTTACATTCTGCCAGCAATAACAAACAGTGCTGTGTTATCTACTGTTCTGCGACTGAAGTGATCTATGGCATTGCAGATGATTCAGTTATTTTGCACATAGGTTGGACAACCAGCTCTTGGTTTTACTTCACTGAGAATCAATACCTCACTGAGAATACATCTCAACTCAGGTTAGTTGCCTCAAGACAGCTACTCGGCTAAAAGTGTAGCTCATCAGATTTGGATTTTATCATCAAATCGTATGCTTTGAATTATTCTCCATCAACAGGCTGCAGTACTCACTATTAATGTTAACAGAATAATGTCTCAATGCTCTCATTTAACATAGTAAGTACTCTGTACTGTTCATCTACTTTATTGTGTGAACAGCAGTACAGGCAAAGGCAAGAGAGCTCTGATGTCTTCTACCACTAGAGGTCTGAAGGAAGGGGAGCACAGAGTTCTGCATTCGAATCCATGAAACATACCAACCAAAGCTTAATTTGTGCCGGTGCTTGCCGGTGCTTAGCATCGGCACTTAATTATCAGGGCCGGGTCTGCACGCATTTAGTGCACCGCACGTAATTGATTTAATACTTGATAGTAATTAGTTGTGTTGTTGATGACTGATGAACTTCTTCACATGTCACACACGTTTAAGTTAGTAAATAATTCTCTCACTTTGTAACTGTTTGTTCCCTCTCAATCACTGTTCAATGCAGTGGCACTGTGGCAGGCACTGGCGGCCATGGCTCAGGCCCAGTGGACGGGACACTGAGAGTTAAGGAGGGCTAAGCCTTTGGTTGGTCTTCTGCGGGTGCGGGGGTTGACTTGGGGCTGTGCGCGGCAGCAGCAGTCAGCGTGCGCAGATTTTTTAGATTGTGATGCGTGCGCATTCACTGCCTTTTGCCATGCCCCAGCATACCCGCACCGGCCTCAACTCAACGTGTCATCATGGTGCTGCAGCCGCTGCCGCCCTTGGCTTCAATTTAGTCTCTGAGAGAGAGGCTCAGCACGATCTGGACGACAACAGCACCAGGTGAGGTACAGCCTGGTAGGCATCATTTATTTGAAATAAAGCTGCGCAATAAGGAGCACCAGGTGAGGTACAGCCTGGTAGGCATCATTTATTTAAAATAAAGCTGCGCAATAAGGAGCACCAGGTGAGGCAGAGGCCTGGCAGGCGCCGCTGCCTAATCAGTTAATGAAGCTGCGCCGTGCGCAGCAGCCTAACGGTGACAGAGTCCCTCCCGAGCCGAGTGAGTCAGGTGGTCCCGTCCTAGATGACTCCCAGAGTCCCATTTTACTGGTCCGGGTCCCGTCCCACGGTAGAGTGTTGCGGGAACAGTGCACACTGTCAGTGTGCGCAGATTTTTTTTATAGTAATGCACGCGCATTCGCTGCTTAACCACACCCCAGCACGGCCTCACCTCGCTCCAGCCTCACCACCACCGAGTCATCATGGCCATTCACGATCATGGATTTAACTTACAAGAACTGTTCAGCAGCGTCGGTTCACTTCTAACTTGAGTGTGAAAAGTAAGCCAGCAGCAAGCGCGAACGGCCAGGCCAGACGAGGTTATTGTGGTGTGACGACATGCATTGGTGACTTATTGGGGTTTAGGACTCAGAGTAGCTCGGCCCCCAGTGATGTAACCACTGCCAGCAGTGAGTCAGTACTACTACTGGCCAGTCTGACTCTGGCCAGTGCCGCCCGCCAGTAACTGCACCAGGTACCAGTTGAGGCAAGGCCTAATCAGTTAAAATAAAGAGGCGCAGCAGCCTAAGCAAGGCTGCAGCATGTGCACTACTGCAGTACTCAGTGTGTGTGTCTCTGTCCCGAACCAACCAGTAACTTAAGTTTTAATTGACACACACTGTTCCTGGCTGCACTGTTACTGTAAAGTAAGGTCCCTTAGCGAAGCTCTGTTTCATTCTTTAATGCAACACTGTGGGGGCGTCAGTTTGCCACTATATTCTTGTTTTAAAAGCACCTCCTGCTGCTGAGTTCCTTCCTGGCCTCCAGTAATGTTCAAATCATAAATTAAAATGTCAAGATAACTCTGATGATTAATCGTCTTCCTGGAGAGAGCCAGGGGTTTTGTCTAGGGGAAGTCGTGACTGCTTGTAAGGTAGTACTGATGGTTAATATAACTGCTGCAAAGAATGTTTACCATGCAGATCAAAAAGTGCATTTAATGTAAAGTAGGTCAGTGTGTTACTGCTTCTGTCGGAGAGATCCTTTTGTTACTTGCAGTTTGTAAGTTAAAATCCTATCACAGAACAGCATGCTATTAACTGTCACCAAAGAGCTGCATGCAAACTGCAAGTTATATATTAGAGCTATATGTTTTTTTCTCAATCTTTCATTATCCTAATCTTTGTGTAGAAATCAATTCTTATTGGAGAGAACCCCTAACAATGCTGTTATGTTTTAAATTCAGAATTTGTGCTTTTCCAGACTTAGAACTCTTAAACTATATTGCTTACAATGACAATCATGGATGACATGTGACTCCTATACCTTGTAGTCCTGTCTGATTTAACATTCCCTGTTTACTGATTTACACACGTAGGATTGTATGTATGCAATGTGTGTATGATGCAAAGTGTTCTGATACCTTACACTGGTATGAGAGATGATGTGCAAAAAAACTGACAGGAGTAGGTCAGACATCATCCTCCCAGTGACTTCTAAGAGGGTGGAGCCAGTGGAGGAAGTGGGTGGAGCCAGAGAAAAGTAGGTGTGGCCTCCGACAAACATTTGAGCACCTGCACTTCATATTTTACAAATTAAGCACGGATACCAACAATGAACGACTGTAGTTATATAACTAAATAGCGTTCTTCTCCATCAGTAGATTTACATACTTGGATTTAAACTATAAAGCAGGAAAAACACTCCTTCCTCTTAATACAACAGGTTCTAGAGCACCAAATATCACACGCTAGGTTCAGTTCTTAACTTCACATACATTCAGATGAAGTTTTGGCGTGGCTTTTATGTCACCACAAGGGTAGAGAAATGCCTATTAAGAGCACTATAGTCATAATCATTCCTCTGGCAGTAATACCCTCTAACTTTGTGGAGTAAAGGCTGTCCTGCTTTATTGCAACAAACTAATGTAATTCAAGATCCACTGAAGATGCCCCTTTTAGATAAAGGCTGTTCCCTTTTCAGTGCACATAGAGTATCCGCAACTGGTGTAATTTCCTTAAGTATTTGGTCTTCGTCTAAGTAAAAGCCTGAAACATACCGCATGTTGAAGATACTGGTTTAATGCTGTATGTCAGAATACTGAAGTCACACATTTCAACCTCCAAAAAGATCAACTGCAAAATACAGACTAAAATATAGACTACCATTATGTCACCAAAGTAAGCATATAAAGCCAAGTATAGATTTACTACTGTTAACTCCACATTTACATACCTTGAAAATACATATGTATATCCTCACGTTGTGTATATGTGAAGTTAACCTCTTCCATGCGGCCGGGAGCCGTCATGAGTCACGGTGGGCGTGTGCTGATGACGGCCGGGAGCCGTCATGACCACACCCGCTATCGGAATGTTCAGCACTGCGGCGGAATTCGCGCCGCAGTGATGAGGTTAAGAAGAGTAAAGAAATTCATAATAATAGTAAATCTATACTAGTAATGGTTTTTGAACGGTAAAAGCAACAATAAGTAAAGCTGCAGCAAGTAACTCTGAAGCTATTGGTAGCTCACCTGTACTGCAGAAGTAGCTCTCTGAAGTGCATAGCAGCACACTATGTAATTCAGAGGGTCTACTCTCGCCATAATAAAGAAAATCAGTTAAGACAAGATTATTTTTAAATGATTTAAATAAAAAATAAAAAGTGTATATTTGATAGTAAACCATGTATTTTGAGAAAGTGATATGCTGAGGTTTACAAACAAAAGGATTGAAAATCCCAAACATATTCAAACTTCTATATGGATGACAATTCATACAAAGTTGGTCTAGATTTATAGCTTTTAGTATTTTCTTTGAGTCAGTGGGCAGTTACTTCTGTGACTGTTCCTTTATTAATTACACAGAGACATTTTATGATGGCAAAGCTTTTCCTGACACTGCTGGTAGCAACCCCCTCTTATGTGTCGGATGGCTGGTGCTCAATTCCAATATCAAATTCTAAATATCATCCAACCAAAATACTGTACGCACCATAAAGACTACCACAATACCATGAAGTAAGTATGTAAAGGTACGTTTAACTTATACATCTTTCCCCTAATGTTTGCTTTACAGCAGATGGAGGTAACTGTCTTCAACTATGCCGACGACCTCCAGCTTATTTTCAATCTTTCTCCTTCCCCTGGTTCCATCCATAATTTTCAATCAGTTATGATTTTTATCAGAGACTGGATGACCTGCAACCACCTAAAGTTAAACCCTGATAAAACTGAACTGGTACCTACAGGTGGTAGCTCCAGTCCCTAGACCACTTTGTTTTGGCCCCTTGCCCTGAGTCCCCCCCCCCTCACCTTCCCCTTCAGTCAAAACACTAGGGATAAAACTCAATAATCATCTTACTTTGCATTCCCAGATTAGCGCAGTGGTTTCATTCTCCTTTCTGACTCTCCGCACAATCCGTAAGATTTCCCGCTATTTTTCAATTTTCTGCCCTGAAACTTATTCTTATGGCCATGGTCCTGTCACGCCTGGACTACGGCAACATTCTGTACAATGGTGTCCCTGCCTATGATCTCCGGCGCCTTCAACTGGTCCAAAATCAAGCCACCCGCCTTATCCATGGCCTTCATAAATCACGTCACCCCCTTACTCAAAGCCCTTCACTGGCTCCCTATTAGAGAACGTGCTCTTTTTAAGATGGGCTGCACTACCTTTCAGGCCCAGCCGGAACTGCCCCAGCTTTCATTAACTCTGAAATTAAAGCTTATATTCCCAGTAGAGAGCTGCGTTCTTCCTCCCAGTCCCTTCTCTCTGTGCCTCGTTTTAGGAAAACAAAAGTTGGTGGCATGAAGTTCTGTGTTCTTGCCCCCACCTTTTGGAATACCCTTCCTTTTCCCATCAGGCCTTCCGATCTTACTTTGAGTTTCGTAAAACGTTGAAGACCTTCCTTTTTTCACAAGCCTTCTCGCCTTAGCACCCGCGCTCTGCTCTCTCTGGGTTCGTATCCCTAGCGCCAAGAAACCGCCTGGTAGCCGTGCGCTTAATAAGTACCTTTACTTCAACTTCAAGTATAGTTTTAATTACATTCTAAACTTTACCTCAATTTATCTTGAAGATATATATACCTTTAAGGGAACATAGATGAGTTTATATAACTGTAAATCTATACTTATCTATTTATAAGTACATTAATGATATTATATTAATTTAATACTCTGGATATCATATTTTTGTATCACTCAGTATTGCGCCATACCTCTTAACCTCTTAGTGGCTACTGCTTTCAATTTTGTATGGTGTGGCCACTGCTGTGATGGTCTCTGAAGTGGATACTGCTGTAACAATTGTCGAAGTCATTAGTAGCTCATGACTATTTCCATCAGGCCGATGTAGCTCTTGCTATAGAAAAAGGCTGGAGACCCCTGGTATAAGAGATGTTAACTGTGCACAGATGTACTGTTAATGAGGTGATATACTAGTCATCTTCCTTAATGCAAGATCGTTTAGTAAGTTAAGTACACGGTGGGCGGACTGAAAGAGTCAAAAAGTTATGGTGGAATAAAAGGGTGGGTTATTTTTAAGAGTGATTTTAACACAGAAAGTGAATGTCAAGAAGGAACAACATTTCCGAAAATGTAACGGTAAAGGTACAAAGGAGGCATCAAGAAGGTTTATTTAGGTTTAATTTATGCAGAAAAGAGACAAAAAGGACTTGAAATAAGATTATCTCCGAGAATAGGCAGGGATGGAATAATTCCAAATTGATGCGGTATAGGAAATTGAAAAATAATGTTGCTGATGTTAAGGAGGACGCCTGCCAAGAAAATGAAAGAGCAGGGAAGATTCAGATCAACAAAGAAAGAGAGAAGAAGGTTAGTTCAGATAGGTTGGTACATGGATGTTTAATCATGTGGTGCTTGTGTTTAAAGGATAATGTGAGGAAATGTACCTGTGGTATAAGAACTACTAGTTATCTTAATAACTTAGCAACAGCATCATGTCAGTTTCTGGTATTCACTGGAGTTAACAGTGTGCATGGAGTGTAAATGCCTGCAGCAATAGGTTGTAGCTGTTTAAGGAAAGGGGTTTAAAGAGAACAGCTAGGCAAATCATAGTGTATAACACCTCCAGCTCACAGAATGTGTTAAACCCTCTTGGGCTTTAAATGTTAGCAATCTTTTATGATTTAGTTTCGCCTTACTGACAAGTGGTTCACGTTGCCTTTTCTGATACGTTGGTTAATAAACCTTTTAATGAAAAACATGGTCTGGAGTATGTATTTAATGTCTAAAAAAATTATTTTTACGGGCACACACCTCCAGATTCTAAATTCTTGGCAGTGAGGTTTGGCCAGCTAGGTCGAGGGTTCGATAGCTCCCTGTTACAAACATCAATCAAAATTTGGGCTGCTGATTTGAGGCCATAAGTTAATAGTGTTGGTCTTTCATAACAAGTGTTCCAAATTATTTTTGTCAACTGGTATTTAGGAATTGAACTTTGATCAGCAGGAGGAGATCATAAAAGTGAAAATCTTGAATGCCTGTTCTAAGCCTGTTAAGCTCTAGAAAGGGCCACTCTCCACAGATTTCTTCTTGACAATAAAAACCCTTGATTTTTCAGTTCTGCAGATTTTTTGGAACCTTTTCCATAACACTCATCAGTAATATGTCATGCTGCAGCCCTTTCAAGTGTCGGTGGATCAGGATTTTATGGAGATGTTGGCAATTTTGTAACACATTCTACAGGGTGTTCAGTTTAAATTGTGTTCATTATCCATCTGTCATAGAGAACACAGCTGTTTGACCTAACATCCAGGTTGCCACTGCCATGACAAAAATAGTGGCAGGCGAGATGGAAAAGTAATGCCCTCCTACCATGCTATTCTACATTACACCTGGTCATTCACTTGCTCCTTGTGGTAGATCTGCATACTTTCTATCTTGTCTTGACAACATTGGCAGGAACAGCCGTTTTTCTACTTGTCTTGCTAGGATGTAGATACTTCAAAAGAGCAAAAAGATACAGATAGTGAATGAGAGTGAATCAGACTTTACCCTAAATACACTTGACTTCAAGTCGATGTTACGAATACTTTCTTTAAAACTATGGCACTGATCTCATTGCTCGGTTATCAATTTTTCACACACTTGAGAGCTGCTGAAAAGTGAATTGCCACCAAATGGCAGGTCGATATTTGTACCTTGCACCTCAAGGTGAAATGGTGGCTCCGTCGACTAAGTGATATACTGAAGGGATTCGCTTTTGACCTGATGCTCACAGGTTCGAATCCCAGCACATCCAACTCAACCTTTCATCTGCCCAAAGTTAATAACATAAGTATTACTGATTTAGGTAACAATCAAAACTTCCACTACTGAGGCCCAAGATTAATAAGGGTGAACCTATGCTTTACAAATACACAGGTTATACATTATGTCTGAAACCAGCTGTCTGGAATGAGTACTGCCACACTGGACAGTTTCTTTTATAGCTGCAGTTGGTTAGGTCTATGTAAATTCATTTAGCAATTATGCTTCAGGTTTAGCTCACACTCTTTTAAGCCTGCATTAGTCTCTAATCAAAAATCTTCTACTATCAAGTTAATTAACTTAACAATATCAGGTCCTAGCTGCCAAGGATCACTATAACATTAGCTGCCTTTACGAGTGTCTTCAGAAAGTTGTTGATAAACATTTCTAGGGGACCGCATGTTTTCAGAGGTTGCTGGCTGCAAGACAGGTCGCAGGTTTGCCGAAGCTGGAGACAGGCCGGTAAGGCTGGGGTCAAGGCAGTAGTCTTCTTCGGTTTTCTCTTCAAGTATGTCTTCTGTCTTCTTAGGTCGATGCAGATACAGGTATGGGGGAGCCACCTAAATAATAGATTTAGGGGTGTTTTAGGAGCAGCACATCGGGGCAATGGACACCTTATCTGTGGTGACTACACCCTCTATTATGCCACTCTCTTGCAGGAGGGGGCATAGGCCTAGCCCTGATTGGAGGGGTCCCTCCCATCTTCAAGATGGCAGGGACTGAGAGATGTGCTTCACCTCGCCTCCCCCACTTTAGGGGTAGAGTTGGAAGAGGTGGGCACACCTCCTATTCTTTTAAGTTTTCCTGCCAGTTTTCCCGCCCAAAGTGGGGGTGTAAACCGGGGGCTGCCATCTACTGCTAGCAGCAGAGGCTGGGGGTCGAATTACAAAGGCGAGTAGGCCTTTGAAGCTTCCCCATTCGAGCACTTGCCTATTCTGGGGGAGGAGGTGGGACACCTCTGCCCAGGATGTGCATTGTTTCTGGTCCCAGAGAGAAGGGGCTCTTCACCCAGATGCCCAGAAACATGTTTGGTAGTAGCTGGCTGGCCACAGCTGGTCAGAGATCACACCAGGGTTGGTAGGTTTTCAGGGGGCATCTCTGAGGTGCCATCTGAGTACTTGGTACAATAAATCTCACACTGACATCATTGCAAATTTATCGAGAGGAGTAGTTAGGTAACAAACACTTCTGTGTTCAGTAAAGCCATCATGGTGCAGTGGAATTCCATAGGCCGAGTTTCCAGACCATGTACTCTCTATGGCTTCAGTGGCACTTACAATATTAAGGGATGGATCCTAATATTGTAGGAGCATATCTGCTGAGGCAGATCTACCCTCACCTGTGGTATACTGCACCCTGCCTTAGGGCTGTGAGGCCTGCTAGAGAGATGGCTTTCCTAAACTTTCAAGCAGGCCAGCCTGGCATGGCACCCAGGCAGAGTGCCATGTCAACTTTGTTGCTTTCTCGCTCACAGGGGCATGCAAGCTGCAAGGGCAGTGGCATGGTCCAGGTGAAAAGGGTCCCAGGGGACCCTCTTCAGCTCCCAGGCCCTAGCTACCCAGTGTACCATTACTAGGGACTTGCAGGGTGCTGAAGTACTACTTGTGGGTATGTTTTGGACAAGAAGCATTGGCACAGGGTCCTGGTTGGCAGGGAACAAGTGCACTACAATTGAAACCACATCAAAACCTGGCACACAGTGGAGCTAACCATGCAAAAAGAGTCACTTTCTCACATTTTCTGATATGTTCCTTCCCCTGATATGCATTTTCAAATGGTTCTCAGAGTTGATTTGAAGCCGAAAAGGCAACATCTTGTATCAGTAATGGTTGTTGCCCACAAGAAACATAAAAAATGCAAATGCTTCAGTGCTATTGGAATACAAAAGTAAGCAGACTGAATATCTATGACATACATACAAACCCATTGATTGAGTCCACAATACAACTGTTACAGGACAAGCATCCTGAGCTTTACTTTTCATATTCATTTTTCACATCCAAACGCAGAACTGGCCCAACTTCTTGCATAGGCTGTTTCTTTCGAAACAGAGTGTAACAGAAATGAATACATTTTCTGCTTTTTGGAGTTAGTGACACTATCCTCAGTTTGTTTCCGCAGATGTATGACCTCTAGTTGAAGGCTTTCCTTATAGCATCGAGACTTCTTGGGAAGCATTGCAGGCGGAGAGGCGTTAACACTTGGAAGGATATTCATGTTGTACCCTATTCAGCACTCATCAGTCTTTTGTGGTTCTATGTCACTCTTCCAGACTCATGATGGTTTCCCCAGAGTGGAGTGTGTGACTGTGAAGGGGGAGAAAAAGAAGAATCACTGCTTGCCCTCAGCAGGAGCATTTGCTTGCTGACCTCCTCTTCCCCTAAATGGGGTGCCTCCTATGTTAGGATTGCCTTAACTGCTGATGATGATGATGTGATTACTTGTGGGTTTGAATCTTCTGGTGAAAATACCAACAGTATTCGTTCTTCCCACTCCCACGGGCTTTAGTACGCCCCACCAGATTTCATCCATTGGTTTCAAATAGGTTTCCAAAGTAATTGCTGAAGGAAAGTAGGATCTGCTTTTATGGTTACTCCCACTTTTTGCCTGGTGCTATGCTGTTTCTTACTAGATTGACTGGGATTTTGCTAATCAGGACCCCGGTCTCTCTGCTTTCTCCCCTAAATTGTTAAGGTAAGTACTTTGGTACATCCCGGATTGGATACTGGGGTACCCATAGGTCACTCATAGGTTGAAGCATGTATTATGCCACCTATGGGAGACCATTCAAACTGTCACTACAGGCCTGCCATTGCAGCCTGTGTAAGCTGGTGCTAACACCACTTAAGATAGATATAGGTTCCCTATATCTTGGATCACTGCGCTTAAAACCTAGAAGCTACCCATACAGCAGGCCTTTTCGATCCTAAAGGCAGATTGCTCGGTTCTAAGTGCTCGGGTATCTCTGCATGAGCAGGACACCCCTCAAGCCTTCGGAGTCCATTCTCGCGGGCTGTACGTGAGACAGTCATGTAACATATAGAGGGGAACCGCGTCATTACACGATGGCCATCTCGAAACTGGCTGTAATGAACTCTGTTGTGTTTGGTATCAAACATGTTGGAATCATACCCCCACTCGGTGTAGGGGTATGATTCCAAGCACTGTTAAGGCCCTCAGTTAGGACCTCAGTGCTCCCGGTACCAGTCTTCTAGACCCAGACAGCACAACATGGCTGCTGCTGACCAGAGACACGATTCTGCCTTCCTGCTACCGAGCCAAGCTCGAGCAGTGGAAGACAGAACAATTGATATCCTGTCACAGGGAGGTGTGATCACCTCCCAGACAGGGTTTAGTGTATTGGGGCCGGGTGGGAACGCTTGCCAGCGCCACTCAGTCTGCTTGAAGATCACAATTGGTGCCCTCCTTGCATAGTCCAGTTCAAACCAGCTTAGGCTCTGGCGCAAAACTGGACAAAGGGCATGGGAGTAACCTCCCCACTGTCCAACCGCTCCCCTGGGAGGGAACCCCGATTCGTCCCAACCCTTTCCTTAGGGTACTTAAGGACTTACCTGAGGGTGGGTCCCTAGATTTGTCGTGGATCACCATTCAATTCAGACACCACTTAAACTTCGACCGTCTGGGCACTCTGGACAATACTGGGCTTCGCTCTGGGCATGAAGGATGCAACCGGCAAGACTCCTGCTGCTCCTGATCTCTTCGCCCTGCTCATCTGCTGCAACATCCATGCCTGTGCTCCATACAGGAAACCTTCCAAGGCCTGTGGGCATCCAAGACACCTGAAGGAATCTCCCTTGTAGTGAAGGAGTCCCTTCCCTACATCTGCAGGCACCGCAACTAAGCAGACTGGTCTGCTGATCCTGGGCTTCCATGGACTCCAAAAGTCTCAGCAAGGCAGGTGGTGGTTCTTCTCATCCCTCAAAGCCTGCTCTGACCTATCACCAATTTTGAGGCCAGTATACCTCGTCGGAGTCGCAGGAACCAAACCGTTGTGCACCGCATCAACTTGCCGTTGCAAAGGCTTGTTAGCTTCCTTCCATCAAGATCTTAGGGCTCCAAGTAGCCCAAATTTAAGCATCTCCAGTGACCAGAATCTTCGACCACACTGCATCGCTTGCAACGTGGGCCTGCTTCTTTGGTGAGCTGCTTGAGGTCCTCTTGCAACTCCAGTGTCTCCGGCCTGTGGGTCCTGTTGAGGGTCACCTTTGAATTCTTTGGGTTCCCATGATTGCTCGGTGCCTGCCCTGACTCCCGTACTTGTGGTGGTTCCCCTGGACCTTGCTGGTCCCTACACTGCACCTTCTTCACTTTCCACATTGTTTGCAGTTGCCAAAGCTTGTTGGTGCTCCAGACGGAAACCGACCCCTCAACTCTAAATATCCGACCTGGGACAGCTCGTGAACGGCTCCTGGTCTTCCACAGCATTGCCTGGTCCTCTCAGCTGCCGCTCCAAGGTCACCGTCAACTTTCCTGCAACACTCAACATCGGTGGGCACTCGCCTTCCGTGCCTCCTGGTCACCCCTGAGTCACCTAGACTCTGTCCCCTCTGCTTGCAGGTACTCTCCACCTTGAATCCACCTTTGGGTTCCACCTGACATTTTCACATTCTCCAGCAGTGGCATCTTCCTGAAGTCTCCCATTGAGTTCGACAACAGTTTCCGCCACTTCACACCTATGTACCCGGCTTCCCTGGTGCAGGTAACCTGATTCCAAGGGTATCCAGGGGTGGGGTGGCTCTCCAACCTCTTGTCGTCCACAGTGTTTCATCAGGGTCCACTGTGAAGGGTCCTCTTTCTTTCAAATTGCAACCATGACTTACACGTTGATTTGTATAGAGAACACAGTTGTGTTCCTACATTGCACACAACCTCCATGGGGCTCCTGGATACTCACCTTGGGTGGTTCCTCGGGTCCCCAGAACTTCTACCTCTTCAGATTTTATCACTATTTTAGTATATGGTTTGGTCTCCCCCTGGGTACCACTGTGTATTCTATGCCACTTACCTGTTTCTGTTGCAAAGTATAGTGTGCATTGTGTATATTTCCAGCTAGGAGATATCTGTATGGGTTAGTGAGTGTCTTATAAAAAATACACATTTTTATAACTATAATGTGTGGTTCTTTTTCACTTAATCTATACTTATAAGATTATGTTCTAGTAAAACAAGCTGCTTCACACTCCTTCTGGACCAAGCTTGAAAGCTGCTCTCCACACCTACCTATTCGAAAACTTTCTAAGGGTGTCTAAGACCACTAAAGTCACCATAAGGTTTGTCTGGACAGTGCAAGGTGCCCACTTACATAAGTGTACACCATATACTGAGCCAGCATCCAACAATTGCAGATTAAAGTTTCTCTTCAGGCTTTGGATTTTAAACCCATTAAGTAAACCCAGGAGGATCTTTTCATGGTAACGTCATGACAATAGTTTTGTGAAGCCACATCAGCTAAGCTTGCTACTGCAGAGATAACTTGATTCAAGACCATAATGTCCTTAGATTTCTTAAAAGTCAACATTTCTATACCTAGAAAGATCTTATGCAAACAGCTGAAGAGAATCCCAGGCATCTATGAGAGGGGCTTTATTATTTGCGAATACAATAACAAAATCTGGGGGAGAGTCCATTCTATAGAAAAGAGGACCCTGTTTTGGAAATAAGAAAAAGCAGCATGTACAGAGGCTGATGTAATAAAGATATTGCACAGATGGCAAGATCAAGCTTTAAACCTCGGGCAACATGGTCCCATAATTTCTATGACAAAGTGCTCCAAAGATGATTGCTGATATTGTAGGAGGAATAAATATCTGGATGATCAGTTTGGCTGCATTTCCCACTAGAACCTCATGAAACATGTTGATTTCACTAAATGGAGAAATTCTCAATTATTGTGAGTCAGTTAAAATGAGTTAATAACATCGTACACTCAATGACTGTTGATGCAGTTCTGGCAGTATAACCCAAGGAGTACTTGTATTGCCAGTCTGACCCTATGAAATCGTCTCTCTTGCTCTGAAGCAATGCATTAAATTGTGTCCCTTAGGAGATTTAGCTTCTTTGGGCTGTAAGAGTATGTCTTGAAGGAATAGGAGTTTGTCCTGAACGTGCCACAGTCACTGGAACAATCCATGGGCTGAGGGGCAGTTGAAGGTGTTGAAACTCGAAGCTGCAGAGTCACTAGTAGAGATAAAACAGTAAGTGCAGACACTTGACGAGAGGAATGGTGTGATTACTGCGGAGACAAGAGCTAGGCCCTGGCATCTACTGAGCCAAATATGGTCAGAGTCCTCTTAGTCTTCAATTTCCTGGCACAGGATGCAGAAAGGTGAAGAGGCGTATTTTTGCAACTGGATGGCGTCTCAAAGTCAATAATTCATCTTTGAGGTCTCACACTATTTCTGCATTTCAATGAGGCGTTGAGCTGTCTGGACTGTATAAATATAGCAAACACATAATACCGGGGTTCTGTGTGTCTTTGTCAGCCTTCTTTCTGACATATAAGGGACATTTCCCAAAGATGGCATTCAGTATAGGTGGAAAAGCATTTCCTGTGAGGAATTTATAAAAATGAAAAAAACACCCCAAAACTCATTTTTTTAAAAAAGTGAAACAGATTCTCCAAGGTTTAAAAAGACTTTCAGCATAAAAAAAAACAGCGAAGGAGTTCAGAGCTTCATCATTTCATTATTAGACATTAAAAAAAATCTGGGAAAACTGTCACTGTGTTTCCGTAAAGGAGCAGTGTCAATTATTTAGAAGAAGAGGTTATCAGATTTAGTATTTAGTGAGGTTTTAAAAAAAACAAATTGGCATTTTAAGGGGAAAAAATGAAATGTAATTACTTTACATTGACTATCAATAATAAAAAGTGTTAAACATACATGTATTTATAAGCACTCTGGGATCTTGCACATAGGCAGTAATATTCAGTGTTTAAGACTATAACTGAAGATCCTCTGGAGGAGACTTTAAGTAGTGCAGGTATTTAAAAGTCAGCCCCATTGATACTTTCTTCAATTCACATGCTTTTTGTCCCCACATACAGTGCCTAATTCTAAACCTTGAGCCCTAAACGATTCCAGATGTTTACCCTAGAGGTTGAAAAACCCCTGCATTTCAAACTTATTTTAATACACAAAATATTAGCCATTCAATGACACCTACTCTGTAAAGGTCCATGATTTCTGGTGCGGTGAGCTCTGTGCTTTTGTTCAGTGGCGTAAACTTAATATCTGAAGGAGGAAGTGCTTTATAGGTAAAAGGACCCGAAATGGTATCAAGGTCATGGGTGCCAATCGCAACCAATGTTCTCCGTCTGAAAATAAAAGGTAAAACAAAAAACAAGGTTAAAATAGTTTTGACTGTAATGAGACTCTTTAAATAATCAAACTCCATCACGAAAATGTAAAATGTCAGACACTTAACTTAAATCCAGCAGGTTGATTGCTTTTTTCTAGAATTTAGAATTCAGGGGCAGATTACCAGTTTCAATATGATGGGTCAGATTGGATGTTTATTTTGTATGTTGTAAAATCATCAAATAATTCAGTTTTACTATCTAATTTTACATAAGTACTGTATTAGAAACAACCATCCACTATACAGTGTTGGTAAAAAAAAATTATTGCTACACAAAATCAAGACACCCCCATACAAGAAATTAAATGCTCCACCAACTCAGCTTCTTAGAAAATAAGTGGATAAGAGATGTCAAATGATTCACCCGGAACAAAACCCCACTGCAAGCCTTATCAAGCAATCAAAATGCAAAAGGAAATGAGATGTCACCATACAATACAATGCAAATGTGTTACAAAAAGGGTCTGACAATGAGAAGATACTTATTTAAATAACATAGCTACCTTGAATGTGCAGCTCTCAAAAGAATTCTCAGATATATTACACACGCATTCTTTTTTAAATTGCTCAAGTTTCGAACATTTACTTTTTTTTTAAGACACAAATCCACTACTTATATGTCCTATCTTAGTTGGAAGTCCGTCCTAGAACATTTTCTACACCTTTATCAAAGGAGTGGTAGCCTTTTAAAATATTTTTCTACCCAACACACAATAATTTCAAAGCTGGGGGGGGGGAGGGGTGTCACATGTTGACTGTAATCTTCAGATCTTGATTATCGTCTTAAGTAACAGAAATTTCATACACAGCTTAGAAGTGGCCAAAAAGAGAAATCCCTCACTGCTACATTTCTTGCACAAAATCATGTTCATGCAGTATAATTTTGCAGTGTGAATTGTCTCAGAAATGTGAAAGGAAATATAAAAAGTTGCTATTCTATAAAAACTTACAATAATGTTTGACTGGTTTCATGAAAATGTCTGAACCTTCTTAACCATTTACAAAGCTTTTCCAACTTTGTTATAAGAGTTTAATCTTTTTTGCTACAATATTGTTAAACCTAATAAAATGAGTAAAGTTATAAAAGATTCTTTATAATTAATGCATTTTTTGCATGTTCAAACTCCTCGTAATTTTTCGTGGTTTTAGACTATTATCACCTACCACAACACCAGGAAAAGGAAGAGAATATAAATAGTATAGTTGCAAAAATCTGTGATGGCTTGGCAGGAAAAAAGCTATAAGATGTTTCTCGTCCTAATCAGGGTATGGCAACATTCAGTGAATAAGGGTCGATGGACTATGTAATACAAAAACAATGCTAAAATCAAGGTTGTGTAAAGGTAAAAACAAAAAGAAGAGGGTTGGTGGGAGGGGAGCACAATAGAAAATTGAAAAACCTCAATAAAGTAACACCTTCCATTAAAATAATGTGAATCTTTACTAATAATACATCAACCATGCCAATTTCAAACGTCTTACTGAAATATTTCCAAACCAATTCCTCTCTGTTGTACAGAAATGAAATACTAGCAAAGGGACGTTGCAGTTCCTCAAGCAAGAGTTAAGTGCAATCAATCTTCCCTTCGTGATCAACCCTCCCAGTGACAATTTATTTATGTTAAAATTGGGTCAAACTTCACTGGTGGAATTTGCCATTGTTCTATTTCCCTCCTTCACTCTAGTGTACACAAACTTTACATGAGTTCACCCCTTCTGCAAAGATCATTTCACATTTGTATTGCTCTGGTCAGAGTTCAGAGTTGCACACAACTACAAACTGATTCACACTGCTGCTCAAAAACAGATGCCAAGTTTTCTATGGTACTGATGTGTGACATTTCCATGTTTTCGGCATTCTACTTTCTGACATTCCCATGTTTGCAATATATCAGGGTGCAACAAAATTAAAGATGACAATTTGAATGATTTGTGTAAATAACTGAGGAACTGAATATGAACTGGAATGAAATTGCAACAAAAAAAAAGATTTTGATCAGGTTGTCTCATCACAATCTATTTAAGACTGTAGGTAGAAGAAATGGGCAATGGTGCATCAGTGCAAGACAGACACAAGCACGTGAGGCATGATTGCATTGCATGTAAAATTGGATTTGAATGTGTAATTTTAACCACCGACACAGTTAAAATATTTGGGTATACTTTACTTTGCTTTTTATTTGGATATTTTATCACCGAAAGTCTTAGATCACCATATCACTAAACTAAGTTGAACACATATTGGAATAGTTCTTGACCATACACAGATAAATGTGTAATTTAATGACTATATAACAAACAAGTGCAAAATAGGAACCAATGCTTTAGAATTGGAGATTAATTTAATTTTTTTAGTAATTTATGGAAGAATCAATTAAGATAGTGTTTACTACAAGAAGTTATGCTTGGTGGTCACACGTTGAATATTCGCACAGTGTTTGATCATGCTCTATGCTTCAAGAAGCTACCAGTGCTTCTGAATTCAATACACACACTGCCAGCAGAGAACTGTGGTACCACATTTGCAGAAAAAGTATGAAATGACAGACTCTATCCCATCAGGGTAGAAGGCAAACAAAACGTTTGACATTTCCATGTTTACAGTAGACAGCTCTGTGGCATTCACACAGTTGCAGGATACTAATGTTCAACGTTACTCAACCATGCAACTACAGTTTTTAGGAAGGGACTCCTGTAAGCCGTTCACATCAAAGTGCATTCATATATCCCTACTTTCAAGCATTCTTGCAGCCCTTCCACTCAATTACAGCCCTCCTAAACTGTAGCGCAACAGCCTATAACATAAATAAAATGCATAGCTGTTTTCAAGTTATAGGAAATTATACCACAACCATCTTAATTATCAGTGCCTGTACCCTCCATAGCAAAATTAAATGTTTATCAGTGGTACTACATGAACATTATGGAAAGAGCATGCAGACCTGCAATTCAAAACATTATGAATGACTGACAAAGAATTGTACAAAGCGCACCTGCAGATGTTCTGGTGAAGTTTTTCTTGCAGCTCAATGAAACTCTCATAGCTTTCCCTAGAAAACTTTATGTCCCGGAGAACAGCAGCTACAGCATACGGACGAACCTTGGCTGTCTGAAATAAAAAAGTGACAAGAACACATTACGCACAAGTCATTTCACAAGCAAGGGTTTAAGCAGCAAAATAAACAAGATATACATGTGCTTTAAACCTGTAAAGTCTAATAACCAGATCAAAATCTAGAAGCAGAAGAGTGTTAAACACAAGAGCAAGCGGATTTTCGACCTGGCCCATGCACTTACTAATAGATATTTACCTTTGGTACATCAACCAAAAGCCTTGTATTGATGGAAACTTGTATACTTGTTTTCTTGACTTCAGGTGAGTGTTTGAGTTAACTGTTCCACTATGTGGTATAAGCGCAGTTAAGAAAAGCTTTGGTTTGCCTGCTAGAGCGCTTTTATTCTGGAGATTTGACATTAGTTGTCAATAGGGGGACCAACAGGTAGACAGGACCCATTTTGACTGCCAATGAGCGCAGGCAGGTATGTGTACTGAGGCTGCTGTTATTTACCTAGTTTTGGGCGGCCTACTGTTGGCTGTCTCAGAAGCCTGTCCTTCTAAAGAGCTGGGCAAGCATTTCAGTGTTTTAATATATACTAACAGTTAGGCACTTTTAGATCACACTTCGAAGGAGATGCAGAGGCACCTAGTTTTGTTGCATCGTGAGTGTGACATCAATTACAGGTGGCAAGTATGCTAACAAACCTTAACCAAAACTTAACTTCTGTTGTTGCTCAAGTCTAGGAAACCGAACTAGGCTTCAAGATTAAAAACAGTTTCACAGAATAAATACCAAGGAATTATTTTCAAGAGTAAAACAGGTTTGTTGAGGCAACTAACAGCTCGGTTTAAAATTTCAAGATTAGATTAGCATTTCTCTTCAACATCTGAACCGTATTACTGAAATTCAGTTAATTAGACAATCATTATAATTTACAAGCATTGTTTGTTAATTCATAGACAACTGCATAAGCAACCATCCAATGTGATAGGTTATAATAGAGTATTGATACGACGAATTTTTTAGTTCTTAGACAAATATTTCAACAAACATACATAGCGATGAGTGTTAGGAATATACTAATACAGCCAACAGATGTTTTGTAATGCACCATCACATTTAAATGGCTGTGTAGAAAAATAAATTTGCAATAAAGAAAAAAAAGATAAAGTGAGTGGCATAGTATATTGCAATTTTTGTATAACATACAGCACTAAGTCTAGCTTTTCCATATTGTAATAGCACCACTAATTCTTGTTAGACATGTAACAAGTTGAGCTCCTCTATAACGTATTAATGGTTAAATATTCATGAGAAAATACCTTGAAAGGTTTTAACTACCATAACCTGTCAGTTATTCTATAGTCTAAGAAATAGTTTTACAGAAAATATTTAAAAGTCACTTTTTTCCTCTTTACTGTATGTGTAGGTGTTGGAAGGCACACTGGAATATATGAGCGATGGCTGTGGGTTTCCTTTGCCATTTTAATACAATATTTCAAAGCCATTCTTTGACGCTAATGTTATAAGTTTACAATCAAACGGGGCGTGGCCAAGATGCCAGCTGCATTGGACGCTCGTTGAAGAGCTCCGTACTGGGCCCAACATTTTTCCTGCTGTAACGGAGCAGCAGCCTCTCCTTCACCCCGACAACAGCTTGCCAATTGCCGGAGACACAATCCTGAGTGCTACCGCAGGTTCCGGGCTCGGGCAGAGCCTCGGTGTAAGACGTAGGAGGCATTTTGGGCAAACAGCTGGTGTGGCATGCTGTTCCAAAGATGCAGCATGGAGCTTGTGAAGGCATCGGGCCGGGGAACCGGAAGCAGCTGCCTGCGGTGATCTGACCCGCCATCTTGCCTGCGGAGGAGTTCCCTACCACTCGCATAGCGACAACTGTTACCTGGATGGGGTTCCTTCAAGGGCTGGAGTGAATGAGCCTGCCTGGAGCAGAAAGCTGTGACGCAGGTCATCTGGCCTGTTGATCGTCGCCGCTGGTGGTGTATTCTCGGTGATCAGTGACCGGGGTCTTGTGGCGGTCGCTCGCTGCCTCGTGGTGATCGCTCCCTGCCTCTGCCCCCACCCACAGCAATGATACCTGCTGGGTATCTGCAGCTGCTGGAACGTGGCGGTGCGGGGAGGCGCGGTGACCGCGCCTGGGCCTGCTAAGCTTTTCGTCTGCCTGTTTCCAGGTCAGCCCTGTGAACCCCTGAAGCACGGTAAGGGTCGTTGCTGTTGCCGTGCAGCTACAGTGCCTTTTGGGTGGCCCTCCTTACCTGAATGTATGTGGCCCACTACTTTTGGGGGCCTAGGACTCCTCTGGCGGGCAGTTTTTACCTCCTTGGCCCCTAAATAAGCTTACTGGGCAGATAAGGTTCACTGTGCGAACTGTGGCAACACCCAATGCCTTGGGGCAAGAGGACAGGCAGACAAGTCTTGACGACCCAGGTGAGGAGGCTCCCACTGAGACACTGTGAACTTGAGAGACTTACTGAATGAACCGGGAAGCCCAGCAGTGATTAGAAACGATTGCTGAAAATTGAACACTGATGACTGACACCTGCCCCAGACGGAGGGGGGGAGGGAGGGTAAGGTTAACCAGTTCGCCCCAGAGGCACCTTGGGGGTGACCACTGCTCTGAGAGTCTGTTAACTGGCCAAGCGGAGGCCAGAGAGAATCAAGACTACTGCCTGCCCAGTGAAAAAACAAGATCGGGGAAAAGACAGGTAAATGAAGTGCTAAAGGGGTGGAGGCCAGTTTAGTATATTTTGCTAAGACGTGGATTAAGTTTGGGACTGACATAGAAGCCTGGGTTAGGTCATATTCAAGGCTTGGAGATGCTAATGGGCAAAATACGTCCGAAAAAGGGGAGCATGCCACCAGACGGGAGAGCACCCAAGCTATTACAGAGAATGGAGCAGAAGTACATGAGGTCGCTAACCAACCTATATATACACACCAGGATAAAGCACTGGCTGCCATCGCGGATACAGAAGCCATTTTGCCACAGGACATATGGGCGGTGTCGGTGGGGCTGGGTCTACTGCAAGCTTAACATCATAAATTAGTTGATAGAATGAAAGAAGTAGAACTTACAGTGGAAGTGCTACAAACAGAACAAGCAACCTCACCTGCAAACTTGACGATAGAACTGGCAGAGCAGCGACACCTGAGCAACGTGCTGAAGATGTAGAAGGCCGGAATCGTCGCAATAATGTTCGAGTGGTGGGGATCCCAGAAGGCCCCCCCAATCCTTTCTTGAGGGTTGTCTCCGGACCACAGTGGCTCCAGGACTACTTTTTCAGTCTGTTGCTCTAGAGAGAGCACAACCGCTGGCACCAGGGTGGCCTCCACGCTCGGTGATGGCACAACAACTATACTACAGAGATCAGGATGCCATAATTCAACATTCTCGCACAAACGGTCTATATGTGATTGACAACAGTAAAGGGTCAATATTTCCGGATTTACAGCAAAAGTGCAAGCACAGAGGGCTTAATTTCTGGAGGCAAAAAAAGCACTGCAGGAAGAAGGCATACAATACTCCCTTCAGCTTCCAGCCAACCGCCAAGCACACCTGGATGGTAAAGCTCACTTTTATGATTCCCAAGAGGAAGTGTGGTTGTGGTTAGAGAGCTATTAGACAGGCACACTGTTTCCCCTACCACGAGGTGGGCCTGTCGCAGCAAACAAAGCAAAAGGGTGAAGATTGAGGTGATCTGTTCGGAGAGCTACACTGCAGACACCCAACAGCACAGGAATGACTAGCAACACTGAAAGCGGTGGCAGAGATCTAAACAGTAGACGGAGACACTGAAGGGTCGCCGGATCACAGAACTGGTCATTCAGACTCGGGCCTCAGTACAGAGTGAAATTGTGCTCCCTGTGGTGACTCCGGGATTGTTGGCCAAACTAATTTAACGCCAGTGTGGGGGGCTGGCTCTGCCCAACGGTAAGCTGGAAAATATGGGACCTCTTCTCTTTAGCCTTTATGAGGGTGGGTAGAAAAAGCCCAGTGGGGACAGCTTGACTGTCGGGTGGCACGCACACTTGTATCGTAACAGAGGGGGGACTTTGTCCGGAACAGAGGACACAAGCCGGACCCTGGCTGCTGTTGTTTTCGAGTACCGGGCCAGGAAGGGAGATACACATCTTTGCTTCGTAGCTCACCCCCAACTAAATTTCCCTTGCCAGGTGACTGGGGAAAGCTATCTATTAGTATTGCTTTCTTTCACAGGTTTGGGTGACCAACCGTTGGTAAGTTGCCCTGGGGATGGGGAGGTACTTGTTTGGGGTGTTCGTGCTCGTCCAGTGATCCTTGTTGCTTTTGGGGATGGTGAGGAAGAATTGGGGGGGACTGGGGGGGTGGAGTGATCTTAGAACATGGTTGAGCCAAGTGTGAAGCAGCTACATCAGGAAGTTAAAATGTTGTCCTGGAATGTGAGGGGGATGGGGTTAGCGGCCAGGCACTATAAAATACATAGCTACATTACCCATAGGGGAGCACATATAATGATGCTGCAGGAGACTCACCTGACCTCCGAAGAAGGGGCCAGGTTGCGACGTAGGTGGCAGAGCCAATTATATGCCACCTCCTACTTCACATTTTCGAGGGGGACATTGGTATGGATAAGATCCGGCACACCATTGGAGATGAGACACACGCGTATTGAACCTGAAGACAGATACGCACTCGTGCAGGCCAGATTGTTGGGCAGAGAGCTCACATTAGGGAGTATTTATGCCCCAATCAAGACCAACTCTCCTACTTGGGAAAACTGTCTACACCCCTTTCATCTCTGGGTATAACAGACCATCTATTAGTGGGAGACTTTAACTGTGTCCCGAAAGTTGACCTAGACAGATCAACCATCCCCCACCCCATTACGTGGCACATTGGTTTCAAGGGCGGTGAAGGTGGTTCAGGGAGTGGATGGAACAATGGAAACTTATAGACATCTAGAGAGTGCACCACGGACTGCTACAGGATTATTCTGATCACTCACCTATATAGCTTCCACATCAGATTAGATAAGCCCGCCTGCTTGGCTCGACTGGGCCCAGCTATAACACACACCGAATATTATGGGCGCACCTTGTCTGATCACAACCCACTACTACTATGTCTCTGCCCTTTAGCGGGACCTACGGTGACGCCCACATGGCAGCTTAACCCTGCCTTCCTAGAAGACGAGTGCTTTAGGGATTCTTTAAGTACGAGGATTACAGAATATTTTCAGTTTAATCAGGATACGACTGTCACTAGGACGATAGAGTGGGAGCCATTTAAAGTGGTGGTGAGGAGGCATTGTTTGGGGGAAGACCATGGGACTACTAAAGAACTGATGGCAGAGCTCTCCATGCTGGAAAGCACACTATATGATCAGGGTCTTCGATTGTTGGCGGACACTGAGACACATAAGCAGTTGGAAAATATGAGGGGTGAGTATAACAAGGCCTTGGCGCGGCTGCTATGCTTAGATTTGCACGAATATCAACCATGAGGAAGGGGGCAAGGCGGGCAGATTACTTGCATGGCTAGTGCGCACCGAATCTAGGGGATCACCTATGGACCAACTGCAATGGCTAGCCCAGTGGCTGGATGGAAGGAACTTTGAGCTGCTATATACAATGGACCTTATTGATAATAAGGGACTGCTGCTGGTTAAGCTCCTACATCCTTCAGTGAACATTCCGGAACTAGGGTTGTTGTTGCAGACGGATTTGCATAGCTGGGGTACCGTGGAGTTCGAAACAGGTGTCCAGAAATCCAGCATTAAAACGTATACAATTTAATTATGTCCATATGGTCTGCCTGACACCTCACAGACTGAACATTATGCATGGGAGTTTGTGGCTGCCTTAGATGTGGAATGCGAGACGCAGGATTCGGTCCACATGACCTGGGAGTGTGTAATATTGCAGGGGCTCTGGGGAACGGTTCTAAACCACAGTAACACAACACTGACCCGAACGCTTCCTTGCTCAGTTGAGGTCTCTCTCCTGGGACTGTTCGATAGACCAAAAGCGAGAAAGGTGGGTTCCAAAGTCGAAAACCTAGCCCTGGTCCTTGCGCGAAGACAGATGGCAATGACATGGAAAGCGACGACGAGGCCCACACTGTTAGCTTGGAGAAAAAAACGTAGACCTATGGGCCAAAGCGGAAGAAAGGGTAATACAACGTGAGGAAGCTTGGTAGGTTCGATGCCGCCCGGTTGCAGGATTGTGGACGGAAGTGTTGAGGGCATGGATCACCAGGGACAAAGTACACTTTAGAGGGAGTGTGGACAACGATGAGAGTGCAGAGAGTGAATGGACTGGTTCTACAGAGCCTTGAGGGAGGAGACAGGTGGGAGGTCCAGCTGAAAGGTGGTATCCAACCGCCCCCCCACCCCGATCCACCTGCTGGGTGAT
Organism: Lissotriton helveticus; assembly: GCF_964261635.1. Classification (NCBI taxonomy): domain Eukaryota; kingdom Metazoa; phylum Chordata; class Amphibia; order Caudata; family Salamandridae; genus Lissotriton; species Lissotriton helveticus. The sequence continues at coordinate 451,777,243 of NC_136072.1, read as the reverse complement.
GGACAGAGATCAGGCATATGAAGACGTGTACATCCTCCCCACCATGAAGAGATTAATCTGAGGACAACACTGCACGATGCGAAGTTACATTGTTTCCCAGAGATTGGGACAGATGTTTTTTATTACTTATAGGGTATGTCTAATTGATTAAGAGACATTTGTGACTCCCTAGAGCACATATAGAGAATGAAAACAGGAAACATTGTTATGATGCTATATGGTACTCGATTACATTGTCACAAAAGTCAATTGATTGAGAACCTAATACCAGGTTGTTATTCAGGTAAAGTAAAATGTGTATAGTGCGCATCATATTGAGCTTGATTGATGTCATTTCAACACATGGATGGATGTATTAATAGATTATTGAAATTACCAATAAAGACATTAAACAAATACGTTTACAATCAACCGGTAGTCCATATTAGCCTTAAATGTTCATCTACATTGGTGTTGGAGCTCCTGTCGAATTATCAAAGTGTTGAAGTTGTTTAATAACAGTTTTTCACCTCTACACGTGCTTGGTGGTGGAAGGAATTCATATAAAGCTAGGACAACATAGCACAGAAGTTGGGAAAGGGAGATTTTCAGGCCAGCAAATCTATGATTCGGTTCTCTTGTATTATGTTGTGGATCTCAGAGAAATCCTCAAGGCCGGTGGGGGGTGGGACTTAGAGAGAGGAAACGTTGCTACACTTTAAAAAAAAAATGTAATTAGCATCTTTGGAAAAAAAATCCCTACTGGCCCGTTGCTAGAGATCACTTAAGTAACTAATACATATTTTGTAAATTTATGGTTATTGTTTCCTAATAAACAATGTGTAATTATTTATTCGATACATAAAGTAGGTATGCTTTAAAACAGTGGTTCTTAAACAGTGGACTGTTGAACCCTGGGTGTCTGCAAAAGTAATTCAGGAGGTCAACGACTGCTTAGAAATAAAATAATACTCACAGATTGTTCAAGTGTATATGAATAAAGAAGCAAAATGTACAATTGAAATTTTTAAAACGTCCTGTAAATGTGAAGGAATTTCAAACTGGAGGTTAAAAATTAAGTTAGTGTACTCAGATTGATTTGTGGGAGCAGTGCAACAGCATCAAACAGAATACAGTATAGGCAATGAGGTGGGCTGAATTGAAATTAAAAATACCCCAACATTCCTATTAAAAGATTTTTTATTTTTAGATTTGCTGGTGAATTAAAGTATTTTTTTTGCATTTATTTGACAATGCTTGTTTTTGTAATTTGTGTGTATTGTTTTGCGGTCAAATCATCGAAAGTGCTCGTGCCAGGTCCCAGGCTTCCAGTAATGACTCAGCGAGGGTTCCCCGATTTGAATAATTATTAAGTAGGGGTTCTTAGAAGTCAAAAGGTTAAGAATCACTTACAAGAACATAGGATTTTTTTCTTTAGAAAATCATACATTGGGAAAATTGCCTTAAAACAATTGATTCATCTAAGGTATAAACTTAGGGCCAAAGGTTCAGGTAAGAAAATGAAACTCAAGAAATAAATAATGCCCACGACTGTTTGTGTCTAATGTGATGGTAACACATTAGGACAGTGGCTATGAACAGTTTTGAGAAGGATTAGGGCTTGACTGACTGGAAAACTAAGGTTGCTGCAGTAAGATTTGGAGTCAAGCAGTAGAATAAGATTAGGAAATGGGCTATCTGGACAACAGTATAAAGAAAAAAGAACAGGCGGATGTTTGGATAATTACACAAGGAAACACACACAGGTTCTTCCTTCACCTCATGTAGACCTTTTAGAACACAGTTAAAAGTTTGATATATTGCCAACGCGTTGTTAAGAATTAAGTAATAACAGGCTCTTACATTTAACAGTTTTTCATAAATTTGTAATCATTTTTTAAATGTTCACCAATTTACTACTATTTATCAATTCATCAAGTACATGACCGCGGATACCAAATTCAATTTGAATAAATTAAAACAGAATATACTTTGTCACGTTGCTCATTTTCACTATTATAGCCACATGCTTTACCATTCTAAACCACTGATTGAGCAATTATTTATTAATATGTGGTAGTGATTACTTATTATTATGTGGCAGTACGTAATTGCGGACTATTTCTATGTTTAGTAATTCATACAATTGTAAATCCATGTTATTGGGCATTGTAATTTCTTAACTCAAAGCACTAAGGTGTTTAAGCAAAATAGATACAGGTGGGTAATGTTCAAATTCATCATATATCCAAATTTGACTTTTCTTTCATTCACTTTTCCAACTAATGGATAAGGAGATAGTTTCTGGAAGCACAGGGTCCAAGTGGCCTGATGGAATAAGAATGCTTAAAGGGTGAATTGCCACCAAATATCTAAGCAATATCGTATAACAGATGTGCCTATTTCAGGACCTCTGGGTAAAATTTTTATAAGTATTGGCAAGCACATTTTTCATAAATTCTTTGATAAGGCTACAGCCTCCACACAATAAATACAAATCCCAGTTGTTGCACAGGCTACTGAAAACTGTAACAGTAGTGATAAGCAGAAGGTAACAGGAAAGGCTGAAGATTAAAGAATACACTAAATAGCATGCTTTCAATTCCACATAAATGCACTGATTATCTATTCTGCTGGAGTTTTATAGCAGCATTTAGAACACCTGAACTAACCGTACCTGTAGAATCAAAAGTCTTTTTAGCGTGCCTCACCTCTTCTGTGATAATTAACCTCTGAATCTCCCCATTTTCTGGAAGTATTCTTTTGTATCTCGGTGCCTCGATCCTAAAAAGAATTATTTCCAAAAATGTTAAACAGTGGTACATGATAACACGGACAGCTACTAAAACAAGAAAATAATAAACTTTCATACCCATTGGTGCAAATATATTTTCTACTTCAACAGTACGACATGCAAGCTACACCTGGACATAAAGTTTCCCATCAGGAAATTGTTGACATTGAAGGTAAAGGTTGGGAGTGAGGTTTTCCACATACTGCACTGGTTCAAGTCTATTTCATTATGGCTTTCTTCCTATGCCCATGATTCCTAGGCCTCCAATAATACAATGGACTAGGGCATCAATGATGTTCCCTTACCACTCTACCTCACTTAAATAGAAAAATGTGCTTATACGCTTGGGATTTCTAACTCAAAAAACTACAGATGAATACATTAATAATTGTGGGCTTGGAGGAGGAGCCAAGATGGCGATCGGAACGGTCGCATAAATGCTTCGCTCCGAGATCCCTTCCTCCCCGCCACCTATCCTGTCTTTAATCCTGTTCGGGGCGTTCCGAATTCGGTTACCAAGGAAGAGCCTTCACTTACCGTCTGTTTCCGGGGCTCCGGCGTGCAGTGGTTTCTGCGTTCTGCCCTTGTCGTCTTACCGGCCTTCCCGGCCCTGACGCCGGGGCCTCGAGTGCAGTGCCTGCCCGGAGGTGTTCGGAGTGCCGGCGGTCCGGAACCGGTGGAGAGACCCGATGGTGGGAGCCTGAGAGCCGCGAGCCGGTGGCGCCAGAGCGGACCCACCCCCGATAGTGGGCCGCCCCACATGCCCGATTGCCTGCCGGACCAGAGAGAGAAGCCGCGTTGTCCGGCACCCCTCGGGTGAGACGCCCACTCCTGTTGATTGTCCCTCCTGGTATCCGGTGCAGGGCTCCCCGAGAGTTGTGGGGAGCACGCCCGTTCTTCTGGTGACTCTCCTTTCTCCGCCAGGCGCCATCCGCCGCGGATCGGCTGTGTGTCCTGGGGCCTCCGGCACTCATGGTGAACTTGGAGGCGGACGAGACAATGGCGGCGGGCGATGTGCTCAAGATGGCGGATAGCCCCTCGGAGTGTCTTCCTCCTGGAGACAGGGACGTTGTTGCTTTTGCTCTCCCTGGACCTCGTTTGCTTTGGGCGGCCCCTACACGAAGTGCTGTTTTGCTTGCCCTGGCTGCTCTGCGGATCGACCTGTCCTTGAAATGCCGGGTCTTGGAGTTGCGGATCGCCGCCATGGTTGCTCCGCCATTTTGTGACGCTGTGTCGTCTTCCCGAGTTGGTATTGTTGAGCCTCCTCCAGCTGCTGTGCTGGGATCTCCAGATGGGTGTTCGATTCTATGGGATCAAGTGGACCCGGTGCCGATGCTGCAGTGTTTCCTACATCCTGATTTCTTTGCTTCGTGCTGGACAGCCCAGATTTTGTGCTTGGCCACGTGGATATTCGGTGTACTTTTGCATTCTGACTGCTGCCGAGTTTTCCTGGTTGCTTCTTGGTGGCCGGGACGGTGTTCCGCGAAGATTCCACTTGCTTTCCCTGACTGGTATGATCCCACTATATCGTACTGTTTCTTGGCCATGCCGGGGTCTGGCAGTTCTGCTCTTCATAGAAGTGGACAGGGGTGATCGTGCCTGGGTGCCTGCGGGACTTTCGTTTTGTTAATGGCATCTCCGGGCCTCATTATTTGGACAGTTCCTGTCTTCATCCTTTGTGTAGGCTTTTCTCAGTATCCTCTTTGACCTCGATTATTGATCCTTTGTTGCGGGTGGGGAGGTGTTCTGTATTTCGATCGCCGGCTCCTCTCCTCTCTCTCTCCTTGTTTCTCTCCTTCTCTCTTTTTCTCCTTTTTCTTTCTCCGTTATTTCTCCCTTTCTCTTTTCTCCTATATTTCGGGTGACTCTGGGGCGACAGGCACGCTGTTTAGTGGGGTAGGCCATAGCCATTACAGTGATGTAGGGTGGGGGGGGGTGTTTGTTATTTTAGCTTGTTTTGTTCTATGGTCCCTTTTTGCTTCCTTTCTAGGGGGTGGGCTATGTCCCTTTGTTTTTTCTCCTTCGATTCGCAAGTGTCTGCACTTTCTCCTTTTTCGGGGCGGGTGGGCTGTCCATGTGGCGTCCTATTCAATTGTTTGCTATGATTTGTCCTTTATTTTTGGCCCCTTTGATGGGCATAGGATGTCGTTGGGCCTTGCCCTACTATGGTTACCTGATTGCGTGGGGGGCTATATCCCTCCCGTCCCCCCCCTTTTTTTCTGTATATGTTGCATGACGCCCTGGTAGATATGGCTGCTGCCTCCTCTATAAATCATAAAATGGAACCTTTCTTATCCTGGCGCTTACTGTGTAGCGACTTTATTCCACATCTATACTGTATTCATTTTGCCGTACACATTGATGTTGCTCCCTTTTTGGCTCTCCTGATTTTGCGGCCGGCCCCTGTGGTTGTAGGCCTGCGCTTGTACTGATATGCGTATTTCAATAAAGGTTTTTAAAAAAAAAAAAAAAAAAAAAAAAAAAATAATTGTGGCTTAAAGTGAAACTGAACTGCTTTATGATGAAGAATGTTCCTGCATGTTTGAAAGTAGTTTCATTGAGTTGAACCCAGGGATGAGCATTCATAAATAATGAAGATGTAAATTCCAGCTATTTACTCTGAGCTCCTTCACAGAATATTAGCAGAAAGTACAAGACATATCAGTTGGTTTACACTCTAAGGGCCCAATTACAATGTCGTTAGGAAACTGTCCAGACCAATTAGGTTGCGGAATAGTTTCCAAACGAATCGAGTGCAGCGATTCCGGACAACTGATTCCGATGCTTCCCAACATCGTACTGTCGTATACGCATTGAAATCAATGGGAGTCTGTGTTCCGAACGAGAACACAGGCTTCCATTAAAAAAAGGGGTGGTTGGGGAAAACCTTACACCCTGTGGCGGGTACCCGGTGGTGCCTGCCACATTGTGCAGGGTTGGGAACCCCCACAGGCTACATTTGTATGTCTCCAGATGAAGGGGGGCTCACAACGGGCCCCCAAAGACTGACTTCAGCAGTCGTTTCATCTCGAGCAAACCGAATCAGCTGTCCAAATCAGTCATCATAATCGCTCATCCGGAAACCATGTCCATTGAGCTGTATGAATCAGCTCTGAAAGACTCTGGCTGTCCAAATGCCTTTTTGAGTCGATTCGGATTGCGCGAACAGTTTCCGCGCATCGTAATCGGTCGTTGGAAAATCTGTATGATTCGGTTCGAAACAAGGGTCCCGAATCGGATTCTGCAATACCGGATCCCATCCGGAGCCTTTCCTTACAACATCATAATCGGCCCCTAAATGTGTTAATGATTTTCCACTCTTTTTATTTGAAGTCATCAACCTACTACATGCATGCCACTAGACTGTAAAACGGTGGTGCATACAAATAAATCATCAAGACCTTACCAGCCAAAGATAGAAAATATATTGGAAACCACAAAACCACTTCACATTTCAATAAAAAAAGTAATAGGAACGAAGTAGGTAGGATCGAAAGCCAAGAAAAACAGACAGGCTGGCACGGTCCTTATGATCTTGTCGTGATCAAAGGCACAACATAGTGGGAAATATGTTAAATTAAATAAATGCAACATGTAACCATATAGGTGTTTCTAAAACTGGATAGCACAAAATATAATAGCCAATATACACCTTTACAAAATGTACTAGAATTCCAGTATTCCTTTAATTAAGTATTGCTAACTGTGAATTCTTAACTACTGCCCACTGTAAGTACTGCTGGTTAAAGGAGAATATTTGCACTGCTCTAAGGATATATTTAGCACTTTCACCAGATCAGAGGGATAAAAATAACAATATGCACACAACTTCACCTCAAGGTACTGGTAAATGAGAGAGGATGCAGACTCATTCAGACTAAAATTCATTAGCCATGCATACCTTTACATGAAAAAACAAAGGATACAATTTTCCTAATAAGTAATACTGTGCAACTAGGGAGGGTGAAAAAGGTATTGGTACAGTTAAGCATCTGTCTTATGAATGCAACATATCACCTCTCCTTGAAAACCTGAAGCCCTCGAACTAGTCCTTCCAGACACAGAAGATCATAGCGGTTAGCAGGAACATCAATCTTGAAAAGAACCACATCAGATGCAGAGCCTGCCTTGCAATCCCCTTGCTCTTTACTTATGATATCTTTCTCCGAGGTCTGCAAAAAGAAAGCCAATAATACATTTAAACAAGGGACATTTTTTAAAAGGAAGCCTATGACTTTTAATTGCAGCATTAGATGCTTTCTGGAGAAACTATTTACTGTAGCACGCCCATAATCACATTATTTAGACTTGTTCACATTATTAATTCTCCCCATCAGAAAATCTGAACAATCAAAGACAGCTGATGGATGTGAATTGAAATGTTTAGGATGATTTTATCATCAACCATGAGCCAGCATGTGTAGGACTCTACTTTATCTTTTGTTTAAATGAATGGCAGATGCTTAAAGTGGGTCTTTAAGCATTAAATAAAGAGGTAAGTATGGGTAATTATTTGCTACTGTCTTCTTTAATCTTTTTTGTGTCATAATTCCTTATTGAGAGATTAACTGTATATACATTCATAAAAGTATAATATATCATAGTAGACCCATAAACATTATTGATTTAACATATATAGTTTAATATAAAGAAGAACAAACTTGCATATAGGAAAGGAAAGGGGAGGAAATAGGAGAAATGACATAAAAGACAAAGTGTTAAGAAGAGAAAAGGAGAATAGTGGACATTGTATGCTTTTTCTTCTTTAATCGTATTCTTGGTCTTCTTTAATCTTGAATAATGTACAATAAATAATGGAAACAATTTAGGGTATATAATTTGTTTTTTTATGCAGATCTAGGATGTATGTGTAGAGTTTTAATTAACACATATTAGGAGTGTCTAGTGAAAGTCAAAGCAGCCACGTGGAATTATGCCAGATTTTGAGGTTAATACTAGGCTTTGGAAATGTTTCCCCTAATTATTCACTACATATCAACTCATGTCATGCACATTTCCTGAAAATATAGCAAGGGACCATCTTCCCTGGACGTATAAAGAACAACCATTTAATAGGCTTCCAATAATTTGAAATGCACATTTTCTTATTAGAAGAGCTGCTTGCTTTTTTTGTCGTTGTTAAACCATTCTGGAAGCCACTTGCTATTTGTTTTGAGAATAGATAGTTGACTTTTTAAAGCGAGAAAATTAGGCAAAAGGAATGAGTAATGTAAGAGTTAAAATTGTTTAGGATCATTTTAGCATTAAAGAGAGTCAAGAACTGGAGATGTGGGTAAAGAGTTCTGAGGTAGCTGCCTTCTGAATACTTTTTCCTAGGAAAGGGAGTTCTTAAATAAGTTTGAGATTTGGGGGGTTACAGGAGTGAAGGTCTAACTTTCAGCTAATTGGTATTGTTTAACCAGGTTTGAGAGAAGAGGGAAATAGGCCTTGTTAAAGAGAAGTGTTTACAATTTTGATCAAGAGGGGTGCAATGTCCTGCGAGAAACTCCTCAGTAAAATTGACGATGTCGGGTAGTTTGTGTACAAAGAGGGAGTGAGGAATGAGATAATTTATGTGAACTCCTGCTGATCGAATTTTGCAAAAGGAGACAGTTAAGATTGGTCTCTATCAGGGATGACAGACCATTTGAGTTTTCTTTAGGTCTCAATTTATGGAAAGATGTTTTGGAGAGAAGAGCTATGTTATTGACAACATCTGAGGAGCTTGAAATTTGTGCTTGGGGAGCTGAGTTTTCAAAGTGCGTTACATTATATTTTCAAACAGATCTGGAACCGCTGGCGGTGGCTATGATCTTATTTTTGAAGTAGTTTGTTTTGTTGGAGATAGTAATCAATTCAGCTTCATCTATGATCTTTCAGGGCTTGAAGTGGGTTTGCTGTCCATGAATAAACCCACAGACATCGAAGTATCTTGTTCCACAGCTACACGTCCAAACATCGGTTCTTTTTCCTCATACACCTCATCCACAGAGTACTAAAATCATACAAATATTTATGTCTGCATTAGAAAAAAATACATTTGCACTTATTTTATTACAGACTTTCAGAATATTTGTCCTGTCTGTGCTGTATTTTTTTCTGAATTCATCATATTTTGGTGTGGTTGGCCACAGTTTCATGGGTAAGGTCTAACAATATTGAAGCCCTATCAAAACACGGTTCTCTTGAGCAGTTAAACATTGGAACAATGCAGTGATTTAGTCAGGACATTTTACATCCATGCTGCTGAGATGATTGTGCCTAGAAATCTAACAGTATGTATGCACTAAGCATTCCAGAACAGATTTATTTAGTTCACCATGTTCTTCTTCTTCATTGTTTCCCAATCCACATTTGCAGTGGTAGGTCTCCAAAATACTTTACTGCATGTTCATCACGCTAAGCTGCTTCTATCTTTCTTGTGTAAACAAATATTGCAGCAGTTACATCAAGACAAAGGTTACTATTTTCTGTTTTAGATTGCAAAAAGAACAATGTTGAAAAGCACAATACTGTTAGTATAAAATTGTATACTTACAATTTCATCTAGTTCCAATCCAAATTCGAAGCATAGCTCATCAAACTCTTCCTCGGCTGGAAACAAACACAAACAATTAAATTGGAGAGTGGAGATTACAAGACATAGCCCGCCTCTCTTTTAAATGAAAATATCAGATTTATAATTTTTGATTAGTAAAAAATACATACTACCAATTCAAAATAAGTCAGTAGACATAGTGCTTTTGTCACTTCAAGAGACGGGCTTTACAGTATTCTAATGAGACAATCATTAAAGAATTTCACATAACTAAACCTTGTGTCAAGGGTGGGCTGGAAGTGCCTCATTTAAAAATGTATAACCAAGCAACAGTGTTCCACATCTAATGGACTTGTTTGAACAGGTTTCTAATAAACTAAACATTATATTGATGTGACTGGTACTGGCGGACACACATTTGTATTTCAACATGCTGCCAGGGCTTTGGTAACCCTCTTGGGTCCCTTGCAAGTGCCTTAACACTTTTAAAAACTAGAGGACTATGTACGTGGCCAAATGACCAAATGTCTTTGGTATGACTATGTGGTGTTTAGGGTGCATATTTGTCTAGAGGCTCAAAGAATGTCAGAGAGGGATGGAGGAGACAGGCCAACTACATAAGGCGAATGATTCAATATTGTTGATCCGTTTATTACCTACTACAGAAACCAGGGAATGAGATTTCTACAATTGAAATCACTTGTTGCCAAGTCCAATCACACATACGCTGGATTTCCGAATAGGCCTGAGCTACATGCAGTAAATTTGGCTTTGCATATGCTGGTGTAAGGAATAAAACACATTTCCATATAGTCTGCTGGGTACCTCAGCAACTTATGAAAGATACGAGAAAAGTAGGTGACAGGCCAGGCCGAACAATTCAGAAAGGGGTATGGCCAGTAAAAACACCAAGCTTGTTTTCTGTAATAACTGGAATCAAATTATTTAATGGAAATGCTTAATGGAGACATGTGTTACCCCTTTTATGGTACAATAATTGTAGCTACCTGCTTCTTTAGTTGTCGCAGGGATTGGAATGTAGGCCATTTGACGCATATTTTAAAGGTGCTATTACTCACTTGGCTGCAATTGCGGGATGACATCTAGTTATCTCTGTCACTCTGGCTCTGCAGAAAATCCTGCCAATGAAGGTAAGTGACGGATCTCAAGTGAAGGCCCTATCACTGGGATTAGTTCTGCTCAAACTTAGAATTGCAATGACGTGGAGGGGCTATGTGGCCTCACTCAGTCCCTCTCTTTCCTGAATATGAGAAAAATAGTCAATCTGGAAAGGGTGGCAACAGAGAATGCCTTGAATAACTTTATTGCAATAACCCTTTGTGTGATGTAAATTTTGTGGGGACCCAGAAAGAGGACTCAACCTTAGATCACCCTAGAACTTCAGTGAGGGCTGATCCTATGAGTGGGTGTCCCACTTTACTTTGTCTAGGCTTTTGAGTGGAAGAGATGAGAGTAAGACATATAGTAGGTTTGTGTTGAGCTGCCTCTACCACTTCAGACCCGCTTCTGTCTCTCTTGAGACATTCTTATTTTGGACTACAGCCTGAACCCTAAGAAAATCATATGATTCGTATAATCACATCCTAAAAAAACTGTAGTGACAACCAAACGGTTTTATTGTCTTTATATACAGTAGGTACATCAAGATGTGTGAACAGATAGCCATGAGAGGCTTGCTCTATTTGACATTTCTAGCATTTGTCATCGGCTGGAATTCATAACCTGGGCACAAGAACCAGTCTCCAATAAGCCCTCAAGCCTACTTCTTGCTGCATGAAATATTTTAATAAACAGTGTAACAAATCTAAATATGAGATATTGCTGCTATAGTGGTGTAGATTAGTAAAAAGAGGCACTGGGATACGATCCAGTAATGAGGATATCAATTCGATTCTAAGATTTTTCCTTCTGGTTTATTACATTTTCAAAGGATTTATTCTTCACAGTTAAGCATTTTAACCCCCAGTGTAACTGTTTTTCAGGCATTACTATTTACCTAATTAGTTAGTAATCGCATGTACATAATTACATAATCAATGATTTATTAAGTGGTCCCAGGAAGTGAATGTCAAATATACAACACAAAGATTTTGTATTTGAGGAATTTTATAAAGAACTACAAATAAAAGAATAGGATATTAAGTGTGAAATGTATTGGAACAGGTTAAGAAGGACTACTGCTTGGGCTTAAGTATTTGTATTCTATTCACTTAAGGTGAAAAATTTGGTGAAGGTGCAGTACAATGTTAGGGGTCTCACTGGAACAAGTACAGTATACAGTGATTCCAGTATCTTCCTGTGCATTAATTGAGTGGTTGCACTGTAATCCGGTGGTGTAAGTCGCTGTTAACCCTTGTGTAATTTTAATTCTGCTGAACCAAGCACTGGGATAAAAATAGGGTGGCCAGTTCTATTCCTCATATAGTAGAATTAATTGGATTTTCAAACTTACATAGGGAGTTTGAATACCTTCTTCAATTGAGTAGCGTTTTACCTAGCACAGTGTATAATCTATTAACCACTAGTCTAATGGCATTTCCTCTCATTTAGGAGGAATTCTTATGCTCTACTTACATACTTGGGACGGGGAGTGAGAACAAAGCTGAAATTGTAATTCTTGGTAATGTACGAAAATATATCATCTTCTTGCACTGTGCTATCTTTTCTCTATGTTTTGCACTTACACTGTGCTGGTTGGGTACAAATACTATTTTAGTTCAAAATAACCCATCATAGTGACAGCCTGAGGAAATCAAGTAGACTGAGTTGTATTAAGTGTAGGGATCACTTCCTGGACATTATCAACATCACAGTCCTTTTTTTCAGGAAGGATGGAATCATAAACCAGTAGGTGGAGAATGGGAAGTTGGTGCAGAGAACCCCATGTCTCATCAATAAAAAAGTGGAATAGCCAGATTATAACAGTCGTTCTGGGGACTAGATTGATGAACAGAAAAAACCTAAGGTTTTGATGTATGCGAAAAAAAGAAGAAAAAGTGATGTTTCTTGTTAACACGTTTTCGAATTAGTCCAGAACACCCAAATAAAATATTTCTTTGGAAAAAGGTCTGAGAGACACGTCAATCTCGACGAAGAAACAGATTGAGAATTGTAATAACTCTAGGCATTGTTTACTACTGTCCATTTAGGATAATAGGCATCTTACTTACACGTTTCACACATACTACATATTTTGCGATATTATAAACTTAACTTTAAACGGGTGTGAATTGTTATTTATTCTACCATGCATATGGCATTATTTATCTGAACCGAAAAATCAAGAAGACACAAAATATTGGCTTTACTGACTCTTTGTGAACACAATTTTTTTAATCTCAGGTTAACAATGTTTTTGATTGTTGTTTAGAAGAAACTGACATGTAGAGAAATGGGCCAATTGGATAAGAAACTTAGAACAGTTAAATAGTATAAGAATAAAAAAAACTATGTATTATGTTCTTTACATACATAAATAAATCGGGCAAACTTATTATTTATTTTTAGAGCACGTAATTACCCAGTGCAGTTTGTAGGATGTGAAGGGAGCTCAACGACAGTGGCTAAAACGCACACACAAACACACAGTAATACACACAATAGTAAATAGCAAGACATATGCTAAACAGAGTTGCTCAGAACGAAGACTTGATTAAACTGCAAGTAATCTGCGAACTAACAGTTCTAACATAATCAACTGGCTTTACATCTGTCAGAGGGCCTGAATTGCCACTCAAGGTGTATTCAATGTTGATGCGCTGAATCCTTTTTGGAAAATCTCCAACAGACATTGCTTCGCTCTACTAATACACCAGACTTGGAAGGCCAACCAATGGCGTCCCGTCCCCATGTACAAGAGTCTAGAAATCAGCAGCAGATTTCTGGGCCCATGCTGCAGATACAGTTAGGGTGTTTACTTCAACAACGTGATGGATGGAATGCTCAGACACAAGACTTGTTCTCACTGTCCTCTAGGACTCAAGGTATAACTCACTGACCAGGCCTAAGCAGGCCAAATTTGGTCTTGGGTTGCTTGTGTTCTCAGCTAGATGGGACTTGGTGTGGCACGTCTGTCTAGGCTGTTCCTACTGGATCAGAGCCAAGGCTGATGTGCATATGGTTAGTAACAATAAACTGAAATTCTGCCATGAGCGATTGCATTAAAATAAATTAATTCAAGACTTTCTTCCATTACTTTGTTACTAATTGCTGCATACATGGGACCTCATTCACAAAGTTATCTGCAAGTCTGATTTGCCCAAACAGGACTTTTTTATGTGTGTGAAGTCAGTTTAGCACTTGTAAAAAAGATTTACTTAGGCAGGTTTCAGTGTGCGGAAATCTCTAGTGGGAGTGGAGTATGCATTCTCAGGAGGGAAAGCCCTGGAAATTTGTGAACGTTTGTGAATATTCACAATTCCTCTTTGTGAGGAAAGTGTTTTTTATATGGTTTGGTTGTGCGCCCTCACCTTTTAATAAACTCAATACCTGTACTGGGTTGAGTCAGATTCATTTGAAAAACCTTAGCTCAACCCTGAGTAGATGTAGCTGTGAGCAGTCAGGCTTTATCAAAGGAACAAGTGTAAAGCATTAAGAAGTACCAAAACTGTTGAATGTGAAAGAAACAAGACTCAGTAGAAAATATGTCAACAATTTATAATAATAGGTTGTATTTTTATCTTTAAATAGACACCTCAATGACAAAAATCCACAGGAGGGTTCCGGAGATATGAATTTTTAAAGGAACAATAGATCACTGCTTCTTTACGTGGCACAATAAATCATTGCAATGAACACCACTAGTGGTAAACTTTATAAAACCTTTATAAAGTTGTAAACCACTACTGCGGACTGGTTTGAGGAACAAACTCCGTCAGGAAGCTAGTCACAGGGACCAAAGAGGTTAAGCTAAACAGTTATCTCGCAGTCAAAGTAGTCTCCAGTCCAGGTCCAGGCTCTACTGATTTTAATGGAGTGGTTCTGATGTAAGGGATACATGACTCAAGGATGCTGAGCCAGTAACAGGGTTCTTCCTGAATCAACTCCTTGGTCAACGAACACAGTGGGTCCACTATGGCCACAGGGATTGATGTCCCTTGAATGGCACGTGAAGTTCAGCTAAAACCCAGTTGCCACTAGACTACTGTTACAGCAAAACCTGCGGTTCCCTTTAACTGGCGGTAACTTTCTTGTTGTGTGACCAAGCTGTACTCCAACGACTCTCCAAGGTCCTGCAGACTCAGATGCAACTTTTGAGGGTCAGAAGGACACCTTCTCCTAATTACAGTAAGAGGCACGTTGAAGCTCCCTGACTAGCCATAATGGGTGGCTCCCCTTGGGTAAAAGTAACCCAAATTGCACTGGCTGCCTACCAAATAGGCTTCCTGTGTAGCCCTAGGCCTTGGGAAGTGTGGGAAAAAGTCAGTATTTCCATTGGTTGGGTGTCTTTTCTTTTCAGTGGCATCCTGCACAGTGGGACCGTGGGTATAGGCCTCCCGCACAAAGAATCCAGGTGTCCCGTTGTCCTCCCAATCTGCCTTAGACCCTCTGGTCTTGGTACGTCCAGTCTTTTTTTGCCACCTGCAGGAGACAACACTGGCACAGAGCTCAACACAGAGTTCTCACTTGTTGTCTGAAAGCTCCCCAAGACCTCCTTGGGGAAGCTTTGCTCTAATGTAGCCACGCAAAGATGCTAGAACAGATCATAGCAGGCACCACCACCCTGAAGAACACAGTGACCTGATTGATCAGATATTCAGGACAGAACAGCACATGAGTAGGTGGGTCCAAGGCCAATGGAGGCTTCACTGGGACGTCTTTCTTAATTCTGTCGTATTTCAGGACATAGATAATGGAGGTATCGGGGTTGTGGAAGAAATTCAGCTGACCACCAAGGGTCCTCAGGACTAGGGGGCAGCACTGGACAACTATGCAGCAGTATTAAGGAACTGGGGCAAACAAAAACGGATAGCAAGGGCGACAGCTGGTAACAAAGTCTCTGATGGCCAATTCAAAAGTTCATTTTGTCTCAGACCAAAATCATATGACCATAGTGAGGAATCAGGACAGAAAACGAAGCTTAAATCTGAGAGTGGCAAAAACATTTCTATTAACCCAACCTGAGGCAGCAAAGGAATTGTGCAATTCATGTCACTAGAGTGGCATCGCTGTCAGAGGAGACCACCTAAATGGTGGAACTGGATAAGCACTTACTGCATACCTGTTTATATGCAACCTGGGAGATGATTAAAGTGTGCATTATACTGTTTGTTTTTGACTCAGTAGGTATGTAATGTTGTTGAGGTTCTCCTTCCCCACCCCTCACCCAACTGGGTGAATGCTCAATTAGGTGAGTTATTACGGTTCATGTATGACATAAAAGGAAGTTGAAATGAAAAGGCATGTCTACAGCAATAGGTTACGTTTGGCATATTTTCTCTTATATGTATATATTATGATGAGACGTACAATGTTGTATGGTGATTTATTAAAACGATTTAAATAAAAAAAGAACAGAGAAAGGTTACCAAGAGTCATCTATCAGATGTGACACAGAGCATATATTTCTACCCCACAGTGTGGCGGATTATCTATGCATACTTTTCCTGTTTTATTATCGGTCTTGGTAGGGCGTGTGCCTTATTTCAGCCAGCCAGAAGTATGCTTTTATTGCTCAGAAACCTTCGAAAACTGCCCTAACACTTTGTTCTACTCTTGATTTTCGCCTTAAATGATGCTACTCTACTGCAGTTGCCAAGCTCAAACTTCCAGGCTGAGACTCAAAGATCAAGGTACATATATGTGTTAACACCTGCTATTCACAGGAGTTGCAAATAGCAAAATTAAAAACCAAACCGCAGTATGATTCTTCATGCTTTTAGCTCCTTAGATATGAAAATGCTTAAGTAACAAGATGAACATTAAGCATCACCCTTCAACTAACTAAAAGGCTTCATTCAAACAGATCAATCGTTTAACTGAAATGCTAATGTATCAGTGGAAAAAACGTAACTGTTCGGATTATCTTTTTTTAAAGTCAAAAATATTACAAAATACTGACAACAGTGTTGTTCACAGGATTTCCAGAAATATATGGTATACAAATATAGGAGTTCATATTCAAAAAGATAAATCAAGTTATCTTTAAGGCTTGTACTTTGCATTTTATATCAGTGTGTGAATCACCCAGTGTATTACCAGTGTTTAGATAGGCAAATGAGGAAAGAACAGGAGTCCAGAACAATCCCAATATATATACATTTATTCTGTCCCACGTGTTCTTATCGCTACAGTACTCTCCTGTTTCATTCAGGCCGGTTACAACTGATCACTCTCCAGAGTCCTTGGAGGTTCAAGCCTGGTACAGTGTTTATCTTCCCTTTGGTTAAGCTACTCACACCTATGTTCATAGGTCATATAGCACAATTCGGAGGCTTGTATGTCTCACTTCGTGGAAACTATGGTTGCCTCGTGTACTACTATCTATAGGGACCATGGTATGTTCTGGACACCTGTTTTTTTCCTTGTTTGCCTATGTAAACACAGGTATGCACTGGGGATTCTCAAGTTTGGTTGGCCAATAGACACAAACTGTGTAGTATTTTGCTTTTATCATGTATCATAGTCATGTAAAACATATATATGTTCATATAATTGCAGGTACTATCCATTTCCTTTAAGAGGCTTTCCTAAAGAAGGCGCTGGTGCCGAAACTCGCTTAGATGATTTCAGATAACCATTTTTTAAACCACAAATGATGTTTCCCAACGTAATATTAGTGCATCCAATGCCCAGGAGCACCAGACCGTGAGGTGCACTTTTCAAATAATTGTTTTCTTGTGTACCTTGCTTTTATAGGTTGGATGAGATTAGTGTGATTGTAGATGCAATGTGGATGTGAAATTAAGAGATCGAATCTTGTTTCTTTGGAATTAATCATTATATATCTCTATTGAATTTTGAATAAACATAATTGTTTAATTGAGATCTATTCGCTAGCATAATTCTTTTGTTGCCCTCTTTTACTTCCCCATATATTTATTTATGGAAATCTGGCCCATAGTAATACGAGAGTTGCCTTAGGTTTCTGTTCGCCAATTTTCAACAAATGTCATTCAATGCAGTGATAATTTTCAATGGGTAAAACAAATATTTAAAAAATATATATTTTTCATTTTGAAAGCATTTTTATATATTTTTACATAACAATTGTTGTGATATGTGTATTATGAAGGTAGGGATAGCTTGACTCATGATGTGTCTCTTAATTGTCAAGCGAGGCCCTGGCTCGTCTCTGAAAGAATTTGATGGCTTGTCCCCCTGAACCCAAAGGCTTACTAAAAGATTTACTGTTTGTGCAGAATTTCATCACAGAAGTAAAAAAAATTGGCACAAACTGTTAATTTGGGATTTAGTATCCAGAGCAAAAGTTTATCTGCATTGGAAAGTAAGAGCTATCAATGGTTTGTGTCCGTGGGGTGTCCCATGTGTGGTACATGGGCGTTCCCATGCAACCACACATAGGTTTTCACAAAACATCTTCTTTATTAGACATGGTAGCCAGGGCTTTTATGCCCAAAAATAACAGCTCTTTGTGGCAGGCGTCAAAAAGTACAATGCTTCAATTCTCCTAACTTTTCCAATATTGTATACATGCAAAACTATACAGTACACATCCATTGTCGGTGAAATGTTAAACTGTGTCTCAGCATAGCAATTTATATTAGCAGCATAAAATAGCTGCATATAAACAAAATATTTAAAAAGCTTAAGCAGATTCTTTAATAACCATTTCCTCCACCAAAAACCGGTCAAAAGAATGAAGATTGTAAATACTCTCGGTAAACCTGAACATGCAGCCTCCAGATCTCTTGCTCACAAAAACTTTGCAGTGACCTCAAGAGTTTCTTCAAAGAAAACAAAATGAAAAAATATCTACCTCCCAGAAGACAGTGCCCCAGAATCATCAGAAAACACTGCACCCCCACACTGCTAAGGAGCCATCCTGAAAGAATTCAACCCACTCTCTTAAACCAAAATAAAAGACCTCTTTTTGTGCACCAAATCACCACCACTCTTCGATCCGGCAACTCCTAAAATTCTGAAACTGGCTTTGGATACTTTCTCCCCTGTCATTTCCTAATTGTGTAATCTTTCCTTTAAAGCAGTAATCCATCTAAATAGTTGGAAGAGCACCGCTACCACCCCTTTCTGAAAAATGCCAAAGACGATCCCATTAACCTTGCCAACTTTATGTCAATTTCCCATCTGCCTCTTCTACCCACAATAACTGAAAAGGCTATCAACAGACACATATCTACTTACACAGAGGCTAAGTATCTGTTGGACCCTACCTAATCTGGATTCAGAACAGGTCGTAGCACAGACTCAGTACTCCTGGCTATGACCCATGAAGTCTGTATGATATTAGATCAGGGGAGATCTGAAGTCCTGCTCCTCTGGAACCTTTGAAGGCCTTCGACACTGTATCCCATCAGGTGCTAATCACTTGGCTCACTAACCTAGGAATCTGTAGTAAGGCTTGTGGCAGGCTTTTAGTCCTACCTGTCCAATCATTTCCTATCATCCCCTTTAGATCGGAAAAATTATCTTCCAAATGTGAAGTACCTTGGGGGGTTTTCCTGACCCCTAATTTGTTCAATATTTACGTGACTCACCTGGCTACAATGGTAAAAACCCTTTGAGATTGCCCTCATACCACATGTAGAAGATATGCAAATAACTGTTTCCATCTCAAAGAACATAAAGGACACCAACGTCAACTTCGTCAACTATACGACAGCACACTGGATGATAGCTAATCACCTCAAGCTGAATGGTGATAAGACTGAGATTTCTTTGTTTCGTAGTTGGTCATGGACCACGGAATGTGTCTAATGAATCTGAAAGCACCTCTTCCCACACTACCCTTGCTAAAAATCTATGAGTGATCACAGATGATCAGCTATTTCAAAGAAAAGCAATACTGTTGCATAGCTGCCAACTGTCCAGCTTTTGCCAGGACAGTCCCGGCAAGTTGGAGACTGTCCTGAGTAATTCACTATTCTGGGACAGTCCGGCAATTGCAATGGGAATATCAAACTTTAGGCCAAAGTAGCAGAGTTGGAAAAATTCTCCAATGCAGATGAATGGGGGATTTTTTCCAACTCAGCTACTTTGGCATTACTTTTAAAATTCCCATCTCAATTCCCTGCAATTCTCTCTTTATTGAGTAGATCCTAAAATCTGCACTATAACAAGTGGGTGGAGTTAAATTATAATTATATGGGTTGGGCGGAGCTTTGGGGCAGTGGAGGTGGTACATTTTCAAGAAAGTGATTGATAGCTGCGCTGCAAAGTGTCCCTGGAAATTGTTTCAAATGTTGGCAACTATATTGTATTGTATTGTAATTGCAATTATATAGCACTTACTACCCCTGACGAGGCGTCGAAGCACTTTTTCGGCAAGTAAAATGCTACTCCGGGCCCCATAGATGATTAGTGTTGAATTAGTATAGTGAAACATGCAAGTACATTTTAAGTGGTGGATAGGTTAGTCAGTTATTTGGATTTGGAATGATAGCAGAAGGATAGAGGAAAAAAGCTTTGTATTTATATAGCGCTTGTTACCCCTGATGGGGTGTTGAAGCACGCTACTCCGGAAGCCCATAAAGGTTTAGTGAATTAGTATGGTGAAATATGAAAGTAATCTCAGTGGTGGATAGTAGTCAGTAATTTGGAGTGAGAAGGGTAGCGGAGGGGAAGAAAGGTTTGCATTCATATAGCACTTGTTACCCCTGATCGGGTGTTGAAGCACACTACTTCGGAACCCATAAAGGATTAGTGGTGAATTAGTATAGCTGAATATGAAATTTGTGAAGTGAACATGTTAGTCTGTTAATTTTAATTAAAAAGGATAGTGGAGGGATAAAAGAGTGAAGGACTTTTTTGTTGTTTTGTTTTTAGGTCTTAGCAGTAGGAGGAGGCTTTTGGATGAGTAAAAAGAAGTTTTGGAGGGGAGGAGTCAGAGGAAAGAGTTTAGAAAGGTTTGTTTTGGGGATAGGTATAGTAGAAAGAGGTGTTAGATGATACAAGGAGGGGTAGAGTAGGAGGGAGTCAAGAAAGGGTTATTTTGGGGATCATATTAGGGGTATGGGGTTTGGGATAAATGAGAGTGGATGTAGAGGATATATTGATAGATGTATGGGCTGAGAAATAGGGTAGTGCATTGGAAATGCTAAATTAGAAGAAAGTGATATAGATCCATAAGTACCTACAGTTTGTGGATGTGGATGGTGTGGGCTGGGTATTGTTAAATGGGAAAATGGGCAGCATTTCTGGCCCTGGCCCTGGTCAGTCTCGAACAGGCTCAAACAGGCAACTACCCTTGTCCTCTCTGCCCGAAACATGCAACTGCCCTTGTCCTCTCTATCCTTAAAACAGGTTCAAACAGGCAGCAGCCCTTGTCCTCTCTGCCCTTAACAGGCTCAAACAAGCAACTGCCCTTGTCCTCTCTGCCCTTAACAGGCTCAAACAGGCAGCAGCCCTTGTCCTCTCTGCCCTTTAACAGGCTCAAACAGGCAGCAGCCCTTGTCCTCTCTGCCCTAAACAGGCAACTGCCCTTGTCGTCTCCGCCCTTAACAGGCTCAAACAGGCAGCAGCCCTTGTCCTCTCTGCCCTTAACAGGCTCAAACAGGTAGCTGCTCTTGTCCTCTCTGGCTCAAACAGGCAACTGCCCTTGTCCTCTCTGAGACGCCCTATCCCTGGCCTTTTATAGTCCTAGTAATCAGGTGACCCCTTCAGCCAATGGGAACCCTAACACTATCCATTCACAACACTGGCCTTAAAATCTAGAGCCAATAGGAGACCAGGACCTTACAGCCAATTTTAGCCCTAGTCCAAGCACCCAATCAGTTTCAAAAACCCTGATCTCTACATCAAATAGAGGCCCAAACCCTACTAGTAGTCCCAACCCAAGTCCAAGCAAGGAATGGTACAGGAAGCCCTAGTCCCTACTTCCAATAGAAAGCCTAACCCTACTCTTAGTCCCAGAACTAGTCCAGCAACCAATCACACCAGAAGCCCTAATCACTACTTCCAATTAAAGGTCTAACCCTAGCCCTAGTCCCACCATAATCCCAACAACCAATAACATAGAAAGCCCTAGTCCCTACTTCCAATAAAAATCCTAACCCTAGACCTAGTCCCCACCCTACATTGATTAAATCACAGACCCAGAAACCAATCAGAATCCTCAAATACCCAACAAATGAGGACACTAACCCTAATCCAATAGAAACACCAGATACAACCACCAATCAGTGTACACACGTACCAACCACTAGCAGACCATATAAGGTCCTGGCGACCTCATACAAGGTTTGCTGGCCAGGGAGTTGGAAGCTGCTGCTCCTGTTCAGAATCTCCTAGGAGACAGACAGGCTCAATCCACACTTTGGACTTCTGCAGGTAAAGGCCTCACTAACTTGAAATCTAACAATAATGTTTGAATACAACTTTACTCCCTCTCCTGGACACAAAACGAAGTGCACAGTCCCTAGTAAACACAGTTTTAACAGCTCGCAGAAGCACCCTCTGATGTAAAATATATTCCTGTTGCTGGGGGCAGGGGGGCTGGGTTCACTGGCTTGTGAACACAAAATGGTGGCTGGGGGTGCACTGTTTTAACATACAGGTCTTGGCACAGAGCATAGGAGAAATTTGAAGGGAAAACTGAATTGTCAACAGGAATGAGAGGGATAAACTACAGAGTTTGGACCGCAAATCCCACAATTCAACACGTTAAAAGGAAGCAATCATGGGCAGGGAAAACCACAAGTTTAAAACACAAAACAGGTGATAAAATATGCAGTCACAGGCAGGTTAAAACTACAATATTAAACTGTAACAACCACAGGCAAAGACCGTAATCACAGAAAGGGAAAGTCCTTTTATTAACAACTTTTGTTTGGGGGAAGAGACAGCACTAGTCTGTCTCCTTACCACTTACTGGACTCTGCTCACTGCAATCTGGGGAACAGAAAGGCAGCAACTGTTGCAGACACCTGCTTTGCCTTCGTTAATAAATTAAGAAAAAAATGATCCCCTCCTCGGCTAGACTGCATCCAGTGCCAGAGGTAGATATGTATACTTTATCATGCGCTTTACAAAGGAGAAAAATACATAAATCAGAGCCAAAGTATTTTACCCCACGTCAGCAAACTGCAAGGACAGAACTGCCTAGTATCAGGTGTGTGACTACCAATCTCATATGCTTGGATTATTTAGGGGTTAAGCACTATAGATACACCACAAACAAATACACACCTATGTAGGTCCTATTGCTAATCGAGGATGCTGAGCTGGAAAACAGTAAGCTAAAGGGGGTGTCCAGACATCAACGACTAGGAAAACATGTGTCAGTAGCGCCAGCACTACGAATGATGCAATCTCACTACAATCGGTGCCTGTGTCTCTACCCAGCTAACCCGGACACCACTGTTTATGTCTGCTCCTGCCTCTAAAACACTTGAGCGAAACAGCAGCACCCCAACATACAAGGACACCCCTGAGGCTGTGTGGAGCACTCTCTCGTTACCACACCCCAAAACACTGCGGGGAAGGGGAGGCTTTCGGAGTGAGCGAGGATGAATGATCCCTCATGTGCTCCTGTTGTGCCAGAAGCCCTGTCTCGCTGCCACCTGCAAAGTGTCACAAAAGACACCCCATCTCACACTTACTGTAAGTCCGGCCGAGCGACTCAAACAGCAAGTCCCGCTTCACGCTGACAGTCGGCATGGCTGTAACACACACGGAACCACACACCGGCTCCCTGCTCAGTGCCGACAGGAAAGGGAGTAACACGAGCAACGCGCCGCCCAGTCACAAGTGACGTGCGCACTGGGTTCCCATTGCAAACCGTTCCGCTTGTCCGCAGTGCGCATGCGCAGCATAGCTGCGTGTAGTGCTTGAGTATCTATGTCGTTCTTGTCAAATGTTGCTGCACAGCGCTTGCGCACAGTGTAATTAATTCGAGTTGGGAGGATAAAATCGAGATTTTATTTTTAGTTCAAATAAGAGTAGCGCCGATGTTTTTGAAATAATGAGGCACATAATGATGTCCATGTTTTATGGAAGGGATAGAAGGCACGATGCTATCAAAGTAAGACAACGAAAAGAGCAAGGAGATTAAACCAGGGTAACCCATACAACAGGACGAGCAGAACAAGCATTTGCCATGCAATAGGTCTCGCATTTACGCGTATTTGAGCTATTGCAGTGTAAATGACGCCTTTAATTTATGTTTGTTTTTAAAACATAAATAAAAGGCATTGTCATTTACAATGCTAACAGCTTAAAGGCGTGCGACTGCCTTTTTTAAGTGCAGAAAAATTGCAGATCTAGGTAAGGTGACCCATGTAGACATAAACAAATCATGTGTACTAAATGAAAGTGAAAGCACGCGTGGCTCTCTGAATGTTGCAAGAAAGCATGATTGCAGGAAAGCATGTTGAAAGACAGCAGGTCCTGCCTGCAGTACCAGAACCTCATTAAAGAAAATAGTGCTTACCAACGAAGTAAGACATACAGTGTAACAACCAAAGTAAAAGAGCCAGTCCTCATGGGAGGTTACAAATGAAGACAAGGTGGTACTAAGGAGGGTCTAACAAGCCTATTAAGAAATCAGAAGCCAGCGCTTACAAAGGACAATGACACAAGCCAATGGAAAATATGGGCGGAAAGAAGGCGGGGCTTCAAGTCTATACTCGAATACATCATGCCTTTCAGAGCAGCGCATACACTGCCTAGGATCGACCTAAAAACCACAAGGGTCGAAGAAGGCTAGTTTACGAACAATATACAAATAACAAATGATTATCGCCTGGAGTGTTTTAGCTTGGAAAATTAAAAGAACACTAATTACAATTATTATAATGTATTCATTATTTATTTATTCACCCGGCTGTTTAAAAATGCATTTTATATGTTTTGTTGATCACGTATCATTAAACGGTTTGTTTTTATTATCTAAGAAACCATTATAATTAAACTAAACAAGCATTGGAAATGCAATAGGTCTCGCATTAGGAAAGTTTGAGCGATTGGTATTGTAAATGACACTTTTTTTATTTATGTGTTGGTTTTGAAAATAGCAAAATTAATAGCTTTGTCAGTTACAATGTCAATAGTTTTAACTTTCGCAAATGTGACACCTATAGCATTTGTAATGTAATGTGTGTTGTATTTACGTGACTTACATGCATTGATATTACAAATAACAATGGCTTTTAATTTTGTTAAATAATTAATACTTAAATAAAATTTATTGTAATTTATAATGGCAATAGCTTAAACGTTTGTAAATAAATTTTGTGAAGATTATGTTCAGTGTATTTTATTGTGACGAAAATCCAAGAACATTTGCACCTACACACACACAGAGCCACACACACACACACACACACACACACACACACACACACACACACACACACACACACACACACACACACATATAGATGTGGTGGTGGATCTGGGGGATATGGTGGTGGTGATGGTGGTGATGGTGGATGTGGTGGTGATGGTGGTGGATGTGGTGGTGGTGGTGGATGTGGTGGTGGATGTGGTGGAGGTGGTGGTGAATGTGGTGGTGGTGGATGTGGTAGAGGTGGTGGAGGTGGTGGATGTGGTGGTGGTGGATGTGGTGAAAGTGGTGGTGGATGTGGTGGTGGATGTGGTGGTGGATGTGATGGTGGTGGATGTGGTGGATGTGGTGGTGAATGCAGTGGTGGATGAGGTGGTGGATGTGGTGGTGGTGGTGGATGTGGTGGTGGTGGTGGATGTGGTGATGGTGGATGTGGTGGTGGTGGATGCGGTGGTGGTGGTGCATGCAGTGGTGGTGGTGCATGCGGTGGTGGTGGAAGTGGTGGTGGATGTGTTGGATGTGGTGGTGGATGTGGTGGTGGATGTGGTGGTGGATGTGGTGGTGGTGGGTGTGGTGGATGTGGTGGTGGGTGTGGTGGATGTGGTGGTGGGTGTGGTGGATGTGGTGGTGGATGCGGTGGTGGTGCATGTGGTGGATGTGGCGGTGGATGTCATGGTGGATGTGGAGGTGATGGTGGATGTGGATGTGGTGGTGGTGGATGCAGTGGATGTGGTGGTGGTGGACGCGGTGGTGGTGGATGTGGTGGTGGATGTGGTGGTGGATGTGGTGGATGTGGTGGTGGTGGATGCGGTGGTGGTGGATGTGGTGGTGGATGCGGTGGTGGTGCATGTGGTGGATGTGGTGGTGGTGGAGGTGATGGTGGATGTGGTGGTGGATGTCATGGTGGATGTGGAGGTGATGGTGGATGTGGTGGTGGATGTGGTGGTGATGGTGGATGTGGTGGTGGATTTGGTGGATGCGGTGGTGGTGGATGTGGTGATGGTGGATGCGGTGGTGGTGGTGGATGCGGTGGTGGTGGTGGATGGGGTGGTGGTGGTGGTGGATGGGGTGGTGGATGTAGTGGTGGTGGGTGTGGTGGTGGTGGATGTGGCGGTGGATGTGGCGGTGGATGTGGCGGTGGATGTGGCGGTGGATGTGGCGGTGGATGTGACGGTGGATGTGGCGGTGGATGTGGTGGTGGATGTGGTGGTGGATGTGGTGGTGGTGGTGGATGCGGTGGATGTGGTGGTGGTGGAAGTAGTGGTGGATGTGGTGGTGGATGTGGTGGTGGATGCAGTGGTGGATGTGTTGGATGTGGTGGTGGATGTGGTGGATGTGGTGGTGGTGGATGCGGTGGATGTGATGGATGTGGTGGTGGTGGATGTGGTGGTGGATGTGGTGGTGGATGCGGTGGTGGTGCATGTGGTGGATGTGGTGGTGGTGGATGTGGTGGTGGATGTGGCGGTGGATGTCATGGTGGATGTGGAGGTGATGGTGGAGGTGATGGTGGAGGTGATGGTGGAGGTGATGGTGGATGTGGCGGTGGATGTGGCGGTGGATGTGGCGGTGGATGTGGCGGTGGATGTGGCGGTGGATGTGGAGGTGGATGTGGAGGTGATGGTGGATGTGCTGGTGGTGGATGCGGTGGATGTGGTGGTGGTGGATGTGGTGGTGGATGTGGTGGTGGAAGTGGTGGTTGATGTGGATGTGGTGGATGTGGTGGTGGTGGGTGTGGTGGTGGGTGTGGTGGATGTGGTGGTGGATGCGGTGGTGGTGCATGTGGTGGATGTGGTAGTGGTGGATGTGGTGGATGTGGCGGTGGATGTCATGGTGGATGTGGAGGTGATGGTGGGTGTGGTGGTGGATGCGGTGGATGTGGTGGTGGTGGATGCGGTGGATGTGGTGGTGGTGGATGCGGTGGTGGTGGATGCGGTGGTGGATGCGGTGGTGGTGGAAGTGGTGGTGGATGTGTTGGATGTGGTGGTGGATGTGGTGGTGGATGTGGTGGTGGATGCGGTGGATGTGGTGGTGGTGGATGTGGTGGATGTGGTGATGGTGGATGCGGTGGTGGTTGTGGATGCGGTGGTGGTTGTGGATGCGGTGGTGGTGGTGGATGGGGTGTTGGTGGTGGTGGATGGGGTGGTGGATGTAGTGGTGGTGCATGTGGTGGATGTGGTGGGGCAGCAGCAACCACATACCAACCTTTCAATACCTGGCTGCGCAAGTTAAGAGAGCACAACAATAGTCAACATTTAATAAAATCCAGTTAGTTGCGACTGAAGTGGCGCCGGACGTTAACGTGTGTTAAGAATGTTTTTATTCCTTTTAAATCACGGAGAAAGAAGAGACTTCGCATAACTAAAACATTGAAATACTCGCATTTTTAAGCAAGGATGCAAAAATTGTAAACATTGCACACACAAAACAAGATGCAGCGCCTGGAATCCAGAAAGTATGAGACGGGGGTGTGTAGTAATTCAGGAAACAGCTTATATTTTAAGGTTTATTCAACAGCACAGCATAGGTTACTTGTACAGCTGCATTCAGGTTCAACTGACCAGAAAGTGCAGAATGCTACATCAGGAAAACTCTGTTCAGAATACAGAATGCAAGCAGAAACATAACATGTCGCATGCATTTAAAGGAACAGTCTTACAAAACTAGATAATAGATAAAAGCTATTAGAATGTAACACATCCCCCTCATTAGGAAAACAACACAAATATGTATTATACAAAATCTTGTAAGGAAGTGGGTCTTCTTCTGACACGTGTATCATCTTTGACCCTAGAAGCCACTGAGTCAGAACACGAACTGTCGTTTATTCCAACACTGTCTAAATCACCATAAGACTGTGACTGAACATCATTCTGCATGGGACATTTGGCAACTTTACTCACGTTCCAAACTTTGCCATCTTGCGCAATGACAGAATTGCTGAAAACTTTTTTAACTTGCATGGGCCTGCCATATTTATTCATGCCTTTACTGACCATGAAAGGTTTCAATATCCTGACCCAATCACCAACTTCTAGATTATGCTCTTTGGTCTTCCATTTTTTATTGTACCACAAGGCCGACTTACCCTGCTTGCAAAAAACCCTGTTGGCAATTTCTCCAATGTCAACTACATCTTTCGTCAAGTCTCAGCATCTCTCCTTAAACCACCAGGGACAAATATCTGAAGCAGGATCTCTACCTTTAAGAAGTTTGAAAGGACTAACTTCCGTGGTGGTATGAGGAGTTATGCGATAAGTCCACAACTTCTCTCTAAGCACATTCAACCAATTACCTTTCTCCTTGACAGCATCAGCAACAAAACCCTTTAAAACTCGGTTAAATCGTTCTACCTGTCCATTCTCATGTGGTTCGTAAAAAGAGATGTCCGAATGTGCTTGATGTTGCAACCCTGTAAAAATGATTGCATCTCAGCTGAAACTAACTGTACCCCATTATCAGACACTAAAACAGAGGGAGAACCTTCTCTCGCAAAGACTTCTTTAAAAAAAGAAATAACCACTTCAGAGGTAACTTTAGCCACAAATTTCACTTCCGGCCACTTAGAATGATAATCTATCATGACTAGTGCGAATCGTGAAGACTCTGGCAAAATATGGAAAGGGCCTGAAATATCAAACGCTATTTTATACCAGGGAAATTCCGGCCATTGTACAGCCTTGAGAGGTGGAACATGCAATTTCAACATTTTGTCATTGATACAACACTCACTACACTCCCTCACTGTGCGGTCCACAAATCTGTCCATCCCTGGCCACCAAAAGTCTAATCTTATTAAGCGCTTCATGGCCGAAATCCTGGGATGGGTTTTATGAGCTAATTGAAGTATCATTTCTTGAATACCAACTGGTGGAATACATTTACCAGATTTGAAAATCAAATCTCCTTCGCACCATAATTCATCTGCCACGTTGTAAAATGGAGGTAAATCATCTCTGATATTGGATTTGTTGGGCCAACCCTCAAGAAGATATTTTTTTTAACCAAACCAATTTTCCATCATCTTCTTGACATTTCAACCAACACTGCTCTGTGATGTCTCGATATTGAGGAGAAACCAGATCGGACAAACTCAACACAAAATCAACCTCTTTGAGACAATCAACTTGATCAACTATACTTCCACAAGGCAAGCGTGACAAACAGTCAGCAGTAAAAAAAAAATTTTCAGGAATATATTCCACAGTGAAGTTGTATTCCTGTAATTTTGATGCCAGGCGTGCAATTATTGCCGTGGAGTTCCAACCTCCACCAACCGATAAAATATGGACAAGCGGCTTATGATCCGTTCTTAAGATGAACTTACTGCCCCATATGAAAATCCTATAATGTTCAATAGCCCAGACGCAGGAGAGCAACTCTCGTTCAATAACGGCATACCTGCGCTCTGTCTCACTCAATGTCCTAGAAGAAAAAGCCACATTCCATTCTATAGCAATATCCGTCTGAGACAACACACACCCCAGACCATACAGGCTTGCATCAGTGGTAATAATAAAAAAAATTCCCATTCTAAATGGTTTTAAAGTTGGCGAATTTACAATATCATTCTTAATATCAGTGAATGCCTTTTCTTGTTCAGCTTTCCAAAGAAACTCATTACTTTGTCTTAATAACCTCCTTAATGGTTCCATTTTAGTAGCGAAATTTGCAACAAATTTACTGTAATACTCGCACATGCCCGAGAAAGACAGTAGTTGTTCTTTGTTGCTTGGAGAAGGAGCTTTAAGGATAGCCTCCACATTAAATTTTTTGGGAATCAAACCTTCCCCTGACAATGTATGGCCCAAATACTCCACAGATTTACTAAACAATTTGCACTTGTGTGCTTTGAGGGTAAGACCAGATTTTTCCAGTCTATTACAAACTTCACTCAAGTGTGAGGCGTGCTCCAGCTCATCCTTGGAAAATATCAAGATGTCGTCTTGAAAACATTTCACAAAGGTATCAAGATCTCTAAATATTTGGAACATAACCCGTTGAAAAACAGAGGCAGCAGATGCTAACCCAAATGGCATTCTTTTATACTGAAAGAGACCTATGGGAGTGATGAAAGCTGTGTATTTTTTAGATTCCTCAGTGAGCTCAATTTGATGGTACGCAGATCGGAGATCCAATGTGGAGAAAATCTGCGCACCATCAAATAGAGAAACAAGCTCGTTTATATTCGGAAGGGGATGGCAATCTATAATTATGTTGGAATTTAATGCCCTCAAATCAATGCAGACTCTTAATTTTTGATCAGGCTTCCGTACTAAAACTATTGGCGAAACCCATTCTGATGACTCAATGGGTTCTATAATGTCATCTTTAAGTAAGTCATTCAACATATCTTTCAACTCGTCCCTAATATTGAGAGGAACACCTCTTAATCTTTGCTTAACAGGAAGTGCTCCTTCCTTCAGCACTATTTTATGTGTAAAGTTTTTTAATTTCCCTAACTGATCAGAGAAAACTTTATCAATTTTTTTGCTCCAAAAAGAAATATCGTTTTTTCCTACCTCACTGGGACAAATAGAATTCAACATATCTTGCTCACTACACAGTGAAATGGGGTCCTTACCACGCGGATTTAACATGATACCCAGTTCCCATTGGTCATGCCAACCCAGCACATTAATACCTTTAACAGCAATGTACAGTTTG
Organism: Lissotriton helveticus; assembly: GCF_964261635.1. NCBI lineage: Eukaryota > Metazoa > Chordata > Amphibia > Caudata > Salamandridae > Lissotriton > Lissotriton helveticus. The sequence continues at coordinate 451,746,823 of NC_136072.1, read as the reverse complement.
ATATGAGCAAATCTGCCTCTAAAGCTTAACGGAACCTTGAAAAATCCTTCAACATCAATTTTGTTCCCATTGAAGCCCTCTGCTAATATATCCGATTGTTGAAAGTTAGCCATATCACATACCTCTTGTAATTTTTCATTAAAATACTCCCTAGTAATTATGGTCCAAGGAGACCCAGAATCTACCATAAGTTCAATTGCAATAGTAAAAACATGAAAGATACATTTTGGTGATTTCCTACTGGTTACCATAACACAACTATTTTCAATTATAGAGACAACATAACCTCTATCCAGGTTTTGTTCTGCACACTCGCTGCTGCTGTTAATGGATGAAACCTCTGCGGGAGTAATATTGTGAGAGGATGGACGTGTTTGTCCTGTTCGTAATTGACTGTTAAAACGCCTCTCTCTACAGACATTACCAAAATGTCCTACTCTACCACAAACATTACATGTTTTATCAACAGCAGGGCAACCTTGAAAAGATGCAATATGTGATCTACTACCACACCTATAACAAGAAACAAAGTTACTACTAACATCTGTTTTCCTGTTATTGATACCATATTGATTTTTGGATCTCACTTGTGTGGGAATAAAAATTTTGTTGTCAATTTTGGGCTTAACAACACAAACTTCTTCTTCAGAAACAGTTTTACCAGGATTAGAATTCTGTTTGACAACAGCGTCCATCCATTTTTCCGACAATTCTGTGGAATTAGCGATGGCAATTATTTCTTCCAGGTTGGGATCACCAATGCACCACAATTTATCCTGAATCTTTTTGTTCCTAACATGAACAATAATTTGGTCACGAATCATTTCATCAGACATAGATCCGAAATTACAATGCAATGTTAGAGCCCTTAAAGAGGTGAGAAAATCATCAAAAGATTCTTCCTGTTTTTGCGCCCTAGTGTAAAACATGAAACGATTTAAGGCGATGTTTGCAGTGGGTTTGAATCTTTTTTCTAATCTATTAAGAGCTTCAGTATAAACATTCATGGTGTCCCCACTGCCAGAAGGAACTGACAACTGTGGTAAAGTTCTGAAGATTTCTTGTCCTTCAGAACCAAGACAATGCAGAAGGATACTTCTTTTCCTTTTCGCACCCATTCGCTCCCCATCAATAGCCCTCATGTAATTAAAAAATTCCTCCTTTCATCTGGACCAAGGCATTGGAGGGTCCCCTTTAATCTGTAAAACTTTTGCAGGAGGGTCAAACTGCATTATGTTAATATATTAGGAAAGTAGAGTAAATGAATATATTGTATAACTAAGATAATGTAAAGGCAATACTAAATAAAATGCTAATAACAACAGTGTGTTAAAGACTGTAACTGTAAAGCAGTGCTAGTGGTAAATACCGCAAAAACATTTTTTTGAACGTTTAAGTAGCTGAATTTCTACTGAATTATATCGCAGTACATTATAATTAGTTCAATGTGCAGTCGTGCACATCGACGATGTAGAGAATGAAGTAAAATTTACCATACAGAGTCGAATGTATCCCATTGCCGTGCGCATCGGCGTAGTTGCATAAATTGTCAAGATTACACAAGGTAGCTATGGTAACCAAAATGCGCAGCCGTGCGCATCGGCGTGAAGAGAAAACGGAGAACTCAAAATGGCCGCTGCGTGATGACGTGGTGCGTGAACGTCGAACCTCAGTGTCAAGGTTCACTGACGCGTCACATCAGGTTGCCAGGGGTCTTCGCGATGAGGCTGGAACGAACGCTGGCTCCGATGGTTCCGAAGATGAGTGGAAGGTGAGCGTGCAAGGACACGCGATGTCACCCGCTGCACACACGCTGTTCAAGCATAAACAACTCTGAGATCGCAACGGTCCGCAGGTAAACAAACGAAATAGTTACCTTTCTGAAAGTTTGACAAGATGGAAATCCAAATCTTGAAGAGTGGATAGTATGGCAGCATAAACAAAACACAGGATTATCAAGTCGAAAGACCAATTTAGCTAATGCAACTTGAAGGCGCTGGTTCAAATATGCTTGAAATAAAGTGAAATTCACGTAGAAAACCTCCACAATGAGTACTTTTCGAGTAGCGATCCACAGAAAAACCTTCCTCAAGTGGAGATGGTGTAGATATTTTCTAAGTACACCAGCATGAAGATAAAATCCATAAAATTGTAAATTGGGTCCAAAACTCCGCTCCTGTGCTGTAAATGGCTGGAGTAAGGTTGTCCTCGTCGCCAAATTTTGTAGTAATTCAGGAAACAGCTTATATTTTAAGGTTTATTCAACAGCACAGCATAGGTTACTTGTACAGCTGCATTCAGGTTCAACTGACCAGAAAGTGCAGAATGCTACATCAGGAAAACTGTTCAGAATACAGAATGCAAGCAGAAACATAACATGTCGCATGCATTTAAAGGAACAGTCGTACAAAACTAGATAATAGATAAAAGCTATTAGAATGTAACAGGGTGTGTTTCTGAAAGTTGTTGAAGGTATAGAAGTCTGATGCCCTGTCAGTTGGTGGCGATGCTTTAGGTCCCCCGGCCCTGGAAGAACAGAGGCTGCAAGGTAACTGGGCAGCAAGTTACTGGCTCGAAATATTATGGGATAAACTGTTCATTGTCAAGATCACACACATTTTCCAGCTGCACATATTGTAAGCTATATAGATAATTCGGTCAATGTTTATTTGTTTTGAATGCCAACTATGAAATGATGAAAATAGAAGTGGGTGAGGGGAAATAACCTTGCCCACAAAAGCCAAATTCCCAATACAGCAAGTACCATGTCATGTGAGGAAGTGACGGATGTTTTATGAGGACAACCCCTTTCAAAATTATATATTACACAAGCGAACATTTTTAATTCCACTAAAGAACATATACCTAGAGAGGAGTTAAAAACAGTGCTGAGCATTTTTGAAATGGCATAAAATGGAAATCTGGTATATAGCGCAAACTTATAGTGCAGAATGCGCCTATGGATGACGCATGTCGCACAAAAATAATAGCGCAAGAAATGAAAATGCTGCAAACAGCAGCTTTTCACGTTTGAGTCATTTACTTTTTTCCGTGCTCTTGATAGGATTTCCACCTGAATGGTATTTAATATTGCCACCAGGAATAATTCTACAAGGAATAATTCTTGATTTCTGAAATCTCAGGTACGAAGCATGACGCAAAATACCAGAAATTATGCGTGGGGCAAAATGCCATAAATTCTGCTTACATAACAAAAAAGTTTACACAGGTCAAATAAAAATGCGTGAAACAAGACAGTGAAATGCCAGATTGATATATCTAAGCAGGACACAGCACTTGTACAAATGAAACCACATTGTAAACAAAGCTTAACTAAACAAGGCAGCGCTGGGAGGGGGGTTGGGCACGAAGGAAGGAGAAATGCGAGTCACGGCCGGAGGCCGGCCGTGAAAGCCTTTGATGCCGCAGGGGGTGGAGCGGCACCAAGCTGGGCAACAGATGGCTGACAATTTGATGCTGTGCACGCGCATTTTAGGTCAATGCGCTTGCGCATTGACCTAAAAGCGCACGGGCACAGCATCAAATCGCCAGTTAGGTAAACTCTCGATAAGCCCCTATATATCTCGCTCCCGCTCAATGCGCATGCGCATTGAGATAGGTCGCTCGACCTAAAAAGAAGAACCTGGGAAAGATGCAAAAGAAAAAAACAGAACACTAGGAAAAGTAGATGAAAAGAAAGTGAACTTGAAGAAAAGGTGTCAGGTATAGAGAGAGAGTGAAAAAGTATAGTGATTGGGATGGCATGTTAATTCTAAAGGAGAAGCAAGTGAAAAGGGAAAACAAAGTTGCAGTAAGGTAAAATTAAGTAAAGGAGATTAAATGAGAGAAAATTCAGAAAAAGAGCTAGAAAAGAAGAGGTCAAAGGGAAACACGAGGAAAGGGAGACATAACAACAAGGCAAAAAAGTGTAACCAGTTTTTGCCTTGTCCGCCAAGGATTAGTGACTTCTAGTGAGAGGGACTGGCACCAAATAGTGCAGGTTTGTGAACACGGGTTATCTGAATCTGGGATTATTAAAGATATGTGGAAAGTGATATAACTATTGGGATAAAACCAGGGCCACTGGAATGATGCGATTTTGCAGCAATAGTGTATTCCACATTATGATTGATTTGCTACATTTACCACATATTTCATCATCTGCAAAATCTCCAGATTTAACCAAACAAAATGTGTTCCCAGCTCAAACGGGTCAGAAGTTTCTAAAAAGAAGTAACACATATTGTCATGCAAAGGAAGGCCTGTTGCAAAGCTAGACTGGTCATATTTCTGTTGCTTAATGCCCATGGTGGCTGGCAGGGAACAGTGGCTGTGGGGTTAGTAAATAAAGGGGGAAAAAGATGAAGATTTACCTGCTTGTTGCCTATTGCTACCCGGCAAGTCTCCTTCCGTCCTCTGCCCTTCCTTGATCTAGGCAGCAGACAGGCTTCCAGACTCCCCTAAGCCAATCATGATGCAGCTGTCACCATGGCAGCACTGTCATGATTGGTCTAAGGATCTTGGTTCGGCGCTCAGAGAGGGAGTGTCATGTTCTACACCCAGGCAGTGCATTACAGCCTGATGGAGAACATGCTAAGTGAACATGACGGTTTGGCCAGCCCAAGACGGCCGGCCAAACCATCATGCACACTTAGGCACCCCATCCACTCACCCCTCTGAAACAAGCCCCGCCAGCCCTAACCGGGCTCCACTCCGTTACAGTAAAAATAAAATGATAATAACTTTCAGTTATTTATCATTTTATTTTTACTTTACACTGCTCATAGAGCAATGGGACCATGCTCCTCCGCCTTAGCGGAAGAGACACCACTGCTTATTGCTTTATTTGGGTGTCATACTGGTAACTAATGGGGCATGGCTTAACGCCGACGAAGATGGCCGCACATTAACGGTGCTCGGCGGCGCTCAAGGATGGGAGCAGACCGGTCGCCGGCATTAGTTGCTCTGCCATCTGCATTTTTTCCCTACGTATCAGGAGACTTCATGCTTCTCGTTTTTAGCCTTTCACCATTTTTGAGCATCACAAGGCTCTTAATATAATCATTTTTTACTATGGAATAGCTTTGTGCCAGTTTTGTCCTCAAAAATTGCCCTTGACTTTCTTTAAAACCTGAAGTTTGTTTTCGTTATGATCTTGCCTCAGGCAGCATATCATCTTTGATTTCCTCAAGATATGATAAAAGGTCAAGATAAGTTTCTTCCTTGAAATCTGCCTCGACAACCTGGCATTCTTTATTGCAAGCGTACATTGCACCCTCTAATCCCCTGTCCTCAGCACAGTTTTGCCCCACAATGGAAGGCAATATTCACGCCCTGCAAGATTCTATTGAGGTCACCCTTTCCGCCTCTCCTATGCTTTCTGGCAAATATGTAGGCAAAAAGAGGTGGTTCTTCCTCTAATGTTGCATATAAGATAGTCAAGAAAGATCCGCCTTGTCCAGTCAAGTCACCGGCACCCATTTCCATAGAACTTCTTCTGGACGAAATTAGAGCACCTTTTATAGACGAAATAAACTAGACACTTCAGAAACTGGATGATAAATGGTCTTTAACTGATGATAGAGTATCTAAAGTGGAACATAGAGTTTGTGACTTACAAGATGTTGCTCAACATGTTTAACACCTTCAAACCGAAGTGGCTCATCTTAAAAAAACATGCCGAGAAGATTAAAAATCACAATTGCAAGAAAAATTTGCATATTTATGGCCTGCCAGAAGGCCTGGAGGATGCAGATCCTATTTCTTTCTTTCAGAATTTTATTCCTAAAATTCTTGACCTGCTAGGAGACACCAAGATCAACACTCAACATGCACATCGTCTTGGGCATCCCTTCCATAATTCTCCTTCACGAAAACATATAGGCATTATTCTTCTTTTCTTAGAATATACAGAGATGCTCAAAGTGCTTTGAGCCTCTAATAGTAAAGGTTGAATTTCCTGGTCTGGTAATAATCTCTATTTTTCTCAAGATGTTGCTAAATCTACTCTAGTTCGGCGCAATAGAGTCCTATCAATGCGACCCATTCTTCGCTCGATGGATGATAGATTGGTCTCTTCCATCATTGTTTGTTCAAAGCAACAAACAAAAATAAGACTACAATTTATGAGGAGCCGACTTACTACAGAAAGTTTTAGATTTAATTTGAGAAATTTACATTTATACATCACAGACTTCTTCCTCTTGAGCTTTTCTATATATCTTGTTGCATTTTTTATATATTTTATTGCATAATTAATGCTGATTTTATATGTTTAAAGCCTGTCATGTGGTTCTTATTTGACATGTTAAGTCTTTCCATTATACTCTTTATTTTCCTGTAGTTAAGTCCTGTGTTTTGCTGTTGCCTTTCTCATTTACTGTTCCCCCCTCCTCCAACCTGGCGTGGACCCTACCATGTCATCTTCTTCCTATGAATCCGTCACTGCTGAATATTTGTCTGGTAATTGGTATGTTCTGTTTGTCCTTCCGATATTTGTGTCTTGTTTTCATTTGTTATGAAGTTCATTATTTCTGTACTTTGTTATCCTTTCCTTCTCTTACTCTATCTGCATTTTCCCTGCTGTCACTATATATATGCATAGCTTTTACAACTATTTTGCTACATATTGTTTATTTTTTGTTGTTCTCTCCATCAATTCATTACATTGCATAGTTTTGCGGTACTGTTTTTCTTCTATTGTGTGCTGTTACCACAATTTGTTGATTATTAGTTTATGTTAGACAGTTTCTATCACTATTATTCTGAATAAGAGTTAATGTCTTTAAAAGTAGTTTCTTGGAATGTTAGGGGGTTTGCTTTACCAGTTGAATGGCAGAGAATTCTTTTCTCTCTAGCTACACTAACTATAGAGATGGCCTTGCTGCAAGAAACTCATTCAGCACCATCAGAAGCCTATAAACTTGTCCGTAATTGGGTGTGTGCAGTCTTCTCTTCACCAGGAACTGGTAAAATAAACGATTTTGTTATTTTGTGTAAAAAAAACTTTAAATATTTAATTAATGTCTCAGGAATGTGATAAAGAAGGGAGATGGACACTTGATAAATTATTTGTTAACAATATTCCTATCACAATTTTGAACATCTATGCTCCTACTCAATGTGAGAAACATTTTGGCCTGTAATCTCACAAAAATCATGTCTCTTTCAGATGATTACCCTATTTTAGGAGCTGATTGTAGTTTGGTCATGGATCCTTTCCTTGATCTGAATTCAAAGATCACTTTTGTTTCCACTAATGTACATTAACAATTCACATCAACTATTGACCATATATCTTTGGTGGGTGCATGGGGACTCAGTAAACCAACTTTGAGAGAATATAATTTTTTTTCTCCAGTTCATCCTTCTCAGTCAAGGATTGACTACCCTTTCATCTCTAAATCCTTATCTTCAAATATTTTAGATTCAGAAATTGGCTCAATCTTGATCTCTAATCATGCAACAGTTATGATAAAATTCCATCTGATCGCTAAAACTTAAATGTAATGAAAGATGGCAGTTTAACTCTCTTCTTTTAGACATCACTTTTTCTTAAGGTTTTGAATCATATACACAAGATTTATTTCTTTTTAACAATACCCCGGATATATCTCCACAACTGCTTTGGGATTCTTTTAAGGCTTCGGCTAGAGACTTCATCATCATATATCCACCTCAAAATGCAAAATTGTAAATCAAAGGTCAGCTAAACTCTTACAGCATATTCAACGTATAGAACATCTATATTACACTTCTAAGTCTAAACCCCATCTTGATCAGTTACTTAAAGCTAAATGTCTTTTTAATACATCTCTGCAGAAGACACTATTTATTTATTTAAATTGAGTGCCAAATACTATGCTATGGAAGGAACAATAATGTGGTCAAACTCTTGGCCAACTATCTTAAGGTTTGAAAGGAACATTTTAGAGTAGATTCCCTTCTTGACAAACGCAACTCTCTTCTCCTTACTGATAATGATATCCTAGAGGAATTTAAATCCTATTACTCCACTTTGTATACTTTGAAATTATTCGCTCCTTCTGACTAATTGCTACAATATTTCTCTTCTCTTTATAGAGAATATAACACTTCAATTGACTTTAGCCATCCTGAGACAGAAATTACTACTCTAGAAATTTCTTAACTCAATTAACTTGATCAAGAAATGGAAATCTACTGGGCGAGACGGATTCACAATTGAATTTTATCTTCACTTTTTGAAAATTCTGTTACCTAAACTTCTTCGGTTATTTTCATTCTTCATTACTAATAATTAAAAAAAAGGAACATTCCAAGATGCATAATATGTTTTATCCCTAAAGAAGGTAAGGATCCCACACTTTGCAAGAATTATAGACCTATCTCCTTAGTTAATCTAGATCATAACATTTTTGCTCTCCGCCTATATTCATTATTACCACAACTGATAAGTTGAGAGCAATCAGGGTTTGTTAACTGCAGAAACTGAACAGATAATACCCACTTTTTTTCTTAATACACTTTGCTCTGATATGAATTTACATTAAAAAGATGAAAAGACAATAGGCATTTGGCAGAACAGGAGCAAGTTGGTTTAATTAAACACAGCGGCCAGGAGAGACTCAACAGAATGCGTCTGAGGAAAGTCTCTTGGCGTACAAAGTTTTGGCTGGGATTATATACATTCACTCTGGGGTATCTTATGCTTTCTCTCGTGTGGTCAAATGCTTTTACTGGCCCCCAGATATTCTTTATGGAGGTACTCTTCTCCAAGATGAAAACATCCCATCTGAGCAAGAGCATCACAACCCTCTTAAATTTCCTTCTAAGGGCCCCCTTTCACCTTTTTTCTAAGGATGCAAACACAGCCTGCAGTGACACAAAATTTGATTTGAAACCTGTGTGAGGTACTAGTCCACCTGTCTCCTTGGGAATACACCATTTGGGTGCACAAGTTCCCTTTTCCTGAAGGAAAGACTATGCTACTGAACCTGTATTTATGCTAGAACTTTGTGAGGCCCTTCCCCTAGATAAGGATCTAGAGTCTCATTCTAGCCTCCACACGATGGGTCACTAGCCTCTGTGGTGAACTGAGGAGCAAGCATTCACCACTTACTGCTCTGCAGAGATGCTGGTTTGTCCCAAATCTGTTCACCAGCTGTGATGGACACGCAACAAGGCAGGACACAAAGGTGGCCAATAGGCCAAGGAACCTTGACACTCTCAAAAACCCCAGATGCTTTTGCTTCATAGTAGTTACAGGAACTTGGGCAACTTTGTATGTTGAACGAGTGAAAAGCTTGTTGATTAGTACTTTTCTGAAGTAAGTTCTATGCATTTTAGATACTGTCCGGACCAACTGCAAATTTTACACCAATATGGAATTAACGGATTACAACAACATTTATTGCTTGTGGATTTAGTTTATTGATTAAATGTATGTATTGTGGGGATCAGCTCCAATGCACTATTCACCCCTCACCTGCCTCCAGAACTAGCTGTAGTTGCAGGGACAGGTTGGTAGTTTGGTATCAATAGAAAGGCTGCCTGCTAGTAGCTCAGGATACCTTAGTGGTGACTTTCCAAGTACTTTAATACCCGAGAGTTCTAGCCCATTCATTGTTTGAGGGCCAGGCCAGGTGTGCGAGCTTCTCAAAGGACCCCTGAACACCCCACCACCCCACCTAGCATGCAATCTATGGAACACTTCCCACAGACACCTATTCCCAACTTTTATGGACTGATTTCCCCAGGACATTCTTGCTTCAAGCACATACAGAGTCACATAAGTGCTCAGTCCGATGACCCCACAGTCTGTTACTCACAGACTCATTCCACACTCTGGATCACCTCCTGGTTCTCTTTCTGTACACCTGTGCTCTTACAATCTATGTCCAACATGAGACCTGTCTCCATGTCACCTGAACATGTTCATCACTTAGGGATGTGGTCCATTAAAAGACAAGGGAGATCAAAGTAACCAGAGAGTACACAAATAAAGGTGACACATTTGAAGAAAAAGAAAGTTGCAATGGGGAGAGATGAAAGAAAAGAATAAATGTCAAAACAAGAAACAGAAGTAGGAATAAGGGCAAAAAAGATAAGGAAAAAAAAAGAAAGGGAAAATACAATTAAAGAAAATGGAACTTAGAGGCAAGGAAGGATGAAAAGAAAAATATGACAACGAAAAACACAGTAAAGAGAGAAATAAAAAGCAAATGAGTGAGAGAAATGAAAAGAAAAGAAGAAAGGGAAAACATGAAAAGAGTATAAAAACCCAAGATGAAGTAAATAGAAGAGACATAAAGAAAGAGACAGAAAGTGAAACAAAAAAGGAAACTACAATAGAAACAAAAATGAAAAAGAAGGAGCACATAAGAAGAAATAGAAAATAAAGAACATTAAATTGCTAGAACAGTGGAAGAGGAACGGAGAGATTAAAGGAAACAGAAAATGAAAAAATTAAGATGAAATTGAAGAGGAATGCAGCCAAAGATAGTGTTTTGTGGTTTGGACTGCAGAGATCGATGAGCGAAAAAGGCCAATCTAAAAAAAAAAGAAAGGGGAAGCCAGAAATGGTAAATATGTGTACAAGGAAAAGAACTAGAAAAACTCAAAATTAAAAACGCAAAAAGAATGAAAGGGGACGGAAAAATGGACTCTTAAAAGGAGTAAGCTATAAGGGGAAAAGGCATCCAGCTACAGTAAAATCATTTAGCAAAGAAATACTAAAGCAAAAGAAGGACTGTGAGCCAAAACCTATAATAAACTGGTAAACAATATGTTGTTGTAAATAGCTTTATTTCGATATATAATTAATATCATAAAAAGCATTACATATGCATTAAAAAACAATTTAAAAAACAGCAAACATTAAAATAACATAACCTCTGTACAACACTTTACTTATTTGATTTCAATAAACAGTATAGAGTGCTCTCAAGCAAGATAGGCTAATCTGTTAAGTCTAATACGCCATGCCCAGCCTAAAAATGTAGCCATTCCAGTGGCGAACAAGGGACGGGGGTCCGATCTGAGAATTCCTAGGGCCTCCCTATGTGACCTAGTCCCAAGTTCTCTACAGAGTGGCTTCAGCCATCTGCTGCGGGGGACTGCATAGGCCAGGCATTCAAACAATAGATGGGGAACTGTCTCTAATCTGTGTAAACAACAAGGACAGAAGGGAGAGGTCTGTGCCGGGACCTTCCAATTGGCAGTCACAGTTCCCACTGGAAGAACACCTACCCTGAACTTGAAATAGAGGGCCCTATCCCAAGGAGCTGTAATGAAATCCAAAAATGGCTCACAAAAGTGCACATCTTTTACCAAAAGAAATTCTGTCGATGACCTACACAAATTAACATCCCTATTTCTGCCCTCAGCCACCCAGGACCAAAATAGCTTCTTTAAAGTTGACTTAGGCGGGGCCGACCTGTTGGCCCAATCATCCTCAAGACCCAGGTCTATTAGAAGGTGTTTAACTTCCCTTAGCCATTGGATCTTAGCCCAGCCCAGCGAATCCAGAATCTCCTTAAGGCCATCTGCGTAGCTGGACAGTTCAGGGACTCTCCAGATACGGGCCCATAGGAGAAGCGGACGCAACCTCGCTTGATCGCCAATAGGGCGAGTGCCCGTATCCAAAAGAAGAGGGAGGGTTGGGGTACTGTGAGGAAGGGCCATTAGATCTTTAAGAAATTTATTTTCAGAGCGGGTCAGCTGGTCCACATTCTGCACACCCCATAAATCTGCCCCAGAGAGAGCTGCACTAACACCCCGTGCCCTGTAGATAACAAGGGCCGGTGCAATTGGTTTATAGGAGGAGCCACAATGTTTCTTGAGAAGGGCACCTATCACTCTCTTGTGGGACAGCAACATCTTTTGGAGATGGAATTTCCAACTCATGGAGTCGCAGAGACGGATGCCAAGATAGTCGAACTCCCTAACCCTCTCGAGTGGGACTAAGTCAAGTGTAGGTGGATTGACTGACTTCTTTGGGGGGTTTAAGACCAGGAACTTTGTTTTCCCCGTGTTTATAACTAGGCCTCTTGAGTCGCAGAAGATCTTAAAGCTGTTTAAAAGACTCTGCAGGCCCACTGGTGACTTAGAGATCAGGAGGGTGTCATCTGCAAATAAGAGTGTAGGTATTTTCTTGCCCGCCAGGGATGGTGCATCTGCTGGATGTTGTAGCAGATGCTCCACCACTCCGTTAACATATAGTGAAAACAGAGTGGGGGCCAAAACACAGCCCCTCTATTTACAGGAATTCGCGCTGTTTTTGTCCCTGAACTCCCCACCTGATCTGTGCAAAGTTGTCTGCGTGGAAACTTATCAGAATATTCAAAAGGTAAGGGGGAATGCCTAGTGCATCGAGAACGCTCCAGAGCTGATTGCGTGGGACCAGGTCAAAGGCAGTCCTTAGATCTATAAATGCCAAGTACAGGCTGCCTTTGCCCAGTACAACCACTTTCCAGTAAAGCATCAGCAACCGGAATGCTTGCTCGATCGTCCCCGTGCCAGTTCTAAAACCGGCTTGGAGATCTGACAGAATATTGTTTTCTTCGACCCACTGCGTGATTCTTCCTAGGACGACTTTGCCTGCCACCTTCTGCGAGGAATCCAGGAGGCTTATAGGACGGTAATTTGCAGGGTCGTCCCGGTTCCCTTTCTTAAAGATGGGGACGACCTCTGCACCCCTTCATGAATCTGGGAGGGCCGCACCAGCCAAGCCGGCATTCAAACAGAGGCAATAAGTCTCCCCCACTCGGCTAAATTAACACGAAGTAGATCCCCTGGGAGGCCGTCCGGACCCGCCGCCTTATTGGGGACCTGGCACTTAATCGCCCCTTCAACTTCTTTGCAAGTAAATTGGGATTCCTCGCTCGGCTCTAATTTGCTCAGGGCATACTGCCCCACCTCAATGGACACGGGGCCCTCGGTGGCTGCATAAAGCTTGGAGAAATGGTCAAACCATGCTCCCTCGGTTATATTGCATGTTATGAGCGAGTCCGTGGGTTTATCCTTGGTTCTTATTAGATCCCAGAAGCCTTTAGAGTCCTTCCTGAGACTAGCTGCCAGTAGGTCCTGCCAAAACGAGTTCTCATACTCAACCCTTGCCTTTGCTAAGGTCTTTCTGTAGTTACGCCTAGCGGAGCTAATCTTGGCCCCATCCTTGACTTTTACCGCCCTGATCAGCTCCTTTTTGGCGACACTGCAGGCGTGTGAAAACCAACCCATATTGCGCATGGGTCTACCATTTCCGCTGCCCCTTGGGCCTGAAGGGCAAGCCACAAAAAGTTTACCTAGCGCAGTAGTAGCTTCAGGGAACAAGTTAGGAACCTCACGATCTCGATCATTGGGTCCCAAAGAGTCTAAGCGCATCGCGATATTGGTCATTATAGATTTAGCCTCCCGTATGGAGAAATGGATAGAAATCCTGGAAACTATAATGAGAGCGTTCCAGGCATCCATATGGTGACACAATCATGTATTAGCTGAGTATTTTGACTTCATTCAAATATTTGCACCCTGTCTGAAAGCCCTCAGGCAAAAGCAGATGGAAGAATTGAGAGAAACGCCTAGAAAGAAAATGGAAAGTTAATTGGAAGTAAAGATATATCTAGCAAAACCAAAAGTATGGGCATGCATGTGAAAACAATTAGAGAAAGCAAGGCCATCACAGACTTTTCAAAAAGTCTGTGACAGAGGGCAACCAAATCTCACAACAGGAGAGAAAGGCTTGTTTGGTTTAAGGGTTGATTTTAAAATCTCATACTACAAATGGAATAGCATTCCTCTTGAGTTCAAGTTTGTGAAAATCTCCACAGACACCAAGTGAAGTTTGAAAGGGTTTATTAAAAAGAAAAATGAATAATCTGTGAATCACAGAATCAACCAGCCATAATCTCCCCTAGCACTACTGAATGGAGCCTACTGTAGAAACAATGGCGAACCACAAGTTATACACAAGTACCCGTGAGTTTCACATGTAATCATGGCCCTCATGGCTTTCCAAAGGAACCTCAAGACAAGGCACTTCCAGAGAAAACAGGCATGATCTCCTCGTCCTCCCACGGGCCTGCCCTACTCAGCGCCTGGATACCCTCAAGGGTGATTAGCCGTGCTCTACAAATCCACATAACATAGCATAGCAAATTGTTAAAAGAAATACAAGCAACTGCCTAGGCTGTAATCATGATAGCAAGAGAAACAGCAATCAAATTGTAACGATAATATTGAAAAAGGTTCGGCTGAGCAAGATAATCTCCATTTTTTTGCATTGAGAGCCAAGAGGTGAGCACAGTTCAATATCTGAGATAGGCACTCACTGTGGGCATTCTGAGAGAGGCAGGCCTGGTATATGATGTTCACTAATGTAAGTGGGCACCTTGCACAAGTCCAGACAACCCTTAGGGTGATTTAAGAGGTCTTAGACAACCTTAGAAAGCTCTCTGAGTAGTAGCTGTGGTGAGCAGCCTTCAGCTTAGTCCAAAAGGAGTGTAAAGCAGCTTGTTTTACCAGAATGTAATTTTAATCTTATAGCATAGAGGAAGTGAAAAGAACCACACCAAGTAATGACGAAAATATGTATTTATTATATAATACTCTCTAGAATGTTCAAGTTTATCCAACATGGAGATAAACACAATGCACAAAATACTTTAGCAAAGAAATACAGTAAATAGCATTAAATACACAGTGGCCCCAGGGGGAGACCAAACCATATACTAAGAAAGTGGTATAAGATCCATGACTCGGATCAAGACAGTGTCGAGAGGACGTAGAACTGCTGGGGACCCACATAACCTTCCAAGGTAAGTAGATAGGGACCCCCACGGAGAGCATGGGTAGTGTGGGAACACAACCACGTGCTCCATACAAGTCTACGTGCAAGTCGCGGTTGGCTTTTTAAAGATTAAGGACCCTTCCCAGTGGACCCTGAAAAAACCCTGTGGAAGGCAGAAAGTTGGAGAGCCACCCCACCCGTGGATACCCTAGTACCCATGTTACCTACACCAGGGAAGCCGGGTGTATATCTGTGAAGTGGTGTCGGAAACCCCACTCGAAAAAAAAGGAGGACTTCAGGAAAGTGCCGCTGCTGGAAGAGGAGAAAGTTTCAGTGAGAATCCAAACATAGATTCTTGAAGAGGAGTACCTGAAAGCAGAGAGGACAGAGTCTATGTCACTCAGGGCGAACAGGAGACTTGGAAGACAAATGCCCTCCAATGTTGGGTCTTTCAGGATGGATGACGAGGACCTTGACTCTGCAGCTGTGCGGACCAGGCACTGCTGAGAAAGACCAGGACCCGGATACAAGCTGTTCCTTGCAGGATGTCGAGTGCTGAGGGGTCGGTGTCCGGCGGGAGCACCAAGAAGCCTTGGCAAAGGCAAGCCATGCAGGAATCAAAGAAGGAGCAACGTCGGGACAAGCAAGGTCCAGGAGACTCACCACAGGCAGGGGAGTCAGGGCAGGCCCCGAGTAAACAGGGGAGCCCAAAAGAAACAAGTGTGACCCTCAAGTGGACCCACAGATCGGAGGCACTGGAGTCACAAGAGAAGCTCAAGCAGCTTACCAAAAGATGTAGGCCACGATGCACACGATGCGGTGTGGCTGAAGATTCTGGTCACAGGAGATGCTTGAGGTTTGGGATACTTATGCCCAAAGATCTTCTTGCAAAGAAGTCGACAAGCTTTTGCAACTGCAAGTTAGACGCGGAACCCATCGGGTTTGGTTATTGCAACCCCCACGAGAACTACTGGCCTTAAATTTGATGAGAGAGTAGAGCAGGCCTCAGGAGCTGAGGGAAACGATCACCTGTGTTGCAGAGCCCACTGAGTCCGGAGGAACTCAGGGTCTGTAGACAGGTCGACTTTGTTGAGTTGCCTGCAAATGTAGGGAGTGACTCCTTCACTCCAAGGTAGATTACTTCAGTTGTCTTTGATGCTTCACAGGTCTTGGAGGTTGCTGTATGATGCACAGGCACAGACGATGCAGCAGACTGGAAAGAGACAAAGCCCGGCCCAAACAAAGTCCAGCGAAGTCCAGAGTGCCCAGATGGTAGAAGTGGTGGTGTCTGATCTGAATCTTTTCCCACAACGAATCTAGGGACCTACACCCCAGTAAGCCCTTAAGTAACCTAGGGAAAGGGTTGGGAAGATTCAGGGGACCCTCCCAGGGGAGGGTCTGGATAGGGGGGAGGTTACTCCCATGTCCTTTGTCCAGTTTTGTGCCAGAGTGGGAGCCAACGACTCCCAAAACTGGTTTGAACTGGACTATGCACAGGGACATCAAATGTGCCCATCATGCAGACTTTCAGGCGCTGGCAAGTGCACCCACCCGGTCCCAATACTCTAAATCCTGTCTGGGAGGTGGTCACACCTCCCTGTGACAGAATGCCTATTGTTCCACCTTCCCCTGCTCGAGCTTGGTTCAGCAGCAGGAGGGCAGAAATGTGTCTGTGGTCGGCAGCAACAATTTTGTGCTGTCTGGGTCTGGAATACTGGAACCAGGAACACTGAGAACCTAACAGAGGCCCGTTCCAGTGCTTAGAATCATACTTCCCACACCATTGGAGGTGTGGGAGTATGATTCCAACATGTTTGATACCAAACATGATAGGATTCGTTGCAGTTGTTTTCGAGATTGTCATTGCATAATTACACAGTGCCCTGCTATATAGTATATGGCTCCTTCACTGACAACCCGTGAGAATGGACTCCATAGGCTGCAAGGGTGTCCTGTTCATGCAGGGGCACCCTCTCACTTAGAACCAAGCACCCTGCCTTCAGGATTGCAAAGGCCTGCTATAGGGGTGACCTATAGGTTTTAAGTGCAGTGACCCTTAGATATAGTGAACGTATATCTTTAGTAAGTGGTGCATGCACCAACTTACACAGACAGCAATGGCAGGCTTGTAGTTCCATTTTGAATGGTCTCTCATGGATGGCATAATACATGCTGTAGCCCATGGGAGACCTTTGCCCTGGGTACATGGGTACCATAAACTAGGGACTGACAAGGGTACCCCAGTATCCAATCTGGGATGTACCTAAGTACTGAAAAAACCAATTGAGGGAGAAATCAGATAGGCTGGGGTCCTGATTAGCAGGATCCCAGTCAGAAACAACATCACATCCAGCAAAAAGTGAGGGTAACCATAAGAAGTAGATCCTACTTCCCTACACATTCTTAGTGTGCACAAGAGAAGATGGCTGAAGCAAGCTATAGTTACGCTAATATAATGTTTTCTATTCCACAACCCCTCCCTGTTGTGCTATTTATTTGTACAATGTTAGGGCATTTGAGTATTCATTAATCAATTCACTTCCAGTTCCATATTTCCATCATGGCATTCAGAAGAACCATAGTCAGACTCTCTGTCATCATAATCTTCTTTAGCATCCCCCTTTCTTAAAGGGCAAAATGGGTATGTCCCCTTGCCCCCATAAGATTTGAGATGGAAGTAAAAGAGACTTTGACAAGAATGTAAATTTGTTTGTAGAACATGGCGGCACGCAAGGAAATCCGGTAGAAAATTTTAAATACACAAACCTTTCTTTTGAATCTTGTTCTATTGGTTCCTTAGTACAGGCTCTTTCAGCACGGGCCGAATGCTCGAGAAAGTAGCGGTCCAGCAGCAAGTGAAGGGCACAGCAGTTCGCAGTTGCTAGGTTGGAAAAGTGTGGGCTTAAGCTGCGGCAGGAGTTTGATGGAGGGCCGCGGATCGAATCTCCTTCCGGGGGATAGTTTGCGGCCTGGATACAGGCTTGCAGTGGGTGAAAAGAGCAGGCAAGACCAAAGAGAGGCAGAGATGCCAGGCGGGTGAGCACATGACGCAGGTAAGTCGACAGGGAGCTGGAAAAATGAACACACAAGCCTTGACAGCCCCAGAAACAGAAGGAGTGAATTTAAACCCACTAAAAGGTAAAAAGCATGAGGCCCTGGGCCCACGATGTTAGGAAACAACTGAAAAGCGGGGTGAAGTTCTTGTTTAAAGAACAGGAATTTAGGGCTTCTAGTACTCTAGCCTCTCACGCAAGACCGGTACTGGTGTACCCAGCTCCGAGTAAGAACAAGAGAGGGAAACCAACTCAGAGTTTTTAATCACTTCCTAATTGGTCAACAGGAGGAAGGGGCATAGGAACTAAAATAAAAATCACCCCTTGTTCACCCTCTTTCTTTAAAGTTCAAGTCCAGCAACCCTACCCCCAAAAGTAGCAATACGAATTGGTCACTGGAGAGTCTGATGAAGGGGGGAGGGCTCGACAATGGGAAGGAGTAGAAGTCAGCAATATTTTCCAAGTTCTTGTCACAACTTAAGGCAGGTTGACTAACCTTGTGTATCCTGTACAGCAGGAGCGATGTAGTGGCTGATTTCTCTCCTCCCTAGGAGCGGCACCCCAAGTGAGTATTATACATTTATACTCCCCTCTGAGGTCCCCACCCAGGGAAGGGGAAAAGTGGAGAAAATAAACATAAATGGCAGGCAGCCAGAAACCATCTACGGCACGAGACAACCCGGGTAGATACCATTCATTGGTTTTGTTGTCTTGGTTCCTGCAGAAAAGACACAAGAGACACGCATGAATATACACCCCCTCCTTACTGCTCTTCTTCACAAGTAAATGTAGGTATATGTGTGTATATGTGAGAACTCACTTATGATAGCTGCCGCTAACATCCAAGAAGAAAAGGTCACAAAAGGTAAAAATAAAGTAAATACCAAAAGAAACAAAAAACCCTTAGCTAGGCACTGGCGAGCCTAAAGGTACAAGTTCTCACAGTCTATGCAAGAAATAGGTAGAGTGCGACTTAGCTCATTCAGGGAGTCTCTTCCACTCCAGTGGTTATTTCTCCATCACACAATCCATGATGGACGTTTGGAAACAATAACTCTTGCTTCCTTCATGATGCTCCCCAACACAATCCGAGCCTCTCAACAGCTCTAGGGATAGCCAAATAAGAATTGTCCAAGAACACAAAAAATAACGAACAAAAATAGGAAAAGAGCTGCCTTCGCTCTTTAAGCTAATGTCTCCAATGTCAGACTTATTTCCGAGAGAAAACGAAGTTCAAAGTGGCCCAGTCAATGTTTCCGCACACTGCTTGTGTTGAGAGCGTCTCTCACCCTGCTCTCCAGCGTGGCTCCTAGTAGCGGGTCAAGGGTCACAAAGCACCGCTGAGTCAGAGAGAAAGACTCTCCTCTCCGGTCTCGAACATGGCGACAACCACGATCATTCCAAATACATCCCAAGGAAATCCATAATGCCGCATAACAAGCTCTTTGCAACTGTGATTCCGGCCTTTCAGTAGGCAAGTCAAATCCGATGAGGACTAATGGCAAACATAGCAGGTGACAAGCACCGAGTGCTACCAGCAAGAGGCTGATATGGAAAACAGAGACAGAACGTAGGTAGAGAAAGGGAGGACAGACTACACACAGGCATTCTGGGAGATGTAGTTTAGGAGCTAACACGCCTGAAATGTGACAGTTCTATTTACAGAAGAACCAGAGATGTCATCACCCTCCATCCCTCAGGGGAAGCAAACGCTAGGGGAGTCCCATGGCAGTGTGCAGAGGAGTGCACAAAAAGAGACATATAGCTCCACGGGTCAAGTGGACCACACAGGGGTGGAGAGGCTAATAGGATCCTTAACCCCCGAGACAAGACAGAACTTTGCAACTTCGTAAATAAATCAGGGGAAAATTCAGGGAACATGTGATGCCTTAGAGGAGAAAATTAATATGCTGTTGAATTGAGTTACGGCAATGGAAGCCACATTGGAGGATCTGGGCAGAGAAGTAGAAGAAAACCGAGTAGGAATTCAGGCGATGAAGGCAAGCAAAAAAGAACTTAGGGAAAAAAATTGAAACATTGGAGAACAATGCAAGAAGAAATAATTTGAGAATTTTGAATATCCTGGAAGGGAAGGAAGGTGAGAGCATTAAGAGCTTTGTTGTAGCTCTCCTAAATGAGTTTGTCCCGGGGCTGGACCCTGCACTCCTGGAGGAGGACATACAAAGGGTACATCGTGACCCATTTAGGAAGGTGGGTATGAGGAAAACCCATGAAGCATTCTGATTACCTTTAAGAGTTACACGTTAAAGGAGAGGATCGTAAACGATGCCCTGAAAGCTGGTGTATATAACAAGGAAGATTGGTTGTTTTTAATGTGATTGCATATCTCGAAAGCTACACAGGATAGACAATGGGAGCTAGGACAGCCTATTTAGGAGTTGAGGTCTTTGAGGGCGACAGCGCAGATGCGTTTTCCTGCTATTTGAAGATTATGTGGAAAAACCAGATGCATAATATAAGAAAGCCTAAAGAAGTGGAGGCACTTATAAAGCAAATCAAATTACAACTGAATAAGTAAAGTTCTACGTTTGGAGCAAGAGGAATCTCGACTAGGGCGAACATTTTTCACCCAAAGAAGGAAGGGAGGGTTCTCCAGGGGGGGGGGCGGTGGTAGGGTTTCACATAGATTACTGGTACATGCACAAAGTGTGTTGGAGCATATAGGGAGAAAAACAGACAAAACAGATGTGTCCAAGTTTGTGGAAAAAAGAGAAGTACAGGCAGGGAAGGACCAGAGGATGGTCAGCCTCAACATAATTGGTAAAATGTTGGTTAACATTCTGTCCTGGAATGTGAATGGCCTCAGAGTCAGAAGAAGAAGGCGGAGGATATTGGAGTACCTAAAATCAGTAGATAGCAAACTCATTATTTTACAAGAGACACATTTATTAAAAGTAGAATGGCGGGAAATAATAAAAAAAACAAAGATGGCTAGACAGTTATGATTGCAATAATCAGGCCTGCTGTGTGAAGGGGGTAGCCATACTGTTTAAGAAATCACCTAAAGTAATAGTGAAGGAAGTACATATGGACCCTAAGGGTAGATGGATCGTGGCTAAAGTAAAAATCCGAGGAAAAGTACTTGTGATTACAGGCTACTATGGGCCTAATGAAGACGATTCTCACCCCTTGCAGTCACTGCATAGTCAACTGTTGGATTTTACTGCCCCTATAATTTTGGCAGAGGATTTCAATTTATTACCAGATCCAAAGGAAGATAGGTGGCCTGTATGAAAACGTCTATAGAATCTAATCTACCCAAAATGAGGATGGGTTTGAAACATTGTATGGAATAATTTGGGCTGGTGGATGTCTGGAAAATAAAAGGAGAAATGGAGCATACGTTCACATTCAGAGACAAGAAATATGGGCATGCGTCCAGGATAGACTATTTTTTTAGTACAGACCAGAGAAAGTAAAAATGGTAAGAAAGTAGAGCATCTACCGGCCCATCTGTCGGACCATTCAGCGGTCCGACTGGAACTAATAATTGACAAAGCTGTCGCCTCTTCAAGGTGGACATTAGTCCGAAATTTGCTCCTTGAACAACAGGTAGTGTCAAACCTCAAAGAGGCAACTAAGGATTATTGTGACTTGAATAAAGATAGCACTTCTATTCAATTTATTTGGGACGCTTACAAGGCAGTTATCAGGGTGAAGCTCATAAGCTTAGCAGGCTTTAAGAACAGTAGTATAAGGAATAAAATAAAACTATTAGAAAGCAAATTACAACAGCTAGAGAGGATGACAGAACAATGATGCCGCCCTCAGGAGGAAGCTAAGAATGACACAGAAGTGAAAGAGAAAAAAGAAGAGCTGGCCAATATTTTGGAGAGAATTGCCAGGAAGAAATGAAAGGCGTGTAAACTCGCAAATTAGGAGTATGGAGACGGATGCAGGAAATTGCTAGCTTGGAAACTTAGATCAGAACGAAATCAGAATAAGATCCAGGCAATCCGGGTGGCAGGGTAGGGAACCCCTACCACAATTGATGGAGAGATTGAGAATGCCTTTGTCAAATTCTTCCAAGATTTGTATACAGAGGCTGTAGCTGCAACAAAAGATCAAATCAATTTGTACCTTGCGAAGTTTGAAATCCCCACTTTGTCAGGAGAGCAAAGGGAGGAAATAAATTCTGAAATAACAATTGGGGAGGTGAGGGAGACAATAAAGAAACTATAAAGAGGGAAAGCAGCAGGTCCAGATGCATTACCGAATGAGATATATATATCCTTAGAGGAGGAGGTAGCCACGTATTTGACCCAGTTACTGAACTCTGGTTTTTTTTTTAAATGGGAAAGATTTCCCAACTTGATGGGACGAGGCAACTATCTGTGTTCTATTGAAACCAGGGAAGGACCCAAAATGTTGCTAGTCATATAGACCTATCTCGTTGCTAAACAGTGATTATAAAATCTTCACTCAAATATTAACCGGCAGACTAGGGAATGTGGCAGACCAATTGATACACCCAGATCAAAAGGGATTCCGTAATGGAAGGCCGATTTTTGAATTGACACACAAGTTGCTTGGCACAGTGGATTTGGCAACACAGTTTGGGTCTCAACTGTCGGTCCTCACCTTCAACGCAGTTAAGGCCTTTGATAGGGTGAGTTGGGCTTTCCTGCACAGAGTTTTAATGCAGTATGGTTTACGGGTGGGTTTTCTAGGAGCAATAAAATCAATATAGCAAAATCCTACTGCTAGGATACTGGTTAATGGTAACTTGACAGCTAAGATGGAGATTTCCATTGGTACAAGGCAGGGTTGCCCACTCTCCTCCCTCCTTTTTAGGTCTCGCCTATTATATCCCTTTAGGGATAAATAGGCGAGATTATACTAAGCAGTTCAAAAAATCTACCTAGCCTGCGGATCGCGTACAGTTCATGTGAGGCAGGCGTGTGAGGCAGGCGCGTGCACATCAAACACCATCGGCCTCGGCATCAGACTTCAAAGGAAGCGACTCGCACACCACCATTTGTCTAAGCCTCGGCATCAGACTTCAAAGGAATCCGCTCCCAAGCCACTCCCCCCCCCCCATCAGACTTCAAAGGAATACGCTCCCGCTCCCCCGCCACAGCAATGCCAAGAGCTTGGGGTTTTTTTGCATCCATTTTGCGGGGAAGTCGTGCTTTGTTCGGCGTTCTCGGCACCTTTCTCGGGTTTTTTTCTGGACGAAAGTGAAAGCCTACCGTGCTTGTTTATAGTAGCCTTGCTCCTCAAATGCTGTTGCTGGGTTGCCATCTCTACTAGGGAGACTCAGCTTGAAAACACTCAAATTGCTAGCTGCAATGCTACATCCGATATGCTTTGCCTCTAGACACATTGATCCCTCACAGACTCTGCTGACTCTGCCCCTCCTGATTCTGAAACTGACCAACGCAGTCACCACGCAGTCTCTTCTCTCTGTCTTATGATGTCTGCCCTGCCACCATTTACTTCGGACCTTCACCCTCACACCTCCTCACCCTCACACCCTCACACCCTCTCACCCTCACAAATCCTCACACACCCTCACTCACTCTCACACCCTCATCCACCCTCACACACCCTCACTCACCGTCACTCACCCTCACTCACCCTCATTCACCCTCACTCTGTAACCCTCACAACCCTCTCACCCTCACTCACCCTCACACCCCCACACCCTCACACCCCCTCCCACACCCCCTCACCCTTACAGACACCCTCACCTTCACTCATCCTCTCACTCACCCTCACCCACCTTCACACACTCTCTCACCCTCACACACCCTTTCACCCTCACACACCCTCTCACCCTCACACACACTCTCACCCACCCTCACCCTCACACCCCCTCACACACCATCACCCTCACACCCCCTCACTCTCACACACCCTCACACCCTCACCCTCACCCCCCTCACCCTCACACCCCCTCACCATCACCCCCTCACACCCCCACACTCCCTCACCCTCACACCCTCACCCTCACACACCCCATCACACCCCCTCACTCTCACAGCCCCTCACCCTCACACCCCCTCACTCACCCTCACCCTCACACACCCTCACCCTCACTCACCCTCTCACCCTCACACACCCTTTCACCCTCACACACCCTTTCACCCTCACACCCTCTCACCCTCACACACCCTTTCACCCTCACACACCCTTTCACCCTCACACACCCTCACCCTCACACCCCCACACCCTCACCCCCCACACCCTCACCCTCACTCATTCTCACACACCCTCTCACCTTCACACACCCCCTCACCCTCACACACCCTCACCTCACGCCTCACACTGCTGCACGCCACACACTGCTGCACGCCTCACACTGCTGCACGCCTCACACTGCTGCACGCCTCACACTGCTGCACGCCTCACACTGCTGCACGCCTCACACTGCTGCACGCCACACACTGCTTCACGCCACACACTGCTGCACGCCTCACACTGCTGCACGCCTCACACTCCTGCACTCCGCACACTGCTGCACTCCGCACACTGCTGCACGCTGCACACTGCTGCATTACTCACACTGCTGCTTGCCGCACACTGCTACGCCACACACTGCTGCATGCCTCACACTGCTGCACGCCTCACACTGCTGCATGCCTCACACTGCTGCACACCTCACACTGCTGCATGCTGCACACTGCTGTATTACTCATACTGCTGCATGCTGCACGCTGCACACTACTGCACGACTCACACTGCTGCACACCTCACTGCTGCACGCTGCACACTGCTGCATTACTCACACTGCTGCATGCCACACACTGTTGCACGCCTCACACTGCTGCACGCCTCACACTGCTGCACGCCTCACACTGCTGCACGCTGCTGCAATACTCACACTGCGGGATGACACACTGCTGCACGCCACACACTGCTGCACGCTGCACACTGCTGCATTACTCACACTGCTGCTTGCCGCACACTGCTACGCCACACACTGCTGCATGCCTCACACTGCTACACGCCTCACACTGCTGCATGCCTCACACTGCTGCACGCCTCACACTGCTGCATGCTGCACACTGCTGCATTACTCACACTGCTGCATGCTGCACACTACTGCACGACTCACACTGCTGCACGCCTCACACTGCTGCACACCTCACTGCTGCACGCTGCACACTGCACACTGCTGCATTACTCACACTGCTGCATGCCACACACTGCTGCACGCCTCACACTGCTGCACGCCGCACACTGCTGCACACCTCACACTGCTGCACGCCTCACGCTGCTGCACGCTGCACACTGCTGCAGTACTCACACTGCTGCACGACACACTGCTGCATGCCACACACTGCTGCACGCCTCACAATGCTGCACGCCTCACACTGCTGCACGCATCACACTGCTGCAATACTCAAACTACTGCATGCTGCACACCGCTGCATGCCACACACTGCTGCACGCCCACACTGCTGCACACCTCACACTGCCACACGCCTCACACTGCTGCACGCCTCACACTGCTTCATGCTGCACACTACTGCACGCAACACCACCACATTACTCAGGGACACCACCATATCACTGTAGGACACCACCACATCACTCTAGGACACAATCACATCACTCTAGGACACCACCACATCACTCTGGGACACCAACACATCACTCTGGGACACCACCACATCACTCAGGGACACCACCACATCACTCAGGGGCACCACCACATCACTCAGGGGCACCACCACATCACTCAGGGACATCACTCAGGGGAACCACCACATCACTAAGGGACATCACTCAGGGACACCACCACATCACTCACAGACACCACCACATCACTCTGGGACACAGCAACATCACTCTGGGACACCACCACATCACTCAGCCCAACCACATCATCACTCAGCACCACAACAGCATCACTCAGCACCACAACAGCACTGTCCTTGCTTGCTACCAACAAGCATTGCCATAGCCAATAGGACTCGCATTAGGAAAGTGTAAGCTATTGGCTTTGTGAATAACAATGCTATTAATTTATATATTTTCAAAGCCAACACATATTTAAAAAATTGTCATTTACAATACCAATAGCTCACACTTTCCTAATGCGAGACCTATTGCATTGCAAATGCTTGTTGATTTTTACATTGAACCAGTAGCTAGAGAAATCTGAGCTAACCAACAGATTTTCCCTTTTGAATATTTGGGTTGGGAGAAGAAAGTGGCGTTATATGCGGATGATTTAATGATACTCACAAAAAATCTGTCATTCTCATTTCCAATAATATCAGACATGTTAGGTGAGTTTGGTAAGATTTCAGGTTATCAAGTAAACCGGCAGAAAACAGAAATTATGGAATGGAATTCCCAAAGTAATAACCCCCTATTCAAAGAGAAGATAAGATATCTTAGTGTTATAGTAACTAAAGACATTGAGGTAGCAGCACGGGTCAATTTTCATAGAGTGGTAACGGAGACTAGGAAACTTAATAAATTGGATTGGACTTCCACTCTCTTTTCTGAGTCGACTAAATATTCTAAAGATGACAATACTACCGAAATTAACTTTTGTATTTAACACAATCCCTCTAGATTTTAAACAAAACTGGTTTAAGAAATTACAGGGAGAGTTAGAGAGCTTTATATGGGCCTCAAAAGCAACAAGAATAGCATGGAGGAAACTTCGTTAAAAAAAGGAACAGGGAGGGGTTGCCAGCCCAGACTCTTTTTAAATACTACAGAGTATTCCAATTGAAAAAAATGAGATCACTCCTCCAAGACTTTTCGGTTTATGCTCCGCACCTTCAAGCAATGACATGGAAGGAGGGAGGTTTTTCTCTTTACAAATGTGGACATCCAAAAATTTTTTTAAAGGTTAAATTGAAGATCCTATCAACAGCATGTAGGTTCTGGTTTCAAATTAGAAGATCCCTAAAAATACCATACTACAGTGACTATGCTCCCATATGGGACTCCCCTGGAACACCAGAATGTTTAAGAGACAAACTTTCAAACCCTCTGTTAGCGGAGGGTTTAACAAAATGCGGTCAACTACTTAAAGGAATCATTTTAGCGGATTGGGAGCATGTGTCACTAATAACCAACAATAATCTCTCCAGATTTAAATATTATCAGTTAGTGAGCTGGGGAAAATAATGGGGAAATGATGGAGAAGGGAATAAGGAAGCAGAAGTAAGATTACTAGGAAGATCCACACAGAAAAAGGAAATCGCTTGCTGGTATTGGATGCTAATATCTGCGGAGGATGAGGATTTCACCTTGCCTTCAGAAATATGGGGGAAGGATCTACCATCGCTGGATGTACAAAATCTCTGGCAAGTGTCAATGACTACTTTGTGGTACACTGTCAGTTCAGCCCTTCTAAGGAAAACTCATTTATTTACAGTGCACAGGGCGGATTGGACGCCGAAGAAAATTAACAAAATCAGCAGGCAAACAGTGAAGTGCTGCCCCAGGTGTGGAGAGGAAAAGGCTGATGACATAAGTATGTTCTGGCAATGTACCTAATTACAGTTATTTTGCCAAGATGCGGGTAAGGTTCTCTCGACGGATTTGGGGGGCGAATTGGAGGTAAGCACAAGTTTAGTATTATAAATGGAGATGGGATAAGGGTGAAATTAAGCAATAAGCAAAAATAATTGTTATTTGTATTAAGATTGTTCGCAAGGCGGAGATTTGTATTAAATGGATAACTCACACGAGAGAAGAGTGGTTGGCTTCGGTTCTAAAGGTTAGGATACTTGAATGGTGCAGGTAACAGAATAAGAGATCGGCTTTTTGGGGAATATGGGATCAGGAATTTAATTTTGAGATCTAGGGGGTGTAAAAAAAATAAAAAAGGGCCACAAAAGTCCGATGATTATTCAAAATAGCAATAATCACATATACAGGAACCTAGATATGGCAACTCTGGAGGTTTCCTCCCCCGTTTAAAATGGGCTAAGAAAACAGGGGACCTGCTGGGAAAACACCTAAACGGCATAGAGAGATCACGACCTCCTTAGATATATTTACTGCACAAATGGGGACAAAAGAAAAAGAAGGTAAATTTGTAAAATGATGGTGAAAATGACCAGTGCACATTCAATCCTCATCATTTCTCAACCTCCAAAAATGCTTTTCAACTACGACCAAACGTCTTCCCAAGTCATGGTATCATCAAGGGTGTGCAGTCCCTTTCTATTTGTGCTTAGATTGTCAATCTTTTCATTCAGAGTTGAAATGCCCATGTGCATGCAGTTTGTGCACTGTCCTTCATCAACTGGGGTTAGAACTATGGACATCCCACTGTTAGAGTCAGTGGGCAGGAGGGCACATATCCAACATCAATTAAAAAAAAAAAATATATATATATATATATATATTGCATGTATTTCTTCTCAAATTGTACAAATGTGTTATCTGTGTAGATAGAAAGTTTTTTTTCTGGAGGTGGGCCGCTGGCTCAATGTTGTGTTCTTGAATCACGTAGGTTATGTTAAATGCATTTCATGATACATGACTATTTTTAAAAAATAGGATATGTGTATATTTAGGACCCTTTTTTAGGATTGTATTTTATAATGATGCATCTGTATATAATTAATGAAATAAACTTAACAGTAATTGTATGTACATCTATTATAGGACAATTGCAAAGCCTCAAAACAAGACAGACACCGAACTTGTAGTCTTGAAAAAGGTGGAAGAGAAATACGTTATATCCACCGAAACGCGTCGACGCCCAAAATCTAGTACAATTCAAACCTTCACCTCCTTTGTTGATTTTCAAGTTTCAGTTTACAAGACCAGGGAGAGTTTAAATCGAAGCATTGAATGTACACCTTGTATTTTACAATTTATATGTTTTGCAACTTTTGTCTGTCCGTTTGATTGTGCAGGTCACAAGAAATTGTCCAACTGTCTTATTAGTTCATGAATAATTTTAATTGTTTTTTATAAAATGTATGACGTACAACTGTAAATTTGTTCATATTTTTGTCATTTTAATAAATGTTTTTGTATCCTGGGAAGTTAAACGTTTTGTGCCTGTGATTCCATCAATGAATACTCTATAGCTAGATCTTAGCTAGATCCAGTATAAGGTTCAAGGGAATGGTCTCATCTTTTCATCTTGAATCTTACCACCCATTCCCTCCAGTCACAGTCCCACAGTGAGCCAACTCAATAGTCTTACACCCAAGAGGGCAGACCAGACCCACTGAGGCGGCAAGTAGCTGGGAAACCTCCCACTACGGGGACTCATATGCTATAGCCTTGGGCAGCAGGGGAAGATGTATCTTGAAGACATTGTCCGGGAGGTGCCAGGAGCAGGAGATCTTCGGATTTCAGGTAGATAGTCTTCAAGCCAAGCGTGCAGGCCAGACCCACTACGGGGTCAGGTAGCTGGGAAACCTCCCACTACAAGGAGTTGTGGGCCATAGCCTTGGGCAGCAAGAGCAGCTGTATCTTGAAGACATGACTGAGGTGTCAGGAGCAGGAGAATTTCAGATTTCAGGTGCAGGGGTGATCTTGTTCATAGGTTGCAGTAGCGCTTCAGGCCCTTGGTTCAATGGTTCATTTGCAGTGCGATGCATGGATACAAGCTTGAAGTCCTCAGCATTCCATGGCTGTGTGCATGATGAGCAAAATCTGGTACAGACTTCTCCACTGGGGCTGCAGCCCTGGATTTTATTGGTGGAGTTTCACATGGACCCCATCTCCTAGCTTCTGGTCATGGCAGACTTCCATTGAGCTGGTGGGCAGGGCAGCTTGGAACAGAGAACAAAAGCTGTTGAGCCAGTGGATCAGTTGTTTGGAGTATTGTAGGGTCATATCATCATTTATGTGCTAATCAAGCAAAGCTGAAGACACTAGGAAAATAGCAGGAACTGTCATAGGTAGACCCATTGTTATTTTATAGGGACTCAACTTAGGGCCTTATTTAGAGTTTTGCGGACGTGGTACGCCATCATAAATGTGGTCGATGCCCCATTCACAGTATTACAAGTATATATATTCTCTGGCACTTGTAATATAGTGGTTGGGATATCCAACTTCTTTTGATATCTTTTGATATCCATCAAACTCTAAATAAGGGCCTTAATCTTTTGGTTGGGTGAGGCTCAATTCAACCAGAGTGCCTAGGTGGAGCTTTGAGGTACAGTCCCAGGGTTTAGTTTTTCAGGGTGCTATTACACCTCTTGAGTTTCCCTAGAGACACTGGGTGATATGCACAATGAAAGGTCTGTCTGATCCCTAACGTTTTACAGTTCCTGGACTATAGGGGACACAAATTACCATTTGTCACTTCCAATCCAAAGAGAGATTCCAAACCAGGGGATGAAGCCTTATATTAGTCTCTTAGTTAAGCCAAATCCAATAGCAGCGATAGCATCAGCTTGGGCAAGTGGGTAAACTTCTATCCATCCTGAGAACATGCAAATAGGAAATGGTACATATACATAAGAGCAGTATTGGGGCATTCAAATACAATCAACCTATATGTGAGCAAAGAAACCTATGGGGGCAGCTGGACAGCAGGGGTAGATTTCAAACCTTTCCCAACATTTCCAAACATTGTAGGTTTGGCAGGTAGCACAGGTGTTACAGTTTTGCTGGGCAATGAAAGATAAGTAGGGTGCAAACCAATGGTTCATGCCATCTCTACTGACATGAAGAGTAGCACATGGGGAACAATCACTCTTCCAGGTAGACCTCTCCACACTCCATCTGGGTCCTTTTTGATCACCTATAATCCAGGCACTCTTTTCATTAGCTAGAGCACATTCCTGTAGCTCAGCAAGATCCATCAAAATGAGTATATACAGGTTCTGTGACTTGGAAACATACAGAGGGGACAAGGCAGCCCTTTTAGCCATTCTTTTAGTGAATGCATTACCTGTAGAAACGTGTTCCTAAGTAGTTTGGTGAGCAGCTCATTTAACATAGCAACATTAGAAGGCAAAGGAAGAGCAGCAAGCAAACCTTTTACATAATGTCAATTCTTATCAGTTCAGCTACTTGACCAGATTGCACTTGGGGTGAACATCAACTCCCACTAACTTCATATATTTCAGAAACATCATATCCAGCAATCAAGACCCTTTGACTGTTTCTGAGGCTGGAATCACCAACACAACATACGTGATCACAAATCAGCAAGGTTATATCATGAGAACAATATGTGTTTGGGCAGTGATAGGAAAGCCATCATTCTGTTCTCCATTAAATTCATAGGAAACTATGAAGTAGGTTTTAACACAGGGCACCATACTAGTGTACTGTGAGAATTAGGCAGTAACAGTAATTTATACATAGACAGCCTTCACATTAAAAGGTGTTCTGTGTTTGTAGCAACAACAATGCAGCAACAACATGAGGTACAGTGACAGTGAGGGATGACACAAGTAGAACGTTTTCAAATACTTCAATTTGGTGGGCAGCCGCAGCCACCGGGCACAGGGGCAGATTCAGCGCCGACAGACTGCCACAAGAGCAGTGAAATAATAAGCAATAGATTTCATGTTATGCCCATGATCATCTACCAACATTCCCAAAGCAAATCTCTCTATCATGTCAACGTAACATAAAAAGTTTGCTACAATCAGGTAATTCTGGGGTGTCTTTCTCACAAAAAAACTTGCAAAGGTGTGATAGTACTAGAATAATCCAAAACCCAAGGCCCATAATAGCCTGCATTCCCCCAAAAGAGTGTGTACTTGGGAGATGGTGTTAGGCATGGATAAGATTCTCCAATGGACTGAATCTAATCTTAACCGGTTCTGCAGTCAGAACACAACCCACATCACTTTAATGTTCGGATCATAAAGTAGGGGAAACTTAATCTAGCACATCAGATATGGATTCAAGTGCAGCCCTGACAGAATTATAAGATTCACATGGATAATTATTTTCACACTAGACCATTATCATTTTCGTTTCAATCCGAACATTCAAATAAACACCATCTCTAGTGCAGAATTCAGTGTATTTCAGTCTGAAAGGAGATCCCTACTTAAGAGGTTTGCAGGGAAGGTAGAACATACAAGAAAGTACATTTGCCAGGGATCAATACTAGAGAAACGAATATAGGATCAGTAATATAATGAGGAACACATGTTAAAAATGCCAACTGCATCCATCATTTGCCGACAGAGGTAAGGAAGGAGATTCTGAAGTCTCCAGAACAGAGCAACAAGCTTCAGTATCAATAATTCATAAGTTGACTTTTCATTAATAACTGTTAAGATGCACTGAGCTAATCAAATCCAAGGGCAGTGATGTCAGTTTCTGCACTTTCTCACACTTTAACAAACCCACAGCAAACCACACCCTACCACTGTGTAGGTTCACAGTAGGCCCAGAGTATGGGATAAGAGAGAAAGAGAAACACTGGAAAACCTCACACTACTTTGTTGCACAACTGTAATGTGTAATGCAGGAATGTTGATAGTTACAAACTAAAGGAGATGTTTAGTATGGCTATAGGGTGGACCTTGGAGTTTAACATCAAGTATTGTATATGATATACCTGTTGACACTCTGTATTTCCCACTGTCTCATTAAATGAAACCTGATATTTCTGCTCAGCTGAAATACAATTAAAGTGGATATAGTAACTGTGAAACACACTGGGGGTGATGGCATATTGAGAGTTACCTTCAGTGTTCTTGTGATACTGTTTACATTCAATACAACACGTTGAGAACTGTAACAACAAATATCAGTGAGTGGAACCGGAGATATGCAATATCAAAGGTTTATGGTAAGTATAGTACTTAAAAGCCGAAAGCGTCACTCAAGGTTATCTGGTCGGGTGTGACCGGGTTAAAGTCACAAGTTCAGGCTGACCCCAATGGAGCGCTGACCGGTTACAGGGAACAGGTTAGTCCCACTAAAAAACTTCTCACAGTCTGGCGCGAAGAGTACAGTCACGGTGGAGGAGGCTGCAAGGAGCATGGAGAGTGTCATAGATGGTCGACACTGTAATGTGAAAAGCTGGCCAGGCGTCACGGACCGTCATCGCTGTAGCACGAAGATCCTGTCAGGTGTTGCAGACAGTCATTGCTGAAGATTCGTGTTGGTGGTCACCGCTGGCTGTTGAAGCTGTAGCGCAAAGTGCAGCTCTCATGTTACCATCATCCCTGGTGGTTGCTGTAGAGTCAAGAGTCGGGTTCACCTGAGCTTTGCATTGGTGGTCGGCTCGGCCAGCAAGATTTTGTCGCAAACAGGTTAAAACAGGATTTATCCTTTTCTTCACAAGAGGGGCTCAACTGATACCAAACAAGGTTCCAGAGCCTGGGGGCTCCTCTTGGGGATGAGGAACACACTCCAGCCGGGTTTAGGAAGGATCAGTTGCAGGTCCAGTGCAACAGGCCAGCTGGGTATTTGGAGGGAGGCCCCTGTAGCTTGTTGTGTCCCTGTAGCTCAGGCAGCCTGGGGTGTACGGAGCAGGTCCAGTCTTCTTTCTCAGGCCTCAAGCAGCAGGGCAGGCCTCTGGCAGCAGAGCAGCCCTTCCTCTGTAGTGTCTACATGTGCAGAAGTGTACTGAAGAGAGAGTCTAAGGGTAAAATATTTATACCTGGTGCTAGCTTCGAAGTGGGAGAAACTTCTAGACTTCCCCTATATCTTTTTTTTTTTTTTGAAGAGTTTTATATAGCGCGAACTAGAACCAAACCGAATCAGTTATCAGAGCGCTTTACATAGCACCAGTTACGTTACATGAGGACACACTTTCATTTTAGGCACGGGGAGATTAAGTGATTTGCCCAGAATCACAGGGGGGTTTTTGGCGTCGTTACCGAGACTCAAACCCAGATCCCCAGGTCCGAGGTCGAGCGCCTTAGCCGATAGGCCAACCCCTCTCCCCAGTTCTGGAATTTCCTTTCTCCCCCTATCCTGGCTCCAAGGGGTCTGGGGTGACAATAGGCTAGTGTGAAGGTCTTTGTGAGTGTGCTGGACAATGCCTTTGAAGTGCAAGTGTGGTAGGTGAAAGCTCCTCCCCTCTACTGAGGATGGCCCCTCCTGCCAAAATCCAGTCCACCCTTTGTGATACTGTAAGAAACTGGCTCTATATATACTGCGCCAAAGTAAGGCACAGTGTGTATAGAGTCCAAGGGTCTCCAGAGGTTTGGCAGAGGCTAAAGTTAGATATAACATTACTCTCTAAAGTGGTACCTTGGTCGAGCAGTAAGGCAGTATCAGAGAACAGTGTAAAGCATTTGATGTACACACTCAGTCAGCAAATGGTCTCACACACTCAAGAACTGAACTCTAGGCCAATTTTTTGGTATAAAAAAATAGACTATTGTTTTATTTCTTGAACCAAGCAAGCCTGTTACAGGTAAGCATATAAATACTTTTCAGTAGTAAATTACTTGTATGAACACAATTCAAAATAGCAATGTAACTTGTACTGGTTTTGGTTTCAGTTTTAAGAAAGCAGTTTGCAACACATTGCAAGTATAGTACATTCAATTGAATGGGCTTTTTAAGTAAAATGCAGTTAATTACTTTTCAGATTACTTTTGCTAACACAGGATTGGATCCTGGATTGAGTCATGGGACACTTCCTGAAAACAGGTGAGTAAATGCGCTTTGGTTAAAGGTACGATTTTTAAGGAATTTTATTGTATTTCAAAAGTTGACACGGATACTTTTTCACATAGAATCACCAATGTTATCCTATGGGAGGAAATTCACTTATCAGGTAAGTTTGGTTATCGTTACTTTTTCTTACTTATTGCTGGATCCTGGATTCGAAAATGCATTTCGGTTATTTGGTCCGATTTGTAAGGAATATTTGCAGTTTTCAAAAGTCGACACTTGGAAAATTTTTGGGAGAAAGAGTGTCAATGTTATCCTATGAGGAAAAAAAAATAATCTGTTTCAAGGTAAGTAATTGGTCTTTTGAGTTAGGGTTCTAGGGTTAGACTCAGGGGTCTCCCAGGGTCAGTGATGCGCTGTTGTTGCACCCTCAGCGGCACTCGGGCCGCCGGGTGTAGAGTGTTCAGGCCCAATGTTATCCAATGGGGGATAGGGGGACTCCAGTTAGTGGTGGCTGGCAAGCAGGCCACAGGGTTGTGGGAGCAAAGCTCCTAGGTTTAAGCTCAGGGCATGTTGGGGACTAAGTTAGCACCAAAGGGGCACCCTCAGTGGCACTAGGGAAGCCGGGTGCAGGGTGCTGTTTTGAGGTCGGGTGTCCTGTTGATTTTAATGGGATTTCTCCGGGACAAAGATACACTGCAGGCTTGGGGGTGAGGATCTTCCAGGAGTGACCACCCCCTCCTGGGGTAATTTGGGATGTAGAGGGATGGTCAGGCACCGCTGGGTTGGACACACAAGGCCGTGGGGCGTCGGGTGCAGGGGGGCCCTCTGGATTGAGGCTGAAGGCGTCGTCTGGAGACTTGAGGCAGGTCAGGGGTCGCCCGATCTCGGGTCAGGATTGCCGGTGGGACTTCCTTGCGGTGTTTATTCACTCAAACATGGGCTGGGCTCGGCGGGTGCAGAGTGTGCTGGATTGGCGGTTCCTGGTTGGCACCAGAAGCTGCAGTTCAAACACGTCCGGTGTTCACAGGAGATATAGCTTGGGAAGTGAATGCAGGCAGGTCCTCTGGGGTTTTTGAGGTTGCTGGCCGCTGGACATGCCAGGATTTCGCAGGAGCAGGTTCGAGGGGAAACAGGCCTGTAGGGCTGGGGCCAAGTCAGTGGGCGTCGTCCTCTTGTTAGCGCTGCACGGCTTCTCATCCTTCTTCTTTGCTTGTCATTGCTTGATCTTAGGAAGGAAGGTTCAGGGTGCCCCTAAACACTAAATTTAGGGGTGTTACAGGTAGGTAAAGGTCAGGGACCAATGGGTCCCTTCCCTGAGTTAGATACACCCCCTATTCTGCCACTCTCCAGTGGGAGGGGGGCAGGAGCCTGTCCCTGGTTGGCTGGGTACCCCATCCTCAAGATGGTGGGGACTCGAGGTTGTGCTTCACCTCGCCTCCCCCACCCTAGGGGTGGAGTTGGCAGAGGTGGGTAAACCTCTCTTCCTCTCTTTGTTTTTCCCGCCGGGTATCCCGGCCAAAAAGGGGGGTAGAACCAGTGGGGACCAGTTGCTGAGAACAGCAAGTGGTCTGGAGAGGCTCACAAAGGCGGTATGCCTTTGAAGCTTCTCCTTCATGAACCCTGCCCATCCTGGGGGAGGAGGCTTGGCACCTTGTCCCAGGATGTGCATTGTTTCAGGCCCCCAGCCTCGGCAGCCACTCAGTCAGGTCACTGGGAGTTGGTTGAGTTTCAGGGGGCATCTCTAAGATGCCCTCTGTCATGCATTTTACAATAAATCCCACACTGGCATCAGTGAGGGTTTAATGTGCTAAGAAGTTTGATACCAAACTTCTCAGTCTTCAGTGTAGCCATTATGGTGCTGTGGAGCTCATAATGACAACCTCCCAGTACCATATACTCTTAATGGCAGCACTGCACTTACAGTGCCCAGGAATGGACCTGGGTACTGTAGGGGTACATGGCTCATGCACCTGTACCCTCACCACTGGCATAGGGCACCCAGCTAGAGGGTGACTGATGTATGCCAGGGCAGTGTTTTGTGGGCATGGCACACAGGGATGTGTGCCATGTCGACTCTTTGTTTTGTTCTGCACCAAGACACGCAGCCTGCCAAGGCAGTGCATATGTGTGTCAGGGCACAGGGCCTCTAAGGGTGGCACAATAAGTGCTGCAGCCCTTATGGGCCTTCTCTGGTCACAGTGCCCTGGGTACCTAGGGATCCATTTACCAGGGGCTGACATGTGGCCAGAGATGCCAATTGGGTTTAGGCTTCAATGCAGTTTTAGGGAAGGAACACAGGCCCTGGGTACCTGATTGGCAGGAGCCCAGGGCACACTCAGTCAAAGTACATCAGCAATTCAGCAAAAAGTAGGGGCATACCATGCAAGAAAGAGGGCACTTTCTCACATATACTATCTAGGAGGAATCCACAAAGGTCAACTGCCAACTACAACTAGTAATGTGACCCAGGATACATGCTGCAGGCACCAAAGGGTTAGGACTACAAAATATCAACTTTCTAAAAGTGGCGATTTCTGAATTGTGACTTAAAATCCGACTTACCATTAAAGATGTTGTCTTATAGGAGAGGAAGGACTTGTAGCAGTGCAAAACAAAGGTTTTCATCAAAAGAACATGCAAAACTTAAAAGTACATGTCCAAGGTTTTAAATACAGGGCACTCTGCCCTGTGGGCTGTTTAGGGACTGATTTGGTGGTGGGTGTAACATGTATGTATTACAAAAGGGAGTTTTGGGTCTAGCAAGGGGTTTATTTTACCAGGTTGAATTGGCAGTTTAAAACGGTACACAGAGACTGCAATGGAAGGCCTGAGAAATAGTAGTGTTTAATTTACATGGCCTGGGTATCTGTAGTACCAATTGGTGTACGCTAATTAGCATTTGTTATTGAGAGTGAACAAGCACTTTAGCACTGGTTAGCTGTGATAAAGTGCAAAGAGTCCTAAAACCAACAAAAACAGGAGGGGTGAAATCAAAATGTTTGGGGGTGACCCTGTAGAGAGGGCCAGGTTCAGCATTTTGGGATTTTTCTTGTATTGTGTTTTCATTTTAATACTGTTTGGGTGCTTCATAAACACTTCACACGGTGCCTGTAAGTTAAGCCTGACTGATTTTGTACCAGCCTACCAGAGGGTTAAGAAAATGTTAATTTAGTGACTTTTGTGGTTTACCCTGTCAAGGATTGTGGTTGTTGCTTGAGTAAATATTTTACCCATTCCCCTCAACCAATAACCCAATTTCTTACAACTAAGCTTCAGAGGATGATGCCATTGATTTAGGAAGGAAGTGTGGAGCAGGGTATGGGCTTGCTAAATGTGACTTTGACTCATCTTTCCTGTTGTTGCCTGTTACGCGGCCCAGGTTTTTTTGTATTAAACTGTTTATTGTGTTAGCTATTTATTTCCTTTTTGGAATGGGAATTTATGGTTAAGGCATGTATTCAGCAAGTCAAATGCTATTTGGAGGATTCTCTTTTTGTTGGCAGAGCTGGGTTTTCTGACTATTAGGAAGACCTTGCATTTTCAAGTCCTTGATGGATGAGGCTGAAGTACCATTGGCTCAGGATAAAATCGATGGCCCAAAGACAGTTTGACATTTTGGGCTTTGAACTGGACACAGTGACGATATATGCCAGGCTTCCACAAGGAAAAGCTGACACTTTGCTACTCTGATTATCAGAAGCAGCTGCAGTGAAGAAAACAGAACTGAGGAAAGTGCAAGCGCTGATGGGTTATCTGAAATTTGCTCTCAGTGTCGTGACAATAGGTCAGACAAGTTGCTGGAGATTGTTTTTGTTTTTTTAATACTAGGAGCAGTTCCAGTTCTGGTCCAACATAGAGTGAGTCTTTAAGCGATTTTGAGGGAGGATTTAAGAGTTTGTATCTATTTGAAAAAATTGTAATGATATAACCTAACGGCAGGTGAAGCTTTATTTCTAGCATAGCAGTAGCAGGTGGGTTTGTCCTCTATCTGGGATGGGAGGTGGAGTGCAGATACATGGCCTGATCATTTGATGTAGCAAGGATGTAACATTGCATTTTGACAGTTTTTCAACTTACTATGGTGCTATTGGTTAAGCGTACAAGCAAATAAGAGGGTGACATTTAATGAAAACCAATCAGTTGTTGCATTGGTGAATTTAGTAGAACTAAGGGATGGAAGAGTTCTGAAGCTGTTTCAAGTACTTATAATGGGGTGCTTGAAATGTAACATTTGGTTTAGGGCCCATGTGTCAGGTGTCAACAATATTATAGTGGGCGCTTTGTCTCATTCACAGTGGCAGAGGTTCAGTGGACTGGTCCTGGGAGCTTAAGCAGTGAAGACCACACTGCAGGTGGAGCTCTGGGAACTAAAGGCTCTGGATTTAGCGTGAAATCTGTAACTGTATGTGGAAAGCGCTCTGAGCTCTGGAAAATTCCACTCTTGTCTACTTAAATCCAAAGGAGTACAGGTAGTCGGAGGTAAAACAGAACAGTTTATTTATGCTTAAGCTAGTGCAATACCAACAAGGAAAAACTGTTCCGTTAAGGGAATGAACAACTAAACAAAATTCTCCTTTCATATTTATACTATAGTCCAAGTCTGTGTGCAGACTCCACTCCCCTCCCTAAGCCATTGGAAATTTCCTTCCAGTTATACATGCAAAAATAATAGCTAACCACACTATATTTTCAAGTTAAGTAATGTAAGAGAGAATCACAGACCTTGACTAATTGCAAATTGGATGGTAAAAAATGCGGCTTTACATTTCTGAGAAGCACAAATGATCTGCAATAATAAGGCAATGTGTATACACTAATCAGGTAATTCGTTATGCAGGAATAATGCAATGCACAATACGCTAATCAGGTAGTTCAATCTTCAGAAACAAGGCAATTCGTCATACGACAAAGTAGTTCGCTTTACAGAAATGTTGCAATGTGTAATACGTCAGTCAGGTACTCCGCTCTCAGAAATAGAATACTATGTAGTGCACTCAGGCCCTGATCACTGGGCCTTAGGCGGTCTCTCTGCCTCCTCCTCTGACCTTCAGTCAGCCTCTCACAGTTGCCTCCAACACGGTACAATGTAATTCCAAAAGTGCAGCTTCGCACTCCGGCCCCTGTACCGCCACTCCTTTTGGCAATACGGGGCGCAACACAAGCCGAAGCAGAGGCTCACGCTGCCAACACGAGAGAGAGGCCGAGAGCGTCTCCCTCCGAGCCCTCACCCTGCCCCAGGAGTTGACACACGTTACCTGGGGGGCACAAACCCACTCTCCTCTCCTCGTCCAGTGGCTGGGCCTCCAAGCAGCTATGTGAAATGGCCACATCGGCTCGGGCCAGCAACTCAGCCTCTCCGGGACTGCCGGTCCGGCCCGCTTCACTTACGAAGATAACAGGCTGCCACAAAGCACACACACACAGCATCGCTGAGTCTTCCTTCACTCTGGGTGCATGATCACTAGGCACTCCACACACAGGTCTCAGGCTGCACGAAGATCACACGTGCAGTGTCGCTGAGACTCCCTTTACTCCGGTGCACACAATAACACGGCAAATCCTCACAAAAGTCTCCCGGTGCACAACGCGATGAGACTCACGTGGATTCTGGTGTACACACGCAAACAAGGCAAATCCTCATGAAGGTCTCACAGTGCACAACGCACACTCTCACAGCATCGATGAGTCTCACTTGGATTCCGGTGCGCACAATAACAAGGCAAATCCTCAATCAATCAATCAATCATATAATTTGTAAAGCGCACTACTCACCCGTGAGGGTCTCAAGGCGCTGGGGTGGGAAATGCTGCTACTGCTCGAAAAGCCAGGTCTTGAGGAGCTTTCTGAAGGTCAGCATTTCTTGGGTCTGCCTTGGGTGGATGGGGAGCGTGTTCCAGGTCTTGGCGGCGAGGTGGGAGAACGATCTGCCGCCTGAGGCTGGTGTTGTCGAGTGCCTTGTGTGCATGGGTGAGGAGCTTGAAGGTTATCCTCTTGTTGACCGGGAGCCAGTGCAGGTCTCTTAGGTGGGGTGTGATGTGACTGCGGCGAAGGATGTTGAGGATGAGGCATGCAGAGGCGTTCTGGATGCGTTGGAGCCGTCTCAGGAGTTTGGCTGAGGCTCCTGCGTAGAGGGCGTATCCAAAGTCCAACCTGCTGCTGACAAGGGCCTGGGTGACTGTTCTTCTTGTTTCAGTGGGGATCCACTTGTAGATCCTACGGAGCATGCGGAGGGTGTTGAAGCAGGAGGAGGAGACGGCGTTGACCTGTTTAGTCATGGAGAGGGTGGAGTCAAGGATGACCCCTAGGTTGCGTGCGTGGTCGGTGGGTGTTGGAGCGGTTCCCAGTGCGGTCGGCCACCAGGAGTCATCCCAGGCCGAAGGGTTGGATCCGAGGATGAGGACCTCCATCTTGTCTGAGTTCAGCTTCAGTCGGCTGTTCCTCATCCATTCAGAAACGGCCTTCATTCCTTCGTGAAGGTTGGTTTTGGCAGTGTGGGGGTCCTTGGTGAGAGAAAGTATCAGCTGGGTGTCATCGGCGTAGGAGAGGATGTTGAGGTCATGCCGACGGGCGATGTGGGCGAGCGGTGCCATGTAGATGTTAAACAGGGTTGGGCTGAGGGATGAGCCCTGAGGTACGCCACAGATGATCTCGGTGGCTTCGGAGCGGAAGGGGGGAAGGCGGACGCTCTGTGTTCTGCCGGAGAGGAATGTGGTGGTCCAGTCCAGGGCCTTCTCTTGCATTGTGGAGGCGTGTTCGTAGTGTGTGGTGACAGACCGTGTCGAAGGCGGCTGACAGGTCCAGGAGGATGAGGGCCGCCGTTTCTCCATTGTCCAGCAGGGACTTGATGTCATCGGTGGCGGCGATGAGGGCAGTCTTGGTGCTGTGGTTGCTGCGGAACCCGGACTGGAAAGGGTCCAGGATGTTGTTCTCCTCAAGGTAGCGGGTCAGTTGTTCGTTGACGGTCTTCTCGATGACCTTTGCCGGGAACGGGAGCAGGGAGATGGGCCGGAAGTTCTTGAGGTCCGCCTTGGGTTTCTTGAGTAAGGCGTTGATCTTGGCGTGCTTCCAGCTCTCCGGGAAGGTTGCTGTCTCGAAGGAGGTGTTGATGACTTTCCGGAGATGGAGTGCGATGGATGTGCTGGCTTTGTTGAAGATGTGGTGTGTGCAGGAATCTGACGGAGATCCGGAGTGGATGGTGTTCATGATCTTGATGGTGTCATTGTCGTTGATGTTGGTCCAGTAGAGCAGGCGGTTGGTGCGGATGGTGGTCGTGGGGGCGGAGGTCTCAGTGGTTGTCGGGGCGGTCGTGGCGTTGAAACTGTCGATGATGTCTGTGATCTTGCGGTGGAAGAAGGTGGCCAGCGAGTCGCACAGGTCTTGCGAGGGTGGGACGTCGTTGGTGTTGGAGCTGGGGTTGGAGAGTTCCTTCACGATGTTGAAGAGCTCTTTGCTGTTGTGCACGTTGTTGTCTAGGCGGTCTTTGATGGAGCCCTTTTGGTGGATCTGATGAGGTGATGATGTCTGCGGGTGCCATTCTTGTGAGCAGCGTGGCTGTCCGGTGTTCGTTCACGGAGCCAGATCTTCTCCAGCTTTTGGCAGGTTTGCTTGGAGGCCCGGAGGCTGAAACCAAGAGGCCTCTCCAAATACTTCTCGGTGGAACGAGCCCACCGAGTGCCAGGAGGAACACCGCGTCCGGGAAAACCGCCAAGACCCATTTTGGCACAAATATTCAACTTCCGAGACCGTGACGCCATTTTGCAAGCGGCGCGTGTTACCCCTCCGATCAAGATCGACACCGCGGAGGTCACCTTCTACCCGGACTATACAGCGGCAGTGGCACAACAACGGAGAAGCTTTACCGAAGTAAAAAAGGAGCTGCGCAGTAGAGAACTTAAATACTCCATGCTATTCCCAGCAAGGCTCCGTGTGGAATCCGAGGGGAAGGCGTGGTTTTTTGAAACCCCGGGAGACGCTAGAGACTGGTTGGAGGGATGGCGACCGGCAAGGAGCCCCAAACACCGAGGACCGACCCGCGACGTACAGGATAAAGGTAGCTAATATGGGCCAAACAGCCGATGGAGACACTGCAGAGGGGGGACTGGAACACACCTACGAGGTAGTGCTTTGCCTGAAGACTGGATCAAGCATATAACTCTGCGGTTTAAGGATAATGGGGGAGTGTTTGAGGGTGCGGGGGGTCCGCTCTATCATGATCATCCGTGACAGAGGTGAACAGACATTACAGATCATGCTGGGACGGCGGCAAAAGGTATGAGATCTTACACCTTCATGGCCTTAATGAGACTGATTCCGAACAGGGACTCACCG
Organism: Lissotriton helveticus; assembly: GCF_964261635.1. NCBI lineage: Eukaryota > Metazoa > Chordata > Amphibia > Caudata > Salamandridae > Lissotriton > Lissotriton helveticus. The sequence continues at coordinate 451,704,163 of NC_136072.1, read as the reverse complement.
GGGATAGTGAGATCTCACCCTCCAGCGTTATGCAGGTTACAAGGGACTGTAAGCACTCTGCTCAGTTGGGGAGGTGGATAGTTTTAGGTCCGCCGGGCAGGGAGGCAGGGAGGGGGGACGGGGTTTGTCTTAATGCAATAGTTGTATGCATTTGTTCTCAAGTTATAGTTATGCAGTCCAGCCTAGAAACAGTAATACGCAGGTCTGACACCCAGAACACACATGTAGGGCACGGGTGCATCCACTCTGGCTTAACTCCTGACACTCCGCAGTTATCATGCAGAGCACCAGCCATACCGGGGATGGTCCCCGAATAGCACAAATGGTCACCCCCCCCCATTGACAGTAATATCATGGAACGTCAATGGTTTAGGCCAAAGAATTAAGAGGGGTTTAGTCTTGCAATATCTCAAGCGGAAAGCGCCAACGGTAGTTCTCCTCCAAGAAACCCACTTAGTGGGACCTGCATGCAAAGCGCTCAACCGCTGGGGGTTTAAAATGGCGGCACACGCGGAGTTCTCTTCTGGATCTAGAGGAGTAGGCGTCTTGATACATAAAAGCTCCCCCTTAGTGATCACCAAGACATGGAGAGATGATTATGGAAGGTTTGCAGCACTCACTTGCCAATGGGAGGGTCGCAGCTACAACATGGTCTCCGTGTACATCCCCCGACACTTCACCAAACAACACTACAGGATCTGAGTAAACTGATATTAGAATTGCCGGAAGGTGAATTAATCCTAGGGGGGATCTGAACGCCGCCTGCGACACAACTCTAGACCGCTGCCCACCCAGAGACAGCAATCGACCAAGCCAACTCGTAAGGGACTTTCTTGATGCCATGGGTTTGACTGACATGTGGAGACTCCAATATCCCACGGACCAACAGTACACGTTCTACTCAGCAGCTCACAACAGCCTCTCCCGTATTGACTATATCCTTACATGGGCGGTCCCTCCCGAGAACGTCAAAGCGATTAACCACCTAGCCCGGGGAATCTCAGACCACTCCCCTATACAGCTCACCTACACTGCCCACCGCCCACGACTGCAGCAGGTTTACCCGCTATACCCTGGTTTTCTTCAGAATCCCAAAATAGCTAAGGCCCTGGTGTCTGCTACAGATCTCTACTTTGCTGAGAACGAGGGATCAGTGGATTCCCCATGTGTACTCTGGGAAGCTTATAAATCAGTAATTAGGGGACACGCAATCTCTGTTATCACCCGCCACAAGCAGGAACGACGGCAAGTCATGGACTCACTTGAAGCCACAGCGCTACAGGCGGAGAAAGCGCACGCACTAGACCCCAATGACCTTACGGCACGTGCAGCGGCGCTAGTGGGACAAGAGTTCCGGGCAGCTGCGGAGGTGGACGCTAAGGCAAGACACACAACCACTATGCACAGAATTTACGAGCTGGAGGACAAGACCGGGAAAATGCTGGCATGGCTCGAACAGAAAGAAAGAGCGAGTAGGTGGGTGGCGCAACTGACGCTAAGAGATTGCACGTCAATTACTGACCCCCGGCTTATTGTCGAGGAGCTAGCCACACACTATGAAAAGGTTTATACTCCACTTGTGCAGGCAACGGAGGAGGAATGCGGGCACTGGCTAGCAGACATACTGCTCCCAATGCTACAGGAGGAGGACATGGAAGCACTGGAAGCCGACCTGAGCTTGGGAAAGCGTTGGGTGCGCTAAACACGGGCAAAGCAATGGGGCCCAATGGGCTACCGGTGGAATTCTATAAAAAGATGTCCAGCAAAGTGACCCCCAGTCTGGTCCACATGTACAATGACAGTCTACAGCAGGGTACTTTGCCCCGAGATCAAAGATTAGCAACAATAATCCCAATACACAAACCGGGTAAGCCCCCTGAGCGCTCGTCCTCATACCGCCCGATATCCGTGATTAATATGGAGGCAAAACTTCTAGCCAAGACACTGGCGATACGACTGCAGTCGCAGCTGGCGACACTGGTCCACCCAGACCAATCGGGCTTTATTTTTTTTTTTGTGTTACCAATCGGGCTTTATGCCCGGCCGCAGCACCTCCCTCAACCTGCGGCACCTACACGGCGTGCTGGCGCGGACCCACCTTCTTCACCAAGACGCGGCGATCCTTTCCCTAGACGCGACAATGGCTTTTGACCAGGTAGAGTGGCCATTTATGTTTGCCGTTCTGGGTGGGATGGGTTTTGGTCCCAAATTTTGCGGCTGGGTACGGCTTCTTTATACGGCACCATTGGCACATGTGATCGTAAATGGTCATATCTCCAGAGAGATTACGCTTGGCAGAGGGACAAGGCAGTGGTGCCCGCTATCGCCGCTCCTCTTTGCCCTGGTCTTGGAGCCACTGACGGTCTGGACGCGCACAACACCGCTATTCCGGGGGATAACCTGGGAGACGGGATGGGAAGACCGAATTTCCCTATATGCCGATGACGTACTGATTTACATGACCTCCCCGGCAGACTCCCTTCAGGCTCTCCTCGATATTTTTACAAGGTTCGGGAAACAGTCGGGCTACACTATTAACTGGTCCAAATCTATGCTCTACCTACTGCGTGGAGCGGCCCCGCCCTTGCCTCCGGAATGTCCGGTGCAAATAACGACCAGGGGATTTATGTATTTGGGAATTTACGTAACACCCCAGACCAACATCTTTGTGGCAGAAAACCTGATGAAACCACTGAATAGGCTAAGATCTGACGTAACACACTGGCGATCTCTCCCGCTCACTTTGCTGGGCAGAGCAGCGCTTTTTAAAATGCTGGCGCTCCCAAGATTCCTCTATGCACTCCAGAACACTCCGCTCCCAGTGCCGCGCTCCTATTTCCAGTCCATCAATGCTGAAGTGTCAAACCTGCTGTGGGATGGACGTCCGGCGCGGATAGCACACCCCAAGCTGACCCGCAGTTGGTATGATGGCGGTATAGCGCTACCAAGCGTCAAGCTATATTACTGGGCGGCACAACTAGTGGTTATCAACCAGTGGCTCCATGCTCTCCACGACGACCCAGCTTATCGACTGGACAGAGAGATAGTGCCGGCTGACCGGCTGATGAGGGCTTTATACAACACCAGGACGCGTCAAACACTGACTGGCCCCATGGCACACACTATCAAAATATGGCACACGGCTCAAAAAGCATTGGGATGGGAAGGGGTTCTGACACTGGCCACACCACTCTGGGAAACGAGGCGACTAGGCACATTGAGGAACACCAAGGGATTCAGACACTGGGACCTCATAGGCATTACGAACATTGGAGACTTGTGGGTCAGGGGAGAAATCCTCTCCTTTGCCGCGCTCAAAGATAAATATGGTATGGCGGATTCAGAGTTGGACCGCTACTCCCAAATCCGGCACGCACTTCAAGGTGCTATCACCCCCGACACCACACTGGTTGATGCCTCACCACTGGAGGACAGGCTCCTCACTGACCATCTGAGTAAAAAAGCCATCTCACTAACATACCGTAAACTGGTGAACAATCTCCCAGACCCCACTGTGGTACTGCGCAGCAAATGGGAGATAGAACTTGGAGATATAGACGACTAGGATTGGTTGGAGGCGCTTGCGTCGGCTAGAGAGGCGGTAATCACCTCCCGATTGAAATTGGTTCAGCTTAAAATCCTCCATCGAGTGTATTACTCCCGTACCTTGGTACACAAAATAGGGCGCGCACCTGACCCACTATGTCTCAGGAGATGTGGAGAAACGGGTACATACTATCACACGCTATGGGCTTGCCCCAAAATTCAAGCATACTGGGAAGGGGTGTTGGAACAAATCTCAGAAGTGAGTGGAGTAGAAGTTAGGGCAGATCCCCGATGTTGTATTTTAAACATATGGCAACCAACAGATCTCAATATGGCACAAACAACGTGGGCTACAATGGCGATGGCGCTTGCAAAACGGAATATAGCCAGGAATTGGGGTTCCGGAGTGACGCCCTCACAATCACAGTGGGAAGATGATATGGACATGGCAATGATAGCTGAAAAGGCGGTATACGTACACAGAGGTTGCCCCAAGAAATGGACACGAATATGGGGGAAGTGGAATGAAGCCAGAGGAGATCTCTGTGAGCCTCCTCATACAGAGCGCACACCTGAGAACAGTCCATAAATGATAAGATCTATATACTAGACGTGGACTAGAGGTGCGGGGGAGGGAGAGGGAGGGGGGATTGATCAGGAATATGCTCTACTGGTATGTGTAGTGTTCTGATGTTAGAAATACAGACATGAGATACCGCTCTTGCGGAACTGTAACTGGATGAGACTGTACTTGATTGTTATGTTTAACTGATGAAATAAAATTAAAATTATTAAGAAAAATGTTGGTAGAAGCGGAAAAGGAACTGAATAGTAATTCAACAAAGTCTCTGCGCCTTTGGCCAGTTTGCAGTTTGGATATGGGGTTCGTTCCTGCGGCTTCCATTTTCCATTGCCCAACTTTGTTCTGAAATGCATAGATCAATAACTACCTTGGCCGATTTTGCCACCAATATTTATGTTATGTTATATTGATTTGTATAGCGCACTAATCACCAGAGAGGGTATCCAGGCGCTTGGGCAGGCGTGTAGGTTTGTGATCCCCAAGGTGCTTATAGGAAGAGCCATGTCTTCAGTTTCTTGCGGAGCAGGAAGAGGAGGCTGTGACCAGGGTTTATGGATAGGCTGAGAGTGTACATGTAATTCTCATGCAGCAGTGGAACACGCCTTCTTTGTTTGACACACCTCTGTGTTATATTGTTAAGTATTATGTATTATATAAGTATCAACGAACAAGTGAGATTTGTACATATATAATTCAGTGAGTGTATGTTTATTGCTTAGTATATATACATTTAATGATTAAATATTAAAACCTTTAAAAAAAAAAGAATTCTCTAAGGGTCTAATCAGCTCTGTACCTTGGTTTTTCGAATGAAGGAGGTCTGGTATCTCTCTCTCAGGACTCGATTTCCCAGCAACCCGCAAGCGTAGCCTGGAAACACTGGAGCTGGATTTCTCGGCAGGAGAAAAGACAGCGGCTCTCAGTGCGTCAGCTGGAGGGTCGGCTTCCTTCGGCACTTGCTGCTGCAGGGCGCGTCGGGCAAGTAGATAGTCGAACTGCTCCAAACCACTGTGTGTTTGTCTGGGCAAATGTAGGCATATTTATACCTTGAAGGTGTCGAGTTTGACGTATGATTGGACATAATAACGTCATCAAAGACTCAGTTCTTTGAAAACTCCATGATTTCCTAGATAAATTAGTATTCAGACAAGGGGAAGTCCCTAGCTGCTGAAGGCGGGTTTTTCTAAGAAATCGTTGTTGATTCTCTGAACTTAGTGGAAGTAGCCATGCCGTATTTGGGCTGCATAGGCTCAGTGTAAATATGGTAATGATTTATATGCCTATATAAGGATCGGGTAATTTATACCTATAAATGGGCATGAATCGGGAATATTACACTAGGGTCCTAGATTCCTACACAACAGTTACTTCCTTAGCAAAGGTCCTTTTGACCATGAAGTATATCTAGTCTTGTTCACACATGATCAAGCCATTCTCCAACGTTCTGGGGCTTCAGCTCTCATAGTTATACCCTACAATGGCTTTGAAGCCTTTGTGCTTCAGGGGGCACTGACCCCTGTTCAAACCAGTTCTGTGTGCCTCCCTGCCAGTGACACCTCTCTTCCTTTGATTAGTGGGGGGTCTGGATTCGCAATCACTCAGTGGGAGATGAGGCAATTGTTCTATAGCAGCAATCCAGGCCTCTTCACCTCTAAGGGCTTATCCTTCTCCTACACTCCAGATGCAGGTCAGCCTGTTGCTGTCTCACCTCCTCCCCTGGATCAAGACATTCCCCAGATCATATCACTTTCAAATCCAGACAGTCAATCCACAGCCATGCAGAGACTCACAGAAATGTAAGAGCACACAACTCAGCCACTTCTAAAAGAGTGGCTTCTGAACACACAATGCAAAAACCACTTACATAAAAAGATGTGTTATTGCATTGTGAGTTCAGGCTTACTAAACTTTACCTTTCCATCTTAAACCTTTGGGAAGATAGGCTGGAAAACATATTACACAGCCTTCCCGTTCTATCCTATGGGCAAGATGGCCTTTCAACAGTGAGAAATGAAAAAGGAGATTATTTCACTGTCAGGACATGGTACACACCTTAGTACATGTCCTACCTTTCACACGCACTGCACCCTGTCCAGGTGGAAGCCTAGACCTACCATAGGGGTGTCTGATGTACACAGAAAGGAAAGGGTAAGGTCTGGCAAGCGAATGCACTTGGCAGAACAACATGGCGGTTTAACAAACTGTGAGCAGGCCATGCAATGGCAGGCCTGAGTTCCCCTTTTAAGGCTACTTGTGTAGGTGGCACAAATAGTGCTGCAGTCCCACTAGTACCAGTTGTATTACCAGTCCTGGCACATATAGTGCACTTAATTAGGGACTTCACTTAGTAAGGCATACATACCAATTATGGACAACCAATTACCATTACTTTATACAGGGAACACTTGCACGTTGACATTGTTTAGCAGTGGCAAAGTGTCCAAAGCCTCTAAGTTGGCATCACTATGTCAGAAAAAGGTCTAGGGGGAAAGCAAAACGTTTAGGGACTTTAGCCAAAAAGGGCCAAGCCCTACAACAGATAAATAAACAAAATAGAATTTCATATCATAAGTAACAAAAAAATACAGTAAAATCAAGCATACACAAATCACATCATCATTAATGCATATACTAATTCACTATTTGGACACAACTGTAAAAAACAATTCCGAATTATTAAAATCTGATCATTTAAAAACATTAAAAATAAGATGACAAAAAGAAAAACAGAGGAATATTTACTTGCCCATCATCTTTCTAGCTTTCACCATAGCAGCAAGATAATTACACACCATAAAACAAATTTGATCAGTTAACACTAGTTGGAGATAAAACATAGCTCGTTTACACAGTTTAAAATTAAGCGGAATTAAAAACTGTGATCTCTCTTCACAATATAAACCACTAGAAAACAACATATGAAGTTGTGATTGGAGAGTAATCGAGTCACATGGACACGATACGAAGTTCTTCACATTATACTCATTTGAGGGGTAGGCCACCAGAAATTGAGCCAGACCAAGCCTTAACCTTATCAAAAGGTATCTGTGATGTATGGGTACCCTTAATAAGTATAGCTCAATGTTAGAGGTGGTGCATGATGGGAGAAAAGATGCCACCAAACCCTTTTTTGATTCGACCTTCATTCTCTTGACCTCAAAATGGTTAAAAAGTTCCAGTATAAAAGTTATTTTGTCATGTAGTATAATAGTTTTGTAAAAAGTTAAAATCTGGTAATATCCAATAAGATGTTTTTAACATACATAAGCCATTTACATTTGTACATCCCTGCTGGCCCAAAACAATTAGAAAACAGTGACTTTGCCAAAGCAGCTTCTGGTCTGACCCAGACTAAGAGCCAAAGCACTATTGGAGCAATACCCACTATATTAGCCAAATACTGGAGTCCCACCTCTTCATGAGCTATGCACACAGGAAGACTACTAGGCAATGATAGCAATTTTCTCAGAATTCTATTCTCACCGGTCTGCATATGTGGACAGCCTATATCTCCCAACACGCCAGCGCCATTTGTTACGATGGAAATTGGTCTAGCTTTATAGACAGTAATAGCAGTGACAATGGGCTTAGAGCCCAGTTTAGATGCAAATCTAAAGAAGATGCTGTTGCCTGTTCAAATTGGGTGCCTCTCACAGACTTTAGGCCGGCCCATGTTGAGTTTCTGTCAAAACGCAGCCCCATATAGGTGAAAGCGGAGACACACTTAAGTGGAGTGTCACCTATACAAAAAGGAACAATCCAACTTTTTGGGCATCCACATGCCATAGCATAAGACTTAGATGTATTTGTAGAGGGGCCTAACTCGGTGATATAATGTAACATTTAAACTTTTATGCAGGCCCCTCCCTGTTTGTGCCATAAGCATGCAGTTGTCAGCTGTGAGAAGTTGGCCTGGTATATGATGTTCACTTTTCTAGTGAGCACCTTGCAGCAGTCCAAACGACCCTTATGGTGATTGGTTGTAAGTCAACCTTATAGACCAGCTATCCTAGGGGTAGCATGGACAAAAGCAGTCTTAGGCTAAAATCAAGAGGGCATGTGAAGCCAGCTGTTTTACCATATGCAATCCCTTTAATACCAAATGAAAGGACACCACACAAGTTATATATTATAACAAATATGTATTTATTACTAGAATAATCCTCTGTACTCTTTGAGGGCAGAAGCACAAGCGTTTAAACAAAGAACTTCATATAACATACAAAAGTTACACAAATATGGATAGGCCCTGGTGGCCCCAAAAACCATATACTAAAATAGTGGCATAAGAACCACGTCATGAACAATGGTAAGGCCTAGGGCCTTGAGAATCGCTGGGGCTACACTGGACTAACAGAAGTTAGGACGTGGGAGGCCCACAGGATGCGGGTGCAGTGTCTGAATGCACACGCGTGCACCAATAGAAGTCAATGGTGCGTAAAAGTTAGAAAGTTGCAGATTTGGAAGTCTTCCGACTGGACTAGAACTTAACCACCTAAAACTAGGACACTAGGGATGTAAATCTCCACAGGAGCACCGTAGTACTCGTGTTACCTCACCCACAAGAAGCGGGTGCATAGGTGTCAAAGTGCGTCGGGTTTCGTCGTGGAGTTCTATGGAGCCTTGGAGAAAAGATGCTGTAGGCGACCAGGAGATAGAGTCCGGTTGGATCCAAGGGTGGATCGAAGATGTAGAGTACCTGAAAGCAGAGGGGACAGAGTCTGGGTCACTAGCCAGTGACTAGGAAGGAACCAGGAAGGAACCAGGCGATGTCGGGCGCAATCAGGTGGTTGTCGCGAAGCTTGTCTCTACTGCCACGTGGAACAGAGGGCATCGACGATGACCAGGAGCTGGGCACAGACTGTCCCACAAAGGCTCTCACTGTCGGCGGTGTCGGCTTCCGGATCGGAGTCAATAAGCCTTGGCAAAGGCAACCCATGCAGTAACTGAACAGGGCTTCTTACTCACAGGGAAGCAAGGGCCAGTCTGGAGCAACCAGACCAACAGTGTAGATTTTGGGTTTCGTCGTCACAGAGGCCACTAGCCAATGGGCAAGTGACCAGACAGACACGTCGAGCAGGAAAATGCAAAAGGGCCCCACGCAGCAGTCGGTGAGTGTGGAGAGGTGATCTTCGGTGCAATTGATGCTCTGGGCTGGGTCTTCTCAATCCCCAATGCACAGCTTCGAGGGTGCCTCGGGAGCTGCACAGGAAGCACTTTGCTGGCTTTCCAAGATGGCCGGTCCCACGTCTCACGTCACCTCCACGGGTCTCAGTTTTGCTGTGAGTGTGAATCGGGCTATTGGATGTCTGGAAATCTGGTTCTTGTTGATCTGTCATTCGAGCTCCGTCGGGGGCAACAACAAAGCAAACCGTTGAGCGCTTGATGGTGCCTGCTTGCATAGGGTGGTCACTCCTTGACCACAAGGGAGATTCTTCAGTCTTCTACGTCAAGTAGGATGTCGAAGGGTCCAGAGTTATGTATCAAAGTTTCAGTCAGGATTATCTGATGCCCTAGGACGCAGCTCCTACCTTTATTCCAAATCAAGGGGCTGGATTACCTGCTAGGTCCCTCCTATGGGTGGGACCCAGGAAGGGGGTGGTTACACCCCTTTCCCTTTGTCCAGTTTCGCGCCAGAGCTGGGGCTGGAGTGCCCCAGCACCGGTTTGAACTGGGCTATGCATGGGACACCTTGTGTGCCCCAGGCAGTGTCTAGTTTCATTCAGCCCTCCCTGCTCCAGTCCACTCTCTCCTGTCTGGGTGGTGCTAGCACCTCCCTGTGACAGGAAACCTTTTGTCCAGGCCTCCCCTGCCGGAGTTTCGGTCAGCAGCAGGAGGCCAGACTTGTGTCTGTGGCAGCAGCATCCATTTTGTGATGCTGAGGCTCTAGTTAATTGTAACCGCGTTTAAGGAAAGTAACATGTCTTCTCCCTCTAGAAGGGTGGAATGCTACCCCCGTCGCCAGAACTGGCGAGGGGGTAGTATTCTAAAGCATGTGACACCTTAAACGACATGTTTTGATAAAGCCAAACCAAAGATAGCATTTAACCGCGAGGTTCATAATGCACTTAAGAGTATATGGTATGGCAATATCCTGGAACAGCTATAAGGACATGGTTCCGAAAGCTGCAGACAGGCTCAGCTCATGCTAGAGCACCATCTCACATAAAACCAAGCACTCTGCCTTCAGCATTGTTAAGGCCTGCCTTAGGAGTGACTTATAGGTGCATATGTGTCCAGATATAGGTTTAGACATAGGAATACTATATCTAAGCAAGGGGTGATTACACGACCTTGCCCCAGCTGAGTGATCAGCCAGTTGTCAGTTTGGATGGCCAGCCAGGGGTGGCAAAAGATATGCTGCAGCCCCTGGTAGGCCTTGGGTGCACCTATGCCCTGGGTACCTATAGTATACTATACAGGGGCTGATAAGGTAACTCAATATCCAATTAGTTATGTACCCAGGATAGATGGAGTAGTCCATTTTACAGAGAGAGCAGATAGCCTGGGGCCCTGATTAGCAGGACCCCAGGCCAACTAAGTCGAAAACCAGCTAAACACCAGGCAAAAAATCTGGGGTAACCATAGTCAGATATCCATCCTCCTACATAACCCCCCCCCCCCCCCCAACGAAAGGAGATAAGGCTATCCTTGACCAGGTACGCCTATATTGCCTGAGTGGCCATATAAGGAGGAACCTGCACTTGCATGGTTACCCCCTGTCTCATGGTCCACTAAGCAATCCCTCACCCTAGGGGTATCAGAGGGTCCCCACCATAGGGAATTACTACCTGTGGTGTGTTTTGGCAAAGTAAAAGGCTGGTGTTGAGAGGGAGTACTGAAGTGAGGCTCCACTAATGTAGGGCTCAACTTCCTCCAATCACTATCCACCATGGGTACCTTTCTTTCCATGACTGAGGTGCACTGTGCTCTCAGGGTCAACCTCTGGCTGCCTACAGCTGGAGGCTGGGTCCCTTTGGTTGGCTTACTGGAGGGACAGGTCAGGTTTGGGGCCTTTGGGTCCCATGTTTGGCTGTGCCCAACAGTGTCCATCTGGGGAGATTCCTAACTAGGTGTAAGGGAGATCCCTCAGGAGTTTTTGATGTTTTCACCTTGCTAGGGCTGCTAGCTTTGGTGCCCCTAATCTGCTGATGGGGGTGTTCTATTGGACAGGGGGCCCTTTGGGGTCCACTGGCCTCATTGACCTCTGCAGCCCTGGGCTGACTGAGGTAGGGTAGAGAGGGGCAGGTTACCTGCTCCAGACTGGGTCCCACCTTGGAAGGGTCCACTGACATCAGGGGCTCTGTCAGGCTAGGCCTGACTACCTCTGGGGCAGTTTCTTCACAAGGGGTAAGATCAGTTCCCTGAGGAGGTTGATCCTTTCCTAAAGTCTGGTGGGAGAGAGATTTATCTTCCTCCTCAATGCTCTCTGTTTGTGTGGAGTGATCCATAGTTTCAGGCTTCACAACACATGAATCTGTTTGGGTTTGGTCTGTGGCCATCACAGCCCCACCAACCTTTTCAGGAAGGGACTCAGTCTGGGTATGGGCTGTTACCATCACAGCCCTGCCAACCTGTTCAGGGATGGAATCTGCTTGAGCTTGGGCTGAGACTGGCACAGCCCTACCAACCTGTTCAGGGAGGACATCTTGGATTGGGGCTGTGGCCATCACAGCCCCACTAACCTTTCCATAGAGACCTACCATTTTGGAATGGGTTACTTGCTCTACCTTAGCCCAGGCTGAGATCTCTAAATCATTTCCCAGTAGACAATCTACAGGCAAGTTTGTAGACACTGCCACTCTCTTTGGGCCAGTGACACCTCCCCAGCTGAGATTTACTACTGCAATGGGATGATTTGTCTGCACTCCATCAATATTAGTCACCTGGTATGTGGCTCCAGGGAAAAGTTGCCTTGAGGGGACTAGACTCTCAGCCACCATAGTGATGCTAGTCCCTGTGTCTCTATAGGCCTCAACTTTCTGACCATTGATGAGGGGCTCCTGTCTGCACTTGCTCAAAGTGTTTGGACAAGCAGTGAAGTTGGCAAACCCCATGCCATTTTCACAGACAAGAGTAGCTATGGAAGGGGACCTGGTTAGGCCAGAGTTCACCTGAGTTCCAAAAGTAAACCCAGTCAAATTCTTGGGGGCACTCCCACCACCCGGGGGATTACTACTAATAGTAACGGGAGGGGTTGGAGTATTACTTGGAGGAACATTTTCCTTATTGTTGGCCCTTGGGCAACTGCTATCAGTCTTCCAGTGGCCAGGCTGTTTACAGACATGGCAATAAGGTTTCTTGACAGAGGAAGTGTTTTTGGGCCCACCCCCACCACTGGAGTTTTGGGGCCCTGTGGAGGGCTTGTCTTTTGATTTACCCCCACCCTTCTCTTGAGTCTTGGAATTATCTTTCTTTTGGTCACCACCCTGATTCTTAGGCCTAATCGTGGTTCTGACCCATTTGTCTGCCCTCTTACCCAATTCTTGTGGAAAGGTCAGATCTGAGTCCACCAGCTGCTGGTGTAAAAGCTGGTTTTGACAGTTACTAAGGATCTGCTCCCTCATAATCAAATTATACAATCCTGTATAGTCATGTACTTTGCTGCCCAGTAACCAACCTTCCAGAGCCTTAGTAGCAAAATCTAAAAAATCAGTCCAGTCCTGAGTCTGAGCTTTTTGGGTATCTCTGAACAACAACCTGTATTGCTCAGTGGTTAGGCCAAACCCATCAATAAGAGCACTCTTCAGGACAGTGTAGTTTTTAGCATCCTCAGGGCTAACAGTGAGGAGTTTGTCTCTTCCTTTTTCTGAAAAGGAGAGCCACACGATTGCTGCCCACTGATCTTGGGGAACCTGCTGTACCATGCAAGCTCTCTCCAGAGCAGTCATCCATTTGTGGATGTCATCCCCATCTTTGTAGGGGGGCACAATCTTACTCAGGTTTCTATGATGATAGGACCTGTCTTTAGCCTTAGGGAAATTGCTGCCACCAGTGGAATCTAATCCACTTAACTTTCATTCCCTTGCTAAAGCAAGTTTAGCTTGGGCCAGGGCTGTTTCTTCTTTCTCTATCCGAAGTTGGACAGCTCTCATCCTAGCCTTATGCTCTTTTCTCTGAGGGGAAGTCATTCCCCTTTGAGAACCCCTTGAGGCATTAGAGAGGAGAGACTCCCTGGAAGGAGATCTTTCCCTTCTATTGGCTGGGAGAAGCCTACTATTAGGTCTGGAGAGGTGAAACTCTTCTCCATTCCCATGTAAGCTTAGGTTAGCCTGGCTACGCCTTCTGACCTGAACCTGACCATTCCCTCCATCATCTGAATCATCCTCATCTACCTCTTCAACTTCTGGGGTGATGGCCTCATCATCTGTGGGGGTTACTCCTTCTCCTGTATTACCTGAGGGGCCTGCTCCAGAAGCCTTCTCAAGATCAGCTGTCTCTAGGACTTGTATCAGGATTGGGATGGTCGGGTTATGACCCCTTTTCAGCCTCTTTGAGGTACACAAGGCACTCAATTCTCTGAAGCTGAGTTTTTCATAGCTGGAGGGTACCCTGGGAGGGTCACTTTCCACAGGTAGAGAACTGGCTTGTTCACCTGTGCCAGACATGACTAGTGAGGTGTGGTGTGTGCACCTACCTACACTAAGTGTTTACCTACTAGAACCTCTCTAGGAGTTGTAGTCAGGGTGTGCTAAGCCCTTTGGTCTACAACTACTGAGTTCAGTAGAACTTAAGTATTTAAGCTTTGTTTATATGTACCTATGGTACTTGATGTGATCTTTCAAACGATATTGTCAAAGATTACAATTGGTAAAACAACACCAAGCTCAAATCCCAACCGCTGCACACCAATTTGAGAAGTTGGCCTGGTATATGATGTTCACTTTTCTAGTGAGCACCTTGCACCAGTCCAAACGCCCCTTATGGTGATTGGTTGTAAGTCAACCTTATAGACCAGCTATCCTAGGGGCAGCATGGACAAAAGCAGTCTTAGGCTAAACTCAAGAGGGCATGTGAAGCCAGCTGTTTTACCATATGCAATCCCTTTAATACCAAATGAAAGGACACCACACAAGTTATATATTATAAAATATATATATTTATTGCTACAATAATCCTCTGTACTCTTTATGAGGGCAGAAGCACAAGCGTTTAAACAAAGAACTTCATATAACATACACAAGTTGCACAAATATGGATAGGCCCTGGTGGCCCCTAAAACCATATACTAAAATAGTGGTATAAGAACCACGTCATGAACAATGGTAAGGCCTAGGGCCTTGAGAATCGCTGGGGCTACACTGGACTAACAGAAGTTAGGACATGGGAGGCCCACAGGATGCGGGTGCAGTGTCTGAATGCACACGCGTTCACCAATAGAAGTCAACGGTGCGTAAAAGTTAGAAAGTTGCAGATTTGGAAGTCTTCCGACTGGACTAGAACTTAACCACTTAAAACTAGGACACTAGGGATGTAAATCTCTACAGGAGCTCCGTAGTACTTGCGTTACCTCACCCACAGGAAGCCGGTGCATAGGTGTCAAAGTGCGTCGGGTTTCGTCGTAGAGTTCTATGGAGCCTTGGAGAAAAGATGCTGCAGGCGACCAGGAGAGAAGAGTCCGGTTGGATCCAAGGGTGGATCGAAGATGTAGAGTACCTGAAAGCAGAGGGGACAGAGTCTGGGTCACTAGCCAGTGACCAGGAAGGAACCAGGAAGGAACCAGGCGATGTTGGGCGCAATCAGGTGGTTGTCGCGAAGCTTGTCTCTACTGCCACATGGACCAGGGGGCATCGACGATAACCAGAAGCTGGGCACGGACTGTCCGATGAAGGCTCTCGCTATCGGCGGTGTCGGCTTCCGGATCGGAGTCAACAAGCCTTGGCAAAGGCAACCCACGCAGGAACTGAAGAGGGCTTCTTACTCAGGCCAGCAAGGATTGAGGGGCTTCTCCTTCGCAGGAAAGCAAGGGCCAGTCTGGAGCAACCAGACCAGCAGTGTAGATTTCAGGTTTCATCGTCACAGAGGCCACTAGCCAACGGGCAAGTGACTGGACAGATGCGTCAAGCAGGAAAATGCAAAAGGGCCCCACGCAGCACTCGGTGAGTGTGGAGAGGTGATCTTCGAGGCAATTAATGCTCGAGGCTGGGGCTTCTCAATCTCCAATGCACAGCTTCGAGGGTGCCTCGGGAGCTGCACAGGAAGCACTTTGCTGGCTTTCCAAGATGGCCGGTCCCACGTCTCACGTCTCCTCCACGGGTCTCAGCTTTGCTTTGGCTGTGGATCGGGCTGTTGGATGTTTGGAAATCTGGTTCTTGTTGATCTCTGTCATTCGAGCTCCTGCGGGAGCAACAACAAAGCAAACCATTGAGCACTTGATGGTGCCTGCTTGCACAGGGTGGTCGCTCCTTGACCACGAGGGAGATTCTTCAGTCTTCTACGTCGAGTAGGATGTCGAAGGGTCCAGAGTTATGTATCAAAGTTTCAGTCAGGATTATCTGATGTCTTAGGATGCAGCTCCTAACTTTATTCCAAATCAAGGGGCTGGATTACCTGCTAGGTCCCTCCTACGGGTGGGACCCAGGAAGGGGGTGGTTACACCCCTTTCCCTTTGTCCAGTTTCACGCCAGAGCTGGGGCTGGAGTGCCCCAGCACCGTTTTGAACTGGGCTATGCATGGGACACCTTTTGTGCCCCAGGCAGTGTCTAGTTTCATTCAGCCCTCCCTGCTCCAGTCCACTCTCTCCTGTCTGGGTGGTGCTAGCACCTCCCTGTGACAGGAAACCTTTTGTCCAGGCCTCCCCTGCCGGAGTTTCGGTCAGCAGCAGGAGGCCAGACTTGTGTCTGTGGCAGCAGCATCCATTTTGTGATGCTGAGGCTCTAGTTAATTGTAACCGCGTTTAAGGAAAGTAACATGTCTTCTCCCTCTAGAAGGGTGGAATGCTACCCCCGTCGCCAGAACTGGTGAGGGGGTAGTATTCTAAAGCATGTGACACCTTAAATGACATGTTTTGATAAAGCCAAACCAAAGATAGCATTTAACCGCGAGGTTCATAATGCACTTAAGAGTATATGGTATGGCAATATCCTGGAACAGCTATAAGGACATGATTCCGAAAGCTGCAGACAGGCTCAGCTCATGCTAGAGCACCATCTCACTTAACCAAGCACTCTGCCTTCAGGATTGTTAAGGCCTGCCTTAGAAGTGACTTACAGGTGCATATGTGTCCAGATATAGGTTTAGACATAGGAATACTATATCTATGCAAGGGGTGATTACACGACCTTGCCCCAGCTGAGTGATCAGCCAGTTGTCAGTTTGGATGGCCAGCCAGAGGTGGAAAAAGATATGATGCAGCCCCTGGTAGGCCTTGGGTGCACCTATTCCCTGGGTACCTATAGTACACTATACAGGGGCTGATAAAGTAACTCAATATCCAATTAGTTATGTATCTAGGGTACATGGAGTCCATTTTACAGAGAGAGCAGATAGCCTGGGGCCCTGATTAGCAGGACCCCAGGCCAACTAAGTCGAAAACCAGCTAAACACCAGGCAAAAAATCTGGGGTAACCATAGTCCGATATCCATCTTCCTACATCAGCATACATGAAAATGGGAAGATGTTGAGTCCCCACCCTCAGGGGGGTCTGCTGCAGGGCTGTCTTAACAGCATTAGGGGCCCCTTGGCAAGGCAGTGCACTGGGCCATGCCTACACAACCACTCAGAGGAATAAAACTGTTTAAAGGAAAATGAGTGGCACTGGTCTGCTGCCACTTGAATCAAAGACTCCTCCAGGTCATTAATATAAAAACTGAATAGGAAGGGTGTGTGAGGGTTTTGCTCCCGCGATGGCGGATCCTCCAGACGTTTCCAACATGGCGGCTGCCATGTTCCGTACCGGAAGCAGGTTGAGCGGTCCAGTGGCCCAAGCAGGAATCAACAGTCCACCACCCAGAGAGCAGCTAGGCGGAGCCATGAAAGACAAGGAGATGCCGGGAATCGGACTCGGGAGAGATGCAGAGGAAAAAGTTGCAGATGAGGGAGAGAGGACCGGAGAATTGTTACCGACTGACGCAGCAGAGAGGAGACCGCTCCAGGAGCAATGCCCTTGAGTCCAGCACTCCAACAGGAGAAGAGGAGGCTGGGACTCCCAACCCCGCAGCCCAGGAGGGTCTTGGGTCCAGGCAAGTGCCCCAAGCACAAGTTTTTACTTTTAGTGGCTGGTGGGGAGGGGGGGGGGGATTATGGGCCACACCAGTCTGAAACACTAAAATCCTCCTGGCACCTAGGCACAACACGATAGAGAGCACGGGTGACGGGAGAACTCTTCCCTAAAAACGACAACAGACCAAAGTGATTTGACTGTGTCCTTTTTTTGTTTTATGTTCCTTTTCTGGTATCCCCCTGAGGAGTAAAACAAGGCTGGGACGGAACCCTACCAAGAAGAAGATAGCTTCCTGTGCACATGGACTTTATTTTGTTTTACCCCATTTGTGACTTTTGTTTCTTGACATTCCTAAACCTGTGAAAAGTCATGATTACCTAAGAACTATTGGGATAAGCAGGAAGAGAGACTTAAATTAAAGAAAGAGACCGACCCTACCCATACTGTCTCCACGGTACCTGCTAATGGGAGGGCGGGGTGACCGGGGTAGCCACTAGCTCACAGTGGTGTCAGAAGTGGGATATTTGTGTCTAGTGGTTATGAAATGACCCCTCACCATGGAGGCAATGATAATCCAACTAGCAGAGGACCAACGTCACCTACAGGCAGTGTTTGAGGAACAAATCAAAAGGGTCCAGCAGGAGCACAAGGCATTACAAACAGCACTTAAAGACCAGGCGTCCCTAAAGTCAACGAACCAACAACTCCAGGACACAGCTATCCTGCGCCTTACCGATGCCATAACAAAATGCACGAGTGTACCGCAATGGACTCGCCACAGTTCTACAGAAATTCCAGGAGGGTGACGACCCCGCTTTCTTCTTTGTGAATTTCGAGAGGGTTGCCTCCCGGCCACCAGAGAGATGGGGACAATATATAGCCCCTTTGTTGTCCGGCGAACTCCAAGCTGCCTTTCAGGCTGCTAACCCTGCGGGGACTACCCCCCATGCTGAAATAAAAATGGCCATTCTGGAGAGGTTAGGATGTGACCAAGAGTACTACCACGCCCACTTCCGAAAAGAGAAGTGGACAGCTGGGATAACCCTTGTGCCCTATATTACAGGATAAGGGATCTAGGGAACTGGTGGCTGCAACCATCTTCCTCATCCATAGATGACGTGACCAAGAAGATCTACCTGGAGCAATATCTGGAGGCTCTGCCCCTTCATACCCGGACATGGGTTAAAAAACATCCCCATCTTACTGTTACTATGGCCATTGACTTGGCATGCGCTTATCATAGGTCCCCTGAGTTTAGGGTGAAACCACAGCACTTCCCCGTAGGCCTATCCCGACCCCCGACTAAGACAACCACAGCAAGTTGACTTCTCCCTCCCTCGATAAGACTTACACCCCAACCAGCCTTAGGAACACAACCATTACAGGGACCACAATGTTTCCACTGTGCAGAGTGGGGGCACATAGCCCATCAATGTCCTTCTCGTGTCCCTCCCCAGGAGCCCATGGAAGTAGGGTATACCAGAGGTCACATTTACATATCAGGGGAACCACAACAGAGGTATCACAAGAAGATACTGGTGAACGGGAAACCGGTGATAGCCTTATTGGATACAGGGTGTCACCATACTGTCATCAGTAAAGAGCTCATACCAGACACTCAGGACCTAGGGAGAGAGCACATTCAGGTCACTTGTGTGCATGGAGAAAAGAAAATGTACCCTGTTGCAGAGGTCCTACTGAATATAGATGGGAACCCCTCTTGAGACCGTTGGGACCGTTATCTTAGGGACCAACCTTCCCCGGTTTCATGAGTATTTATCAACCCTTTCTTCCCCTTTGGCCATGTTGGGGTGGTCTGTTTTCTCAGACCCATATAGGTGGCCCCTCGATCAAACGAACAAAAACCCTTAGGGAAAAGAGGGAAGAACGGGCTTTGTATCGTATCCTTGTTTCCCCAGACGAACTACAGACACCTAGCCGGAACTTCCGAGCTGCCAAGAGGGATGATACGACTCTACAACATGCTCAGGAGGATCACCCAGAGAAGGTAGGCCCTCTTTTTGCGTTAAAAAGGGTCTGCTATACAGTATAACTAGGGAGACAGGGCAAGCTAGAGAACAGTTGTTGGTCCCCAAAGCCTTTCGAGAGTATGTGTTGGACCTTGCACATAGACAGGCAGGGGGTGGTCACTATGGAAAAGAACATACGTTGAAGTACTTATTAAACAAATTCTACTGGCCTACAATGTATCAGGAAGTGGATAGATATTGTGCTGCTTGTGTGAGATGTCAACTAGTGAATAACCCGTCCTTTCCCATTCCCCCCTACAACCTCTACCGATAATCGACACACCGTTCCAACGGGTGGATATGGACCTCGTAGGGCCTCTACTTCCGTCCGGCCATGGACACCAGTTTATATTGGTTCTGGTGGACTACGCTACCAGGTACCTTGAGGCAATTCCGCGAACTTAGCACAATTACCACAGCCATAGCCCAGTCCATGGTCTCCTTTTTCTCCCGTGTAGGGTTTCCTCGAGAGCTCTTAACAGACCAGGGTACCCCATTCATGTCACGCCTCATGAAACAGATATGTGACCTGTTAGGCATTAGGCAGATGCATACGGCCGTTTACCACCCCCAAACGGATGGCTTGGTCAAGAGATATAATAAGACAATCAAAGTCATGCTAAGAAAAAACATAGACAAAGCAGGGAGGGACTGGGACCATCAATTGCCCTTGGTTGTGTTTGCTATGTGAACACGCGTGCAGAATGTAACATCCAAAGGAACTCCTCGGAACTCGGGTGATGCTCATAGGGGTCCACCTCTTGATATCCCCAACTCTACCAGGAAAGGTACTGAGTATTGAGACGATCAAGCGAGGTAAAATGTATTAGGGAAGGATCAGCAGGGAAAGGGATACCTGTAAACAGAAAACACATAGGTTAACACGCTTTTACTTTTCCACGCTACTCTCATTACAATCTCACTAAATGGACTATTACCTATGACAGAGGCTCCTCCTGCCATTGTATTCCTGTATCCAACTCACTACCCAGAAATGATACTGCTCACAACTGGAGGGGAATAGTCCTACAATGCAAAGCACACAGGTTACCTTTGCATTCAACCCCTGTTCACTTCTATTAACCGCCTCCCCTACGCATACATTGTATTGTATTGTATTAATTTTTGTATAGCGCGATTGCTGCCCAATGGGCGTCCAAGCGCTGAGCATAAAGAACAGGGCTGTGAAAAAGCGGGTTGGTTAGAGCTCAGTGGACCTTGCAATCAGGAGGGTCTTCAATTGTTTACGGAAGGAGAGCAAGTTCGAATTGGACCGGAGTTGTAAAGGCAGTGAGTTCCACAACTTCGAGGCGTTTGGGGAGAACATCCTTCCTCCGGTCCTAGCTCTCCTTACTTTAGGTACCACGGCCAAGAAGGCCTCCGTCGACCAAAGGGTTCTCTTTGGGTGGTAATGGGTGACTAAGTTGGCATTGATTGCGGGACCTGTTTTCCAGAAGGCCCGATGGGCAATGCATAATGCTTTGAATGCCACTCTCTGCCTTACTGGCAGCCAGTGTAGGCTTTTTAATGCGGGTCTGGCTGACTGAGTACGTGGGATTTGTAGAAGGGTGCGGGCTGCGCAGTTCTGTACCACTTGTAACTTTCGTAATGTCATCTCGGGGGCTCCCACGTAAAGGGCGTTGTTCGAGTCTAGCCGGGACTGAATCAAGCCTTGCATTGCTACTTGTTTGGCTTCCATTGGCAGAAGAGGTAGGACTTTCCTCAATATTCTGAGCAAGCCGAAGCATGTAGCAGAGAGCTTGGTGGCCTGAGTGGAAAAGGAAAGGTTTTTGTCGAGCCATACTCCTAGGCTTTTTACACTTTCCTTGGGAGTAGGAGGGGTCCCCAGGCAGGGGGGCCATAGGGAGGTGAAGGACACTGGCAGTGCTGGGCCCAGGAGCATGAGCTCAGTATTATCTCCATTAAGTTTTAGTGAGGAGGATGTCATCCACTCCTTGACATCCTCTAGACACTTCATCAGACCTTCCGATGTTTGCCTGTTGCCCTCTTGAGCCAGGGAAACCACTAGCTGGGTATCGTCAGCATATGATATGATTTTAATACCGTATGGTTCGACGACCCCAGCCAGTGGTCTCATGTATATGTTGAACAGTGCAGGGCTCAAAGAGGAGCCCTGCGGCACCCCGCAGCTAAGTGATTTTCTAGCTGACACTGTTTCCCCATCGAAGATCTGGAAGGATCTGTTGGTCAAGAAGGAGTCAAGCCACTTCAAAGCATCTCCTGTTACTCCGACATTGCGTAGACGGTTCAGCAATGTGGCATAGCTGACCGTGTCAAAGGCTGCACTTAGGCCAAGGAGGATCACTGCCACTGATCCTCCCTGATCTAGTACCCTTCGTGTTTCTTCGGTAACCGCTAGCAAGGCGGTCTCAGTACCATGTCTGGGTCTGAAGCCTGTCTGGGTCGAGTCCAATAACGAGTTGTTTTCAAGAAATTGGACTAATTGAGTGTTGATATACTTCTCCAGGACCTTGCTTATCCAGGGAAGTAGTGAGATAGGGTGGTAACTGGAGTAATCGTCTGGGTTGAGATTGTTTTTTTTTAATATTGCCCGGACCATGGCTCTCTTCCATGCCTTGGGCACTATGCAGGAGGAGATGGAGGAATTTAGTAGGTCTAGAATGACGGGCAGGGTGGCTTGGCTTGCCTGGAGTAATATCTCAGGTGGGGCTGGGTCACGGGGGGAGCCAGATTTGACTTGGCGTGCCAATTGGTGGAGGGTGTCAAGGTCAAGTGGGGGGAAATATTCCAAATATGCCTGGTCTGGGGGGGGGAGATACTTGCAAATGTTTGAATGACTGTTCCTGAAATGGTGGCTGCTGTTGGGAAGGAGGAATAGATCTGGGTGACTTTATTGTGAAAGAAATCCGCTAGTTCATTACATTGTTCTTGTGTTTTTGTCAGGGGGGGGGCATGTTCACTTTAGTGCATTTTTTCAATACTTGAAAGATTTCCCTGGGTTTGGACTTGGCTTCCATGATTTTATCTGCAAAGTAAGTAGCCTGGGCTGCCCTAACCCCGTCTCTATAGGCCTTAATAGCCTCTTTGTATTGGGACTTTTTTTCAGGAAGGAAGTTTAGTCGCCACGCTCTCTCTCGTTTCCTACAGAGGCGTTTTTGTTCTCTTAGGGTGTCCGAGAACAAGGGGGCTGATTTGTGCAGCCTCTTTGGCAAAGATCTCCGGGAAGGGAGAATGGTGTCTAGTGTGTCCCTAATCCAGCCCTCATAATTTTTGTATGCTAGGTTAGGGTCTATACAGGGGGGTGGGCGAGTGGAGTCTAGGTTAGTTTTCCAAGATTCCAAAGGTAGTTTTGCCCAGTTTCTCTTCGTTATGATTTGGGGGGTGGCCAGGGGGGTCTTGATAGTGAGCCAGGTAAGCGGAATTAAAAAATGGTCCGTCCAGGGGAGGCGAATGGGTTGCCCCACCACCAAATCGGTGCAATTGCTGAAGATAGGGTCAAGGAGGTTACCCTTTTCATGGGTTGGAGCTGTGACCAGCTGGGTTAGTTGTAAGGCTGCTAAATCATCTGTGAGTTCCAAGGCAGTATGATCTGTGGGGGAGTTAAAATGGAAATTAAGGTCTCCTAGAACCGTGTAATTAGCGGCTGTCATGCTTCGATTGGCTATAATTTCTGGAAGGGATCTATGGAACAGCTTGTCTGGTTCCGGGGGGCGATATATCAGAGTGCCGGAGAAGGAGCTGTTCGCCGTGAAATCTATGCTAAATGCTAGATTCTCGCACTCAGGAATAGTTTCAGTTGTCACGCGACAGTGATACTGGTCTTTAAGAATGATAGCCAGGCCTCCTGCTCTCCCCTTTGTCCGGTCTCGTCTATGGATTTGAAAGCCAGGGGGAAGGGCAGAAACTATGTCTGGCTCTGATTGGGACGTAAGCCACGTCTCGGTAAGGAAGATAGCGTCTGGTTTGCGCTCTTCTAGTAGCAGGGCAATTTGTGTGCTATGCCTTGGTAGTGAACGGCAGTTTAGCACATACATGTAATATTCCTGCGTCGTGCCTGACGGCGTGGTGTTTAAAAAAGGGTGTTTACATCCACGGCATCGGGAGGGGAGTTCAGACGGAGAATAGAAGTGTGTACAGTATGTAGCGGCAGCAAGTCCTATGTTGTGGATTGCCGCTGAGCTGTACGTCCTGACCTGGGTAGTGTCGGGGCCAGGGGGGGTGGCCCCTGGTCCCGTAAGGTCGCGGACGGGCGCAGACGGGCTTGCCTTTGGCGCGCCTTCGGCGCACCGCCGGCGCGCCCGCTGCGCTTCCGGAAATAGCACATTCTTATATATCAAGAGGGGGGGGTGTGGCCTGTGTCAGTGGGCGTAGCCCGGGGGTTCCCGGCGATTGTCCTGTGACTCGCTTCAGCACCTGACTCGGCTGCGCGGGGAGGAAATCACAAGAGGAGCAAGAGTCAAGAGGATTTTTAAGAACACAAGGTATCACAACAATTTAAAAACGTAATCTTTTAAAATTGCTTCCTGCTCTCGGCTTTCCGCCTCAAGAGCTCTGTCTCAGTAAGGTCTGATTTTAAGAACACAGGGTATCACTACAATTTAAAAAACGTAATCTTTTAAAAATTGCTTCCTGCTCTTGGCTTACCGCCTCAAGAGCTCTGTCTCATACAAGCGCTGCCCAAAAGCGCGCCTAGATATGGTTAAGGGGGCGTGGCCTGTGTCAGTGGGCGTAGCCCGGGGGGTTCCCGGCAATTGTCCTGTGACCTGCTTCAGCACCTGACTCGGCTGCGCGGGGAGGAAATCACAAGAGGAGCAAGAGTCAAGAGGATTTTTAAGAACACAAGGTATCACAACAATTTAAAAACGTAATCTTTTAAAATTGCTTCCTGCTCTCGGCTTTCCGCCTCAAGAGCTCTGTCTCAGTAAGGTCTGATTTTAAGAACACAGGGTATCACAACAATTTAAAAAACGTAATCTTTTAAAAATTGCTTCCTGCTCTTGGCTTACCGCCTCAAGAGCTCTGTCTCATACAAGCGCTGCCCAAAAGCGCGCCTAGATATGGTTAAGGGGGCATGGCCTGTGTCAGTGGGCGTAGCCCGGGGGTTCCCGGCGATTGTCCTGTGACCCGCTTCAGCACCTGACTCGGCTGCGCGGGGAGGAAATCACAAGAGGAGCAAGAGTCAAGAGGATTTTTAAGAACACAAGGTATCACAACAATTTAAAAACGTAATCTTTTAAAATTGCTTCCTGCTCTCGGCTTTCCGCCTCAAGAGCTCTGTCTCAGTAAGGTCTGATTTTAAGAACACAGGGTATCACAACAATTTAAAAAACGTAATCTTTTAAAAATTGCTTCCTGCTCTTGGTTTACCGCCTCAAGAGCTCTGTCTCGTACCCTAGATGTCATTTTCCCACCACAAGTAAAGCATAAGTAGAAAGAAAAGTAATGTGGAAGAGTCACCACCCTATTATATTATCATAGGCATGAAAATGTGAAATCCCACTCCTTCCCATCTGGAGTTTCATCAGGAAAATGCCGCTTTGGTTGCAATGACCAGAATCAAAACAGCATATGCAGTTCTCTTAACTGCCACACTTCTGTGAGTTCCAAAAACAATGTTACTTGCCCGGAATTACAGAGCACCCACCAACAGTACCTTACTTGGGCAACTTCACTCCTACCCTGTGCTGTTTATCACCACAAACAACCACTCGAGCCCGAGCAGTCAACGACTCCCAACATCCGTCAAAACACAGTCCAAGCCGGAGGCAAAAGAAAGCGGCTCCACTTGCTGCTTGCTCCAAACAGCAGAAATGCCTCTCCCTGTGTCACCAGAGGAGGTCGCAACTCCGATCAGAATCCAACCACAAGTCGGCAAAATAAACAAAGAATGGCTCCTCCCGCAGAACCGCAGGAAGCCGTGAGGAACAGAAACAGCAACCATTGTTCATGTTAACAAAGTACGAACAGGCTCCAATCCTGTAGCCTCGAGGAACACCTTCCTCATAGTTAGAATTACGCAAGCAGGTGGACGTGCGTTCCTGCCTTAAATATTAAGTGACTCCTCTCATCTGGCCTTCTGGGGCATGTAGTTCCTAGGCTCTCCTCTTGTCTTTGAACTTGTAGCAGGCGCACAAAGCTAGATCCTGACACAGAAGTCTACCGTTTTTTTTTGTTGGAACTCTTTTTCGGGAGACAACACTGTACTCTCCTCGATATGGCAGTCGAACAGTGGGTCGAGTAAGAATACAAGAGCAAAACACTGTTGCAGTACAGTACAACTCTTAGAGATGCTTTAATGCCTCTTTGGGAAGCGGTCCATGCGAACATGGAGAAATCCCAGACGCAACAAAAGTGATGGTACGATAACAACACAAAACTAAGGAAATTCAAGGTAGGGGACCTTGTCCTGATATTGCTACCTAGTACGGAAAAAAAATGATTGGCCATATGGCAGGGTCCCTACAGGGTTTTGGATAAGGTACCTCCAGTTTCATATCATGTAGCCGTACCACACAAAACCCAAACAGGGTAAATATACCATGTGAACCTTTAAAAAGCCTTGGAAGGTCCTTTACCAATGACTCCATGTAAAGACGCCCGAGTACACCACATTACCCTTGACAGAAACCTTTGAAAACCCTATGGTTGCTCCCACCCCTGAAAAGCCTGAGACTGTTCAGTTTGGAAAACAATTGACAGAAAAACAGAGACACCAACTGTTGTCCGTATCTTCCTCATTTTCTAATGTTCTATCAGGGATACCAGGACGTACAACCTTGGTTGAACATCACATAGATACAGCAGGAGCAAGTCCCATAAGGCTGAGACGCTATCGCATACCCGCCACACGGAGACAGGCTGTAGACCAAGAGATACAAGCCAAGCTGGAAGCCTGTATAATAGAACCCTCCCAAAGTGCCTGGTCCTCCCCAGTCGTCCTTGTACCCAAACCTGATGGAAGCATAAGATTTTGCATAGACTTCCGACAACTAAACACTATCTATAAATTCGATATGTACCCGATGCCCCGGGTGGATGAGCTCATAGACCGTTTGGGAGACACCAGGGTGATGTCCATCCACAATCGACCTCACAAAAGGGTACTGACAGATTCTGTTGTCCCCAGACGCTTGAGAAAACACAGCCTTCTCCACCCCCTCCAGCTTGTTCCATTACAAGGTCCTTCCCTTTGGCCTGCACGGCGCCCCAGCGACGTTTCAGAGATTGATGGATTTCCTGTTACACACCCACAGTCCCAACTAGGAGACTTGTCTCGTTCACCTAGAAAAGGTCCTGCACACACTCAAAAAAGCCGGTCTCACCATCAACACCAAGAAAACCCCCTTTTTTACAGACCACATTAACCCCTTCGCTGCGGCGGGTTTTCAAATGGGTTTGGGCATGGAGCTGCCCGGGACCCGTGGAGCCCGTCCTGGGCACTCTGACCTGCTGTTGGCCCGGGGGGGAGGACTGCCCGGGACCCGTGGAGCCCGTCCTGGGCACTCTGACAAGCTGTTGGCCCGGGGAAGGGAGCCCCAGACGACCGGGACCCGTGGAGCCCGTCCTGGGCACTCCTGTATGCCGTTGGCCCGGGGAAGGGAGCCCCGGACGTCCGGGTCCCGTGGAACTCGTCCTGGGCACTCTGACATGCCGCTGGCCCGGGGAAGGGTGCCCCGGACGCCCGGGGCCCGTAGCCCGTCCTGGGCACTCGGACAAGCCGTTGGCCCGGGGAAGGGAGCCCTGGACGCCCGGGACCCGTGGAGCCCGTCCTGGGCACTCTGGAATGCTTTGGCCCGGGGAAGGGAGCCCCGTGGAACTGGTCCTGGGCACTTTTACATGCCGTCGGCCTGGAGGTGGGTGCCCTGGACGCCCGGGGGAGGCCTGCCCGGGACCCGTGGAGCCCTTCCCGGGTACTTTGCCAATGCCGTTGGCCTCATAGAGATGGTTGCCCCGGACGCGTCCGGGGGAGGCCTGCGCGGGACCCATGGAGCCCGTCCTGGGCATTGAGCCATGCCGTTGGCCTGCAGATGGGAGCCCCGGACGCCCGGGGGAGGACTGCCCGGTACCCGTGGATCCCGTCCTGGGCTCTTTGACATGCCGTCGGCCTGGAGGTGGGTGCCCCGGACGCCCGGGGGAAGCTGCCCGGGACCCATGGATCCCGTCCTGGGCTCTTTGACATGCCGTCGGCCTGGAGGTGGGAGCCCGGGAGCGGGCTGCCCGGGACCCATGGAGCCCGTCCTGGACACTTTGACATGCCGTCGGCCTGGAGGAGGGTGCCCGGGACGCCCGTGGGAAGCCTGGTCGGGACCCGTGGAGCCCTTCCCGGGTACTTTGCCAATGCCGTTGGCCTCCTGGAGATGTGTGCCCCGAACGCCCGGGGGGAGGGCTGCCCGGGGCCCGTGGAGCCCGCCCTGGGCACTTTGACATGCCTTCGTCCTGGAGGTGGGAGCCCCGGACGCCCGGGGGAGGGCTGCCCGGGACCCATGGAGCCCTTCCCGGTTACTCTGCCATCCCGTTGGCCTCCTGGAGATGGGTGCCCCGGACGCCCGGGGGAGGTCTGTCCGGGGCCCATGGAGCCCGTCCTGGGCAGTGTGACATGCCGTCGGCCTGGAGGTGGGAGCCCCGGACGCCCGGGGGAGGGCTGCCCGGGACCCATGGAGCCCTTCCCGGTTACTCTGCCATCCCGTTGGCCTCCTGGAGATGGGTGCCCCGGACGCCCGGGGGAGGTCTGTCCGGGGCCCATGGAGCCCGTCCTGGGCAGTGTGACATGCCGTCGGCCTGGAGGTGGGAGCCCCGGACGCCCGGGGGAGGGCTGCCCGGGACCCATGGAGCCCTTCCCGGTTACTCTGCCATCCCGTTGGCCTCCTGGAGATGGGTGCCCCGGACGCCCGGGGGAGGTCTGTCCGGGGCCCATGGAGCCCGTCCTGGGCAGTGTGACATGCCGTCGGCCTGGAGGTGGGAGCCCCGGACGCCCGGGGGAAGGCTGCCCGGGACCCGTGGAGCCCTTCCCGGTTACTCTGCCATCCCGTTGGCCTCCTGGAGATGGGTGCCCCGGACGCCCGGGGGAGGTCTGTCCGGGGCCCATGGAGCCCGTCCTGGGCAGTGTGACATGCCGTCGGCCTGGAGGTGGGAGCCCCATACGCCCGGGGGAAGGCTGCCCGGGACCCGTGGAGCCCTTCCCGGTTACTCTGCCATCCCGTTGGCCTCCTGGAGATGGGTGCCCCGGAAAGCCCGGGGGAGGTCTGTCCGGGGCCCATGGAGCCCGTCCTGGGCAGTGTGACATGCCGTCGGCCTGGAGGTGGGAGCCCCGGACGCCCGGGGGAAGGCTGCCCGGGACCCGTGGAGCCCTTCCCGGGTACTTTGCCATCCCGTTGGCCTCCTGGAGATGGGTGCCCCGGACGCCCGGGGGGAGGTCTGTCCGGGGCCCATGGAGCCCGTCCTGGGCAGTGTGACATGCCGTCGGCCTGGAGGTGGGAGCCCCGGACGCCCGGGGGAAGGCTGCCCGGGACCCGTGGAGCCCTTCCCGGGTACTTTGCCATCCCATTGGCCTCCTGGAGATGGGTGCCCCGGACGCCCAGGGGCGGTCTGTCCGGGACACGTGGAGCCCGTCCTGGGCATTGAGCCATGCCGTTGGCCCGGAGAATGGAGCCCCCAGACGCCCGGGGGAGGTGTTGCCCAGGCATATCTCATCTGGTCCCCCCGGGCAGAGAACCACCAGCCCTGGAGAGGTGTCCGGGCGTACCCTGCCCCTAGTAATCCGGAGGGAAATTACCCCCCTTTCTTGCAATCCGTGCACGCGAGGTGACAGAGGGGACCCAAGGCGTAAAAGAACCCGACCTCATGGAGCCCTAGCTGGGATCCGGGAGGCGAATGGCACCTCATCGGGACTTCCAGGGAAGCCCAGCCATCTGGTCGCCCCATTGGAAAGCATCGCGGGCGACCAGATGGCCGGGATCGAAAGGACTCCCAGCTCCCCATCCATCCCAAGCCTTCGCGGTAGGTTTCCTGACTTCCTGCCCACGCAAGGCAGGGCTCTTGGACCCCGGCTGGGCCTCAGGCGCAGGTTGGACCACCGGAGCTCTAGGGCCCGGACGACCTGGGGGGAGGAATGCCCGGGACCCGTGGAGCCCGTCCTGGGTACTTTGACATGCCGTCGGCCTGGAGGTGGGTGCCCCGGACGCCCGGGGGAAGCTGCCCGGGACCCATGGAGCCCGTCCTGGGTACTTTGACATTCCGTCGGCCTGGAGGTGGGAGCCCCGGATGCCCGGGGAGAGGTCTGCCCGGGACCCATGGAGCCCGTCCTGGGTACTTTGCCTATGCCGTTGGCCTCATGGAGACGGGTGTCCCAGACGCCCGGGGGAGGACTGTCCCAGACTCATGGAGCCCGTCCTGGGCACTTTGACATGCCGTCTGCCTGGAGGTGGGAGCCCCGGACGCCCGGGGGAGGGCTGCCCGGGACCCATGGAGCCCGAACCGGGCACGCTGCCATGCCGTCAGCCTGGATGGAGCCCCGGACGTCCGGGGTACGAGTGACCGGGACGCATGGAGCCCGTCCTGGGCACTTTTCCGTGCCTTCGGCCTGGAGCCCCCAGACACCCAGGGGAGGGCCACCGTGAAAACCATGGAGCCCGACCCGGGCACTCTGCCATACCGTCAGCCTAGATGGAGCCCCGGACGCCCAGGGGACGAATGCCCGGGACGCATGGAGCCCGTCCTGGGCACTTTTCCATGCATTCGGCCTGGAGCCCCCAGACACCCAGGGGA